>NC_136466.1:114166533-115525283 GCF_902686455.1 Sciurus vulgaris | reverse complement strand
TTCAAATTTTATTTTTTAAAAAAAATTTGTTCTCCTCATCAACCAACTACAGGATTGTTTATTCCTCTCTAAAAACAGAAACGACTTGATTTATAATAAGGCAAAGAATCAAGTCAGTCTTCTATGACCACTGGAGCCAATTAGGAATCTCTTTTAACCTTTGATAGCACACTTGATCCACATTACTTGATACTTATCAAATAACCAAAGGCCATGTATTTGACCTTCTTCCAAATAAGTGTCTCTCCCAAACACTCTTCACTCTTCTCCCCATTCCAATTGCAAAATCTTTAAGGATGTTAGAACATTGTTTTTTTTTTTTGTTTTTTTTTTTTCTGAATATTTCAGCATAGCTTTGTGATGAATAAAAATTTTCTGAGCATATTGTTTAGAAACACAAAAAGGAAATAAAAGTACTGGACATTTTATTAAGGCCTCTCCTTTCTAGCAATATTGGGCTGCACCTTGGTCTTTGTCCTGTCCTGAATCCCAGAAGGCTTCTTGGCATCAGTTAGCACAAGTGAAGCAGAATGCACTCATGTCTGGCTGACTACACAGGAAATTCCTTTTCAACTTTCCACCCTTCACCCAGACCCTCACACCTGATCCTGTCCAAGTGCAAAAGCCTCAGTGTGGGTGATCCTGATGGTACAGATCCTCTTCTTCCAGGCTGGCTGGTTCCTTCCCAATGATGCTTCCAACATCACCTCGTCTACTAAGGCATCAGCTTGTCCAAAAAGCCTTTATTGGCTAAAATCTAAGCTTATCGCAAACTAACCCCTAATCCAGCTCTACATCACTTCCTCTCACTTTTCCCCTGACTGAACCCTCCACTTTAGTCAGAAAGGCTTATTTACTGCATCCCCTTTTCACATCAGCATGGTACACTTCCTCCTGGCGTCACTGAGATGGTCTCTGCAAAT
Organism: Sciurus vulgaris; assembly: GCF_902686455.1. Classification (NCBI taxonomy): domain Eukaryota; kingdom Metazoa; phylum Chordata; class Mammalia; order Rodentia; family Sciuridae; genus Sciurus; species Sciurus vulgaris. Next base: position 115,524,360 of record NC_136466.1, on the reverse strand, counting down.
GCCTCTCCTCCTCCGATGGGTCAGGACTGGTCAAACCCCTGTAAGGAGTCCTTCCACTCCAGTTCAGTAATCATGCCTCCTTACTCTGCCAGGGCTACCATTTCCGCTTCATTGCATGCTGCCTTATTTTGACATTTGTAGTTTTATCAGTAGATTTACCATTTCCCCCTAACTGTGGTGTTTGAATGTTTGTTCTATGCCACTTACGGTTGATCCTCCCATATCTGTGGGCTCTGCATCTGTGGATTCAACCACTTGCAGATCAAAAATATTTAGAAAAATAGGGCTGGGGATATAGCTCAGTTGGTAGAGTGCTTGCCTTATAAGCGTGAGGTCTGGGGTTCAATCCCCAGCACTGGAAAAAAAAATTTAGAAAAATAATTGCATCTGTATTGAACATGCACAGACTTTTCCCCTACACAATGCGGTACAACAACTATCAACACAACATTTAAATTGTATAAGAGACTAAGTTATCTAGAGATAATTTAGAGTATATGGGAGGAGTATCCGATGACATCCATGGTGCTTATGCTGTGATGTTAGAGAGGGAGGACACTTGTGGACTGTAGGAAGAGAGGACAAAAGGCTCCAGATTACAGGGAACAAAGAAGAAAGATCCCTCTGGTTCCAAAAAAATCTCCTGAAAAAGAGTAAAGCTTTTATCAGGCCCTCAAAGCTACCAGGCCAAGCAAGTGCTTTTGGCAAAGAAGAAGAGAAAAGGAAAAGAGTTCAGATTTAAGCAACTGGAATCATTCCTGCATGATTCCTGTGGAAGAAATGTGACCAAGTACACATCAGACTAGAAGTGAAACCTCATGCTTTGGAAATGCCTGACACACATTACTTGGTCTTTGTTGTTATACATCCAAAAGATTAGTGGGGTAAGTACACTGATGCAGGGGACAATTGCAAGACTTCGTCTGAAGAAAATATTTAGTGATGTCTTTGTTAAAGTCACCCTGCAAAGCCCAAAAATGTTACAGATAGTAGATCCTTATGTGACCTGGGGATTTCCGAATCTGAAGTCTGTCGGGAACTCATCTTGAAATGTGCACAAGCAAAGGTCAAGAATAAGACCATCCCCCTGAGAGACAACACATGATTGAGGAGCACCTGGGGAGGTTGGATGTCATTTGCCTGGAAGACCTCATTCATGAAATTGCCTTCCCGGGTAAGTATTTCTGGGAGATTGTTAGGTTCTTGTGCCCTTTCTACCTCTCTGTGGCCCGTCATGCTACCAAAAATAGAGTAGACTTCCTCAAGGGATGGAACTGGCTATTGGGGTGAACACATCAATCAGCTCATCTGCCAGCTGAACTAAACCCAGAATATCTGAAAGCAGTGCATTGGAACCTTGTGTTTTTGTTCAATGGACTTGTTATCAAGTATCTTCAAGGAAGATTATTTTCTGCCTTAAGAAACTGGGAGGAAGGGATTGGGGAAGAGAGTAGTTATGATCATGGCAGACACCTCTCATCACAGTCCAGTTCCAAGGGAAATTCCATTGTTTTCCACATTGACCACCTCTGCCTCTGAAATCAACACATGCCATAGAGGAAGGAGTCCTGCTTTGTCACATCCTCTATCCTGGGGTTTAATGTTGGTGAATGAATAATCCAAGCTTGTAGACAAGCCTCCCCAAGACTCTTGCAGCAGTGAACCAAGTCCAGGAACGTACTTGAAATCTAGAGGTCCCGAGAGCCTTGTTTTGAAAACTTGAACTACTCAGGAAGAAAAGCACAAAAACAAAGTGCTAAAATAAATAAATAAATAAATAAAGTATATGGGAGGATATATTATGTTATATACAAACACCATACCATTTTATATAAGGGAATTGAGCATTTATGGATTTTGCCATCTGCAGGGAATGAATCCCGAGTGGATATCAAGGGGAAACTACATTGGTAAGTGCTTTGAATGGATTAATTCTCACAGTAAACCTGAAGGCATATCCTGGGATTAGCGGGGTATTATGTTAGGGAACCAGCACAGCTGAGGGTGGTAAGTGATGGAGAGGGTGAATCTAATGCCTGTGTGTTTAGCCACTGAGCTAGGCCCCGCTCACAGTAGTCACCCAAGAAATATTTCTTCATCAAGTAATTGGTGATTTTTCCGCCTGTTCTGCCCCAGTCCTGTCTATTCTACCTTCTCAGAGAGAGCCAGGCTTGGGAAAATGATCAAGCATCTTCATGACGCTGACCTTCTTACGAGAAGAGTTCTAAAAATAGTGGAAACTGAGTTGTTTTGATTCTGTATTTCATCACTATCGCTTGTGATTCCACTCTGAAATTCCTTGTGGCCAGAACCTCCAGATACATAGTCGGTTGCAAAGTTGTTATTTTTGTTATCAGAAGGTTGGAGATGTTTCTATTTGAAGTACTATTTACATTCTTTAGCCCAAAATAGTCAGAAGTGTCAGTATCATGTCTTCGCGTTTCTAATAGAATTTCATGATGTTACATGGAAAGTCACGAGTACCCAGTGAGTGTTTTTGCCCTCTCCGGGATCCAGGAATGCACATTAGGATAATAACTCAGGTCATCTTTGTGAAGTGAGGCTGTAACATCTTCTCCCGATACAAGAAGGGAGATAGAGTGTGTGTGGAAAGAAGTTATTGGCAACACATGGGAACCGTCTGCCCTCCTGTGAGCAGTAAATTCTCACACTCTCTCCTCATGGCTCCCTCATTATAGTGTCACAGATCAACCAACCCCTTCAGGCACTGTTCTGACCCCCAGAAGAAAACCATGCCTCCCATCAAGGCCATTCCTATGGGCCTGCAGGACCCCAGGACCTTTGTTTTCCACCTCACATTATTATTGAGATAAAACTTCGTTACTGCAAATAATATTAAGGACCACATGCTGAGGGGGAGTAATGAAGATTCATTCTGAGAGTGTGAAAGGAGAGGAGGTCAGTCGGCTGCCGGTCACCATCATCCCACATTCCATTGCTTGTGGTCCGAACATTCATGAATTTAGTAAAGTCAAGAAAAGTGTAGAGGGTGGACTTGTTGAACATCTTTTCACAAAGTAAACATATAGAACTTATACTATATATAGTATATATATAGTATATATATATCAACGTGTTCTTGGAAGTAGTTGTTTTAGGAAGCTGGGCACTTAATCCAATGCTTTCTTTTACATGTTGTCACCTCCTTTTAGGAATTGCCTTCAAGACAGAGCATAAGGATTTATCACAGAAACTGACGTACTTTGAGAATGTCAGTGGTTACTACTGACAATTAAGTTGGTATAGCCATGCAAACCCCCAGTTTGGGGCAAAGGAGGAAGAGAAAATTCCACTGGGGATTTGTTCACATTGCTCTAAGGTCATATAAGAAAATGAGTTTTAGTCATTTTTTTTAATCCAAAAAAATTTATTCAGTTGATTTCATTATTTTTAAAAAAATAAGACTTATACTTTTATTACTTTCAAAATAAACCTTTCCTAAAAAGATGAAGATTTCCCTTCTCGGATGAGAGTCCAAAGAATGTGCTTTGGGTTTTTAATGAAATTCAAAAAGTATTTTGATCAACAGTAGCATCTTTGTAATATGTCAGTTCCCGGATGTGCGTGATCTATCGCACATTGCACAACTTATGCTTGGGCACCCCCAGGCTTATTTGGGGCTAGCTGTCAGGGTCATCTCTTTGCTTTGGCCAATCTTCAAACCTCAAGTAACATTTAGGCTTCCCTTATCCCAGAAGCAGTTCTTTCAGCACAAGGCCTAAACAGCTCTGCTTCAAATTCCTCCCTGTTGTTTTGTTGAACTTGCAGGGCTGCTTCTTGGTTATCACTACAGACAATAAAATTTCCAAAGCAGGAGCTTATGAGGGAGTAAACACAAGGGCCAGGTCTAGAAGGGAGAGCTCAACTCTTCCATTCATATCAATCTGAGTAAAGCCAGGCTCTCTGGGGATCAGAATCACAAGGGTTGAAATCTACAATAAGACGAATCTGACTTCCAAAAGACCTTGAAGAGCAAAGGAGGAAGAGAAAATTCCACTGGGGATGTTATTACCCAGAGATGTATTACCCAGAGAACATTCATTTGTGAGCACTAAGATTTATATATTCCAAAAGCCACATTGTTGAGTAACTGTGTTAAGCAAAATAATTGCTCCCCAAGATGTCCACATTCTAATCTCAGATCTATAAATATGTTAAGGCACATACATGGCAAAATGAAAATACAGTTATAGGTGGAATCAAAGTTACTACTTAGTTGACCTTAGTAATTTTAGGAAGAGTATCCAGTTAGACCCAATGTAATCACAAAACTGAACAAGGGAAGCCAAATAGGAGAGTCAGAGGAAAAGATGTGACAATGGAAACAGAGTCAGAGGCACTATGTTGTTGGTCTTGAGTTGGGAGGAAAGGACTAAGCAAGGAAAATAGCTTCAAGGAGTCTGAAAACACCAAAAAAAAAAAAGGAATTCTTTCCAGGAGTACCCTGAAAGGAATGTTGCCCACTTGATACCATGATAAAATCAAGGCCCAGGGAGACCTGTAACAGACTCTGGAACTACATAACTGTAAGATACTAACTTGGTGTTATTTAAGCCATTAAGTTTATAGTAATTGTTCAGTCAGTAATAGAAAACAAATACAATATCTTAGCCCAACAGAGGACTAGATAATATGTATAGTATTTATAGAGTGACATACATAGAAATTAAAAATAAATAAACTATCTTAAAAGCTATATATGCTAAACTCAAGGTCAGCAAAATTGAAAGCATTTGACACATATAGAAATTAAAAATAAATAAACTATCATAAAAGCTATATATGCTAAACTCAAAGTCAGCAAAATTGAAAGCATTCCCTTTAAGAACTGGAACAAGACAAGGATGCCCTCTTTTACCACTTTTATTCAATATCGCCCTTGAAATGCTAGTCAGGGCAATTAGAAGAAAGAAATTAAAAGTATACAAATAGGTAAAGAAAAATGCAAGCTATTGCTATTTGCAGATGAAATGATTCTATATTTAGAAGATCCAAAAAATTCCACAAGAAAACTTCTAGAATAAATAAATTCAGCAAAGTAGCAAGATATAAAATCAACACCCATAAATCAAATGCATTCCTATACATCAGTAATGAATCCACTGAAAGAGAAATTAGGAAAACTACTCCATCCACAATAGCCTCAAAAAAGAAATTACTGGGAATCAATCTAACAAAAGAGGTAAAAGACCTCTACAATGAAAACTACAGAACACCAAAGAAAGAAATTAAAGAAAACCTTAGAAGATGGAAAGACATCCAATGCTCCTGGATAGGCAGAATTAATATTGTCAAATGGCCATACTACCAAAAGTGTTATACAGATTTAATGCAATTCCTATTAAAATTCCAATGACATTCTTCGTAGAACTAGAAAAAGCAATAATAAAATTCATTTGGAAAAATAAGAGACCCAGAATAGCCAAAGCAAACCTTAGCAAGAAAAGTGAAGCAGGAGGTATCACCAGACCTAACCTTAAACTATACTACAGAGCTATAGTAATAAAAACAGCATGATATTGGCACCAAAACAGATATGTAAACCAATGGTTCAAAATAGAAGACACAGAGACAAACCCACACAAATACAGTTATCTCATACTTGACAAAGGCACCAAAAACATTCACTGGAGAAAAGATAACCTATTCAACAAATGGTGCTGGGAAAAATGGAAAGCTACGTGTACCCAAATGAAATTAAATCTCTATTTCCCACCCTGCATGAAACTCAACTCAAAGTGAATCAAAGACTTAGGCACTAGAACAGAGATCCTGTGACTACTAGAAAACAAACGAGTCCAAGTCTTCACCAGATCAGCTTAGGATCTGACTTCTTTAACAAGACTCCTAAAGTGCAAGAAGTAAAATCAAGAATCAATCAATGGGATGGATTCAAACTAAAAAGCTACTTCACAGCAAAAGAAAAAATAATGTGAAGAGAGAGCTTACAGATTGGGAGAAAAATCTTTACCACATGCACCTCAGATAAAGCATTCATCTCTAGGATATATAAAGAACTCAAAAAACTTAACACCAAAAAAAACCCAAAAAACAAATAACACAATAAATGGGCTAAGGAATTGAACAGACACGTCACAGAAGAACAAACACAATCTACAAACATATGAAAAAATGTTCAACATCTCTAGCAATTAGAGAAATGCAAATCAAAGCTACTCTATCTAAGATTTTATCTCACTCTAGTCAGAATGACAATCTTCAAAAATACAGACAACAATAAATGTTGGCGAGGATTTGGAGAAAAAGGTACACTCATACAATGCTGGTGGGAATGCAGATTGGTGCAACCATTAGGGGAAGTGATATGGATATTCCTCAGAAAACTTGGAATGGAATCACTATTTGATCTGGCTATCCCACTTCTTGGTTTATACCCAAAGGACTTAAAATCAGCATACTACAGTGACACAGTCACATTAATGTTTATAGCAGCTCAACTCACAATAGCTAAACTGTGGAACCAACCTAGGTGCCCTTTGACAGATGAATGGATAAAGAAAATGTGATATATATATATTCCATCATATATATATATATATATACATATATATATATATGATGGAATACTACTCAGCTTTAAAGAAGAATAAATTATATCATTTTCTGGAAAATGGATAGAGTTGGAGAACATCATGCTAAGTGAAATAAGCCAATCCCCAGAAATCAAAAGCTGAATATTTTCTCTGATATGCAGATGCTAATTCACAATAAGGGGGATGTACTAGGGAAGAATAGAGTTAGTTTAGATTAGGAGAGGGGAGTGAAGGAGGGGAGGGAATATGGGAATAGGAAGGATAGTAGAGTGAAACAGACATTATTACCTCATGTACATATATGACTGCATGACCGATGTGATCCCACATGTACAATCAGAAAGATGAGAAATTATACCTCATTTATGTATGATATATCAAAGTACATGAATGCATTCTACTGTCATGTATAACTAGTTAGACCAAATAAAAAGTTAAAATAAATAAATAAATAAGTAAACAAACTAAGACAGAAGGTAAAATAGAGCTACCAGGGGCTAGGATATGGGGGTGAGGGAGAGTTTCTTTTTGATAGGCTCAGTTTCTGTTTGGGCAATGTAAGTGTTCTAGAAGAAGATAATGATTTGGTTATAAGATACTACAAATGTACTTAATGCCATGGAATTGTATACATAAAAGTGGTTAAAATGGTAAATGTGTTTAACCCCAATTTTAAGAATGAGGTAAAAAGAACTAGCTAGATCTGCCTTTCTTGATATGGACGAATTTAAAATTATGCTATAAAATATAATTTATGGCTTATAACACTTAAGTAGATTCAAAAACATAAAGCAATATATTATTTAGAAATATGCACATAGTAAAAGCGGATAAACACACAGGTGGACATCCAATCATGATAGTTGTGGCATGAAGGGACCAGGGAGGAGATCATAAGGAACATCAGCTTTACCAACAATGCTTTGTTTTTTTTAATCTAGGAAAAACAAGGAAAGATTATTAAAAATTTTAAAGGAAGTTTTCCTGAAGATCTCTTACAGTAGCTGAAAGGAAAGAATGAAAGACAAATGGCAGCCCCAGCATACACACCTCTCGCCTCAGTGTCCCATGTACCTGCTGTCTCTTTCTCTCTCTTCCTCTCTGTCCTGTTACCCCTTAATGTGCCAGTTCTCTTCCTTTACTTATTGTGCACATGGGAAAGCAGTTCAAGCTCCTCTTCATTTTTGCCAAGGAGTTGGGGACTGGTAGCTGACTCAGCAAGCAAGTGATCTTCCCTCCTTAACAGATGCTCAAATGGTAATGCACACGTGAAGCACTCAGAGAGCCTGCTAAAATGGAGACTCTGAATCAGAAGGTCCGCAGCAGGGCCTGTGGTTCTGGGGATCTACTGCTGCTGCTGCTGCTTAGACCATGCCTTAAGCAGAGGCCTCCCGAGGTGAGTGTAGGATAGGTGTGGGAAGAAGTGGGGGAGAGGAAGGGAGGGAGACTAGGCGCCTAACATTTCAATGTAGTATTTTTTCCCCTGTATTCCTTGTCATGCACACAATGTGCTACCCAGTGACCCCAGCAAATAACCATTGTGGCCTCTCAATCTCTGATTTTTATCACTTCCTTTCTATACTTGCAAATGAAATTGAAACATAGAGTTAGGCTCTATATGAAAGGGTGGCAGCCGTCATCAGGAGGAGAACATTTATAATAATAAATCCAGGTTGTCAGAAGGCTAGATATTGTATTCTGATACTTATGGACCTGCTTCTAAAAAGAAAAGAATGGAAAAGGTAAACATTATAGTATCAAATCTCTTTTTTAAGTAGCATTTTTGTAACAATTAACTATTTACTTATAGGTATTATTAAAACACTTTGTCTGTCACAGCATTGTGTTTTGTCCCAATGTTCTAGAAGGGCAAGAATTTTTGGTTTGTGATGGCCTTTGTGCCGAGACAAAACCTGGCCCAACAAAGTAACTTAACAAGTGAATTAGGAAAACCTAGTAAAGGCTAACTCACCTTCTCAATATTCCATCTCTAACCAACTGAGCTGATGTGACCTGAAGCCCTTGGCCATTTTTGTCCAAAGGATGAAATGCATAAGGTGAAAGATTTCACCTTATCATAGAGAAAAGTTCTTTTTTTTTTTTTTGTGGTGCTGGGGATTTGAACCCAGGGCCTTGTGCTTGCAAGGCAAGCACTCTACCAACTGAACTATATCTCCAGCCCCCCGAGAAAAGTTCTTAAACAATGGCAGCTATAATAATGTAGGTAATGTTATTCTCCCCATTTATATAGCTGAAAAAACTAAGGCACAAAGAACTTTAAGAAACTTGGCCAGGGTCACATAGCTAATGTCAAGCAGTATACTTCCAAAGTCCACATTCGTCCCCACTACAATAGAATACATCATGTTTTAGTTTGGTTCCCTCAAAGTTAGGATCTGGAGTTAGAGTTTGAATGCAAGCCATTGATCTGGGAGGTCATCCTAAGTAATTAAAAACAGGGGTTGGAGGAGTGAGACAGAAAAGGAAGAGGAACCAATATCAATGTGCATTATCCAGAGAATCTTGTAGAAACCCTCCCAGAATCATCTACCTGAAGGAGGGCAGGTGTTTTAACCAGCGTCTTTGCTACTATGACTAAAAGATCCAGCCAGAACAACTGTAGAGGAGAAAAAGTTTACTGAAAGGCTCATGGTTTTGGAGGTCTCAGTCCATGGACAGCGAGCTCCATTCCTTGGGGCTCTAGGTGATGCAGAACATAATGGTAGAAGAGTGTGGTGGAGGGAAGCAGCTCATATCTCATATGATGATCAGGAAGCAGAGAGACTCCACTCCCAATACAAACTATGTACGCCAAAGCCAAGCTACCAATGACCCACCTCTTCTTGTTACAACCTACCCACCTTCAGTTACCACTCAGTTAATCCCATCAGGGGATTAATTTGCTGATTGGGTTAAGGCTCTCACAACCCAATCATTTCACATCTAAACCTTTTTGTCTTGTTTCATACATAAGCTTTTGGGGAACACCTCATGTCTAAATCATAATAGTAGGCTTCCTCACTGATTGAGGGTTGTCCCCAAACTTAAGCTTCACCCCACTTCTGGACTGCCCCTGCACCATAAGCAGCTTAGGAAATGTCCTAGGCAGATAGGAAAATATATGTAACACCAAGTCATTTATGTGAGACACCATCAGCTTGAAACAAGTCTGGGTTGGGCTGTGGCTAAAATTAGAGGTGGGCTGAGGTGATGTTCTAGGTGTTGGGACAGGGGCCATATTTGCTGCAGACTGGCCCTAGAAAGAGTGATATTCAAGGGTGGAAGACTCTTAGTGGCAAGTGTTACAGAGAGGATTTGAACATGTAGATTAGTTAATCTAGAAAATTCTAGATTCTCTAACTGGATATACAGAGCAGCCCTCAGCCTTTGTCAACTAACAAGTGCTGCATTAACAATATACTTGTCAAGAATAATGAGAAGTATACCTTAAGGAAATACTGTCAATAGCATCCTACTTCTTTTCATCCGAGTCAGGTACTATTTAGGCAGTTCCCGTTAGAAATACTTAAAATGGAAAACTAAATTCTTTTGGAATGGTGTTAATGTATTCTGGCTTTGGTCAGTTGTGTGGGGAACTTTTTTTGAAGACTCTTCACCAGAGGCCATTAAGAATAAGAAAATGAGATTCCCAAGTGTCTAATGATGACTCTCAGGTCAACAATATGTAGTCACACAGGAATGCACGTGCATCCTTGCTAAACAGAAGCGATCAGTTAAGAATGGGCTTTTTGAAAATTTGAGCCTTCTGTGCTCAGTGAAGTACCACCCCTCTTACAGATCTTGCTGAATTCCTTAGTCCCCAAAGGCCACTTGGCAAAGATTTGGTTTTATCCACTGACTCACAGTTGTGGTCATAGTGGAAGAAATTCTGAGTCGGCTGCCTCCAGACCACTGACCATTTCTAAGTTTGGAGATTCCACTTGGTCAATTCACAGAGCTCTTAAAGAGATCATATGTGAGGATTTATGGGGGTTGGGAGTCAGCTCAGGTCATACTGAAGTGTGGTTCAGCTCATTCTAGGGAGCTGGTCAGAATTTGGCACTGTTGGCTAAATCATGGCGCTGAGGTCAATGTTGGTGGTTTGACCCCTCAGTGGCCCTGTTATATTGGTACAATTCTATGGTCACACAGACTAACCTCTTTCCAGGCTTCCTTTCTAGTTTATGCAGGGAACAAAATAGAGACTGTGGATGAGTCAATGCACATTCATCATGTCTACAGGGGTTGGGGGTGGGGACGACAAAGCCTTTGGTCTATTTCCCAAAGGCCCAAACTCATGTTTGAGAAATGCAAAAAGGCAAAGCAATGCTTCAAGAGAGTATCACAGTGGAATAAGGGCAGAGCTGTTTTCTCTGTATTGTTCATTTCTGCAAGTCAAGGTCATCAGTTTTCAATTTATCCTTGTTTTATTTTTTATTACTACTGAAGTTTTGCCTTTAGAGATTTGGTGGTTATAGTCAAATAGGAGCATGTTGGAGTTCTGGGCATGGTTGTTTGTTAACACTGTTCCTTCCCAGGAAATGGAAAAGGGGAATGTAATTACACTTTTGTAGGGGTCATCCATACAGAGAATATAAAAGAATTATATCTAGGGGCAGCAAAGTGGGTTAAAGGCCCAACTCTGATATGCACAAGTCTTGCTTTCTATGGGAAGGAGTCTACAAAGAAAAGATATTTCTAGGGCTGGGGATATAGCTCATTTGGTAGAGTGCTTGCCTTGCAAGCACAAGGCCCTGAGTTCAATCCCCAACACTGTTAAACAAAAAAAAAAAAAAAAAAGATACTTCTAGATTGTCACATGAGTCAGTCAAAAGAAAGGGTCATGCTTGTGAGAACTTTGATTACAGAGAGCAGAACACACTTCACATTAGCTTAAGCAAAAGTGGGAAAATCTTTCTAACATCACTGAGAGATTGAAAGGGTCAGCAGCATTTGTTTTCAACTATATTTTAGGATTCCAATGTGTCAGCAGGATTCTTTATATTTCTTGGTACTAACTTGCATCTGAAAAACTTCATTTTCAGATATATCCTTTCCTCATGGTATAGCAAGATGTTTGTTAGAAGTTCCAAATATGAAATTCCTTTACGATTTGCATTGCCAGAGAAAGAGGGAGGGGAGCTCTTTCCAGAGAGCTCTGGGAAATCTCAGGAAGCCCTTTTATTGGGCTCAGGAAGCCCTTTTATTGGGCTGACATGTTTGTCTGGATCAGTCAGTTGTGCTGTGGTAACAATCCCAAATCTAAGGCTTAACACTCAAGTGTACTTTTTGCTCATATTATATAAGCAATGTGTATCATTGGTCTTCAGGGACCTAGGATGATGGACATGCCAACATTATTTAGCTACACCATCTAGAACAATATTTTCTTTATTGCTGCTTCAACAGAAGAAAAAGGCTATAGAATTAGGCATGAGTTTTTCACTGCTTTGACTCATAAGTGACCATCAACTGTCCCCTTTTTGCTATTTTGGCCAGAACTAGCCACCAGGCCCTTTCTAACTGCAAGAAGACTAGAAGATGATGTGTATCACTGTCCCTGTCACACCTTGCTGGGGACATTATCCATCTTTAGGTCAGGGCTGTGACCAGAGAAATAAGTGCTCTGATAGTTGGTCCTAGGCCCTATGCCATCCCTGGGGCTGATAAAGGAAGCTAATTTGATCACTTCAGAGATAATAGTAGCCCCGGGGCTGACAGTCTGCCTGGAGCAAACTAAGTAATCAGGTGTTTAAAGTCTCAGGAGTTGTCCAGTCATGTTTCCCCCAAAGTGACATGTACATCCAGGGTGGAGTTTACAGAGCTGGTCACAGGGTGATTACACACAGCATATGTCAGCTGAAAGGGAAAGGACATCAGGATCTCTGGAAGCCGATTCAGACCACAGGCCTGGGAAGGCTGCCAAGGGAGGCTGATCATGAACGTTTATCAATGACCAGAAGGAGACAGTTCAATGGGCAAGGCTGCTCTAAGTCCAGCATGTGACCAGGCTTTCAGCAATGCTCCTGTACAACCTCTGCCACATGGAAAAAGGGTGACTGTGTGTGGCAGGAAAAGTAATGGTTGTCAAAAGGAAGCCGGGATGGGAATAGGAATGACAGTAGAACTGGACTTAACTTTCCTGTTTTGTATATGAATACATGACCAGGGTAACGCCACATCATACACAACCATGAGAATGAGAAGTTATGCTCCAGGTAGGCGTAATATGTCAAAATACACTCTAATGTCACATAGATCTAAAAGGAACAAATTAGAAATGTAAAAAAAAAAAAAATAGAAGTAATAGAAGTATCTACCACCTAATCTCCAGAACCTGTGCTGTGGTTAGGTTAGATTACATGGCAAAAGGGAATTGAGTTTGCAGGTGGAATTAAGGTTGCTACTGTGCTGACTTTGAGGTGAAGATATTACGCTGGGCTACGCAGGTCAGATCAGTGTAAGCACAAGGGTCACTGTAAGTGGAAAAGAGAGGCAGAAGAGGGAACCAGAGAGACAGCAAGTCAAAAGGACTCACCTGACCTTGCTGGCTTTGAAGATGGAAAGTAGGAACCAAAAGTCATGGAAAGTGGATGGCCTTTAGAAGCTGTAAAAGTCAAGGAAATAAGTTTCTTCTTGGAGCCTCCAGAAGGTAACTCTATTGACACCTTGAATTTAGCCTAGTGAGAGAGACCTCTGAAAGACTTCTGGTCTACAGAGCAGTGGAATAATCAGCATGTATTGTTTTAAGCCACTAAGTTCATTTCATTGTCACAGCAGCAAGAGGAAACTAACACATTGTGGGGTACCCTCCTCCCCGGGGATAGAAGGATTTAGATATGATGGCCCTTCAGGAGGAGGAGTGAGCCGTGGAGACCTCCTAGGAGATATGTAGGTAAAGAAGGGCAAGTGCCATAGTCCTGTGAGATATGGGGAAGTAGGCCAAGCACAAAGAAGGTGAGAGAACAAGGTGCTTATTGCCCCTTTATCCTTCCTGGGGTCAAGGTGATCCAGAGTTGGCCATCACTTGACTGCCATTCTTACCTCAAAATAGACACTGAATTAGAATATCATAAAACCAAGGCCAAAGACAACTGGGCATTTTCTCACCAGGTAAAGCTGGGCAAGGCACTGCAAGAAATGGACCTCTACAAGCTAAGACATCAGGGACAAAGCCATAGTTAATGAACCCAAGACCTAGTTAATGAACCCAAGGTGAGAAGCACAGACATCTGGACTTGAGAAAGATAATTTTGCTTATGAGTTGATCCTGGGTGTGCTCTATAGCATGGTCCTATTGAAAACAGTTATGCAACAGTATTCTTTTATGTTTAAGAACTTGCACACACATGGGCAGAGGGAGCTAAAACTGTTTTGTCTCTTCAGTTATCTAGTCTACCTAAAAGAAATGAGCACTAGTGGGAAGGGCTTTTCTGTTTGGAATAAAATAGATCTCTGCCCCTGCTTTTGGGAATCACCCCCATGTACAGGCGAAATTCAAATTGGGTCAAAGGAATGAGGCTTCAACAATTGGTAAAGGGACATAGAATTCATTGTCACTCTGGGCAGCATAGCAAATGACTTTGTGACCATTACACAGAGACTCAGAAGCTTTCCTGCTGGGAACTAATTGTCCCAGTCTTGTTCTTAGGCAAGCATGTGTTCACACTAAGCTTGAACTTTGGTGCTTGGGCATCTATTAGCTATCAGTCCAAGTCATCCAGAGCAGACAAGCTACTCCAACAATGAGGTTGCATTAGCACACTTGTTGGCAAGTACTTACACAGAAGGGATCAAGCTCCTTACTGAGGCCAAAGGATTCCCAGTGCCCCTTGTAGGAACAGCTCTGCTTTAGGACAGCTGAGGTGGAGAGCTACTGAGATGCTTGGCCACACCTGGCAAGTACCCACTGTTCCTGGTTCACAGTATGAGAAGACTTCATGACACTGGGGTTTAATTACCAAGCTTTGCCAAGTGCTTATTTGTCAAGTTAGTACACAAGGTGAAGGAAGCTCACATCTAGTGAACATTTATTTTCTAGGTGCTCATCTATTATCTAGTTTAGTCACCATACCGACACCATGAAGTTGATACTGGTATTCTTAATTTAGAACCTGGGGACCTGGGAAACTTCACCCTGGTAAGGTTAACTTACCCAGTTGCACAGCTAGCAAGTAGCAGAGCCTGTGCCTTTTCATGATTTCCTTGGGCATCTTAATTTGTTTTATGCTGAAAGCCTCCTTTACAAAAAAATCCCTTGCCTCTTGCTGATTTTCTGTGATCTGAGTAAAATCTCTTTCCAGCTTTGGGATTTAATTTTCTAATAATCAAATGAGAAAAGGTTAGATTCAATTCTAATAATCAAATATGTATTTTCACTGGGCAGTTTGAAGATGAATGTCTCGTGATCTGCTAGTAGGAATGCTGACTTTAGCTTCAGAAGATAGGTACGTGTGTCCATTCTTTATAGAGTGTGAGGGTAGACCATTTAAACTCATGAATCCCTAACATTATCATGTTTTAAGATGAAGAAAATGGTACCTTTTTATACCTCAGGATTGTTCTAAGTTTCAATGGAATATAAGATGCAAAATTGCTATTTACATGTATTGTTTTGAGCTCACAGAGCCAAAAACATACCAATCAAAACTGTATCATTATTTTTCAAATCATAAAGACCATTCATACAATTAGGTTCATCTGCAGAAATTCCATTAACTTTGGAAATGAGTTCTAGTAGTCCTAATATTAGCTATCACTTATTGAGCGCCTCCCCTGCCTACATTATTTCTAATTCTCACATCTTATTCTTAAGAAAATATTATTATCCATTATTAAATCTTGAGAAACTGAGGCCCAGAAGTTGAGTAACTTTCTTAACTGAGTGGTAGGAGGAAGATGGGAATCTAGTATGGCTAATTCAATCTTTTCATTATATGTCTTGAATTTGGTAGGAAAAAACATACTAATATATTTATCTATAATATATTTACTTTGATCTGTTTATAAATTTACTAATTTATATAGAAGAAATATCAAGCCTTTAAGTCTGTCCAAAGAGTTAGCACCCTTTCATAATTTTGCTGCCTTTATTGTTGATCCATCCTGCTCTCTCTTTTTTAAAATTTTTACTTAGATACAGAGACAAATGTTACATACAAGGTGACACAGATGAGATCCTGCCAAAACCAACATGCCCCTGAGGTGCTCTGTGCTTGTGTTCTCACTGAACCTTGCCCTGGCTGGCCCTGGTGAGGGGCTGCCTAATGCTCCACCCAGATCAGGTTGGGGGACAGGGCAAAGGACAAATTTCGTGGCAGACAGGCAGGCTATCTGACTCTGCTCCAAAATGCTCTGCTTCCCATCCTCCTCACCAGACTTCCCACTCAGCCTTTATTTTAGTCCTTAGAACACACGTCCCAGGAAGGAAAAGATTCCAGCCAGATGGGAGGATGGAAATTCAGTCTTGGTGAAGGACAGAATGTCTTCAGGTAGAAAGAAGTCTCCTTGAGTGGCCTTGCTGTGTGATCTAGATGAGAGAGAACACAGCAGAGGGATAATGGAATGGATGATGTGAGGAACTAGACTGCATGAGTGCATGTCCCAACTCAGCCATGTTCAGGCTGCATATAGACAAATTTCTGAACCTCTCTGGACCTCAATTTCATCATCTCTAATGGGGAAGTCACCTCAAAGAGTTACTGTGAGGATTCATTGGCTCATGGGAAAGAGCCAATACAACAGCTGAAAGATAGAAAGCACCCAATAAAATGCTGCTATTAGAAGCTAGTGGATAGAGTGGTAGTGTTGGGGAGGAGATGCATATGTTCTCACCTTTAACTAGAGAAGGTCTGTTTTGTCCCAGGCCAGGCACTGTGACTCTGGGATGGACCAAAAGCCTCATATCTCCATACAATTGTCCTTGTATAATCCAGGAATTGATTCTCTATCAAAGTAGTATGACTAGTCTGGGCATGACTCAAATTTGAAGTCCCACAGAAATGGTATCCACTGCTCTACAGGCTCACCCTTCCTTCCTTCCTTCCTTCCTTCCTTCCTTCCTTCCTTCCTTCCTTCCTTCCTTTCTTCCTTCCTTCCTTCCTTCCTTTTTGGTACTAGATATTGAATATAGGGGAACTTAACCACTGATCCATATCCCTAGTCTTTTTCATTTTGAGACAGAGTCTCTCTAATTTCCTTGCTAAGCTCCTGTTGTTGGTTTTGAACTTGACATCCTCCTGCTCAGCCTCCCAAGTCTCTGGGATTACAGGCATGTGCCATTGCACCCAGCTACAGGCAATCTCTTTAATACATGGCTCTCTCAAGCTGTGATATGGGGCCATCTGAGTCACAGACACCTTGGATGTTTTAAGATGCACATAACTGGGCTCCACCCAGGTCTGTAGACCCAGCACCCCTTGGACAGGGGCCAGGCAGGAAGTTGCATCCTTGATCCTCTCTTGGTCCAGAGTCTGAATGGATTAACCACAATGAGGCTGGGCAAGAGAAAGGAGGTAATGAGACTCCAGGGAAGTATTGTGGCTAAGCATCCCTCAGAAAGTAGCCTTTGTTGCTCAGGGACCAACCCCTACCACTGAAGTCCCATGAGAAGAGTATAATCCATGCTCTGAAAGTTTGTTTCTCCACAGAAGAGAATCCTAGAAGATTTCTTGGCTTTTCCTTAATACCCCTGGGTTATTCTGATAAGTACAACACTAAGTCTTTTCCCTAATGCCTTAATGTCCGTGAGGAGCTAGAACCACAAGGAGGAAATAAAACACAATCACTTATCTGGAATGTTGATGGACAGCTGATCCAGAATGCCAGTCCTCACAAAACTGACTTAGGAGAAGACATATTTTTACAATATTATGACTGGTAAAAGTGGACCTAGTGCAACATATAATGTAAGCCCTCTCTTGTGTGGTTCACTCCATGCATACCAAAAAAACTATTCTTTTCCTTTAAACATGGGAAGTGAGAATTGCTAAGCCAAGATGGAGTCCTTGGTGGCCAGAGAGATGGGTTTTTCATTTTTGGTGATGAAGGGAGTTAAAGGTCATAAGTTTTTTTTCTAGACAACTCTTCCCTTTGGAAAATGAGAGGACATGAAAAAACACCAGATGCATGCACTCAGGATTCTCCCAGGAAAGGCCCTAAGAAGAGGGCCCTTTCCTCCCTAACTCCAGAGGAACTTAAGTGACCCTAGGTGCTATGATGAAGAGAAAAGACCCAAAGCCTGAGCTTAATCCCAACTTCACTTCTAGATCTGTATTTAATTTTGAAAAATTAACCCAAGATTCATTTTTCTCATCTATAAATTTTTTTTTACCTCACAGCTAGTTGTAATTAATCACATAATGTAATTTATGTGAAAGTTCTTCATAAACTCTTAACGTGCCCTACACATTTACTTTGAGGCTGTCTAGGAGATGCCACCCTAAAGTATGCTTCTTTGGTGTCCTGAGAACTTCAAACTGAGGGCACTTGGGAAACAGTAGGGAGGGGCTTTCTCTGAACTCCCCTTATCTGCCAAAGGCAGAGGCAAAAGGAATCTGATTGTCAAGAATGGTGTTTTAGTCAGCCTTTTTTGCTGCTGTAACCAAAGAGACATGATAAGAACAACATAGAGGAGGAAAAGTTTATTTGGGGTTCCATTTCAGAAGTCTCAGTCCTTAGATGGTTGACTCCATTCCTCTGGGACGAAGGGAGGAAGAATATCATGGGAGAAGGGTGTGAGAGAGGAAAGCAGCTGGGAACATGGCACCAGGAAGCAGAGAGAGAGAGAGAGAGAGAGAGAGAGAGAGAGAGAGAGAGAGAGCACTCCAGGGATAAAATATATAACCCAAAGGCATACCCCAAATGATCCACCTTCTTCAGCCATATCCTACCTACCTTCAGTTACCACTCAGTTAATCCCTATCAGGGGATTAATTCACTGATTGGTTAAGGCTCTCATAAACCAATCATTTTACCTCTAAACATTTTTGCCTTGTCTCACACATGAACTTTTGTTGGACATCTTATATCTAAACCATAACATTCCAACCCACCCTGCAAAAGCTCATATTCATCTCAGTGCAAAATATATTTAGTCTATTTTCAAGAATCCCCATAGTCTTAACAGTTTAAGCATTGCCCAAAATTCCAAATACAGAGCCTCTTTTGAGACTCAAGGCAATCTCAGTGTGAGCTCCTATAAAAATTGAAAGCAAATTACATATATCCAAAACATAAAGGGGCAAAGTGAATATTTCCATGTGAAGAAATAGGGGGCTAGAAAGAAGGAATGGGACCAAAGCAAGATGGAATTCCAGCTGGACAAACATGTCCTGTAATTCCATGTCTGGCATCTGGAGCACATGGCATTGTGATGTTCTCTCCAAAGGACTTGTGTAGCTCCACCCCATGACTTTGCTGGTTGCAGAACACATGGCCTCTTTCTTGGCTTGTCTGTGCTAAATTCCTATGCTTTCCTTGGCAGACATCCCACATTACTGGCATTTTTTAATCTCAGGGGGTCTGTACTGTCACTTTGGCTTCCTTCTCACATATTCACCCATCACCTTCTCAGGAGCTGCTCACAGGAACTCTGACCTTGCTCACTTTTCCTGGTCTTCCAGGTCTTCCTTTGAAATCTTAGTGGAAGCCTCCATGACACCCTAATTCTAGCATCCTGCATTCCTGCAGAACCAACTAGCGCCTTGGTTGCCACCAGGGTCTGTTGCCATCTTGAGCAGTAGCCAAATCTCCAGGGACCGTGACTACAGCATCCTCTGAGTGCCTGGGTGACTGAACATGGTAAAACAACTTCCTAGGTTCCCCTGTGCACGCAGGGTGTGCTACTTGTCTCTATTCTAGAGAATTTTTACCTTTATTCCCTTGAACCTGAGATGAGTGTTGTCTTACCAATTCCTGAGATGTCCTCAAACCATCTTTCCTATTGTCTCTGGGTAAAGTAGTTAGTGTTTCTTTAGTAGCTTTAATGTCTTTAACAACCACACATTCCTTTACCCCAGGTTAACTCAAAATTTTCTGTCCAAACTGCAAGATTTAAAAATTTTTCTGCTTTACTTTCTGCTCCTGATTATTACAATAAATTTGGCTCAAAGTCTGCAGCAATATACATGCCACCTCCTGAATGCTATGATGCCAAGAAATTTCTTCTGCTAGATTAAGAAGTCCATCTCCTTTAAATTGGACCTCACAGTAAGTCTCAGGACATGGGTAAAATGCAGACAACTTCTTAGCCAGAACATAACATGAATTGCCTGTAGTCCAATTTCCAAGAGTCCAATTTCCAAGACAGTAGAGCCCTGTCTCTACTGTCTGAAGTCCTATCAGCATTTTGGTCTTCTGAATCCCCACCAGAATTGCCCATTAAGCTCTGCTTACAATAATCTAAAGTTTTTTCAGCTTGCATCTCTAAATTTTTCAAAATTCCTCCTATGAATTTCAAAAAGTTCCAATAACTTCTAAATCACATAGTCAGGTTATTTACAGCAATGACCCCACTTCTCAGTACAAATTTCTGTTTCAGTCAGCTTTTTTTACTATTGTGACCAAAAGACCTGACAAGAACAATTTTAGAGGAGGAAAAGTTTATTTGCCACTCACAGTTTCAGAGGTCATAGTCCATAGACAGTTGACTCTGTAGCTCTGGGTTTGAGGTGAGGCAGAATATCATGGCAGAAAGGTGTGGTGGAAGAAAGCAAGTCAGGACATGGCTACCAGTAAGGAGAGAGAGAGAGAGAGAGAGAGAGAGAGAGAGAGAGAGAGAGAGAGAGAGAGAGAGAGAGAGAGAAACTGATTCCACACTTCACACTTACCAGGGACAAAATACATACCTGAAAAGCTCACCCCCAATAACTCACCTCCTCTGGCCATACCCTATCTATCTTCAGTTACCATTCAGTTAATCCCTGTCAGGGGATTAATTCACTGAATTATTAAGGCTCTCATAACCCAATCATTTTACCTCTAAACCTTTTTGCCTTGTCTCACACATGAACTTTTTGGGGACACCTTACATCTAAACCATATCTCAGTGACCAGGGAAGATTAACTCATACCACAGGAAAGGGCTGGAGGTTGAGACCACACCCAGACAGACTACTACCAGGATAATCTGTCCTTTTGAGGCTCCATTCAGTTTTCCCCAAAACTAGTTTTTTCCCTGACATGTCTATATACCCCTTCCTTGTGAAGAGGGTAAAGAAGCTATTGGATCTTGATGGGCTTTGGTGTGCTGTTTTCTTTCCCATGATACCCTCGTGCACACAAGTCACTTGTGATCACTTTATTCCATAGACTTGGTTTATAGACCTTTCAGAGTATAGAGGGAAAGTCTTGCCTTCCCTCCCCCATTCTCTACCATATAGTTCCTATTATGGCAGAGCCTATTATTAAATAAGCCAGCATATGCAACTTCTATTCCACATCAGATAATAAAGATTTGAGGTGTAAACCTTGTTATTTCTCAGGCTTCTAAGAGAATGTCACACCCATAGTAGAGCTTCAGAACATGTTGTCAGCCAACACTGATAATTCTCCCATATGCTATTCCTTTCAACACTCCAAACAGACATTTCTGCTCTGTTGATAGTTCTAGGTCAAGATCTTGGTGTTTGGCAATACATTCCCATGAAGCAAACATTTCAGAAGACCTGACACCACTAAATATCATCCATAATTATCTGTTCTTGGTTTCTTCAGGCAGCAGGGGCACTACCTTGGAAAACACAGTTGTGTGAGTGAAAATGGTCAAGGAAGGAAAAAAATATGTGTATAGAGATGACATCTTCCCAGATGAATGCTGGTGGAATTTTCATCTGAGAAAATTTTCAAGGATCTTGCTTCCAACAGAAAACTCAACCTGGGATTCTGGCACATGGGGCCAGCACTCTCATGCTCGTAATATGCTCATTTCACACAGTAGGTCCTCACTCACTTGAATAAACAGCAAAACATCCCAGGGAAATGGGTCCCTACCTGGCCTTGGAGAACCTCACCCCTACCACTTAGGCTTCTCTATGGGTAGGACTTGGGCCAGAAATAGGAGGGCCCTGTGATTACTGATCAAGTTCACCTGCCTGCAGAAAGACCATCCCAGGGGGTACAGCATATTCCTTGTGCTACCTGATCCTGGCTGATGAGTCCAAGACACTCTTTTCTTAAAACCAGAATGCCCTTGAGAGAAAGTTTGCAGTAACTGGTTGCTTGACTAGAGCTGGCAACTCTGGAGGTTGGCGAGTCACCAGACAGGTTTCCAATCTATTTCTCCACCCTGAGAACCATGGTGGCTACTAATTTGCATCAGCATATCTGTATTTGGGGCAGGGTTTTTGGTGTTGAGAGTTTCTAGATGTGCACTTTAAGTTCCTAATCTCCCTTGATATCCCCTCCTCTTCTATTTGACATCTTGGGCCTGTCGAGTTGCCTTAGCAACACTAAACTACTCATGTCAGAAAGGGGAGGACATACAAATGAAGTTTTATTTGATTGCTTTCTTATTCAAGTTGCTTAGTTTCTCATCTACAAATAATTGGACTAAATGGATGCAGCTAGGCTTCATGCCTGGGCATCACAAAGCTCCATCAGGGGTAGTTTCATTTTTCTTCTCTGTTATGGAGGTCACAAGTTTGGAAAAATCCAGAGGAACACTTAGTCCTGTTCTCCTGTGTGCTAATGGCAGCAGGTTGGTAAAATGGTATGCTGTTATGATTGGCGAGGGTTCTGTTAGTCAAGGTGTGGAACATGGAACAGCAACATCTGTTAGAAATACAGAGCTGTCATCCTCACACCAGATCTAATGAATCCAAATCTGCATTTTAACAGGGTCCAGGGTGATATGCATGAAGATTAAAGTTTAGGAAGCGCCAAGCTAAGCCACCTCATAAAACCTTGGATAAGCCTAAACACATGGCTAAAAAAGAGCAACCCAGGTTATATGAGTTGGAATTGTACTAAGTAAAGTGGTAACACTGTCCCTCCAGTGTTCGATGGTGCAGAAAAAGAAGACTCTTAGGTAACTCTTCCTCAATCATTAGAACCTTCAGACAAGTAGTCTGATGCCATGCCATTTGACCAACCCTCCTTTGCATGTCTTATTAGATACAATGACTGCCTGACCAGAGCTCTACCAGGTACCCTGGACATCCGGCAGGGTCTGTGCCACAAGAGGGGGTGAGCTGCTGTACCAACACAATGGCTGGAATTTGAACTCACTGAGTCATCATGGATGCCTAGAAGCCATGTCCTTATTTTAATGACACACCTACAGAAACCACACAGCTGTTTGAAGCAGTATCAACTTCATTCAGAAAATCTAAATGAGGACCCAAGGAAAGATGAAGGAGATGCATGAACTGGGAACAAGTAAAGGGAAAAAAGGGCCAAAATGTTGCTAAGCAAAATTGCCTCTCTTCTCTAAAAAGTGAAGATTTAATTCCCTTCCACATTTTGACTGCCTTTAATTTGCAGGATGTTACTCTCATTTTCTCAATAGTTTTTCTAATTATCATTCAGCTCATAAGATGCTTTCTCACCCATGCACAGAAGCTTAGTCTGCGTTGTATGGGGGAGGGCACAGACCCTGGCTACTGATGTCATCATGTTTTCTTAAGGTAACACTATGAAGAAGGGCTTACTATTGTTCAGATGTTCTAAGATTTCCCCATTTCTTCTAATTGCCTACCTCACAGGAAGAGCAAGAATAGAGATTACATATTGTGAAGCACTCTCAGCCTTTGAAAGGTAAGGTGAAGTAATAAGAAGTACAATAATGACATTGTAAAAAGAGTGGGCTTGTGCATTATTCTTCCTGGTAACAAGCAGTACCTGAAATCTGTCTAGCAGTAATCTGAGAAGATGCAGAAAGAAGGCCCTTACCAGATGTAGGTTCCTCCATCTTGGATTTACCAGACTCCAGAGTTGTAGGCAATAAATTTCTTCTGTTTATAAATTACCCACTCTGTGGTATTCTGCTTTACCAGGGACAAATAGACTAGGATACTACCCACTTATATATTGGAAGACACTCTCATTTCTTTTTCATTTCTCTGTTCTTGGATTTGTGCTCAGGACTATTTTTTGCTTCCACCTGGTGTCTTTAATGAGCAACCATTACTTTCTTGCCCCTTTACGTTAGCATATGTGACTATTGTTCCAACGTGAGAAATATCAGATGTGTGGCTGGCAGTTTTAATACTGGTGGTGTAGGGGCACTGATAAGCTCACCTGTTTATCTGGCAAGTGGTAGTTGACAATGCATTTAACCAGCAGAATATGCTGACTTTTCTTTTGTAGTGACAGGGATTGAACCCAGGGCCTCAGGCATGCTAGGAAAGTGTTCTACCTCTGAGCTTTATCTCCATAACCCCTTCCCTCCTTTTTTCATACTGGGAATGGAACCCAGAAGCACTTTACTGCTGAACTACATCCCAAGTCCTTTTTATTTTTTATTTTGAGACAGGTTCTTGTTAAATTATTGAGGCTGGTGTTGAACTTGTGATCCTCCTACCTCAGCCTCTGGAGTCAATAGAATTATAGGCATGTGCCACCAGGCCTGGCTGAAATAATGCTTTTAAAGTGGCATGTCTGTATTTACATAGGGGACTGGCTACTCAGAGTGAGAGTAATTTCCTGGATATTCCAAGAAGTAGTAAAACCTCAGGAACCAGGACCTCCAGCATGCTAGGCAAGCACTCTTCCACTGAGTCACACCCCCAGCCCTTCCCCCGACCCAAGTATTTTCTTGAAGCAGACATTGTTTGTCTTTCCAAAATTTATTCTTTCTTCTTTTGGAGACAGCTTCAATTTTTCACACTGATATTCACAGCTACCTAAGTAACCCTTGGAAATGAGCAGATGACAGCCTACGTTTATCATAATCCTATTCCCTTGGCACAGGTGTTGGTTTGGAGATGGATTAAGACACCAGGTAGAACCAATGAAATGGTGTAGGATGATTATTGGGGGATTCAGAAAAGAGGTTTCCTTACCCTTCTGGGAAAGTTTCTGAAAGAAGCACCATCCTGAATAGGGATGATGAATTGGACTCAGTTTATGTACCATCTATAATCTGAGCATTTGCTTTGCTTGTAGACTAGCATGGTGCCCCCAACAGTCATGCTATTCCTGAAATTATGGATACCGTTCACTATTGTTGCCATTACTGTGGTCAAAGATAGGGAAACTGGAAGGGAGATCACCACATCCCCCCTGCTCCTGTGAGGGCTCTGGCTACCCCGGCAGGTTCCAGGAGAAGTCTGGGGCCATAACTAAGAAGCAAGGGGAGTTGGGTTCCATGGGAATGACTCTGATTAGTGGGGATTCAGGGACAGGAGGTTTTGGTGGATAAATTCTTCTCCATTTCCCCACCAGTATGGATGGTCCCAAGTCACAATAGCTTGTACAAACTTTTTAAAGGCTGCCTTTTGCATATGCTCTCTCCCCTCTCTGACTGCATTGTTCTTTTTGCTTCTGCTTCTGCAATCATGTCCTGGTGTCCTTGTCCCCAATATAATGTTAATGCATTGTTTTTTTGTTTTGTTTTGTTTTTGCCTCAGACTCTTGGAATCCAGGCTAAGAAAGACAGAAAGATGTAACCTCATGAATTGTTGATAGCTCTCTTGTGATCAAGGGAAGTAGCATAAAGATCAAGCAGGTTCTGTGAGAGTCAAGTGGAGAGGTGAAAGATCCTTGATAACATCATTGACCTGCTACAGCAAACCAACTTGTGAGCTCTCCATACCTCTGGACTTCCACTTACTTGAGCAGGGGAGAAGTCCATTATATCTAGTTTTCTGTGATTGACAGCTGAATACATTGTAACTGAAATCCTTCTCTAGTCTCACCTGCATTTGAGATTCTGGAAGACTCCTCCAATCCCCCTTATAGCCTTATAATAAATTCCCCCTTTCATCTTAAGTTAACATGACTTTCTGGTACCTGCCATCAATCAAATCCTAATTGATACGCCTGCCTTCCCCTTTTGGTCCAGATGAAATACCTTTAGAGACCCTGTTGGAATTCTGGTGCTTTTCACCATCAAAGCAATCAAAGTCAATTAAAATGTATGGAGTATATCAAGAACCATATATAAAACAGGTTATTCCTATTTTAGTTTAACACACACACACGTACAATGCTCTTAAACAATTCTGGAAGTTCTCCCAAATAGAGACCAAACAACAATGCCCCCAAATAAGAATAGTTTAAGAATTAATCTCTGCCAAGCCAGCTTTCCCCTAGATGATGGATTTGTTAGTTAATCATTCTGAAGCCAGGATTAGAGCACAGTCAACAGCTTAATAAACCATTCATTTCCTACAGTGCTGAGCATTTTCATGGGCTTTTTACTCTTACGCCATAAACAGGACTATAAATTGTATTAGTAATTGTTTTTGAAAAGAATGTCAAGACATCCGTTCTAAGATGGCGATTTGAGCCTGCACATTTAACTCCTCCCTTTCTTCCCGAGTTCCTATAAAAATGACCAAGAACATATTTTAGAATATGATTGAAAGATTATTTTGAAAAACCATACAGAGTGCTTTCAACAGGGCAGTCACTGGAGGAATTTGGCAAAATAATACATGTGGGGTAGACAGATGAACGAGCTGACCATGCCAAGAGTAAGCTAGTGCAAGGAGAAGCCCACCCGAACTTGAGCGGCAGCCTTTAGTGGAATCTTGAAGTCTTCTGGAGCAGCAGGGGCTGGGGACAAGACTGGGGGCAGTGGAGTCTTTGGTATTTGCAATGCAAAGTGACTGCTGAAGCAAGATCCCACCAGGGGCCACCCTGTGTCTTGGAGGAGGAGATAGAGGTCCACATAACTTCAAGTTGCCACAATAAACACAGGAAAAATAAGAAATAATGAAACAGGAAGAACAAGGAAAGAACAACAAGGGCCTGCAGAGATGTTGAGAGCCTGGCCTAAAATCACATTCACTTCCCGTGGTCATTGTTGGAAACTGGAAAACACTTTCCAATCATTTGCCAGGGGTTGCTGAGCAATTCGCTTCAATCAGGAAGCAGTTTGAGCTTTGCTGATTATATGGAAAAAGCAAAACTGTACTAGGCCCACAGCTGTCAGAAACAGAAAGGGCCCTTTTGCCACCTAAAGGTTAAAGCAATAGGATCTAGGGAACTGATTGAAATTTATTGATTTTCAATTGATGAAACATTGACAATGGCATTGGGTGGCAAAATTACACCCCTCAGCTCAGAGAATATTGTTTCTCATCCCAGACTCATTGTTGAAGTTGACAAGTAAATGGATTTCTGGTAAACATTTATTCCATTTTTCAATCTGGACACTAAATTGGTAT
This sequence comes from Sciurus vulgaris, assembly GCF_902686455.1. Lineage (NCBI taxonomy): Eukaryota > Metazoa > Chordata > Mammalia > Rodentia > Sciuridae > Sciurus > Sciurus vulgaris. Next base: position 115,497,452 of record NC_136466.1, on the reverse strand, counting down.
GTAGCAATAAAGTAAGGGTAATTATAGGAGTCTGAAGGACCTTAAGTCTTGCAAAAGCCTAAGTGTTTTAGAGAGCAGGCTGTTTCTTTTACTTTTGAACTGGCATTAGTTTGTTCAGGAGGAAAGTGCATACCGAAGAACTGGATTCAATTCAACTCAAAAAACACGTCTGTGGGCTTTCTGTGAGGCAAGGTATAATACTGAAGGTCACACAAATGGGGTCCATTTAAATATGTTTTTCTCTGCTCCCAGGAGGCTAGACTTTCTCACTTCAGTTGAAAACAGCTCTTCACAACAGATGAGTCGGTTTTATTCCCCTTTGCTGCTGGGGGCGAAGGCGAGGAGATGAGGAATTACCCCTCTGAACTGATTCCTTTGTCTTCCATCCTATTCCTGAGCTAAACCCCTCCTACCCCCACAAGCTGTGCTATAACAAAACTCGAAATGTACCTTATAAAGAAGAATGGGTCTTAAACTTTGGAGGCTCAGTGTCCTTATTTGTAGAATGGGGTTAATAATCCTTCCCCAGTAGGATTACATGAGACATTGATAAGACCATGAATATGAAACCATGTCTTAAAGCTAAAGCCCTGTTTAGGAGCACAGAGGCAGAGTGAGATAATGAATAATGAGAGCTCAGATTGGGACTCCAGCAGCCCTTTGTGTGACTTTGGGCAGATGTTTTAAATCTTTATCTTCATCAGCTTCCCTATCTGGGGATATAAATTGGGATATAAGCGTGTTCATCCATTTCATATAATTTTTTTTTGTAAGAATTAAGTGAATGACTATATGTCAAGTTCTTAATGAATAAATTAATATAGGAGACATTGTTATAATTATTTTAGCATAATTCCATTGTGTCCAAGAGGTTGTTCTGTGTCCTCCACAAAGTAGCTTTCAATATGTGCACAGGCCCATTTGAGAGGATTTGGCATGTGGGAGAAAAGGCAGGTTAGATATAGAATCAACTCTCTACATTCAGCTGGGCCAAGTCTCACATTGAGGTGAGGCTAGAGTTCTTAGGTGCACTTCAAGGAATTAAGAAAAATATATTTAAACTGGAGAGGAAAAATAAATAAATATATGCACAGGACCAACTCTAGTTAGTAGGAAGGCACATGCTATTTCCTGTCCTAAGTTAGTGTCTTTCCCATTTTGAGCTCCTGTTGGCCCTTGTTTTTGATCTTGAAATTTTGGTTGTCTGCTATCATCCCCTAGGCTTAGTTAATTACTGAGAGATGATCAGCATCCTAGAAATATTAGCAAAAGTTCTTATTTTTTCCACAAAGGGAACCTTATTATGGAGTTTTAGGCACTAGGACAATCTATGGAGGGATTTTAATGCAATGAACGGTGAGAAGGTAGGAAGAACCTCTTAGTGTTCCAAACCAAGTTAAGACCACTTAGGCACTGATAAGTAGGGGCATCCATCATACCCCACATCACTCATAATAAACATTATACAGAACCATAAAACACAAACACAAAACCCATTTATGCTGAAACTGGTATGAATTCATTTTGAATTTCCAGATTTTGAAATTCTGGATAAGTGCCCCAAAGCTGAATCCATCACAATCTCTCTGACACTCTCAGCACATTTAGGCAGTCTGTTGGGCATTTGAGCATGACTGCTTTATGTCCTCAGCCAAGGCCACCACCCACATTATGTACTGGTTCTGAGAAGGCTCCTCAGGAGCTCCTAGCCAGCTTCTGCCACTAAAGCCAGCTTATCTCCTTCCCACACCCAGGGTTTCTGGTTTTCACTCCACTTTGCCGATGAAACTCAGCTCCTTAAACTCTCAGTTGGGGGACAAAGACAAGGAACACTTCTTCCTTCAAAGTCTCATCCAGGGTGAATTCTGTACTGGGGAACACAACAACAAAGTGGGTTCCTTTGCACACTGAGCTGGGGCCTCAGTCCACAAGAGGGTTTTAACCTCCACACACCCAGATCCTCCAACAGAGAAGGGAGAGAGTTGGGTGGAGGTGAAGAGTCCAGGCATCATAGGCCAAAACACCTGGGTTTGCATCCTGGCTACTTTCCCTTGCTGAGCCTCAGTTTTCCCTGTGAAAATGGGTGCAATGAGATTATTAGTAAAAAGTAACTGCAGTGATGGAGGTTGGAACAGTACCTGGCTCAGAGCAAGGACGATGTAATAAATGGGAGCTTTAATTTATAAAAAGACTGGTTCCTGTGACTTTCAGAGACAGAGGCAGCTCATCCCTTGTACTTACCCGGTGATTCTTTTTTCCCTCATAGTGAATCCCCTGCAGAAGCAGAGGTCGGGCTGGACACTGACTTTGCTGTCGTAGAGGGTGCCCCACTGTTCACTTTGTGCTCCCTTTCTACAACTTCTCTTCAAGTGTATTAACAGAGTGTCCCAGAGCTTGGACTATAGAATATGAATATATGAGGGGAAGTTCATTAGGGAAATTGGCTTACAGGTTGAGAAATTCCGTGAGGGGCCATCTGAAAGTTGGAGAATCAGAGAAGCCAGTAGTGGGCTCAGTCTAAGACTAGAAGCCTCAGAACCAAGGAAGCCAGGCATGGCCCCCAGTCTGAGGACAAAGGTCCAATGGGCGGAGGGAGAGAGACTTCCAAATTTTCATTTTTCATCTGGTCCCCCGGTGGACTGGATGGTGCTGGGCCACACTGATCCCTTGAGGAGCCTTCCCCAAAGTTAACCGTCCCATCAAGTGTCTGAGCTCCATTAGAAAACACACCTGGTGTGTATAGATCAGGAGGAAACAGCCCTGCCAATCACCAAACTTCTGGAGACCACCTAGCTCTCCAAGCTCAGGTAATTGAGGAAAGGAGATAATGACGCCCTCAAGGCTTTCAAGCAAGATTTTCAAACTGAATCCATTGTGTAGAGAAAATTGCCTGAAAGTGAGAAAGGCTAATTTGACTGGCTGGGAGATGGGAATAGCGCCTCTGGCAGTTTTGCATCTGTGGCTTTTGTTTAACAATTAAAAAAAGAGAAAGATTCAAAGTTCAGATAATATCTATGGGCATTTAGATGTACTTAATTGTAAACTGTATATTTCAGTCATGGGACTGCCTAAGAAATCTGCATAAATGGATTCTGTGGCATTTTGCTTACCCCCTAGGGACTAGTCTGGTTCTTTCTTGCTTGATCCCTTGAGGCCAGGGACTTCACAATCATATTCCCAGTTCTGGCCTGCTTCGGGGGCATGTAACCTGTGTGGTCACAGAGTTCCAGGACTCGGAATGGCCCTGTGCTTCATTGAACATTCTGCTGTCCCGGTTTGGAATTCTTTTTTTAACTGTTGTTTGTTTGTTTTTATTTTTATTTTTTTAAATTTTTTTTTAGTGGTAGATGGACACAGTATCTTTATTTTATTTATTTTATATGGTGCTGAGGATTGAACCCAGTGCATCACATGTGCTAGGCAAGCGCTTTACCACTGAGCCACAACCCCAGCCCTGTTTGTTTATTTTTAACAAGGAGCCCCATATACCATATCCCCATTTAGCATTTGGGCCCTGGAAATTATGTAGCTGGTTCTGTTCCCAGTACCCAGCCCAGTGTCTATTGTCTAGTAAATGCTTATTTATTATTAGGGACAAGTTCATTCTCTCTAATGTATAATACTTTCCCTAACTCTTCATTAGCAGTATATTCAAAGCATTTTACACCTTCCTATGTCAGAAAACCTGCACGAAGGCAATACTAAGCCCAAAAATTATACCTGAAACTTAGAAACCTGATTTGATGTATTAAATACCAGTGACGAGCAGATATGTGCCCTCCCCAAACAGGAGCAATTTACAAATCTTCCTTTTACTTGATAGTGACAGCTTCTACTATTGAAAAATCTCACAGGAATAACAGGTCAAAATTGTTGGATAAATAATGCTGTCCAGGCAATGTGCTGAAGTGATGCTAGTCATATCTTAAGAAATGAATATTCAGATCCCATTCAAATGGAGTTCTCAGGGGAAACTGCCCTTTATATAACAATCGATTTTTCAGAAGTGCCTTACCAGTTACAGGATATTTACTCTGGCTCGTACTTTAGGAACCTGGAGATATATCTGAACTACATTTAGAGAGAGGGCAGCCTGCAGAATTGTAATCAGAAGGTTGATGATAAAATTGTTAAAAGAAATAAAGTGGAATCCACTAAGATTATAACCAGAAAAACCCCAAGAAGTAAGTGGGATCCTGAAAGAACAAACATAATGGGATTGAATACTGAGATAATGTAACGCATTGAACTTCACCTTCAACTCAAAAGGGTTCAGTTAGCAAAGACACTGTGTATGTAAATGAAACATTTCTATTTGAAAACAAGGTGGTGATGGTGGTGGTGAGTGACTAATATTTTACAATAAAGAATTAAAGGATAAAGATATAACATTCCTTCAAGCACCTTTCTTTGTATCTGTCTATAGACTTTCATCATTGATACTTTCTAGCAGCCTCTGTAAGATCTGGCAGCAGCTGAGAGCTTTCAGAGGAAAGAAAGGCTAAGACTTACGAGCAACAGCATCCCTAGTGACTACAGCAGAAATATAACCAGAAATAGAGAAGGCCAGGTAGGAAAGGAAACTCTAGAAAGGAGACAACAGCTCACAAGACCTGCCTAAAAGACTTCAGGCAGGGGATACTCCATTGAGCTACACCAGAAACACAGTCATGAACTTCTGAAGGAGACTTTTCGGGTAACAGATTCAAGTTGGAAGTTGTTCCCTCCAGGCAAAAGCCAAAGCACAGATATAATTCCTCTGTTAGCTAAAGCAGGAGCACAAGTTAAACAAAAAAAAAAAAAAAAAAAAAAAAAAAAAATAGAAAAAGGAAAGAGAGAGAACATTCACAGCAAAATTGTGCATGTCACTGAGCTTGAATGTTCGCAGATGGAAGGCAGAATTCTCTGTAATTGGTGTTAAAAATCTTTGAATAGGGAAATTCCACAAGACCATAAAGAATACAAATGGGGAAAGGAAAGAAGGTCAGACAATGAAAAGGATGAAAGAACAGGAAGCAAGCCAGACCAGGGCTGAGACAGCTTTTGAAGCCGTAGCTTGCCTTGGGTTCTCACTATTGGACTGGGAAAGACAGAGGAAGAGTCAACCTCAGATCCACAGTATTTTATTTGTTGTTTGTTTATGATACTTAGGTTAACAGTTGAACAAACTGTGTGTTGTTCTCATCCAGAATAGAAAACAACATAAAATTTAATATTAGATACTTGTATCCTAAAGTTCTGAAGCCCCTGTCGCCAGAGGGCCATTAACACTGGCCATCCTTTCCCTGAGCCCCACCTGTTTCATGTAAATTGCTTCTCCAACCACCAGAACCACTCTGTCCTTCTAGTATTCATCTAAAGCCCTTCCCACTCCTAACAGGGAGTTGCCAAAGCCCACTCCCAAATTCCTTTGCTGTTTAAAGCAGTGGAATGGAACTCTTCTTTGCCTAAATGTTTTCTACCTGGGCTATATCTAGAAGGAAGGCCATGACTTTCAAAGTGAAACAAAGCCTTCAGGTATTTTTCTAAATCAATGGTGAAAGTTTCCTCTTATCCTTGTCATGGCCCAACAGTTCAAACTCCAGGTGGTTCTTTAAAATGATTGTTTTCTACTTTGCAAACTGCTGACACTAAATATTCCTCTTAAATAATATTTATAAATGGAGGCATATAATTCGATCCCATAGATGTGATGTTTTAATAACACAATGCCCTGTTGTTGGATGTTTCAAGTTATTTAATACTGTTGCCAATATTTTGCTCTTATAAACAGGGCTTAAAAATATAGTTCTATTTATAGATCCTTTTTGGTTCATAAGCGTGATGATTGGGTGTTCACGCTGCTGTGTGAGACGTGCCTCCCTCTGAACCTTGCTATGTTGTCGGCACATTACCCATTTGACATGAAAAACAGACTTCTATTTATATGTTTTCATGCATGTATGATTATTTTCATATTATAAATATTTCGAAGTGGAGTTATTATATACAATTATAAATGTAAAGTAAAATTCTGAAGTTTATTGTATTTATCTTTAATAACCTGCAGAAAGCTTTAGAAATGTATGAAATATACATAGTCCTGTATATTTAGCCACTCTGGATAGCAAAATTTTTATTAATTTAGTGACTAAATAAAAATAAATATGTAGTTATGAAATTATTAAAGATTATAATAAAATATATAAATTATCAATTATAAGTTAATGATCTTAACTAGTATCAGCTGCATGAAGGAAGAAAAATTATATATCAACTGATATGGAAGAAAAATTAAAATTTGACAAAAATAACTTCATCAGGATTTTATATGTATAAAAAAGAATTCTAAATATTTTTCTTGCTATTGATAACTGTGGCTGAGACCCAGACTCAAGGTAAAATGTGATTTGACATATTTTATAGAGTCAGATGGAAAGATCCAAAAATTTTTAAAAGTGAAGGTATTGAAATGTTTTTATTATCAAAAATGCTTCAATTGAGTGAATAGTCTCATTCATCTGCATCAAGGCAAGATTATGTTGGACTGTGGATCAGTATCATCAATACATTTTGGCACATATCATTCCTAAAATGTGTACCCTCCCCACTTCCCCTGTATCAATCTTATGATCCAGTCAGGCTTGTCAGATAATAATTACAATTTGTTTTTAATTCACCAGAAATATATGAAGACGTTCATTTTAAAGGTATTAAAATGTTACAGATAGGAGACTTTCACTTCTATGATAAAATAGCGTGTATCAGATTAACTCTGCCTTGAGAATATATAATAACTAGATAAAATTTAGGATCAGAAAGCGAAGTTCTTTGAAGGAATCAGACAGCAACCAAAGCAGCTAGGACTTCAAAGACCAAAGTAGAAATAAAGGGAAATGCATTGACACGAGTTCTTCACTCACTGAAGCATCTTTTCCTCTCAGAATATTTGCTGAAGAGCAAATACTGTAGCAAAATGATTGCTTCAGTCTCCCTGGGCTGGAGAGAGAAAAAGTTGGAATCCAGAGCAAACAAGAAAGGCATATGCCAAGGCCCCAGAAAAAGACACAGAGAAGCAAATCTGAAAATTTTCATTCACATTCCCATTGAAACATTTGCTGGTTACCAAGCTGATTATTAGCACATCTTCAGGGCAAGAGCTGGCAAGTTAAGCAGAAGGAAGCTTCTAAGAGGCTAAAAACTAAGCAGAAATTTTGACAATCTGAGGGTGCATGGGGAGATGAAAGCTTGTTCAGAGTCTGCCAGGGAGGAGTGATCCCGAAAATACCGTACACTTTCAATCCAGATCCTTAAGGGACTATGCCTAAGAGTAAAACAGACTAAATTAGCCAGACTTCATAAAGCCCAAAGAAGGACCTTGACTGGATTGGTATGATTTTGTGGACTATCTCTGCCTAAGATAAATTATCTCTGTAGGAATTCTTTCTGCAAATATATTCCTTCTGTAGGAAGTTAATGCCATTCATAACGTCTACACTTTTTATATACACTTTCCAGAATGCAATAAAATAGGCATACCAGTAAAAAAAAAAAAAAAAAAAAAAAAAAAAGCATTAGACATGTCAGGAGAAAGGGACAATTAACATTCAATGCTAAAAGAAAAAATATACAGCAGACAGAACTCACTGTCTTATAGTTTTTGGAGTTATCGGACATAGACTTTAAAATAAGCATCATTAATACATTCAAAAATGTAGATGAAATGATGGAGAAATTCACCAGAGAATAAGAGTCTATAAAGGTATAAGACCAAGAAAGATGGTAATCAAAATTAAAATTCAGTGAATGGATATTAACAAAGCCAAAGAGAATACTGGGGAACTGGAAGAAAATTCAGTAGAAAATATATCATTGAACACACAAAGATAAAAAAAAAATTAAAAATGCCAAACAAAAGAGATGTATGGGACACAATAAAAGGGTATAGCATAAGTGTGATTGAAATTTTGGAAAGAAATAAGAGGATAAGGTAGAAGGAACATTTAGGAGATGTTTACCAAAATTTTTCCAAGAATTAAAGAAAAATCCAGTCAAGGATTTAAGAAGTTCTATGAGTCCCATGCAAAGAATATACAAAGAAAACTCCTGGAAGGCATGTTGTAATAAAACACAAGAGAGAGGAATGGAGAAACAAGGATAGAGGGACAGACAGACACACACACACACACACACACACACACACACACACACACGCACACACAGATATACAGACAGACTCTAAAGCAGCAGGAGGAAAAAAGGGAAAAGATGCTATTATCTTCAAAGGCACAACATAAAATAGGATACAACAATATGTTTGTTAAAGCTTTAAAAGAAATAGTTAATAATCTCAAGTTCTATACCTAGCAAAAATATTTTTCCACATCAATGTTTATAGCAGCTCAATTCACCATAGCTAAACTATGGAACCAACCTAGATGTCCTTCAACAGATGAATTGATAAAGAAAATGTGATATATATATATATATATATATACATACATATTTTTATATATACATATATACACATTATATATATATAAATACACACATGTACATAAATGTGATGGACTATTATTCAGCTTTAAAGAAGAATGAAATTATGGCATTGGCTGGTAAATGGATAGAGCTGAAGAATAGCATGCTAAGTGAAATAAGTCAAACCCCCAAAACCAAAGGTGGAATGTTTTCTCTGATGTGTGGCAGCTAATTCGCAATAAGCAGGGTGGCTCTAGGGAAGAATAGTTAGTTTAGACTAGGTAGAGCGGAGTGAAGGGAGGGCAAGGAGCATGGGGGTAGGAAGGATAGTAGAGTAAACAGACATTACTACCTTATGTACATATATGACTGCATGACTGATGTGATCCTACAATAGGTACAAGAAAAAAATGAGAAATTATACTCCATTTATGTATGATTTATCAAAATGCATAAATGCATTCTACTTTCATGTAAAACTAACTAGAACAAATTTTAAAAATTAAAAAAAAAAAGATTTACAATAGGGGGTTCTCCTGGAAGAAGAAAATGATTCCAGATGGAAGAAGAGTGAAAGAAGCAGGAAAGAAGAGCACTCTAACAGGTAAGAACCTGGGTAAATCTCAGTGGGTACCGACTGTGTAAAACAGCAATAGTAGCTTGGCAAAGAAAAGAGCACAAAAGGCAGAAAAGGAATAAACAGGGGCTAGGGTTTGGAAGATCCTTATGTTGTCCAGGAAGTAATCAGTGTTCTAGTTTATATTACTCTGAAATGATTGAAGAAAACTTGTTATAATCTCCAGGATAAAATTCCAAAACACCAAAAGTCGAATATTTTCTCTAATATGTGAATGCTAATTCACCGTGGGGTGGGAGGAGCTAGGGAAGAACAAAGTTACTTTAGATTAGGTAGAGGGGAATGAAGAGAGGGAAGAGGTGTGGGGGTAGGAAGGATAGCGGGACGAATCAGACATTTTTACCCCATGTATGTATATAACTATCTGATTGGTGGGATTCTGCATCATGTATATATAACCAGAAGAATGAGAAATTATACCCCATTATATATGATGTATCAAAGTGCATTCTATGATCATGTATAACAGATTAAAACAAATTTTAAAATTTAAAAAAGTCAATAATGCCCCATGATAGGCATCTGGAATATCACATTTAAATATTTTTTGAAAGCAAGAATCAATATTCTTTCACATAAAAATAATTAAAACAAAAAGTTAAAAGAATAAGAATCTACAAAATAACAAAGGACAAAATGGAAGAATAAAAATGATTAATTCAAAAGGAACAACATATGATCAGAAAATAGAGAAAGGGTATAATCCTCAATTTAACAAAATTATACATTGAGTTAAGTGGTTAAACATTCCAATAAATTGGCAATAATTATGGATAAAAATAAAATTAAATTTTGCTTACAAGACACTAGAAGGACAGAGAAAATTTGAAAGAAAAAGATATTAAGAGAAAAAGATAAATCATTTACCTTCTTCATTAAGAGGAAAAGATATACCATTTAATAAAAAACAATTTAGTAGCTATAATTATATCAGATAAAGTAGAGGAAGGAGTATTAGAAGTGAAGGAGTAAATTTGTATATACTGAATGACATGTAATATATACATGGGAGATCTGACATATCTAAATGTAGAAATAGCAAATCCTTAACTCTTGTAATAAAAGAACTAGTCATTTAAAGTATCAGTAAAGGTATATGGAAGATTTTTAAAAAATTAGTATATTTAGCCCAATTGATTCATTAATTACAAAATGAACACACTTGTCAATAAACTTAGAATACTCATTAAAATTGGCTATATGCTGGGCTATACTGGAACTATCAATAAATTTCAAAAAATTGAATAAAATACAAAATAGAAGGTAAGAAAATAGATATCTTTGTGACCTTGGCAGCAGAAAACTGGAACACTACACTACTCAAATATCTGGTTCAGATGTGTGTGAATGATATATCTCAGTAATTCTACACAGTTTTCTCTACTTATTCCAGCCTACTCTGATGTTTTTTTTTTGTTGTTGTTGTTGTTTGTTTGTTTGTTTGTTTTGTTTGCTTGTTTTGGTATCAGGGATCGAACTCAGGGGCATTCAACCACTGCGCTATATCCCCAACCCCTTTTTATTTTTTATTTTGAAACAGAGTCTTGCTAAGTTGCTTAGGGCCTCACTAAGTTGCTGAGGCTGACTTTGAACTTGTGATTCTCCTGCCTCAGCCTCCTGGGTCTCTAGAATTATAGTTGGGAACAGCCATGTCCATCTCCTTTCTAAATGTGTTTTTATTCTCATGATTACCACCGTATAGCTCAGCACTCACATTATAGATGGTTGTTATTCTTGCAAGCTTTTTCATGACAGATCATTATTTTCCGCTCCTATTTTCAGTAGTACCTGAGTTAATGTTGTACACATAACAGGCACTCAATCACAGAGAACTCAGGTGCTCAAGTCTCTTAACCTCTGCTCTGCTCTTTGCCTTTCTATGACTTTGTGCTCCAGTCCTGCCATTCATCTGAACATTAAGACTGACCCAAGTGTTACCTGAAACCAAAGTACAAAAATGGGCATCATGAAGGCGGCAAAATTGTTTATAGCTCATCTTACGATTGAAAAAAAAAAAAAAAAAAAGCTCATAATCTCACAGGAGAGACATGGGAACAGATAATGATTTCATATTTCAAGAAAGCATGGGATGAACACCATGGAAATGGACATAATTTAAGTTCTGAGAGAAGAAAGAATTATTTCTACCAAGGCTAATTAAGAAGAGCATTTTGAATAAGTGACATCTGAGACTGGCCCTAAACATTGTAACAGGGCATCCCAGATGGAGCAAAACCTAATGAACCTTTTTTTTGAATTGATGTATTATATATCCCAGACAGTTGTCCAATACATTTCTCCTGAAATAATTAGAGACTTTCTTTAACCAGAGAAGACAGCTTGCCGAGACTACACAGTAGGTGATACCAGAAGAACAGAATGGTGAAGTAGTTAGTTGCAAGTGAATTCTATGACTTTTAAAGTCACCAGAGGATTATGCTAGCAGAACCTCTTATCTTTTGTATATAGGAAATGCCTCTTTTCTGTTGGCCCCTTCCAGCTCCAGGGAAGAAGCTACTGCAACATGCATGCTTTGGTTCTTTTTAAGTCTTCTACAGCCTTTGTGAAATTGAATAAAAAAAATTACATTATTGTTTTAATTGAAAGAAGAAGTCAGGATGATAAGAAATCCAGATTATGTTTGACTCATGTCAGAGATTAATGGAAATTTAGGAAGAGATAGAAGAGCCCTGAATTCCTTGATGCTAGTATAACAGCAGCTGAGTTGCAAACTCAAATATCTAAAGGCAGCATGAAGGGAAAAGCAAAAGGTGGGTAAAAGGGTGAACTGAATATAAAAATAGTGACAGTACTAATATGATAAGAAATGGCACCTGACACTTGGACCGTAATAAGGTGAATTCTCATGCCCTACCCAGACCGACTGAGTCAGAAACTCTGGACTAGGACCCAGAAATCTTCAGTGACTTGGATTGATGGTAACATTGAAAACTAGTGCAGAGAGGGATAGTGAATACAGAGGCAAACTGCAGCGAGCACGCCCCAGGGAAAGGAAAGACATTCAGCTTGTTTGATTTTTGCCTTATACAGCTGGACCTTTCCATTTTGTAAGGACAAGTCATAAATCTAAATTTTTATGTGGTATCTTCTGAGTTTTCAGCTGGCTATCATTAAAAAAAAAAAAAATCTCTAGTGACCAAATAGAACTATGGCCAATATTTTGTCATTGACGATTAATCTCTAGAACAGTGATTAAAAACATAAACTCTAGATTCAGATAATCTAAGTTAAAATTCCAGCTCTTCTTACTGTGTGAGTGAACGCAAAGCTAGTCGTTTAACCTCTCCATATCTTGCTTTCCTCCTGTGTAAAATGGGCATGATAATGTACATGTTCCCTAGGGTTCTTGTTAAGATACAGTGAGGTGAGGTATACAGAGCACTTATTCAAGCTCCTGGCACATAGTAAGTGCTCAATAAATGATACCGTTGTCATTACTCAGCTTAAGCACAGAATATGCTTGGTCTGTTGGGAAAAGAATGAAATCTGAACCATGGGAGTAGGGAAACAGTTGACTTCTATAGCTGAGGCGACTGATCCTGCACACCAGTCCAGAGCAAGTACCAACCTTGTGCAAGGATTAGGCTGTGCTAATACTACAAAAAAGATGAGTTTGATGGATGAAGCCTTTTAATAGATTTCTATATGCCTCAATGTTGTTTGGGTCAAATCTTTCATATATAGCTAGAGCCCAACCCAGGCCAGGAGTAGGCGACCTGACAAGTCTTAAATTTCTAGGAGCACAAATAACCCAGGTATGTTCAAAGCACAAATTTAAGAGTGGACGGGGGACCTGTGGCATAAGCTTAGACCCATCCAGAGGTCAGCCTGCCTGAGTATATGGGGAGGAAGAAATGGAAAAAAGATAGAAAGTGGTGTGACCTGGAAGGTCGGGTGGCACTCAGGGCTTATTGGAGGCAGAGCAAATGCCAAGTCTGTGGGCAGACAAGATAAACTCCAGGCCCCATATCTGGAGGGGTTGGGGCAACTGATAGACTTTCAGTCTTAAACTAGACCAGCTCAGTTCCCAGGCATGAATGAGCCTCTGTGAGGACTGAGAAAACTGTTAACAGATGCTGGGCTAGGCAAGGAGGGGTCATTTATTGTTCCAGGAGGCAAGACGTCACAGTGCCATAGCAAGTGTCAACTTTGGGTCACCATACAGAGTGCATTAAAAGAGGAATAAGGGGGGAGGGGGGACAAGATTACTACATTGTTCTTGGTCAGAGAGGGCAGAATCCCAGGATTTGGACCACATCTCCTCTCTCCTAGACCCATGATACCTATCGCTAATAGATTAAAACTTTCTGTAGATTTCAGATAAGGCATCAGAATCTTTTCAAATTTCTGCTCTATGTGGCAACAGATGGAAACTGGCATACAAATCCCCTGGTCTGGGTGTCAGTTGCTGTGAGGAAATAATAATAGGGGTGAGAAGGGAAGGGTCTTTTGGAATATTTTGTGAGAATAGTCAAAAAGAAGTCAATGCCTAAATTTTAGGTAAGTACAAGATATGGCAAGCATGAACAAAGTCAGAATCACAAATCACAATAAGACATTAAGTCTTAAGAAGTGGGAAACTATTTCTATTTTGCTTTAAAAATACAGCTTCAGCTTTGTCCTCTCTAGGGAAGCTCCCCTGCCCCTTCCAGGCTCCTGTGTGCTCCGATACTGTTCTGCACTTACTCATATCTCAGCATTTCTCATGCTTTACTTAAATAACTTAGTTCATCTCTTGCCTACCAGTCTATGAGTCCTTGAGAGCCAAGAGGTTTTGATTACAACATAATGCCATTGAGAAAAGCACCCTTTCTCAAAAAACAAACCCACACAAGCAACCACCCCTCAAAGAATTCAGAAAGATGAGCTGGTTGATGTAGAAAAGATGACGAGCAACTATTTGAGGTCCTGGCAGGACACGCAGGTGGAGGTGTCAACGGTAGTTCAACATGCTGACATTCCTCCAATAGCAATGGCTTATGAACTTGTGTCAATGTGCAGTGCTTTGGGAAGATGCAAAAACTGTATTGGATGCTTTGTCCTTGAGAAGTTCAGAAGATAACAGAGGCATAGACACCCACACATGACTAACAAGGATGACTATAACCAAACAAACAGAAACCACACACACAGATTCAGGGAAAGGATGGGTGATTGTTGAAATGAGGCAAGTCACGGAAGCTGAAGGTGGAACTCAAAGAAGTTCTGAGCATGAAGATAATGCTGAGGCCAGAATATCATCTGAATTAATTCCGGTATATGAGTAGTTGTCCAAAAAGTCCATCCTGGCCCTGAGGTCATCATCAATCATATTCTAGGTATTGTTTTAGTAGTCAAAACCTCTGTGCTCTCAAAGAATTCACAGACCCGGTTGAGGTGGAGGTAAGAGACATACCGAGTAATTACAATACAGCATGAGAAATGCTGAGATGTGAGCACACATAGAACAATATAAGCACACATAGTAGGGTCTAACACAGCCTGAGGGGGCCAAGACAGGTACTCTAGAGACAAGGAAGCTGGAGCTACCTACACTTTCAAAGCTAAATAGAAAGAGTGGTTCATATCAGGCACAGTAATCCCAGTGATTGCCTGTAATCCCAGTGATTTGGGAGTCCAAAGCAGGAGAATCTCAAGTTCAAGTTCAAGGACAACCACAGCAACTTAGCAAGACCCCGTCTCAAAGTAAAAATTTAAAAAAAAAAAAAAAAAAAAAAAAAAAAGGACTGGGGATGTAGCTCAGTGGTAAAGTGCCCCTAAGTTTCAATCCTCAATACCAAGAAAAAAACGGAGGAGGAGGAGGAGAAAGGAAAGGAAGGAAAGGAGAAAGGAAGGAAAGGAGGGAGGGAGGAAGGGAGGGTGGGAGAGAGAGAGAGAGGAAGGAAGGAAGGAAGGAAGGAAGGAAGGAAGGAAGGAAGGAAGGGAGGGAGGGAGGAAGGAAGGGGAAAGAAAGAAAGAAAGAAAGAAAGAAAGAAAGAAAGAAAGAAAGAAAGAAAGAAAGAAAGAAAGAAAGAAAGAAAGAAAGAAAGAAAGAAAGAAAGAAGAGAGAGGGAGGGTGGGTTGTTTGGTTCATTTATCCATTGTGTCCATTCATTCACATGCCAAGTTTCCCAGGCATCCTAGACAGCTCTCAGCAGCAACAGAGAGGTGTGTAGGTGTGGAGTGTGACTCTGGGTAGGTACTTGAGTGTGGTTCCTCAGCCTTAATCCTGGAAACGGGCCAGAAAGTTTTGAATCACCTTTTATTTACTTAGTCATTCATTCATTTTTTTTCCCTCAGGAGAGGCATGCAGCATTTGTAGCTAAACTACTGTGATTCTTAGATCCTGGCTGGCTTCCAGAGTAACCTAAGTAGACTTACGACCTTTCAGGGTAAGCAGGCCAAAGAATCTTTATGCATCCATATTCCCCAAGTCTTCTCTATCAGGAAAACAGAAGGGAAGTTGATCTCATAAAGTTGTGAAAAGGTTTGTTGTTGTTTGTTTTCTCATTGTTATGTTTCCTAGAATTTTAATTTAATTTTTGTAATGTTATTTTTAATTTTGGTGAAAAGAAACACATAAAATTTACTGTTTTGACCATGTGTAAGTGTGTATGGTTCAATAATGTTAAATATATCGATGTTGCTGTGCAACCGATCCCGATTCTTTTCATCTTTTGAAACTGTAACTCTATCCATTAAACAACCGCTTCCATTTCTTCTTCTCCTGTTGCTGATAATCATCATTCCACTGTTTCTTTCAATTTGACTACTAGAGGTACCTTGAATAAGTGAACTCATAGAGAATTTATCTTTTTGTGACTTTTATTTCACTTAGTTTGTTCTCAAGATTAATTCAGGTGGTAGCTTATCAGAATTCCCTTCTTTTTTAAAGCTGAATAATATTCCATTGTGTGTACGTTCCACATTTATCATCTGTTGATGGAAATTGGAGTTGCTTCCAACTCAGCTTTTGTGACTAATGCTGCTACGAGCAGGGGAGCACAGAGGTCTTTGAGATCTTATTTCAAGTCCTGGAGTGTGTACCCAGAATGGAACGATTGGATCATATAGAAGTTCTCTTTTAAAATTTTTAATGGAACCCTCCTAATTTTCTATTTTCCACTGATAGGGGAGGTGGCCATAACTTATGCTGTCAGTCAGGGCTGGGTAGACTCTCTTAAGATTCTGAGTCCCCTTACCTCCTGATCTGGTGAAGGGCCATCCTCACACCTGTCCTTTATGGAGAAGGAGTGAGCTTTCCTCATGTACTCATGCCCTTAGCAGGCAGGAAACAATCCTGCTGAGCAACTGAATCATAATGGGAGGCCCAAGCAGAGGATGAACTCACCCACCCCACAGCTGCTGGGTTGTCAGCTTATCTCTGTTCCTCACAGAGAACAGTCCCTCCATTTGTCTGGGGACCCTGCTCCATATGGAACCTGCTTTGGCTGATGTGAAACCCTTAGTATCAGTGACACCATGACCCTTGATTTCCAACAGGATCCCATTAAATTCCCAGTTGTGAACCTATTGAATTCCCTTTTTGCTGCCCCCCCACCCCCGCAAGGTCATTCCCTGACTATCTTTACTATTGATGCAGCTTTTGTGATGCCATCAGTTCCTGGAGGGAGGGTCTTCTTTGACTTAGAAGTCCATGAGTTCTCCTCTGGGAAAAAGCAGTTAGCTCTGCCATCAAATGAATTAGGTCTTCACTTTCACCTGGAAGTTGGTGAATTAGAAGCTAGAGAAACATAAACTGTTAGTCCTTCCACAACAAGTACCCAAGTGCTGAGACTTTCATAATGATTAAGCATTTTTTGGAATAGGACAGAACAAGAACTTGAAAGTCAACACTAGACTTGATAATTGCACTTGCATGTAAAAGAGTTTCCACCACAACTCAAAGTTTGGGATCTTTTGAAAACCACATATCTGTCCACATAACCTGATGGAAAGGGCTGGGGATGTAGCTCAGTTGGTCGAGCGCTTGCCTCGTAAGCACAAGGCCTGGGTTCAATCCCCAGTACCACACACACCACACACACACACACACACACACACACACACACACACAAATCTGATAAAGACAAGAGGAAGGGGAAAACTTGGACATCACCAGAGAATCTTGTGCACATGCTCAAAGATATCCTGCTTCCCAGTCTGACTCATCTTCCTGACAAGCCAGACCTAATGATTCCCAAGAGACCTATTGTTCACTGAAGGCCCCTAAGGCCAGGTGAGAAAATGATACTACTTGCTCAGTCTTTTATAACTCTCAGCAGCCAGTCTGAAAAAGGCAACTTGTTATGTTTTTCCCTGATCCTGAGGTTCTGTCCACTGTATCGTTTGATTACTGAAAATCTCCCAGAATGAAGTTCCCTGCTCTGGGATGTTTCCTGTGCTAATGTGAGGGTAAGGGGATGCGTATCCACCAGTCTTGCTTTAACTTCAGTTCCCAAGTGCCTCTGACAGAGTGAGCATCTTCCCACACCAAATGTGGGTTTCAGAGTTAAAGACATGCATTTTTCATTTCAGCTGACCCCTGAAATGTACTGAAGAAAGAGTCATCTCTTCCAGTAATGAAGTAGATGCTGTTTGTGCTGGATTTTCCAAGAAAGTATGTATCAGTGTCCAGCATGGAGCCCTCCTAAGGGGATGTTGGCATAAATTTCATGTGGCTTTTGCCTGCCAGTCGGACTTCAGAGCCTATACTCAATGCTAGATGCAACTCTGCCAAAATCAGCTGTGTGACTCTGATTGGGTACCAAGTTCAATTGTCTAATCTGGATACAGGGAGAGTTGGATGAGGTGATCTCAATTTTCCCTTTAAAATTTTGTGATTCCACTTGAGCAGGAGGAGGATCTGTAGGAAATAACTGTCACAGAAGAGCAGTTGAAGTGCTTCTGCCCTTTCTTTGTTTTATTCCTTTCTTGCGTGCACCTTCTAGATAAGTAAGAGGAAAGAGTCCTAAATGAGCATAGACACAAAATAGTTTTAAATGGTGAAGCCAGGTCCTCCAGCATTTACCTGATAGGTCTGGAGGCAGAGTCTCATTGGTGGAGAGCCCATTGTTCTCTTGTTAGAAAAAGTCTATTTGACATTATTCCTGACTTGCCTCCCTGTACCTTCCATCAATTCATTCATCCCCTCTCCACTAGGATTATATGTAACGAGTCTACTTGCTTAGTTTGCATGTGGCCTGATAAATGTTCTGGTACAGTGTATGTGTGTACACCTTCAGAGTGGGTTCCTATGGCTGTGTGTGGTCTATTATGGGGTCAGTCTCAATGCCCTGGTGTGTTTTATTACACCCAAAGGACCAGTATTATGAGTAATTTGGTGAACTATGATTTATGCCAACTATTTACAGGTTAAATTGGTGAACGAAGGAAATTGTTAACAAAAGCAAGTTGTCAAATCTCACTTTCCTCTGTTTTGGATCGACTCATAACCAATGGTACACTTATTACAAAAAGTCAATTGCCTTTTTAAAAATTTTTTTATTTGTTCTAATTGGTTGTACATGACAGTAGAATGCATTTATACATTTTGCTAGATCAATTGCCTTTATAGTAAGAAATTTTTTCCCCACTCCTTTTCTTTCTTTCTTCTTCCTTCCTTCCTTCCTTCCTTCCTTCCTTCCCTCCCTCCCTCCCTCCCTCCCTTCTTTCTTTCTTTCTTTCTTTCTTTCTTTCTTTCTTTCTTTCTTTCTTTCTTTCTTTCTTTCTTTCTTTCTTTCTTTCTTTTCTTTCTTTTCTTTCTTTCTTTCTTTCTTTCTTTCTTTCTTTCTTTCTTTCTTTCTTTCTTTCTTTCTTTCTTTCTTTCTTTCTTTCTTTCTTTCTTTCTTTCTTTCTTTCTTTCTTTCTTTCTTTCTTTCTTTCTTTCTTTCTTTCTTTCTTTCTTTCTTTCTTTCTGGTATGGGGAATTGAACCCAGAGATGCTTTACTACTGAACTACATCCCCAGTCCTTCTTAATTTATTTATTTATTTTGAAACAGGTTCTCACTAGTTACTAAGGACCTCTCTAAGTTGCTCAGGCTGGCTTTGAACTTATGATCCTCCTGCCTCAGTCTCCCCAGCTTTTGGGATTAGAAGTGTGTGCCACCACATCTGGCTTCCCTCACTTTTATTTCTCTCTTCTCCCTTTCCCCATGCATCTCTTCTTATTTTCAGATCAGACTTTGGCTCAAAGCTACTCTTATCCCCACTACTAACAGGTTGTGTGGCACTAGGTTTCTTAACCCCTCTGTTCTGCTTCTGAGCTTTCCTATCTGTGAAGAAAGAGTAGTGCCCCCACTCCCCAAAGATATTTACATCCTAATCCCTGAAAACTGAGTACGTAAGGTTACAAGGCAAACAGGAATTAGGGTTACAGGTTAAAGTTGCTTATCAGCTGGCCTGGAGATGGGTGATTACCCTAGATTATCCGTGGGGCACGGGGTAATTACCACGGTCCTTACAAGTGGAAGAGAAAGGTAGAAAAGGTCCAAGTGATATGGTGTGAGAAAAACCCAACCAACCTTTGCTGACTTTGAACATAGAGGCGGGGGCCACAAGCTAAGGATTGTGAGTGATCTCTAAGAGCTGGAAAAGGCAAGTCTGTCTTACAGCCTCCAGAAAGGAGCACAGTTCTGAAGCTTTCATTTCACCTAATGAAACTGGTGTCAGACTCCTGCAGACCCATCATAAATCTGTGTTGTTTTAAGTTGCTAAATTTGTAGTAACTTGTTGCAGCAGCAATTGAAAACAAACATACTATCCAGTCCAGAATAATACCTATTTTATAACAATTACTGGGATAATGCAAGTAATATATATTTCTTGCAGAGACTCAGTGTACATATGTGATTATTTTTAATCCTCTTCTCAACGTCACCACTTTCCTCTTTCAATGTCAAGAGTGATGGTCCACAGGTGACTCCACTGCAAATCCTTGTGAGTGGGCCTGCCAGCAGCAACTCCCCCGGAGCCAGCTGACAGCAGGAGAAATCACAGTCCTTTCAAATCTATTCGGTCAGCTCTGAATGTCTGCCAGTTTTCTAAAAGGATTTTCATTTTTAAATTAAAGTGATAGATCTACCTGTCTGTATCTTCATGAGTGTGGGAGCAAGCTTCTCACCAAAGAGCCAACTTTGCTTTTCCTACATATTTATTCCTGCTTTAATTTGTATAAGAACAAGCCACATATATCTCGGCTTTAAAGCAATGTCCTGTCTGTAAGCTTTTAAAACTTTACTTGGGAAGAATAACAACTAATATCATGGACAAGTTCAATGAAGAGATGATATTTCCAGCAGAGTGGAAAAGAGATCCAACAGTCTCTGGGAAACTTCTCTCTTGGCCCTTTGCCTAACCACCAGGCCCTCCACCCACCCTCTTCTTTTGCTGTTACCCCAATATTCCAAGAAATTGCTCAATTCTAAGGGCTTTCAAAACTTTTAAGTCTAAGTCTGGTTCCATGCGCCTTAGGTATAAGCCACAAAAGGACAAAGTTCTTAGATGAACAACATGTCTCTCATGGGTTATGCAAAAAGATGTTAATGTAACATTTATAGTTGAGACTTTACATGCATTAAAGTCAGGAAAGCTTTATTTATGGCCTGCACAACTGTTGGAAGGTGCTTGCCTCTCTGTGGTTGTTTGAGGACTATCACACTGGCAGTTAACTTAAATGCTATGCTAGCCCTTATGTGAGCTCCCCTAATCCTAATTACACCTCACCATTTGCATTTGTTGTCTTTGGCATAGACAATAAAAAGAGAAAGAGAACCATTGTTATTTGCACATTCAAATAAACACTGCATTCACATGGATGGGGGTGAGGTGGCAGAAACAAATTTTAAGAAGTTTAATTTGGTGATGGGTTGGGGATGTAAGGGGAAGACTGCAGGCTGATCTATGTGGGAGATATTCTTTTGTTTGTTTTCTGGTTTTGGATGGGTCAAATATTTCAATTCCTTTCATACTGTTGGTACATGCATGTACGTGTTCATGCAAGATCAGTATTTCAGAGAACAGTATGAATTTCACATTTTAGTTCTATATTTCAATAAGTAATGAAAAATCTCTTGAGATAATTTTATTTCCCTCCCTCCTGCCCAGCAGCCTATTTCAAGGGCTCTGAGAGTCACCAGGGAGTCCTTATAGCCAGTCTATTGAAACTTTATTTGCTTACTGGGTTCCATATCTGGGATTCACAGAGGAGGTGGGGCAGAGCCATCTAGGATGGGGCAGGGAAGTAGATAGCAGAAGTGAGGAAAGATTTTGGAAATGAGCCATACCTGGAAGGAACATGGGAATGGGTTGCAATTACATGGAAAGGAGAAGGGCTTTTGTGAAAGGTCCTAATTCCAAACTGGAGCGGAAGACAGTCACTCATAACCACCCCCTCCCCCAGAAGACTCAGCCCATGGGAAAGGATTTCAGTGGCAGATGGGACTCAGATTTTACTTTTCTGACTGTCAGGATTGGGAAGGTTGGTTTTGATTCTTTTTCCAGACAATTCATATACATTTTAGAAGACTTTTTCTTTCCACTCTGTAATAATGCATTTTAACTGTATACATGGAATGAATTAGGATCTCTCAATAATCCTTCCAAACTTTTCAATCAGAGTATGAATTCCATAGTGAGGTAAGTCTATATATCTATATATACACACATTCTCTCTCCCTCCCCCCCCCACCAATACCACATTAGAATATTTTGTTATCTTCCTTTTGAGAAAAAGATAACTGAAACCTACAAAGTTTGAGCAATCCCCCTGAACATATAAGCAGAATAAAATCTATTATTTTTTTTTTTTTGAGGTTTATAGGCATAGAACTTCCTAATCATTGACTCTGAATTTGACCTCTGAAACTAGAAGCAAAACTTAAAAGTAAAGCAAGTCACAATACCTGATTAGCAAATCAATACTGTTCATTTCAATAATGTTGACCATGGAGGAATGGAGTATGGAGGGGTAGGGTTCTGAGATAGTGGAAATACCCCTAAAAATTGGGGTGTCAGAAAAATGCTATACTTATTGTTAGCTAATATAAAGGGTTTGTTTTAGAAAGCAGCTGCACTTACATAATAAAGGCTTCAAAAGGAAGTCAACAGATACTTCTTGAGCCCCCACTGTGTGTGTCTTCTAAAAGGAACCAGTGTGGCTGCTGTTATCACACAGCTCAACCTATGCAATGACTGGAGGTTGATTCAGGATTCCATCCAGGGGCTAGATTGGCAGAAAGTCCTCTTCTTCCTTCTCTGCAATCACAACAGTGTTACAACACTATATAGATTTGCCTCCCTACCATGAAAATTGGAATGCGGTGGCCCTTTGCTTCCAAAATAAATATGAGTTGAGTTCCCAGCATTTCCCATCTTTTCCAGGTTCATTTGAGGAGCTCATTTTTGAACAAGATTAAACATGCACACAGCTGAAATCAAACTAGGTATTATGAAATGTCAGAAGAGGGGACTTCAATCTTAGTTCTTCAGGACAGTCTAGATTCATTCTAGGGCAAATGTTCCTCACAGCTGCTGCTCTTCTGGTACACAGAAGAGAGAAAAAGGAAGAAATGAGATTCCATCCACCTTTAAACAATATAAATGAGAGGCCAATAAGTAGTATACTGACATGTAGCGTGATTTTTTTTACCCTTAAGATTGTTGTTTGTTCCTCTTTTAGTTTTACCTAATTAGAACTGCCGGGGACTGCTAAGTGCTAAATAAAGAGAAAATAGTTTCACTTATAAAAATGTGATTTTCTTTCCCTTTGGACACCTCTATTGCAGAATTAGGACTGGAATTAGTCTTTCTCCAACTTGAATTTCCCATTCATGAAGACTCCCTGGATTATTGGCAACTGTGCCACAGGAGAACCATTTTTATATCTAAAAGACTTCTTTGTTATCTTTTTTTAAAAAAATTTATTTGTTCTAAATTGTCGTATATAACAGTAGAATGCATTTCTACATTTTGATAGATCATACATAAAAGGAGTATAATCTCTAATTTTTCTGATTGTACATATTGTAGGATCACATTGGTCATGCAGTCATATATTTACATGAGGTAATAATGTCTGTTTCACTCTACTATCCTTCCTACCCCCAGACTCCTCCCCCTCCCTTCACTCCCCTCTACCTAATATAAAGCAATATCTTTGTCATCTTTAAGGATGAGATTGATTTAAGAAAGAGTACCAGGCAATATACGTTTGGGAAATTATTACTCTCCCAGTCATGGCTGTCTAAGCCTCTGAGAAATGACTGATATCTTGATATCAGCTCAAGATACAGAGACAGGTTTTGGGGAAGTGCCCTCAGAGACTAGCTGACCTATCTAGCCTCTTCAATATTATAAATAAAGAAACTGAGGTGGTGGTGGGATCATGTTCTTCCAGAATCTTTCTAGGGGATATTTAGTTTTTCGTCCTACCACAGGATTTAAATGACTCAAGAATTCTTGCAAACATTTTCTCATGTAGGAAGTCCAAGAACACCATGGCTACCTGCACCAGATATAGAGCCACAGTTGAAAGTGGACTGAGTGGTCACTATTGCATTCAGTGAAGAGGTCAGACAAAGGTCAATCTTGGGATGAATTGCTGTAGGAAGGTGACAGCCTCAAAGTAGAATTCACTACTCCCCCACGGGCTATTTTTAATGGTCCCATAAAGAATGGCCCATGACTTAGAAATAAGCCTAGGCTGGGAAATGCTCCCTGGGCATTTGGCGGTAGCCTACCCTTGACTCCCAAATCTTGGTTTCTAGATGAATTTCCTAAGTGAAATATTTGGGTTGACTACACGGGTGAACTGCCATCCCTTTCTTCCACTGGTCATATCTACGGCTACCATATGACCATACGACTGCTACCGTATTCAAGCACAGTCACTGCATTCCAGGCTGACAGAGGACAGAGTGTAGCCAAGAGAGAGTTTGTGGTTGGATTAGTAGGAGGCCACTGAGCAGCAAGTGAGTAGGGTCTGCTCCTCACCATGACCTCCTCAGACTTCAGCATCTGTCTCTTCTGGTGGCTTGTCAGAGGCACATTCTTTTGACAAGATCTTCAGGTGATTCTCAATGCACATTACATTTTGAGAGGTAATGCCTGATCCCACCCCACAGGGATTCTGATTTAATCAGTCTGGGCTTGAGGCCCAGGTACAGAGGCTTTGAAAGGCTCCCCAGGTGATTGTCAAGTGCAGCCATGGCTGAGAACCACTGCTCTAGAGTGCAGTGAAGTAGTCACATGCTCTGAATAAGAGAGCCCTGGGAAAATGGTCTTGACCTGAGCAAGTACAGCTTATTTTCTTGTTCTGTTTTTTTTTTTTTTTTTTTTTCAAATGCAGAAATCTCCACCGAAGTTTAGAGAAAGAATTTTTTCAAAAGAAAATAACGAAGAAAAGGTAAGTCTAAGAAGAATTGGGAAAACAGGAAGGGGATGATCATGGTAAACAACAGTAGTTGGGATTTAATGAGTTAATTCATGCAGAACAGTTAGAACAGCAGCTCCCACATGATAAGAACTTTATAAATAAATACCATCATTATTCATGTAGGATACAGACTTGAGTAAAGAGAGGATAATGCAATAGCAATTCTTTACTTAGCATCTCCTAAGAATCCAGCCCTTTACATTCGTTATCTCATGTAATCCTCTCAACAGCACTTTCGAGAAAATATTATCACCTCTACTTGGCAGGTAAGGAAACAGGCTTAGAGAGGTGAAGTATACTATCCAAGGTCAGAGTTCAAAACCAAATCTTCTTGACTCCAAAACGCCACTTCAGTTCAACCAAGATGAGGATTATTACTGTAGACTCCGGGAATGTGGAGGAGAGAGATAAGAGAGGAGAGACTGAGAAAGTGGAAGGGAAGAAGGGATGATCTTGATACATTCCAAATGGCATTGGCTCCGTAGGTCCTGCCTTCTCCCAATTCCCAGACCCTTGTCCTAACTGTTGCCCAAGAGCAGTTATAAATTCTTACCTTTGGAAATAAGCAAAACTTAGTTATTCTGGCAAAGATCATCTCTCCATTCAAGAGAGAAATCTTGCCCCTGGCTTCACACACCAGGGCTGGGTTCCAGCTAATGAGCCTCCTAGCCAATTGCAAAGAAAGGTGGAAAGGCCAAGAATTAGACAGGAGTAAATGTTGAGCCCAACACATTTTATTACCAAACTGTTACAATTAGAAGAGGGTGTGTATCAGATTGGCTAAGAAAACACTCCCAGCCATTTGGGCTGTGGAATTGCAAAAGGATTTGCAGGAAGAGAGTCTGATAAGAGGTAGTCATTGTGGATATGTGAGGGCAGGCCCAGCTTGAAAGAACTCGTTGGGTTTGTTTTGGATTTATTTTTTTAGAGGAATTACTGTTACAGAAGACAAAAGAGAAAACACAAAAAGCTTAGAATTATATTCACCGAAAATTTCAAAAAACATTTGATAAGATTGCACATTAAAGTCAATCACCCCAGGTAAAAAGTCATGGTAGGGGACAAAATATCTTAATGTGCAGATACAAATGCTTCCCAAACAAGAAACAAAAAAGGGGCAATAAAAAGTAAAATCTTTAGTTGAAAAGGACTTACATGTGGGGTTGGTTTGATCTTTTCTCATTTACAGAACTATATGAGGAAACAAAGACTATGCTATCTTTTTTTTTTTTTTTTTTTTTTTTTCATTTAGAAAAGATATTGAACCAGGCTATCAATACCCTCAGAAAGTAAAAATCTACCTTAAACCTTCTCCATCCCAATTCTTCCTTCAGTAACTATTTGTGGGATGCCCCTGCTGTGCCAGGCACTGTTGTAGGCACTACGATACTCAGTGCATCAAAGAGAAAAGAAGCTCTGCTCTCCTGGAGTTTGTATTGTAGTGGATATATAATAAGCTGTGTAGCCAATGCTGTTTAATTTGGTTTATGAACACCTTCATCACAACTATAACCAGTTCACTTAAGAGTGGTCAAAAGGAAATGATTGGATGAACTTTAGTGTGGTTCCTACCTCACCAGAGGCCACATTGTAAGACTTCTCAAATTCCCTCAGTTTCAAGCTAGGATTAAGGGTACTCAGAGGTGTTCAACTCTTGATTCCAGTGTATTCATGCACCTTCACCCCATTAGAATTTAAATATCCTTGAAGGCAAGAATTATAGCACCCCCTTAGTTCCCACATCCCCAAGTGGTTCCTGGGAAACATAATTCTCTTCCCTACAAATGTCATTGTCTCAATCACTGGCTTCCATGAAAGAGAGACCACAGAAACATTCCCAATAGCATCACGAAGCACATAAATGATTAATACTAAGAGTATGGCAAACTGTTTTCCATAGAGTCCAGGAGTAGAGGAAATAGATAGGTCACTCAGTGCCAGAATAGGTTTATAAGGAAATCTGGAGAACTTTTCCCCACCTCTAGAGATGCTTACAATGAAGATCCTCATAAGCCTAGAGAAGTTTTGGGGATGGAGGTTTCCAAAAGCAGATAGTGGTAATGATCTTTCAGGTTGATTCAAACTGGTAATTACAATTTAAGCAGGATACTAGTACCGGGGGAGTTGAGTTTACAGGAGGTTGTTGGAAGATTGAGTTCTCTGAAGAGGAGCTTTGTTAAGGAGCCAGACACAAAGTCTGCTTGGGAGATAGAGTCTTGGTATAGTATAAATCCAATGCTTGAGCCAGAATATTCAGTGAATTGAGTGGCTTTGATTAACCATATTGACTCTGAAGCCCTACCTGGCCAATGTAGAATGGTGAGTGTAGCAGGGTACTAAAATCATCCTCAAAGTTCATCCTAAGAGTATTCAGTCTTTGGAAGAAGAATGTCCAAAGAATGGTGGATGGAATTCACCATTTTCATACCAAAGTATGCAACAACACATGTCTATTAGCTTAAAGCAGTGACTAGTGCACCCACAGATAGGCAGGATTTTGACCTATCATTTGTATAGATATTGAAATCAGAAGACACAGGTAATGCTGCTCAGCTCTGGGTCAAGATAGAACTCCTGTGTCTGAAGGCATGCAAGTATGTGTCTTTCCTCTCCTCTCCCATCCTTGCTACCTTCTGTCCAGCCAGACACCCCCACCTACACACATGCCCACACACATTCAGATGAGCAGAAACTGACCTGTCTGTTCAGTGTGCTCCAGCAGGCTTCCTGACCAGTTATAACTCTCTGATAACCATTTTTAACCCACTTCAAAACAGCAGATCTATCCAGTGTTCTTCTTGCCTTTGAATTGTCAAGTTTAGCTATCATGTTATCATTTTCTCATGACTACTTTTGAAGACTAAAAACTTCCTACAACAGGGTGCACACATCAAAACTAAGTTGGTTATGAGGAGCACAAACAGTTATGACTGTTGACCTTGCCCAGATTCCAAGTGTGAAACTTACTTCTGAAAGCTTCTCTTCCAAGTGTCTTGTCCTCTGTATCATCAGAGGAGAAGACTGGACTCCTAGTGTATATTAGGTCATATACACTAATGACCAGTGTTCTTTCTATCATACCACAGTGCTCTCAAAATGAGCAACTTTCTTATATTGCCACCTAAATCAGGGTGCATTTCTTAATTATTCTTTTTGTTCCTAACATTCTCCTGCCCCTGCAAAAAAAAAACAATTATTTTGCAACTTTCCACTGGCAAGTCATCATGGCCCTTAGCCCACAGGTCCTGGAATCAATGGCTTTTGGTCTTCACAGGGCTGTTCTTGCTGTGCTCTTCAAGACAAGCAGAAATCATTGCTCTGGACCCTTCTTTTGGTAAAATCATGGACTTCTGGGGCTTGTCAGACATCATCATGCCACATGCTTCATTTTATAGGGTGTGGAAATTGAGCACAAGAGAACCCTCCATTACACAGGTCTCAACTCACAATTTATGTCCTTTCCATTCCACCAACTATCTCCTACAACTCCAGCCTCAACCCAAAGTTGTCTGGAGTACATTCTTTGTGCTCTGTTTGTAGTGACAGAGGTAAAGTGCTCACTGAACAATTCTAGCTGGTACATTTTCTAATAATGTGTTGTTACTCCAAGTGACATAACACAGCAATGTAATCTACTTCACAGATGAATGTTGTGGATATGATATGAATGGGAGGAATTCTGGGTCCTGACACAGACATAAGAAAGAGAATGGGCTGAGTGGTTCTTTCACATCCTTGGTTCATATCCTCAGAACTCGCAGAGGATTGATAGAGGTCCCCTAAGCTGGAATTCCCAGGCTATTTCTTTCCAGATGTGGAGAAAGTATGACATCCTGGAAAAGGGGGTGTGGAGAGGAACCCAAGCTTCTTTTACCATCATTTTTTTTTAACTTTAGGCATGACTTATCATCTATTTGGGGCTCATTTTTAGGACTAGTTAATTTGGGGGGTTCTCCAGTTTCCGACTGTTATAATTTATGCTGAAAGTTAATCTCTGGTCCAATCTCAAATATTTAGTGGGCCAGGAAGTTAATATGGAGAAGGGTTTGTAAGTTGAGCATTTCATTTGCTATTAAACATGTAGTACTACTATTCTACAATGACTATGCTGACCCAATACTGCAAGATCTTTTGATTTTTTTTTTTTTTTTAAAGAAAAGCCCCAATGTTGCTCTTCTTACTCAGTATTGCTTTGGCTATTCTGGGTCTCTTATTCTTCCATGTGAATTTTAGGACTTTTTTTTTCTAATTCTGTGTAGCATGTCATTGCTATTTTGATGGAGATTCCATTGAATCTGTATAGCACTTTTGATAGTATGGCCATTTTGACAGTATTAATTCTGTCTATCCAAGAACATGGGAGGTCTATCCTTCTTCTAAGGCTTTCTTCAATTCATTTCCTTAGTATTTTATAGTTTTTATGGTAGACTTATTCCAAGCTGGTTGGTTTTTTTTTTTAGGTTATTATAAATGAGATGGCTTTTCTGATTTATTTCTCAGCAGATTCACCATTGAGTATAGAAAAGCTATTGATTTTTTATTGTTGATCTTTTATCCTATTACTTTGCTGAATTTTCAAAACTCAGCTCTAGAAAAGTCTTCTGGTAGAGTTTTTGTGGATCTTCTAGAAATAACATCATGTTATCATCAAACAGAGATAATCTGACTTCTTCTTTTCCTATTTGTACCATTTTAATTTCCTTCTCTTGCCTAGTTGCTCTGGATAGAGTTTCAAGAGCTCAATCCATACTCCTATGTGAAGTCTTGGTTTTTTATGCTGTCAATTCAAGTTTCAACTACAACAACAAGAGAACTTGATGATCTTCCATTATCAGGCTATAAACAGCTTTGATTGACCACCAGAAGACCACTCTGTCAGTAGGGTTGATTGGAGCCCTGTGTCCAAGGGATGTTGGCAGGTGCTTGGAGATTTTATAGAAAGCCTTAAAAGTATGTTTCTGTACAAGAACAAAGAGTTATTGTGCCACGATTTCCCCTGAACTGCTGGGAGGGCTCAGAGATCTGGAATTTCCTACCTGGGTGGTCCAAAGAGCTCCAAAGGGTTGGGCTCTGCTGTGTGTCCCCTGGTTCTGGGCGTCCACAGCTCAAAGAGTGCCTGTTGTTAGATTACTGCTCTGCTTCGAGGAATGTGAAAGTGCCTAGAGGTTATCTCTTTACAACCCAGAGAAAGGAAGAGGACGCCATTCTCTCACTGCTTTAAGAGGGGAGAAGTTGGCAATGGCCCAGCAGCAAAACCTGGGCACAGAGAGAAGGCTGTTCAGAAAAGCAGAAAGACATCGATGAGGTGGGGCCGGCAGATAATTAAGACACCAAGGATTAAGCCCAATAATAATAATGATACTAATCACACCTCCATTTATTGACCGCTGGCTCTGAGCCAGACACTGTGAGAAGCACTTTACAAGCATGATCTCATTTAATTCCTATAGAGACTCCAGGAGGATTAAGTAATTTGCCCAAGGTCACCTAGTAAGTGGGAGAACCCAGGTGCAAAATCAAGTGTGCCTGATTTCAAGCCCAGGTGAAGAGCTTGTGTCTGGTAATTTCAAGGAACAGAGATGAGCCAGATACTCCAACCCAGGAGGGAGAATGAGTCTGCATGTTATCCAAATATTCATTTTTCTTTTTTCCACCAAAGACACCCCTATAACTTCATCTTTCTTCCTGGCCAAGTTGAAACTGTTCTTTTTCTAAAACTCCTACCATTTGTTGTCTCAAGAAAGTGATATTTAGTGAAACATTTTTTTAATTTGCCAATTTTTATTTTATTACTATTATTTTTTGCAGTTCTGAGGATCGAACCCAGGGCCTCACATGCAAGCACTCTATCACTGAGCTATAACCCTCACCTTTAGTGAAACTTTTGAGAACTCAATTTTCTTGCCCATTTCCCCAGACCTACAGGCAGCATTTTACTACGTGTGTATCTAGTGACATGATTCCAATTATAATAAAAGAGCCATGGACCATAGAATGACCTGGTTTTTCTGAAAAGTTTTTGCTGACACAGTAAATGATTTTATTTTCCTATTACAAATAAAATTGAAAGGCTCCTTTAGCAGCATGCTGCATGGATGACCACCTTCTTGGTCCTACTCAACAGCCATATTGTTCAGAGAAACCAGAACCAGCAAGACTGCAGATGAACCCAACAGGCAGAGGCCTGGCACCTCATGGCATATTAAATTATTTAACATTGTCAAGGTCACCACTCTCTGCCGTGAATTCAATCTTTCTCTTTAATCAGAAAAGGCATAAAGGGCTGCAGTTCCATCTGAGACAATGGTTACAGGGACAAAAGGGCAGATGATTTATCTTTATGTGCATGCACATTGCTATTGTTAATCCACATTGAAAACAGAGAAAGGGGAAGCTTTGAAGAGGAAGAAGGGGATGAGGGTGAAGGAACTTACTTGATAGAGACAACTTAGCCACAGGTCAGGTCCACTGGCATCGATCATGAATCCCAGGGTGAGTCTCCAGAGTTCTGGCTTTAATTGCCTAAATATGGATCTAGAATCACAGAACTTGTCCACAGTCAGGGCACCTTCATCTTGAGGTTGGATGGGTTTATGCCAAGAGCCCTGGATTTAGCTCACTCCTCTTAAGAAACATTCTCACCATAGACAATACTGCAGAAGCAGGTCAGTTCCTTTTTGTAAGTGTTTAGTGACCACGTGGGATGATTCTAGACTCTGCTTGGCACTGACTTAGAAGAGAAGTTACAAAAGCATGTTTTATATCTGATCCTTGCTCTCAAGGACTTTATACTTGGGGCAGAAATATCAACATGTGAAGCAGCCAGAGAGGCTATGCAATAGGCAGAGGGCATGGACCAAAGGGTACTACGTGGACAGCAAATACTACCGGCAGAGGAAGAGAGTGAGATGTGTGTGGCCTGGAAAGAACCACAGTCCTATTGACTCAAGAACTTAATGTTTAGTGAAAAGTTCCAAATTCTAAGTTTCTTATTTCTCTAGGCTCATGATGAGGCATTTTAGTATGTGTAGAAGGAGTTTAAAATGGAAGAGGCTATAAAAATAAAATATTTCTTATTTTTCTACTGTAAATCAAGAAGTCAGAAGTTAGTCATTGACCTTTTGCTTCTTATACTCATATTGATTACTTGCGGAGAAGAATAAAAATGTGGGATCCAGACAATACATAATTATTTGAGACTTCCACTTTCCACTGTATTTTTTAATAGATTTCATTTAAAAAGTATTTATCATAAGTTCTCCTTTATTGAGAAAAGTTAAATATTACTCTTTATGTAGATGACCTAATTCAGGTATTGCCAACACCTGTGCTCACAGAGATCTGGCAGCTAATTTAAAATGAGTCCTGGGGGCAGAGGCAAGTAGGACAATATGTGGGGGTTCTAGTCCTGGAGAAGTGTGCAGGTTCCATGGAAAAGGCACTCATTACCCAGCAGTATCATTACTACTCTGTATGGATATGGACCCATGTTACCAGTGCCTCAGTTTTTCAGAAGATGAAATGGTAGTTTTTATGTAACATTTACTAATGTTTAAGTCATTCTTTAGTGGGTTCAGCACACCACACACATTTACACATACACACAGTGTAAGTCAAAAACAAACAATAACCACATCTGAATTTAGCTAATGGATCACTGATCTAGAATGCCCAATATAGAGCAAATAGTCCATTACACAGACAGGAAAATAAGATCCATAAAGGTGAGATGACTTGCCCAAGTTCCCAGTAAATCTCAGTTGCTTTCACTACACCATACTGTCTTTAAGAAATGTTCTACAAGCCATAGAAATAATCAAATTACAGGCCTAAAAGGAAAACTTCCACTTTCCTCTTACCGTCATTCCTCAGAGTGATTAACCATGAGGCTTGAGTATGGGAGGACTAGAACTTCCACGTGGCCTCTCATTTGAGCATCCCTTTAGTATTCATAGGACAGAGGGACTGTGTCAGCAGTTGGGGCTGTCTCCAAAGGAGGTGGAATATAGCACCTGATTTAGTTCATTGGGGAGTTTTGGAAGAAAAGTCCCCAGTGCTTAAGGTTGCAGGCTGCTGTGGACTGCATTTAAATGTTTATAGTCCCAGGGCCAACAAAATCCACACAATTTATAATTTGAGGGAGGAATCATCAAGTCCCAGTTTCATTTTCTACCAGGAATAGACAAAACCTTCCCAAGAAAATCATCCCTTGATGGCTGATAAAGATAGAATTGCAATTTATGCCCCCGTCTACTCCCTCTGTCTTGAGTCTCTTATGGCGTATTTTCCGTCGTCACAGCTGATTTAGATGGATTCCCGGGCTGCTGCAGCACTGTGGATGACATTAATGGTGTTGGGCTCCCTGAATTTTGATAGATTGCTGTAATCTGGGAAACTATTTCAAGACATAGATTTATTATTATTAAGCCTATAAAATGGTGTCAGGGTCAAAGCGAGCCAATGATGTGTGTTGTGATGCAAACAAGGCCAAAGGGTAGATGCCACCATTTAATAGAGGCAAATGGCAGGAAGGAATGATGTTTCATCTTCCACTCGTGACCTGACTCAAGGCCTTCTCCCACTGGTGCAGCAGATTTGGGCTCCAGTCGCACTGGGTGGGGGTTGGGAATGAGGAAAGAAGGAAGATAAAATATATGCTATTTTAATTATCCCCCCTCCCCCCAATTTTTGAATTCCTTAAAGAGGTTTTGACAGAATTTTCTTTTCAGTTCATAGTGGCTAAGGATTTCCTCCATTTTTCTCTGGCCTCCAGATAGTATCTAGATTTCCTAGCTCAAACCTATTGTTTTGGAGAGAAATATCGATTCTGTCCCATTCGACCTCTATCAAGTGGAGAAGAAATTGCTAAGCAGGGAATTAGATTGCTAACTATTTTATCCTTTCTTCTTTCTCTCCCTTCAGAATGCCTTCAGACTCCAATACTTAGAGCAAGGAAATGGATATATTAGGCTGAGTTCTGAGAAGATAGTCTCAGGATTGCCATCTTAAATTCCTTTTTAGAAAAGAAGGAAGTATTCAATAAAATAATACATCCCATACATTTTGGTTTATGTATGAGATAAGGAAAGCTGAAAAATGTCTTCAGTCTCACAACAAAAAAAAGCCAGGAAATTGCATATTCACCACTTTTTATAAATTAATTTGATTAATTTTTATAAATTAATTATATGGCATCCAACTAACTGAATATCTAAGGAAGACAACTGACTGCCAGAA
The DNA here is from genome assembly GCF_902686455.1 of Sciurus vulgaris. Taxonomy (NCBI): domain Eukaryota; kingdom Metazoa; phylum Chordata; class Mammalia; order Rodentia; family Sciuridae; genus Sciurus; species Sciurus vulgaris. The sequence goes on along the minus strand of NC_136466.1, from coordinate 115,463,687 downwards.
GATTTGGATATGAGCACTTGACTAGCAACAGCTGATGCACTCAAATGCCTATCCCTTCAGGTTCTTAGACCATGGCCTGATTTGGAGATGGTGAAAACTTTAAGAGGTGGAGCCTAATGGGAGGTCTTCTGATCATTGCCTTGGAGGAGCTATTAGTACCTCAACCTCTTTTGCTTTCAGCCATAGGTGAGATCTTCCTCAGCCATGTGTTCTTAACACAGGCCCCCAAACAATGGAACAACCAATTATGGACTGAAATGTCCAAAACTATGAGCCAAAATAAGCATTTCCTCTTTTTAATTTAATTATCTCAGGATATTTTGTTATGGTAATGGAAAGCTGACTAACACACCCTGTGGGGGCTAATCAGACAGTATAGCATCCTAAAAATCATACATAGAAGGGGAATTCACATAGGCTTTTCTCCATTGACTTCAGACGGCATTCACAGAAAAGATTGATTACAGTTTTGGGAAGTCATCCCTGAGAGAGAAACCACTGTGAGAAAGACTCAAGACTTTGCCCAGATTCTTCTGCTATAGAAGCAAAATCTTTAAACTACTTTAGGGGAGGAGGCAACAAACACTGACAGTCCATTGTAACTGGGCTAAGGAAAAAGTTCTCCTATCTCTGGTATAAAGAGGATCATTAAATAATGATAAAGAAGTCATTACAAAAAAAAAAAAAGAAAGACCTCTGAATGTACCTAACACCTGAGCATCAAAATATCATGCTAAGTGAAATACGTCAATCCCCCAAAACCAAAGACCACATGTTTTCTCTGATATGTGAATGCTAATTCACAATAAGCGGGAGGCTGGGGAAGAATAGAGCTTTAGATTAGGCGGAGGGGAGTGAAGGGAGGGAAGGAGGTTTAGGGGTAGAAAGGATAGTAGAATGAGTCAGACAATTTTACCCCATGTACATATATAACTATATGACAATTGGTATTCTACATCATGTATTACCAGAAGAACGAGAAATTATACTCCATTGTATATGATATATCAAAGTGCATTCTACTGTCAGGTATAACTAAGACAAATTTTTACATGTATGATTACATGAATGGTATGAATCTACATTGTGCACAACCACAGAAATGAAATGATGTATCCCATTTGTGTACAATGAAACAAAATGCAGTCTGTAAAAAATTTTAAAAATAATAATTTAAAAAAATTTTTAAAAATGCTTGAATCAGACAGAAATTAAAAGAGAAATTGATCATTAAACATGGAGACTTCAATATTTGTCTCTCAGTAATTAATATAGTAGGAGGCAGAAACTCTGTAAGAATAAAGAGTCGAAAAACAAATTGACATTCATAGAATACTCCCCTTAACAACAGGACAATTTTTTTTCCAAGTATACATGGACTGTTCATCCAGAAGTCATAATATGGGCCATAAAATAAACCATAACAAATTTAAATGACTATAAAGTCATTCAAAGTACATTCTGACTATGACAGAATTAAATCAAAAATCAAAACCAGATAACTTGGAAAATCCACAAATACTTGGAAATAATGAATGCATTTCTAAATTACCTAGAGCTCAAAGAGGAATTCTTAAGGGAAATGAAAAATATTCTTAAAATTAAGTAAAAAGAAACATAAAAATTTATGGGATGCAGTTAAAGCAATACTTAGAGGGAAATGTATAGCACAAAAATGCTTATAGTAGGAATAAACAAAGTTCTAAAATTATTAACCAAAGTTTCTACCTTGAAACTAGAAAAAGAGAACAAATTAAACCCAAAGTAAGAAGATGGCAAGAAATAATTGAGCAGAAATCAGTGAAATTTAAAACAGAAAAACAGTAGGAGATCGCTAGCCCCGTGTTAGCACCGACTGTGCTTTATACGTTCTGTCATTCTAAAATACCTTAAAGAATCCAAAACTAATATGTCCTTAAAATGAGCAATAAATTTCCATGAGACCAAGTCTTTCCCAGAAGTTGTCCAGGAATGAAGAGGTCACTGTGCCTGGCATTGACACATCCTGTGTGGTGCTGCTCAGGAGAGAAGGAAGCAGGAGTGTGAATCTCAACCAGAACATCTGCAAGAGGCCTCTTCCACAATTTCAAACAAAATGCACTGTGTCTGCAGGAAATAGCCAGTTTCACTGCAGACAGGTGAATACTGCTGGGGTTAATCTACAGGTGCCATGATGACCGTCAGCCCAGAGTTTGTGGGAAAAAGCCTCTCAGTTGACGAGAGGGTAGGGTCCCCAAACCAGAGGGTTAGGGTCCTGGTACATTCTGAAGGTTGAGTGAGCACTGATGTGGGAAGAAGGAGAAGGACCCACATAACACAGCCAGAATTATTTTTATATAATTTAATAAGGACAGTTGAATCAAATGTGCTATACTGAAAAACCTTTTACTTTCTATCAAGTGCTTGCTCCAAATTCTTAAGTAGAATATTGTGTTATTGCTAGAGTACTATACCTTGGAATTTTGTGAGTTCTGGCTTTTTGGAAACTTCCACAAATCTATTTCATTTTTAAAATATTTTATAATTGTGTTAGAAAGGAACAGGTATAAGAATGAGCCTTTTCCAGGGAAGGGAACTACTATTGAGAACATAAAGACTCAGAAGCCAAGGTAAACTAATAATAATGCATAGTGTTTCAGGACATTAATGAATGTACTTGCATAATGTCATGGACACATTAATAAACAAAGAAGTTATGCATGCTCACTAAAATTTAGTGTAAAAAATATATACCTACAGGTGTGTGTGTGTGTGTGTGTTTGTCTACATGGCCTAGAAAGTTCTCCCCAGGCAGATGGTTTGCTCCCAATTAAAATGAGGGGCAGACCCAGGAGAGGAGAACCAAAACCTACCTTAGGTTGTCAAGAAAAGGCAAGAACTAAAGTGTATTCTGAAAAATCATCTAGAACACTCCTGATAAAAGAATATGTGAGGGGTAGGAATTTTTGGAGAAAAAGGGAGGTGAGAGCCAAACTGTACCTTTGAAACACAGGTTCTGTTTCAAAAAGGGAAGTTAAGTCTTCTGGGACTGGGAGATCCTTCTCTGTCTCCACAACACCAACATGGTCTAGGAATCTTTGTTTTCTGTTTTAATTAAGATTTATTTTTGTCCCTTGAAAAGAAAAGTTTGCAAAGTTCTGGTGAGACCTAGTTTTCCAGTCAAGTGCCTTTTCTCCTGAGGCCTCTTAGGGCACAATATAGGTCCAGATGCTTGCCTGTATAGACAAAATAGCAAACTCATAAAAGGAATCTAGCTAGGTGTGGTGTGCATACCCGCAATCTCAGCTACTTGGGAGACTGAGGCAAGAGGGTTGCAAGTAAGAGGCCAACTTGGGGAACTTAGCAAGACCCTGCCTCAAAATATAAAACAGAAAAAGGTGGTCTGGGGATGTAGTTCAGGGGTAGAGTACCCCTGGGTTCAATTCCCAGTACCACAAAACATAAAATAAATAAAAATAAAATAATCTAATCAAAATCTAAAGTGAGTGCATGTTCCCTGAAGAGTCAGGCATTATCTCAGTCCAAAGCTTTTGCTTTTGAGTTCTGTCTCTCCATCTTATCACATCACTTCCAGAGGTAGGAGCCAGATACCCGTATTCTCAAACATTTCCTCCTATGAGTCTGCTGTGCAGTCCCATGAGAGCCATTGTACTAGATGGGAAGCTCTCAGAGGACAAAGACTGTGTATTGCTCACTCTGTTCAACTATTCAATAGGATAGCCACTAAGAGAGAGGCATCATCCTTGCCCTCATGGAGTTTTGACAGAGTCAGAGGCTGAGAAAGTAATCATAGTTAATTAAATAGTTACAAATGATTAAAGAATTGCAAAGGATAAAGAAAGACTTATGTATCCCAAGCATTTGAACCAGCATCATATATATAAGATCAAATATCTGCTACTGTATGAGTTATCTGCATAGGCAATGAATGTCCAGGTATATTTTGGTAAGTTACTAAGCATGCAAAAGGTTCTCAGTCAGGTAACTTTGGGAAAACCTGGTTTAGGCTTCCTTAATGCAGGGTTTCTCCAGACTTTTACAGGCTTATGTGCAGTGTGACTGTCACAGAACTCTGGGATGCATGGATCACCAACATTTTTCCTCTACTGTATCCCACGGAGTCTAATCATCATGGGACACACTTTGGAAATGCTTTTTTAAAATATTTTAATTGCATTATAATTAGATACAATAGTGGGATTCGTTGTGACATATTCATACATGCACATAACATAATTTAGTGAATTACATTCTCCAGTACCTCCACTTTCCCTCCCTGCTCCCCTGATCCCCTTCCTCACCTACTAGACTGCTTTCTGTTTGCATGAGAGCATTTCTAGGTGGAATGCCAATGCTTCCACTTAGAAAAGGAAAATACCTTTCTTTTTCATTGCTGGCAGCTGGGCCCTGGAGAGTCCGGCACAGACCTAGGTTTAATCTGGGAACACAATCCTGCCCCTTACCTGGTACACATGCCCCCTGGGTCACCCAGATATGGAGAACAAAGAGCAGCACTCAGCTGCATAAGGAAGCCACTGCCACTGTGAAGATTGCTTACTCAGGGAAAATGGAGTGCCTGGATGCATTCAAAATCTGAAGGTACAGAAGTGAGCATCGCAGTGGAAATGCCTGGTGGCTTTGTTTGGCACCACCTGGAGTTCAAGGTCAGGGCAAGGGCACAGACGCCAGGTCTGATGACGCTGTCAGAGCTCTTGGCCACTGGCATACTTGGTGATAGGAGCAGGAAGTACTTGCTGGACTGCGTGAACTGCCATGAAATCTGGCAATGAAAGTTGATCCCAGGAATTATCCATGCTGAAAATGTGAACACATTGCTCCCATTTAGGATTGTAGGGGACCTACTTATACTAAAAAGTCACTTGTTTATCTGAAATTCCTGGATTTTAATTTGCTACATATGCAACTCTTTTTTGGCAAAAACTCACTCTGGATACCCTGAATTCTGCCCATGGGGTGCTGGGATGGGAATACAGGGACTGAGAAGGCTGTGCAGTAGGCATCATCTTGGCTAAGCTCGTAGAAGCCCAGTCCAGCTGCTGCACAGATGTGCAGTACTCACTTTGCTGGAAAGTACTCCTACTACAGTCCCAACTGACCAAGGTTCACAGCCAGTAAGCAGGTAAATTCCACACTTCTCATTTCAAACCAGGAAAAGATACGAGTTCTGTCAGCAGTCTTCAGTGTTGTGGACTAGAACTGTGATTCTCAACTGGGAGCAATTTAATAATGTCTGGACAGTTTAGGTCATTACAACTGGAGGGAGGAGATAGTGGTACCGGCATCTTGTGGGTAGATAACAGGATAAAAGTCCTATAATGCCCAGGACATCCCCACATTGAAGAATCATCCAGTCCAAAATGTCGCTATTGCTGAGGATAGAAATCTGGGCTAGAGGAAGCTCAATCACATTTTAAAAGAAGGCCACTGCTCCAAGCAAATTTGTAAAGAGGAGAAAGTTGTAGTCCTCTATTTCTAATTTGTTTCCTTTTCTCTAAGAGTCTAGTGTCTGTAATGTTGCCTTTAGTTTCAGTAAAACAATATCTGCCCACTGAACCACAATTTATATTCTGACATTCATGACATAAGAAGATAACTTCCTAAAACATATTCCTAAAAGATAATGTAGTAGATATTTGCTAATTCCCTATTTCTGAGCCAATCTCTCTTCTTTTCTTGGTAAGAGAACCCCCAACTTGGTCTAGCAAAGCAATGTGCCTCGTTCAAATTATTGACCCTTTCAAACTTTCTCTTCACTGGAAGTGGGTATGAGAGAGAACAGGACATTTTGGGAAAACCATTGCTTGCCTGAAAACAGCTTTGTTCTTGTTCTTTCATTTCTTACCTGGAATGCAGATGTGACAGGTGAGAGGGAAGCAGCCATATGCAAAAAGGGTTTGTGGAAGAGGCTATAAAGACTGTGGTTCAAGCTGATGCACCTTTCTGCACTAGTTATAACCATAATGAGTAAGCAATCATATATCTTGACTAATCTCTTAAGGGTGGATTTCTGTTGCATGCAACCAGTCTTAACTGATACAAGACCTAAAAAGGAAAATGCTTAACCTGAACATTGAATCTAATAGTGAAATCTTAGAAGCATTAGAGATCCTAAAGAGCAATGAATTATTTAGGGACAGAGGACTTTCCCAGCTTCTCTTGGGTCACTCAGTGTAGGTGTTTCTGTACATAAATAAATGTCCTAGTGCTGACCCAAGGAACACATTAGATAAGCACTTAGCTGACTATTAATGATTCCAGTCATTGCTACAAATAGTGGATAACATTTGAAGGAGATAAATGATTATGGGAAGGGTACTTGGGAATCCCCCAGGAGGCCAAATAATAGTTGGCTGGCCTTCATTAACACCATATCTCTTCCCATGAAGGAAGGACTATGGAAGGTGATTTTGACACAAATGACTTCTGAGGGAGTAAGACCAGCATGGTTCCAAAATGAGAAAGTCTTGGGTCCACCTTAAAATTGAAAAAAGTCTTTTCAGACAAGCTCAAGAGAAGATTATGATAAAGAAGAGATAGTTCTCCATATTAATGAACAGTTGCAGAAAAAAGTCCAATGGTCACTCCTACCTTTTGCAAAACTTGCTGAGCTATCTAGCCTCTTGGGAATGGGACCTGTTGTATGGTACAACTTCACCCTAATACTAAGAACTTAAAAAAAGAGCCCCTCACCCCCAATTTATGACCCCCACTTTCACCTGACTTCTCCCCCAGGCCCTTGTCAATTTAGCCCAAATAGGATTAGTTGGGCTAATGTGAAGAGTGGGAGCAGCGGTGACACCAGGGATACTTGTGGTGAGCTCAGACCCATCTCTTCTGTCTCTACATTCTCCCATGATCCCTGGCCTGAAGCTGTTCCTTACTGAGATGTGGTCTTGGACATATTTCTTGATCTCAGTGTGCTTTAAGCTTCTTCCTCTGCATAAACTATGTTAGTCAAATTACCACCTCATCAGATTCTTGTGAAGGTTGATTGGAAAATTCCCATAAAGGGCCTAACCCTGGGCCAGACACCTGCGTGAACAGTCACTGCTGTGAGCTTGCATTCTATCCGTGTTACCTCTATTACAGTTTCCTAGCGCCGCCAAGGGGGCAGAGGGTTTTTCCTCCGTATTTAGGAAGGCAGCTTGCTTAGTCCTCCTGAGGGCAGCAGGCAGAATTAGACACTGTCTCACTGGGCAATTGCCTCATGGGCAATCTGCAGAGAGTATACCATGATCCATCCCAGCTCTCGAAGTGCTAGAAGTCACACCAAGTGGAGACCCGGGGCTGGGAGAGGAGGCTGCCCTGTCCTGTTAGGTTTGAATGTTCAGTTCCCTATCTCTAGCCCTGAGCCTCAAGGGGGGCCTGAGGGCTTCAAGTCACAGGAGAAGTCAGCCCACGACTCCAGAGGGAGGACAAGAAATGGGGAGGAATGAGAGGTGGGAAAGGGGAGGGAGGCCTTTGCACCCAAGTTTTAAGGTCTCCTTGAAATTTGGTCAGTAGGGACATATGGTTAGGAGAAATCCCCAGATTGTTCTTGCCCATAGGAACATATAGGCTTCAATGGGAGGACATGGTGCATGTAAATCATTAACAGGACTCCCCACAAGGTGACAATGATACAATATGCCCTTGTTCGGGAGCCCTACCTGAATGATGCCTTTGTGTAATGTAATCTGTCTGACCAGCCTCTGGGCTGGAAGCCACAGTAAGCAGGCTGCTGTTATCTCAGTCCTATCTGAAAGACTTACCTGAGAAACACAATAGTCCAGCTTTGTCTGCCACGATTCCTCTTATAAAGTGTGTGCGTTGGGGGGAAAGGAAGGGGCAAATGCATCAAACGACAACTCACTTGAATGTAAAATTCTCAGTAGCACAATCTGTAAAGGAATAAAGAAATGAGTATAGAATACAGCCCTTGAAGTTCCATGCAGACTATAATTGGATCAAATTATGCCTTTCACAAGGCTGCGTGCCTCACAGTTACAGAGAGGACAAGTGCTAGTTTTAATAGCAAACAGGTTCCAAGACATTTGTCCTTCCCAAAGAGGCCGCTCCTAAACACCAGCATACCTGGCTGCCTGCACACCCTTCTCCCAGCGCAATCTGTATACATTACTTCACATTTAAGCAAGCTCGTGACACCTGAAGTGGTTAAGAATGACAGGAAATTGCCAACAAGGGATCCATCCTATTCCCTGGTTGGCAAGTGACCTTGGGCTCCCTCACGAGCCTGCAAAGAATTCTGATGAAATTCCAGACGTGGCCCCTTCCTCACTAGGAGATAAATTTCAGGTGGACGTAGCAGATGCATGGGGAACCTCCTAATGTTCCATGTACTCCTACCCACATTTCAAACTGAAGGCCCCCCACCTTTTTATTTACACATTTATGAAATTTTGTAAGTCATTGCGGAATATTTTGATGACTTATCCCAAAGAAAAAACCACAAATAGAACAAATTATTTGTCCATCAATAGGATGCTTATTTACAAATAGTATTTTCTTACTAGGAAATTGATGTAGCAGTTTCAAAGAATAACACTGTGCTACATTGTGTTGACTCAGAGGGATCTCAGTAGTGAGTTAGATGGAGGTCTCTGAAAAGACATGACCCTGTCCTTATAGCAGAACATGAACATGACCTTATTTGAAAACAGGGGGTTGGCAGCTGTAATTAAGTGAAGGATATAGGTTGAGAGGACATAGGTTTAAGATGGATAATGTGATACATGTAAATCTTGAACAGGACTCCCAGCAAGCCTATCTGGGTAGTGCTAAATCCAATGGCAATTGTCCTTATAGAGGCAGAAGAGAAGGCACAGACACATAAGGGAAGGCCATGTGAAGACAGAGATTGGGACTGGAGTAGTGCATCTAGGGCCAAGGAACACCTGGAGCCACCAGAGGATGGAAGAGGCAAGAAACAGGATCTTCCCTAGAGCCTCTGCAGGAGGGGTGACCCTGACAACCCCCAAATTTTGCACTTCTGTCTGCAAAAATGTGAAGAAACATGTTTCTGTGGTTTTAAGCACCCAGTCTGTGATATTTTGTTACAATGGCCCTAGGAAACTAATTCAGTCTCCAAGATGGCTTTGATAATTTTAAAAAGGTACAAGACAGCATATATACAGTATATATTTTGTGTATACATTACTATTGGCATTTGAAGAAACTGTGTATATGTGTGCTATGAATGGCACTCTTTGGAATTGAGCATTGTTGAAGGCAGAATAATGCCCTTCTCCAAAGGGGTCTGTCCTCATCTCAATCTCCAGAACCAAGAATATGACAGGTTACATGCAAAGAGAGAATTAAGATTACTGATGGAATTAAGGTTGTCTATCAACTGACCTTAAAACAGGGAGATGACCTTGGACCGTCTGTGTGGGCCCAATGTAATTGCAAGGGTCTTTAAAGGTGAAAGAGAGATAAAATAGAATGCTATTTGTGAACTACAGGAAATGGGGTACTGACACATGCTACAGAATGGGTGAATCTCAAAAATATCAGGTAGAAGAAGCTGGTTGCAAAGGACCACATATTGAATGGTTCCATTTATGTGGGGCAGTCAGAAGGCAAATGCACACACAGAAAGCAGGTCTGTGGATGTCCAGGGCTGGGAACCTTGCAACTTGCAACTTGTGGTGAAGGTAATGACTAGGAGTTTTGGGCTTTGGGAAGTAATGAAAATGCCCTAAAATTGATTGTGATGATGAACAATTCTGTATATTGAGAAAGTTCCAAAGTTATGATTTTTGACTGTACAATGGGCAAAAGTGATAAGCTATTAGTAAAAACTGTTCTTGATTTTTGGATTTTGGTCTTTTCCTGGGCTAACAATATGCAAAGAGTACCAATATGCATGGTACTCCTGTGATCCTGGCCAGCAGCAATGGAGCTGATGCTTCCAGTCAGCCCTATAATCACATAGGAAATAACTACAGATCATCTACAGTGTACTATATTGTTAAACCAGGATGTTCAGTAGGTTAGCTTCATTAAAAGCACTTTAAAATTTTTTTATTTGTTCTAACTAGTTATACGTGACAGTAGAATACATTTATGCATTTTGATATATCATACATAAATGGAGTATCATTTCTCATTTTTTTCTTGTACATGTTGTAGGATCACATTGGTCATGCAGTCATATATGTACATGAGGTAATAGTGTCTGTTTCATTCTACTATCATTCCTACCCCCAAACTCCCTCTCCTCCTCTCACTCCCCTCTACCTAATATAAAGTAACTCTATTCTTCCCTAGTGCCCCCACACTTATTGTGAATTAACATTGGCACATCAGAGAAAACATTCAACCTTCATTCTTTTGAGATTAGCTTATTTCATTTAGCACGATAGTCTCCAACTCCATCCATTTACTGGCAAATGCCATAATTTCATTCTTCTTTAAAACTGAGTAATATTCCATTGTGTGTGTGTGTGTGCGTGTGTATATATATATATATATATACATATATATATGTATATATCACATTTTCTTTATCCATTCATCTGTTGAAGGGCTCCTAGGTTGGTTCCATAGTTTGGCTATTGTGAGATGAGCTGCTATAAACATCAATGTGCCTGGATCACTGTAATATGCTGGTTTTAAGTCCTTTGGGTATAAACCAAGAAGTGGGATAGCTGGGTCAAATGGTGGTTCCATTCCAATTTTTCTGAGAAATCTCCACACTACTTTCCATAATGGTTGCACTATTTTGCATTCCCACCAGCAATGTATGAGTGTAACTTTCTCCCCACATCCACACCAACATTTATTGTTGCTTGTATCCTTGATAATTGCCATTCTGACTGAGATGAAATCTTAATTTTAATTTGCATTTCTCTAATTGCTAGAGATGTTGAACATTTTTTCATATATTTGTTGATCAATTGGACGTCTTCTTCTGTGAAGTGTCTGCTCAGTTCCTTAGCCCAGTTATTGATTGGGTTATTTGATTTTTGGTGTGTTTTCAGTTGTTTGTATGTCCTGAAGATTAGTGCTCTCTTTGAGGTGCATGTAGTAAGGATTTTCTCCCATTCTTTAGGCTCTCTCTTCACATTACTGTTTCTTTTGCTGTGAAGAAGCTTTTTAGCTTGAATCCATCCCATTTGTTGGTTGTTGATTTTACTTCTTGCACTCTAGGAGTCTCATTAAGGAAGTCAGATCCAAGGCCGACATGGTGCAGATTCGGGCCTACTTTTTCTTCTAGTAGTTGCAGTCTCTATTCTATTGCCTAAGTCTTTGATTCACTTGAGTTTCATTCAGAATGAGAGATAGAGGTTCAATTTCATTTTGTTACATATGGCTTTCCATTTTTCCCAGCACCATTTGTTGAATAGGCTATCTTTTCTCCAGTGAATGTTTTTGGTCCTTTGTCTAGGATGAGATAACTGTATTTGTGTGGATTTGTCTCTTGTCTTCTATTCTGTACCATTGGTCTACATGTCTGTTTTGGTGCCAATACCATGCCACTTTTGTTACTATAGCTCTGTAGTATAGTTTAAGGTCTGGAACTATGATGCCTCTTGCTTCACTTTTCTTGCTAAGTTTTGCTTTGGCTACTCTGGGTCTCATTTTTCCAAATGAATTTCAGGATTGCTTTTTCTAGTTCAATGAAGAAGGTCATTGGAATTTTAATAGGATTGCTTTAAATTTGTATAATGCTTTTGGTAGTATGACCATTGACAATATTAATTCTGCCTATCCAGGAGTGTGGGAGATCTTTCAATCTTCTAAGGCCTTCTTTAATTTCTTTCTTTAGTGTTCTGTAGTTTTCATTGTTCAGTTCTTTCACTTCTTTTATTAGATTGATTCTCAATTTTTTTTTTTTTGAGTATAGTGTGAATGGAGTAGTTTTTCTAATTTCTCTTTCAGTGGATTCATGATGTATAAGAACAAATTTGATTTATGGGTGTTGATTTTATATCCTGCTACTTTGCTGAATTCATTTATTAGTTCTAGAAGATTTTTGGATCTTCTAAATATAGAATCATGTCACTAGTAAAGAGTGATAGTTTGAGTTCTTCTCTACTTATTTGTATCTCTTTAATTTCTTTCTTCTCTCTAATTTGCTCTAGTAAGAGTTTCAAGACAATGTTGAATAAAAGTGGTAAAAGAGGACATCCTTGTCTTGTTTCAGTTTTTAGAGGGAATGCTTTATATTTTTCTCCATTTAGAATTATGTTGGTCTTGGGTTTAGCATGTATGGCTTTTACGATGTTGAGGTATGTTCCTACTATTCCTAGATCTTCTAGTCTTTTGAACATGAACGGATGCCGTATTTTGTCAAATGCTTATTAAAAGTACTTTTGACTTATGATGTATTTGCAGTTTATGATGAACAGTTTATTGGGGCACAATCCCATCATAATTCAAGCAGCGTCTGTATGGTACATTAAAAGTCATTGATATGTACACTGAAATAGGTGAATTATGTGGTATGTGAATTAGAGGTCAATAAGACTGGTTTAAAAAAGTGGAAGAGGGGAGCCAAAGTCAGAGAAAGAGATGTGACCAAAGTCAGAGTAATTCGACCTGTTACTGATGGCCTTAAACATGTAATGGGACCAGGGTCATGAACCAAGGAAGTCTAGCCACCTCTAGAACCTGGAAATAGCAGGGACAAGCATTCTCTCCTAGAGCCTATGGAAGGAACACAGTCCTGCTGACACCTGAATTTTAGCCCTACCTGACTGGTTTTGGACTTCTGTTCTCCTGTACGAGAATAAATTTGTGTTGTTTTGAGCCACAAAACCTTTGGTATTTTTCACACCAGTCACAGAAAATTATTGTAGGCATTTCTGACCCCTTTTCTTCCTCTTAAATTATGTGCTGTGACATGTAGTACCTACTCAAAATTTAATCAAAATAAGGCAAAACTTCTTTTCAGGACATTGATTTGATATTATGTGGCAAAAAATTTTAATATCTATAGCTCTGCTATTCAACCGAAATGCAATGCAAGCCACAGATAGGAATCATATATGCAATTTTAAAATTCTCTAGTAGCTACATTTTTAAAATTTTTAAAATTTTTTCTAATTAGTAATACATGACTGTAGAATGCATTTATGCATTTGATAAATCATATATAAATAGAATATAATTTCTCATTTTTCTGATTGTACATATTGTAGGATCACATGGGTCATGCAGTCATATATGTACATAAGGTAATAATGTCTAGCTACATTTTTTAAAAAGGAAAATAGGTAAAACTAATTTCAGAAATCAATTTTGTTTAACCTAATAGACCTAAAATAGTATTTCCACCTGTAATCAGTTAAATTATTGAGATATTTCACCTTTTTTTCTTATCCTGAGACTGGAATTTGGTGGGTACTTTATAGTACATCTCTGTTCAGGCTAACCACATTTCAAATGTTCAGTAGTCAACATGTAGCTAATGATCACTGCATTGAACACAATGATCTAAAATAACCAGTGAGGATGACAGGTAAGGAAACCAGTGCTTAAAAACAATATAGATGAGAATAAGCACGGCTAAAGCATTTCCAGAAAGGCATTCTCTAGTAAAATTTTAAATAGGTATAACTCTTTCTCAGAAGACCATCTTAGGGATTCATACTACAACAAAATATAATGACGATGTGGCTACAAAAATATTTCTTAAAGCATTGCTCAAAGGGAAAAAAACATAAATCATCTCAAATACAGTACAGACCTACCATGAATATCATGTAAATGAAAAGGAGCAGATGGAGCTCGATATATTGGCCAGGTTAGGGGTGATTTTCTGTAAATATTTTTTTTTAAAAAACAACTGATATACAAGGTTATTTACTCCAAACTGTTAATAATGGTGAATTAGTAAACATTGCAAATAATATCATTGACTTTGTCCTTGTATACATTTTGTTGTGTTTTGATTTGTAGCTTATAAAGGAAATAGATATATGTATATATATATAAATATGTATACATATATATATATTGCATATAGATCATATACTTTCATGTACACACACACACACATATACACACACACACACACACAAAAACACATATCAAGAATAAGTTGCTAGACAATACTTTAGTAGCCACCCCTGTGGTTACACTGTTGCCAAATTGTCAATAAACACATCAAACTCTCTCCTAACAATATCTCATACAATATCTCATACAGAACTCACCCTTCTCTTAACAGGTAAAAGTTGTTTGTTTGTTGTTTTTTTCCCTAATTAGAAGGAAACTCTCAATGTATGTTCTATGAAGCAAAACTTCTTAACAAGCACACTAAGTTACTATGCTTGTAGAGACTATCAAACTGTAGAAACCCAAATCTATTTTGCCATCAGAGAAACATTCTTCTTTTCCCCAAGATCACACTCCCCTAACTCTGTCCAATATCTGGGTAATAAGGAGTTGTTTAAGTGCTTGAATTTGTAAGAAAAAAAAATCTTGAGAAGTCATTATTAACTGATTAATAAAGAATTCAGTGACACACATCAAAAATCCCAGGGGCTTAAGAGGCTGATTCAGGAGGATTGTGAGTTTCAAGCCAACCTCAGCAACAGCAAGCTAAGCAACTCAGTGAGACCTTGTCTCTAAATAAAAAAATACCAAAAAGGGCTGAGGATATGACTCAGTGGTTGAGTGCCCCTGTATCCAAAAAAAAAAAAAAAAAAAAAAAAAAAAATTTCCCTGCATGGATTTAAAAAGAAAAATTCCAGAAGACTGATAATGTTTCAAACATTGGAATCTCTTTCACTCTTAGCATTGGTCAGTATTATTTGTTAGGTGGTGCCTAAAGTTTGGGTTCCTCTCCTGCAGATTGTAGGATGCCCTTTCCCCCGTACTAACAGCATGGAACTGGAAACAGTTGCCCTACAGCAGCCCTAGACATATTTTGAAGCACAAGAAAGAAAGAAATCTTCTAAGTTCGATCACTGAAATGTGAGCTAAATCCAAAAGCAGGATGGCCAAGTCAGATGGACCAGTAACCTGCTGCCTTGAGAGTCTATCACTCAAAACAGCCCAGTTCAGGAAGTCGTATAAATGTGTTCCTTGGACTGGCCTATGTGATTGAGTCCCTCAGAGTATTTCCCCAGGCAGATGAGCTGGCAGAGTTTGGCCTGAGCCCCAAAAGGTTGTCATAATATTTATGCTTTATGTCCTCTTTTTCTTATAGCAGGTAATACTCAAAAGTTTTGTGGACATTCTTTTGCATTTTTCCTCTTCCTGCATTTTAACTCTCTCTCTCTCTCTCTCTCTCTCTCTCTCTCTGTGTGTCTGTGTGTGTGTGTGTAGGATATCTTGGGGGAAACTTTACAAAGCAAATACTCAAAAGAAGGTGCTGGATCTAATTTACATCTTCCCCTGAACCTACAGATTAATTTCAAAATAGCAGAGACAATAGAAGAGATCATAAATCCATTTACTTTAACAAATACATACCAAGAGCTTCATATACCTCAGATACCAAGGATACAAATATGATATTAGTTAAGGTAAGATTTAGTTGCTCTTGAGCCATTTAGAATATTTTAAACCATTCAACTATTGAACATAGTCAAGAATAAAAAAGCCCAGTAAACTAAAAAATAAAAATAGTTTAGAAATTCTCTTAATGCTTTGAATTAATAAATACTTTGAAAATATAAAATGTATATTGAAATAAGATGCATATATTTATGTAGAGTTACAGATAACATTATCCTCACTCCTTTATTAACAATATTAATTTTGTACCATCAGTATGTTAACTACATATTCTCTGAAATAATCTGTTAATTTAGAAATAATTCTTTTGCCTAACATTTCATGAAATAATTTTATTCAAACCTTTTATGTCTACTTTTGATATCACTGATTTTTGTCAACATTTAAGTCAGTTTTAATCATCTTATGGAGTTTCTGGAGGACATTATCTTCATTTTGTCCAAACTGTTTGAGATAAATGTATGCTTCTGACCCTGGAAATTTTACCCAACCCACAGGTGCCGGCTTCTAACATTAGAAGTATAGTATTAGGAGTATGTTTTCCCCACCTGTTCTGTGTTTCTATCTATTGCATATTTGACTTTTCAATGTATCTTTAATATCCTTACTTGCAATGACCTAGAATACTTACTCTGGCTGTGAAATCACACCCCAAGAACAAGGACTAAAACTTCCAAATTTTTCTTTACTCCTTTTTTCTGATTTTATTAGGTGACTTCTGTAAGCATCCCCAAACAAGCAGAAATTGAATTTGTTTCAGGTTAATAACACAAACATTAATAAAATATCCTATTGTACAAAAGACTTAAATAAGGGTGCTCCTTCTGAGGGGTAATTTAAGAGAAAATAAATGTTTTTTATATCTGGACACATATAGTATGGAGCAATTTAAGATTACATTTGGCATAGAGGATATATAATGGACTCATACTTCTTCACAAAACACATGAAGGTTATTTTCCAAAGACAGTGGCACCAAAATATTCCATTGCACCTGCTCTTCTTCCCATGTGGGGGTGACACTGCCCTATTAGGAGGTGGGGAGTTGCCACGGTTTGGGTGCGGTTTGAATGTCACGTATTGAAACTTAATCCCCATTGTGAGATGAGGAGGTGGGCCTTTGAAGGGCAATTAGGATGAGATAAGATCATGAGGATGAGTCTCCATGATTGAATCCTGGTGGCTCTGCAAGCAGAGGGCAAGAGACTAGAATGTACACACACATCTCTGTCTCTTGCCATGTGATTCCCAGTAAGCTCAGGACTCTGCCAGTGAGAGGGCCATTGCCAGATGCAGCACCAGGACTCTGAGCCAAAGTAAGCCTTTTTTTCTTCATCACTTACTTATTCTGTAGCATTTTGTTATTAGCATCAGAAAACAGAATAACACAGGGGTTTATGTTCTCTTCCCTTGAATTCCAGCAAGCCTATGGTGAGGGCAGAAGCAGCACTACATGATTTTTAAGGCTGTCATAGGGTGATAGAGTTTCCACCTGGGACCCTTGTCTTTAGAACCAACCATCATGCTGTGAGGACAGCAGGTAACGACATGCAGAGGGCACTTCAGGTGTTCTGACTAACGGCCTGGGTGAAATTCCTCCAACAGCCACCATCAATCTCCAGACATGTGATGTGTGAGTCTGCAGATGATGGTAGTCTTCAGAATTCAGCTGCCTGCTATGCTGTGTGCAATAAGCTGTCTCCACCAGGCCTGGCCCAAATTGCGAATTTATGAGCAAAAATAACGAGCATTTAAGCCCACTGTGTACAACCATAGAAATGAAATGATGTACCACACTTGTGTACAAGGAATCAAAGTGCAGTCTGTAAAAAATAAAAAATAAATAACTAAAAAAAAAAAAAAAGAAACTTTGAGGTATGTTGTTCTTCAGTATAACCAGAACAACAGAGGGTTTTTTGCATCCTGCATAAAAAAATTATTTTTACAAACTTAAGTGAAACACCTTTTACTTACCAATGCTCCTTGACATTTGATGTAGTCTCACCTAAGTTGAAAATATGATAAACCAAGCTATAGGTGTGGTGGCACATACCTGTAATCCCAGCAACCTGGGAGGCTGAGGCAGGAGGATGCAAGTTCCAGACCATCCTTGGCAATTTAGGAAGATCCTGTCTCAAAATAAAAATGAAAAGGACCAAGAATGTAGCTCAGTGGGAGAGTGCCCTCTGGATTCAATCCCCAACGGAAAGAAAGAAAGAAAGAAAGAAAGAAAGAAAGAAAGAAAGAAAGAAAGAAAGAAAGAAAGAAAGAAAGAAAGAAAGAAAGAAAGGATAAGTCAAGATGCTTTGAGCATATTTCCCCCAACCCTCATCACAGCTTAGCAACACAGTACACTAGAGTGTGGTTGTTTCTATACTGACAGGGAGCTGCAGCTCCTGCCACTGCCCAGCACCACACAGGAGAGGATCTGACTGCATATTGCTAGCTCACTAGCCCAGGAAAAGATCACTATTCACAATTCAAAGTGTGGCTGCTACTGAATGTGTAGCATTCACACCATTCTAATGCTGAAATTTTGTAAGTTAAATCATCATAAGCTGGGACCATCTATATTTCTGTTAATGCTCATCCTAGCACTTTCTAGATGAAGCAGTTAAGACTTAGGGGAATCTTCTGTTCTGTCACATATCTTCTCTTAGTTTGTATTTTCTATAGATGTTACATGTTAAAAAATTCTGTTAGGCACTCATGCTATATTGGCAGAAGTATGAATTGGGGCAATCTCTGGAAGATGATTCAAACTGCTTTAGAATGTGAATTATGTCCAAGAAATCCCACTTTTGGAATTTACTTTGAGTAAATAATAGATATGTACAAAGAATCAATATAAGGATGTTTGTATTGTTTATATTTTTTAAATATTGGAAATGATTTAAATATCAACAAAGCAGAATTGGACAATAAATTGTGGAATATTACTTAACCATAAAAGTTGTAGAAGATGAAAATTTCATGACTTAAAAACAGGTTGAAAATATATAATTAAGTGAAAAATAAAAGTTGTTTTCAAGTATAAATTATAATTCCTTTTTCACAATATTAAATACACACAGAAATATGTCAATCTATACAAAGATCGAGATGAATATACACCAAGTTTCATAGAGGGGATAACTAACATTGGATTTTATTATTTTCTGCCTTTCTTCTTTTGTTTCCTCCCTCTCATTATTCATTCCTTCCTCCCTTATTCCCTCCCTTCCTTTCTTTTTTGCTACTTTCCACTTATTTTCAATAAAGTTACATTGCTTTTATAATAAAAAATCATAATAACTTTAATTAAAAGTTCTTTTTAACAACAGTATATTATTCAAGGTTTACCATATTTTGAGAGTGTGAAAGAGATTATAAGGAACTGATTCATGATGAGTCCCAAGATTTGTAACAGTAGAGCACTCTGGAGACGCAGGAGAGTCGACAGTGTTGTTCCGAAGGCCACAGGCTCGTGATATAGGAAAAATTGATGTTCCAGTCTGAAGGCATTCTCCTTTATTTGGGAGAGGGTCAGTATTTTGGGTCTCTTCAGACCTTCAACTCATTGGATATGGTCCACCCACATTAGGGAGTATAATCAGACTACAGATTTGAATATTAATCTCATTCAACAACCACCATGCAGAAATACCCAGAATACTGTTTGACCAAATATCTGGGCACCTATTCCTCAGTAAAGTTTCAGGTAAAACTAACCATCATGAACAGGGAAAAAATTAATTATCAAATGTGATTGAAAAAAAATGGAGAAATCAAGAAATAAAAAGGGATTCTTTTTTAGAGTAAATATTTCCTGAGCCTCCTAAGTTACTTGTCAAGTCAAACAATGTGTCAAGTCAAACAATTGCCATTTGATTTCTCCTCGCTGGGCACTGTGGTCTATGTGCTGGGGCTGAGCAAAAGCATGTGGAGGCTGGTTTTCTCCCCATTTTGACTGTATAATTCATAATTGGGGGCATGGCCCTCAAAGTTTCCAAGACAGACTGGTCTGCACTGCCAAGAGTGCACCCCTTCAGGGCACTCCTGTTGTTGGGTATTGGCTACTGTTACCTTTAATCTCATCAAACTAATTGACATGTTTGGGCTTATCTGATGTGAGCAACCCCAGGGTTTTAGTAAGCTCTTTCACTGCTATAACTAAAATATCTGACCAGAACAATCATAGAGGAGGAAAAGTTTATTGAGGGCTCATGGTTTCAGAAGTCTTAGTTCACAAAAGTCTGGCTCCCTTCCTCGGGGCTTGAGGTGAGGCAGAACAGCATGGTGGAAGAGTGTGGCAGAGGGAAGCAGCTCACATGATGGTCTGGAAGCAGAGAGAGAGACTCCATTCACCAGGTTCAAATACATACCCCATACCCATATCCCCAGTGAACCACTTCCTCCAGCCACACCCCACCTGCCTCCAATTACCACTCACTTAATCCCATCAGGGGTGAATTCACTGACTAGGTTAAGGTTGTGACCCAATCATTTCTCCTCCAAAGCCTCCTTGCATTGTCTCACACGTGATCTTTTGGAGGACACCTCACATTCAAACCAAAACACCCAGCCAGAGAACAACACTCAGTATAAAACTTGTGCTCAATCAGTGTATTGAATGGGAATAAAACATGTTCATCAGACTCACTGACAAAAATGTTCAACCAGGCAGGGATGAGTATGGAGCCTGTGTCACCTCCCAAAACACTTCCCTCCTGTTTTATAACTATTCTTTTAATCAACTGCTTTTGAGTAAGATTGCTCAGTTAGATAATGGACTGTATTTCAAAGTTTTAAAATATAAAATTGCAGACTATTATCATCAAGCTATTGACTTGTACCACCATTGAGCCCGGCATTTTCCAAACTGCAGGTCTCAAATGATTAACAGGTTGTGAAATCAATTGAGTGGGTTGTTAACAACCTTAGAAAAAAATTGACAGAAAATACTAGAAGGGCATTCATGTATTAATTATAAGTAGTGTTTCAGGAAGCTTGTTTCAGACATATATAGGTGTATGTGTATTCTGAGTCACAATGTACAATGTTCTAATGCACTTTTCACTATGGTTCTGATTTTTAAAAATGTTTCAATGACACCAATCCGGACTCTATTTTTCACAGTAGACATTTGTCTTTCTAAAATTAAGACACAATTTGGGCCAGCTTTCTGCATTGGAGGCTGGTTCAGTCCATCAGTACTATTATACAGGCTCTGCACTTGGAAGGGCTACTCTGGTTTAATGGTCTGCTGCCACCATTGCAGAATTCTTAACAATTCCTTCTTTGAGTAATCACGTGGAAAAAGAAGATCTACTGAAGTTGCAGAGAGCACACACAATCATGATCCAGCAGCAGCAGCAGTGCTGGACATAGCAAGTTGCTGGCCCTTGTAGCTGGCTTGGGTGCCCAGCACACATGAGTAACCTCCAGGTATCTAGGGTACCACAGATTGAGGGGTTGGCAGAGGCATGACCTAGGCCCTGATTCATGTCAACAATAGCAGCAACAAAAGTAACTATGTGTGGTCACAGTCCCAGAATAACATGGTGCTGTACCTGGGTGTATGACCAAGACCCACAGTGCGTGGCCAGCTTGCAAGACTCTCCCCAGAGCCTGATACTGCAGCACCTGCACAAATTCTTGAATGCTAAAATGGGAATTGCTGGTGCCTGGGCAGTATGTTAGTTAGCTTTGCATCACTGTCAAATCCTGCCAAACTTTGCTCCTTTGAAATCTCAGAAAAAAGACTCTATAACCCCCTAACTACAGCAACCTGTATTCCTGCAGAACTAGCACCACATGGATGATGCTAAGATCTGCCACCAGATTGAGCAATAGAAAGGCTTCCTTGGACCATGACCACAGTGACCTCTGAGTGCCTGGGTGACTGAACACAGTGAAACAAATTCTGGGGAAAAAATTTTCTAGCTGCCTTCCAGGCAAGGTGCCCCAAGATCTCTTAAGTGATTTTTCACTTCTACAAATTTCTGAGGTGAACCTGCAAATTTCTGAGGCACCTCAAGCCATCTTTTTTATTGCCTTTGTGCAGAGTACTGAACTTCTCTTTAGTGGTGGTAATGTTTTCAACAACCTCGCCTTCCTTACCCCACTTTGACAAATCCTTTTCTGGTTCAACTGCAATTGTTCAAAATCCTTGCACTCTGCTATTTGCTCCTGATTGTCACAGAAAACATGGCTAAGAGCAGTCAGCAAAATCCATGCCAATGCCTGAGTGCTTTGTTGCCTTGAAATTTCCTATGCTAGATAAAATTGTCCATCATCCTAGTCTCAGGACATGGGCAAAATGTAGACAACTTCTTTGCCACAATCTAACATGAATGGCCTCTAGTCCAATTCCTAATAGAATCCTTGTTCCCCTCTGAACCTCATGGGCATAGTCTTTACTGTATGCATTGCTATCTGCATTCTGATCTTCTGAGCTACCTCCAGAATCACCCATTAAGCTTACAACAATCTAAGCCTTCTCTAGCCTATATCTCCAAACTTTTCCAAACACCTCTTGTAAACCAGTTCCAAGGTTCCTCCTCAACTACATAGTCAGGTTAGTCATAGCCACAATCCCACATTTTGGTACCATTTCTCTGTTAGTCAACTTTGCATTACTGTGACCAAAATACCTGACAAGAAAAAACTTAGAAGATAAAAAGTTTATTTGGGTTCATGGTTTCAGAGGTTTAGTTTGTGGTTGGCCAAGTCCATTGCTCTAGGCCCAAGGTGAGGCAGAACACCAAGGCAGAAAGTCATGGTGGTGACTGACAAGCAGAGAAAGGGGAAGAATCTGTAGGGAAGGTTAACTCTTTCAGAGTGACCCACCTCCTCTAGCCATTCCCCCACCTGCTCATAACTGAACTATAGTCCATTCAAATTAGTGCTTTGGGGGAGACCTCAGATCTAATCATAATGGGCAGCAAACAAAAGTAAACACAGGAACATCAACATAAAGTATATCAGGGAGTTATAAGAATTCATTAAGCTGTTTATAAACTCTAGTTTTGAAAATTGCTGCAACATTGCAAAGTAAATATCCACAGGCTTAGAGATAGGAATAGAAATACTGTAGTGCTCAGTGGGGACAAACTACTATTTCCATAGGAAGCTTGAAATGAACCAATTACTAATGAGGAAAACAAGTCCATTTTCCTTGTAATTGACGCTATGGCAAGAGAATGCATAAATACATAAAATGCATAAAATTTTTAAATTTTTAAAAAATTTTTAAAATTTGTTCTAATTAGTTATACATGACAGTGGAATGCATGTATACATTTTGATAAATCATACATAAATTAAGTATAATTTCTCATTTTTCTGATTGTACATGTTGTAAGATCTTTGGTTTATATATAAATTATGAAGTCACTGGTTTTTCTTGTACAACCTGCAGAACTTTAAATGCCAGGAAACATTAAAAAGCCATTTTGTAAATTTACATATATAATTAAGTTCAGATACACAAAACAAACTTGTAGGAAGAGTTAAATCTTTTTAGAAAGAAATTGTTCCAAAAATCATCATCCTAGAATGTGCTAAAAATTTATATTTTGAAATTATCAGAAATTGACCAGAATGTAATCAATCTATAAAATACTCATTAATTTCAGTTAACAGTTGTATCAGCAAATTCTTCTCAAAACTGAAGGCTATCAAAATTAATCTTAAATTTGTCAAGGTAACTGACATAATTTTCAATATGTTTAAAATGATGTTGCTAAGAAATATAAATTTGATGACTCAATAAATGAATTTGCAGGAAGATGAGGCAAAAAGTTTTTGTGAGCAACCAAGATTTTATATTAATTGGCTGTATTTATTCATTATTTAAAATTATGGCACCATTAATACTTTTTAAAATTTTTTATTTGTTCTAATTAGTTATACATGACAGTAGAATGCACTTATATATTTTGATAAATCATACATAAATGGAGTATAATTTCTTATTTTTCTGATTGTACATATTTATGGTCTATTTGTGTTGTTACTGGTGTATCACTTTATTACGATTTTTCCTATTGAGTTTTCAAAATACTAAAAATTTTTAAGGAATGAAATTTACAGATTAGTACCTTTAATTGCACTCTTTTCCCTTTCATTTTATACATTTATTTATTTGATATCAGGGTTTGAACCAGGTTGCTTAACCACTGAGCCACATCCCCAGCCCTTTTTATTTATTTATTTATTTAAATCTTGAGACAGGTCTTGCTAAGTTGATCAAAGCCTCACTAAAATGTTGAGACTGGTTTTGAACTTGGAATCCTCCTGCCGCAGCCTCCTGAGTCATCGGGATTACAAGCGTGTGCTACCTCATCCAGCTTCTTTTCCTATTTCTTAGCATGGGTTCCACATTTTCCCTTTGCACAGAGCTCCATAACTCATGAATCTGGCTTTGGATACAAAATTGCATTCAAGTTGTAAATGTATTTTGTATATCGAGTTGTTCATTTTACCAAGCAATATGCATATTGATCAAAATGAAAAAGATTGGAAAGCTACATTCAAGGGGCTTTGATTCTAGGACTTTATATTACACATTTTTAATAAGTGGTAGACTCTAAATATCACATAAGGAATCATAAATATATTGTGAGAGTATATAGGGAGGTTGAATTAACATTTTACTTACAGCATCCTGAGATTGTCAAGAAGCTTTAGGGGATAACTCACATGTCAACAACCTAAATTCTGCCTTCATCAAGAGGCTTAGACCTGTGTCTTAAGCTTTAGTTACCAATATTCCCAGTTGATTTGCAATTGTATGGTTGGTTGTGACAGGAAGGATAAGGCCCTCATTGAACCTTTCTTTATTACCAACAGAATTAAATGACTTTTAGAATAAGTCAAGATCTCCCTATTCTCTGAAGCTATATTTGAATATAGGCTTACTTTTTGGTACCCTAGTGTCATCCTCCATCTAGTTCAGCATCACCCAGATCCATCCACTTGCCTTGATTTGGGCCTTAAGAGGAGCAACAACTTGTTCTCATGGAACCAGGTTATGGTTACCTCAGCTACTACTGCAGACAAAAGAGACTACTTTGGAGACTGCTGGGCTGAGACCCTCAAATGGCTTATGGGTACACCCCATCAGCCCCTCAACATGGTCCACACTCCAGCTCTCTTAACTTTTGTCCCAGGACTTTTCTGTTGCTGCTGAGACATGAATTCTGTCAGTAGAGTCCTTGAGTGAAGGCCCTAGTCCCAGAGGTCCCAATAGACCAGGCTCGTACACCTGTCCCAATATACAATTTTAAAGATAAGTGGTGGTAAAGGGCAGGAAAGGAACTTTAATCCCAGTCATGCCAGCAAAAAAAAAAAAAAAAAAAAAAAAAGATATAGAGGTGCAATGACCAAAGATTTTTTCTTTGAGGGACTGACAGAAACTTTGAGGTTTTATAGAGAAGGGGAGGAAAGCCAAGGGCTAGGGACTTGCATGACTGGGGGATTTACATGGGTGGCAGAGTCATTTTGGTTAGACCATGGTCTGACTAATCATTATTTCAGGGCTGGTTCTGTGAAACTCTGGAAAGTTACCATTGACTTGAGGGGGTGATTTGGTTCCCATGGGGAATTGATTGCTCTTGCTTAGAAGGTCAATGTCATCATGGGGTGATCTGTTGTGCAAGTCTTGCCATTGCTTGCAGGTAGTTTTGGTTCCTTGTCATAAAGATGCTTATCAACCAGGCCTGATCCTGGAATCCAAAAGTATCTGCAGAAGAAAGTGGCTCAAAAAAAAAAAAAAGTTAAAAGGCAAATGGGGCCAAAGAACAACAGAATTGTCAGGTTGGTGACTGGGTCCTCCTTCAATGCCTTGGGCCCCGTGTGGCCCTCGTGTATGCACAACCTAAAAAGTGAACACGAATTAGCTTCCTTTAGGACAAATTTTGGCTAAAAGGGTCAGGAAGTGGAAGATAAAATTTTCCTTCCTTTGAAAGGAATAATTCAGATACAGGAGCTTTATATGGTTTCTCTGCTATCCTCCAAGACTAAGCGGTAGCTTACAGAAAAGGAAGTGCTGATTCCTAAGAGACAGCGTGGGCTCACTAAAAAGTGCATTATTCATTATCTCATTTCAATCACCCCACATACCTACATGATAATTTTTTACTTATACCACAAGCTTTTCTAAGTATTCTTAAGAATGTGAGTATGTGTATATCTATCTATATAATAGACACATGTTTTATCTTACTGATATTAGAGAACTAAGTGTATAATTCTGAGGAATCTGAAGGAGAGAGATAATGAAGACATAATTAAAATTAAACAGTGAAACGGTTGTATTGATCTATGTTATTGTTATAACAAAATACCTGATACTAGGTAATGTACAAAGAAAAGAGATTTATTAGCTCACAGTTTCGGAGGCCCAAATTCCAAGATTGAAGACTGGGTGACCCATCTGTTTTGCCTCTGGTGAGGGCCTCATGGCAGATGGCATCATGGTGGCAACACTTGACAAGACAGGAAACCACAGAGCAATTCACTGTTCGGGATCCTCTATTGTAACAACCCATTCTTAGGGAAGGCACATGCTTCAGGAGACCAAGCACTAAACTCTACTGAAAGCAGCACCCCCAGGGGTCTAATTACCTTGCACTAAGGCCGGTCTCTGAAATGTTCCCACCTCTTAATATTGCCCCACTGGGGATCAAGTTTCCAACACGTGAACCCTTGGAAGACACACTCAAGTCATAGCAAACCATAGCAGATATTGAATTCCAAAGTGGTTGAAAATTCCAGCACTATGTCATCAGTATTTAGTCAACTTCCTGCCAAACTGAACTGCATTCAGTTTCTTGCTTTCTGTCCAAATTCCTACCCCCATTACCAACTTTGTCCATGTCTCTGTCTCTTCTCCCTTGGGTACTTTCTCCTCCAATGCACTTGCTTCCCTGTTCCCTAGCCAAATACATTGTCAAACTCCTTTTCATCTCACAGGGCTCTCTGTTCATATGTCACTTGAAAACTTTCTCCTAATTTCCAGAATCAGGAGGCAATGTCCACCTACATATTCTCATTGTAACCTTTACTTACTTCATCATCTTTATTTCTCTTTTTCAAATAGCCAGCTCACTTTTGGGTCTCCTTTACTAGACTATACGTTTCTTCCAAGTTATTTTTGAATCCCAACATTAATGAAGCTCTAGGCCCATAGTAGTAGGTGCTCATCAAAACTGAAAATTATTTTATAGATTTCATTTTTAAGGTAAACTATTTTTAGAGTGGTTTTGTTTCACAGAAAAATGGTATAGAAAGTACAAAAGTTTTATACATACCCTCTGCTCCCATATGCCTATAGCTTTCCCCGCAATCAAACTCCTAAACCAGGGGAGGGGGTGGGAGTATGAAAGATGGTGGTGGACTGAGACAGACATCATTACCCCATGTACATGTATGATTACATGAATGATATGAATCTACATCATGCACAACCACAGAAATGAAAATTTGTACACTGTGTACAATGAATCAAAATGCAGTTGGTAAACATAAAAAAAAATTTAAAAAATTCTATACCCAGAGTGGCACATTTTTACAATCATTGAAATTACATTGATGCATTATTATCACCCAAATCCCTTATTTGCACTATGATTCATCTTTGGGTGTAGATAAGTGATATATATCCTCCATCCTCATATTATACAGAGTAGTTTAACTGTCTTTTAAGTCTTCATATTCCCCTATTCTCCCTCATTCCCCCAGCCTCTGACAACCACTGATTCTTTTACTTTCTCCATAGTTTTACATTTTCCAGAATGTCACAGATATGGAATCATACAGTATGTGAACATTTTGGACCAGCTTCTTTCACTTAATAATATTCAGTTAAGATTCCTTTATGTTTTTCTCATGGTTTGATAAAACATTTATTTTAAGTCCTGTTTGGACATGCCATGTATCACGTATCCATTTACCTGTTGAAGGACATCTTGGTTTCTTCCACATCTTGGCAATGAATCAAGTTGCTATGAACATTCTTGTGCAGATTTTTGTGTGGACATAAGCTACCAAGGAGCAGAATTGTGTATGTAGTTTTTTTTAAATCTCAAACTGTCTTCCAAAGTGGCTGTATCATATTGCATTCCTATTGGCAATGAATAAAACTTCCTGTTGTCCCCCATCCTTGAGAGTCTTTGGTGTTAGTGTTTTGGATTTGGGCCATTCAAATGAAGGATGTGGCAGTTAAAGCTTCCATTTTGCCTCCCCTATAACTCCTAATGGATATTTATTTTTTCATAGAAGATCCATTTTGCTACAGATTGGCTTACTAGTGTGAATATAAACTTTGCAAATGCCTCATGAATAGATCAGATATCAATAAGCCAATGTCTAACAAATGACAAAGACAACTGCATATACAAAGATATGTGCATCACCAACATAAAGCACTCACTCAGGACTCTTAAACCAAAAACTTTCCATTTCTTTATTTTGTTGTTGTTGTTTTAATTTCTTTTTTAAAATTTATTTATTTTTTTATTTATCTTTTAATTTTTTACAGACTACATTTTGATTCATTGTATACAAATGGGGTACATCATTTCATTTCTATGGTTGTACATGATGTAGATTCATATCATTCATGTAATCATGCATGTTAATTGAATGGAGAGCAGGTTAAAGGCAAAGGGACCATTTCTGAAGCCTTGTACTTGATCCCATACAAGTACAGATAGCTCCTCAGATATCACCACAATGCTGGATTCATTCTATGGCAGAGTGGCCACTATTATCACGTAGGCACTGTGGTCTTCTGTCCCAGTATATTTCAAGAAGTATTTCATTTAAAATGTTTCTACCATATAGGAGCTGTGTATATTGGAAATTTAATTCAAATAGGCAAAGCTTTCATGTATTCTGGGTCTTTGAAACAAGGAATCAGTTACCAATAGAAGCAAAATTCAAAAAGCTATCTTCAAATCTAAAGATTTGAAACTCAGAGCAAAATACATACATTTGCACTAAATTTTCTCTTCCTCACTGGGCTTTTATCTCTGGGTTTTCTGAATAACTTCTCACTTATCTCAAAATAACCTCCCTCCAAATCATCACTTTGTGCCCTTGGAATCTTGTCATCACATTTTTGGCTGGAATTGGGATGTTGGTCTCCATTATCCCCTTTCTTTTCTTTTTTCACATAGTTCCCTCAAAAAAGTAAAAGATCATTAAATCTGGTCTAAGAAAGTGCCTTTTACAAAATTGTGTTTGCCAGTGTAAATCAGATTATTTAAGTCCTCCAATTGCAAAAAACATTTGCCAACCCCCCCCCCCCCCCCCCCAGATTCTTACTAAGTCTCTCACGGCCTATGTGGAACCACAGCAGGCTCCTGTCTCTCTGGCTTGTTCCTTCCTTTCATTCTTTCCCTCAGTCACATTATCTGTGCAGTTTCTTAAAACCCATTATGTCCTGAGTTCCCTATACAGGACACCTATAAAATCATAAACAGATATACCACTTACGGTAAGCTTGTTACTCAATTAAAGTTTCTATAGGTGTCCTATACATGGGACTCAGGGACAAAATGGATTAATTAATTTTAAACACACCATGTTTGTCCTTGCTTCAGGTCTTTGCACTTGTTCTCCCTCTACCTGGAAAAAATTACCAGGTTGGATCCTTCTGTTTGCTTAGATTTCAGTTCAAATGAGTCTTTTTGCCCAGTGAGGTCTTCCATGCACCCACTGAAATAGAGTCCACTGAAATAGCACCAGTTACTCTCTGTCACAACACCCTTCTGTTTAAAAATACCATTCATCATTATCTGAATGTATCTTGTGCATTTACTTAATTGTTTATTATTTTCTCCTTAGTTTCCATAGATGGAAACTATAATCCATAAGTTGGAAACCATAGATGGTTTCTATAACAGCATAATAGTCTCTCTTGTTCACATTTCTAGACCCTAGAACACACATAGTGGGTAAAGAAGAAAAGCAAATGAATAACTCAATTGAGGCACTGAGTTCCTTTTAGCCACATGGTCCCCTATATTTTCACAGAGACAAGTGCAAATGTAGCTTCATCAGGCCACAGGTTGGTTTTAGAAAGGAACAGACACATATACTTCCAAGGGAACTACTGTGTTCCTAAATGCTCCCTGCACCCCAGGAGACCTGAGAAAATAAAAGGTTCGAAGGAACAGTAAGCTTCCCTCCAGGTACTGGGCAGCACAATTGTTTTGGGTTTGGAAACTACTCTTGGAAATTTTATGTGGGGTCAAGATTCAAAATGTTCACCAATTCCATTCCATTTCATTGAATATACTGTGCTTTGGTTGTAGCTGTGGATGAGACCAAAAAGTATATTTGAGAAGCAATTCCTCTCTAAAAGGAAGTTATTCACATTTCTTGGGACTTAAGACCAATTAAAGAATCAGAAGGAAAAGATGACATTATCAACATGGAAAACACCTTTTTCACATGATTTACATTTTGTCTAATAAGTGTAATTAGCCCCACTTTGAGAAGTTGAGAAGAAAGGCCACAGAACTAGGTTCAAATCTCAGATCTTCAATAGGGATCATCTTCAAGGGCTCCAGAACTCTGCATCAGATGCCTTGAGTGAACAGCAACAATAAAGACTCAAAAGAGGAACCCAGACACTTCCACCACTGATCCTTGTTCTTGACCTTCTCCCAGTATTTGCTATGCAGGTGATGTTTTGAGAGCCTCGTGGCCATTGCTTGACATCACCATTTTATTTAATGAGCCTCAGCCTGGCGCCTCAAAGTTTTGAAAGAAGTCTATGAAGACTGTCTCACTGTTCATAGTAGCACATTGTTTTTAATCATAAGAATATTGGTTTGGGCCTTCTGCTCTAATTTATGTTACTCCTAGTTAAAATTTTTATGTATGTATCCTCATATCACTGTATTTGTGCTTATTAAAATTCCCCTAAGTTATTGTGAAATAAAGTATAAAGAAATAAGTAACACAACTAATATACACTTACTGTAGTAAATTATAAAAACAGGCACAAATTCTTATGTCTCCTTATATTCATGGTCTCTGCCATGTGACTTCTCAACTCACCCCAGAAAGAGGTGGAGTCTATTTCTCACCTCTATAAGTCAGGGCTGGCTTTGACTTACTTTTGGCCAATAGAACAGAGCAGAAATGTTATGGGGTGTCTATATCATTCCAAGGCCTCAATGCCTTGCATAATTTCTTCCTTTTGGATCTTTGAAAGCACCATTTGATTAAGCCCAGATGAGAAGGATGAGACCTACTGGTCTTTGGTTCCATCATCCCAGGCAACAGTCAGGCACTCTCCCTGAAAGCAGAAACACCTAGATAATCTGTTACTGACCAGTGTTTATGAGGGAGCCCAGCTAAATCCAGAATCATTCAGCTTAACTCAGCCTAAATAAAAGTCTGCTTTCTTAAATAGCTAAGTAAGCAATCTACCTGATACACCTATATTCATAACACCTCTGTATGTGCTCATGTTGCAATAAGTGATTTACTTACATAATCTTAGCCTTTTTGAGTTTAACATGTCTTCATTTTATAGCTGACCCTTATAGAGGTTTAGTGACTTGCCTTTCCCCTTATAGCAAGGACCAATATATTGAGTTGTCACCACAGGAAATGTTAAGGTTCCTTACCTGGGAGCTTTATATTTTATTATTACATAAACCCTTTCCATTTAGTTTATAATGAAGCAGACTAAAAAAAGATGTGAAGCTTGAGGAGTCTTTTATAAATTATTCTTCATATTTTTGCTTAAAAGGTAACCTGAGAAGGTTAAAAAGAAGAAAAAAGCCAGGTAACATAAGAAGAAACAGCTCATGGGGCAGTTTTTGCCCATGTCCTGAGCACTGAGGAAGCCATGTGCCCTCTGAAGAATCCAGCCTCTCCTTGGTTGCCTTAACATCTCTGAAGGTCACTCAATAGATCACTACTCAGGTGGGCTTTGGGATTGCAAATTATTCCCTTGCAGATTTATGAGATGATATGTCTTGAGAATGTCTTCAAAGATACACCAATGAACATTCTGTTTTCCTCACTATAAAACTCAGGCAGTACTAAGACATGGTCCAAATTCTACTTATTCTACTTGCCTCTGTCAAAAAAACCTTCCTTTCCCAGTAGACTGACATAAATTAGCTTTCCCAGGGTTAGAATGTAACAAGTTCCTGGGAGGCTGGGAAAAAAACACCAGTGTCTTTTACTTTGACTCTGCAATTCATAACCTGCAGGAAAGGTCTCAAGTATAACACACAGCTTGGGCATCCAGTGACCAACTGAGGTCACATTATCTAAGGATATAAAGAAGGTAAGAAAGAGAAAGAATAAAAAGTTGCTCAACAATTGTATCTGTGTTCACAAGGAGAAACAGATTCATAAACTAAAATCAGGGTAAGTTTAAAAACATTTCTATTTCAATCCCACAGAAAACAAGAGGCATTTGATTTTTCTCTTGCCTCTTTTTTTGTTTTGCTTCTTCTCATCACTAAATATTTTATATATTTTATAAATGCCTTCCTTCCTGAAAAACTGTGATTGTGTGTGGGTACACATGGGGCAAGGAGCTTTGGGACAGCAGGGGCAGGAAGGGATGTAGCCAAATAGTGAGAGAAATTAACCCATAAAAGTCAAGGTCAATAAAAGTCAATAAAAAGATGTTTGATTCTCTGTGTGTGTACACACATACACACACAGATGGGAAATAAACTTGATTTATGAGTCTTAGGATAGATGCAAAGTTACACTGGGCCATATTAAATTTGATTGTCACAAACTTCCCAAAGAATCCTTATACCTCAATTCCTACAATGACAGTTTAAATTTAATTTTTTAATTAATAGGACTATAGAATTGGCTCCTAAGTCAACTGAAACCCCCACCATTTTGGCTTTCTTGTGTTTGATAAGAATTGATATTCTTCATTTATTAAGCCTTATTAGGCTAACTTGATATTTCACTAGTTTTACTTACTAGGGTAAATGTCTGTCTCCTTGGTCGGGTGCCATGGCATGCATCTGTAGTCCAGTTTCGTAGGAGGCTGAGGCAGGAGGATCTCTACTGCCATTTGCTTTGGTATGCAATTCTTCTACTTCTTTTCCCCATTTAAATTGTGAATTTTTCTACTACTTTTCCCCATTTAAATTGTGAATGCTTCTTCTACTCAGCACATTATGATGATTTTGGCTTTCTATGGTGCTAAAGGGATGAAAAGACAAATGCAAAATTAGAAAAGGAAATTGAATAGTAGAATTCAATTACAAAGTAATTATTTAATGTTCAGAATTGCTTACAGTCACATATGAAAACACAAAACTAAAACTATTACAGAAATCCTGTACTTTGGAGAACACACCTGTTTGTTCCAGTTCATTTTTTCCTGGAAGTATCTAGCCTTGCTAATGTGGTACCTATGTGAGCATTGTTAATAAAATAACTTTGGGGATTTCAAATTTCAGTGTAGAAAATTTCCTCATAATGAGACTGGTGAGGGATGAGATTACTAAAGGCCTCTGATCATCTTTATCATTGAAGATAAAAAGATTTTATTATTTTTGTTAAGGAGTGCTCCTAATTGATATTTGGTTTCCTGCCTTCCATAACAAACTAAAAAAAATTAATGTAATGACTATTAAAAGTAATTTTAGCCTAACATAGCTACAAACCCCTTCATGGACTCTTTTCAAGTTTACGTGTATCTGATCAAACCAGAAGCTGCTTCTGTTGATATTTTAGTTCCTCTGGGGGGAAAAGAATCTTATTTTATATAGAAAATAGGAATAAAATTATGTAAAAATATTTTATGTCCCTAGAAACCCAAAGAATGATTTTGATTTCTGTTAGATGAAGATCATTATTCAAGGAATATATTTGTCTTTAAAGGCACTCCAAATTCTTTGTCAAGCATCTTATTTTAGACGATGCTTTCTTTGATTTCTGCAGACAGATTTCCAGTCTGTACCTGCACCCCCCACACACATATGCACCTTCCCCACAGCTTGCTGTAACTTGAGTGTCAGAGTTTATAAAGCCTACATCTTTGTAAAATGATATGTAGACTTGGTCACCCATAGGGCATTGTTTCCTAGCACTAGGCTGAAATAATTCTGGCAACTGGGACCCCAGAGATTTCAGAGATTTCACCATCTGAGTTTCTGGCTGCTCTGCTCAAGGTCACTGGCAAACTTAATGGCTCAGAGGCTTACTGCAATCTTGAGGGAAACATTCCAGAACAAATCATTACTATTTACAGAAATAGTTTAAAAATGTTCCCAATACATTCCTTATTCTGTCTACTTGACTTAAAATATAATTACATACATACTAACATAAATAAATTTGTTCATATATATATACATACACATATATATGTAGATACACACACATCTGGATATACAGTGATTTACACTTTTGGAGCAAACTTTTGGTTTGCATTTTTGGAAGGTACACTCATCATTTTACCAGAAGCTCTCCAACATCTATTTCTGGAGTAGATTTTTGTGGAAGAGGCTCCTGGTTATCCTCTCCTGTCTATCTTTCCCTTCTTTTCTAGCAATACAACTTTTAGCAGGCTCCTAGCAGCCTACAATAAAGGGCATATTACTTTTACCCAGCATCCCTTGCAGCTTAGTATGATCATATGCCTACAGTCTGGTCTACATCTTTCCATGAAGCAAGAAAGATGTTAAAGCAGCTTCTCAGAACCCTACATAAGAGGTGACCACCATGTGCTCTTGTCTTTTCTTTTCATCGCTGCTTCCCTTCTGCTGTGTGGAAGCAGATGCCACTTTAGACCATGGAGATGAAGTATTACCACATAGGTAGCAGCACGACAAACTGTTTCCTAAAGATTTCCTGGCGGCACACCATCTTAACCACCTCTGTTCTGCTTTCTTCCATTGGTTTACAAGACAGAAATCCACCCTTCTTCAAAGCTATTTTATTTAGGTTCCTTGAATTTTAGATTTTTCTATTCCTTGCATTAAAAACTAAAATGCAATTTGGTGTGGAGTAAATTGCTAAATTCCTATCTTACTGCACTGATAGAGATGATTACACGAAGATACATAAATATATGAAAATGGCACTACATCTACAGACAATAAAAATTTTAAGGCAAACACATATGAAGGTTAAATCCATCATTTAGAAAGAGAACAGGGAATGAAAATATCTACATAAGACAGGATGAGAGAGGACATTAGATTAAATACATCCTTGAAGGCCAAATATCTTGAGAGGTGTTCAAACAGCTTGGTGGTTGAGAATGAGGTAATCTGGACCCATGACTCTTGGGAATCAGTCAGAGTGAAGAATAGATGGAAAGGATTTTGAGAAAGTATATGGGCCAGCCTCACAGCAACCCAGCTCACTTTCCATGAAGCTGGCTCCGCTGCCTTGCTCCACCCTAACCTTTGACCTCCAGCACAGTCCCAAATGGAGGAAAGCCCTGGGCAACTGCACTCATTGCTCCTTTAATGCCCATACTTCAAAAATAACCCCCAGCTGCTCCAGTAGTGCTAGAGGCCACAGGGGCAAGCCTGACCCCACACTCAGAGTTCCCAGAAGGAACTGCAACCCACTCAAGCAAACATCTGATGCCTGAAGATTCCTCCTCCTTCTCTGAGTGTGGCAGCTGCAGTGAGAAAGAAGGGGACCAAGATAATACTTGATAAGCGCTTAGGAATTGCCGCAGAGGAGGTAGCCATTCCTGGGCACTCGGGCTCCATGAAGGAGGGTGTGAGAAAGGGTCACTGAGCTAAAAATGTCATGGAAAGCCCCCACCTAGGGAGATGTTGGGGTGCAGCTGCAGCAGGTTCCTGTCTCTCCCAGCATCAATACCAACAAGAGACAGCTGGTGTGACTTGGGCTTGATAGCAAGAAACAAAGCTGCAAAGAATAAATAGGAACTAGAATCCAGAAATGCCCAATAAATGTAGAAAAGCAACATGGTTCCAATGAGACCAGAGTGGGCTTCAGAAGGGACTAAGGCTGGTCCAGGTAAACCAGGTGAAATACAGGTGCTTAAAGTTCCAAGCTTTTCAAGCTAACAGGGTTTATTTGTGGCAGCTGATTCAAGTCTCTGCTCCATCATCATCTTGAAGGGGCCCAGACATACTTCTTTCTGGAGGGGTGACATGTGCAACTTCTTTTTAATATGGGGAACTTCCCCTGTTTCACTTCTGTAGATCCTTGTACTCTCAAGATAGATACTTCCAAATCAGACAACCCTTTACACTTACACCTAATGGGCCCTGCTCACTAATGTGTGCACTGCTGCTACGGAAGTGATAGAGCCTCTTGGCCCAGCAGGCAGAGAATGTATCAAAATGAGCAGAGAGAGATGCAAGGCCACCCAGCAAGGTACTGGCAGGGCTATCCAGGGTGCCTGCGGCAGCTTGATAAAACCCTTGAAGGACCACACTATCACGAAGGAATAGGGCCGTGGTATAGAGGTTGGGGTAATGCTGAGGGTGCAAGTTGCCATTAGCCTTGACTTTGTGTTTAGACTAATTAGTTTGGTTATCTAGACACTTGCTTCTCATTCTTCTCTCTTCATTTGCTCTTTGGTCAGCTCATGACGCATTCTTAAGCAGCAAGTCACCTGAAAGGATTCTCTTTGAGTCTCTCCAACAAAACTATTGAAGAAATTCTTTCAATGCTATATGTATATCAGATCATTTCCTATGATTAGAGTAATTTCTGTCCACTCCCTACCCAAATTAAACTCAAAATTTCTAAAATTAAATCAACAAATATTTACTGAACACAAATATCATAAATATCATGAGAACAATAAGACACAATTGCTGTCTTCAAGGCTCAGATTCTACTAGGGAGAGGGGGATGCACATCTGTGCTTGAATCCACAAGAGCACACACACACACACACACACACATACACACACATATCGACAAAGTAATTGTTAAAAGACAATGACTGCGATCAAGTTTTAGTTTATTATTATTTTCCCAAACAAGTGAACAAGGATGGCTGCATTGTTTAGATGTGGGATAGACCCTCTGCCTAGGGTACAGAGGAAACTTAGAGACTACAGGGACCAAACAGAACTGTGACAGGCTAGTATCATAAGTTGATTTATCCCTCCCAATTCCATATGCCAGGGTCTCCTTTAATCATCAGTACCTCCAAATGTCACCTTACTTGGAGATAAGGTCTTTGTAGAGGTGATCAAGTAAAAGTGAGGTCATAAGGATGGCCCCAAATAATGGTATAAAGAGAGAAAGGGAACAGATGCCCATCCACAAGCCAAGGAGGGAGACCTTAGATTCTTCCCTCACAGTTCTCACAAGAAACCAATCCTTGTTGACATCTTAATTTCAGACCTCCAGCCTCCAGAAATGTGAGGCAATTTCTGTTAAGTCATCCCATCTGCGACACTGTGTTACAGCAGCCTGAGGAGAGGGATCCAGTTTGGAACAAGGGTGAGGTCTGAGCGGGCACTAGAGGATGAGGAAAGCCTCACTTGTTCATGAAGCAGTGCCAACACCATATGCCAATCAGAACACTAGGCACGTTCCCAGAAATATCCATGTACCTGAGGCAAAGTGCACATGCAGGACAATGTACCTTGTCAGGTCAGGGTCCTCATATCTGTGGGAATGGGCTTCTTCTACCCTAAGGAGTTTGAAATGTGCTCTAAAGGTAGAAGGAAACTTTGGTGGCATTTCATCTGGGATCTGCCATGATAGAGATGGTGTATTAGGAAAATTCTGAAAACAATGCACTAGGAAAAAGAGATGAGGAGGTGGTTCAGCTATGAGAAAGTGTTTCCCGTTTGGCCACCAATTACAGTGACCTGGTGTGATAGGTAGACAATGGCCCAAAAGTGCCATAGAGGAGAGAGGTAGAGGAGATTTGACTTAGAGGAGAGGAAGAAGGAACTGTGACTAGAGAAGCAGGGAGAGATAAGGCATTGTGATGTGGCCATGAACCAAGAGGGAATGGGACAGCTTCAAGAATATGGAGAAGTAAGGAGATGGATTTTCCACTGGAACCACCAGAAGGAGCCACTCCTTAATTTCAGTCAGCTTGAGGGCCTTTTGGGCAGTAAGTGGCCTCAGTGCAAGTGTGAGGCAAGAGGGGCCTGGCCAGCAGGAGCAACACAACAGAAAGGATGCAAAAGATCATGAAGAACGGAGCATGGGGAACAGGTGACTTCATGTCAGGAAGAAAGAGAGAGTTAAAAATGTGTCAGACTCAGACCCTGTGTGTAGAGCAACCATCCCCTTCAGACAGCAGGGAGGGCTGGGACCTGGAACATGCCTCACTGTGGGAGTCTTGGTGGTCCAGCAGGCACTTGGAGAACGTTCGAAAGAGCTGGGGACAGAGAAGCAAGGCTGAGGTTAATATCCAGGAATCCTCAGCAAGACTAAGTGGAAGCTGTGCATGTGAGGGAGTTTTGGAATGAAGAAATGAGAGCATGAATAGAACCAGGTTGTCCCTGCAGATGTAAAGAGTGAGACGTGTAAGGAGATGAAGAAATGATCAGATGAAGGAGGGACGTCAGGATCACAACACAAATGCCCAGTGTGTGGTGGTGGCAGGGTGGGGGGACAACCATGTCTCCACATACTGCAGAGAAGGTCAGGAGAAGGATGACTAAGACGTGATGATAGCCGAGGCTCTCACTGACCTTTGAGAGAGAAGTTTCAGTGGTATCGAAGAGGTGGGAGTCACACATCAGATTAACTCGTCTGCAGGAGAGAGTGGGTGGAGAGGATGTAGGGTAGTGGTAAAGGCTACCCTTCGGGGCTCAGCGATAAAAGCAAGCTGAGGAAGGAAGAGGCAGCCTAGCAAACTAGACAGATAACTTAGCAGATTGGGCTCTGGAGTCAGACAGACATGACCCACCCACGGCCTTTCCCTGCCTGTTGGGCCTTGAACAAACTGCTTCAACTTGCATCGGTCCAGTAAACTCACTTATAAAAAATAGGCATGATAATGTTTACACCAAAGAGTTGTGAGGATTCAGTGGAAGAGAAGATCTAAATTATCTGTTTTAGTGCCTGGCACGTGTAAGTTCCCAAAATCACATAGAGATAGCTGGATGCAATGATGTAGAAGAGATCTGGAAACTTCTCTTTCTATTAAATGGGTTACCAGGTAAAATACAAGACTCAGTTAAATTTCAACTTCAAAACAGAATTTTTGGCATCTGTATATTTCAAACATTTCATGGGCCAAATTCATCCTAAAAATTATCTGTTGTTTGTATGAGTTATCTATTGCTTCTGTAGCAAATTATCACCAACATAGCAGCTTAAAACTATCTTAACTTGGGCTGGGGTTGTAGCTCAGTGGTAGAGCACTTGCCTAGCACATGTGAGGCACTGGGTTGGTTCCTCAGCACCACATAAAAATAAATAAAATAAAAAGTTATTGTGTCCATAAAAATGTTTTAACTTTTTTTTAACCTGTTATTACTAATAAACCTACCTTTTATTTAGTTTCTGGCTCTGTGCTTGTACCTTCAACACTTTCACAATGATTTTATGTTCCTCGATAAGCAAAACACACTTGATTCTGTCAGTGACACATTTAACACATGTGGAACCACCATCGGCCCTGCTGACATGTTTTTTTCATTTTAGACAATCTCATATGAACTTCAAATCTCACAGCACAAACCCCTTGAGGTCTACTTGGGCACATACCATGTGCCAACTTTGGTGCTTTCCCAACATGCCTTGTATAAAGGTAAACTATTCTATTACCAGGGGTTTGGTAGGGTTTGGTACAGCCTAGATTTTTAAATTAATTTTTTATTTGCTCTAATTAGTTGTACATGACAGTAGAATGCTTTTACACATTTTGATAAATCATACATAAGTGGAATGTAATTTCTCATTTTTCTGATTGTACATATTGTAGGATCATGTCAGTCATGCAGTCATATACACACGAGGTAATAATGTCTGACTCTACTGTTCTTCCTATCCCCATGCCCCTTCTCTTCCCTTCACTCCCTTCTACCTAATCTAAAGTAAATCTATTTTTCCCTAGTGCCCTCTGCCTTATTGTGAATTAACATCCACATATCAGAGAAAACATTCAGCCTTTGGTTTTTTGGGTTTGGCTTATTTCGCTTAGCATGATATTCTCCAACTCCATCTGTTTACTGGCAAATGCCTGGTTTTGTTAGAAGTTGCATTATAGAAAGCCTATGACCATATGTTAAATGCTGGACCATCCTGAGTGCCTCTAGATACTGAAGAGGCTGTTTCAGTTTTTTTTTTTAAAGTAAAAGTGTTCACTTGAAGTAAATATGAATTCACTATTCTGCAGTTCAGAAATCTGACATGGATCTCATAGGGCTAAAATCAAAGTGTGTGCTAGGCTGCTTTTCTTTCCAGAGACAGGGTGAGAATTCATTATCTTGTCTTTCCCAGCTTCTGATGTCACACACCTTTCTTGGTTCATGATCTCCCTTCATCTTCAAAGCTGGCAATGCTATATCTCTCCACCCCTTCTTCCCTAGCTACATCTCCCTCCAATTACAATTGGAAAAAGATCTCCTCTTTTAAGGTCTCATTTGATTAAATTGTTTACCTGTATAACCCAGGCAACTCCCCCTGTTTCAAGATTCATATCTTTGTCACATCTGAAAGTCCCATTTACCAAGTAGCTCAAGATATGCACAGATTCAAGTAGGATATTATTCTGCCCACGATATTATTTATCTGAAATTTAAATATAAATAGTACCCTCTTATTGTTTGTTTGCTAAATCTAATGACACTACCTACAAAACTTTCTTTGATTAATTGAAAGAAATAAATGCTAATTTCCCCTGCCCCTAGAAATTCAATTGAAACTTTTATTACGTCTTTCCATTCTGTGTTTCTTCCATATGATTATCCTCCATGCTGTGACATTTGTGATTGTGATCCAAATTTGGTGAACGAGGTTCATAGCTTTTTGTAGGAAAAAAATTATATACACGCATATGCATAGAAAGAGAAATACTACTGTATATATATACACACACTCTAGATGCCTGCATATACATGAAGAGAAATTCTACTTTATCTTGACTTTCATTGTTTGTCTAAATCTCATTTAGACTTAATAAACATTAACAGAAAAAACAAAAATCATGTTACATGTTTTAAGCAGGAAAAGAATTTAGTACAAGAAATTGAGTGCACACAAAGCTCCTAGACAGGCTGTGAGAAGTCAGGGGAAGTCACATCTTTCAAGTTTGCTACTCAAGTTCAGAGACAGGAAAATTCAGAGACTATAGAAAAATGCTGGTGATGATCACATCTGTTTCTTGTACTGATGTGGATGATTCACAGGGAAATGTCTGGGAGTTGGTACAAAATCTGAGATCTACACATGTACCGTCTGTTGCAGAAGAGCAATGATGTGGCTTCTGATTCTCTGCTCCCTTCTAAATATCATGCTATTGTGTCTGTCTGTCAGTCTATGCCTGGGAATTCTGCAGGCAAGGATGCTGGGTAATGTAGTTTCCAGGCTCCCAGCCCCCAACAATAAGGACAAGCTGGCATATATGTAAGAAACAAACCCAAAGACTTGAAGGGTAAAATTTTTTGCCAAAGGAAGTGCCAAAATAAGCACCAGCACTTAGATTTCTGTTTGTTTATTATAACATCCCAAAATCCCTGTTTTTGTACCCATCTGTGATTTTTCTT
Source organism: Sciurus vulgaris (assembly GCF_902686455.1). Classification (NCBI taxonomy): domain Eukaryota; kingdom Metazoa; phylum Chordata; class Mammalia; order Rodentia; family Sciuridae; genus Sciurus; species Sciurus vulgaris. The sequence goes on along the minus strand of NC_136466.1, from coordinate 115,422,525 downwards.
TAAAATTAAGATTTTGTTATTTTACTCAGCTATTCCCACATCTTCTGGGCTTAGTCTACCCTAGAATTTCACTGACTATACATTCTTGGCTCTCAAAATTTTATTTTTCCATCTAAGGTGGCAATATATAAAAAGAGGAATCTTGATATATATATATGTTTGTCTCTAGGGCCAGTTCCTGAACTGTAAGATGTGACTGTTTTATTATTTATTTCTGTGATACAATCTATACTCTAAAACTCAATGGCTTAAAATAATAATTCACTGTGTCTCATGATCTGTGGGTTAGGAAATCCACAGATCATGAGACACAGCGAATTATCATGGGTGCAGCCTGCTTTATTGCTTCCCATGGTATTGGCAGGGTCTCTTGCTCAGCTATGTTCAGTTGGTGGTTGGCTGGGTGAGAAGATCTAAGGAGGCTTCTGGCACATGTGTGGGGCCTTGGTCCCCAGCCTTGTGGTCCCTCTCCATCCATGTGGCTGACTTACCCTTTACTCCAGCACACTCTCAGGAAGTCAGGCTCCTTATACTGTATTTCATATATATATAAAGTATATATGTATATGCATAATATATATTATATTAATGTACTGCTCTCAATCTGTTAAATATTAGTAAAGTTTAATGTGTTCATTTCCTGTGAACATGTTTTTTATTTTTAAAAATTTTTTTATTTGTTCTTTTTAGATATATATGACAGTAGAATATATTTTGATATCTTATACATACATGGAATATAACTTATTCTACTTAGGATCCCATTCTTGTAGTTAAACATGATGTGGGATTACACTGGTCATTTTTTCATATATAAACATAGGAAAGTTAAGTCCGATTTAATGTCTTCATTTTTAATAATTATAAATATGAACAGCATATCTTACTCTGTTTTACACTCCACCATGACAATAACAAATCTGCTTTTCCATATCAGTCTCATCATTGCCTTCTTGGATTTTTAACACTGACTACCCAGGTCCCTTATGTCTCCCTACAAGTTGACAGCAAGATCTTGTTCCCCTTTTTATCCTCTTCCTGCTTCCTAGATATATAAACCATCTAATAAAGTTTGATTTTTTTCCCCCCATATTTCTCAGTAGATATCTAGAAAAGACATATTAGCTTATACACTCAAGTTTGGGCATTGTAAGATTAAGCCTCATAGCTGGGTAAAGCAAATTTGTTCTACACATTCACATCCCTGTACTTGTGTAGAAGTGTATAGACACTTAGGTACCTTCATTACTTTAAAAATATTATTTGAGAATTAAATATTGATTAGAATTATTTGTATTCTCCCATAAAGTGGAAGTTTGGGAATAATTTAAAGTCCAAGGAGGCAGGTGCATGCCTTATTATCTTCGTGTCCCTGGAATTCAACCACAGGGGCTGGCAAATAGTAAGTACTTTTACTAAAGCCTGGCTCTTCACATTTAATTGCCTAAGTTCATTCTGCCTATTTTAGTTTTTGATCTGACATGTACAATTTACTTTGCAAGTACTTACTAAGAAATTCTGAGACATGCAATAGGTGTTTTTTTTTAATAATACAAAAATAAAACTCAAATTATCACAGAAAATAGTGGCTAGATGGTAAAACAGAAAAAGTAGATTGAACACTGCACTTATAAGTGTCCTATCCTTTTCATTATGAGGACTGATTAGTTTCCTTCTAGTATTTAAAAATATGTGTGCATGGGAGTGTGGAAAATGGAAGGGGATGTTTGAGGTAGTCTGCAAGGGTGGAAGGAGGATGTTAAGGGATCTCTTGTGATCTGCCACATCAGCCCCAGTAGAGAAGAAGGTGGAGGAGGAGCCCAGCAGCCTTTTTAATCACACCCGTAGTGCTGGTGCACAGCTCTGCTGTCCAGGCTGCCTGCAGGCTCTGATAGCTTAGGAAGAGGCCAGGGAAATGCTGATAATGGGGCAGCAGCCTGGGCTTCCCTTCCAGGCCATTCTGTTCCAGATGTGGTGCCATCCCTCAAGGGCCCGGGCAGAGGACGAGGACCTCTCCCTTTCTCCATCCTGCCAAATGTGGCACAGTGTATGTCTGGGTTCCCTCAGCTTCAGGAAGGAGACTGAACTATTTGCCTGCATGACAGAGCCCTGTGGAACTTCCTTAGCCAGAGTTTTGAAGTAAGCACTAGAGGCAGCATGTCAGGCCAGAGCTGAGGCGTGAGGACGGCAGAGCTGTTTGTGGGTGGGTGCAGAAGGGGAACCTGGCTCTGACTGGATGCCATTTTTAACTTTACCTCAGAAAGTTTTCTTCCACAAAGGCCAAAGCTAGAGCTTCATGGGCCAGCAACTTTGATTCCCTCCTATAAACAAATCCTGGCTGTACCATGGCTAGGCCTGTTCTCCCATTGGGGCACCCCCACTCACCTCACAGGCTCCCCTCAGCCGTCAGGCAGTGGAAGGCTACCTTCTGGGAGACCACAACTTCGAGAACAAGGCACTCTGCCACAAGGCACTGGCTATTTACCCCTATTGAGACTCCAAGGGGAAAATCAGGACACTGCTAAGCAATTTCAAGCCTATCAGTTATTTGCAGAGGTCACATTTCCTTTAGATTCTCTGAAGTTCACGAAACAAAGGCCCTCCTTCCAATGAGCTGCATCTTAATTCCTCCTGCGTGAGGGAAAAGGCTAGGCTGCAGGGTCTCTCATGGCCTTTATGGCCCCCTACACCCCATGATCCCATGACGCCCCTAAGGGGTGGTGGAGGCCGGCAGAGTCCCAGAAAATCCAACAGAATGAAAAACTCTAGATTATTTGTTTTCACCTCGGAAGATCTTTCCTTGAATGCAATGGTATGTGCAAAATAATTAGTCCCCACAATGAAATGACTTGAGATTCCTCATTGTCCCCATCCTGCCCGTAGACATCCAGGAAATGTCTCTGCTCATCTTTGCAAAGCAATACAATGCCAGCTTCTGCACTGGTGGCACTCCTACCTCACCTCCAGCATATCTTTCTCTCATTTATCTACTAGTGAGCACTTCTCTCACCGAAACAGTGAGACTTGGTTTGAAAGGCCTCTCTGTGCAGGAAAGTTCAGCAGTTCATCTCAGCAAGAAAGCTCGAGTAAACAGAATGATAGCATCAACCAGGCTTCAGAATAACCAAGGGGTACATAGAAATCACCGAGCTTTCCCTCATTTTGTGTCTCTTTCAGCCCTCTACAGGTAAGCTAGATATTATTATCCCCATTTTACAGATGCAAACACTGACTCAGGGAGATAATTAAGATGCCGATACTTTCGGCACTCCTTATAGGTAGAATGGGATGTGGAAACCAATTCTTCTGGTTTTTAGTGCCCCATTCACAGAGCTGTTTAAAATGTGGATCATCTTTCCAGAAGACGTTGGCTGTACCTTCTCTGCTTACCAGTTTGTGGATAAGGAGGCTAGAAGGGTGCAAGCAGGGGGAGAAGTCACATCCAAGTTAAATCACTCTTTAAAACAATTCAACTCCTGCTCTGCTCTGTGCAAAAGTGGCTCCTGCTTACAATACTTGCCCAGAAACCCAAAAACCAGTCACTCCCTTTGTCACATGTAACCACTCACAAGGGTGCAGCAAAGGTGGTCATCCAACCTAAGTCATCTGTCCACAAAGTGGCAGCATTCCAGGGTCATCCTGTCAGGTGTCAGGTGGGATCCCCCCCCAGAGGAGCGTCATCTTACTGGCCACCTCCTTGCAGGCCCGTCAGTTGCCAATATTTTGAAGCGCTTGATACCAACAAAGGAGACTATTCATGTTTAATGTGAAATAGAGAATTAAAGAAACTTGAATTAATTGGAATATGAGTTTGGAAAAGATTTAGATGTTCCCACTTATTCAGATTCCATACCTAGAGAGTAGGCATAGGTCCCATTCTTATTCTGCACCATTTACTGGTGGTTTTATGGTTTTTCCATTTGTTTCGAAATTCAATTAAAATATTGTGATCAGTTTTATTTGGAGTTCACGGCAAGGTTTTTCTTCACAGTTTTGTTTTGTTGAGGCCTTAGGAAAATCCATGAATATTCAGAGAATGAAGTAGATCAGTAAAGCAAAACAAAACAAAAGCAAACCTCAGGAATGCTACAATTTTCTGACAAATACTACACAATAGGCTTCTGATGGTCATTACTTACAACAAGATGAACAGAAAGCATGTTTGTCAGTACATGCTGAGTTGAAAATTTCCAGATCCTTCTTTTTTTAAGCTTTCTGAATCATCTCCTTTACAATGGTTTTTCATAGCCAAAGCATACCATTTCATACTCTAAAAACTTCCGAACTGACGTGAACTTTGAACTAACGTGGAAGCAGCAGGCTCTGATTCTGGATTTTGGAGGGATCAGTGGCAGACATTTTCAGAGAAGACATGTTAAAAAGTCTGAAACAGCCAAGAGTAGGTGAGCAAAGTTGGGCTTGTAACTTAGAGATTCAGAAAACCAAAGAGTAGAACACAAAGAGATATGCAAATGGGAAACTGTTTTAGGGGTGTCCCCACCCTTCACCAAATGGCTTCTTTAGCACAGTTATCAGGTTATATTACTTTGCCAAAAGCAGTGTGGTGTCTTTGAGTAGTTTTTGTATTACTAGCATTTTCAAGTGTCTTTTCCCCACTTGATTGAATAGTTCTAAACCAATGTTTAAAACCACAAGAATTCAACCAAATACCTCGGAAAATGAACGCTTCATTGGTTTTCATCTTTTGTCATCACACACACACACACACACACAGGCACACATACTCCTATAATGAAAATCTCCCCATTCCTTTTAGTCTTCGCCCCCAATTATAATGACTTGAGCATTATAATTAACAGAATTGCTTCATTTTTCTAAAAACATTTAATGTAACCATCGAAGAAGCTTATTTATCAGAGGTCCATTAAAGCAGCAGTTTTGAGTCAGATGGATTTCAAAAGCTTTTCTACCTACGCCTCAGTTTCCTCATCTAAAAAAGATGGACACAGTAACAGGACCTCCCTCAAAGGAGGCTGAGGGAATTACAAGTGGAAGACACCAGGAAAGCCCTTAGTAAGCACTCAGCATGCACCTGAGTGAATACCTAAATGCAACCACCCTTCATTCTTTGGGTCAGGCCTTGCTGAGATGGAGTAAGAGGAGATCCTGAAATGTGCACCCTCAGAAAACTCTGAGAGGAGGTGGGAGGAGCCTGCTGTACAGTCACTAAGGCTCTATCGAAGTCTTCTTGCCTTCTGCTCTGCCCATCTCTCCGTTCCACAGTGTCCCGATCTTTAAGGGGAAAACTTCAGTTCCCTCCTTCGTGTCAGTTCAATAGTTGCATTCAAATAGCTGACAAAAAGCAGACTCTCCTCTTCACTTTTAAAATGATTTCTTTTCAAATTTTGTGATAAAATACACATGACACAAAACTTACATTTTAGCCATTCTTTTTGTTGTTGTTGTTGATCTTTGTTTTTTTTTTTACTTCCTCATAAAGCACAGCTTATTTTTTATTTATTTTTCAATTTTATTTGTTCTAATTAGTTGTACTTGACAGTAGAATGTATTTACACATTTTGATAGACCATACATAAATAGAATGTACTCTCATTTTTCTGATTATACATATTGTAGGATCACATGGGTCATGCAGTCATACGTGTATATGAGGTAATAATGTCTGTTTCACGCTATAATGGTTTTAAATTTATTAATGTTAAGTATATTCTCATTGTTGTGCAATCAAACTCCAGAACTTTCTCATCTTTCAAAACTGAAACTGTATTCATTAAAAAAGAACTGCACATCCATGCTCCCTCTGGACTCTAGCAGCCATCAATCTACTTTCTATCTCTATGAATTTGACTATTCTTGGTATCTTATATAAGTAGAGTCATACAGTATGTATCTTTTTGTGACTGGCTTATTTCACTTAGCATAATATTCTCAAGTTTCATTCATATTGTTGCATATATCCTTCCTTTTAAAGGTTGGATAACATTCCCTTGGATGTATATGGTACATTTTGTTCATCTACTCATTTGTCAATTATTGTTTCCTCTTTGGGCTACTGTGTATAATGCTGCTGTGAACCTGGGTGTACAAATATCCTCTCAAGTTCCTACTTTCAATTCTTTTGAATACACACACACACACACACACACACACACACTCAGAGGATAGAGGAATTGCTAGATCATACAGTAATTGCCTTAATTTTTTAAGGAGCCATCCAAATTTTATTTCCCATAGTGCACCCTTTTCCATTCCCATTAGCGATGGCCACCCTTGGGGAAAGTGGGAGGGTTGGATTTACATCTAGGCATAGAAGATCAATCAGCCTTGATTCATGGAAGTACCTGTACCAGCATCACTTTGTCAGGTGACATGAGTTCCAGGTTCCTTCCCTTTCCAATGTCATTGGGCAAAAGAAGTGACAGAGGTGGTTCCCCGGTGTCCCAGGATGCTTATATGCACTTGCAAGTTGATAGATTCCTCCCCTCTCCCTGGTTCCCTTTCCACATGCCTGATGCTCAGGCTCTGCTGACACAGGCTACCAGTAATCTCCTCCAGGAACTACCTCCATGTGTCCCCAGAACTACCTTTCCCTTTTTGGTTTCTTTTCTTAGGATCTGAAGTGGTCTAGCTAAAGGTTTTCTTTTTCTTATGCTTATGTTCTTGGGGTTCTGTGAATAGGGGAAATAAGGAAATACTGTCTTGCTCAAGAACTCAAGACTGTGCCAGTCCAACATGGAATAGGGATTCCTGAATTTAGAGCCTATGCTTTGTCTAGAGGATTATCCAACCTACAACAAGGACCAGAACTTTCCTGAGATCCAAGCCAGTTGGGCATAAACCAAGATCTAGTGCACATCAGGATTTCACAGAAGAGAGACCAATAAGTGAAATTTACCGGTAATCCTTCAACCTGAGGGGGAAAAAATTCTCCTACCCTAGACCACAAAGCTAGATGCTCAAGAGGCAGACTGCTTGGGGGCATATTTCACCATCCACTGGCTGCAACTGTGAGCTCACAACCTTACCGCCCTGACCTCAGTTTCCTTATCTAGGAAAGGGAGAGAGGAATTGTACCACCTTGCAGGGTTCCTGGCAGGTTTACCACCTGGCAACAGTAAACATTCCAACAAAGACTTCATCATCCTAGCACAGAGAAGGGTCTTTAAAATTCAAATGTAGCTAATATTTAGGTTTGTGAAAATAAATCCCACTCACGATCTCCTCTACATCTCTGCCAGGCTGCTGGCCTCTGCTAGACTCTCCCGTGGTTATCCTTCCAATATTCCGCTTCTTTCACCCTTTTTCTTCCCAGGCTGCACTCCCCAGCATATCTGCCCCTGGAGATCTCTCCTGCCACATCTCTGTTTGCAGAACTCATTTTGCTTATCATTTTACCACACCCTCCTCTAAACTCAATCCAGAATGCCTTTTTTTGGGCCACCCATGAAGGCAGGCACACTACTAGGTACATGCTCAGGTCACAGGGTCAATGCTAATGGAAGGGTTCAAAATGCCTGGCCTACACACACCTGCCTTCTTAGAAGCAGTCCCCCTTCTGAGCAAACCACGTGGTGATCACCCGCGTGGTATCTGAACCGTGAGGTTTACAGATCCCTGAGCACAGGCCTGGGACATCCAGGAAGCATGCGTGCGCTTGGTGCTGAGGCATTCCGGTAATAGTTTCACAGGGAGACAACTGGCGAGTGCTGTGACTCACGTCCCCAGGGCTAGCCTGTCCGCCTGGAGGCGGAGGGGCGTGGGCGGGACGCTCGCCCTCTGCCGAGGGGAATTACCTGGAAAGCCAGGAAACTGAGCCTGGAGCACGGCCTGCTGCTCCCGGGCAGCCGCGCTGACTCACACAGGAAGGAGAGAGGACGATGACCAAATTTGAAAGCGGCAAGTTCGCTTGCCAGGGAAGCCCTTAGAGAGACAAGGGAGCATGAGCTGGTACCAAGTTCAGAAAAGGAAAATTCAACGTGTCTTCATGACTTGGTTCTCGCTAAAGTTTATCAAGATGAGCGGCTGCTGTGGTTCTGAGTCAGTCACCCCTCCTCAGCCTGGCGCCCCACAGTCTGAGGGAACCTGAGACTCCTGGTGCCCGCCAACCTCCTTCCCCTCCTCACGCTAACTTTAATGGCTGAGCCTCCACTTTGGGTTTGGTGGGTTGTGTCCAGACAAAGAACTACCAGCTGCTGGGGATGGTGGTGGTGTTGTACTCTGCTCCCCAAGATAGGAGTCCAGGCACTAGCCTGAGTCAGCCCAGAAGAAAGGGGATCTTTTTCTGATGTATCTACCCAAAGGAGGACACCTTTTTCTGACTAACACAAAGACATCCTGCGTACTAGCTATGACCCTGTTTACTGAGCACTTACTGTATGCCATACTCAGTGTTAAGAATTTGGTACACATTGTCTGTCATTCGATTCTTACAACAATCCTAAGAGACAGATTCTTTTATTATCTGTGTCTTACAGATGAGGAAATCGAAGCATAGGGGACAGTCTGCTAACACTACTGCTATGTATATCCACTTTGGAACTAGTACATGGGTGGTGCTGCTTCCCAGTATGATTTTGTTTAGAGCTAATTGTTGATGATAAAGATTTAAATCTTGTAGCTGAGGATATCCTGTGTTCTCAGAAGTGTCCAGATAGACTAATGTGCCTCTAGGGTGAAACGGAGTGTTGGAGAATTCTTGGAGAGGTTGACTCCACTCCTCCAGGGCCAGTCTATCCCAGGGCCTAACTACAACCAAAATGAGGTGTACTGTTCCCTGACTGAGTAACAGGCCTATGCAGGAGGTCTCCAGGCAACACAGGGCAAGGAGTCCTCTTGCTGAACATGTACTTGCTGCTACAACTGTTCTCTTGATTTCCTGAGTATGGCGAGCCTTGCTTCTATGCATGGACTCAGCAGAAAATAAAAGTCAAGATCACCTGCCGCTCAAATGAGTCTACGATCAAGACAGCAGCAGACTCTAGTCCAGAAACTCAGATACCAGGGCCCTTAAAATCATATTCCCAGCCCAGAAACTGGCATGCTGACAAGTTCCCAGGGGATTCTGATAGTAAGGGTTCTTAGGACTGTTCTTCATGAAATATCACTTTTGAGCTTTTCATGCCACGAGATGTTGGGCATCATTCCAGCTGTATAAAAGAAGGGAAGCTGACACTGAAACTCTCCTTGTCAAATGAAAGTCAGCAACCCTGGGGTCTTGACCGACTACCATGTTTGTTCTGCACTACTGGGGATTGAACCCACAGGTTCTCTACCACTGTACTACATTCCCAGTCCTTATTTTATTTTGAGACAGGGTCTTGCCAAATTGCCCAGACTGGCCTTGAACTTGAAGTTCCTCCTGCCCTTGGCCTCCCAAGTTCTGGGATTACAGGCATGCATCAGTGCACCACCATACCTGGCTTGACCACATGGTTTTTCAAAAATAGTTTTCTTTTTGAAAAGGAACTGGAAACAGTTTGTTTGCAACAGCTCCAGGTGGAGGTTCTGGGGAGGTAGGAAGAAACAGCATGAGGAAAAACATGGAAAGAGAATATTGAAGTTTGAGTGTCCTGGGCTTTACTTTTGGGCCCAGTGGTTCTAAAAAAGCAAAAATTTTAAAAGTGAAAGTAGATTTGGTTTTGTGTTTCATAAGGGCAGATTACATGTTCAAGTTCAACCATGGAATATTCTTGGCAGATGGTAAAGCACTTACTCTAATTTCCCACTCAGTTTCCCTCTTCCTTACAGAAGTAGCAGATGTGGATTATGATTTTGAAAAGCATTGCAAAGGTGTATGGACCAGACTTCATCCTTCCTTGACTTTCCTTTGGCTCTAGGAACATAAGAACAGTGAGATTGCCTACCTGAAGTGCTAAGCTTCCCAGAGAGGGAGCACCTCAATCCCCCTGTTGTCTACCGTCATGGTAGGAATTCCTTACAAACCCTAGCAGTTAGCTGGGAGAGTTGAGGCAGGTGAGGAGGTGATCTGTGGATAATGGGATGTGAAATTGGATGGGATACCTAAGGGTGGGTATGGTTTCAGATGCCTAGAGCCAGTTCCCTTCACCCTTGTGATTACAGCTGGAACGGGCCCTTCCTGTCCTTCCCACCAAAAACTATAAGCACACTCCCCTCAACTTGTCCTGTTACTTAGATTCGGTCCTCTCTGATTAGGAGTCCAAATAGCTGACTACATCTCATGTTCTGGTTTCTCCCCTTTCCAAAGGAATGGAGGTCTGTGAGTGTACAAGTATGTTGTGCTCCCTGTCTACAGATTCCCTTTCTTTTATTGTTCCACTTGGGCCCTTTCCCAGATTCCACCACTTTGAACAATCCCTGGAACTGCACAGAGAAGAGACAGTTGGCTAGGAATCTTCCTTCTTGGGAGACAAATCCAAGGTGAAGCTGAAGTTGCAGCCAATTGCCCCCCAAAAGAGATGCCTCCCCACAAGGTATAAGGACAGATTTTCACCTTCTGAAGCTCCTACTTACATTACATTTAAGGGGTCAGCAGGGTCACAGTGGGCAAAAAGTAAGGATGGTTGAGTTCCCTCATGTCCTTTCTTGCCATAAGCAGACACCTAAACTTACAGAACATGTTTGAAAGAATGTAGACAATAAAGTTGGGAAAGGGGCAGCCTGTTTGGGACTTAGTTCCCTCAAATGTAAAACAAATCATTTGATCACAAAAGTTCCTGTTGGCTCCAAAATTGTGTGATTCTATCAGCTGTTCCCACTGTTAATCTGGCACATATTTAAGTGTGTATATATGTAGAGAGACCTCCTATAGTTGTTTAACTTACATGAATTCAACTATACAAGTTTTGTCTCTTTTACATACTTAAAAATAAAAATGGTGTAAAGTTCTATTTTATATGCACATACACATTACATATTTATACAAACATAATACCAGGGAGGGTTATATGCCCAAGACTTTTTATAGCTGCACTTTATGGGTGATTTAAGGTTTTTTTCTACCTTACTTTGATTACACCTGACCTTAGAACCTAACCCCACGTAAGGTAAGTTTCCACCATCATTATTACTGTGCTGCTAGGGAGTCAGTGAAGTGTAAGGAAAAGGATGTGGGTTTTAAAGAGAAATTGTCCTGGATTTGAATCCTGAATTTGAGTCTCAGCTTTGTCAAGCATTAATTGTGTGATCTTAGAAAAGTTATTTAAATTCTTTCAGTTCCTTTATCATCAAATTGGAAGAATCATGCCCCCCTCAGAGGGTTATTTTAAGGACTAAATAAGATAATATATATCACACTTAGCATAGCACCCTGGATGGTATATCACTCAGTGTATGGTCTTTATTGATTGGCATATACATGATCAAACCCACATACATTTGCATATATAGCAATATTTCATACAGTGAAATCAAGCATTTTAGTAGCCATTTATGTAAAGTAGAAAAATTCTCTGATGCATCTCTGAAGCCTCACAGTTCACAATTTCCCAAGATGTGTTCCAAAGTTTTGGACTATGGCCATATAGATTTGGAACACTCTGTTACATATTGAGTATCAAAATATATTAACATGTTAAAGATCAGAGAATCCCCATAAAAACACTTGCTAAACATGTTTTAACTCAGTTTTCTGACATGTTCTATCCTCTAACACTTGTTAATGTCCTTGGGACCAGATCTTAATATCCCAAAGTATACTTGGGAAATATTTCTGAGATGTACAAGTCTAGGTTGCCATGGGAACAAGTTACTCATTCTTCTAGGAGCCCCTGGCTGAGTAGATGGAATCATGTTGGGTATCAGCACAAGGAAAATTGGTCATTCTGGGTACACTGGCATCAAAATTACCTGGGTTCTTTTATAAATATAGATTCCTTGGCACCACCACAAAACTCCTGAATTAGAGAAGGGCATCAGAATCATGCACTTTAAATAGGCAGTGGCATCCATCGAACTAAAGTTTGAAGTACACTGGGTAGGCCCTGGGAGTTAAATTCCAGCAAGTTTTAGGAGGGAGGTCTCACATACTTCTCCCTCTCAATCTCCAGGTCTACACAATTGAATTAAGATGTGATTCAGGGACCAAAAGGAGCCTTCTGCCACCACTTCTCCTTGGAAGCTCTGGTGGGCAGGGTGAAGGGCTGCTGTCAGGCATAGCCGAGTGTGGGTTCCTGTGTCAGCTTGCTTTCTCCTTCCCAACTTGCTGAGAACCAGGCCTGCGTGGAATGAGCATCTCTATTTCTAAAGGAGCTGCCAACAGTGTCACTTGGGAAAACCATTCTGTGGCCTGACTCTGAGCCACTGACACTTCTACCCAGAAACATTCAATGATAGATGGCATTGAAGGAAAAAGCCAGGCAGCCTCAGGGTTGAAAGTATGAAAGGAACAGAATGTTCCTTAATTATGAGAAGTGGATATGGATTCTATGCTTAGGAGGCTTTCTGGTTATTATAGTTATTAGTAGTAGGAGTCTCCTTGAAAACATAATGCTGTAACCTTTTGGAATGTAAATGGTCTCTCCAGGGGCTAGATAAACCCAGTCTCCAGTTTTATATTTCAGAGAAGTCTTCGAGGTCACAGAGCTTATAACCCCCCAAAACGCTAAGTCGTCTCTCTGGAGGTACCCTAGAAACCCATCTCAAGATGCAACTGATGTAACTGTTTGTCTCTGGAGGAAAATGGAGATGTTTTATTGTTATTTATAATGCATTACTATATAAACTGTGTGAAATTTCATCCTGACTTTGTAACCTCTTGCCATCTCCTTATGTGCATGTGCTTTCTGTGTGTGCTGAATATTAAATCAGTTGCCTTCTGCATTGATGTGGAGAGGTCTCTGTTGGCTAGACTTTAATTCCCAAGCAGTCAGAATGGCAGGTTGAACTTCAACCATCCCATTCCAAGCAGTAATATGGGGGGGGGGGGGTCCTTTAGTTATGAAGATAGGGTAAATTCTACCAATTTATTACACCAATGGGAGCTCTCTGGGGGGACATATGGGGGAAGGAAGGAGGAACCTTTGAACCTGGAGCACACTGACCAAGAACACTGAGAGCCATGTTGAAGGGAGATATAAACCCTCCCCCAATGTTGACCTACCCCTGTCCTTTTGTGAGGTGCTTTTCTATTAAGTCTCCTTACTATTAGGGCCTACTTCTGCCTCTTCTCCAATCCCTATCTCCTTTTTCTTCTTCTTGAGGGTAGAATGAAGCCCCTCAAGAAGCCCATAATAGTGAAGATTATGAGGGCACCAATGGCACCCAGAGATAGCTTCACTGAGCAGACAGTGCGCAGGGCCTGTCTTGTTCCTGTATCATCTAATTCAGTGGCTTCTCTACCTAAGGCTCCACTTTCCCCTGCTCTTTCCTAATGCTGCTCATTGTGGGCCAGTAATAGAAAAAAGAAAAAAAAAAAACAAAACAAAAAAAAAAAAAAAACCTTTTACTAATTCAGTAATTTATGAGAAATTACTGGTAATTCACAGGAGTTCGGTTCCACCTCCAGGAATCATCTACTTCATAAAATGCAGAGGGAAAGGGACAGTGGTGGAGGCTGGAACCCTCAAACCACTCCCCTGCCGCTTACTTTCAGTCTCTTCACATGCTTGTCCAGTAGACAGACTGGTTGGATTATATGGTTTTGGTTGAAAAAGAGGTTGATACGTGGCAGAAAGGGCAAAGTGGTTTTAAGTCAGCATTTTTACAATCTTGATCAAATATACCAAGTAACCTTCCCTTCCAGGAGTAATTGTCTGATCAGCTCCTCTCAACTGCACCACCACTTCACTTCTGTTCCACACATGCTCACTAGTGTTCTTTTCCGATTGGCAAGGCAACTGAACAATTTTCCATATACAGGAAGTTCATTTTCTTCTTTTAAGCTACCGTTTCCTTTTAGGGAGCAAGAAGAACTATGATTATCCTATGTTCCCATGACTCCTACCTATTTTCCACTGGGTACCCTGTTGCATGTGCTGAGCAGAGGTCAAACAACACTTTCTGACCACCATGGAATTCCACTGCCCCTGCCCCTGCCCCTCTATCTGGATAGTTCTATCCAGATGTTCCCTCTGTTCCTAGGCTCTCTTTGACATAGTGACCCATTTTACTTCTTTCTGTCCAGAAGTGGCTGTTCCTCCGGGAGTGTGTGTGGGTTGGGTGTGAATCACTTTGTATTCATAACAATGCAGGCAATCCCCAAACATCAGACACTTTCTACTTGCTCAAAGTCCTTGAACTGGCTTTGAAAAAAACTCAACAAAGCAGTTACCCCTGGGTTAACACCTGTAGTGAGGCTGCTTAGCCTGAAATATAACTTTTACAAACCACTTCAAAGTCACTGGAGATAACAGGTTTGAAACAGAAAGACCAGATCCCCCTAAATGCTTCACTGTATTTCCTTCCAGCCCAGCAATGAGCAACCCATGCCCGTCTTCCTCAGCACAATGCTGATGTTTTGTCATGACTAAATTTGATCCTTCTCATTAGTCAGCCAAATGTCACCATATCTAATAAATCAGGTATAGGCGGGTTGCCTCCTAAGAGAAGGAATTTGCCTCTATTTTCTGTAGTACACACAAGCAAGCAGTAATTCATACACTTCAAACAAGTAGTGCAAACAATGATAAGTAAATGTTCAGTTGAAGCCAAACTCCCCCTACTATTCATGAAAGGAACTTGGAAACCCACTCTCAAGTGTCAATCATCTGGAATCATGCCGCTGTCAAATTTAGCTAATGTTTTTTCTGAGTAGCCTCTCCCATTAAGCTAAATGATGCCTTTGGGCACATTATTCCTTTAAAATGTTGTACTGTATTTGAAGAGGAAATTACTTAAATGTGAAAAAAAGTAAGTCTATTTCGATGGTTATATAGACAGGGTTAAGTGTTTGTATTTCAATTTACTATTTTTAATCGAAAGTTATTCAATAATTACAGCCTAAAGGGAACCACACTAAAAATTTTAGCCAGAAATTTACTCAGTAATGGATAATTTTCAAAATATAAATAAGCAATGTTTAGGAATAGGAAAAAAAGAAGAGTGATATTGTTAAAAGTTGTCAACTCTGCAGAGCAGAGCTTCTCCCCAGGGCTCTCCTCCTCCACCCCTGTCCCTGTGTCTCCTTCCCACCTTCGCCAGGAGCTCAGTGGGCTTCAGTGCTTCCTCCAGTTCTCGTTACTGAAACCAAACTGCCCACTGAAAAAGATCTGAAGTGCTTCTCCATTGCAGTGTAAGTGATTCATGTTACACCTTTTGAGATTATTCATTTATTTTACAAGACTGGATAATGCTTTCATCTAAAGAAGGTCTAATGGGAATCTCAGCTGCCAGGCCACCAGAGGATGGTGACTTTTGTCAGTGAGTGTGTTGGCACTGCAGGAACATTTTACCAGTGCAAGTGAGATCATAATACCATAGAAGTTTTGAAGCTATTACTAAAAATATATAAATGAACAGGAGATAAAACTAAATATTTGCCAAATATCTTATTTTTTTAAAAAAACTATTGTGTTCTATCAGTTTGGTGGCTTCAATGCAGGATATAAGATTTGGGCATTTGGGAAAATGAACAAGAATGAACATTCAGAAGACACACACACACACACACACATACACACACACACACACACACACTTTTAAAGTGATTACTATAGTTTTACCTGAGGTAAACAGGAATGGGTCAAGGAAGGATGCTGAGGTTCTTGAAGAACTTGGAGGTTCTGGGAACTGCGGACCCTAGGACTCAAAGCCTTTGCTCTCAGGTGCTCCAGACATGTGAGAAGGAAGGGAACTGAGGAAAGGCTAGATGACTAGAAGGTCACTGGTGACCTTTTGTGAAGACGATTCACAGAAGCTGTTGTTCTTATAATAAAGAATGAAGGTCTCAAGATTCTGGATACTGGACCCTGCTACCTCTCCTCTATTGCCACTACCTTCTACTTCTACCCCAACTCTTTGTGCTCCAGTCCCTAATCTTCATCCTTGAACCGCACAATTTGAAACTCTCTTATGCTCACCACACCTGCTCTAGTTAATACCTGCTGATCCTTCAGGACTCAGCTCAGTGGTTATGTCTTCTGAGATGCAACCCTGACACCACTGACTAGAAAAGGTTCCCTGCTCTCACAGACCCTCTACTTTGCCTCAGAACCCTCTGATCCTAGATTGCAATTATGTGTTCATATGATACTTGGCAAACGCCTGTCTCCCCCACTGTTCTGCACACACCACAAAGGCAGACCTATATCTGTTCATATCTATTCACTTACCTTTGTGTCCCCTGGTGCCAAGCACAATGTTCAAACATAATATGCACTCAATAAACATTAACTGATTACATGAAAGAGTGAATCAATATCCTCATCAAGACAGTTCAGGAGAATCAAGAAGGTATTCGACCTTGAGGAAGTGAACTAATCTCTCTCAACTTCAGTTTCCTTATCTCTAATATGGCATTAATAGGAGCACCTGTTTCTGAGTTTATTTTAACAATTAAATGAAACAATGTATGCAAATTGCTGAACACATATTTAGCACATAGTACACTTAGTCAATGGTTATATTATTATTATTATTATTATTAAACCGAGGGGCACTCAGCCACTGAGCCACATCCCCAGCCCTTTTCCTATTCTATTTTTTATTTTGAAACAGTCTTGCTAAGTTGCTTCGGGCCTCACAAAGTTGCTGAGGCTGTCTTGGAACTTGCAATCCTCTGGCCTCGATGGTTATTATTATTAATGTTTTTACTTAGATTTTTGCACCAGTTTTCTCATCTAAAAACTGATGTCTTTGAAGATTCCTTTTGGCTCTTAAACATGCCATGACTCCTACCTAATCCTGGAAGAAAAGTTCTTTGTTCTCAGGATTTGTCAACCTGGCAACTTTAACAATTAATACATTAACCTTTTTTCCAGTTAAAAAAGTTCTACAGGAACCAGCCATGATTCATGTAATATGCATGAATTTAAGGCGTGACCATAATTATTTTAATAACTTTCATTTACTGTACCAAAATCTTCATTTTTCAGAAGTTTTGGGGACGTGGGAAGAAAAGGTAATTTGGAACGATAAAGTTCCTTTCCATATGCAGTCCTATAGAGGGACTTGTTTTTTCCTTTTGTTGATCTAACAGCAGAATAAATATATTATGCAAGCCAAAATACTAAACAAGAGACTTACTTTTCTGCAATTTGCTCACTCCATTATGTATCTTTTTGGATTTCAATGCATGTGAAGGAAGTAATATTCATAACCTGGTAATTGAGTAAACTATGTGGAACCCTTTACCTGGAATGAAAACTGTTATCTTTGGTGATCTCATAACATGTAATGGAGAGTTTTAAGTCCATTTTATGCATGATAAAGTTGAGGCATAATAAAGGAAGATAATTACTTAAAACTCACCAGTTACTAACCAGGTCTCAAACCAATGCCAAGGAGACCCAAAGGTTTAGACCTCGGATCGCTTTGCTTTGCTTCCCTGTCAAGTCCTGTAAGTGTGAGCTATACTTTGTTTTTGTTTCCCATAAATACATCCGTATTGATAATGTCAATAAAGTAAATTTCATCACCCACTTGGAATGGCTCTGTCTTCGTCCCGGCAGTGTTGTGCCTTCCAAAAGAACAGAACAATGCACCATAGTTTCCAAGTGCCTTTCATTTGTCACTGGGACCTTTGCTATTTGGATCACACTTCCTCCTTCCCAGACCTTAGCAAATAAAACATCTTGGTTCAAGTAATTGTCTCTGTAATGCAAGCAATTATAATGTAAGCACCTCCTACCCAAATATTATTTTTTCAGAATTTAATTTTAGATTTATCCCGACTGTCTAAAAATGTTTAAATGACATCTGAAGCTAAAGGGGGACAAGATTTAAAAAAAAAATCATATTAAAACCAACAACAAATGTTTGCATAAAACTTTATAACTTGCCAACTTTCAATACTAGAAAGTTATTGGACTTAAAGCAATTTGGTGAGACAGCTATGAGGGCAGGCCTCATTATTTCCATTTTATAGTTGAGAGAAATGAGTCCTACCAAGATTTTTCACTTAAAATTCTATGCTATAGTTAATACTGTAATGATCCTGAATACTTCTATTATTGCTCTTACCATCTGAAACCAGATGGGCATTTGCCTGAACTCCCATTCATGTGACAAATCAGAGAAATCAGAATTGGAATGACCTACCAAAATTTGCTTACAATAGACTTAATTATTATTCTCCAGGCATGATTTGGACAAGTTATTTTAAACACAATTGTACAACAGTGAAACTCCATAGGGACCATGAATACTCCATAGGCTTCTAACTGAGAAAGTGAATTCAGAGTAGACCTTGTTATGGTGTCAACATGAAACAATGCCTGGGCAAGTTCCATTACTGTTCCACAAACAAAACTGAGGAAATGGGAGAAGAAAGAAGAAAGGTAAAGCATATTTATGTACTGCAGAGCTAGAGCTCTGACAGGAAATTCCAAGTGAGAGCTCCCACCAGTGCCCTAGCACCCCAGTGCCCTGAGGTCATGGAGCCTTTGCATGACCATCTCCAACCAGGCATATGGCTGCCATGTTTATAGACCGCAGAACCTGAAAGAGCATGGGCCTCACTCAGCTTTGCCACATTCTTCCCGCCCCCAAACCTGGCCTTTCCATCAGCAGGGCAGCCTTCCTTCTCCTCCTACAGCATTGTGGACTGCCAGTTTAAAGTAGGAAGGACTGTCTTTTTGCCTTCACAATTTTGTGGCCCTTATACAAGCCATTTGCTGATCCCTGTCTTAAAGGGGTTCAAGTAAGTGTTTGTGTCTATTGACTAGGATAGACACCTTGAAGAGACATGCTGTGTGCCTAACATACAGCGAATGATCCCAAACTTGAATCACCTGGGATGTTTGTTTACATCACAGGTTTCTAGATCCTACCTCTGGAGATTCTGATATACTAGGTTTGTGATGGAGCTTAAGATCCAGAATTTAATCAAACACCCTAGGGGCTCTTGATATGGAGGGTGCAGGCTCATTTTCCCCCCAGTATTGGAGAGTGAATTCAGGGTTTTGTGTATGTTAGGCAAGTGCTCTACAACTAAGCCACATTCCCATCATATTTTGAAAAACACTATGGTGTTTTTCACCATAGTGAAATTTTAAATAATTAAAAGAATTAATGAACCATAGTATCATGAATGACTATCAATTGTCTTATACTAAGAATCATGGGAACTTTGTTAAAAATACTAATTCCTCAGCCTACCCCAGATATCAAAAACGATCTTCAGAGAAGGCATCGGGGATTTAAATTATTAAACAAATGTCCCAAAGGAAGCTTCTGATATAGTCTTTTGGGAACTTCTACCCTAAACTATCATCTCTGTAGCCTTTAAAATACTCATTTCCTGTTCTTGAAGCAGTAAGTTCAGGTGGCCACATCTAAGTAGGTACCAAAGATCGTATTGTCTCCATAAAACTGCTCTACTTCTGTAATACTATTTTAGAGAAAATTGGATCTCTCAGCCTCATGTCAAAAGATACTTCTGGAAAACAATCTATAACTGTGGATGTGGATGGCTTTTAATATAATCAGGAAGATTTTCAAAATATGTAATAATTGATACTGCTTGAGCATCAACATCTCAAAGTGAATAAACAGTATGGTATGAAGAAAACCAGTACTTATTGTCTAAAAATCAGTCCCTAGAATATTTTAAATGATGACTTTTCCATTATCTAAGCTTAATGGAACTTGGGAGTTTCATGTATTTCTAAGATTTCCTTCTACTTTATCTCTCTCACCCTCATTATAAGTCTTGAGATTGGTAAATATCTTCAAGATAATGCTCGATAATTTTGCTGGAGTTTGGTTAATACATCTTTCTCTGTTTAATTTGTAGTATACTCCATGCCCTGACATCTTATTTCTTACCAGACCAGAAGTTTTCGTATGTGCAAGCCTATTGTGCCTGGGGAAAAATGTTGAACTTTTGCCTTTGTAATAAGATATGCTCCAATTACCAACTTTAGAAATTTAATATAGTTGAATAATAACTGAATGGGACACTTTGTCACTCAGTCATTATTCAAGCTCTTACTGGGGGTGAAATAAGGAGTTGCTGGAGGTCAGCCTATTCCTGGGGGAGCTCAGCCTCACAAATCAACACAGAATTTTTTAAAAAACAGTATTATAATTTTTTTAATCCAGGAAATACAGGTCAAGTTATAGATTTATAAAATTCTATAAGAACCAAAGTTCAATTTTTTAAAATGATAAGGTGTCCAGTGTAATTTTTGTATTGGAAAGGATGGTGGAGGGATAAAGCAATCATCTGAATAATTTGATCTAAGAAGTGCTTTGTGGTTGGAGAAAATCCGGATAGATGAGCTCATTTTCACATGGACCAGAGGTATTTGAAAATTTCCCCTTGCCCTACAAGGCACGTAAACTTCACATTCAGAAGATATCCCGTTGTGCATTACAAGGTTTAAGCACCTGAATCTTGCTGTGATATGTGCAACACATTTTTGCTAAAAATCTCCAAGTGTCCTGTTTATATGTGAAGTTTAAAGAAGTCAAGAGTTTTTTTTACTTGTTTTATTCTAGTCTCAGGTTTTGTGGGTTTTTTTTTTTTTTTTTTTTTTTTTTTTTTCAGATGTACTATAGGCCAATTTTTTTTTTTTCTATTTCTGAGACCAAGGCTCATTTGCCACTTAAGAAACTATCACATGCAGACTTTATTTATATACTTAGTATACACCTCTAAGGTGTCCTGGAATTTCATGAAAGTTAGTCAAGGAAAAATTCAAGCGGCCTTGCAGCTTTAGGAAACTAGCATGTCTAGCATGTGGTCATTCAGGAAGTTGCCTCCTGCCCTGGAATAAAACTTTGTTGGGATGAGGCTGAACCACAGTTTCAGGCCAGGAACAGTCACCTCAGTGTCAGAACAGAAGACATCTCTCAGGAAAGACATGGTGCACTTCCAGAATATTCAAGCCCTGATTCCTGTGATCCCACATCCTCATTTTACTCTCTGTGTGAACGTTACTACCCAAGGAGTTGTAGAAACTTTCTCACTTCATATCTCTGCAGCCAGAGAAGGACCACAACCTGCTGCTTGCACCAAAGGGTCCTTTCCAGGGATGTTTAGAGGATTCAGGAGAGTGGAACGAAAAGTTCTGGAACAGTTCTAAAAGGCACAGAAGGCTCTGAGAGGCATGTACCTATCAAGAGAGGGCCACAGATCTCATAAAAACCCATAGATATCAAGTATATATATATTTCACATGTAATATAACAATATTGCTTACCTTAAAAATATCCATTGATAAAAGTACACACACATATATAAATTTTTATAGATATTACCTCTATATTCATATTTATATTGATATATATGTTCCAAAGGTAACCATCCCCTAAACCAAAGCCGTAACTCAGAATTAAACCTAACCCTACCCATAATCATGAGCCTATTAAACAAAAATTATAAATATTACTAAATGTCCATATGTATTTTCACATATATATATTCTGTACATATGTTTATATACATTCATATATATATATATGTACGTACCCTAATGGCAACCCAAATCCTACCCATAAATTTTCATGTATATTCAGTTACATAACCATATCCTATATCTTACCTATATTTTACCAAATCTCATGGGAGTGCCTCCTTGTCACTCACCTCCTCTCCTTCCCCACCACACTTTAGACTGATCCCCAGGGTTCTGCTATAAGCCACAAATCAGGATAAGAGACCAGCCCAAGACCTGCTCCTTGTTGATAGAGTTGTTTTCCTCGCTTTTAGGGTATCGTGAATACAAGTGCTGCAAACAGGGTAAGTATTCAGTATGGTAGATGTATGTCCTAGATAGCTGTGCCCATTTAGTGACATACTCCTAAAAGTCACCTTAGATATATCTGGTGACTTTTTGGTATATGTGGATACAAATGTAAATTGGAGAAAACTCCCTAAAGCATAATTTTTCTCAAATGAAGAATCTGCTTAGAGCCCAGTGGCAGGCTTCTTTCTCCACATCTTTGTCAGAGGTCCAGATTTCCTCAGATTTCATTCAGCTCAGGAGACAGCGCTACTTACCCAGACTCAGCAGTCATGACCCAAAGAATATTCAGCCTTTGTTTCAATGGAACACATATCCCCCTTTCATTGCCTTAGCCCACCATGAACTGGATGTTAGAAAAAGCACATAGGTGCTCCACAGTGGAGCTGCCAAGAGAAACTTGAAGTCATACTTTGGCAAACGAAAGCCTCTATCAGCAACTATGCTCCTTGGAAAACTTCTGGAATTAACTTAATATTATCATCCACTGTGTCCCGTCTGTAACCTTACCTGATTCCTCAACCTCCCTCATTTTGAGCCCAGTCTGATGGCCTCTTTTTACCTCTATAAGCAACAGCAACCCAGGTTCCCCATTCTGACCCACCCCATCTTGCCATTCCTGGGGCCATCCTTAGTCTTTGTTCTTGATTTTATATACCCTGATTTGTATGGTCCAGTACACCATAGCTGATTATTTTGGCTTAACACAGGTCCACTAGCCCAACTCAAGCCCATGCCCATCAAGAAGGCCTATCCCTATCTTAGGCCTTTGTTCTGGCTCAGGGACTCCAGCATCTGTTGCACAATTGGGCACCACGGGGAACACATGACTGCCATCCACAAAGACAAAGATGGAAAATATGAGCCATCCATTTGGCAACAATGTTGGCAACTTCCTCCATTCCTGCTGCCAAGCCCTGACCAGAAAGATCTTGGCCTGTTTACTGCCCAGTGCGGTCAGTCCAGACTCAGGGTGGCTCAGGTCATGGTGGGTAGAGCCAGCTATAATGATATTTATGCATGCAAGTAAAGACAGAGAAGGGGATCCAGAATCCTTATCAGCTTGTGCCCATGAGACCCAAGCTGGAGGGAAATCTAGAAAACTTGCATGAAATTAGATAGGAAGGCTTTTTTTTTTTTTTTTTTTTTTTTTTGCCAATTTAGAAATTGACCAAAAATAAACATTATGTTTCGCTTTTCTTTTCAGTTTGGTTTTCATGGGAAAAACTAAGTGTGTTTTCTGTCCATATAAAAGCATGTACGACCTTTTTCCAGGAATAAGGGAGGCAGGAAAATAAATGAAGAATATTAAGTAAATGGAGAAGGATATATGTTATTACAGTGGGAAAAGCTGTGTCATTACTGCCTACAGAGTATTACTTTTGTGGCCCAGGTGATTTCAAAAGGACTTAAAAGAAGCCAGGAAGAAAATTAAGCATTTGCATATAGATTTATCTCTTTTTATTCCCCCTTTAATTCTTTCAGGTTAAGTGTTATTTCCCCCACCTTGTAAATGAGGAAACTGAGGCAGCCTTAAAAAAGCTGAGGATTGTTAAGGTCACAAAACTAACAAGGGATTGAGTTAGAAGTTGATCATGGTCCACCAGACATCAAAGCTCACAACTGCTCACGATTGTCATTAATTTAGACAACTGTCTTCTCCCTGAAGTGTATACCCAGAGAAATTTAACAACATTCCAAGACGATGTCATCAGGGAGAGGCTGGTCAGATTACCATTGAAGGAGTCCTTCCAGTTGTTTCCCAAAACTAAGAGTTGAAAGGTGAGTTTTGTAATTGGTTCACTTATAATAGATGATTTATTTTAAGCTGCCTAGCCTGATGATGCAATGAGCAGGGGAATGAACTTGATTTGAAGATAGATTTCTGATCTTCTGGGAAGTGTTTCAACTTTAATAAGCTTTGATTCTCCAAGGAAATTCCTAAAGGTGGTCAGTCATGACCCACTGAGCTGCCAGGTATCTGTAAATACACACATGGGTGTGTGCACACATATACAGGAGTAGATAATTTTGTAGTCGCTGAATACTTTGACAGCAGGGAGGGGACTGCAGGGAGAAAAACTCTGAATGTGGTGCCAGTGGTTGGGGGATCCACAAATTAACTGACAATAGGCAGAGGAAGAGGAGAAAGACAAGGTTTATTTATGCACACAGGCAGATTGCTCAGTAATGCATAACTCACTCACTGGCCAGAGATTGTATTCCAGACTTAATGGGGGGGCAGAGGCATAGGGAGGTAAGGAAGGTTCCTTTGGGCTTTTTTTTTTTTTTTTTTTTAACTCAGAAACACTTAACCACTGAGCCAATTCCCAGCCCATTTTTGTATTTTATTTAGAGACAGGGTCTCACTGAGTTGCTTAGGGCCTCACTAAGTTGCCGAAGCTGGCTTTGAACTCAAGATCCTCCTGCCTCAGCCTCATGAGTCGCTGGAATTATAGACATGCACCAACCACCACACCCAGCTCCTTTGGGCTACTTGATGCTAATACAAATGGGGGGTCTTTTTCCACGGTAGCTGAATTTGCAGAATTTCCTTGGAGGAAGGTTAGTGACAGCTGCATTTTCTGGGGGCTCTAGTCAGATAAAATATTTCACATGAGGTTTCTTTGTGAATCTTCTTTAGTTCAAATGTTTTTTTTTTTTTTTTATTTCAAGATTTTTCTTTTATCACCAAGTTTGTCCCTATATTTTGCCCATTTGAAATGATTCTAAAAGTTTCACCAAAAACAAAAACAAACAAAACACTAGGTTTATCACCGTGGAAAGAGATTCAAGTTAGAAGGTGTGAGAAGACGCTCTCAAAGGGAGGGAAAAACAAAAAATAGCCTCCCCCCAAAAAAAAGACTGGACCCAGCTTATGAATCCAGAGGGCTGCCAGTTAAGAAGGCTCCTAATAATGTGGAGTTTGATGCTTCTGTTGTGAGAATGGCAATGTAAATGTTGCAGTCACAGCTATTTGCAGAAGCAGACATGGAAGATATAGGTGTTCCATGAATTTTTTGAGTATCCCACATTATTGTGATAATAAACCCTTTAATGTTATATCATGTGATTCAGCTTTAGCTCACGAGGCTTCAGGAACAGGGCAGCTTTAGTTCCCAGTGATGCCAAGTCTGCAGAGTAGGAGAAAATCTTAAAATATTAATTATTGACAAAATGTGCAAGATGATAAGATCCAGTTTACAGCTAAGTAAAAGAAATATATATATATATTTCTTTTATATATATATAGTTCCAAGACAATGAATGGGACTAGAATCTGGTAACTGCAGTTTTCCACTGAAAGAAAAATTTCTCTCTACAGTCAGCACCATTTCCATCAAAAATAATCGAATTAAGATTTTTTTTCAACAAAATAAGTCTGGTCTTGTTGAATTTGGCCTGACCATTGACATAAGTGCAGCAAGAAAGGTGATTGACTCCATAGGCCTTTTGAAGTTTGCTTTGCTGAAACTTTCATGACAAATCTCAGATTGGACTTTTTAAAGACTTTTATAACTAGGAAACCAAGTCAAGAATCTGCCATCAGACTTCATCTGCAGTATGTATAGTAGGGTGAATTCCCTCCTCTTGAAGACCTCAAAATTTTCTGTTTCCTGGGCCTGCCATAAAGTGATATTCATCTTTAAGGTTAGGAACCCTGTAAGCCAGTTACCAAACCAGTTTTTCCAAGACAGCTTTGTTAAGTGTTGACTCTATAAAGTCAACCCTAGTTCCTGTGTGTCTGGTCATATCTGTTTCTCTGCACATCATTCTCAAATAAGACATTCCAATCAAAACCTTATTAGTGTAACTAATTTTCCTAATTATGTCCTGTTACAAGGAGAAAACATTTGTATTGATCTTATGTCAAAAAATTTTTTGGCAAATTAGCATTTGCCATGAAAATAAGAATATTTAATATGGGTTTATGAATTCTAGAGGGATCAGGTAGGGAAAAAAGACAAGTGTTTCATTTTGGTTTACAAGGTATAATATGCTAAGCTGCTGTGAATTATAGATATCTTAAAAAAGAAATGGGGGGTTCTTTATATCCATAAAATGGATTATTAACATAAAAATATGATCATTCTTCATCAGTTCATTCAGATACATGCAATTAATTTTTATTCTACTTAACCTCAGGTTATCAGTTCTACAAACCCATTAGCTTGTCCATTAGAAATTTAGAAATCTTGATTCAGTACAGTAGTGTGAACTCAAAGTTATGTATGCCATCAGAAACCCTAACCTAGAGTACACACTGGAGACCTTTCTGGGGCTTCCTGGGATATTCCTTCTGTTGACAATGGTGTTCTGACTCCCAGCTGCTTGTAACAGCTTTCTGAAAAGCATAAGGTTAAAAAAAGTAGCCATCTATGAATGACAAAAGACTTAAAATGACTGTGGTTACAGACTTTATGAGAATTTGCTATAAAACAATGCAATTGACAAGGAACTTTGACTGTTTCCATGACACATATTTTAAGATGATAGCCAGAATTATGACTGATATCATTTTATCAGGACTTATGGACAGTGAGGATACTGACAAATTCCTGGGAACTTTATATTCTCTTGAAGTACTTCTAATAGCATTTACTGAAGCAAATGTAACAGGGAAGGTTAACTCTCTTTTCTTAGTTGATAATGTTCAGTGTTCTGACTTTTTAATAATGTACTTACAATCATCTGGAGATGAACAGGGGAGGTTTCAAGATCAGGAAGAAACATAGGTAGGCTTTTTACTTTTAGAACCATATTTCTTTTGTGCATGGTTGATTGTTAAGCAAGGACAATTATTTTTAGTTTTTCAAAGAATTGAGAAGAATTGAGTGGCAGTCCCAGTAATAACATTAAGGACCCTGCCCATTCAACTACATGATTTGGAATTTGCTTTATTTTTATTAGAGAGATTTTCAACTAAAACGGAAACCAAAATATGTCTACGTTCTGGGGCCTCTGGAATTATGGTTCGGTGCATTTGGAATATTTTTATAAATTATTTGACAGAAGCTTTAGGATGTATTCCTTTCCTCTGAGTACACATTGTTCCACCTTGGCCCAATTAACCTTCAAAGAGAAGACTTCTATAATAGCTCTTATCAGGCCCTGAATATTAACCTACCACTGGGCTCTTTGCAGGAAAATGGTTGTAGAAGTGAGCTTAAGGTGAGTGTAGATTTTAATTTTTGTTCTAAATCTGATTTTTGTTCTTTAATTTAGTGAAGGGAGTCTTTTAGGCTAACATGACACATTTTTTTTTATATCCTTTCAATTTGATTCTCCCATATTGGTAACGAGCCATTTGTTTAGGGTGAGAGCTCTCCTAAAACCCTCTCAAATATAAAAGCTTTTCTAAATCAAATGATCTGTTATCTGACCATTGACAATTTAGGTTCTCTAAAAGCATCCCTGTTCCAAAATGTTACTCAAAATTAATTACAAGTTTTTATGGCTCATGGACATAGAGGCATCCCCTAAAAGATGCAGAAGATGCAAAGCCCCATAATCTAAGGTCATTCCCAAAGATAGCAAGGAGAAAGACAGCAAAGGCTGTCATTGCCACAGGGAGTAAGAGGGATGTCTGTGAAAACTCTCATCCTCAGACTCCCACAGAAGTGATGTGCTCCTGACACCTGACAGACGACACTGAGATAGGACTTCCCACCCCTAGAAAGGCAACAGGAAAGAAACCATAAGAGCTAAAACTGGCTGAGGCCCTTTATTTTAGACTTAGATGAATCCCCCAAGAGCTGGCAATAGTTGGCATGATGCCAGCTGCAAATAAGATGCCCAAGACACTTGCATTTCTATCCAGTTGACTGCAAATTCTTGAGCCCCCAACCTGACAGTTGGCTGCTTCTGAGCACAGACTTGACAATCTGTCCTCCTCCCCACCCCCTGCATGTGGAAAGCCAGAGAGTGAACACTCTCACTGGATTCAAGCCAAGCTCTCGGGGCACAAAATGAGACAGACAGGACACCATGGCTGTCCTTGGGAAAGAAGGAATCTATAACAAGAACACTCAATCCAAGTCACAATCTATACCAGGGACTAGTTTCTACACTGATGTTTGCTCCTACTAATCTCAATCTTGGAAGGAAAAGATAAACAGAATCTTCTACCACCTTTGCTTGATTGGACCCCAGACAGAGATCTGGGATTCTGGTAAGAAATTTGTCAGCTTGGTCAGAAATCTCAGGGGAAGTTTCTGGAAGAGCTGAGTCCCAAACAGCCCATTCATTTCACCAAAACTGGGAGAGAAAAATAATTCCTCTTCTAACTTGAGCCAAGTGGCTGGGGTCCTAAGAATTAATTGACAATAGAGAGATGAATAGGAGAAAAGACAGGTTTGTTTTACACATATATGCAGAAGTACCCCGAGATAAAAAGGTTTATATACTAAATTTAACAAAGGGGATGGGAGGGCAGTAGCAGATGGTTAGGACATCAGTGGAAAGGTACTGAAGGTTCTAATTTTTTTTTTTTTTTTTCATGCTAATGGCAATGGGGCATTCTGTCTCCCTGGCAGCTGAATTCCAGGAAACTCCCAGCCTGGGGGGTAATGGCAGCTGTATTTTCTGGGTCTTTTGAAGGTAAGCAGAATTCAGATAAGATTTCTTTCTGTATCTTCTTTAGCTGACAAGTTTTTACTTATAATAATCTTTATATCTATTCTGGGGGTCTGAATAGATCCCCACAAGACTCAAGACATATATTATCACAAGAACTTTTATAAAGGAAAACCTCCTGAGTCCTTCCTGTGGCAAGTTTTAAGATACACAGCATTACTATGACATGCTTGAGAGCTTCAGGAAGGTTCAGTGAGGTTCCTGGTGACAGAGACATCGCTGCCTAATACAAACGCACTGCGGGGTTATCAATAAGGTCTCTGCCTAGGCTGACATCATCCTGGGCTTCATTCCAACAATGTGAGCTGTGGCTTCTGTGCCCACAGTGAAGGCTGGTGCTTAGCTTTATTAAATGCCTCAGATTCAAAGCCTGTTACTTGTCTTTAGAAAATCATTGTGCAATAATCTCCAGAGTTAAGTAATATCAGATTTCATCCTTTCTTCCTTTTCTTCTTTTTTTTCTTTTGCTTTTTGCCTGTTATAAACAGGAAAAATGGTTGCTTATATATTTTCAAGTCACAACTTGTTCTTATAACCCCAAAGACTGACTTACAAGGAAATTTTATTAGTGGAAATATTTAAAATATAAGCAATGGAAATTCAAAGTGCTAATTTCAAGAGAATATATTCCATGGTTTCTATTTCTTTATAGATAATATGACCTAGTCCTATCTGTCAACAAGGAAAACATCCATCCTGTCCATTAAGGTCTTCCTCACAACTTGAGAAACTCCAGCATTATCAAGAGAGTCAAAAACATCTGGAAAAATCTGTGGTCTCAAGTCCATACTTCTAATAGCTCATTCACAATGCAAAGTGTAGAAAATACAGAACAATAAGCCAACAGGGGATTTTTTTTTCTTAGAACATGGAAAAATCATATAAACAGGCAGAATGAAATTTCTTAAAAAGAGGCCCCCCATGAATCTGGGACTCGCTAGCCCTTGAAGATCAAGGGGACAGAGAATAAGAGCATAGCCAGAGTGCTTCAAGGTGGGGAAACTTCTTCACTGTTCACTGCACTAATTGAGACATTGCTAATCAGTGATTCAAATCCTGGCTCCCCTCAATATTGTAAGAATAACCTGTTGATACTGGGTGTGCATTATAAATGTTCAGCAGCATTCCTGACTCTACCCTCCAGGTGCCAGCAACACCTCCAGTCATGACAATCAGAAATGTCTCCAGACTTCACCAAATGTCCCCCATGAAGCAAAACTGCTCCAGGTGAGAACCAATTCCTTACAGGTGATGGAGAATAGTGCTCTAACAGAGTCTTGGTAGGGCTTCTGTGGGGGAAGGGCAAAATTGGAAATATTTTCAAGATTTTGAAGGCTGGATATTTCAAAGTATATCTTCTCCATGACCCCTGGAAACCTTATGGAGGGAGATGTGGTTCACCATACTTTTCCTCCATTCATGTCCATAACTGAGCATGCTCTCGGATTACCACTCACATGTGCAGGGTGACCCAGGCTGGAGTTTAGAAATGCTGCTGCTTGTAAGAGTAGAGGAACCAGAAGAGCACCATAGCACTAGCTTGAAGAAGGCCAAAAACTTCTTTTCTGAAGCTAACCCACTAGAATGTTCATCCAATCTATTTTCCTTGGGATGTTTCATAGATGATACCTTGTTTTCATAGCTGTGCCTTGAATCCATTACACTGTGGGGTTTTGCTTCCTTTTCCTAATTCTGAAAACAAGCCATATTCTTCAAGTGGGAGATTCACTCATACCTTGCCAGGTGCTAATCTAGGCACTTCATGTGAATTTCCTCACTCCTCACTTGGTAAGACAAATTCTATGATGGGAAATCTGATACCAAGACAGGCAGGATTTAAAATTTAAACCTATGTCTGTGGGGGCTCCAAAGTTGGTGATTCCCCTACTACAGCATATTGTCACCTACCTGTCAATTTCTCAAAACAACAACAAACAGAAAATACCCCAAAGAGAACACCCAAAACATATCTAGTTGTGGTTGTACAGAGCCTGGGTTCATATGCAGTGTTTGAACAGATGAACTGGAATTTTGTTTTGTTTTGTTTTCTGGCAAGCAATAGACACTGGAAAGGGATATATCTAATCTGACCATGAGACAACTGAAATACTCATACAACCTCAAAGTACCACATTGCCTATCAAGTTGTTTTTGCCTAACCCTAAAAATGAGTGGAGTAGACCCAAATCCATTGACAACTTAACTGATATTGATGAAATTAGGAGGAAAAAAGCAAAAACAAAAACAACCCCAACACACACCATCCTGTTTCCCAATGCAATCGGAGGGCTGCAATAATTTGGTAATGAAGTGTTTAGAGAGTGAAGTTTGTCAACAAAATGGTGGTGGATCAGCCCATTTTCACTGGATAACACTGTAGATGAGAGTAACACTGGAATTGCAGGCCTTCTGAAAAAGTGTCTGAAGAGTACCTTTTCTGGTATGGTCTCCTTTTCTGAAGATTGTGGGATGTATTATGTTCAGGAGAGCAGATTCATAAATGGACAGCTAAACACGATTTAATTTGCAGAACTTTCTAAGTTTGTTTTCATCATGAATCAGAATTATTTACTGTTTCAGCTTTGTCCAGTGATAGCTGTGTGTTGTTGAGCAAGTCATCTGGGCTCTCTGGGACTCAATTTTCCTCCTCTATAAGAAAGAGGGTTTGGATTTTATAATCCTTAAGGTCCCTTTCTGCTCTTGAGTCAAAATGACTCCAAGATATGTTGTTAACTGACTAGTGCCCTCTATGGGCAACTTCCTCTGCAATGTGAAAATCCATGAAAGGGATGTTAGCAAGATTCTATTGTTATATTTAACGTTGTGGCTTCGTGTCCAACATAATATTTTGTTAATTTAATGAGCTATGCTTGTGAATCAATTAAAATTTTAGATTTTACCTAGACCTCATTTTACAGATAAAGAAGATGAGGACCACTTTGGCCATGAACATTTCTAATTCCTTTGGGGTAAGGCCAGGCCTTGAATACAAATCTTTTGATATTTAGGTCGGTAGTGCCAATAGTGACCTTTCCAATATTTCAAGATTATCAGCAAAATATCCTTCCCTCCCCTTCTCAGATAGCACTGCAACTCAGCTTTTTCTAGAATTTCTATATATTTCTTATTCTTAACAGTTGATGAACTGTGGATTTTTCCATTACAGTGGGAAATGGTTGCCTCTGAATTGCCTAATAATTAATTATGTGAGCATTTGACTGTAAGGGTTGCTTTCTTGCAACCTTTACTGTTACTCATGTGGAGGTCCTTTACTGACATTGCAGGTAGAAAATGTATGCATGCTCAATATCTGATTGATTCACTTTCAGTTCAAGAACTGTAAATATTTTTAATCCTTCATGCTGAGATCTACTCAGAAGTTTGGATACACTATTCATTTCTAAGGTGGAGAACATAGAAAAAAATGTCATGGATGGCCTTCAGTATAAATCTGGGTCTGTTGAAACTTCTTTTAAACAAAAAAATTAATTCAAATATTAATTTTTATTAATACCAAAGTATCATGTGTGCTTTATAGAAAGTTATGAATTCAAATAAGGAAAAAATTAAAACATGATAGCACCATATTCTTACCACCCATAGATTACCACTGTTAACACCTGTGTCTATATCCTTAAAGCTTTTTCTATGCATATATAAATATACATATACATATTTTTACCAAAATGAGATCATGTTGTACATGCTGTTTGTAACCTGCTTTTTTTAGTTAATGATCTCTATCTTTTCTTGCCAATAACTTTTCATCTTATCTAAAACCCAGTCTAGATTCAAATTTCCCCTGCTTGTCCCTGAAAAGTCCTTTACAGCTGGCTTATCCAAACCAACTCAAATGTGGGGCCCTGGGTTGTACCTAGTTATGATGTTCTTAAGGCTCTTTAATCTAGCATGGTCTCCTCCTTCCCTTTATTATTTTTTCACAAAATGTTTTGTTAGAAAGAAAAACAGGGAAGGTTGAGGTTTACTGTGTATTCTTTTTGTTTTCTTTCAGATTTTATTCTTCACATAAACCAGATTTTTAAAACATTGCCCAGTTTTCTGCTTTATCTTCATCTACAGGAGATACTGCCTTAATGGTATGACAGATGGTCAGCTGCTCAAATGTGAAGCTTTTAGTCTAAAATGAAATCTGTAAACCTGTTCAGAAGCCTGGAAAACATCTCTGTTTTTCTTTAAGTTTCCCTTCCCACTGTACCTCCATCGCAGAACAAAGGAAAATCTGTTGGAACTGACATCAGGCCCTGTGAAAAGCTGTGCTACTCCCTGTCCTCATGGAGCATGTAGTCTAGTGGGACGTTGAACCTGAAGTTAATCACTAACAGGAAATGCCTGAGTAAATAATGACAAAGGCAAGTTCTGAGAAAGGCAAGTATAAAGTTCAAGTTTGACCAGGCATGCAGAGTGGCTCAAGGGAAGAAAGGACCAGGTCTGGCAAATGAGGGACTCCTTCTCCAGAGGAATGATATCTAAATTAGTTATGGAGAAAGGAGGGGAAGACTCCTTTAGGATTAGCATTTGCAAAGGGTCTGAGGTTGAGGTCTGATTTTTAGTATGGATGGGATAAAATGAATAAAGGGGAAGGGGTAGTGAAATGACCTGGGATGAAGCAGGGCTGGAGGCACAGGCCAGCTCACAACTCAGGCTGTGTGAACAATTTTGGACTTGCTCATATGGAAGGGTGAGCAATGAAAAGCTTTAAGTCGAAGACAAACATGATGAGATTTATGCTTCATTAAGATCCCTTTGACTAGTGGGTGAAGAGTGTGTTGAAGGGCTAGGCGTGGAGACAAGGAACAATTTAGAGTGCCATTGTGATTGTCCAGTTGAGATTTGGTAGCTTGGCCTTGATGAGTGATTGAAATGAATTGAAGAGAAGTGATTTTAGAGATATTTAGCTAATTAGGGATTAGCACCAAAAAGATCAGGGGACTGACTAAACAGGGAGGGGTAAGGGAGAGGCGAAAGAAGAGGTGCTAAAGGTGACAGAGTTAAGACTGTTTCCATACAAGCAACTGCAGCCCAATTCAAACTGACTTGTGCCTCAATGAAATTTTATAAATAAGTACTAGAAAAGTCCTGGAGATAGAGCAGATGCTTCAGATATTGCTGAACCCAGGAGTTCCAATGATGTCTTTAGAAGTAGCTCCCTCCTATTTTTTTATCTGAAGTGTTGACTTCACCCTTCTGAGAATGCTATTTTTATGGTGACGGGATTGTTGCCGACAACTCCAGGTTTGCATCCTCATAGGGTAGCAACTCTAGAAAAAGGGAACTTTTCAATATTTTCAGCAAATGTTCTAGAATAGAGCATTGTTGACTAGACCTGGGTAATATGTTCACCCCTGGAGCTCAAGGATAGAATAGTTCCACCTAGAGCAAATACACATAGAGTGGAAAAGGGGATTTGAAGAGTTATTGCCAGTACCATGGTGAATGGATGATAGGCAGGCAGGAATGACAGTCCTTATTACAGGTAACTCCTACAATTTTTATGGCAACTATGTGGATAAGGAGATCGTACCTTTGAGGAAGAGTATACATAGTATTGAGGGGAAACATCATAAGTTCAGGTTTGCATATCCTTCTTGTGAAGCCTATTAGACTTTTTCATTGGGATGCTGAACAAGCAGACAGATACATAGGTCTCATCCTCAGTAGAAAGTTCTTGGCAGTGGTTCAAGTTTTGGAAGTTACCCATGTACAGGGAACTGATAAGATCATCTGAGGGGTGTGTTGAATGTGAAGAGGATATTTAATAGCTCAGTAAAGGAAAGGAGAAAGCTGCAGAGCAGAGTGTAAAAGAAGGTCTAGTTAGCTAGTTACAAGGAAACCTAGTGGGAAGGGTGCCATAAAAGTCCAGACTCTTTCCTGAAATTAAGTATGGAATGGCTAACTCTGTGCCATGCCTCTGAGAGATAAAATCAGGTGAGGAGTGTCCACTGAACATGGCAACACGGTGATTATTGGTCACTTTAGTCAGTGGGACAGGTTTAGGTAGAGCAAAGGGGAAGAAGGCAAGGTTAGTATGGAGTTAAAGAATGAAATTATGGCATTTTCAGGTAAATGGATGGAGTTAGAGAAAATCATGCTAATTAACAAAATAAGCCAAACCCAAAAAACTAAAGGCCGAGTTTTTTTTTTTTTTTTTTTTTCAGATATGTGGATGCTAATTCACAATAAGGGAGCAGCACTAGGGAAGAATAGAGTTACTTTATGTTAGATAGAGGGGAGTAAAGGGAGGGAAGGGTATGGGATTAGGAAGGATTGTAGAGTGAAACAGACATTATTACCTCATGTGCATGTATGACTGTATGACTGATGTGATCCTAGTTTGTATAATCAGAAAAATGAGAGAATACACTCCATTTATGTATGATCTGTCAAAATGTACAAATGCATTATACTGTCATATATAACAAATTAGAAGAAATTTTTTTAAAATCAAAAAACCAGAATCGTAAAAGATGGCAATGATTAGAAATTTGCCATAAAGGAGTCAAAACTGACAAAACAATAACTAGAACGGGAAATGGTTCAAGGAATATTTTTCTTGTAGTTCATTTAATTTTTTTGGTAAGTAAACTTGAGTATATTGAAAAGAAAGTTGGAAATGCCCAAGATCAAAGACTGAAGAAGATGGGATTCAAGGCACAGGTGAATGGAGAGAACTTGTAATAGAGAAGGACCAACTGCTTCACTCTAATTGAAAGGGGAAGGATGAGTACTGCTGCAGGAAAGTGTGTAGATCTCATGATCAAAAGTTGCAGTCATTCCCTTATAATGGTGTCTATTATTTCTGTTAGGAAGTTAATTATCTCCTTAAAGTGACAAAGGAATCAGAGGAGAGTACAGAGACTTGAAACAAGGTGCAGAAAAACAATCTAAAGTTAAAACAGGATCTCTAAGCAATGCCTGTGGCCAGGAGGCCAAGTTGGCCTGATCTAACCAGTTAGCTATTTCCTCCAGCAGAGCTCAACAGCCTCTGTGTAGAATCTGAGAAGATGGATGGCTAGTCCTCCAGACGTGATGGAAGAGCACAATTTGAAAAAGGAGTAAAACCCTACCATAACATTACACATGACAGTGGGGTAAAAGTTCAGTTGCATAAAATGGAGAATGTTGTTATGGCTAGCTTGGTAGAATGAGAATGGGCGCTAGTGGAGGATAGGAGCCAACCACCAAATACTGTCTGCTAAAGTTACATTACCACAGGAAGTTTACATGGGCTCTTACTGAGTTTCCAAGAGAATGGTTGAAAAGATGAACATTGGAATTTTTGTTGAGTAGGGAAGGAGTGTGGAGAGATGACTCCTGGAAGCATGGAGAACAAAGTTGACAATAGAGGTCCCAAAGAAGTGAGAGAACAATAGAGGGGTGCCCATAAGAGGCACGGTCAGGCTTGGGAGGAAGAGGAGGCCATGGGCCATGGAATAACACTAACTGAGGCATTGGAAGGCCCAGATTCTAGTACAAGCTTACTAACCATGTGGTCTGTCTGCTGTTTCATATTCCTCATTTAAAATTGAGAGTAATTGTATCTTTCCCATTCATCTTACAGACCTAGAGCTCTCTTTTTTCCACTGTGGCAGAGGTTGGGAGTGTGTTTGCAAAGGGAGGTGTTGACCAATGATTTACCATGGCACAGTGCTGGCCTCACATGTGCACCATGCTTAAGTTAGGAAACTAAAAATAGACTCTAAGGGTGCAAGGACTGACATGACCTGGAGTACACACCCCAAACAAAGGTCCAAAGTTTTGTTTAGAACTCATCCCCAACAACTGGAACTTCCCAAATATATTTCTGCACCACTTCCACCCAGGAAGAGCATCCATCTAAGAGCTCTGGACAGAATTCCAAGGCATACTCTGCCTTTCCCTGTTGTAGTTAAAAACAAGCTATTCCTCAGTGGTACTGTAGTTCTATTTTAGTGTTTTTAAAAATTTTTATTTGTTCTAATTAGTTGTACATGACAGAATATATTTACACATTTTGATAAATCATACATAAGTGGAGTATGATCTCTCATTTTTCTGATTGTACATGTTGTAGGCCCACATGAGGTAACAGTGTCTGTTTCACTCTACTATCCTTCCTACCCCCCTACCCCTTCCCCTCCCTTCACTCCCCTCTACCTAATATAAGATAACTCTATTCTTCCCTAGCCCCACCCCTTTATTGTGAATTAGCATCCACATAGCTGAGAAAATATTCAACCTTTAGTTTTTTTGGTTTGGCTTATTTCATTTAGCTTGATATTCTCCAACTCCATCCATTTACCAGAATCATCTACAACTAAGTAAAACAAATTTTAAAAAATTAAAAAACAAACAAACCAAAAACTAAAAAAGAGATAATTCATTGCATCCTATTAGATCATAATGGGATGAAATTAGAAATTAATAACAAAATAAAAATAGAAATCATTTTAACACCTGGAAATTAAATATGGAGTTAGAGAACATCATGCTATGTGAAATAAGCCAAACCCAAAAAACAAAAGGCTGAATGTTTTCTCTGATATGTGAAAGCTAATTTAAAATAAGGGGGGGTTGGGGATAGGGAAGAATGAATAATATACTTTTGAAAGACAAATAAGTCATAGAAGAAATCAGAAAAAAAATTCTTAGAAATACAACTAATCAAAATCTCTGGGAGAGTATGAAGGTGGTTCTAAAAGGAAAGATTTTAGCATTGAGTGACTATGTTCAAAGAATAGAAAAATACCAAATAAATAATCTAATGTTGCAGTTCAAGCTTCTAGAAAAGGAAGACCATCCTAATTCCCAGATCAGTAAAACAGGCTATAATTAAGATTAGTGCCAAAATTAATAAAATTGAGAACAACAGCAACAACAACAAAACCTACAAAAAAACCAATGCAACAAATTTTTTTCCTTGAAAATATAAATGAGATTAATAAAACCTTAGCCAAAATAACCAAAAGAAAAGAAGCCCTAAATCAGCAAAAATAGTGATGAAAAAGTAGATATCACCACAGACACTGCAGAAATCCAGAGGTTCATTAGACACTATTTTGAAAATTTATACTTCAATAAACAGGAAGACCAGAAGATATTGACAAATTTCTAGACATGTGGGACCTACCCAAATTGAACCATGAGAATATGGAAAACCTAAACAGACCAATATCAAGCAATAAGACTGACACTGCAATTAAAAGCCTTTCAGTAGCCAGGCACAATGGCACACACCTGTAGTCCCAGCAACTCAGGAGGTTGAGGCAGGAGGATCATGAGTTCAAATCCAACCTCAGCTACTTAGCATGGCTCTAAGCAACTCATCAAGACCCTGCCTCTAATAAAATATCAAAAATGGCTGGGGATGCGGCTTGATGGTTAAGCACCCCTAGATTGTTTAATTCCTGGTACCAAAAAAAACCAAAAAACAAAAAAACAAAAAAAAAGAACTTTCAACAAAGAAAAGTCCAAGACCAGATGGATTCTCAGCCAACATCTACCAAACTTGTAAAGAATTAAAAATGCCAATCTTCCTCAAATTATTCCATGAAATAGAAAATTAAGGAGCACACCTGAATCCATTCTATGATGCCAGTATCACTCCAATGCCAAAACCAAACAAAAACACATCAAGAAAATAAACATACAGGTAAATATCCCTGATGAACATAGACTAAAATTCCTTAATAAATATTAGCAAAACATATGTAAAAACACATTAAGGAGATAATACACCATGATCAAGTGGGTTTTAATCCAGACATGGAAGGTTGGTCTAGCATATGGAAATAAATAAATGTAACTCACAATATAAACAGAATTAAGGACAATAAACACATGATTATCTCAAAAGATGCAGAAAAAAACCTTTAACAAAATCCATCACTCATTCATGTTAAAATTGCTAGAGAATCAAGTGATAGAAGGAACTTAATTTGACAT
Organism: Sciurus vulgaris; assembly: GCF_902686455.1. Taxonomy (NCBI): domain Eukaryota; kingdom Metazoa; phylum Chordata; class Mammalia; order Rodentia; family Sciuridae; genus Sciurus; species Sciurus vulgaris. The sequence goes on along the minus strand of NC_136466.1, from coordinate 115,384,141 downwards.
TTTAAAGGCAATATGTGACAAACCTAATGCCAACATACCAAATGGAGAAAAACTAAAAGCATTTCCTCTAAAATCAGAGACAAGGAAAGAATGTTCACTCTCACTACTCCTATTCAATATAGTTTTTGAAACTCTAGCCAGAGCAATCAGACAAGAGAAGAAAATTAAAGGAATACAAATAGGAAAAGAAGTCAAATTATCTGTTTGATGATGACATGATCCTACATTTAGAATGTCCAAAAAACTCCACCAGAAGTTCGATCCCCAGCAACCCCCCCCCCAAAAAAAAGAAAGAAAAGAAAGAAAGAAGACTTCCAGAGCTGACAAACAAGTTCAGTAAAGTAGCAAGATATAAAATCAGTAGTATTTCCTATAGTGACTGTTGAAAAAAAAAACAAAAAAAAAAAAACACAAGAAAACTATCTCATTTACAATAACCTCAAAATAAGATAAAATACTTAGTAAATAAATCTAACCAAATAGGTGAAAGACCTCTACAATGTGCACTATAGAACACATATGAAAGAAATTGAAGAAGACCTTAGAAGATGAAAGGATCTCCCATATTTTTGGATAGGAAGAATGAATATTGTCAAAATGGTCATACTACTCAAAGCAATATACAGATTCAATGCAATCTCCATCAAAAACCAGTGACAATCCTAAAATTCTTTTGGAATAATAAAGGACTCAGAATAGCCAAAGCAATCCTGAGCAAGAAGAATGATACTGAAGGCATCATAATACAAGATCTCAAATTGTTCTACAGAGCTATAGTACCCAAACAGCATGGTACTGGCATCAAAATGGACATGAAAACCAGTGGAGCAGAATAGAAGATACTGAGACAAACCCACCTTCTTACAGGCATCTGATACTTGACAGAGATGCCAGAAATATATGTTGGAGAAAAGACAGTCTTTTAAACAAATGATACAGGGAAAATTGGATATCTATATGTAGAAGAATGAAACTAGATCCTTATCTTTCAACCTGCACAAAAGTCAAATTGAAATGAATCAAAGACTTAGAAATTAGACCAGAAACTTTGCAACTACTAAAATAAAACATGGGGTCAACACTCCAACATGTTGGTGAAGGTACCAACTTCCTTAATAAGACCCCTAATGCTAAAACTCAAGAAATAAAAACCAAGAATCAATAAGTGTGACAGAATCAAATTCATAAGTTTCTGCACAGCAAAGGAAACAATTAAGAGCACAAGAAGACAACCTACAGAATAGGAGATCTTTATCACCTACTCCTCAGACAAGAATGTATATGTATAAAGAACTACAAAAATTTAATGCCAAAAATATAAATAAATAAATAAACCAATCAATAAATGAGCAATAGCTGGGCATGTTGGCACACTCCTGTAATCCCAGCATCTCAGGCAGCTGAGGCAGGAGGATCGTCAATTCAAAGCTAGCCTCAGCAACTTAAGTGAGGCACTAAGCAACACATTGAGACCCTGTCTTTAAATAAGGTTTGAAAAAAAAAGGGAATTGGGGATGTGGCTTAGTGGTTGAGTGCCCCTGAGTTCAATCCCCAATACCAAAAATTAAATAAATAAATAAATAAGTAATAGAACTAAATAGATTTTTATTAAAAGAAGAAATGCAAATGACCAAGGAATATATGAAAAATATCTCAACATCCCTAGCCATCAGGTAATTGCAAATCAAAGCTATAATAAGATTTTACCTTATTCCAGTTAGAATGGCAATCATCAAGACTATAAATAATAAACACTGTCAGGATCTGAGGGAAAAGGTGCACTTATACATTGTTAATGGGACTGTAAATCAGTATAACCACTTTGGAAAGCAGCATGGAGATTCCTCAAAAGATTAGAAAAGGAACTACCATAAGATTCAGCTATCTCTCTTCTCTGTATAAATCCCAAAGATCTAATATCAGCATATTATAAGGATGTAGTCACAATATTATATATTGTATAAACAATATTTATAGCACCACAATTCACAGTAGCCAAGCTATCAAACCAATATACGTATCCATTAACAAATGAATAAAGAAAATGTGGTATATATACACAATGGAGTATTATTCAGCTATAAAAAAAATGAAATGGCATTTTCCTATAAATGGATGGAACTGGAGAACATCATGTTAAGTGAAATAAGCCAGGCTCAGAATGTTTTCTATCATATGGAGAAGCTAGAGAAAAAGAAGGGGAAAAAAGGTGGGGGACACCTCAAAAGCATCATCTTACTCCAGCTAGAATGGCAATCATTAGGAATACAAAGAAGAATTAATGCTGGTGAGGATGTGGGGGAGGGGGAACGTACTCATGCATAATTAATGGGACTGCAAATGCAGATCAGTGGAGTGAAGGAGGGGGTTTGAGTCGGGAGTGAGAATGGGAAAGGAGAGGAGTGGTGGAATGAGATTTATCAAATTATGCTGTGTGAAGGTTTGAATGTACCATGGTGAATTTCACCTTTATTTATAACTATAAGTACAGATTTATAAAATCAATAAATAGATGAGGAGAAGGCCAGTGGAGCAGAGGAGGGGGAACAGAGGGGGAGAAAAAGGAGGGAGGGAGGAGGTATTGGGTACTGAAATTAAGCAAATTATATTCCATGCATGTGTGATTGTGTTAAAATGAACCCCACTTCTAGGTATAGCTATGATGCACTAATAAAAACATTTTTTTTAAGTATGTTAGAATAAAATCCCCTCCTTTGCCACCAAGCCATCTCAGGTCCTGGAATTTGGCACTTTGCTTTCTTTCACCTTAGGCCCTTTGCATCAATTGTTCTCTTGCCTTGGAATGCTATTCTCCCTGAGCTGGTTCTTTTTTGTTACTCAAATCTCATACTCAATGCTACCTTCCCAGAGAGTCTTTCCTTGACCACTTCCACTCCCAGTCAAAAATAGGTTGGATGATTCCATCTGTCTCACAGAAACACGCATATCCTTTACCTTGTTCTTTATTGTCTACATCTCTTTTCCTTTTCTATCCTTAAAAAAGTTCTCTTTAGCCCATTTCTTAAGTTAGTCTATGGTGTATATATAGACATCACTTAGAATTTCCTAGGCACTACTTGTGGGGCTAAACTCACGGAGCAAACACTGGCTTTAGATTCAAACACATTCCTCCCTTCCTCTCTCCCTCTCTTTCTCTTACCATTCTTCTTCCACCCCTCTTTCTCTTCCTCCCTCCTTTCACATAATTAACTCATAGTCTCCCATGTTATACCAGACTCACATTTCTAAACATAAAGACAGCTACAATCTAAAAAAGGGAGTACTCAACTTGAAGTCCAAAGACTTGGGGAATTTAAGTAAAATTATGTTTTCTTCCTATTTACTTGGTTCCACACCTGAGTTTTCTTATATTTGAGGTGTCATTAAAAATAATTTCACAGGTTATCATTGAGTGAGGCAGTGGGTATTATCAGTTATCTATGGCTACAATAATACTGTGCATCAAACCTCTCCAAAACTTAATGGTTTAAAGCAGTCGCTGAATATTTCTCATTCCTCTTTGGGTCAGTTGAGACATTTTGCTGATCCGGACTGGGCTCACTCATGTATCCCCAATCAGCTAACCACTCAACTGGGGCTAGCTGACCCTGTCCCATATGATCTCTTGACTCCCAGCAGGCTAGTCTGGACTTGTGTTTCTGGTGATGGCAGGGTTCTAAGAGAGTAACCCAAAACCCATAAGCACATTTTGAGTCTCTACTTGTATCAAGTTTACTACTCTCCCATGATCCAAACATGGCCAAGCTCACTACCAAAGGGCATACATATAGGGAATTATGCAAAATCCATGGCTAGCAACACATTCAATCTAACACAGTGGGATTAAATAATGATGTGTGCTTTTCCTCCCTGGGAAGGCTTCGCTGGTCTTCCTTGGCAGCCGTGAGCTCTCTTTGTGATATACTGCCATCAGAGAAGTTATTCATAAACATTTATTGAATTCTTAACATTCCCTCAACTCTGGGTATTGGGGTGCTGCAGATACAGCCACGAATGTTAAAAAAAAAAAGGCCCTCATATTTTAGTGGTGGAGACAGTGAGTGAATACATGGACTCGTGACAATATACACAGCTCCACATACTGATATGGACTCCAGAAATATTGCTTTAAAGCTCTTTGTGAGCATGTCAAGTCTCTGCATTATACCAGGACCTCCTGGAGGGAAGAGGCCAATACTTTTCATCTTTGCATCTCTGGTTCTCAGAAGAATATTGGCTCTGTAAGTAAAGAATCTGCAAGTGGGCAGAGAGGTCTGCAGAAGACATGGCAATGAGAGGGGCAGAGCTAAGAACTTGGCCATGGCAGGAGCTATTCATTAGGTACTTTTTCTTGTCAACTCTTACATCCTCCCAAGGGAAAACACAGGGACTGCCCTTTCTTGCTGACATTCTTCTTCCTAGATAAGCCTCTGCAGGGACCCCTTCTGACTCAATAGCTATCATTTATCGGTGATTCTGACCAATGGCACTAGTGGCATTTGCCTAGCATAGCTTCTTTCCTGACCCAAAGAATTTTTTCTCCCCCTTCCAGGTACTTCTATGTCTTATCATAGCTGACTGTGTTGGTAAAGTCAGAGAGGACAAAGGGCATGTGGACCTAGAGGTTTGCCTTCCTGCCATCTGGGATTACAGAGGTGGGTATTAATCATTTTGAATAGAAAGGATCAACAGTATCCACACTTTCTCAGTGTGAATGAAAGGTAACTTGGGCCACAATGAATGAATTTTACTATCAGAGTTTATCCAAAACTTGACTTGGTTTTAGAGCCCCTATTAAATGTCACCCAAGACCTCTTTCTATAAACTAGTATGCCCACTTGAGGATATTGGTTAGTTTAAAAGTACTAATGTGTCTTTATCCATTGTATGTGTGTATCTAATTATCCCACCACGTCTCACAAATATGTACAATTAAAATTTTTTAATTAAAAAAAATCAAGGACGTTACTCTTTACCAGGGTTTTAGCTGCTCAGCCACTACACCTCCTTCCCTTCCTATGGAGTATCCATTTTCACAGCATGAGTCTGGGTAGAAGGCAAAACCTGCCTCCCACTCTAGAAATGAATCAAACCAGATTCCAGTTTCATTTGTCCTCATTGACAAGGTGGTAGATGCCTAAGACCAAGACCAGCCAATCAGTTCCTCCCATCTGGGACAAGGGTGCATTTTTTTCTCTAGGTGCCCAAGATAGCAAGAGTAACATCACCAACAAGAAATAGTGTCCTGAAACTAGTATCCAATAGGGTTAGAGGCTGAATCGTGTCACCTTCTACGTAAATTGATATACTGAATACCCAACTCCAAGTAATTCAGAATGTGACCATGATTGGAGATAGGGCCTTCACAGAGGTGATCAAGTTAAAGTGAGATTACTAGGGTGAGTCCTAGTCCAGTGTGCCTGATGTCCTTATTTTAAAAAAGGAAAATTGAGACATAGACATATGAATAGAGGAAAGACTATGTGAAAAGACATAGAAAGCCAAGTGAACATGAAGATCATCACCCACAGCCAAGGAGAGAGGTCTGAAACAGATTCTCCCTCACAGCCCTCAGAAGGAACCAACTCTCTGACACCTTCATCTGACTTCTAGCTTCTAGAATTTTAAGGTAATAAATCTCTGTTTTTTAAACCACCCAGTCTGTGGCACTTCGTTACAGTAGCTCAAACAAGTTAATACAGCATCTTCATCAGAAAACTTCCATGATATAGTTTTGGACCCTTGCCTTCTGGCTTCTGCTCCACATCTTCCAGGCTTTTATGAAACTGTTAACTATCTCTTTAAGAAATATTTTTCAAGTAAAATTCAGCCAAGATTTATGGTTTCCAGCTAAGAAATCAACTAATGTGAATACCATGTACTGAAGAATTTTTCCTCCATAGGGAAGTTGGATTTTTTTCTTCTTCTTTCATTGAAACAGCTCATGTATCTGAGCTCTCTGGTCAAGCCAGATTTCTGTAGGGTTCGAGCATCTATACTTCCTCTGTGGTTAGTGGACTTTTAACTAATCTGTCCCTGCTTCTCTTTTCTATCTCATAATAATAATGCAGTTTTCTTATATGACCCTCAGAGTTAGTTGGTTTTCCTATTTGGTTCATTTAAAACATCCAAGATCAGATATTGTTCAAGCCATCCAGAGGGCCAGATGTGCCTCCTGCAATATGGTATACTCTGCAAATATTCACAGTCTGTCCCTGATCCCAGCACCTTAGAGGTGGGGACACTGATGGTGACTTCATTTTTTTTCCTTCTCTAGAGTGGATTTTCTGAGTAAGCCTCTCTTCTGTCTTTACATTGTGCTTAGTCACATTAACACCAACTCTTGGTTTGCTAATGCCCTTTTATACAATGTCTGGATTTCATCTACAGTGATAGTGTTTCATTTCTCCTCAGTCTATGACACTGGGTTTATATAACCACTAGTTAGGTGAAATTGTCTTATCTGATCCTAGGGTTGCACAGGCTCAAAAGGCTGGTGAATTGAAATTTATTTTGTTGGTTGCTGTGATAACTCACAATTCAAGAGATGAAAAGAAAAGAATTTTAAAAAAAACTACAATCAGGGGTAGAAATTATTAAGCCCAGTCTTATTATTTTAATTTCAAAGCAGAAAAGAAAGAAGAAAAGGCAATCAGAAAATACAGAACTAGTTCTGCCCCCCATTTGTATTCCCCCCAAAAAAGTACAGAATTAACCTTTGTTAGGGAAGAACTATGTGCTAAGCATGATGCTACTGCTTTACAAATATATCAATGTAATTCTAGCAAAAGTCTTCCAACAGAGCTGCTGGGATGATCATTCCATTCTATATATGTGCAAGCATGCTTCACACCCATAATTGGCCAAGTCAGTATCCTGTATTATGCCAAAGAATGCTCTTTCTGCTACACAGGGAAATGGGGAACATGTTCTCTGTATCATCCAAGAGACCCCAGAAGTAATGGCATTCCCTTTGCTGAGAGGATCTGGAGCTTAAACAGGACAGGAAAGTCAAGTTGCTCCTCAGAGAAGTCAATGGTGCTGGGGATTCCACCATCACCCTTAGGACCCTCCCTCTGCTTTCAGCTCGTCCCTGACAACACAAGTAGGACAGCCACCTTCTGGGGTTCTGCCTGTTCCACCTCTAGGCTTTGATTTATTTTTCCCATTTTGAGAGTCTTGGCATTTTGCTTCTTTTCTATTTTTGCTTTTTCTGTTTACTCGTTTTATAGATTATGGTGGAAGGGGTATTGGGTGTATGTATTCTATAGCCATTGATGGCTATGGCCCTTGCTCTTTCTGGGGAAAAAGTGAGGGCACAGGTGAGTGATCTTGGACAAGTCACTTAACCTCTTGAACCCTCATCAACTTTATCTCTGTGTCAAGATGATGGTACTGTGTGTAGCCTACAGCAGACCCTTTCTTGATCACCACTCTTACCACAGCAAGAGCTGTGAGTCAAAACAAAAAGTCTGTCTCTCTTATGATGTGAGTAATTAATTACAGTCCTAAACATCTGCCTTAAAGAGAGCCTTCTTATCTTCCAAATGGCATTTACAATTGACTAACAGCATCGGTTTGGGGAGGGGAGGAAGGATCAGACGTCATGACTGCAAGCTCACTCTGTACACAGCTCTGACCACACTTTCTTCAATCTTTTTATTTCCAGTTTATAGGAAGAAAGTTTTGCTCACAGCAACTTCGATACCAGGGCATGAAGTACATGTTGAATTGGAAGGGTAGGGCAGAGTACTTTGGTAAGTGAAATTTGACTCACTGTCATTCAGTTTTTAATCAAATCACTCCATTTTGGAGGTACCTAAAACATCATGGGCAATTCTCTAGGAAATATTCACAATTGACATTTTTTTTTGGGGGGGGGGGGGGGGGCTAGAGATTGAACCCAGGGCCTTGTGCTTACAAGGCAAGCACTCTACCTACTGAGCTATCTCCCCAGCCCCACAATTGACATATTTGAACTTACTGTTAAATAAGTGAGCAAGGAGTTATATTTGACCCCTCTTCTACCAGAGCACAGTAACCACCCTTGTAATCATAAACCTGAGAGGGGTCTGTGTTTAGTGTGAGAGGGAGGTGCATCTGCAGGAATACTGTAAGTTACCACCAGAATGTGAGTTGTCTTTTATATCCCCTCTTTCCATGTAAAAGAGAAGGTGGGTCCAAATGCCCAATAAATACTTCTCTAGGTATCAAGAGGAACAACCTACTACTATGGTTGAAACCATTTTTTGTTTTTTTATACCTTCTTTCCCATGGAACTGGATTAAGCTCTTGGACTTGCATGGAGATGCTAACTAGAACGTAAAAACCTCCAATGATACCAGCTCTCCTAGAGAGAAAGATTTATTTTCTTTTTAATAAAGATATTGGTAGTGGTATTAATACTAATACTACTTAACATTAATACTATTAAGAATACTACTTAACTACTTACTTACCACTACTTAACATTAATAAGACATTCACTGTATTTCAGGAACATTTGAATGCCTTATGTATATTAGCATTAAATTCTCATAATAATCATATACAAGTTACATGAGATTTTTATTCACATTTGCAAATGAGAAAACTGTGACTGAGAGATAAAATGTCTTTTCCAAGGTCACACAATTGGTGGAGTCAAAATTTTAATACAGAAAGTCTGATCCTGATACCACACATCTTAACCACTACTCAAAAGGCCATTGGTCCCCACCTCCTCTGGAGTCTCCCCAGATCCATGTCTGATCTATAACTCTCTTATCTTAGAGATGGTTTCTCAGGATGATTCTTGTTAGGCTCAATGAAGTCACTCCTAGTAGTCCTTCTTGAACAGTCCCATTCCGGGAACAATTCTCAGCAGGAGTTTTATTGGGAAAATTTCTGTCATTGGAAGTGGCTTCCATCACCACCTCTTGTCTTGGCTGCTGCCAGTGAGTATTGTTATCAAGTATCCTCCTTTGCCAACATAATTTTAGAGTACTCTTAGTTTCAGCAACTGCAGTTCTTCCCAGTGCAACCTCCAGTGTAACTTCATGATGCTACAATGCCTTAAAGATCTCTTATGGATGTTATCAAGGAAGCAGGTCTATATACCCCCTTATTTCCCTCTGTTCTTTGAGGCATAGCACAGGTCCATATGGCTTATAACACTTAATAATTATGCATATACATACTTATATCCATATATTACCATCAAATTTACAAAATAAATTAAAATTAATCAGCTCACCTAATTCTCAAACTAACCCTACAAGTGAGAGTATTATGATCCTCAGTTTAGAGATAAGAAAATTGAGGCTCATGGAACTTTTATGGCTTTCCCAAGATTTTATACTAATGTCAGAATCAGAAAAAACTAATCTTAGTTGCTGATTCTATCATACCATTACCAAGGTTATTCTCAATCTTGTAACTTTCTGATTTTATGGGCAAAACTAGATTTTCTTGTTTTAATTTTTACTTTGATTATCTATGAGACTTTCTTGTAGTTCTTTCTTTCCTGTTGTCTACACCTTCCGTTTTGGTGGTGGGAGAGAAATAGTTACCTTTTATGAGTTGACTAATAAGAACTCTTACTATCATGGGGAAATTGATTCTTTATCAAATATTTTGCAAATGTTTTCCTAGCTAGTCTTGTGCATTTAACATTGTTTATAGTTTTAAGCTGTACAGAAATATAAAAATTTCATGTTGTCAAATTTATCAATATATTTCTTCATAGTTTTCTATGAAGTTTCTCTCTTGCCAAAGCCTTCTCAATACAAAATCATAAGTATATTTTAACCTAGTTTACAGTTTTACATTTATATTTGATTCTTTAGTGTAACTGGAATGCATTAAGTGTATGATGTGAGCTAAGGTTTCGGTTTTGAAGATTTTCAAATGTGTAGCACTATTTGTGAAGTAATCCATTCCCCCTACACTGATTTGATATTCCTCATATTTAAGAACTACAGATATTTGTGGGGGACTCCATGCTTTCCATTCACCTCCCTTGATATGTTAATACTGGTTCCTTACAGGTGCTTTCTGTCTCGACCTCAGGACTTCTTCAGGTGCTAAAAGGTAGAACCCACACGCATCTTAGCCTCATCTCCTGTGGGACTTGGCAACAGCATCTAATTAATGCCTCAGCACTTGGGACCTTTAGTAGAAGACCCCTGGGCTCCGGGTCTCTAGTCAAATGCACCAATTGAAAAGAAATGCTTCCTTCAGTTGTGTGTGTGTGTGTGACTGTGTTTCTGTGTGTGTATCTCAGGGTTACATATTCTACAGTTCTCCAACCACACAGCCATTATCTTCCTGTGGTTTATATTCCTGAAGAAGGAACATATTTAGAACCTGATGCTGTCCTTCCAAGAATTTCTTATTCAAGGAAAGTTTTGCTCCATTTCACATGGGGTCCTTTGCAACCTTCATTTTAAAGATGTGCAGGTCATAAGGGAAATGTGGAAATACATGAGAGTTCAAGACCTAAGTTACTGCAATTTCTTAAGCAAATTGAATGCTGACCTGGGGAGTAAGAGACCAGAATTTTTGTTAATCTCTGTGAAATGTTCATTTTACTCCTATTTATGGTATGTCCTAATCATTTAAAATCATAGTGTTACTTCAGAAATGAACCCTTGAGACCTTTTTTCTTTTATGTTTTTAATTTGTTCTAATTAGTTGTACATGACAGTAAAATGCATTTATATGTTTTGATAGATCATACATAGAGTGTAATTTCTCATTTTTCTGATTATACATATTGCAGGATCACATGGATCATCCAGTCATATATGTACATGAGGTAATAATGTATATTACACTCTACTAACCTTCCTTTAGTCCAATCTCTTTGTTTTTACAGATGAGGAAACTGACACCTAGGGATCAAACAAAGATCTGCTCCCTGCTCAGAGCAGGTTGATAGGGCATGTCTCAAGGCACTACATTGCTTACCATAGGAAAGGTAACTAAAACAAACAGTTCAACCTATAGTAATTGTATTAATATCCAAACCTCAAGTCAGGGCACATGCTCAAAGTGGAACAGTCTTTCTAATGGATCCATTTAAATACATCTTGGATTGAGAAGAAACTTGACTCTAAACATTCTTCCCACTCATTCTTTTTCTGCCTCCTTGTTATACCTTTCTCCACTCGCTGACTCCTTTCCTCCTGTCTGTCTGCCCCATTGCTCTGCCACCTCTCCTGCCAGAAATTATGCTTGCTGCACAGACACCTCATCAGAACCTCTGAAGGACACTGACTGGAATGAGCGCCTCTCCTGTGTGGGAGCAATTGTTCTGCAGCCACTCCTACCAAGCTGGGCCTCTGGGTCCCAGAATTCTAGCAGGAAAAGGCAAAGTAAGCGAGTTAGAGCAGCAAGGATGTGCTCACTGACTTAGGAAGGCCAACCCTGCAATCCATCTATCCAGGACTTCACATGAGCTGGATTTATAATCTCCTTCCTGATCTCCACTGCTCTCCCACACATTCTTGTTACCTTTGAAAAGAAAGACAAGGCTGACTGCAATTATTCAGGCAGAAAAGAGAACCATTAGGGCTACAAAATTGTAGGAATTATAATCCCTGGTTCATGCGCCCTCTCATATTGGTCCTTGCAGAGTCTCCTTTTATTTAGTTAGTTCTTTGATCAAATATTTTAAGCAAAATAAGAGGTTTCCAGAACTGTCCACTGAAAATAAACCTCAGAATTTGATGCCAACCTACACATAGCCCTCTTTCCACCTGCATGACCTTTTGTTCTTTTAAACACCTTTTCATATGACTTTATTGTATCTATCTAGTCATAAGAAATAAAGCCAGCTCTCCATATCCGCAGATTCTGCATGTGAAGATTCAACAAACCTTAGTTTGAAAATATTTGTAAAACTTCCATCTGTATTGAGCATACACAGACTTGTTTCTGTCATTGTTCCCTAAACAATACAGTATTAATTATTTACATAGCATTTACATTTTATTAGGTATTATAAGTAATCCAAAGATTACTTAAAGTATATAGGAGGACATGTTAAGTTGTATGCAAATACTACTCCATTTCATATAAGGAATTTTGGTGTCTTCATGGGGGGGGGGGGGTCCTGAAGCCACTCACCTTCAGATACTGAAGAATGACTATTTTAGGCATTTTTAACATTGTAAAAAATGTATCATATGATGTTGAAAATTTTCTTTAAAATAATTAAGGAGGGGAGAAGTAGCAAGAGATGTAGAGACACAAGATGTGCCATACAGATAGAAGCTGGGTGAAGGATGCATGGAGGAAATCACAGTATCTTATTTTGAGTATGTTAATATTTTCCATATTAAAAATTGTTAAGCCAGGTATGGTGGTGCACACCTGTAATCCCAGCAGCTCAGGAGGCTGAGGTAGGAGGATCAAGAGTTCAGAGCCAGCCTTAGCAACTTAGTGAGGCCCTGTCTTAAAATGAAAAATAAAGAGGACTGGAGGACCCAGGAAATGGCTCACTGGTTAAGCACCCCTGGGTTCAATTCCCAGTACCACCTCCCCAAAAAAAGTTAAAACATATCATGCTATATGGAATATTTGATGACTTTTTAAAAAAATTTTAGTTGTAGATGGACATAATACCTTTATTTTAGTTATTTATTTTTTACGTGGTGCTGAGAATCTAAACCAGTGCCTTACACGTGCTAGAGAAGCAGTCGACCCAACCCCAGCCCAATATTTGATGACATTTTAATTAAATATTTTATTCATTCATGTCGTTGTATGTTTTGATTTCTGAATAATATTCCACATTGAAAATCACCATTTATTTGAAATGATTATTAATATAAGAATCAAAACAAAAGAATTTTTAAATTTTTGTACTTTTTTTCTAATTAGTTGTATGTGACAGTAGAATGCATTTATGCGTTTTGATAAATCATACATAAATAACTTGGAATGGAACTCCCATTTGACCCAGCTATCCCACTCCTTGGTTCATACCCAAAGGACTTAATATCAATATATTACAGCAATGCAGCCATATCAATGTTTATAGCAGCTCAATTCACAATAGCTGAACTATGAATCCAACCTACATGTCCTTCAACAGATGAATGGATAAAGAAAATGTGGTATTACAATGAAATATTACTCAGTTTTAAAACAAAAGATTTTTGATTAGCCTAAAAAGTCAACGTAGCAATATTAGATTTTTCCCATTGATTGTGGTCACCAACTATGCTTACCTCAATTCTTTTATTCTTCCCTCCAACTCTGCCCTCTTATGAATAGATCCATCCTCCCCCTTCTCCCAGGATTCCACGAAGCAGATCCAGCCCTAGGTGGGCTCTGGGGGCAAGAACCTTGGTGTTTAAATTTTTCTCCAGTTGGATCTGGTTCTTAGCCATTGTATCAACCTTGGCTCCCTGAGGTGTTGCTTCCCCGCTGGGGTACCTTCTTCCTTTTCTCCCCATGGTGCCCTGAGGCCTTGGCAGTACAGGACCCTGAAGAAAAAATGCAAAGGGAGAACTTGCTTATGTTTTTTATTCTCTTCAGTTGCATTTTCCCTGTCTGACCTTTCTGCTCCCTTCAGAGATGGGCTCTTGCTAAGTGAGGCTCCCTTGCCAATGCCTAGGCCCTAGCTAGAGATGAGCTTTCTGTCATTGATGCAAAGTCTATTTCAGAATCAAATCCAGAGAAAATGAAGTGTGGCTCTCTCTTTTGTCCTGATCAATGACTTTTGTAAGTAACATAGAATCCACTCTCAAATGCACTTCTAAACAGCACAGAGTTTGATTTTCTTGGAGACTTAGTGGTAACCTTCTTTCCCAAAATGCTAATCCTTTCCTTAATTTGTCAAATATTTATTTGGTACCTATGATATGCTAGGTACCTTGTGAGTCTCTGTGCATCTAGTGGCAAATAGGATGCAATCTCTGCTCTCAAAGAGCTCCCCATTTTCTTGGGAACACAGAAAAGAACATAAACAAATACAATAGAGGCTCTTACAGACTGGGTTGGCCTCATTATAACTTCCATGGCCTCTATTACTTTTGCCTTCCTTGACCCTTTCCTCCATAAAATCATTAAAAATTATATTTCATATTTATGCACATTGCCTAAAGACACATGTATTAATGTTATATATTAAAATGCTTTCTTCAACCTAAAAGTTAACTTTTCTTCTAATTTGAAAGGACATGAAAACATTTTCATGGGTTTCTAAAAGTATGATGAGCCCTAGGCTCTGCTTCCTGAGTCCACTGGAGAAGCTAGCCTTGCTTGCCATATATACTGTCCTCTCTGTTTTAGGATAACTTTGCCCCACCTCTTCATTCCTTTCATTTCTGAGAATAACGACTACCCCCTCTATATGATGATAATTCTGTGTTTGGTTTTCATCAATTGAAACTGCATACACTGACAAAGAATAGCAATGAAATCACACTTAAATGAAGGCATTTCAATCTATCATAATTGCAGTTACACATTTGTCAAACAATAATAATTGTTAAATGTATTGCATCCTAACTGTGAACAACACTGCTCCCCATGTATTAACTCACTAAAGACAACGACTCCATGAGGTGCTTTTAGTATCATTATGGCATTTTACAGATGATCAAACTAAACATTCAGAAGTTAAATAACTTGTTTATGGCTATACAACTAGTAAGCATCACAGTCAGGATCCTAATCTAAATTATCAGGTTCTAGAGCATTAGTCAATATGTGAGATCACCTAGGACAAAATTGTATGAGATTTATTATTCAGGATGTTTTCAACTGAGTTGTGTATTTTCTACCCTTTACAAAAACCTACCAGAAGCACACAGTCCATCGGTTGGGAACCTGTACTTAGGGTAAAGATTCTAACTCATCTTTTCAGCATGAAGCTCATTAGTAGGGGGTCTCATTAGTATCTGAAGTGTTCCTAGTTCAGGGAACCTATTATGGTAATGACAGAATGAGGCTTCCCTGAGTAATCTAAAGCTCCCTCTGGTACCTGTCCCTGGGCCAGCTGGATAATAAGTCCTTTCTAGCCCACAACATAATTTAAGAGATTTGGGATTCCCAACTCTCTTGCATTGTCCATAGACATGAGGATTAGAGTAATAGCCACTGCTTCTCCAGGCTGTGTCCTCACCAACAGTGTAGACTCACAGGAAAGGAATTCAGGTAAAAAAGATGATGTCTTAAATTCTGGGTCCATAATGCCAAAACAATTCTCACTTGCCAAGTAGAGACTTATGTAATCACAAGATTAAAGAGTTTTTATTTCCAAAATGTTATCACAGGCAGCATAATAATCCACCTTAAGTAATTGCCAAAATACTTTCCCCTCAGTCTTAAGTGTTCTGAGTTGATAGAAAAATATCCTCCTGAAACTAAACCGTTAACTCCAGAACTGTTCTGTGCAACAAGAGCTAGGAAGACAGAAAAAGGAAACATTTGAACTGACAGGTACATTATGAAGGAAGGGGGATAATACCCTGACCCATTATTTCAGTTTTCTTGTCCAGATATATCATTTAATCAACTTCAGAACCTAAGCACGGAATTCAAAGTCAGGACAGAAAACCATGGTGTTTTTCCATATCTGGGGGACAAGGCCTTGAGAACCAGTCATTTCTTTCATTCACACAGCTTAGAGCCAAAAAACATGCTCTGACTGAATTGTATTACATATAATTAATGAATGATAATATATGCAAGTTAAGTTAATCCCTAATAGCCCCATATACTGTGACATTTGGGTAATCAGTAATGAGCTGACAGATAAAAGACCATGTGACCATCTAATAAAACATTGGCTCCTTTCTTAAAAGGAAACAAAAACATTATGTGTTTTTAAAAATAAGTTAAAGACCATGGGGATCTTTTCTTCTCTAAAGAAGTCTCTGATCACTTAGCAGGAGTTTCTGTAGTGGGATTCCAGGCAGAGTCAAATGCTTCTGTCAGCATGTGGATAGGTGACAGATGGTAGATTTTTGCCTTTCAACACATAACCGTAACCTTATGCACTGTCTGAGTTTATTTTCAATCCCATGCACAAGGGCGTATTGTTTATAATAAGCTGTTCTTCAAACCTATTTCCAGGAAAGATTCTCCATGTGTCACCCTGCATCACTTCTCAGGCTGCACAGTGACCATGAGGACTCCAGGACCTGGGGCCAGATGTCAAGAGCCAGTAATGGGAAGGGCTGTGTGAAATTTTCCAGTCCTTGTTACTATTTATATTAATACCTAGCCTCGTTTCAAATGCACCTCAGATACACGACTCAGGATTTGCAGACATACTTCTACTTTCTCACCTGGAATTAAAACCAACATGCTTTTCACCAAACCATCCCTACTTGTTATAAAAGGAGAGAAGAAAAGAAAATTTTGTTTCACAGGTCAGGTTTCTATCTCGAGGTGAAAAAACTCTGTAATTTATACTCAAAAAGTAAACAAGCTACACCCACCCCAGCCTCTTGGGTGTGTGAACATTCAATGAGCAATTCTAATTTTATTCTTGGTTCTGTGTTCATGCTCTAAGTCAACTCTTGCCTGCTCTTTATTTTGAAAGTAGAGAATTCAGTACCCTGATCCCATCTGACCCTGAAATTGCTCTCGGCTTTTTAGAGAAGTACAGAGCTAACACAGGGATATGAATTTGAGCACAAATTCTAGTTATATGGCTCCACCTGAAATGAGAGGCAAAGAACAACTCTTGGATTTATGAACTCCAATTTACTTGGGGGAGAAGCTGGATAAAACTTGGAGCTCAGTCTCAAAATAGCCTGAACAATTTTAGTTTCCTGACAGCATTTGGTGGCAAGCCTGTTAGAGAACACCATCTTGAAATTTCCCATTTGTATGTTGCAGATAGCTCATCCTACAGATGCACCCAGAGCTTCTGAAGTATCAGTGGCTAAGGTACACCTGGTATGGAACACAGGTGTCGAGGGAGAAAGAGGGCTTTAGATGGACCCCATACCTTTTGTGGTCTACATTTCTGCTATTAATTAGCTAATGATGCACCTCATCACAACCCAGAGAGATGCCAGAGTACACTGATTAAAAGTATGGATTCTGGAGTTAGAGGACTTAAAATCTCAGCTCTGCAATTACTGTCTGACCAAGAGCAAATTTCTTAACTTTCCTGAGCTTTCTAAGGAGGCAAAGTAAAGCAGGACCCGGCACAGTGCTTGTATATCTGGGGGTTCACCCTTTCCTTTTTACTAAGTATTAACAGAGATGATACATATGAGACTCAACATGTAGATGAGTCTCGTGAATTATTAGTTTGTCTTTATCACCAGAGGCCCAACAATGCAGAATTTAAAATTAAAAAAAAATTCCCACTGTCTTTCCTATTCCTGTTGCCCCTCCCCTTCATTTCCCTTTGTCGAATCTACTGAACTTCTATTCTCTACACCAACCCCTTGTTGTGTGTTAGCATCTGCATATTAGAGAGAACATTTGACCTTTGGTTTTTGGGGGATTGGCTTATTTCACATAGCATAATATTCTCCAGATCCTTCCATTTACCAGCAAAAGTCATAAAGTCTTAAAATATTATTTGAATTATTACTATTTGTAAAAGGACATTTAAATGTGCTGTTTCTGAGTCTATGTATCAAGTCATTTGATAGAGACAATCTTATTCTTGGGGACCTTTCTGAGGGGCTGAGGAGTCATGACTGGTGCCCACCTACTGTTTCTGTGGAAGGGTTTTAACAGGGATTCCCTAACAGTCTTGGTGCTTAAGTGCCTTGGCTAATGACATTAGACAGTGCCATTCCCACATGGATATCATAATAATGAGATTTAGGGGAGTCTATGGGGGTCAAAAAGAAATGGGACATACACTTCTTACTTTAGATATCAAGCTATTAGAATATCTCTGAATTATTGAAGTTCTTCCTACTGAACGAATCTGGCAGGAATGGTCACACTAGAGTGGGAACCAAGGGGAAGTTCACTATTAGGTATATTTTGAGTGCTTTAGGGTCAACAACAGGGTCAAAGTTGTCCCAGGAGAGCTGGTCTGGCACTGATGTCATCCTTTCCTGATTCAGTTATCCTCATATCATAGCCCAGCCCAGTAGAAAGTATTTGAGAAAGAAAACTAACCTTTTGGGAGCCAAACAGCCCCAAGACTGAGTGGAACTTGCCACTCTAAGGAGAAGCATCTGGCCTTCCAATTTCCCCTGGCCCCCAGATCACTGGTGGTAAACAGCATTTCTGCTTACCCTAGATTGACAGACTTTTTGTTTGCAATAGAGACACAGCAAGAGCAGTTATCATCCATGAGTAATTGTGTTGGCCAGTCTGGAAGAAAGATCTGAGACTTGTCATGGTCAATAGTCAGGGGAGAAAAGTACCAACTTCTCTTCTCAGTGAGAATGGAAGACTGGAGTTATTATAAATCAAACATTCAAAAACATGTGAGGCTATTTCATATTCCAGCTATGCCTACGTGCATTTGAGTTGGCAGTCCTTATCACATCTGTTTCTGAGTCCTCTGGTCCTCTGCAACTTCTAAACTAAAGAACTCATGAAAACTAAAAGTAACCAGGAACTCACATCTTATAGAGTAGGACTGTATCTCATTACCTTACTGCTTTGTGGTCCAGATTTCCAAAGCAAAGAGGTGTACTACAATGGAAGTTAGAACAATGAACTGGTTAGCTTATCTTTCAAGTTAATTGTTCTTTCTTTCTTTCTTCTTTTTAATTTAATCTCCTTACCAAAACCCTCCTCCCACCAATTTGATGTTTGGCCAATTTCAATTAGCTATAAAAGCCTGTATTCCATTTGAAGTTCCTGTTTTTAGGAGGCAGAAATAATGTGGCATTGGAATGATCCTGCATCTTAGCATTCTTAAAAAAGGATTCATGTTTTTAAATGTGGTAGAAATTCTTGTAATGGTATCAAGAATGAGCCAAGAACAGAAACTTTCATCTAAGCTTTGCTTAATACAGGCTCAAAGGTACCATCTAAATTGATTGGTTATTCTGCATATTTGTAAAATTTTAAATGAAAGGCTCAAGGTAGGGGAAATCCTTTCTCCTTGTATAGAGATGGTGGGAATAGAATTGGGCATTTTATCATCTGCTTCACATAGCATTTTTTTGACCTGATAATCTCAAAGCAACTCTCAGCATCAACACTGACTGACTACATTGAAGAAGGTGGGGAGATTTGCTAACCAGTTGTGCACCTTAGGGTGAGCATCAGCTGTGCAAGTGAAACAAAATGGAAGTACTGAGCCTAAATATATATTTATATCCCTCAGTCTATAATTGCCACCAGCTAGGCCTCACACCATCCCTACTGGGCAATTGGATAGATGGAATTTAGGGGAGTGTGAGAATCCATGGGAATTGTACAACTGGTTCATAGAATTTGGCTTTGATTCTCAGGAATACCTTCTCTCTGAGGTCTGAGAAGCTCCTGCATGATTAAGATTAGAGTCTTGTAATGGCCATTGAAAAGGAATATCCAGTGTGACCACAGTGCCATTAAGATATAAGACACTCATTTGTCAACTAAACAAAGAACAAGTCTTGGGCATGATGTTTACTAGGTGCCCATTCAATCACTATGAACTTTAGGAGATTTAGATGAGAACATCAATCTTAGCAATCCTCCAAAGACCAAACCCTTTGCCTTACTGATGAATGAACCCACTTAAAGTTGCACAGATGAGTGGCAGAGCTGTGCCCAGGATCACGGTTTCATTATTCTTAAAGCTGTTGTACCCCATACTTCCTTATGTAAAGACCATAAGATGTGAGGTTGTCCTGGAGGAGTTTCCAATAATGAAGGAAAATGAGACTGTGCAAGTGAATAACAATAATCCCAGTATGACAGTGCGACAAGGAAAAGGAAGAGAATTAATACATGCTGAGCCCCTGCCATGGCAAAGAGTTTTGTATACATTTTCTCATTTCATTCTCACTTCAAATTTATGAGACATAGATAATCATTCGATTTTATTGATGAGGATACTGAGTCTTGAGTTTCTGCAATTCTTTATGAGCACTGCAATGGGTTGATAACCCATCTGCAAATCTCTGGAGACCCAGAATCAGTGGATTCCTAGCAGGATGGTTCAGTTGGAGAAAGTGAGGATTGAGTTGATACGCTGCTCTTGATTAGGTGTAGAGCAGCATTGACAGATGGAGGAAACACAGATGGCCACCCTATGATTGCATCACCACTCAGAAAAGGTTGGAAGCAGTTACACACCCACTGCTTTGCAGTCTCAAATGTAAATTGCCTAGAAAACTGAGCACACCGAAGAGAAATCTCTTAAACCTGCAGCAGCCCCATTTAAAGATGGTTTCTTCTGGGCCAGGGGTAATGCAATGTATAGCAAGGAAATCCTGAGGGTGTGGAACTCTGATGCTCTTTCTGTGAAGGTATCATTTCATCAAGAACCAGAACAGGCATCAAGAAGGGACAGAGGAACAGGCATGGGACACGACTTTCACTAGTGCTGAGGGGAGACAGACAGAGTATAGTGAGGACAGTGTTTCGGTGCTTGGGGAATTTGAGGAAGACATGTCTTGAGCAATGGTTTAAAGAACATGACTCTGCAGAGAGCAGGGAGACATACCTGAGGAAAGGTTTCCAGGTGAGGGAAGGAAAATCCATGGTAAATTGTTTAGTTGGAGCAGAGAACTCAACACAGAGTATGGTAGCTAAAGATGCAGTTAGGGAAGGAATATTTATTGGGAAGTTCAGAAACTCACAAATTCAACCACATTGCCCTTGTTCATCTGGTCACAGAATCTCCAAACTGCCTCAGAGACCTCCATTCACTTTGAATACACTTAGATGTGACCCTGGCATTGTCATACTTTCTTTATAAATAGGGATCCTGAGTCAGAAAGGGAAAGAGAAAGAACTTGACAGAAGCAAGATTTTTATCACCCACTTTTTCTAACCAAAGTAGAGGTTTCAAGCAATAGATACTCTACATTCAAGTTAACCCAGAATTTGCATTTTATAAAGGAGCAGCAGAATGCACACAAACTGGCAACTGAATTGTACAGGGAAGTTAGGTCACTGACTGTCAATGAGCATGAATTGCTCCTTGAGGAATCTCCATTAGACCTAAGATTGATGGGTGCTCCAACACTGAATTCTAAATTGTTGGATTTCAGGGTGAAAACTGGAATTTGTTTTTAGCTAAGTCTCCCATGCAAAAAAAAAAGGCAAACAATGTTCCCCTTGAGGAATCTCTGAACAAATTAAGTCACCTCCAGGCAGGAGCTTCAAATATCCTGTTTTACAACCGAAGAGACTTGAAATAGAGTAGTGGTTTATTTCCATAAAAATAAAGTTTGTAGCCTCATTGTTTTTCTTACTTCTGGTGGAAAGACAGAAGACTAGAGCCTTGATCTCTGGGAGTCATCAGTACCTTCATAAATAGAAATGCAGATAGGGCCTTGCACAAAGGTGCTCAGTTAAGTCATAGTTGGGGGTCAGAATCCTGTGTTCCCTGTTTAATGTAAATTCCTTGTAATGTAAGGACATAAAGACCTGAGTTCTTTCCCAGTCTCTAATGTTTAAAGCAGTCCTTCCCACAGAAGTTGCTCAAAAGTATTTGTGAACTGAGTAAGGAAAACAAAGTTGTCTAAGCAGTATGGTGTCAGGGTGTAGGATGAGGAAGATGATCCCACGTGGCCACTTCCCCTGTGAAGAGGCACTGGGGTCTGGGGTGTCAGACACTGACAGGTAGGTGCTTATCATCTAGGCTCCCCTTTTCCCTCACCAACCATGTTTGTATCTTGATTCAGATGGAAATTAACCTTGCTACAACCCTTGTGTTCCCAGGTTTCAGGAAAGGCACTGATGCTCATTTCACAACATGAAGTCGCAATCAAAATTCTGGGTTAGCATGGGGCCCTGGGTTCTGTTCCCAGCACCGGCAAAAAAAAATGTTGCTGGGAATTTCTAGGACATTTTTGCTTTCCTGCTTCAGGAATTGTCCTTTAGTCCTTTGTCCCTCCTTCTTCCTACTGAGAACAAGAATGTGAGCTTGGAAAGTAGCAGCCATGTTGTGATGTGTAAGCCATGTTGTGATGTGTAAGCCATGTTGTGATGTGTAAGCCATGTTGTGAGGTGTAAGCCATGTTGTGATGTGTAAGCCATGTTGTGATGTGTAAGCATGTTGTGATGTGTAAGCCATGTTGTGATGGTAAAAACAGAGGAAAGAAATACGGAGCGTGCCTGGAACACTGAAGACTACAGAAAACTTACTCTGCTCACCTCTAGACTGAATGTGTGAGAAAAACACCTCTATTCTTGTCTAGTTGGACCACAGCACTTGGGTTTCTGTTGTGTGTGGCTGGGCCCAATTTGTGACTGATACAATAAGCAACCTCCAGGAGCGAAAGTCATCCAAGGATGTTCAGGAATATTTGAGTAGGAGACACTACCTCTTACGTCCAAGATGGAAACTTGGGCTAAGCTTGATGGATATAGTCAAAGACACACTCCTTATGAGGTCAGAGAGCTTGCATTACAGACTAATTTTCCATAAGTGAAATGTTCAAAATCACTGGAGATGTACTATAAGGCAGCCTACAGATTATATAGTACATGTTTTGGAGATTTCCATTCTGACAATAACAGAAATGACCCCTCAATTGGGCAATGTCTAAGAGAACCATCTGTCCAGAACTGCTTTAAGCTTTAGCTGCAAAGATGTGCTAGAAACCAGTTTGAGAATTTTGCATTCCTTTTATTGCCTAATGCCACTGAGTTAAAATGAACCAATTTATTTTGAAGAGTTGCTGTAAATTTGATATCCAAATTACTGGTTAGTAATTTTAGTGTCCATGATCTAAAAGTACCCAGTGATTGTAAGGAAGAACAGTTGATATAATCACTGTCATCAAAATAACCACCTCATTTCACACACTCACACCTAGAGCTTGTTGACATTATTGGGACCTGTGCTACACATCTATTCTGCTTTACACAACACTGGTGTGAATTAGTGTCCCCAAGAACTGCAGGCTATTCGAAGTATATTTGGAGATGTTTCTCTGCTCTTAGCATCCATGCAGCTAGAACAACAGGGAGGTGTTGATTGGTAGGTATATTTTTAGTCCTATTACTTCAACCACAAACAGGGTGTGCTTCAGGCAGTAAGCAGTGAAGTACATCTGATTAGGGCTCATAAACTTTATTTAGGACAACTCCTGGTGATAAGTGACTGGCCTGGCTTGATGTGTCTACAGGTGTGTGTACCTTGGTGAATGCCCTTAGGTGACCCACTCTTAATGGAAAAATGATGTTATTGTGGGAGATCACCATCTTTATCCTGTGAAGCTTCAAGTTTTAATTTTTAAAAAGTGACTTTCTCTGTTTACTAAAGTTCTTTGAGGTAGTGTAACATCCTATTCAAATTACCCTTTTTCCCACCCTCTAACAAGTGAATAAATTGAATGCAAGCTTTGATATGAGGCCACTTATCATTTACATCTGTTTAATGGTCAAAAGTTTAAATTTCACAGTCAGATGCACAAAAGTCAATGTAGATTCTTTATTCTCTCTCTTAGGTCTTATCTTGTTTTGGAGTCATTCATTTCCAAAGGTAGCAAAGAGAAGTTACTCTTTCTATTTCAGAGTGACTCTGTTTCTGCTCTTTCTTGAACTCTTCTAGGCCTCTTTGGACCTGTGTCTGTTGCCTTCACTTGTCTCCAGTGTGATGCAGCTCATCTCATTTGCATCTGACACCTGGGGTAGAAATTTATGGTTTATGCCACATTGGAGGATTTGGCATTATAAAATGACCTCCTTATCTCACCTTTCAGACTTTTCTCTGTCCCTCTCTGGCCCAATGATCTACAGTACTTCTTGATTCTTTTATTGAGGCACCTGTGGATTTGGGGGCCTCCATCTAGGCCCTGAAGGCCACCTACACCTTCCTAAACTCCCAGTTAGATAGAGATATATTGCTCCAGGTCAAAATCAGGAAAGAAGCCCAATATTTATTTAATATTTATCTAGTGATGTTTAGAATATGTCAACCTGATCTTAGAGTTTCTCAATACCTTCTCCACCCAAAGTTTTGATCCAGATGATGAATTCCTTTCCTCAACTCAGACATCTTGCCTCTCTTGCTCTTCCTTTCTGAGCTCCTCACTCTGAACCCTAAAGGATTTTATTACTTTCCCATTCAATCAGGCAATTTTTTTTCTTATATCATGTCTTCCCTCCTCTTTTTACTAAGGGTTATAAGTAAAGCTCTGGAGTGCACATTTACCAGGTTTGGGTCTTTCTATCCAACTCCCCTTTCCTGTTTTATTAAGGTATGAATACATATAAAATGGTATCTATTTACAGTTTAAACATGGTATTTTGATATATGTATACATTGTGTGAAGACAATTAACATATCCATCACCTCATACATTTAACATTTTTGCATGTGTGATGAAAACATTGAAGATCTACTCTCTTGGAAATTTTTAAGTATACATTATTATTAAATTTAGTCATCATGCTACACGACTTATTCTAACTGAAACTTTGCTCCCTTTGACCAAAATCTCATTTCCTCCTTCTCCTATTCCCAGGCCCTGATAACCACTATTGTACTCTCTGCTTCCATGAGTTTGATTCTTTTAGATTCCATATATAAGTGAGAACATTCAGTATTTGTCTATGTCTGGCTTATTTCACTTAGCCCGATGTCTTCCAGATTCATCCATGATATCACTAATGGCAGGATTTCCTTTTATTAAAGAATGAATAGTACTTCCCTATGTTTTCTTTATCCATTCATTTCTTTTTTTAATTTTTTAAATTCATTATACACAAATGGGGTACAACTTCTCATTTCTCTGGTTGAGAATACACAATGTAGAGTCACACTGACTGTGTAACCATACATGTATGTAAGGTAATGATGTTTGTCTCATTCCATTATCTTTCCTTCCCCCTGCCTCCTCCACTCCCCTCATTTCCCTCTAAAAAATCCAACATTGCTCCGTTTCTCAATGGCTTCCTTAGTTTGATTCCATAAATCAAACTATCATGAATAGTGCAGCAATAAATATGTCAGTGCAGGTATCTCTTCAACATCCTGAATTCATTTCCTTGTATATATACTCAGAAGCAGGATTGCTGGATTGTATGATAGTTTTATTTTTCATTTTTTGAGGAACCTCCATACTCTTTTCCATGATGGCTGTATTAATTTACACTTCAATCAGTACTGTATAATTGTTCCCTTTTCTCCACATCCTCACCAACACTTGTCATCATTTGAATTTGATAATAGCCACCCTAGCAGGTGTGAGATGATATCAATTTGTAGTTTTGATTTGCATTTCCCTGGTGCTTATTGATGTTGAGCACATTTCCATATACTTTTTGACCATTTTTATGTATTCTTTTGAGAAAAGTATATCAAGGTCTTTTGCTATATTTAATAGGTAATTTTTTTGCTATTGAGTTACAAGAGTCTCTTCTATATTTTGAATATTAACCATTTATTGTATGGCTTTCAAACATTATCTCCCATTCCATAGATCACCTTTTCATTTTATTGATTATTTCCTTTGCTGTGCAGAAATTATTGCCAAGGTCAATGTCAAAAAATTTTCCTTTATGTTTCCTATGTGGTTTTACAATTTCATCTTTTACATGTAAGTCTCTAATTTAAGTCTATTTGGAGTTGATCTTTGTGTATGCTGTGAGAGATGGGTTCTGTTTCATTCTTTGATATGTGGATATCCAATCTTCCTAGCACCATTTGTTGAAAAGACTGTCTTTCTCTCATGGTATAGTCTTAGCACCATTGTCAAAGATTAGGAGATGGTACATATGTGTTTTTATTTCTGAGCTTTTTATTTTGTTCCACTGTTTAATATGTTGGCCTTTCTAACAGTACTACAATGTTTATAATACTATAGTTTTGTAATGTATTTTGAAATCCGGAAATACAGTGCCTTCAGCTTTGTTATTCTTTCTCAAAATCACTTTGGCCATTATGGCATTGTGGATTTTTTGTGTTTCAAAATGAATTTTAAGATATTTTTTCTATTTCTGTAAAAATGCCATAGGACTTTGATTTTACTGTATTGTTTACATACACGATTTGTTTGTTTTAAACAAATCGTGTATGTAAACAATACAGATTGTGTATGTAAACAATACTGTGTATTATGGACATTTTAACAATATTGGCTCATCCAATCCATGAACATAGGCTGTCTTTCCATTTATTTTGTCTTTTCTAAATTTTTTCATCAACATTTTCTAGTTTTCACATATAAGTCTTTATCCTCTTTGGTTAAATTTAGTCCTAAGTATTTTATGTTTTCGGATGCTATGGCAAATGGAATAATTTTCCTAATTTGTGTGTGTGTGTGTGTGTGTGTGTGTGTGTGTGTGTAATCTTTAGCATTTTCTTTTTAAAACCTCTTTATTTTTTCCAATTTGTTGTACATGACAGTAGAATACATTTAGACAATTTGATAGATCATACATAAATGGAGTGATTTTCTACAGTAAAGATCATGTCATCTTCAAATAAAGGTGATTTTACTTATTTCTTGTTAATTTTGATGCTATTTATTTATTAACTTATTTTACCTAATTTGTCTGACTAGCACTTTCATATCTGTGCAGGATATATGTGGTGTGAGTGGGTATTTTTGCTTTGTTCCTGATCTTAGAGGAAAAGCTTTCAGTTTTTCACAATTTAACATAATATTAGTTGTGGCCATATGATATATGGTTTTGTTATATTGAGGTATATCCCTTCTATAAGGAGTTGTTTTTAAAAGGGATTGAAATTTGTCAAATGTTCTTTGTTCCACATCTATTAAGACGACCACATGGTTTTTACCTTTCATTCTAGGTAGTGTACTAGCTTTGACTCTTGATATGTAAAATGAAGCTTTACAGTATATAAGGTTCTTGTCTTTTTCAAATACTTGACTCACAAAGTTACTGTCATACTGTAAAATCAGCTTTGTAACTCAAAGATAAATAATAACCACTGAGTTTTAGTGTATGTCCACCCTCCCTTTCACTGTTAAGGTCAAAGAAATTTAGGAAAACAGAACTTGCCAGGGAACACTATCTGAAGGGAAGAAAATGAATAAATAATATTTTAAAAATATCCTCCATTGAACTTATGGGAGAGCAAATTGTGCATTAACTGAATGCCAGGCACTTTGTTAAGTGCCTATTTTGGTTTTCCTCCTTTAGTCCTCATAGTCCCCAAAGATGTCTTCACTTATGAAGACACTAAGGCTTAGGGAGGTTATAGATCTTGCTAAAAATGTCACAGCAAGGATGTCAGGATGGGGCCAGGATTTGAGCTCACGGATTTGGTCCTGACAACTTGCAAGAATACAATACTGAATTGTGACAGGTGTCTTACAGAGGACACAGGGGTGTGGACAAGGAAATCCATATTATGTCCAATAGTGCACATCATAAATCTCATTATAACCAGCTGCTTTTCAACATTTTTCTCTAAAATTTTTATACACCTTGAAACATATCAGGCAAATCCATGTATTGCTCCCTGAATGACTGCTTCACAAAGAACTGGCTGAAAGTTTGGCAGAAGGTGACAGAAGGAGGAAGAAGGCATGGAATATTCCTGAAATACTAATTCCTAGGAAATAAACCTGCACAAGTTAATTTATTTTTCACCCATACTACCTTGAAGATACTTTTGAAGGGCCATGTAGTGGAAGTTTCTTAGGAGCCTATATTTTGGTTGCTATATTTTTGTTGGTTTCCTTTTTATAAAAAGGCAAAGCCAGAGTACACCATGTTCAGATGACTTGCTTAAAATGGGAGGCATCTGAGTCACGGAAGTAACTTCCGGTCCCATAATAACTTTCTTTAAATACACTTTGTCCTGCAGCTTTACTTTTTCAAGATCACAGGATGATTCTGTGGGAAGAAGAAAACCCATCTGACCTGCCTACTCTCTAGTGAGGTAACCTCCTTGGAACCTGCTTCTTTTCATACCTCAAAGAAATCGCGTTTGAAACAGCAGAGGTGGCATGATTCTGGAGGAAAAAAAAGTGAAAGTCCTATGTTCTTTTAAAAATTCATAAAACAGTGTTTCTTAAAGCACAGCCCAGTAGTGTAAGGCCATATTTCAACATCGAATGTTTTCCTACTCGTGCTCTCCTTACCTTAGCATGTGTATTAGAAGGGAAATAGATGGAAGGTAAGTCGCAAAAGATTCCAAAATAGCAATGGAAACAGAAAAGTTTGGTAGCCAATGCAAATGAAAGTATCTTGGATCACTGAAGAAGGGTTCTGTCATAGAATCAAAGGAGTAAGAAGAGATGGAATTAAGACTCAAAATAGAATCAGATAAGGCATAGAAAAGAAAACGGATCAAGAATATTATGGAAGCAAACAAGAATAGTTTTAAATACACAAAAAGGGGAAAGACAAAGGAATCAATATCCCTGTTGAGAGAAAACTCAAGTAATTTTCCAAAAAAGTGGGAGAGATTTTTTTTTAAGAAATGAAATGATTCTCTGTCTTAGTGTGTGAAGCAGGAATAGTGAGGACAGATGCCAGAAACAGGCATATTTCCCAAGGAAGAAGAAAATAGAGAAGAAAATTGGTTTTCTGCCAGAATAGGTGGTGTGTTGACATGTACACATATGATAGGCAGGATTCAGGAGATTTCCAGGGGTCTAACCAAGTCAGGTTGAGATGGTGAGTGAGATATTAGAAAAGGCAGCACTGGGGAGTATCAGCAATATGGTCCCTGAATAGGTGAGACACAGCAATGATTGGTAAGGTAAGCAATGTAGCATCCTGCTACTGAGCACAGAGTAGAAATTTAGCTAACCTCATTCATAGCTCACGGTTTGCTTTTTTTTTTTTTTTTTTTGAGTCCT
This sequence comes from Sciurus vulgaris, assembly GCF_902686455.1. NCBI lineage: Eukaryota > Metazoa > Chordata > Mammalia > Rodentia > Sciuridae > Sciurus > Sciurus vulgaris. Next base: position 115,355,267 of record NC_136466.1, on the reverse strand, counting down.
GGGGATTGCACCCAGGGTTCTTAACCACTGAACCACATCCCCAGCCCTTTTTATGTTTTATTTTGAGACAGGGTCTTGCTAAGTTGCTTAGGACCTTGCTAAGTTGCTGAGGCTGGCTTTGAACTCCTGATCCTCCTGCCTCAGCTTCCTGAGCCGCTGGGATTACTGGTGCATGTGTGCCACGCACCCAGCTATGGCTTGATATTCTTAAACATCAATTACAGGAAAAGAGTCAAGCATCTGACTTGTTCCAGGTGCAGACAGATATTAATTCACCAAACTCCATGTGACTTTCTAAAGTATTGTCAAAGTTTTATTGTGATTTTTGTTCTTTTTTTTCTTCTTTTGTGTGTGTGTGTGGGGGTGTTACTGGTGGTGGTAGTGGTTGGTGAGAGAGTGGGTGTGAGATTGGGAAAGAATAGAGAGGTGAGGCCTGAAAGGTAAAGGTACAATGTTCCCACAGGGTTGAGAATCTTGTTGCATTTGAATAACTGACTTCATGTGTTTTGTCTTTGAGACTCTGTAAATGGCATGCTTACCCAATAGAAAATATAAAATAGTAGTCTGGGGCTAGATCTGGAGTGAAACTATCAAACCAGTGATGTCTTGGGAATAACGTTTCTGGCCCTAAGCTGTCAGTGAGGTGCAGTCGAGAGTGCTGATTACAAACGTGGGCTTAGGGGTAAGACTGCTTGAACTCCCATCCCACTTACTGGTTTCATGGTACTTGAGCGTCAAATTATGTAATCTGTGGTATTGAATGCCGTGATGTTTTCACTTCCTCAGCTATAAAGCAGGGGTAATAATAGTAGCTATCTGTGGCAGGAACACTGTTATATGCCCCCCCCCCCCCGGGAACTGAGGAAAGTCACATTTCTCATTCTCTCTTTGAATCCACTTGGGGCCACGTGAGCAGTTCTGCCCCCTGGAATCACTCCTGGGTTGACCTCTAAAACCTCCCACAAGATCTTCCATCCTCTCTCTCTTTCCTTTCATTGTCTGCCAATCATCAAAATGACTACAATGCAAACAAGAAATAAATTGCTTCTTGTGTGGAGGCACTAAGATTTGGGAGACATTTGTTACAGAATTTAGCCAACTTAATACTATTTCAAAGTACTGGTCACCTGACAAAAACCTGTATCTTAGGATTAACATAAAGATTAAATAGTTTATAGAACATATTAGAACACTTTTGATGTATAATAAGCATTTCTTACATAAGTGCAGAACTGTCCAATTGGGTAGATTCATGAACCCCACTTAGTCTGTCAATTTGAAAAAACACTCTTTGTATCTTTCAGCAAATTTGAGCATAGGCTGACCAGCCATCCCTTATAGCTACTACACTCTTCTATGATATGCATCCAATAATACTTTTGATCAGAATGGGCAAGATGCTATGTCTGAATTATTAGAAACCTGCAAGGACCTCTAAGTACTAAACATTCCAACTGTTCATATACACCTTCCCCTAGGGGCCTAAGCTGACAGGCTGTGGGGTTTATAAACAGTGTAGGGCTGAGCATAAAACCTAGCCCTGCCTTAAGCATATACTAGGTAGCTAATAAGGGGCAGCTATAATAACAGTAGTCATGATAAACAAATACACAGGTCATCATAATCATCATTATTTGAATACCTCTCTTCCTCTGAGAACTTGAAGAGTATGTCTTTTTCATACTTTCTACCTTGGAAGCTTTAGAATAGCAATTTTGCATGCTGATGCAGCCTGTTAGATACTGCCATCTTCTCTAACAATCCACCTACTTTTGTCTACTGCAGTCAAAGGCCATTACTTGTTCTAACATTTTTTTGATCTAATTAGTCCCTGTCCTCTTTATAATCTCCTTTCCTTATTTACATACTTCACACTCATGCATTACTGGATATCATATATTAGACATGCAATATCAGGCACCAAAATTCTAGCAATAATTAGGAAGTTTAAGAGAGAGTTCTTTTTTTTTTTTTTAAAGAAACATTAGTTTCAGTTCTGAAATTCCCTTCCTTTATAAGGTTCAGTTTCATAAAGACCTTAATGTTTCTTTAATGTGGAGATGAGCAAACCTGGCCATTTTCAGATCTGGCAAACTATATCTGATTATTCTCAAGCATTATACAACTGGCAACTGCTCCTCAAGTGTGTTCTGCCAAATGCTTTCTGCCCTTCTCCTTTTAGTGTGTGTATTTCAAAGGGAAGTTGTGAATTTCTAATTTATTTATACTTATCTGATCAAAGTTGTGGCATTTATCTTGGTCAACACCTATGTTTCTAAATTTCATTTCTTTGACCCAGGGAACCTGGAAATGTTGGCAGCAGCCATCTCCCAAAGAAGAAACCAAGCAGGTTATTTGAACTGGGGAAGAAGTTAGTTCATGGCTTTCCTTTAAATAGGATTTAAAATGAGTTTTCTTCCATTTGAAGTCTCAGAGGTGAAGAAAAAGATGTATTTCCAACGGGCTAGGGATGTAGCTCAGTGGTAAAGTGCTCACCTGGCATGCATGAGGCCCTCCATTCAATCACCAGCACTGCAAAAAAAAAAAAAAAATAAGGATATATTTCCAAATCTCACTGAGTTCATATCAACCTAAAATAAAAGCAGTCCTAGATATTCTAAATATAAGAGGCTTAGGGGAAGCAACCATTACATTTTTATTACATTAGTCTGTTGTGTTTTCCCAAAGACAGTTTTTTTTTAAAGAAAATCAAGTAAGATATGTGGACAGACTCTAGGATGCGCCCTTGATTCCCATCTACTGTCCATATCTGGTGTAAACCCCTCCCCTTGAGCATGGTGGGGCTTATGACTTGCTCCTAACCCAAAGGCAAAGGTGGTGGGCTATCACTTCCATGATTACCTTGATCGCAGTCCTACAGATGCAAGGAAATGCGTTTTGCCAATCACTTGAGTGATCCTGGAAGCAGATTCCTCCTAGTTATGCCTCCAGATGACAACACAGCCCAGCAGATATTCTGGTTGTGATCTTGTGAGAACAGAGAACCCAGCTAAGTTGTGCTGGACTCCTGACTCACAGAATCTGCTAGGTAATAAATGTGTGTTGTTTTAAGCTTTTACATTTGAGGCAATTTGTTATGCAGCAATAAATAACTAATACACGAAGTATCTATTGGCTGAAAAAATTGTTCTTGCTAATTCATAGGTTTTATACTGACATAGTGAAAAAGAAAGTTGAGTTCTATAGTCAACAGATGTTACTATGAAATGGTACAATGAGCCATAACTTTACTAAGGCCCAGCTAACACCAGAGTAAAATGAGAAGCTTTTAATCAGGGGTATGTCTTTATCCCTCTTCAGTATAAAGGGGGGAAAACTGTAGCAAATGATCATCTGTCCTTAGGCATTTGGACACTGCATCTAGGGACATGTTTTGTTACAACAAATAAAATCCAATGAAGTCTTTCCTACCCTAGAAGTCACTATTAGAATTTTCTCAAGGCCTCCATCTAAATATATGAAATAAATAGGGCAGTCCACATATATTTGCATTATCAACTAACTGAGATTTGCAATTAAGTTACATGCAGTTTTCAAAATCTCATATGCTTACAGTGAAGTTCATACATCTTGTGACTTTTGAGGCCTCCAGAATCTGGCACAGTCTTTGTCTCCAGCCTCCTCACTCAGTGTGTTTGCCCCTCACTGACCTTCTGTATGTTCCTGGAGTATACAAACTAACCTTATACTAACTTCCAGGGCTTTGGTCTGGAGCATTCACCAGAATTTCCATGACTGAGTCATTTGCTTCTAGTCTCAAAAGTTCCTTCCTTCAGCAAATCCTTCCCAGGCTTCCTTGAAGGCCCTTCCTCACTCTCCCTCTCTTCTATGTGAACTTTTTTCTTTTTCACAGGACCCTTGACTGAAGTGACTTGCTTGTACATTTATGTACATGATGGTTCTCTGTGTCTCTCACTAGACTATCAGCAACATGCAGTCGCTAGTTATGGTCTGCCTCAGATCTGCAGCAAACTGAACAAGATTGCCACATGCAATATGCTTATAAATGCTTATTTAATATTTAAATGAATAACCTGTGCTTATTATAATGACAGGATTGCCATTATGTATTTTTTTTTTCTCTATGTACACCCTCCTCACACAGGTTCAAAATCCCAGAGCGGGTGTATCACTAACTGAGCCAGCATTTTCCCTACATCTGCACCTGCAGCACTTTGCAGGGTATTTTAAGGAAGACAGAAGTTATAGAAAACAGAGTTGTGCCCTTAAGGACTATACAAATTAGCTGGGTGGGAAGACATGACTGCATAAATTGATCAAAATCTAACTACTCAACATTTGCTATGCTGATACTTGGGCCAAACTAAATATGAAATTGCTTAGGTGGTGCAAGGGAAAATGGTGGTTAGAAAACTTCTTAGAGGAGCTGATTCTTGAAACAGATGTGTCAATAGGAAATGTCACACGGGTATTCAAAGCACGGCAAAAGAATGAGGGGAAGCCATTAGGTTGCCAGTTTGTATATTACTTTCCCAGAGCAATGTAACTCTTGCCTGTGCTTTGTAATCACTTATTTAAAAGACCAACACTGGCCTCTACCAAACTGAACACAGGTGTTGCCCTAAACACCAATTAAAACAGAATCTCTGGGAGTTTATATTTATCAGAGAAAGACTGTGCCCCTTTTAGAGTACAGAGAATCCACCACATAATGCTGGTTTAACATTTCTCTATTATTATGTTTACGATGTTCAACTTATAGATCAATAAATGCATGAAAAATAAAGTCTAGGAAGATATCCTCCAATCTTTAATAGAGATCAGTTCCAGAGTAAAATTAAGTATGAATTTAGATTTCTATATTATTCTCTTTAGTGCCATTTGAAATTTATGTAATGATTATTTATTTTTGTACTATGAAAAATAAAACTTTAGATGAAAGAAAATTCATATTTTGCAAATGATTCTTTTGAAATAAAGGGGTTTAGAAAATTCTAAAAATCTTAAACCTTAAAGAAAGAGCTGCCAGTGAATATGAATTTTAAATATTTAGTGGGTTGGAAAAACTTCTGCACCAAAAAGAAATATGAGAAAGACTCTTGGTTGGAAAAGGATAGCCTTTCTGGTTCCCAGTGGGTGGCTCTGGGTGGCTCAGGTCACCTTTCCAAGGCTAACCCAGGAGGCCAGGTGTATTCTCTGTTGCATCTGTTTATGGAGAATGGAGTCCAGACCTCCAAAGCCAGTCTGCTAGTGTCCTCCTCAGTGAGGACTTACGCCTCCACCTTTGAATCAATGTTTTTCATGATGCCAAAGGACTACCTTTCAACTTTTTTCCTTCCATCATTCAACTCGGAAACATTCCTTTCTGTGGATTTTCATGAATTCCAGCCCAAGACCAGGTGCAAATTGAAAAAATCCCACTGGCTGATTTCAGCATAGGGAGGCCTACTGTTCTTTCAACAGAGCCCCTCTTTCATGCCAGGGTTCAGATTATAGCCCCTGGGCACACAAGTCAGGGGTTTTACTTTCATCCACAAGCATTGCTCATGAAAAACTCCTTCTCTGTGGCGACTGCCTCTCCAGGCCCCCAGCCCAAGGGTTCAGACACATCAGCCTGTGCAAACTTGGGCATCTGTCAGAAAGGAAAGCCAGAGGGATTCTTTGCAAGGCTTAACCTTTAAATACACAACAGTCTCCAACTCAGACATATAATTTTCCACCCAACCAAAATTTATGTGTGGTCACCATTATCATTTGGTAAATGCCTTAGAAAAGAGTTATGCTCCTTGAATTGCAATAGAGAGTCTTTGGGGTGGCCTTTCCCATTTAAGGCACTACACAGGTGAATCTCAATGTCAGTTCTGCCACCAATATCCAAGGAAGGACATGGGTGCCTTAGAAGCTATGACTAATTCAAACAGGAATTCAATTCTGGTTTCAAGTCATGTTCCATAGTGCTTGTGGCTTTAGCAATCATCCAATTAAATTCCACTTTACCAGAATTTATTGAGCATCTGCTTTGTAATCTGGTTTGCCAGATAATCCAAACATCTGTTTGTTTATTTGATTGATTGCTGCCTTCTTACTATGTGGTGGTACTGGACAATCAGGATTTGTTCTCTACATTTGTCTCCAACCTCTATTAATGAGGATGGAGTATACCCAGCTATTAAAGTGCTAATGTTAGAGTTTCTTTATCCAAATTGATTAGTTTTGTCACTTGGTGAATGATCCTGGCATGCAGACTCCGCATCTGGACAGCAGGGGAACTTTGGAAAAATGTTTTCTGGTGTTGTTATCAGTCTTGGTCTACCTAACTCACAGCTCCAAGAGTAGATCAGATGGCATCTCCGAAAGACACCAAATCATCAGATTATAAATATTACATAAAATTCTTGATCTACTCCGCAAATTAGTGTATCGGTCAGGGTCTTATAGGATATAAATGGTTCACCCATAGCCTGTAATCTGTGAAACAAATTACACAAAGGTGTGGCCAGAGTTCATGAAACAAACAAGATGGTGTAGTACTTTGTGGCTAGTTGCAATTGAGAATTGCCACTACTATCAGAGTAGTGGGTACAGAACAGGAGAATGTAGCCAGAGGAACAGGGTTACCTGAAAGTTATTATAGCTTTGAGTAGGAAGACCCCGACAAACCAAAGCAAGTAAGCAGGGAGGGGGCCAGAAGTAAACCTCAAGTCTCCTCCTGCTTTCTGATCTCCCGCTGGTGTCTCCAGTCAATTGATCCCACTGCGAGCTGGGAGCCAAAAGAGCTGGGGCACAGAGGAGACTACAGGAGAGTCTTTCTCTCCGTTCTGTGTGTTCTGTCACAGAATCCATGATGCTCTGACTGTACCTGGAGCACGTGGTGCATGTTGCAGAGACAGCCTGGGGGCCAAACATGGGCATCTAGAATCCTAAGGTGTGTAATCATGGGGAGGACCTGAAGAGAGTGATAAACACATTCTTTCTTGGGAGTGAAATGCGAGCACATAATTAAAGAGTTGATACTTGAGCTGAACCTAGTACAGGTAGAAGCCTGATTTAGATGGAAAGAGAAGACATTGTGGGTCAAGATGTTTCCTGGAAAAGGAACTTCAGAAAACTGCTGTGGACAGAGCCTGGGTATAAAAAGCTGTAGCAAAATGGGACTGCAGAAAGGCAGGTAAGACTAGGCTCTGGAATCCTTGCATGACAGGATAAGGCATTGCTTTTTTTTGGCAGAGCTGGGGATCAGTTCCAGGGCTTCACACATGCGAGGTAAGCACTTTAACCACTGAGTTACATCCCCAAAGCCCAAGGCGTTGGAATATTTGGTGAATTTTAAGTGGGGAACTGTTATCACCAGACCAACGTTGGAAAGTCTTCAAGCAGTATATAAATGGGATGGATGGTGGTATGAGTTTCAATCCTTTCTGGGAAACAGTAGGACAAAGAGACAAGGTCATCAAAATAAATAGCAGAATTCCTTCTGATCACGATGGTTTTGGTAACAGCTGAGAAGGAGTCACTATAATCATCTTTGTAACACAAACAATGATTATGCATAATTATCTTCTCCATAACATAATTATCTTAGTCCATTTTCTGTTGCTATAACAGAATATGTGGGGCTGGGTAATTTATAAAGAAAAGAAGGTTTACTTAGCCCCTCCTACTGGAGACAGTGAAGTGCGAGAGCAGGTGGCAGCCTCTTGCTGTGTGGTGGGTAGCATCACGTGGCAGAAGCAGGTGCAAGAGTGGTAAGCTGGCATGCATAGGAGGTGGGGTGGGAAAGAAGGTGACCTCTTTAATAACATCCCTCTCTCGTGGGAACTAATATATCTGCAAGAGGACTGATCCAGTGTCCCAAGAAAGATATTAATCCCCCTCCTCAAAAGCCACACCTGCCAGCACTGAAGAATGAGGCCTCGACATGATAACCACATCCAAACCATAGCTACGCTCTTCCTCTAGCTTCTGCACATTCTGTCACAGAATCCACGACACACGGACTGCACCTGCAGCCCCATGGAACATATTGCAGGGAGAGTCCAGGTCTTTCTACTGTTAAAGGAGCCTTCCTCAGGGACTGACGCTCTTGCCACACTGTTCTCCATAGCCGCCATGTGACTTCACATTCGATTCCATTTTAATGTTTCCATAGTTTGTTAAAGTTGATCAATTAGGTTGCAGCTCCTTGAAAGCCAGGCCTAGCCAGCTGGGTGTACCTCACCACCCTGTGAGGTGCCAGAGTGCTCTCTCAACACACACAGGTATTTGTTTTCTCAGAGGCATGTGCTCATTCTCCACCCAGGAAGCAATTTGGAGAAGGCTTTCTTTACAACTCACTGAAGTGTCTCTTTCCAAAATAGCTGATACCGTAGCGCACCCAGGGTTCACACATTCTGTGTCCAGTGATTTGAGATCTCGAACAACTGGAATCAAAAAGAATGTGTGTACGCCAGATTCGATTTTCCAAAGATGGCCATGATTACAAGACATGCATGAAGAGGTTGGGTCTATGCCAGGACCACCTCAGAGAGTCAAAGAAATCTATTAATTTGGGACATACAAATTAGACAACCTGGTCTAATGCATTCGTGATGGTGTTACCCTAAAACATATTTACGATTTTGCATAGAGCTTCAAAGCCTATTCAAAGAGCATTGTAGGAGTTTGAACACTATAGCAGGACTCACGAGGGAGGTATTTTTGGTTAGGGAAGTCCTTTAGCATCCAGCACATTATACTAATTACAACATGCATGGCTGCCAGAAGCCTGGGTTTGGGAGCATAAACTCCCACTCTTCTTTAAAAACCTGATAAAAGTGGAGACTTTCTGGATGACTCCTCACACAGTCCCAGGGAGCCAATGCAGACTCCGTCCCCACAGCTAGTGCTTCTTACAATGATGTTCTCAAACCTGCTCTTCAAACAACCTAGGGATCCTGTTAAGCCTGCACCCTGCCACAGATCTGTTAAGCAGGATATCGGTACCAATGGGCCTGGAGTAGCCCATTTTTAGTCCACTTCTTAGGTGATCCTCGCACACCTGATGTTTGAGAACGACTCCTACCACAACATCATGGTTGATGTTGCACGTACACATCTGTCATTTTCATTAGACTATGAACTTCTTGAAAACTGGAGCAGTGTGTGAATATCCGCATCCTCCAAACTTGGTTCAATTCCTGGAACACAGTCGAGTCCTGTTAACTCTGTAATCTATTTCTTAACACTTCCAAGAGGTCCCTGTGTTCAGCCTTTCCAGATGTGCGTACCCTGAATCTAATCAACATATTCTAGTTAGCTACTGTGCATAAATTGGCAGAGTGTTACTTTCACTGTATTCTATTGGTTAAGCAGTCACAGAGGACATCCAAATTCGAGCTGAAGGGATTGTCAAACAATCTGTAGCCTTCTTTAATCTACCACACAGCACCTGCCAAAGCCTATTAAAAGCAGATTGGGTATAATTCTTTAATCTGGCTTTGTGGGCCTTTCAAAGAGCCAAATGAACCAATCATGTTTTGTGGTCCACGAAATAAAGAGGTCAGAAGATACGGAAAAAGGCATAAAATAGGCAAGGGAAAAATCTAAAAGTTTTTCCAGTGCTTACACTTCTATATAGCTTACTACACAAACAACTTAGTCAGAGGACTTTTGAATTTCATTTGAATTCCATTGTATCTTTCCCCAGAAGGTAACTGGTCATTTCAATAGTGGTGAATGAAATGAGTGAAACTCTTTATCAATCTTAGACAAATCAGAGATTAGAACTGCAAAAGGGTTAGAAAGTCCCGGGAACAGGTTCAGAGAATTTGACCCCAAATCTTTCACTGTAAGATTTCCCTTGGTTTGCAACTCTGGATGTCTCTCTCCCCCTCACTTTCTATTATTGTTATCATCATCATCATTATTTGCTACTGGGGATTGGACCCAGGTGTGCTTTACCACTGAACTACAATATCCCTGGTCCTTCTCATTTTTTTATGTTGAGACAGGAGTCTTGCTAAATTACTGAGGGACTTGGTAATTTGCTGAGGTTGACCTCAAACTTGTGATCCTCCTGCCTCATCTTCCAAATCACTGGGATTATAGGCATGCACCACTGCACCCATCTTTGGATGTCTCCTGAAACTCAATATATATATATATATGTGCAGATCTACTCATGTGCTTAAATAAGACATCTGGTCTTTTCCTCACCCACTTGACCACTTGATTCTATGTCTGGCCAGACCAGAGTGCATGGCCTAGCAAATAGACATGAAATCAACCAAGCTGGTCAACTATCAGGTAGTGAAAAGTGAAGAATTTTCTTGGTCAAGACAGAAACTGAAATAAGTAGTCCTTATGAAGCTAGGTTAAAATGGTATTTCAGCTAAAAGCCCTTTTGTTGAGCTTGAAAATTCTTGGCTCAGGGGTGGGAGTCATAAAGTGCTTTATGAGTCATGAGAAGATCAAAGATCACCTTTCAACTTTTCAGACTAGCCCTGATGACTTTTGGTAGCTTTCCTTTCTTCCCCTCTTTCCCCCACCCCCACCTTCCTTGTCCGTGTCCACTTAGTGTATATCTGTAATGAATTTGGAGTCAGTTCAAGGAATACACAGGAGGACTTCAGCTCCTAAAGCAGGCTCTCTGTAGGAGGGAGAGAGAAAAGAAAACACCCTGGGGTGGTTCTTTGTTTCCAGAAGATTAAAAATAATTAAACAATAAGATATTCAACTTGGATTATTGCAGACAGTGATTAATGGCTCTTTTTCCTCTGATGATGCCCTTCCCCTTGACTAATCCATCCAACCTCATTTCAAAGAGAATGTTGGTTAACACTTTGTTCCATTCCACGTACTCAAGTTAAGTCAGGGTAGTTATCGCCCTGAAACCCACGCCAGCCCACTGCCTCCTCGTCTCCCCTCTCAGAATAATCGAGGGTGAAAGGAGACCCTTTCAGAGCCATCAGTGCTTAACTGAGTGATCATCTATCTATCTAAGTTTAAAAAAAAAAAAAAAAAAAAAACAATGATTGCCCTGTACTGCTATTGGTAGCTGGAGGTGAATTTTTCTCTGCCAGGGTACATCACACTGTCCATGAAATAGGTACTTGATAAAAGTTGGTTGAATGAATAAATTATACAAATAATTTCTTTCCTTTTTTTTTTTTTTTTTTTGAAGTAAAAAAGTGACTTCTTTTCATGGGAACACAGACTGAGGTAAAACAGAAACAATGTTGATGCTTCCATTTCCATAGGATTTCTCAGATTTCAAAATGGGCTCAAATATTCATTCAACAAGCATTTACTGAGTGCCTAATATATGCCAGACTCTCAATTCCACCTTGCAGTATAGTAAAACTAGGTTTGTTCTAGCAGCAGTGGTAGAAAATTATAACTAAATTAATTCAATTGACAGTACACAGTTTGTCCCACTTAATGCTTAGAATATCAAGGTACTTAGGAAATACTAGTTGAATGAATAATAATATGTAAAAACAATAGCCACAGATTATTTTGAGCATGACATCTCTAGAGCTCATGTCCTTGAATTTTAATGTTAGCACTGTCTTGGCAGCTTAGTGCATTTTGAAGGAATGGTAGGTATCCATGGTCATTTAATTTAAACTGTAGAAATAGAACTAAAGCATAGATTTTAGCCCCATGTCTCCCTTATCCTCAGGTGGTCAGAAAGAGGCTTCTGTACTGGGAAAGACAGCAGGCACATTTGTAAAATGACAATTGACCAAAATTATGTGGTGATTGCTAAAATCATCTGTAAGTATGACAAATTCATTTTCCTAAGTTTATAAATTTGATTTGAAATAAACCTCAAACTTTGAGCTGATTATGAAATTAACATTAAATTTAGCAAATTTCACTGCATATTTTTGGCTATTTCCCCAAAGAAACTCATCAACTTCCAATTTGTATTTTCTAGCATAAAGAAACTTAGGTTTTAGTCAATTATTCCCTTGGTGGACCTGCAAAAATTAAGGGTTCATCCTCAAACAGATCTACTTGGTTACATCTTTCTCTTCCCAAGCTAGAAATTTTCCATTTGAGTAATTAGCAATTCCCCTTTGTAAATCGTAGGGATGGGGAAAGTCCCTACAATAATGGATTCAAAAAGACTGAATGGCAGCCAGGTGTGGTGGTGCATGACTATAATCCCAGCAACTAGGGAGGCTAAGGCAGGAGGATTTCAAATAGGAGGCCAGCATGGGCAATTTAGTGAGACCCTGTCTCAAAATAAAAGGTGAAAAAGAGCTGGGTATGTAGCTAAGTGGTAGAGAACTCTTGGCTGGTTTCAATCCCCAGACAGCAGAGACAGAGAAAGAGGGAGGGGGAAAAACAAAGAGAGAAAAACTGAATAGCCAGAGTGTGTATAAGTTAAAGGCAAATAAACAAACTTTTATCCCTTTTAGTTGCTATCAAAAGCAACTAAATACAACCTCTATGTAAGTTGGAGTCAAGCCCCGAAGCACCTTTTCCTGAAATGTAGTTCCTGACTCTAATTGGGCCCTATTCTATATAAGGAGGAAGAAGCTGACCCCACAATCTAAGGAATGGTCCATAGGACCATGGAAAGATGTACTCCATTGATGGGAAAAGATCCTCCTGAGACTATGTTCTTAATAACCACAGAAGCACTGGACTAAGTATCTTTTGAAAGTATTATCAGTACTTTCATTAATAGCACAAACCAGATTTCTATTTTTAAAAAAGAGACCGAACTTCTGGAAAAGTAATCTTCGCATGTATCCCAAGCACCTAATGTTTTGGCAGTTACTGCTGCTCATCCAACTTTTGGAGCTCAGTAGGTAGATCAATAAGGAAAAGTTGACATCTTCTCTAACAAACAACCTCAAATTGTTTGACAAGATTAATGTCTATTTTAAGGGTTGGATGACTATCAGGGGTAGTACTCCGTGTGATGAATCAGGAATTCAGGTTCCTTATAACCTCTGTCAAGATCATCCATAGCATATATCTACTGGAAGGAGAGGAGCAAAGAAATTGCCTAGGCAAGTTTGTGTCGGGCCTAGAAATAGCATATTTCACTTCTTTGCCCTCATTACTTTGGCCAGTACCCAACATATGTCTCCAATTTGACTGCAAGGAAAAGTAAGAAAGGTAGATTTCCAGTGTGCCCAGCAAGAGGAACAGGATTGGTGAGCATCTCTCTTATCTCCATCGGGAAGTTTATGCCTTGTGAAAGAGCACAACAGAAAGAACAGAAACAGCCTAACATAAAACTTTGAGGAAAAGATCATCCTATGTAATGTTCCCTGTGCTATACTAGCAAAAATGAGAGTCTAATGTTTTGGCGTGTACTCTGGAGTCACCTTGCTTCAGTTCATGTCATGACTGTACCACTTGTTAGATAAGTGATGTTGGGTAAATTACTCAATGGTTTTGTGTGTTAAATTTATCTATGAAATAGAGATAATACTGTCTACTTCGTAGGAGGGTTATTGTAAGGATTACATAAAACAGTTGAAATACCTGTGTCCTTTGGAGGCTGAGAGGAAAATTGGAAGGATGCAGGTATGAGATGGTATGAGATGGGAGGTACTAGTAAGCACAGAAGACAGGAGGAAAGGGATTAGGAAAGCATCCCAAAGTTGGTCCAACAGTTCCCTGGATTTCTGATGATACAGGCCTGTCCAACATCAAATGAACTTGTTAAAGTTGGAGTTTTTCTTCATAGAAACAAATAGAAATGCACCCTTATGGATACAGAAATGGCTCATAGGCTTCAAGGGCAGGGAGAAAACTGAATCTCAGAACTGCTAAAATGAGAAATTGGGGCCATCAGAAGCCAGAGAGCCCTTCTTTCCTCTTATCTTTGTATCTGTAGTCACATTAGTATCATTCTTTTTCCCCACCTCAGCTGATTTTCTTTGCTTTGTCCTGGTAGAAAATGACCACTACCAATGTTCACATCTCTTTTATAAAAGATGTCAACCACAACATCTCTAGTAATAAGAGAAATGCAAATCAAAACCACCCTAAGATTCCATCTCACCCCAATTAGAATGGCGATTATCAAGAATACAAACAACAACAGGTGTTGGCGAGGATGTGGGGAGAAAGGTACACTCATACATTGCTGGTGGGGCTGCAAATTAGTGCAGCCACTCTGGAAAGCAGTGTGGAGATTCCTTAGAAAACTTGGAATGGAACCACCATTTGACCCAGCTATCCCACTCCTTGGCCTATACCCAAAGGACTTAAAATCAGCATCCTACAGAGATACAGCCACATCAATGTTCATAGCTGCTCAATTCACAATAGCCAGATTGTGGAACCAACCTAGATGCCCCTCAATTGATGAATGGATAAAGAAACTGTGGTATATATAGACAATGGAATATTCCTCAGCCATAAAGAATGATAAAATGATGGCATTTGCAGGCAAATGGATGAAATTGGAGAATATCATGCTAAGTGAGATAAGCCAATCTCAAAAAACCAAAGGTCGAATGATATCACTAATAAGTGGATGAGGACACATAATGGGGGGAGGGATGGGTTAGTGTTAGGGTTAGAGTTAAGGTTAGGGAGGGGGCAAGAGTGGAGGAAGGAGGGACTGTATAGAGGGAAAAGAGGGGTGGGAGGGGTGGGGGGAAGAGAAAAAATAACAGAATGAATCAAACAACATTACCCTATGTAAATTTATGATTACACAAATGGTATACCTTTACGCCATGTACAAACAGAGAAACAATATGTATCCCATTTGTTTACAATAAAAAAAAGGTAAAAAAATAGAAGTCAACACACAGTAGAGAGTGTACTAATTATTATATTTATATAGCAATAGAAAAATGAATGTTGCCAAGAAATAAACCTATTAAAATGCAAAGAAAAAAAAAAAGATGTCAACCAAACTAGACTGGAATGTTATACCTGATTCCAAATTCCCAGAAGAGGATCTATTTTGGTCAGGTGTCACAATCTGATGGGTCAAATTTTGTTAGGCTCCACTCTTGGTCCATTCAACCTCGACCACGTGCGTAAGTTGATATTATAGAACATGACTTCCTCAGTAATCTTGCATACATGAGGGGGCTGCCTACAGCCCTTCTTCAGGTTTGTGCTGACGTATAATCTTCCAATATCTTTTTTGTGTTGTTATTTCCATTATTGTTTACCTCAGTTTTTCATATGCTTATATATTTTCTCCCTGATGAAATCATAGCAAGTTAAGCATTAGGACCACGCGCTACAATTGTTTTCTGTCCCACAAGGCTTGTATAGTGACCTACAAGAAGTGGCAAAATATCTATTAAATGGATGAATGTGTGGTTAACCCCAGGGGAGTGACTCTTGATAACTCAGTGACTTCATAGTGCTAGTACAGTAACTATGGATGTCTAACGTTCATGAAGAAAGTAGTTGAGTGAAAAAGAGGTGATGCAGGAGAGAATCTGATGCTTTCCAGCTCATTTATTTCTAATCCCTCCTTGCCAATGACTGACTTGAACCCCCAAAAATTAACCTGCCATTGACAATCACCGCTGCTCATCAGTCCTTTATGCTGCAGCTTCATTGAATTCTTTGCCCCTCACTCTTCCTGTCCATCATTTATTTCTAAAACTGAACCTCAGCATAAATAGCAAAAGAGTATCATTTACTTGAATGTCACCATTGTGGATGCACATAATAATAACTGCATGCATTTGTTACTACTATTCTTAATTCCTGACTCTTCAGTCCTCATTGTTGCTAATCCATCCATCTCTTCATTCATTGAAGAGTCATTCATTGTGTCTTCCCTGCACAAACCACTGAATATACAACAGAGGTTGAGACCCATTGTCCCCTCCAGTTGTTTATGGCCTGCAGGTGAGGCAGACACAACAGGCAGTCACTGAGGAAACCAATAAATACTTTTCCATATTTGTGGTTCTGCAGATAACACTTGGCAAATGAAGAAACTTATAAAAAAAAAATCTTCCCTTCCTTAGCATCTAAGTAAAGAGAATCATTTGGAAGGCTACAAGTATGTCACGGTAAAAATGTGTACCTAATTTAACAAATTCAATTTTATGCATTCTCTATTCTTGGTAACCAGTCTATATTTCTTTCCATCTGTTTTCAAGTCGAAGTCTGACCATTGTTAAAGTGAAGACCCACTTCTTTTTTTCTTTCTTTCCAGTCTTTCTCCTCATCTGATTTGTTCTTATTGATGCAGTGCTCAATTCCCAAGGGTTGTATAATAAGCAAGAAAAAGAGAGAGCTCATGTGGGCCCAGGGAGGGGTGAATACAGCCACGAGAGGCAACAGGTCTGGAAAGGTCAGCAAAGGAGGGATATGCATTTAATTCCCTTCCTCTCTCATCTCAGTGAGAACACTTGCAGTGGCTACAAGGTGTGAAATTTGAGAACCCCGTCTCTGTAGGGAGAAGTTGACCCTTTTCACTGGCTATTTCACAGTTGTTCCTGTTGCATCTTCCAGTGAGAAAGACTTGTCCATTTCTAATCCCATCTGCCCCCAAATAACTGACAGTAGGTATCTCTGGAAACTCATCATGGTACAGCTAGATTCAGGAGAAAGACAGGCAGAGGTAGGTGTCAATCTTTTCCCTACCAATCTTTGCAAATATTTTATTCCCCCAACCCTTCTTCTTCTAAATGCAACAGGGAAAAGTGCAATCAAGCAACCAAAAAAAAAAAAAAAAAAAAAAAAAAAAAAAAAAATTGAAAATGGAAATGGAAATGGAACAAAGACTGGCTAAGTGAAGCACTGTGACATGGGAAGTACACAGCTCCTTGCTGGTGTTCTAGATCTCCACGTACATATAAGTACAAGGTTTGGATTTGTGGTAACTTGTGACTCTCAGAACACTGCAGAATTAGCAAGCCTTGTGTGAGAATGTTGTTCCATTATTTATTCAGAGTAAATAGTCACATACAAGCCCACAGGAGCTGTCAAAGTTAGCATTAGCCTGGGCCTGCGGGCAGAACTGTTCTTTCTTGTGTCCTCTTCAGGGACCCTTTCTAAAGAAAGCATCACCACATATTTAAAACATGATGGGCTTCATCTGACTTCATTCTGGGTGGTGCAAAACTTTGTCCATTTTTTCCAACTTGGGAAAATTTAAGCACTGGCATTGCGGTTAACCCTGGGACACTCACTACCTTCTCCCCTCCCACAGTCATAGATCGTTCCATTCTTACTTAGTTTCCTCTTCTAGGGAAATGTGGATTCATTGTTCTACCATTGCACAATTTCACATTCTGCCAGTTAGGCGGTAGCAAACTTCAACTGGCTCAGAGATGGTGTCTTTCTATTTAATTTCTAGGGACATGTGTTACAACTCTGAGGTTGGTCTTCACTGGATTGTAACTGGGATTTGCCTGATCTAAACTCAGACTCCAGATATATGAAGAATAGAGCTTGACAGTCACCAAAAGACTCCATAAGGATTTTATGCACTTTCAAACCTTAGTAATTTAGGTCATAGCACTATTAGGAATTATCTTCAAGTGGCTCTCTGAAGGACATGTTTTATGTTTAAAACAACTACATTTATCAAGTTTGAGACAAACATGTCTCATGTATTTTTCCCCAGAATTTAGCATAAGTAAAGGCTGCCATAAGTGACAAAACAAACGTGTACCCTGTAGGAGGCAAGACTGAAGTCCATATCGTTTGGGAGAAAAGAAATTTGTTGTGATTAAGTATCATTTATAATTCATTACTTTCATACTTTTGCAGCCCAAGTTATTAAATTTTGAAAATTGTATGTTTAAAGGATGTTTACAGATTTCATATCTGAATCCCAAAAGCAAAAGAGCACGCACTCTTTTCCAAAGTTATGCTTCAATAAGCATCCTTTTAAAAAAGCAAGCTTTAAGGACTAGAGTTGTAGCTCAGTGGTAGAACACTTGCCCACCATGTGTGAGGCACTGAGTTTGATTCTCAGCACTGCATATAAATAAATTAATTAATTAAATAAAGGTCCATTAACAACTAAAACGTATTTTTTAAAAGCAAGCATGACATCATGTACAACTGGAAGAATGAGAAATTATACTCCATTATATATGATGTATCAAAGTGCATTCTACTGTTATGTATAACTGATTAAAACATATTTTTTTAAAAGGAAGCACTAAGAGTGTACTTAACACAACATAGGTAAGGCAGAGTTCTTTCGATGGCTGGAATACTGAGTCAAAGTTGTTGGACAGTACTCTGCCTTTTAAAGTAGAGACTTTTTCTACTACTGTCCTGGCCATTCCCCATGACCCCATTCTATATTCGAGTTTTGGAGACGGTCAGCCAATCAGGAATCAGTTTTGCAGTTAGATAGCACCTAGACCTATTTCCTATACCATCTGGACCTCAGTTGGACAAATTAGGAGGAAACTTTTGAAAAGGGGGCTAAGTGTGGCCTTCTCCAACCAAGTCAAAAGACTGCAGGGCACCTTAAGCAGAAGCAAGAGTCTTCCTGCAGGAGTGCCTCACCTTGACCTCAGGGGGCACTTGCTCTTTGATACTACCTATATTCCCTGCCTTGGTCATAAATGGGGATTTTACCACAACCCAGGCCATTCTGCAAGTCCCTGAGCTCTTCTTTGAGTAGTTTCTACCATATTTGGAGCGACTGACACTAGACAGATCTGAGTTTTAATGCAACTCTACCACTTACCAGCTGTGTGACCTTGGCAGATTGCTTCCTTCTGAGCCTCTATTCCCTGAGCTGTAGATGAGATGGAAATGGCATCTAACACATAGAATTATAAGGATTGATGACATGATACATGCAAAGTACAGTGCCTGGCAACAGTAAGAGCCCAGCAAACATTAGCAGATAGCATCATAGTCAAAATGCACCTGGAAAAGGAGTCGAGTTGCTTTGAAAGAGAAATGATTACAGTTATGGATTCCCTCATTTTGATACAAAACACCCATTGATGTGAATAGCAGAGTCAGGACTAAAATTTTCTGCCTTTGGCTATTCCTGAACTAAGAATCAAACTCCATGACTAGGTTTAGAATGTTGCAGCTTTCTGATTCAAAGCAAAGGTCCTCAATAGTAAAGGTGACTCACAAACTGATAGGTCTTGCCAGTTATCTCTTCTTCCTTCCTCTGAAGTAGCTCTCGAATCTATTCCTTCGCCCTTCTCACTTCTTAGGCAGAGATGTCATGGCCTCCTCCTGACCATCCTGACTCCACAGGTCAACCTCTAGGAAGTTGAGAGAGGGGCCTGGGGTTGTGGCTCAGTGGCAGAGCACTTGCCTAGCACGTGCGAGACACTGGTTTTGATTCCCAGCACTGCATATAATTAAATAAAGGTCACTGCCAACTAAAAAATTATATATTTTAAAAAGAGAAGATACTAGGTGGACTCAGTCATTGCAAATCTCACATTTAAAAATTTTTCACTGCTGTAAATTTTTTTATGAAAATATTTACTATATTTTTTATTTCAAATAATTGTAAATGAGGAAATTAGATGTTTGTGTTTATCCAAAGGCAGGAGGGTAAGTAGAGAAAGGTTGAGAATCTCTGCCTTCACAAGGCAGAATGGTGCTCCTAAACTGCCTTGCCAGGTTCACCTGTTCTAACTTTCTCAGTGCAGTCTACCATCTCACTGAATTACAAACTGTGTGGCCTATTCTCCTGAATACTGTCATTTTTCCTGCCTGTGCAAGCTTAGTTACACCTGTTTCTGGAAAGGCCTGCCTTTAGACTTCTTTCCCTGTATAAAGCCCCTAATCAAATATCACCTCACAAGAGGAATAGATTTGTAGTCAAAAGAATCTGGGCTTGAATCCTGGCTCTGCTGTTTCCTGGTTCTGTGACATTGAGCGATAACTTAGAGTTGTTCTATCTGTGTGTTGCCCAAAGAGCTCAAGTTTCCACGAGGTTGGAAATAAAACTGCAGGCATTTAACACATAATCCCCGATTCACACTAGCTTGACTACTTTATCCTCCACCACTTTAGAAGCAATTCGGTTAAAAAAAAAATTCCCCCTCCCCAAGTACTTTTGGTACTTCTAAGAAAGATTGCTGAACACTAATTATAAGTCCAGACCCAGCTCATCCAAGTTTACTTGGAGACTGGAATTTTGCATTTATCATTATTGCCATTATTATTTCAGTTACCTGCAAGTGACTGACTTTCATCTGACTTTCTGTGCCAGTTGGAGCAGTCTGACTGCCAGGCAGGACAAAAACCCACCACCATCCCTGCTTCCATCTTGATGATCCTTGCTCAGGCTAGTGGGCACCATTGTTTTAACAGCTCTTCTTACAGAAAGTACTCGTGTTTTGGCCAATCAAGGATCTCCTCAGTCGATGCTAATTAAAGCCCAGAGTTTTCTCTTCAGACTGTGGTGGATTTTTTTTTTTTTTTTTTTTTTAAGACAGGTTGGGAAAGGGGTTCTACCTATGTTGTCCAGACTGTCCTTAAAATCACCATCCTCTTGCCTCCACCTCTTTTTTTTTAGGGTGGGAGGTGAACTCAGGAACTGAACTCAGGGGCACCAGAGCACTGAGCCACACATCCAGCCCTATTTTGTATTTTATTTAGAAACAGGGTCTCACTGAGTTGCTTAGCACCTCGCTTTTGCTGAAGCTGGCTTTGAACTCAGGATTCTCCTGCCTTAGCCTCCTGAGCTGCTGGGATTACAGGGGTGCAACACTGCACCCTAGCCTCTGCCTCTTGAGTAACTGTGATTAAACGTGTGTGCCACCACACCAGACTTAGTGGAGAAACTTTGTGTTCTCCAAACCCAGAACCTTGGCCAAGACTTTAACTGGGCCAACCTAGTGGCCCTAGTGGGCCAACGCGAGGGCTTTCTCCTGAGGGTTTTCTCTGTTCCCACCTGAGTTGGAGTCCTTTGCATACTGAGCACTCCAGGCCGCCTCTGCAAATTCATGTACACTTGGGGTCTGCAGGAAAGTTCTTTTCTCTTCTTTTCAAGAAGCATCATTTACCAGAAAGTGGAATCTATGCAACAAGCAAAACAAAGATAAAAACATACAAATGATGAGTCTAAGGAATAATAAATTAAACTAAATAACATATTGGAAGTGACTGGTATGTCCCTGGTACATAGTTCATTTTTAGATGATGAAAAAACTAGTTTCCTGAATTTCATAGACAAAGACCTCCCTTCTCCGTGACCTGCATGGAGTAGTTTCTCTGTTTAGCCCTGATCCTCTTCTTTGATAGTTATACTATTTCCCCTACAATGAGACCATCACTTCTAAGTCCCTGTATCATTTCCACTCTCCCCACTCCTGGCTCAGCACAGATACATCATAGCCCCTTAGTAATTCTGTAGTGAATGCGGTCAGAGGAAAATAAGCTCGAAACTAGGAAATTCTTTCTTTGGAAAATGACTCTGTCAGCACATCTTTTGCAGTTTGTGTGCTCTTCCCCAGCTGCCTTGTAAGTGGCTCCAGGTGAAGGTGTTTATTTTTTGAGTCTCTATTACCAAACCCCAGTGTCCTATACAAGGTAGACAGTCAATGGGTGTTTGTTGATGGTGATGATAATTGAGTTTAATGCTTCCTTAATTGTTCAACTTATGACACAATTCTCAGTGCTATCATTAACCCAAATCCCTAAACACCTTCCTCTCAAATAAACAAACAAAAATGTCTACAGTTTCTCATTACTAACTCTATCAGATGTCAGAGTGCCTGGACCTGTGGACTGGCTTGCAGGGAATCTGTGCCCCATCCCCACCCTAGGGCCCTGGGCTGGTTTCAGTTCCCAACTGCACCTCCATTACAAGGGTGATTCCAACATGAGACTCCCGACAGCCATACAGAATCAGATGAATGAGGGAGAACTTAAGAGGCGTGAAACCACTGCTTCCTATATCTAGATCAGCAGGATTGCCTGGGAGCTGTATTAAAACTTTGTAGACTCCTTTAATTCAGGAGTTAGGATGTGAATTTAGGAATCTCCATTTTTTAAAAACTCCCCAGGTAGTTGTGACACAGCATCAGACTCCTGAGAATGGACTGGTCTTGGGAATATTGACCTAAGTCATCATCAGGGCTCAGTGAAGACATTTCCAAACTGATTGGTTCATTTTTTTTTTATAAGGGATATGTATAGGACACATAAAGGGTTGGTGTGACAGCATTTTTAGCCAACAGGACCTGCCAGGTAGAGGGATAGGACAGGCAGAGACAAGTGTGTTGAGTGACACAGGAGGTGAATGTGAGAGCAAACACTTTACCTGTAGAACTCACGAAACCCAGGAGGAATGTGGGGTGAGACAGGAATAATAAAGAAACAGGTGACTCCAGAAAAGGGACTTTGGAGGAGTAAGTACAAGGAGGCAGGCAGGAAAGTGGCTTCTGAGGAAGCCACACAGCAGTTTAGTAAAGGTTACCCCAGAGGCCCAGCCCTGGGGACTTCCAAAGCACTAGGCAGGGGACCTTTCAGAGCCACAGTAATAAGTGGCGCCACCCTGAGAACAGAGAGGGGATCATGGCTGTCCCGTTTTCATGTTTCTATAGGAAAAACTGTGGACTGTCACCATGAGAAAGAGAAATATTGGTGTAGTGCAGGGCTAGTATCAGCCACATTGGATATCTCAGAGCTTGGAAACTGTCCATGTGAAGTTGAAGAAAAGCAAACTCAGAAAATGTGATCCAGGGAAATGATCTGTTTAAAAGGAAAAATATTTGATACTGATGAATGTTTGCTATAGTTTCACTGTATGCTTTATAGAAGTGGAAGAAAAGGTACCAAGTTCTATTTTTTCCTAGGCCTTTGATTCTGCACAGAGGGCTGGGTGTAAATCCCTGAAGGCACAGGCCAAGCCAGATGAAAGAAGCAGGACTCAGGTGTGGGTGAAAGTAGTCCCTTGACACTAGAATGATCATGGGGATAAGCAAAGGTCAGCCCCAGGAAAGTAGCACAAGTCCCAACCCAGAGGAGCTGGGACTATTCCTAGAGAGAAGAAGATTCTTAACATGAAAACAAGACTCTACTTTGAACTCTGTGCTGGTCCACTTGGCCTCTCAGCATCTCTTTGGCCTCTTGCAGAGAATGTGGGACCTCTGTGCACCTGTGTGCCCTGCCTAGGCTATGGGATCTGGGAGCACCATGACCCGCAGCATGACCACACCACTGTTCTCAGACCTAGGGCGCACTGTCTGAAGCATGGACTGACTGTGGGGCTTTGCACAGTCAGGCTCAGCTCGGTCACTAACCTCAACATTCTCTGCTTTGCTTTTACCTAACTGGATGCTTCAAAAAGGGCCCAGTCCTAACCTTTCTACAAGGTTTGGTTCCATAGCGGACACTGGTGTTGCCTCCTCCTCCTTTCCTTCTAACAGAACCTCAATTCTATTTAGGTCCCCTTCGCTTAACAAAGCTCATTCCTAGCCCCAGGAGCTGGCCTAGTGAATGTGAGGAAAAATCTCATTTTCCTGTCTTATTAGTTAAGTGATCATATGGCCCAGTTTCAGCCAAAAACACATGAGGGGGAAGCTTGTGAGCAGTTCTGGAGAAACTTCTGTCTTTTAAGAGAGAACTGCAGAAAGAGAGTTTCCTTCATTCCTCTGCAGATTTCCATGTCAGAATATATTGTCCAGAACCAACATCTTGCTACCAGCATTAAACTGACATTAAAGTGGGAAACATGAAAGAAAGTAAGAATATGGGTCTTTAAAACACTGTTGAGCAGTCAGATCAACCTATTCTGTGGTCCACTCCACTTTTGGATTTCTAATTACATAATACACTTCTTTACTATTTAAATCTGAGTCGGGGTTCTTTTTTTGTGACTGAAAGCATGCTAATCGTTAAAGGTCCCAAGAAGAAGGGAAAGCCTCTGAACACATCCTTTTCACTCTTTTCCTCAAGCCTTGAAAAAATGGCAGGTTGGTTTCCATTTGCTATTCTAGTATCTTAGAATCTCCTCCATCACTTTCTCCTCCCTGAATTGTTGTTGATTCCTCTTTATAGACTTCAACATTTTGCTTCATGGTTAGGACTTCTGTTTATTGGATGTGAAGCCAAAAGAAAAATGTTGTTTGATGCAGTGTAATATAGGAAAAGGGAAAAAGGGTCAGTAAAGGTGATGGATGAAAACTATCAACATTGTATAAAGGACTTAAATCGTTTCATGTTTAGGAGTGGTCATATCACACATACCCCAGGGCACACCTACATCACCCAGGTCATCCTAGGATCCTTCCTATAGGGCCATGTTGTCTTATTTGGCAGATACCAGCAATTAACCACTTGTCCTTGTCACTAGCCAAACATGGCTATTTACATTATTAGTTTAAATTAAATAAAAAATTAAAATTCAACTCTTACTTAACACTAGCTGCATTTTAATGTTTGTAGCCATGTGCAGTTACTGTATGGACAGGACAGATGTAAAGCATTTCTGTTATGGTTTAGATATGAGATGTCCCCCAAAAGTGCTTGTGTAATGCAGGAGTGTTCAGAAGTGAAGTGACTGGATTGTAAGAGCTGTGACCACACTAGTTTGAACTGACTGAGTGGTAACTGTAGGCAGGAGGGTCATGACTGGAGAAGAGAGGTCACTGGGGGTGTGCCAAGGGAGGGTACATCTTCTCTGCAGTTCCATCCTTCTCTCCCTCTGCTTCCCAGCTACCATATCCTGAGCAGCTGCCCTCTGCCTGACCCTTCACCATGATTAGCTGCCTCATCTTGGACCCAGAGCAATGGAATTGGCCCACCATGGACTAAATCTCTGAAATCATGAGCAAAAGTAAACTTTACCCTTCCTAAGTCATTCTTATCAGGTATTTTGGCTACGGTGATGAAAAGCTGACTAACAATTTCTATTGTTGCACAAAGTTGAGCTGGACCAGTGCATCTCTTTATTCAAAGTGAAGGAAAACCAGAACCAATCATAGGCTCAGAAAATTTAAAGGATGCATGGCAAGGAGGCAAGGAACAATTTTGTAGTGAGTCCTGGGTTTGAGTTCTGGCTCTGCCACTCACCTCGAGGGACCTTGCTTCGGTTAAAGTTGGGATAACAATAGTTATCTTTAAGGAATGTTCTGAGGACTAGGGCTGATGTATATGAAGCACTTAGGAAGGTTCTTATCACATTGCAACTGCTCAGTAAGAGTCATTCCTGTTTTCCTTTCTGGGGATTGAGTTAAACAAAATGTTGCTTTGTCCAGATAGTACTCTGTCAATCAAAGTGTGACTCACAGACCAGCAGCCTCCAAATCACCTGGGAACTAGTTAGAAAAGGAGGAACTCAGGCCACAGTCCTAGAACAATTACATCAGAACTTACATTTTAAAAGAATGCCCAGGTAATTCATATGTGTATTAAAGTTTAAGTAGTACTGTTATATTCATGGCTGGCAGAAATTAAAGATAAGTAAGTTATGTGACCCCTGAAAAGTGTTTAGATAGTGGACTGTGGAATGCTAATCCTAACTGAGATGCCTCCTTTTGAAGAGCCCACAAGAGTCTAGTGGCTGAACCAAGTAATGACGGGATCTAGGGTCCAGAAGCAGAATCAGGATCAAGATTTCTTGCACCATCCTAGCAAGATAATTTTACAAGAAGTAGACTCTCCCACCTTCCTTGATAGGTCATATGAGAGCATCCTAATATTCTCCCAAGAAGTAAACTTTTGTTGCATAACAAATTACCTCCAAAAATTAATGACTTGAAGTAATAATAATAAGTTTCTATGGATAATAAATTTACACAGGGCACTGGATCTTGGGCCCCATTTGGAGGACTTACAGGCTGGGGGCTGGAATCACCTGAAGGCTCATCAAATCAGGGTTCAGCCATTATTGCTGGCTGTCCCACTGGCAGACCTAATTAGTATGGTAAGCTGGAACGCCTACATGGACCCTCTACATGACCTGGTCTTCCTCAGAACATAGTGACTAGGTTCCAAGGACATGCACAATGACAAAGCAAGAAAGAGAGAAGGGAGAGGGAGAGAAGAGGAATGAGGTGAGAGAAAAGGGAAGAGGAAGAAAGACAAGAAAGGAGAAAGAGAGAGGGATAGACATACAGAAAGAGAAAAAGAAAGAAAGCTAAAGGGCAGATATCATGTTCTATGACCTAGCTTTGGAAGTAGTGCAGCATCACTTCTACCACATTCTATGGTCAAGGAAGTGACAACATTCTGCTCAAGTTGAGAAGGAGGACACATAGACCCAGCCTCTTAATAGAGGTCATACAATTGTGACCATTCTTGGAAAATCAAGTCTGGCATACAAATATTCTTTTTGGTTCAAGTTATTGCCAATTTCAAATGACTACTTACTATTAACAAATTTTTATTTGGTGTCTTCTATATGCATGCACCATATTCTGATTCCTATTCATTTGACAAAAAAACAAAAAAAAAAAACAAAAAAAAAAACTGAAGAGTATTCATCTTCCTTTTGGGTCCATGTTTTTGGGAATTCTTAAATTAATTTTTTCTGGGAAAAAATAGCTTCAAAGTGAGTTTTGCTTTCCATTCTATCTTGTTTTTTCACATTATTCCACTAGAGTTAAAATTTTGTGACAATAAAGGACTTTGACAATAAAATGAGAATAAGTTGAATAGGTAAAGAATGGCTCACTCTCTGGTATTAAGTCCCCAAACGAGTTCTTGGTTTCTCTACAGCTTGACATTCGTTGCTAATGGCAAATAAAATAATTACCACAACATGTATCCATGCATTAAAATTTTGATTTCTACTTCTGATAGCTGTATAACTACCTTACATTTTCAGACTAAAACTTCCCTCTGTACATTTTCATCTTCATAGTAAAAACTTTGTTGGCAAGATTGATCTCAATCTGTTTGGTGGTTCTTATATTAGAGCATGAACCAAGGGGGAGGAGGGGATCTAGCCTTCTACATATGACAAAACGAAAAATACTAGTGTTTGTTTCTCATTAAAAAAAAAAAAAAAAAGTCAGAGACAAAAACTACAATTGGATCTGGCCTATAGCCATTCATCCTAAATAATGGAGGAAGAGAAGCATAAGGCAACCCGATATAGACTTGGCATAGGCTTTTACATTTCTAATTTTGTACAATCTTCTGTGTTCCCTTTCACCAGAAAGTCACATTCTAGCTTTATAGTTAGATGGTCTGTTCCTGCGACAGTCCTTTCTTCCCACCCACCTCTTAACTGCTGTTAGCATCTTAATGTTCCCATTATTTCCTTCTCCCAGAAGCACACACACATAATCATTCACATGTGTGCACATTTCACTCTCACATATACATAAACCAACAGTTACACACAGGCACTCCTAAGCACACACATACTTACCCACCAGCCTACA
This sequence comes from Sciurus vulgaris, assembly GCF_902686455.1. Classification (NCBI taxonomy): domain Eukaryota; kingdom Metazoa; phylum Chordata; class Mammalia; order Rodentia; family Sciuridae; genus Sciurus; species Sciurus vulgaris. The sequence goes on along the minus strand of NC_136466.1, from coordinate 115,328,013 downwards.
CAATCCATGTCCTGATTTCCATCACCTACGCAACTACCTGACTGGCACTTTTCTTGAACACCTCAGCTTCACCTCTAAGCGGAAGGAAAATCTCTCACCTGGGAGGAAATACCTGACAATTGTGAAATTCATATTCAAGACACTCCCCCAAATCTCACCCAGGACCCTGAGCTTCTCTAGGATAGCAGTACCCACCCTTTTCTGCTAATCAAGGTTATTAGAAAGTAATTACAAGTAGTGAAATTTACATATGGTCAACTTTGAATCTGTTCTAATTTATTTTTTAATTAATTTTTTAATTTATTCTAATTAGTTATATGTGACAGTAGAATTTTACATTTATACATTTTGATAAATCATACATAAATGAAGTATAATTTATTTTTAATTTAACAAAATTCTACAATACAAATATTAAGGATTCTATTGAGTCCCCTCATAAAGGGTTGAAATCCTAACTGCCAGTTCTTGTAAATGCATACTTACTTGTAAATAGGGTCTTTCTTGATGTAATCAACTTAAGACAAGATCACTAGGGTAAGACCTAATCCAGTATAACTAATGTCATTGCAGAAGAGGCACAGAGACACAAAGGGAGAATGAAAAAGTGACAACAGAGGCAGAGACTAAAGAGATGTAACCACAAGCAAAGGTACACCAAGGATTTCCAGCCTCCACAGAAGTGGGCAACATCAAGGAAGAACTCTACTTAGTCTTATAAGGAGCATGCTCATTTCTGATACCTTAATCTCAGAGTTCTGGACTCCAAAACTGAGAATCGACTCCTACTGTTTTATGCCACTCCATCTATGTCACTTTGTTATGGCAGCCCTAAGAAATGACTGTGCTAAGTACTAAAATCAATCACTGCTAGGGAACCTCACGACCAATGAGACAATATGAATGTCGCTAGCAAGGACAAGCCTGGGGAAAGAACATGGGGGCCAGCTGAGGGGGAGCTTGACGCCTGAAGGCAGATGCTCTGTCAGTCTGTATTGTGCAACTACTTAAGAGAGACCATATTTACTCCAGCTCTTCCAGGAAATATAAGAGTCATGATGGTCATAAAAATACAAATGCTATCCCTGTGCTCATCTGCATTTATATTCATTGGAGTCTGAGGTATGGCTATGCATGCTCTGCATGTTTCTCCATATGGTAGTCCACAGGATGTTCTCCTGTTTGTAGTGGATTTCCTGCTTTGCACATCAGTGTGGGAGCTGTTGGTATGCTGGGTCTACTCCTTCTTGTGAATGCACTGGAAGAGATCCAAATCAGTGAGGAAAAAAAAAAAAAAGACCTTGGTAGAAGCTGGGGATGTAGACATAGAGAATAAGAGAGTAGCTTCCAGTTAAGAAAGGATAATGTATATTAAAAGAAGAGGGAACAGAACAAAATTCTTATTCATCATATTAACAACACCTGCATTTCAGGTATTTCACATAAATATAGATATCTAATTTTAATATCCTTAGGTGTCGATGTCACACCCATTACAAGGATAAAATTGAAGCTCAGACAGCTTAACTAATGTGCTCAAAGTTACACAGCTAGTAAGCAGAAGAGCTGAGATTTCAATTCATTTATGTCTGATTCCTATCTTGACAAGTAGTGAGAACTCAATAAATATTAGGTTTCCTTTGATAAGAGTTGATCAGAATCAAGAAAGGAAACTGGATTTTATTACCAACCTAAAATTTTAAAAGCCACATCTTTTTACATTGCATATAACAGCAGTCTTTAATACTCAAGAAGGGTAGACCAGCATGCATTATCAACATGAGGACCCACCAAGAGCTGGCATTTAGGAAATTACCAAGACAATTTTCTCTCCTCAATCTACAGTAATAGAGCTTTGATTTTTCACTGAGCTCATGACCATGTTCCTTAGTTTCATTTGCAACTAGATGTGGTCATGTCACTAATATCTGACCAACAGCAAAAAGATGGAAGTATCACGCAATTTCAATAAACTTACTTAAAGAAAGCTGAAACATACCCCTTGCCCCATTTTTCTTGAACCCTTCTTTCATTATGTTTCTGGGAACTTGGCAGTAATGGCTTGAGCTCTAACCACCACCCTGTCCTATAAGGACAAAAAAAAAAAAAAAAATCACACTAAAGGTAGCATAGCAGCAAGTTGAAGAGCTTGTTTCTGAGGACTTTGTGAAAAAAAGTTGCTATCCAGATGTGGACTTCCCAGATTCTACTGGTACACAAGAAATATATGTCCTTCTTATTTAAGCTACTATAATTGAGGTCTTCTTTACTTCTCTCTGTGTTCCATGTTTTATCTTCACAGACTTCCCTCTCCCTCTCAACAACAACAACTAAGGCCCTTAAATCAAGTATAGAGACTTAATTCCCATCCATAATCAAAAAATTCATCAAGACTTGTTTAAGTTTTATATCTTTCTTCATTAATTTATTTTTCTCAGTCACTGTTGTCTTTACTTATGCATGCTCTATAATTCAGTTTGTCAGTCTGCTCTCACTACACTTTCAAAACTCTCATTATGGTCCACATTATATATACCTTGCTACTTATTTTTAGCTGTTCTTGGATTTTGGGGGGTGAATTTCCTATGTCAACAATCAAGTCATCTGTAAACAAAGATGGTTTATATATTCTGTCTCAATCTATATATCTTTTATTTACTTTTCTTGTCTTATTGCATTAGCTAAGACTTCCAATATGATGTTGAAAGAGAGTGATAAGAAGCAACAACTGGTCTTACTCTTAGTAGGAGACTGTGTGCTATCTGCTTTTCATGATAACTTAGATCATGCTTACATAGATTCTGTGAGATAAGAGCTATTATAATTCTTATTTTTCATATGTATATATTGAAATTCGAGACATTATGCTCAAGATTATATTCATAGGTAGTAGAGATGAGATTTAAACTCATATCTTTTTGCCTCCAGAGTCTGACTTCTCAATCACTCTTCCAGTCATTAAGATACTCATTAAAAATTGTCAAGACCTATAGCACTGATGTTCAAAATTTTCAGCAAGCATCCATGGAGATATGAAGATGAGCACATATTGTAAAAGATAATTGACTGATTTTAGCATTTAGAATCTACCTGAATGATACCCTAGTGGATAAAGTTCAGTAGAATCAGTTTGGTGAACTAAACATTCTCCTTTGTTATAATTCATATAATTTAATCATATACACACTTCAAGACTTGATTTTAACCATTATACAAATTAATATGATATCACCCTTAATCTCTGAGAAGTCTATTCCAAAATGCAGTAGGCATTTTGGAAGTACAAATACAGATAGTGGCATCATCTGAAACCATTTAAAAGGAGCAAACTTGTTGAGGTTCAGTATATTTCATCACATGAAACATACTAGTCTTTTGAGTCCAGAAATGGTTTAGCTATTGTAGAGGGGGAAAGAAACAAATTGCCTCGTCCATTATGTCCAGAAACAATTTATAAATGAGATTAGATTTTAGACAGGGCCTGTAAGCAAGAAAAGTAGCACTTCTTTCTGGGGAACTTTCCACTAGATGATATTTAACTGAATTTTGATGTAGAGGTGAGGAACTGGGAGACTGAATCTTTTGGGTTTCCAAAAGTACACAGTCCGTGGCACAGAGTAAACTAAATTACTAGATGACCAAATGAATAGCTACATGGAGGAATCACAGACTGAATTTTTTAAATGGCTTACATTTTCTCGTACTTGCATTTGTGTACTGATGCAGTGATTTGTGTGTATAAGAGGATCCTGGATGACAGCCTGAGATGTGTACTTCCTACATGCTCAACCACTCCTCTGGGCATGAGTAGAGAGCTGGCAAAGGGTCGTCTGTCTCCATGAGCATCCCAGGTGTCTCATGGGAGAATCAGTGATGAACACAGTGATACTCAGAGATCCTCAGAGATACCTTGACTGTTGGGATTAAGTTGACCCTATGCCTCAGTTCTCCAATCTCTTAGGGAAGGAATATGGCACTGTATTAGTGTCCTATGGCTTCTGTAACAACTTTCCACAAATCTGGTAAATTAAAACAATATCTTTCATTCCCTTACAGCTCCAGAGGCCAAGAGTCCACAATCATTATCTCAGCATCAGGTTGTAAACCAGGGCCACACATCTTCCAGGAGAAGATCTCTTCCTTGTCTCTTTGGCCCTAATGGGGGCTATAGCATTTCTTGGCCTGTGATGGCATTACTCCAATTTTCAAGGCCAGCATCGTCAAATCTCTTCCTGTTCTGGCTTCACGTGACCCTCTGTGTCTGGCAACTCTCCATTTGCCTCCCTTATATAAGGATATGTGTCATTACATTTAGGGCCCACCCTTATGATCCAGGAGGATCTCCCCATCTCAGCATCCCCATTATTCATTCAATATCCATACTTCCTCACATCTGCAAATATTTTGCCATTCACAGTTTCTAAGGATTAGGGCCTAGTATGTTTGGTGTGGGCTATTATTCAGCCTACTATAGGGACATAATACTGATCAAGGAAACTGCTGGGGAATAGCCTCCTGGGCAAAGGCCCCAAAACTTGTGTCATTATTCTCAAGAGGAATCGCTGTTAATAAATGATTCAACTTGGAGTGTAATATGCCAAACTACTAATTAAGTGCAATTTATTAAGTTTGTTTTTCGTGCATCTAAGGAAATACTGATTTGTTCATCATTCAGCAACTTTGCCTCATGTAGTCAACCTGAAATGACTTCTTTGTTTAGTTTTTTTTCAGCCCAGAACATAATTTCAACTTAATTCTGTAAAGATGAATGTGAGCATATTTATGAAGAATTAAGTTACAAAGAGTTAAGTTTAGTATACATTTTCTCAGGCATGGTTCATTCATGCCTTCCATTCCTCTCATCTTGTGTTTGTACAGCTGGCAACTGTAAATCCAACATGAAAATAGTATTTGCAAATCAGCAGATATTTCACTGTGCTCAGGGGTGAATTTGTCACTGCTGAATTCTGCAATGTTCTGTATTCATAGTCTGTTGATTTGGGGTGGCAGATAATAGCTATGGCATCACTCCCAAGGGGTGCAGTATTGGCCTAGATTGTCACAACACAAGATACTAGAATCATGTCCAGAAAATTTTGTCTGGTCTAACTATCAAGAGCAGTGTATCCTTATGGGTATAATCCTGGCACTGAGGCAGGTTCTGATTTGTTCCTTGAGAGGGTTCTCTGAGTTTTCAGTTCAGCTAGAGTCTGTTCAACCTCAAGCTCAGAAGTCTGCAGGACAGGCAGGTAAAGACATTAGAGAGAGCACCAGACCAAACCCTCTTTCTAATAGCTATCCTAGTGTCAAGAGAGATTCCAGTCCCCTTCACTCTTGCCATAGATCAGCAGTTGATGCCTGGCACATTCTTTTCTGAGGGCCTATACAGGGGATTGTAGCTGTGTATCCAGCTGGAAAAAATTTTGATGGAACAAAACCAGACTGAGCCCCAACTTCAGTTTCTGAAAGGCTGAGAATGGTCTTCAGTAGAAAATGGATCTTCTGCAGCTACCCACAAGGTCACCAACAATAGCAGCTTCCTCTCTCTGTCAGTCCCTACTATCCTTACAAAAAGTACACCTTCTCCTTCACAAGGAGGCTGCCATTCAATGGCCGTCAGAAATGGAAAATCGATGCCAGATTCATCTCTGTCAGGAATTAAGTATATTCCTTAGAAATAATGAGTTATGAGGTCATCAAGGGCTTGTTCCTTTCCTGCTCGCAGAGACATTTTAATTTGAGAAGAAAAAGTGACTAATGAACTGGCCATTCTAATTCTAGTGATGTGCTTTTTCCCATTTTAATGTCAACTGAACCACAAAAATGTTAATTTTTGTCTCTATTCCTCTTCAAGGTTCAGGAAGAACATTGTCACCAAAAGAGGGAAAAACTGGATAACTCCTGCTCCCTCCACCCACCTTCCAAAAAAACAAAATAAGATGCAACTCTGGTCTCAGGGAACCCGTTTTCACGGGTAGAGTTGTTCTACTCACCAGCAGGGTTCCCACAAAGGAACAGATACAAAGAAGATAATGTTGTTCAGAACCCAGGACACTCAACAAGGTGGAGAGAGGCTTTTTGGGAAATTTTAAAAATTGCCTTAGCAGGCTCCCTAATAAGCACTCACAACTCACCCTTGGGGGGTTTGTCAAAACAAGCTGCTGAACCCCACCCCAGAATTTGTGATTCAATTGGTCAAGGGTTCATACTTTGAGAACCACTGCCCTAAGGCCTCACTATGATCATTCACAATCATGTTCTATAAAAGCTATTCAGGGAAGGCAGACCTTTTAAAACAGAATGCCACATAGTGGCTTCTGCTCCCTGCACTGCTTCTTAAAATCTTAGAGGATAATCTGAACCATTGCTGTCTGCTCTGGTAAAGACATGGGAGAAAGGGAGTCAGAGAGACAGTTTCTCTGTTCAAATAAAATTCTCTGTAGTGGCCCAGGATGTCTATGACACACTTCCTTAAGATTTTGGCCATCCCCTTGGAAGTGAAGGCCTCTTTCATGTGGGCAGGAGTTGGTTCTACCACGATGACTCTCTTCCCTTCACCATGTCAATTGCCACGATTTAGAATACTTTGTTTCTTTGTTGAACAGCCTTGACCCCCCCACCTCTATAACCTTATTATCACTTTCTCCAAGAATCTGAGTTTTTCTTTCACTCTGAGGATGTGTCTATCTGTGTCATGATCATGTTCTCTCTCTCTACCCCTCCCTCCAACCCTTTCTCAAATCATGGTGCAAAAATTTCTCATGGATTGATTCAGTGCCTTCCGTGCAGCACAGTAAAGTGAGATAGAGCCAGTTGAGCATTTCGATCACACTGGGCAATGATCTAACATGACTTCTCTTCCCCATTTTTCTCCCAGCAACATCCATGTCTTAGACCTGAGACTTTCACTCCTCTCCTCTCACTCTCTCCCAATCACTTAGGACAGTGAAGACTTTCAGAATGGGGTACAATTCCCAGTTCCACCCAATGATGGAACAAAGTTCTATAATTTGCCGAGTGTCTATAAAATAGGGACTCACACATCCATAAGTCTCAAGGAGCTATTACAAGGAACTTAGCTCCTCAAAAAGGAAGCTCAGCATGGCCAATGACTACTTTACTTACATATCAAGGGTTATTTAAAAAAATTTTGACATTAAAGAAACCAAAACATGATAATAATGGAAGCCTTCAGCGTCTCCCTGTCTATATTCAAAGGTTTATTTCCTTATGAAGAATTTATCAAATGGACAGTAGATAAAGAATTTATCTACTTTAGGGTTTACCTAAAGTAGAGAAGGGAATCTGACACCTGTGGAAATCTACAATATGCCAGGAATTGAGTTAGGGGTACTGGCTATGCTATGAAAATTAATCATCATAATAGCTCTCAGAGTTTGGCTTAATTATTTCCACTTCATAGTCAAAGGGACGAGGCTAAGAGGTTATATAATTTTCCAAAGATGAAGTCAAGTCATGGCTGAAACCTAGACTTATTTTTCTTTTCTATTATATGCCCACTTGGAAAGTGATTTGGTAGAAGAAGATGAACAAAGATAAGGAACCTAGAAAGAAAAACCAAGAAATGGTGTACAATGAAAAAAATATCAGAGTCATTAACATGTATTATAAAACCAGCACATTTAAAAACCATTAACAACATGGAAAATTTTCAGTGAAGATAGATTTGAGAAGTAATGACACTAGTAGAAAATTTCAGGGTAGATATGAGTACGACCTCAGAGAAGGTTAGGAAAGGAAGTTAGGAAATGCTCGTCCTTGAACACACCATGACAAAGGTGCCAAAGATGCATGGCCAAGATTATGGAGTACAGCAAAATGGACAAACTCAACCAAAGGGAAGTATTTCTTTAGTCTTGTGAAAAAAGAACCAGAAAAGGAAGTACAAATATATGTGAGATCATATAAATGCTAAAAATATTTTAAAGAAATTTTTAAAGCTGCCAAAAGCAGCGGGAGAGAGAGAGAGAGAGAAAAAAGAAAGAATAGAAAGAGTAGGAGAAAAAAATGAGAGAAGGGGAAAGTAGCAAGACACAGGAGAAAGGACAAGAATCTTTTTAAGGTTTCCACAGAATAGGCAAGCAATTACTCTGATGTCTGAGGAACATTGATTTTATGCTAATAAGGGAAGATACAAATACAAAGTACCTTTTAAAATTTCAAAGTAAACTACAGAGATGGGTTAAAATGATAATATCAGCAAGGAGTTCTTACGAGAAGGTGGCGTATGAATTAAAACACTGGGCTTGACTTTTTTCTTCAAGGTTCCTGCAAGAACCCTGGTGACTTCACTATCTTCTCTGCCTTGCTTTTCCCTGGCTCTTTACTGAGATGCTAACCAGCAAGAGTCTGTGACAATGCCCAGGCAACAGAGGACTCGTTGAGAGGGCACACCTGCTACTCTATCATTTATAGTGGGTGGCAAACAATGCCAGATAGGATTTGTACTACGTCTGAAAATGCCAGACTCAGTCCCTGCTATTGGGTAATTGGTATGGGGAGCCCAGACCTAGCATCCTGTCCCTCATGGACCCTATCCCATGCAGCTATTTGGTGGATTATAGGATAGTAATTGAGGTTAATTGTCACTGAAAGACACATGCCATATGATCTTTTTATATCTGCTTAGTGAGATGGTTCCAGCCTAGAGAGATGTTCCCAGGGGCACCATAGCAACTTGCTCTCACCATTTATGTGCTCCTTACATTTATGGGTTATACACGAGCTAATGGGGCTAATTGTTATAAGCCCCTTGAACATCCCCCCATGTCCTGCCTAAATGTCAAATCCGTTGTCTTCTTGTGCTTTGGTTTGTCCACATTTTGTGGTTCACATTAAAAAAATAAATAAATAAATAACTATTAAAAAAAAAAAAAAGATTGCCATAAGTGGAGGTTGGCAACTCTGACTATTGCTCTCTGCTCAAAAGGGATTTTGTTTTTCAAGTCATAGAATAAAATGATTTAAGAAAAAGAATCCTTCGCGTTCAGGCTTTGCCTTCCAACTTCAAAGCCTTTTACAAGCTGCAATTCATTAAACGCAATAATCATTTGAGGCCAGTGGACCGACCTCTGCAGGGAGAGGGGCCAAGCCCTCCCACCCCACCCTCTTTCTCTTTGTGTTCCCAGCCACAGAAAGCTGGAGAGGGGGCGGGATAATGGTGCTCCCACCAGGCGGCTGCCCGTGGCCCTCAGCCCAAGCCTGCTTTTCTGTCTCCTCCTTGCCAGGGCTCCACGCTCCACTTAGCCATTGGGAACAGGCTCTTCTCTCCTCGGGGCTGCAATTGTCTGCCTCTCACAAATAGACAGACTGCCCACATTTTTTATTTCCTTTAGATAAATGAAGAATTTCCTAGCCACAGGGCCCAGCCATGCCTGACATATGCCCCATGGGACAGATTCCTCCCTACTTGACCACTCACTCCAAGGCAGAGTGCCAAGAGAACCTCTACTATTTTGTCACAAAGAACCAGAGCCAGTTCCAGGGAGCCCCCACAGCATGCAGAGCCACTGGCCAGCCCAGCCAGGCCAGTTACCCCTTTGGCAACTCCCATCCACCACTGCCATATGGTCTTCTCTCCAAAGTGGGCATGGGTGTGGCTGACTGTGGTCCTGGGGGTCACTGAAGTGAGAGGTAGGTGGTATATTGAGCTCCTGTGGGTCGTTCCAGTTCGGAGGCCCTATTTATTTTGCCTCCTGTTATCCCACACGGACCCTACCCAGACCTTTTCTTAGAAAGAAGGGGGGAAAAAATTTAAAAAGCACCCACAAGGCCCAGCCATGGCATATTAAATTTCACAAGGCGATGCTGAATTAACTTTTATAGTTCTTCTTTCCAGTTGCCTTGCTCTCCGAAGTCTGCCCAATGTTGAAGGAAAAACAAGCACAGTATCCCTTTAAAACAGTAATTAATAATTCTACACTAAAAGGCAAATTTGTTTTACCTTTAATAATATATCATTTCCTAAAGTACCAAGAACATTTGGGAGTTTTATCAGCAGAACAACTTTAGTAGCAAAACCCTAGGTCAGTATCTTCTGGGGCCAGAGTTCTTGTGGGTGAAAGAATGTACTAGCCCAGCCAGGCCCACCTCCTTTTCTCTTCACAATTTCTGCCTTCTGCCCCACCTCTCTGCCCCTCCTCCAACTCTGCCCCTAAGACACCTGCTTCCTCCAGTGCTCTCTCCTCTTCTAGGAAGACTTACATCCTGACCTCCATTCAAGGCCCAACCCAACTCCTAGCAACTCCTTGAAGGCTGTCTGTGGGCTCAGTCTAAGTGTATCCCTCTTTTCTTTGGAGTCTTAAAATGTTTATACTTGGTGATTTTCAAAAGTACAAAAGTATTATGTCAGACTTGGAAGGAACCGAATGCCCCAACCTCTTCATTTACAGAGTAATAAAAAGTCATTGTGAGCTTCCATGATTTTCTGTGTCACAAGACAGTTTGTAGAAGGGACAAGAATCTTAGTCTCCTGGCAATGACTTGACTTGTTACCTCCCTCCCCACTTAATGATAGCCAGAGACAGGCCTGTAAATCACCAAAGAACATCATTCCCCCACCTTCAACTTAAAATCAATAGAAGCAAAGTGGTCATGGCTTTTAACAGAATTTATTTTATTCCACTGTGGATGCTTCCAACTATAGTCTTATGACATTCAATACTTCCTTGCTCTGAATGTCTCCGGACAGTTTCATCACAAGCTCTTACTGTCCTGTAGTTATGGTATGAACCTGGAATATCCCCCAAAGGCTCATGTGTTGAAGTCTGGTCCCCAAAGTAGCAATGTTCAGAGGTAGGGCTTTGGGAAGTGTTTGGATCACAGGGGCACTAATCAGTGGATTAATCTATAGATGGATTCAGAGCTGATTGGACTAATTGGAAGTGGTAGAAACTAGAGAAGATGAGACTAATTTAAAAGTAGTGTGTCCTTTGGGGCATAGCTTTGGAGACCATGTCCTGTTCCTGGTCCCGTTCTCTCTCTCTGTTTCCTGGATGACATGAGTTAGGCAGCTTTCCTGCAAAACCCTTCCACCATGATATTCTCAGGAAAGACATGGGGACAGCCAACCATGAACTGCAACCATGAGACTAAATAAGTTTTCCTCCTTTTGGTCATTTTTCTCAGGTATTTTGTCACAGTAACAAAAAGCTGACCACATGTCTTCTCTCCACTTCCCAATTTCTTACTTTGCTGCTCAGATTGCTCACTGGGCCCCTTAGGACACAGAGCACTCAGACATGTTTAACACATCACTTTACAGTGATCCTAAATGGCATCAACTTGATTCATGACCATAAAGACAAACTATATGGAAAAAACTGGTTATAAAAGGAGATCCAGATGCCTTCTAATACATTTCTGTTAATGTGTTTTTAAATAATTTAAAATTTGTAGAAAATCTTCGAGTACAAAAACCTCTTTAATGAATTTTTTTGTGAATAAATTGACCACGTGTTGTGTCATGACCCCTAAATACTTTGAAATTCCTACAAAAAGATATTTCTCTACATAACCACAGTATGAACACCAAAATTTAGACATTGATATTAATAGATTGCTACCATCTAATCCATAGACTCAAGTTTTGCCAATTATGGCAAAAGGATTCAATTCAGGATTGCACGTTAGGTTCAGTTTTTATGTCTTTTAATCCAAATCAATCTGGTACAATTCAGTCCTAACCTTTAAGAATTTAAGACTGTTAGTCTTAAGATCACAGGCCGATTTTTGTAGAACATTCCTCAATTTTGAGGTCACTTGGTATTTCTTCATGATTAAATCAGATTATGTATTTTTCACAGAAATGACATAGAATCAATGCTCTTTATTGCATCCTATCATTCATGTATAAGAATTTCCCATATCACGTGGGACATATTAATCCTATAATGATATTTTTCTTAGATACAGAAACATCTCATTAACAGAGTAATATAGCATCAAAATACATAAAACGGGGCTGGGGCTTGACAGTGGCAGTGCACTTGTCTAGCATATGTGAGGCACTGGGTTTGATCCTTAGCACCACATAAAATTAAACAAATAAAGGCACGCTGTCCATCCAAAACTACAAACAAATTAAAATACATAAAACAGAAACTTATAACATATGAAAGAATTCACCAAAGAACAATACTAGGGAAAATAATCAATAAATATCTTTGACAGGTCATGTAGCAAAAAAGCAAATGAGAAAGAGACTTTGACAAATATTATTGATATGACTTATTATATATATATGTTTATATGTATAAAACATACACATGTGTTTATGTAATGCATATTATATATTATAAAATATATTTTTGCCATAAAAACACCATTATGTATACATACATACATATATATGCATATGTGTACATATACACATACATATATATATGTATATATATTTATATATGTAAAATATTTGGTTTTAGCCATAAAAACATTAATATACATACACACACACACAATCACACATATATACTTCTGGAAGCCATTAATAAATAATTGAGAAGCTTTAGGTAATAGAGAAAACCACAAGTACCCAAAACAAGATATTTAATTTCATTTTAATAATAAAAGTATAAATAATTTAAATCACTCTTGACTATTCAAAGATGCTTTTAAAAATAACTTTTGGGACAAAGTTAAAGTCAAAGCTATGACTAAGAATACTTAAGAAATAATAATGAGAACACATTTTAAATCTTTAATATGAAAGTAATGTTATAATCAGAAGCGTATTTATAATGTTAACTGCATTTTTACCTGGAGGGACATACTAAGAATTCACTGAAGACATTGTAAAGAAAACCAAAATATCAAAATGAAGAGGAAAGGATTCATTAGAGAGGAGCAAAAACTAATAAACTGAAATTGGAAGAAAAGAGAAAAAAATCACAAAAGTAGTATGGTATTGCTTCAGAAATGTACAAACAGATTAATGAATTATATGTAAAGCATCCAGAAATAGTATTCATGTGTAAGAATTTCCCACATCAACAAGGTAGAATTTATATAAATGAAGGATAGCTTTATCATTCAATAAATGGTACTGAGAAACAGGTTTACTTCTGAGACATAGGAAAAGTCAGATTTCACACTTTATCTCATGTACCCCCGAAGTACAAATGGATTAAAGAGTTACTTATATAATTAAAATATTACTTCTAAATATAAAGTAAATAAGATGAATAATACATCCTCTCATGGAAACGATCTTAACAGCATCAAGTATAGACACTCTAAAATAAAAAGACTAATATACTTGATGATATGACATGGAAAAACTTATAAACCAAAATTAAAAGAAATTGAAAAATTGGAAAGATATATGTATTATATAAAACAGAGAGATCACGATATGTAACTAGTACTTAGGGAGCAATTAAAAATAGGAAAACCCTGTTAATTAGTGATATTTGTGTATATAGTTAATCAATCAATAAATGGAAAAATACCAAATCACACAAATAAGCAAAACCATTGAAATTAAAATAATGAGACCGAACTTTTGAGTTTCTGTCTCAAAAATTAACAAAGATACAGTCTACTAGTGTTACATTGCAAGGAAAAAGATGTATTTCACATACTGCTATTAAAAATATAAATCAGCACATTTTAGAGGGAAATATGAAAATATCTATAAAAATGCAATATGTCTACTCTAACAATGTGCTCTAAGGATAAAATTATGAAGGTGAGCAAAGACTAATGTGCAAAATGTATAATTAAGAAAAATTAGAGACAACCTAAATGTCCAACAATAGGGATTTGATTGAGTAAATTATGCAACATGAAAATGATGAAATAATACTCAGCTATTAAAATCATTTTGCAAAAAGATATGTAAGGCTGAGTGGAAAGGCAGGATATAATACAATTCCTCTTTTTAGGCAAAAATACATATACATATACATAACATAAAAATATATGTATACATCCACACATATATGTACACATTTTAAAAAGAGCAGAAGTTAAACCAAAATGTTAACACAATAACAACAGTTATAATCCTATTTGGATAATATTTAGTTTTCCATTGAAGATTTTTTTCTCACATTTTCTATAGTGAGCATGGATGCTTTTACAATGGGGAGGGGTGGGAATCCACTATTTAACAACATGATCTGAGCCCTTTAATGACAGTTACTAAATATTTTCTTCCAAAAATTTCTGGTAATGAGCTTGACTCACAGGCCGAAGCCACGTCTGCTATGCTTCCTTCTCCCTACCAGGCCCATCCTCCTACCAGGCCCAGCATTCCCAGAGTGCTCCTCTGCACACTTTGTACACAAACAGCTCTTCCTTTGAGCCTTTTCCTGGAATGAGGGTTCCTGGAATCAGCAAAGGCCTGGGAAACCCCATCAGGCCTTGTGGCTCAACAGCAGCGGTGTTCTGGAGGGTCTTCTAGGAGTAAAGAAGATGCAGTTACTGAGCTCTGGGAGAAGCTAGTGGGAGGGAAATACAACAAAAAAAGGAGAGTCAGCAGGTAGACAGGTTCAGAGACAAAGTTTCCCCTACTGTTTGTCCCATGCTGACCCTTGGGGCTCCAAAGTACTTGCCTTGCTGGCATGGCACTGGGGCTAGGAGGGTAGCTTCTAACTTGGTTACCATGTGAGCCAGGCTCAGGACTGTGGTCGTCAGCTGAGACCCACCAAATTCCTGTTCTGTCCTCAGAGTGACAGTTTGTATGAGCTTGGTTGTCGGGAAGGGCATTTAATATAAAATCCATATGAGTTTACCATTCCAAAGGGTTGATTCATTCCCACATGTTTGGATTTGAAGCTTCTGCTTGAGTGGCATGCACTCAACTGAGTCTTGTGTCTTCTCTACCATTCCTGCAAACTTAGCAGTTCAAAGTCCTAGCTCCGCTGAGAGTTTCCTCTTCAGGAAGTGAAAGATGGAGAATACTTGGCACGACAGAGAAGCCAAAATTATTGAACATTACCGAGTGTGAGTGTTTTGGCACGAACTCATCATAATATGCTTCTGATTCTAGAGGTCATGTTATTTTGAAGAAGGGAATTAGACCATAGTATAAGGAAGTTTCCCAAAATAATTATAGCTCCTCTTTATTCTCTAAGAAGTCTCAGGGATCCTAGGTAACTCCAGGAAAAGTACATTGAGAGGCTGTGGTCACATCTCAACAGAACTCTAGGAAAGGCCCCTTCACTCTGTGCATTTGGTTTCCATCACTTCTGTGAGCTTCTCATCTTGCAGGCTGATGAGATGCTTTGGATATAGTGTTCTTTTCAAGGGAGTCATTTCAATACTCACGGTTTGCATATCACATAATTTAGCAAAGGGAACTTCTCAGGAAGTATCTCATATCAACAGATCTCAGTAATGTACAAATGCCTTCCTTGTCCCTTGCATGTTGCTCTAAATTATAATTCCTAAAACTAGACTTGTCATATTATTGTAACTTCAAGCAGTAATTATTTTTTTAAATATATATATATATGTATATCCATTTTAAAAGCAGCATACAGTAACATTCTTCCATAGTTCCTTCCCCACTTATTGTGAATTAGCAGCCATATATCAGAGAAAACATTCAGCCTTTGGTTTTTCGGGATTGTCTTATTTCACTTAGCATGACATTCTCCAACTCCATCCATTTACCAGCAAATGCCATAATTTCGTTCTTCTTTAAAACTGAATAATATTCCATCACAGATATATACCACATTTTCTTGATCCATTCATTTGTTGAAGGGCACCTAGGTTGGTTCCATAGCTTAGCTATCATCAATTGAGCGGCTGTAAATATTGATGTGGCTGTGTCACTGTAGTATGCTGATTTTAAGTCCTCTGGGCATAAACCGAGGAGTGGGTTTGATTGTGGTGTTGATTCTGTGTGAGTCGGCTCATCTTCTTTTCATCCTCTTTCTCTCTCTCTCTCCTTCCTGGCTGCCATGAGGTGAGGGGTTTTCCTCTACCATGACCTTCTACTACGATGTTCTGCCTCACCTCAGGCCCAGAGTAAGAACTGAAACTTTTGAAACCATTAGCCAAAATCAATCATTTCTTCCTGTGAGTTGTTCTTGTCAGGTATTTTTGGTCACAGCAACAGGTATTTTGGTCAACAATGAGGTGTTTACTAATCCACCTCATTTTTGTTTGTGGGGAAGAGTTTTTTAAACATAAGTCAATGTCCTGTGCACTGATTCTCTTTGAATAATCAGAATCTCACAATAATCAAAACCATTAGTAATCAAAAGCATAAAAATAGATATAAAGATGGAACCTCACTGAGAGAAATAAGTCCTTATATTATGGTCAACTGATTTTTGACAATTGTTTCAAAGAAAACTTACTGGGGCAAAGAATAATATTTTTAATAAATAATGTCAATCATATATTCAAATTCAAAAAGGTGAATTCAGACCCCACAGCATACACACAACAATTACTTTAAATGAATGAGAGATTTAAATGTAAAAGCTAAACCATAAAACTTTTAGATAAAAATGGGAGGAAATTTTCATGAAATTAGGTTAGGCAAAGTTCTCCTAGATAGAACATGAAAAGCATGATCCATAAAAAAATTAATTGGGCTTCATCAAAATGTAAAACTTTTGTACATTAAAAGTCATCACTAATAAAATGAAAAGTCAAGTCACATATTGCAAGAAATATTTACAAATTACATCTGATAAAGATCTGTGTCCTGAATATCCTAAAAGCTCTCAACACTTCACTAATCAGACAAACAACTCAATTTAAAAAGGTACCAACGCTACAAAGAAACAATTTGCCAAAGATGAGTGGCTAATCAGCACAAAGAAGACAGTCCACATCATTGGTTATTAGAGAAATGCAAATTGAAACCATCAGGAGATATTATATCATACCCACCATAATGGTTATCCTCCAAAAGACAGGTGATAGCAAATGCTGTTAAGCAGATGGAGAATTAGGAACTTTCGCATATTGCTGATGAGAATATAAAATGATGTAGTTTTGAGGGAAAAGTTTGACAGTTTCTTAATCATTAAATATAAATTGACCACATGTAATTTCAGTAGTCCATATCCAACCAAGAGTAGTAACAAAAGATTTGCACATAAATGTGCATAGTAGCATTGTGCATAATAGCCTAAAAGTGAACATAATTCATGTGTTCATAAACTGGTGACTAGATAAACAAAATGTGGTATGTACATACACTGGAATGTTCTCAGCAATGAAAACGAATGAATTATTATCACATACTACTTTAACTTTAAAAATGTTATTTTAAGTGAAAGAAACAGATACAAAGAGATTACATATTGAATGATTCCACTTGTATGAAATATCAAGAGAAGGCAAATCTACTGGAACAGAAAGTGAGTTAGTGGTTGCCTGGGGCTGGAGGTAGGAACAAAGATTAACTATAAATGGATATGAAGGATCTTATTGGAATGATGAAATGTTTCAAAACTGGATTATTATTGTTATGTTGCACAACTCAGTAAATCTACAAAAAATGATTGAATAGTTTAAATGGGTGAATTTCATTATATGTACATTATACCTCATTAAATTTGTTAAAAGTTACCAAAGGAAATACAATGATAGTTACCAAAGGAAATACAATAATAGAAGATTAAAGTTAAATTCTCAGTCTTAGCTTCAAAGTGTTTTCTATTCTTCATTAACCCTATAAGAAAAAGCGAACAGTTCTCGAGCTAAAGAAAATAATATAGAATCTTTTCTGAAAATATCAGGTGGTCTATTAATTGAAAACAAGTTCAGAATAACCTATCTATACCCAAAGGGAAAGCTGGATTTCTTTCATATATTTTCTTTGTAGAAGGTATCCCATCTGGACAAAGAAGTATCCCATCTCAAAAAGAATTAGTCCTGAAGCAGATATTTTGAAGTCAGGTGTTGGGCCAGTCATCCATGATTTTTCCCAAAAGATGTTCTCCAAACGAGAGAAGAAAGGAAAGAAAGAGAGGAAGGAAGAAAGAGAGGAAGGAAGGAAGGAAGGAAGGAAGGAAGGAAGGAAGGAAGGAAGGAAGGAAGGAAGGAAGGAAGGAAGGAAGGAAGGGAGTGAGGGAGGGAGGGAGGGAGGGAGGGAGGGAGGGAGGGAGGGAGAGAGGGAGGGAGGGAGGCAAAAAGGAAGAAAGAAAGAAGGATGGAAGGAAAAGGTCTGAAGTGGAGAATAAAATCCAAAGATTCAGAAGAGACAACCCATTTGAGATTTGAAGATGCTAAGTGAAATAAGCCAAACCCCCCAAGAAACAAAGGCCAAATGTTTCCTCTGATATGCGGATTCTAATTTACTATGGGGGAGGGTGGTGATAGGAAAGAACTGAGTTACTTTAGGTAGAAGGGAGTGAAGAGAGGGGAAGAGGGGTGGGGGTAGGAAGGATAGTAGAGTGAAATAGTCATTATTACCTCATGTACATATATGACTGCATGACCCATGTGATCCCACATGCACAATCAGAAAAGTGAGAAATGATACTCCATTTATGTATGCTTTATCAAAATGCATAAATGCATTCTACTGTCATGTATATAACTAATTAGATCAAATTAAAAAATTCAAAAAGAGATTTGAAGACCCTCAAGCCAATTTCTAATACTGAAAAAAATTCCACAAAGTTGGTGTGCCCAATTCATAGTCCCCAACTCTGAGGGCCACTTTTCAGGGAGAATAGCCCACTGCTACTCCTCTCTATTAGCAATCCCCATTCCATCACACTCAAATCTGGAATAAATGCAAAACGCCCAAGTTACATTGCAGGACTCCAAGCCAGAGCCTAGTTGTTCCTGAGGTTGATTAACTATAGGAGCCACCAAGTGCCTGACCCCTGATAGCCAGGGGAAATGTGCAAACCACTACCTACTTGTGGAACTCCCCAAGCCTCAGTAGAATGTAGTTCGTCTGTCTTCACTGCCTGAACCTCCGGCACATTATTCTGTGCAGGGTGGTGTGATCTCTTTAACACTGCTTGGGTTTGTTTGTTTGTTTGTTTGTTTGTTTGTTTCCTTTCACCTAAGAGATTGCTGATCACCAGATAGTCAATGTTCATTGTTCATTATAAAGAATAAAAGTGAATTGTGAGGTTTCAGAACATATATCTGAAAACCCAAAACCTGTGGCTGCTTCTGCTCAGGATTAGCCCCCAAATGATAAATAAGGTAAGTGTGAGTTTAAATTTTATTGTCAGCTTCTGGAACCCGATGCTAATCAATGCTACTTTCTATTGCATTGAATTAGAGAAAGAATTCAAATCAGGTAGGACTTGCAGAAGAATGATAATGAGGTGATGACATGGGTCTAGTACTCTTTTAAGCACTGGGATCTTTTCTTTCATAGGCAGGAAAAAGGGTGTGTGAAATGGACCTCCTGCTGACACAAGAAGTAGGTTCTGGTAACTGTTCATTTTGCCCACAAGAGCTCTGAATATCTATCAGACAAAAGGTGGCTTGTTCCTTAGCAGGTTCAATGATACCAGGAATTGGCTAAGGCGGTTCCAAAGGTGTTTGAGCTGGGAGAAGGGCTTGCCAAATCCTGTTAAGGTTTATAGAAGTCAAGAAGCCATGGAATTCCAGTTCTGGTCATATTTCTCAAGTTCGGCTTAAGTTTTTGTGCTTACAGTTGACTGGCTTTTTGTATTTTGATTTTCATTAACACAGAAGGCTTGCTGTTGGCAATAAGGCCTTGGAACGTCCTTGCTGGGGCTTAACATTTCAGCACATTTTGCATTGCCTAATGATGGAGTTGTGGTTTGCCAGGAAGGGACTTTTTAACGCTTTCTTCCTAGAACTGGGTAGAACTATACCCATGCAAACCTCAGCTAGTTCAAACAAAGCTTCTGTAATGGCAAAGGGAGAGAAAAGCTGCTATAAATACCTTTATAGGCTGCAGAGGTGATTTACAACCCACTTTATTAATCCTATAAAAAGGCACAGCTGAACGCCTTTAAGTTACATGCATACAGATGACTAATTAAATACACAGTTAAAAGTCTTGACCCAGCACAATTTTGACCATTAAAGAAATAAGTCTTGAATTCCCCTCTAGGCAAAAGTTTTTGGATGAATTCGTGGGTAGAAGCGGGTGGCAGCCAGGTAGAGAAGGGAGGTTGACATTGTTGACCATGGAAGGTAGAGAACAGAGGGGGAATTTTGTTTCTGATGGCCCATGTTTACCCATTCCTCACTACACATACTAATGACAACACAGCAACCATGTGACTGCCCCAGACTGCCAAAGGCCATTCCTCTGACCTCTGGCAATGACAAAGCCATGGTTAGGTTGAGTAGGACGAATGGAATATAGAAAGAAAACTGAATCCTAACACTGAGTTGGAGGGAGGTTAGCTAGCTTGCTCACCAGCCCACCCCACCCCACCCTGACCCCCACCCTTGCTTTGCACTCTCAGAAACTGACACTCGGGAATGAAAATTGAATGTTTTTTTTTTTAGTTACAATATTAGTTAAGGGCAAAACCAGGACAAGAACCCCCAAATGACCTCTAGAACATTAACTTTTCAGAGACACCGTTCATTCCTCAGACGGTGTTGCCAGGAGACACAACATGTTTCAATGAGGGGAGAAGGGATTAGTGGAAGGCGAGTCAGGTAGGATATGATTCCAAAACTCGAAATGTTTGCCAAACCATTTATCAGAAACATAAAAGGACCTTTCATTTTTCAGGTTCTTGGAAGGGAATGGAAGAAGAAGGAGTGGCCTTTCCCATCAGAGGACAAGCCCCAACAATTCTTCCATCAGCTCAGTGGGGTTGTCTTTGTTATTGGGCCCCCTCACAAAGTCTGGCTCTGTGAAAAGCATTTTTAGAAGCTCCCAGGTCAGACTGGGAAAGCGTGGTGTGAGAAAGCTGGGCAGGTGGGACCGGAGGATCAGGTAGCAGGCCTAAGAAGTCACTTAAGACAGCATTTAGGTCCTGAGGTGATCTACTCTGTCAAGGTCACCTGCACACTTCCCAAATAGGAACTGGAGCTGAGATTCTTCCCCTGTGCACCAAAACAGCTCCACCTGCTTTGCTTGGTTCCCTCATGGCCATGGACTATTTTCTCACCTCCAAAATGAAGGACAGGTTTTTTTCCCTCTTCGCATGTGAAGTGCACAACCTGGACACTGTCTCTGCTTAGAAACATCACCTTCGCTGTTCCCACTGATTTTGCACCTCTTTCGCCAGCTAATTCTGATTCATTATTCAAGTTTCAGTTCGGATGTCACTTCCAAAAAAGAAATATTTGTGGATCCCAAGAATGTGGCCAGGGATCCCTTGTCTACTCCCAAAGGAGAGTATGCACACAAGGGGAACCATGGTGTCCCATTCACCATTGCACCATTGCATCTTTGGCTCACATGAGGGGCCTGAAATAGAGGAGGATGCTTGTATGTTCCTCTTCCTTCCTTACCATCTTTCCATCGCTTTCCATTGATGAAAAGTTTTATAGGATATACTTTTTTTTCATCTAGGATAAAATAGTCATTGCACTATAGACACAGGAGTGTAGAAGAAAATGACTAAATAAATGAGAATTGGATGAGTTTTCTAGAGCTGCCACAAACTAGGTAACTTTAAATAACCAGGATTGGGTGGTATGAACAAAAAGGAAATTGATGGTCCCATAGTTCTGGAAGGCGAAAGTCAAATCAATGTGACAGTAGGGTTCCCTCTGAGGGCTGTGGGAGAGGACCTGCTCTAGGCCTTTCTCCTTGGCTTGTCAATGGCCATCTCCATGCTCATATGGCATTCTCCCTACAGGCCTGTTTGTCCCCAAATTTCCCTCTTTTTATAAGGATACCAGTCATCTTAGATGGGGGCCCATCCCAATTACCTCATTTTAACTTCAAGAGCTCTGCAACAATCCTATCTCCAAGTAAGGTCACATTTTGAGGTGCTGTGAGTTAGGACTTAGCATGTGAACTTGGGGACAAAATCAACCCATAGAAGGATAAAAGAAGTCACTGCAACTATAACTGACCACAACTACCATCACCAAAAAAAAAAAAAACAAAAAAACAAATTCTAGATATCTGGATGTTATCCCTTTTCATAGAACTTGGAAATCTAGACTGGGTAGCATATTCTAGGAACGATCTTCTCCAAATTAAGAGGCTTAGGATTTTCAAGACCTTCCACTGGAGCATTCTATCAGGCAAAAAGTGTTCTAGAAAATATATTACTTACAGAGACCCTAAGCATCTGTTACAATGAAAGAATTGTACTCTTCCCATCAATTGTTGCTATAACCCTGGCAAGAAGCAAAGGGAAACAGCTTTCCAAGGAAGTTATGTTTCCATTCCTTACTTGAGACATATTATTATTCCCAGAATAACTGTGAAATTGGAATTTGAGCCACAAACCTGGTTGAGTAATCAGGTAAGGTCACTTAGAGCTGAACTATGCCTCTGCTTGCTGACTCAGTATTTCTTCCCTAAGTCCCTTTCCCTTCCAGAAAGGTTAAAACATGGAAAATCTCTAAAGTAGCCTCTTTCCTGCTTCCTTCAGTTTCAATTTCATTTAATTATAAGTGATACTGAGCACCTTTCTATTCAATTACAAGGCAGTTGTATTTTCTCATTCGTAAGTGCTCTTTATATATGAAGGAATATGAAGGGCGGTAGCTCTTATTGTGGCCACTTCTTTTCTCCAAATTTTCAAGCTTCAGTTTTGCTTATGAATTTTCCCCTTCACATTTTTACGTAGTCAAGTAATAAGTCTTTTGTTTTTTATTTTTTACTTTTCTTACATATTTTCTCTCTGAAGCCTTACTGATTCCCTTATAGCACCTTCTATCCCTACCCTCCTCTACCAGGAATTGTTCATTTCTGATTTATTTGAGAAATTACCCAGGCTCCTTGAGTGACAAGTTTTTTTGTTTGTTTGTTTGTTTGCTTGCTTGCTTGGTTGTGCTTTTGTGTGTGTGTGTGTGTGTGTGTGTGTGTGTGTGTGTGTGTGTGTAGTTTTTTGTTTTAATTTTGCATTTTTAAAAATATTTTTAAAATTTGTTCTAATTAGTTGTACATGACAGTAGATTGAACCCAGGAGCACTTAACCATTAAACCACACCTCCGACCCTTTTTTTGTATTTTATTTAGAGACAGAGTTTCACTAAGTTTCTCAGGGTCTCACTACGTTGCCAAGGCTGGCTTTGAATTCATGATCCTTCTGCCTCAGCCTCCAGAGCCGCTGGGATTGCAGGTGTGCACCATCACATCCAGTTAAGTGATAAGTTTTATTTCTCAGGACTAGCTTGGTAAGACATATTGAATGACATCATTTATATACCTGTGTCACATATCCAGCTGGCAAAGATTGTGACTCATTCACTGTTGTAGCCCTGGAGCTTAGCACAGTGGCTGGCAAAAAATGGGTGTTCAATAAATGTTCTCCTGAATGGCATTCCTAGGGACTCTCTTCTCCCTTGGATGCTCCTCATCCTATCCATGTCCTGCATGCTGTTCTCTCATGAATTATTATCAGAATTCAGCATCTGATAATATTATCAGCCCATTGGTCCCTTGGCATTAAGATAGTTCAGTGTGACTTCACTCCATAACATTTTATCATCAAAAAAAAAAAAAAAAGGCAGAATCCTTAGTGTTACTCAAATTCTCTCTTTTTCTAGGTCTATTCTACTTATGAGACTGAACCCGACTGAGTAACTTCCTCACCCAAAACCCAATTTCCTAAGTCATTCTTTTTTATTCCTCCTTGGAATCATACAACCAGCAAAGCCTCAGCTTCGGTGATTTTAATTTTGCTGTAATTGTTCATAAAGGGGCTAAGCTTGGCCTGATACAAATATAATGCTGTTAAAAATTTTTAGACACCGTTTCATGTGGCCATTAAATGGAAGAACAGAATAATGGAAGCTTTTACTCAGGGTGTGCGTGTGGCTGTCACTACTCTCACTCACTCATTTTTCCTTCTTTGCTTTCCTCTGCTGACAAGTGAGAAAAATACATGTTTGTTGAATCACCCTAAATCTAGAAAACCAGATGCAATGATTTCAAGGAAAAGAACCCCACTTGGTGTTTCTCATCCACCTTAGCAAAATTAGAGTCTTAGGAGCTGGGCAAACATGTGAAGGGAGAAAATGAGAAGAATGAAGTGGGATGCATCTGTCAAATCCCGCACAAGTTTGCCTTTGGATTTGCTATGAGAGTGACTCATTTCATAAACAATACAGCTGCTGTAGGAGGCAGCCCTGTCAGATTTGATGGATGGCTGGCTGTGTATCTCTGGATCTTCTACAGTTGGGCAGACAGGCTTTGGGGCCAAGCATCCATATCAAATCCATCTTTAGTCAGTAAGAAACATGAGAACTCTTTCTGCCAATGGTGAAAAAAAAAAAAAAAAAAAGCAAAGTTCTCTAAATTCTGAGTCTCGGGACCCACTCCCCACACTGACCGCAGCCTGCCTTTCAACCACAGTTTCACATCTGACCTATCTGAGTGTTCCTGCATTATAAGAAGAATTATGGGGAGTCACCCTCCCTTTCAAAGAATCAAGTCAATCTCAGATGGTCCCCAAATGGGAGAGGCTTGATGGGAGTTATTATGAGGAAAGAGTTGACTTCTGGCAGATGTGAGATTGAGAGAAAAAAATCAGAGGTTGGATAATGACTCTTCCCCCTGCTTAGTGTAGTCTCATCCTCCCTTTGTAGCAGAAACAGTGCAAATAGACAGCTCTTGCAGGTCCCAAGCTGTTATAATTTGGATCTAGAACATTCGTCAAAGGCTCATGTGTTGAAGGCTTGATCCCCAGCTGGTGGTGCTATTGGGAGGTTAAGTGGTAGGGCTTGGTTGGAAGAGGTGGGTCACTGGAGATGAGACTTTGAAGGGTATATTTGAACCCTGAACCCTTCCACTCTCCTCTCCACTTCTCAGCTGCCACAAGGTGAGCAACTTTGCTCCACCACACTATTCTGTCATGACGTACTGCCTACTCAGGAACAATGGAGCCAGCTAAAAACAGTCTGAAATCTCTGACACTGTGAGCCAAAATAAATCTTTCTTCATTTTTCCTTGTTTTTCTCGGGTATTTTGTTATGGCAATGAAAACCTGACTGACTTAGTAAGGTTTTTTTTTTTTTTCTTCTGTGACCAAAAAACCTGAAAAGACAATTTTAATGAGAAAAAGATTATTTTACTCATGGTTTCAGAGGTCTTAGATGGCAGGCTCCATTGCTATGAGCCCCAGGAGAGGCAGAACCTCATGGCAGGAGAGTGTGTTAGAGGAAAGCAGGTCAAGGCATGGCCTCTAGGAAGCAGAGAGCTCCACTCAACCAGGATAAAATATGCATCCCAAAGGCATGTCCCCTGAACCCACTTCCTCCAGTCACACCCTACCTGCCTGCAGTTACCTCTCAATTAATCCATATCAAGGGATTAACGCAACAATTAGATTAAACCTCTTATAACCCTATCATTTCATCTTTGAACTTTATTGCTTTGTCTCACACATGAGTTTTTGGGGGAAAACTTACATCTCAACCATAACACTGATATACAAGCAAAGAGAATCAAGAATAATCCCCAATGGGCTATTGGCAGATAAGGGGCAAGGTCAGTGATGAACTTATCTCTATCCCCCTCCTCTGCTCAAGAGGACACTGGGTTTTGTTCCTCTGTAACCTTCCATCTCCTAGAAACCCTGCATCCTAGCCAGGAGAAATACTGATTTTAACAGAGAGAATGTGGTAAACACTCTAGAAAAAAATCTTCTTGGCTAAATACATTTATACATCCCCCTCATTACTCATGGCCTCCACCATAAAACATCTCTCTTTTTAAGACTTTGAAGTCATCTGTGGATATGCTATCATAAATGGGGGAACATTAAGCCAGTATCAGCATGCATGCCTTAGTTTTAAACAGATGTCACATAGATCAAGTATTTTTAATTATGTTGATGCTAGGGAAACAGGAGAGATAAGGGTTGACACAGGGTTGACTAGAAATCTGGGAGAATGGTATTCAGTGCAATAGGGTTCTCAGCCTTGAAGGAGTGGTGAGGCAGAGCATGGGGTGGTTCTTCCCTCTGCAGAGGCCTTTACACTCTCTGGCCTTTCCCTCAGATTCATCCTGCTCCTGGCCTGGTCCTGCTTCTGTCTAGCACGCATGGCCTGTCTGACTGCACCTCTCTCTACCACAGTATGAGGAAATTTCCTGGGTGATAAGCTCTTTGCTGTTGAGGAAATCTGCAAGTGCTGCCTCACGTGGCTCCTGAATTAGTTTGGGGTTGAAGCATTGCACATTCCTTCTGAGGGCCCCCACCTCTCGTTTGTCCAACCCTTGGCCCCTCCTCCTTGCTTTAGCCCTTAGATGCACACACTTGTCCTCCTCCTTTTCCTAGCCTTGAACCCACCCTCCCTTGCAGCCTTACCTCCCTGGAGGACTGGAAATCTTTTATTC
Source organism: Sciurus vulgaris (assembly GCF_902686455.1). NCBI lineage: Eukaryota > Metazoa > Chordata > Mammalia > Rodentia > Sciuridae > Sciurus > Sciurus vulgaris. The sequence continues at coordinate 115,301,600 of NC_136466.1, read as the reverse complement.
CTGTCTGGCTTCCAGGTCTGGCTCTCTCCTGGCCTCCTGTCAACACTCCACACCTGCTTCATAGATTTGGATCTGGATCTGGAACTGGATCTGCTCACAGGACATTTCCAAAGGAGCTACTCCCTGCAGAACTTCCCTGAGGAGAAGCCCACCCCGACAGTTCACAGAGCTCTCTACCGTTCCCTCCCTATCTTCTCTCCCTCCTTTCTCCCCTCATATCTCCTTCTTCAAAGACCTGAAGAGTGTGGCCTGTTTAGGCCCAGGAGATGCAATGTTTGGTCCAGCAAGTCTGGCCTCACTCGAAATCTCATAGAAATAAAGAAACCCGGGATCGCTGGGACCTGTTGAATCAGAATGTGCCATTTCTCAGGTGACTTACATGCAAAGATTTTAGAAGTCCTGCTTTCAACCTCTCTTTCCAGACGACCCACTTGAGAATGTTTGCCCTCTATTCCCTTGGGTGCACACCACCAGCCCTGGCAGTTGTGGGGTACGTGAACGATCTGGGGTGCCATTGGCCTCCAGGCCCCAGCTGGTGTCTTCCTGCCATTCCTGCAGTCACTCATCCTCTGCATGTGAGAGGCAACCTTTATCTTGCCCTTGGAGGTATTTTTACAAAGATGTTTCAAGGTACCATTGAGACCTCACATGTGTCTTGTCTCATGGGCCTCTACTCCAGCCACAGTTAGGGAAGGAGGAGTTATTTATGTCCCTGGGCACTGGAAGGGAGGCAGACTAACATATTCCTGCCTAACCAGCTGAGGGGCTGGTAATTTTCCACAGCTCAGCTCCCCAGAACAAGGATAGTTACCCACTGTTCTCACAAGGAGCCTTCACTGCTCAAAGCCCAGTATGGAATACTCTTCATAGAACCTCATTAAAATGTCAATATGCCAAGGGGAATGGCACACTACAAATTTTTTAAAAATCTTTTATTTTAAGAAAATTATAATTCATTTGCAGTTGTAAGAAACAACAGAGAGTTCCTCTCTGCCCTTGCCCAATTTCCCCTGACGGTAACCTCTTATATAACTATCTTTGGATCTCACAGACAGGTTATTGACACTGATACATCAACTTTATTTGCATTTCCCCTATTTCACTCACACTCTTTTATGAGCATGTATTTAGTTCAATGCAGTTTTATAACAAGTAGACCTTGTAACCACCACCACTATCACAATACAGAACAGCTATTCCACAAGGGTCCTTCACACCACCCTTTGAGAGCCACGGTCAATCCCTTCTCTACCCCCTATGCCACCCCAGGCAACCATTAATCTGTTCTCCATCTTAGTCATCTGTTATTTCAGAAATTATATCGTGTGTGTGTGTGTGTGTGTGTGTGTGTGTGTGTGTGTGACTACAGAGTATGCAACCTTTTGACAATGACTTTTTTCACTCAGTATAATTCTCTAATATCAGTTGTGTGTTGTTAGTTCACTCCTTTATCTTGCTAAGTAGTATTCTAGGGTGTAGCTAGGCCATGGTTTGTTAAATGTTCACCTGTTGAAGGACTTTTGGGTTGTCTTTTGTTTTGGGTTATTGAAAAATTAAACTGCTGTGAATATTCCAGTACAGGTTTTGTATGAGCACACATTTTCATTTCTCTGGGATAAATGCCCAAGAGTGCAACTTGCCAGGTCACATGGCAGTTATGTTTAGTTTTATGAGAAACTGCCATACTCTTTTCCAGAGTGACTGCACCATTTTATATTCCCACCAACAATGGATGAGTTGATCCCTTGCTCTATATTTTATTTTTTTATCCAACTAAATGTCAAGTCTGATTCTTTTCAGTAGTTTCCTTAAGCACCCAAAGCAATAATAGCAGAAGAGGAAACCCTTGCCTTCCTTAAGTTACACGGTCTATGTCCTTGCCTCCTCTATGGCTCTGTCTGCCCACGCTCACTTTGATTCCAGTCTGCTTTCATGTTTTCCCTCCTCTGGGTACCTTCCAAGTCACTTATCAACATCAGCTGCAATTCCTTTGTGTCTTGTTCTGATCATAATCTGTTAATCTTCCCCAGATGCCATGCCAAGTCCCAGCTGTGTAGTGGGGCCTGCAACCACCGCTCATGACTCAGCACCTTGGACAGAGGAGCTGGGCCAGTGCCCCAGGCACCTAGGCCAGTGCTAGCCACTCACTCTTTCCAGGACCAAGGTCCACCTCAGTTTCCATTCCTATTTTGCCAGGAGTAAAACAGAACTGTGGGCAAGGCAGAGAATGCAGGTTCAAATTGGACAAGATTGGGACGACACCTTGCTAACAAGGCTGTTCATGCAGAGGTGGACATAGCCTTAGCCCTGGGAGTCAACCAGTTGGGTCAGGCCTTGCCTCCATTTTGAGAATATCATGATCATAAGTATACTATTGCAGTTATTATTTGTTGAGTATTTGATTTGAGCCAGGGACTTTTAAAACAGACTTTCATGTATACAGTTCACTAAAATTTCATAACCACTCTACAAGGGCAGTTCTACTCTTCTCCATTTTACAAGTAATAATCTAAATCCAGGCAGCCAACTCGAGAGCCTGCACATTCAACCTTGTTCCTCTGGTTCTTCCAAATGGTAGGACTTTGCAGCCCAAGGTTCTACAAACCATAAAAAAAAAAAAAAAGTGTCTACAGATCTTGAATTCTCGCCTACTAATTCATACCCAAACTATTTTCCGGCTGGGATGTAACTCAGTGGCAAAGCATCTGCCTTGCATTCACAAAGCCCTGGGTTTGACCCCCCAGTTCCAAAAAAAATAAAGACAAACTATTTTCATGTCAGTAAGGAAGGATCATGTAAGACTGGGGGATTATGTCACAGGCAACAGCTTGTATAGCTTCTGATGACCTTTGGTTCTTAAGAGTTGAGTCAGAGTGCCCAGTACATATAAACCAACATTGTCAGCAATTTATAAGTTCTATGATAAAGGAAGACAACCCAAAAGTTGCTGGACATCCAAAAATGCTCAAAGGGATACAGGATGCAGCAAGGTTCCAGCAAGGGACACAGGCAAGTGCATCTCTTGTCCACCTGCTCATGACCGAGCGGCATGCCACAAACTAGCAAGGACACAGTGCAGCTTCGTGGCATACCAACTGCCTGTTGGTCACATACCATCACTCTGGCAGTGCACATTCCACATGTCCCAGAAGGTTGCCACTTGTGCTCTTCTGCCTTCTGGGGAGAGAACTTCTGACAGTCAACACTTCTCCGTGGGAGCCTCCCCTTGAGATGAACGATATTTGACCTATGTGTTAAATTCCTTTCCCCCTCACTCCTCTGCACTCTTCACACACCCCAGCTGGCAAAGCCTGCTAACTATTCTGTCTTGTCCCAAAGAAGACTGCCTTCTAGTTGATTCCTTGTCTCCTTAAGCCAGGCTTGTCACGGGACCTTCTGACGCTAGGAGTGCCAAGAACAACTTGTGATCGACACTGTGTCCCTCCCAGCCTTCTCTGACTCTCAGGGAGCCCCACCTCTCCTGGGCACATTCCTACTCATCCCACCTGCCCTGGCACCCATTGGTCCTTCACTTGGTGGTGCCACCCCAGCTTGCAAGCTGCTTTTTTTCCTGAGGTCAGGGATTTGGGTTTAATAGGGTTGTCTGCTCTAAGTTGTCTGGGGCAGGAGGTTAGGATTTTAGAAACAGGTTGTCTCCAGTCTTGATTCTGGAGACAAGAGCATTCCTATGTACCAGTGGTATTCAAAATCGCCAGATGATGACCATCCATGCAGACCATAAAGATCACTGGCCCCACCTTCACTGCCAGGATCACCCCTCAATATCGACTTTGCTCTTGATGCTTTGTTTCATAGACCAAAGCAACAGATGTCTTCAACTACATGTTTTCAGTTGGATTGTGCAAGAAAACTTGAACTTCTGCCTGCAACAGAACCCCTCTCTTTCTCCACATCTTTTTAATTCTCTCTCTTAAATAATTTCATCTCCATGTTTCCGCTTTTATTGCCATATAAAATATCTTTTTCCCAACCAAGTGATTCTCAATATAGGATCTTTAATCTATATTGATAATGGTCATGAAAGACCTCCTGAAAAACTGCAAAATGATCAAATAAGTTTAGAAGGAATTGTTGAATCATAAATATCACGTGTATACCTAAACATCTCTTATGGAATAAAAATATGGTTCTATCAGAGTCTTTATTTCTCTGCTTTCCTTCACTGCCACAGAGGACAATTCCTGAAGAAGGTGTATTGAACAGAAGAGAGCCAGGGTCAAAGACTGTATGCACCACAGAAAATAAGCTCCTCAAGGTGCTGGTTCTAATCTCATGCCCCGCTCCTCCTCATCAAGTCCATTTTGCTTTTTCTTTTTAGAATCATGTTTATGAAATGTTTGCTGACATAATCATTCCTCTAATTAAATTTTGTTCAATGACATTTTATCACCTAAAATGTACGTCTCCATTGCCCGTACGTGAAATTTCAGGATATAATCCCTCGCTACCTCTCCAGCTTCTCCTCTTAGTCTCCAAACTTCACACAAAGCTCCAACACTGCCAAACCCTGTAGTTTCCCAATCCTGGCTCATAGCTCTGTGTTCCCCTTTTCTGGCACACGTGGCTCTCTTAGCCTGGAGTGATCCCCCCACTCATTTACCTTAATTGTGCTTTAAAAGTATCAATCCTGGTATTGTGCCGAAAATAACTGACTTTAGGAAGAGAGTAGAATCAGAGAGACCAAAACTGAAGGTGACTTGACCGGCCCATGGAAATCACAGAGAAGGTGAGAATAATGCTCAGATTTCTATATGTGCTTTTTTCAGTATATGTGTATGTTTCTATTTTATATATTTCACTTAAAAACCTACCAAAGCTTTTGACTAGTCGATAGGTAGAAAAATAGCTATGAGGTCATTGTCTTAGTTCATTCAGGCTGCTATAAGAAAGTACCATAAGCTGAGGGGCTTATAAGCAACAGAAATGTGTGTCTCACCACCAAGTGCAGTAGTACGTGCCTGTAATCCCAGCAGTTTGGGAGCCTGGGGCAGGAGGATCATGAGTTCAAAATCAGCCTCAGGGGCTGGGGAGATAGCTCAGTCGGTGGAGTGCTTGCCTTGTAAGCACAAGGCCCTGGGTTCGATCCCCAGCACCCAAAAAAAAAAGAAAAGAAAAAAGCCAGCCTCAACAATTTATTGAAGTCCTAAGCAACTCAGTGAGACCCTGTCTCTAAATAAAATATGAAAAATGGCTGGGAATGTGTCTCTGTGGTTAAGTGCCCCTGGGTTCCATCCCCAGTTCCCTACCCCCAAAATAAATAAAGAAAGAAATGTATGTCTCAAGTTCTGGAGGCTGGGAAGTCCAAGGTCAAGGTGCTGGCAGTTAATGTCCAGTGAGGGCCTGTATCCTAAACAGACATATTTTTGATATAACCTCAAGTGGCAGAATGCATGAAGGATCCCTTAGGGTGTCTTTTATACAGACACTAATCCCATATATGAAGATTTCGTGAACTAATTACCTCCTGAAGGCTCCACCACCTAGTGCCATCACTCCCTAACAATAATTATAAGTGAATAATTAGAATAGAATTTCAACGTTTGAATTTGGAAGGAACACAAATACTCAGTCCATAGCAGTCTTCTAGCATCTTGTCAATATAATACCGGAAGGTCCCAGTCCATTTTCTCATGCAAAAAGTTTTTCTCTAGTCAAGAAACTGCCTGGTAAAATGGAGGAAAGTGTAAGAGCTAATAATATTTTAATTACCTTGAAAACAATTTTCCATTTCCCACCTTAAGTTATTTTGTTGTTGTTATGTCATTTTGTTTTGTTTATAGCAATGCTAGTAATATGAAAAGCAATAATATTATCTCAGTTTCACTCTAGTTCTTCCCCCCATTTAGCCCCTTTAATCTTACCACATCCCTATACTTTATAAAGTCTCTTATCCTAATAATTGTATTGGTAATAGTAGTAGTAATGGTGCTAATAATATTATAGATTATGTTAACTCACATTCATAGAATCTTATCATGCCAAGGTGTTTATGTAAATTTTATTCTTAAAAGAATCACATGGGGAAGGAGTTTGGGGGTCGGAAGGATAGTGGAGTGAAACAGACATTATTACCTCATGTACATATTTGCATGACTGATGTGATCCTACAATATGTATAATCAAAAAAATGAGAGATTACACTCCATTTATGTCTAATCCATCAAAATGTGTATCCTATGTATTTATATTTATATTTATCCATTTATGTATAATCTATAAAAATGTGTGTAAATGCATTCTACTGTCATGTACATCAAATTAGAATAAATAAAACAATTTTTAAAAATAATCAGGAGATGTATGACATCCTTATACCCATATTGTAGGTAAGGTAATTGAGGTCCTAGGAAGTAAAAAAAATGTATTAAAAATAATTCATGTAGAAAATGGGAGAATGAAATTTAAATTCAAATTCCGTGGCCTGCACTACACTGTATTGGTTCTCCTATCATCATTACCTCTGATTCCAAATATCATGTAATTGTGAATTAATCTAATGAATCTTTTTAAAAGAACATTTTAAATTTTTAAAGGTAACTTTGTGTTTTTATATCAAACTTCTAAAAATAAGAAAAGCACAAAGAAAAAAAATTTCTATAATCCCATCTTACAGGGATATCTGTTTTTATGTTCTCTACATCATACTTATAACAGATTAATATCGTTGGGATTAAACTGAACATTTTTATAATTTTATTTTTCAGTTTAATAAAATTGTCAAAGTACTTCCATATATTATGAAGTTTTATTTACAGAAGGTCACTTTTTTGTAGTTACATAGCATGACGCTATGTGGCTGTACAAATTTATTTCATTGGTTCTGTACTGTTGGATATTTAGGTTGATATGTTTTTCTTATATTAGGTTGACTTTTTTCTTATATATAAAACTATTCATTAAATAATCATATGTAAGATTACTGCCTCTGGATAAATACTTCTGTCGAAAAGTTTAAGCAAAGAATGTTTAAGTTCTTTACTCTTTGCCAGAATATCCTTTTGAAAGATTGTTCTAATTCAAATCCTAACCAGTAGGTTTTAAATATGGCCTTCTTTCATACTTTTCTGCTATTACTCAGTATTAACTATCACAACTTTTATTATTTGGAGTTGTTTTATTTTCCTTTTAATAGTTCTTCCCATTTGCTTTATTTTAAAATCAAAAGGGGAAGGACTTTTGCTTCCTATCATGAAGGGATAGTATGACATTTGCATTCCTGGCCCCATAACTTACAAACAACAAGGAAACTGGAAAAAAATATAAAATGTCTATTTTCCTGATAATGGGCAATGTAGAATCTATGATCCTTTGCATCCTGGAAGCAATTTCCTATCCTCAGGGCAGGAAGGGGGGACCCTTGCAGAGTTCAGTCGACTTTCTGAATTAAGGAAAGATAGGAGCGCAGAAAGGCTGAGGCAGCTGGAAAGTTCAGGGCAGCTTTCCAGAAAGAGAGAAGCTACCCAGAGGAAGAACTTCAGAAATCTGTGTAAGAGTTCCATTGAGCCTCTGGCTGAATCAAAACTGCATATGTGTAAGTGAACACTGCAAATCCAAAAAAAACAACTGCAGGGATTCTGTGTATTCAAACAATTCTGAGCTCATACAGAGCTGAGAGACTCTCAATTTGTTATCCCTCAGAAGGGAAAGACCTCTCTTGAAAATCTGGGTATTCAGTATGGACTACTGGGAAGCCAAGCCTTAGTAGTATGGGTAAACCAGATCTATAATAAGTATGCTCTATGCCTTACCCTAACAAAAGCCAAAAAAGGTTCACACTGATGTGCAAGTAAAATGCATAACTGCTTACCAAAACAAACAGCAGCACTCTAAAGGAAAGTATCAAAATCCAAAACTCAAAAATACAACGCTTCTAGTATCCAATATCCAATAAAAAGTGCTAGATATGCCAAGCAGTAACATGCGAACCCTAATTATGAGAAAACTCAGTGAATGGAAATACACACTAAAGTGGCAGAGATGTAGAATCAACAGATAATTCTACACTAGCATATATAGAATTAGAAGAATTAAAGAGCTACTCTCAAAGCTCAAAAATTTAAGAAAAAGTAATATTAAATATGGAAATGGAAAATATTGACAGGAGCCATACAAATGTTCTAGGGCCCAAAAACAGCATATGAAAAATGGGGGGAGAAAATCACTTAATGAACTTAACAGCAAATTAAACCTTGTAGAAGAAAATATCAGTGAACTTAAAGACACAGTAATATAAAATGCCCTAAATCAAACACACAGAACAATGAGACAGGAGGAAAAATAAATAAACGGAACCTCGATAACATGTCAAATAAGCATTCTAACATTCATGTATTGGAGTCCCAAATGAAAGGGTAGAAAACATTTAAAGAAACAATAGATGGGCCTGGGAGATAGCTCAGCTGGTAGAGTGCTTGCCTTGCAAGCACAAGGCCCTGAGTTCGATCCCTAGTACCGCAAAAAAAAAAAAAAAAAAAAAAAAAAAAAAAAAAAGATGAAAATATCCCAAAGTTGATTTTAAAAAATGTTAAATCTACCTGCACATTCAAAAAACACAACAAATCCAAAGAAGCATAAACACACACACACACCAAAAAAAAAAAAAAAAAAAAAACCCACACTGGATATGATAGCCAAACCTCCCAGATAGCTTCCAATGACCCTTAGCTGCTAGCATTCATGTTCCTTGGGCCTTTCTCTCCTACACAAAAAAGTTCTGGCCTGTTTGACCAATCAGATATTGTGGAGATAATGGCGCATGACTCCTGAATCTGCATCAAAAGATATACAGGAGCTTCTGTCTTGCTGTCTTTGGAATTACTTGCACTGTGGGAAGGTAGCTACCATGTTGTGAACACTCAAGCATCTCTACCGTGAGGGCCATAGAAAAAGAAAATGGGACCTCCTATCCAAGTGGGCACCAACTTGCCAGCCTCATAAATGAGCCATCTTGTAAGCAGACCCTCCAGCCTTACCCTAATCTTCAGACTGTCGAGATCTCTACTGAAACAGGAGACCCACAACAGGACCCCTTGGTAAAGTACACCTGAATCGCCAACCCATATGAAATGTGAGCGAGAAATGTTCATTGTTGTTATAAGCCACTTGATTTTGCATGGTAGTATTTTACACAGCAATAATTACTTACATTAGTCAGCACGATATTAGAAAATATAATCTTCTAAATTAAAAAAGCAAACTTTATGTGTGAGACTATGAGTTTAATCCTCAACACCAAAAATGAAGGGTGGGGAAGGAAGGGGAAGATAAATTTTAAAAAAGTAACTAAAAGCAATCAAACTGTATGAAACACTGAGGGAATGAAGATAACAAAATAATGGAAAACATTTCACTAAAAGATTACAGTAACAGCAACCATGTTCATAACTTGGGAGACAATATTGTGAAAAAAATCACTTCTCCCAATATTAATCTATAGGTTCTACCATGAATGCAATAAAAATTCTAAGAAGTCTTCTGTAGTGATTGACAATCTAATTCTTAAATTTATATGGAAATGCAAAGAATCTAGAATAACAAATCTTGAAATAAGAACAAATCTGAAAGTTTAATATTACCTTATTTCTAGAATTCTTGTAAAACTACTTAATTCAAGATGATGTGGTGCTAATATTAAAGTAAACATATAGATTAATGGGAGAGAATAGAGAGTCCAGAAATAGCCACACAAATGTGATCAATTGGGTTGAGTAAGGGCACAAAGACATTTCAGTGGGAAAAGAAAATATCTCAATATATGGTGTTGAAATTACTGACTCTCAATGGAGTGGGTAAGGGAATGAACTTTCATCTCATATCATCCTTAGCACAAAAACTATCATAGAACTAAAAATAAAAACTAAAACTAAAATTTCTAGAGATAAATTCCTTATTCACAAATAAGTAGGAGACTGACAAAGATTGATTGCGTAGTATACCAAAATCACAAATTCTAAAGGAAAAATTGACTAATTCGGCATCACCAAAATTTTAAACTCTTTTGCTCTTCAAAAACCATTATCAAGAAAACAAAAAGCAAGTCACAAAATGGGAAAAATATTTGCAATAAATGTATGCAAAGTACTGGTACACAGAATATGTAAAGAGCTCATAATAATGAGACAAAACAACTAAAATATAAGTAAAGTATTTAAAGAATCATTGCACAAAAGAAGCTGTATGAATGGTAAGAACATGAAAGTGTTCAACTCTGAGTATACTAACAACTATTGAATTGTATGATTTTTAAAAAAATTTTTTTATTTGTTCTAATTTGTTGTACATGACTATAGAGTGCATTTATACATTTTGATATATCATACATAAACAGAGTATATGCTCTCATTTCTTTGATTATACTTATTGTAGGATCATATCAGTCATGCAGTCATACATGTACATGAGGCAGTAATGTCTGTTTCACTCTACTATCCTTTCTACCCCCCTACCCCTTCCCCTCCCTTCACTCACCTCTACCTAATATAAAGTAACTCTATTCTTCCCTAGCCCTGCCCCCCACTTTTTGTGAATTAGCATCTGCATATCAGAGACAACATTCGGTCTTTCATTTGAATTTTATGTTCTAAATGGGTGAGTTTATGGTACATGAATTCTATGTCAATAATGCTATTATTTGAAAAATGGGAAGAGGGGATTGTCAAGGGGTCTTTTCTGGTGCTAAAGTTACCAATGCCTTGACTGAGGCAGTAGCTTCATGGGTGTATGCAGAAGTGAAAATTCATTAAATCTCACACTTCAAACGAATGCAGTTTATTATGTGTAATATAGATCAGGTTGATTTTATAAATGTATAAACCAAAAAAGTGTCCCTTCTTCCTTCAGTATCCATTTCCTATCCCCAACTGAAACTAATGTTGTCAATTATTGTATATTCTTCCAGACATACTTTAGCATATGTAAACACATTTTCCCATACATTATTTTCCTTTCTTAAGGCAAATGCTAACATACTATACACACTCTTCTACATGTTGTGGGTTTTTTCTTCATTTAATGTGCTTTGAAGATCATTCTCTTTCAGAATATAAAGAATTTCATTATTCCTTTTCACATTTGCTCAGAATTGGGTGGTATGCACATGCCATGATTTATTTAATTGGTATCCTGTTAATTTCATATTTATGTTAGTTACAATCTTCATATTACACACAGTGCCAGAGTGAATAGATTTCTACATCTGTGATTTTATACAATTTTGGATATATCCGGAGTCTAAAAAAAAAACAAATAGAAGAAAAATCATGTATCTTTGTAATTTTGAGAAATATAGCAAATTTCCCTTTAGGTGGATTTCATATATTTATACTTTTACTAGCAATTATTGCTTTTTATCTTTGATAATATATAGATGAAAAATATGTTGTTTACTTGATTCATGTTTCTCCATTTGTGATTCTCAGGATCTGTTCATAGTCCCCAGAATTGTTTGTATTTTTTTCTGTGAACCAGTGTTTACAACCTTTGATGATAGTTTCTATTATATTTTATTATATATACTTATTTGTAGTTTTTTCTATACGCATTTATCCTTTATCTCAGTTATGAGTTGAAACTATTTCCTTCAGTTTGTCATTTGTATTTGGACCTTGATTATAATGATTATTACCAAAACATTTTTTATTTTAAATAGTTTAATTTATCGAACTTTTCTTTAATTATTTCAGGGTTTGTGTTAGACTTTGTTCTTTGCCATTGAATGATTATAAAAAATAATTTCTCCCAAGTTTTCTAAGGTACCTTTATGGTCTTACTTTTTATGTTCAAATCCTTAGTCAATTGAGAAGATGTTTTGGTATAGCATGCAAAGAACTCATATTGTTTCCAGATGGCTACTTAATGGTTCCAATACCATCTATTTATTATACCCTCTTCCCTCCATTGATCTAAAATGCCATCTTTATTGTACATTATATTTCCATATGTATTTGGATCTATTTCTATACTTTCTATTCTGTTCTACTGATCTGCCTGGCAATTCATGCATCAGAATACCAGATTGTTTTAATTATCATAGCTTTATAACAAGAGTTAATAGCTAGTGAGGCTGGTTTTCTCCTCTTTTTATCTTCTTTATCAAATTTTTTTCTAGCTCTTGTTTGTTTATTTTCCATTTGAACTTTATAACCAGATTGTATAGTCTCACAGAAAAATCCTTTGATATTTTTATTGGAATCACATAAAATTTATAGACTACAGGAAATCAATATTTCTGATTTGATCTTTCCTATCCAAAATCAATTACAGTATGCCTTTTCATTCACGAAAGTCTTCTTTTATGTCTTCAAGTCCTTTACTAGCATTTAATTTCTTTCACATAAATTTTCTGTATTCCATTTCCAGTTGTTTTAAACTAATTACATTGACTAGAACCTCATAGAATATTTTAAATAAGAGCAGTGATACAGGAAATCTTCATCTTGTTCCTAATTTTAATGGTAATGTTTCCATCACTTTGCTGTTAATAATCATGTTGGTTTTGCATATACATACATGCCTATTATCTATATATTGAGAGATTTTAAAAATCAGAAATAAAAATTAAAATTTATTAAAGACTTTAAGCCTCTGTGAAGATTATGAAAATTTTTACCTATGAATTTAGTAAATTTTAGTAATACATTTTGGTAATATGGAATAATTCTTCCACTTCTGGAATAAATTTTATCATGCTATATTAACTTTTTAATATGCTGCTGGGTTCTATTATTTTATATGGGATTTTACATCAGTATTCCTAAATAAAATGAAAGACTGAGCTTTTCAATTTCTGTTGGACTTTGAAATCAATGCTATATTGGCCTAAAAATATTTTGGAAGCTGTGTGTGTGTGTGTGTGTGTGTGTGTGTGTGTGGTCAAAAACAATGTCCTCTGTCCCTTAAGTTTTGATATAATTCATCAATACTAATAAATCCATCAAGATCTAATGCTTCTTCAGTAGTTTTTTCCATTTCTTTTTCCTAAGACAATTAGTAAGATGACATTTTTTCTATAAAATTGTACATTGAATCTGAATTCTCAAAATTATTTCTGTAAATGTGAATACAGACTGTCTTAGAACCTTTTTCTGTATATATGGCTATTTAGTATATATTCCATATTCCTAATTCCTTATTTTCTTCTTTTTTTACTTCACTTTCTTTCTTTCTATCATACTCAAGTTTGCTAAATTATCCTGAAATTTTCCCTGCTGAATCAGCTGTGATATTTGTGATAGCTACATTATCTACTTGTTAATTTAACTTTTGTTTTAATTTTAATTTTTCTTGTTTCTACTTAGATCTGTTTTTCTCTTGTGTTTTTAATTGTTAAAACTAGATACTTTAACTCAGTCACTTTTATCCTTTATTTATTACCATAAAGTTCCTGTTAGGTCCTATAGGAGAAATCCTATATCCTTATGATGTTTGTTTTCATTATCATTGTCATTTTTTTGTAGTTAATTGGCATTTTCAGTTTAATGCCTTTTTTTTTACATAAATAAAATTTATTCAACTTAATTTGTCAATGTTTGGGTTTTTCCCAACTAAGCCTTGTATTTCTCAAATTATAAAGGGGCAATGCTCAATTTTTCTGAAGAAATTTGAGCTAAAAATTTTGTACCAAACTGTCTAATTGTGAGATACTAAATCTTTGTATTTGCAAGAAGAAATAATATAGAGTTTTCAGAGTGCACTGAATTTCCACAATTTTTTTGCAGTAGTTATTTAAAAGAATAAGAACATTTTAATTTGCAGCTATGTTTAGTTAATGATACAGTTAAATTTATCTTCTTATTATCTTATTTAGCCAACTTGAAATCTTATCTGCCAGTTACCTTTACCTTCGTTTCTGAAGTATTTTTATTTATTTATTTATTTTTTATTTTATTTTATTTTATTTTTTTATTGTAAACAAATGGGATACATGTTGTTTCTCTGTTTGTACATGGAGTGAAGGCATACCATTTGTGTAATCATAAATTTACATAGGTAATGTTGTTTGATTCATTCTGTTATTTTTTCCCTTCCCCCCACCACTCCCACTCCTCTTTTCCCTCTCTACAGTCTTTCCTTCCTCCATTCCTGCCCCCTAACCCTAACACTAACCCATCCCTCCCCCCATTATGTGTCCTCATCCACTTATTAGCGATATCATTCGTCCTTTGGTTTTTTGAGATTGGCTTATCTCACTTAGCATGATATTCTCCAATTTCATCCATTTGCCTGCAAATGCCATCATTTTATCATTCTTTATGGCTGAGTAATATTCCATTGTATATATATACCACAGTTTCTTTATCCATTCATCAATTGAAGGGCATCTAGGTTGGTTCCACAATCTGGCTATTGTGAATTGAGCAGCTATGAACATTGATGTGGCTGTATCTCTGTAGTATGCTGATTTTAAGTCCTTTGGGTATAGGCCAAGGAGTGGGATAGCTGGGTCAAATGGTGGTTCCATTCCAAGCTTTCTGAGGAATCTCCACACTGCTTTCCAGAGTGGCTGCACTAATTTGCAGCCCCACCAGCAATGTATGAGTGTACCTTTCTCCCCACATCCTCGCCAACACTTTTTTGGCTTAAAAAAATGCATACAAATTGTTTTAATTTCCCAGGTGGCATTGTTTCATTTTGTTTTGCTTTCTGGTTCTAATTTCTGCAGTGATTGTGCTGAAACTATTTCTATGTTTTGAAATTATTCAGGTATTACCTTGTGGCCTGAAATATGATCAGTTTTTGAAAATATTCCATGGACACAAAAGAGTGGGTTTATCCTCAATATTTATGATAAAGTATAAATATACAGACAATCTATGTAAATAATTTTATATAGGCTTTGCTCTCTGATTTTTTGTTCACTTGATTTTTCACAAATAACTTTCTATCTCCCATGGTATGGTCTGTTTTCTATTATCATAACAGAACACCTGATGCTAGGTACTTTATAAGGAAAGAAGTTCATTGAATTCACAGGTTTGGAGGCTGAAAGTTCAAGATCAGGTAGTGCCATCTGTTCAGGCTTTTGTTAGGGTCTCCTTGACTGTGTCACTAATGGCAGAGAAATAGGCAAATGGCTGCATACAAAAGGGACCAAGAGCATGGGGTGGCTTGCTTTATAACAGCAGCTCTCAAGGGACTCCCTGTGAAAATGAGAATGCACTCCTGTGAGAAAAGCACTAATCTGGTAACAGGGCAATGCCCCTGCAATCTAAATATCTTCCACGAGGACCCAATTCTTAACGACTCACCATTTCTCAATACCACCATATTGGGGACCAAGCTTCAAGTATATGAATCTTTGGAAGATAGATGACATCCAAACCAAAGCACCCTTGAAACCATGTAACTAATTTTTCTATTTTTCTTAGTGTTTTCCTTCATAACTTTCTAATTCTATTTATATTACTTGAAATACTGACTCATTAATGCTCCTTCATTTTAAAAAATGAGGAAGGACTGGAGATATAGCTCCATTGGTAGAGTGCCTGCCTCACAAGCACAAGGCCCTGGGTTCAATCTCCAGCACTGCAAAAAAAAAAAAAAAAAAAAAAAAAGAAAAGAGGAAAATTGAGCACAACTTTATTATGTAAACTTTTATCTCCTTTTTAAACCAATTTTTACTATGTACATTATTTCTACACTTTCAGTTTTAATAATATTTACATTCAACTAATCATTACCATTTGTTTCTATTTCTTTACTCTGCTAATCAGAGAAATGAGAAGTTACACTTCATTTGTGTATGATTTATCAAAATATATAAATGCATTCTACTTGCAAAATGGTGCAACCGTTATCGAAAGCAGTATGGAGATTCCTCAGAACACTTGGAAGGGAACCACCATTTGACCCAGTTATCCCACTCCTCAGTTTACACCCAAAAGACTTAAAATCAATATACTACAGTGACACAGTCACATCAATGTTTATAGCAGCTCAATTCACCATAGCTAAAATATGGAACCAACCTAGATGCCCTTCAACAGATGAATGGGTAAAGAAAATGCGGTACATATATACAATGGAATATTACTCAGCTTTAAAAAATAATGAAATTATGGCATTTGTTGGTAAATGGATGGAGTTAGAGAATATCATGCTAAGTGAAATAAGCCAAACCCAAAAAACCAAAGGCCGAATGTTTCCTCTGATATGCAGATGTTAATTCATAATGAGGGGGACGGATAGGGAAGAATAGAGTTACTTTAAATTAAGTAGAGGGGAGTGAAGGTAGGGGAAGGGGCATGGGGTAGTAGATAGTAGAGTGAATCAGACATTATCACCTCATGTACATGTATGACTGCATGACCAATGTGATCCTATAATATGTATAATCAGAAAAATGAGAGATTACACTCCATTTATGTATGACCTATGGAAATGTATAAATGCATTCTACTGTCATGTACAACAAATTAGAACAAATAAAAAATTAATTAAGTAAAAAAGTAAAGTAGTGCTTGTTGGGTAAAATATAAAAAAATGCATTCTACGGTCATGTATAGCTCATTAGAACAAATTTAAAAATTAATAAAATTTTTAAAAAGAAAAAAACACCCACACAAATAAAAAAAGAAAGCGTTCATATGAAGAAAATCTCTATAATTACTTTTTCATGTCAAGGAATGTTTTGTTGATGTTGTTTTAGCTGTTGTTGTTTTATACAAATGACAACTTTGTGAATATACTATTCCTGATTTGCACATTCTTTCCTTTGGTGTTTTAAAGGATTATTTCACCCTGTTCCAACAGTGAATGTTGCCGTGAAGATGTCTGAGACCAGTACTCATTTTTCTCTTATCTTTTTGCCTCGATACCCAAGATTTTTTAGTTTTAAGTCTACAAGCTTTATCAGGTCATTATGGTGTGATTTTTCTATGCTAGATTTTTCTCCTGGGATATTTTATGTTCTTACAATTTCTTGAAATTTTTCTTGACTTATATTTGTATCTGGTTCTTTAAATTAAAAGTACCAATTATTCATTTTTTGGATCTCCTTTGCCTGTTTCCATATCTGTCACTCTTTCTCTACTCTCTAGCAATATGTTAAATCACAATTTGAATCTGTGCTGTACCAATATTTCAGTGAAAAGTATTTTCCCCATCCAATATTACTTTTTCTTGTTTCTTTCCAACTTTTGTTCTCGTAGTATTTCTCTACAGATCTTGTGGTGGTTCCTCTACTGAGATTATTATGATTTACCTTTGACTAGCTGAGTAATGTCTAAATCAACTATTCATTGTCAGTTTGTTTTAAGAAATGTTTCACAACCTTGTTCCAAGTTGAAATAATTCTCACAACATAAGGCTGCATATGTGAATAGGATCATTTAATCTTTACTTCTTTCCATCTAACAAAAAGTCACGTATCACACTGCATGGCTCACCAGGTAAGCTAGGCATGCCTTCTTTCCAGACTTGATAACTGACCACCTATGGTAAATATGGCTTATATTTAATTGGTTTTCGATCCTGACTTCTCAGCTTCTTAAGATCTCACTCCACATGGAATCAGGGAAGCTCCATCTGCTGGTTTACTCACCCCATCTCCATCCTAAAAAATAAAGATGTATTGGTTTATACCTTAGGCTGTTCCCCTTACTTTGAAGATGTGTGATTTTCTAACCTTTTGCAAGACGTGGAGCTCGAAGTATTCTCTCGTGACTTCCTGTTTTACCTTCACTGCTTTGAACACTGCTTTTCTTCATTTGATGTCTTTGGTTTTCCAACATCTTCTTGTTTCAGAGACAATAGAGCTTTTGTCTCTGTTTCTCATTATCTTCATTGCTTTTAGTTGATTCTAAGGAAAGAAAAAGGAAGTCTGACTTCATACTTAAAAAAAGAAGTAAATCGGATGGAGTATAAAAGTACTGATCACACCCTCTACTCAGAAGTATTTCATTTCTCAGAGAAATGAGAAATCAAAAGGATTACGGTACGTCTACAACCCTCTACACTGCGTATAAAATCATAAACAGGTACGCACTACAACCAGTGTGCACGTTAACCTTTCTGTTTTTCTCACAATTCCCGACTTCTCATCAACACTGAAGAGCAAGCACTTGATGATAGCAAAAGCACCAGTTGAGGAAAACAAGCTCAACACCCCTGGAAAGAGCTCAATGAAGTTCCCAGCAACTTCTTTCTTTCCATTCTTAATAATAGTATCATCCTATGCTCGTCTGAGTCACATGAGACCAAATATTTATTTTGATTTAGTTACACATTAAAAACTGGGCACACGCTTCGATGGAGCTTTTCAAACACAGGGATCATCACTTCATAGAGTCTTCGCAGCAATCAAGGACTTCATCGAAGGCAGTAATTCTTGGAGATCCCAATTTCATTAGAAAGCTTCTATAGAAAAGGTAAAAGAAGGTGTATTGGGTTAAATATTTTTTATTTCCACATTTATTAGATTTTGATCAGAAAGTGTTAATTAGTATTTCTAATTTGGTAAGCTTATAGAGACAAGTATCTGATTAGCACAAGACTAGCATTTGTTAAATTTTCATCAGTGTTACAAGGCTATTGAAAAGAAGGTATATTCCTGCCAGACACAGTGGCACATGCCTGTGATTCCAGTGACTGGGGAGGCTGAGGCAGGAGGATCATGAGTTCAAAGCCAGCCTCAGCAATGATGAGGCCCTAAACAACTCAGTGAGACCCTGACTCTGAATAAAATACAAAATAGGGCTGGGAATGTGGCTTAGTGGTTGAGTGCCCCTGAGTTCAACCCCCTGTACCCTCCCTGCCCAAAAAAGGGTATATTCTCAATCTCTGGTTCCTACAGACAGGTCTTATCTACCATAAATGTGCATTACATTGGTCTTCTTTGTCTTACTTTTTATCTTTTGCGTTGTCCCCTTACCCCATATTTCCTGTGATGTTTTTCTTCATTAATATTGCTGATGTTAATTGCTGCTGTTATCTTTCTTCTGAGCCATATCCTGTAGCATTAAGTGGCTTTCTTTGAAATGATATAGGTCCCTAAATTTCACTCTGCCTGAAGTTAATATAAGAACTATAGCATTTTCTCCTCTTTTTAATTCACTTCATTATGGTATCCCTTTGTTTACCCTTTCATTTTTAAATATCCTTATAATTTTATTAGGTGTTTCTCCTCTATACCATTATATTGCATTTACTATATAATTCCTTTTTAACTTTTTTTCATTTAATAGCTGGGTTAAGCTCACAGTTTTAATCCTGCCATTTTTTCCTATTTTAATGGTTTTTAAAAATGTCTTATTATATGACCTGTTGGTTTCTATGTATTAATTTTAAATTTTACTACCAAACTATAATCTCTTATTCAGTTAATTCTCTTGAGCTTCTAAGTATATGATTTCAAGCAAAAGTATCCTCAAATAACAATGAGTGAACATTTTCTGAACCTCATAAAATATGTGTTTTTCATCTCCAAAGTCATGTCAAGTTCTAAGGTGAAACAATAGCAGCATTTCCATGCTGGTCAGGACAAATGCAAGAATACCTATTACTACCATAAGAGCAATGCAATTACCCAAGAATAAATAGCATAAAAATACAAGGAGGTAAAATTGTAGACCTGAAACCATAAGAAAATCAACTGAATCAGTGGGAAAACTACTCCAACGAAGTGGAGAATTTATCAAGTTGAAATATCTAAATTAATTGTTTTCATGTGTACAAATAATTGGGAGACACACTGGAACAGAAGATCCTGTTTGCAGAGGTCGTTATCACCACAATAAAACACACATAGAAAATGAAATGGGAAAAGAAAAGAAATCTAACCTACCTGAAGGGCACAAAACAACATTAGAATGTTTTTTAAGAAATACTGTTTATGAGACAGGAAGATCATTAAAATGTCAAGTTCTTTTATAAATTAATGCCATCACATTAATTTATAACATACCAACAGTTTTTATTATAACATGGCAACACTTTCTTGTTTGAAATTATGTAGACTGATTTTTAAATCTCATGTTAAAAAGTAAATAGAACTATCCAGTAAAAACTATGAAAAAGAATGAATGAAGGGGTGACAAGCTCAACTAAAAACTAAAACACATTATAAACTACATGTAAACTTAGACAGTGTGACACTGGCTACCAATTAGACCAATATATCGGACAGAATGCAAACTAGAGAAATAACCCAAACTATATGGAAATTTCATATATGACAAAAATGGCATTCAAACTAACAGAATTAGAAGAAGAGAGTAGCCATCTAAAAAATGTTATAACTATTATTTATAGCTTACCAGAATATGTTCCAAAGGGATCAAAGACTTAAATGCGAAATTAAACTATATATTAGAATTCTTGTAAGTGGGTTTATTTTGAATTGTGAAAATGAAAATATCTTTCTAGATTATGACACAAAATCCAAAATTCCTAAAAAGCACAGATAATATAATTACATTTAAAAGAATCTCTTCATAGCAAAGTTATGATAAATAAGGTGAAAAGATAAATTTTTAAAAGTAGGAAAAAGTAGTTGCAACTTATAGATAATTTCTTAAATGTTTAAAGAGCTTCTAGAAATTTAGAGAAAATCAAATAATAACTGACAAATGATATGAATAGTATTTTACAAAATACAAAAATATTTTTAAATATAAAACTTTAATATCAAAGGAAGGCACATTATAAGGATGAGATCCATTTTTTAGCATGTCAGATTAGAAAAAAGTATTTTATTTTATTTTTATTATTTGTTCTAACTGGTTACACATGACAGCAGAAGGCATTTCTACTCACTGTACACAAATGTAGCACAATTGGAAAAAAGTATCTTAAAAACGTATTCAGTTGGCAGCATCTATCAAAAAGTAAAAAAGTATATAAATACATACACACCTTAACCAAGCAATCTCCACACTGAAGAATTGCACATATATGTGCATATGATTATGTGTGTATATATTACATAACATATAAAATATATATACATAATACATATACACATATACACACATAAATATATATACATATATAAAATTGTGAAAACCTTATATTCTATAATATTTTTTTAACATCGTAATCACAAAATTGCCCACAATCATCCAAGGAAATACTATGAAGCTTTAGAAAGTAAGGAAGCTATGTATCAACATGAAAATATCTCTAAGATGTAGTAAGTAAAAAGAATAAAGAAGAAAATAGTGTATGATAACTTTTAGAAGTGGGAAATATGAACACTGAATACATATTCACATTCACTTATACAAAGATAACCCTGAAAGGATATATTAAAAATGAGTACTAGACGTTACTGGCGTGGAAGGGCTATATGAATTACACATAGGGTAAAAGAAATATTTTATTGTTAACATTTTATATTTTTAGAAAAAAATTTGAACTAAATATATTTATTACCAACTAAAAGGATTAAATATTCTTTCTCTTTTTTAATTGTATGCACATAATTTATAGATTAAGAGGAAAATTTTTATCTTTACCCTGATAGTCTTCCTATGCATGAAGAAAGTATTCTTTTCCATTCTATATAGGTTTCCTTTCGCACCTCTGGGTTTTCAAATTTTTCTTTGCATTGGTATTAAACATATCTTATTGTATTTATTACTAAATATTTTATTTCTGTTGCTTGTGCTGTAAATTTTACTTTTTCCATTGTATCCTCTAAAGTATTATTATATAGAAAAACAATTGTGTGATACTAATTTCTGCTCAGACATCTTTCTGGATTCTGTTGTTTTTTAATAATGATTTTATGTTGAACCTTTTGGATTTCTTTTGTTAGTTCAACTGTATCAATTTGAACCTCTGGAACAAATGAGCATTGGACTATAGAAGGGACAGTGGACTCCCTTGCTTTGTTCACAGTTTTAATGGGGGATGTTATTATTCCTCGCTAAGTAAATAAATAAATAAATGTCAGTTTAATGAGCTTTATGAGCAAAGAAAAAAATATCTTGGAGATACATTGTCAGGATACGGTGTACCGGGCTCTATTCAGGAGCCAACCATACCCAACTAGCTGCTTATTTTTATAAATAGTTTTACTGGAAAACAGTCACCCTCATTTGTTTAGGCTGCTTTCACTGAAAATGTTTATTTACTATAGGGTTCTTTACAGGAAATTTTGCCATCCCCACTTATAGAATAAGCTTCAGTAACAACTCCAAAATATTGGTCACTTAACACAATAAAAGTTTATTTTTGTGTAAACTGCCTATATGTAGGCAGGGGCATGTATACCAACAGTCACTTGGGGACAGAGGTTGATGGGCTCTCGCCACCTTGTAACTCTACCATCCCGAACACACACACACTGTTCTAGTGACGCATAGCACCCCATTCCCGTCCCATTGGCCACGACTGTTGCACAGTGCCATCGTTGGAGTTATGAGAATTAGGAAGAAAGAAGCTGTTAACTTCACCCTTAGAAGTCAACATTTTACTACAGAAGAAATGAGAGAAATGAAAAATAATCAGCTAAATCCTAGGAGCTTCCATCAAAAGAAGCAAAGTTCATGAGGAGCAGGGAGTGAGCCTATCTGGTTCAGAATACAAGGGAAAGCTTCCTGCAAGAGTGGTTTTCAAGACCTCTTAAACAGAGGGTGATTTAAAAGGCGACATTGGGAATGAAGGACCACAGACTGAAGTACTAAAGGTGTTCAGACAATAGAAAAGCATCAAGTTTAACTGAAGTGTATGGCATATTTAGGGGATTAGAAGAGAGTGGCTGAAAGGACAGGTTGGGTTCATCCTGGGAAGGTTTCCATTGTGTTGCTAGGAAGTTTTTTGCTAAGATGATATGGTATGGAAGTGTAGACTCCCACCTCTATGGTTTTTCTCAATGTTGGATCCTCAGCACTTAGGATAGATGTGCAGGTGTCTAGCAAATATTTATTTATTTTTTTAATTAAATTATTTTTCATTTGTTCTAATTAGTTGTACATGACAGTAGAACACATTTTGACATATCATACATGGAGTATAACTTCCCCTTCTTTTGGTTGTACATGATGTGGAGTTACAATGGTGGTGTATTCATATATGAACATAGAAAAGTTATGTCCTATTTATTCTGCTGTCTTTCTCCCATCCCCTCTCCCTTGCCCCCATTCCCTCCCATCCAATATGGTGAACCTTCACTCTTCCCTTCCCCCCATCTCCCCTCCCCATCTATTGTGAGTCAGCATCCACATTTTGGAGAGAACACCCAGCCTTTGTTTTCTTGGGATTGGCTTATTTCACTTAGCATGATAGCCTCCAGTTCCATTCATTTACTGACAAAGGCCATAATTTCATTCTTCTTTATGGCTAAGTAATATTCCATTGTGCATATGTACCACATTTTATTTATCCATTCATCTGTTGAAGGGCATCTGGTTTAGTTCCACAGCTTATCTATTGTGAGTTGAGCTGCTATGAACATTTATGTGCCTGTGTCACTATAGTATGCTGATTTTAAGTCCTTTGGGTATATGCCAAGGAGTGGTCTAACTGGGTCAAATGATGCTTCCATTTCAAATACTCTGAGGAATTTCCATACTGCTTTCCAGAGTGGTTGCCCCAATTTACAGTCCCACCAGCAATGTATAGCAAGTATTTATTAAATTAATGAAAGAATAGATTAATACATTCCTGAATTTCCCCTTCATTATTTTCCCCTTCATTATTTTTGAATGTGTGGATAAATGCACAAAATGCAAATAAAATCAGTAAAGATCAATGATGCTGATAACTGATTTTATAGGGAACAGCTTCAATAAACAAGCTAAGCATGTTGGCATTCTGCAAATAAATAGGGTTGAGGGTAACTATTTGTCTGTCTTCCTGTCTTTAACAAAGTTGCATCCTTTAGTTTCTGTACCCTTCCTCTAAAACTCCTTTATAACCCCAACTCCATTTCTCCAACCAGACAAGATCTCAGCCCACTATCTTCCTACTAAATATACTTACATTAAGCTCTTTATCTTAAAGTTACTTTCTCCAAAAGGAAATTCTAAACAAAGAATCACTCAAAAATTTTAAAATTTTCTTACAACATAAATAAAAATAAATTTCCAAATGAAGAAAAATTGGAATCCTATAGCTATCAAACATCTGAAAAGAGGACGACTTTATAAACTTAGAACTATCAGCGAGCATTTGAAACAAAAGAAAGTCAATAGGTTTACTACTAAATACTAAATGCCAGTAAGTGAGTAAAAAAATAAATACAGTAAAAGAAGGCACAGTAAAATAAATTATTTGTAACATCCTTAAAATAAAAAAGAATTTAAAAATTATTGAGAGACATTAAGATTTCTCAACAAATCAAGAAAAGACAATTGTGATAAGAAAAACAATCTAGAAAGATGGGCAATCTCATTTGTAATAAGATGCTATTTAAAAACAAACTTATAAGCCAAGAGTGGTGTGCACACCTATAATCTGAGCTACTTGGAAGGCTGAAGCAGGAAGATTGTAAACTCAAGTTCTGCCTAGGCAACTCAGCAAGAGCCTGTCTAAAAATAAAAATAAATAAATTTAAAAAAAAATAGAGAGGGCTTGAGATATATGGTGTTAGTAGAATGTTCCTAGGTTACATCCCCAGTATGGGGGGGAGGGAGGAAGGAAGGAAGGAAGTGGGGGGGGGGGAGGGAGGGAGGGAGGGAGGGAAGAGGGAAGGAAGGAATTCTAACAAACTAAAATTCTGCTTTACTGGAAGAAGGTATCAGAACAAAAATTATATAATAACTGCTTCTAGAAAGGATAGAGTAACAGTTGCACTTTCTTCTATAACTGGTATGAGTATAATTGGTGCAGCTCTTTAGGAAAGCAATTTGGCACTATGTATTTAAAAGCATAAAAATGTAGCTACTTTTTGATTCAGTAATTTCACTTCTAGGAGCCGTCCTAAGGAAACAATCCAAAATGTGGGGGGAAAAACTCTTTACCAAGATGTTCATCACAACTTTGCTTATGATTACAAAATTGTTTATATTACAAAAATAAAAAAATTAAAACTGTCCAAAATGTCCAATAAAGGTATAGTTAGATAATTGCAATATATCATTTGAGAGAGTTTATGTGGCCATCAAAATTATAATTGAAAAGAAGGTAAATATAAAATTTTTATAAGAAATATTCAAAATGGCATGTATGCTAACACTGCAGCTAGCAAGAGCTGTCATTTAAATGGTAAAATCATGATGTTTTAAAATCTTCCCAACCTCCATGAGAAAAATGAATGGTTATCACCGTTATCTACTTTACATGTCCAAATGATCAGTTCCTCTGTTAGTGAAGACGTGATAGAGAACTTCAGTTACATGATATTGTGTCACTCTTGGGTTGTTTTAAAGAAAAATCTGCCCAAAGTTGAAATTCTCCTCTCCATGGCTAAACAAGCCATTCCCTGGCTTCTGTGCTCATGTAAAGAAAGGTCAGAGCCTGTCCACTCTCCTCACCTGGCCCCAGCAATGAAGTGGAGAAGCAATAAGAAAGGAATTTGGGGGGGTCTCAGCACTCTGATGAGCGTCTCAACACACTACCCAGAGGGAAGGAAATGTGGATGCCTGCTCCCAGATTCTCCTCGGTGTTAAGAATGTAACTGTCACCCATGTGGTGAGTTACACACAACACTACAGACTAATGTAAGGCTGGCAGACTTTGACTTTCCCTAAGTAAGAGCAAACTCTCAGTTAGCTGGAAAGACATGGCAGACTAGAGGAATCTAGCACATACTAGCTGCTCCCCAAAATTAAATCAAATCAACAGTTGCATGGCTGCACAATTAGGTAGGGTAACCAGAGAGTCAGCCTCCAGGCGAAATCCAGAATTTTCTTCTTTCTTTTAGAATAATAAGAGAATTTTAAAAAGAAATAGGCTACACCAGTGCTGTTTGTACCTGTAGCTCAGTGTGGGAGGAGACACCATCCCCTCTCCCCTCCCCATGAGCTGAAAGAAAAAGTCCTAGGAATTTCAAGAAATGTAGATTGCACTATCAGCAAATGCTCAGTCTGAACAGAAAGGAGATTTGAATTCTGTGTAGCAAGCTAGCATGGAAAAAGAGGTTTCCTGTACTTCCCTGCGAATTCAGTGAGAATGTGAAAGGGTCGCCATATTAGAAGGGGCATCATGGTCTACACTTTCTGCATCAGAGATCAGAAAACACTGCATTTTTTTTCAAATACTTACTACCCAATGGCCACATTTTCTTTTTCTTTCACTGGGTCAGTGGGCATCTGCACTAAGAGGCTGAAGGATCGGGAGTGAGATTGTGGCATGAACCTTTTGGGAACTCTAGGCAACAGGAGGCAACACTGTTGGTCTGTAGGTTTGCAAAGCAGAGGAAGGTAGATCCTGTATCCTACACCTTTTTAAAATTGGTGGTCTGAGCTGGGTGCAGCGGTGCAGTCCTGTAATCCCAGGGACTTCAAAGGCTGACGCAAGTTTGAAGACAGCCTCTGCAACTTAGTAAGGCTCTTAAGCAACTTAGCGAGGCTCTGTCCCAAAATAAAAAATAAAAAGGTCTGGGGATGTAGCTCAGTAGTTAAGTGCTGTTGGGTTTATTCCTAGGTTTTAAAAAAAAGGAGTGGGGGAGAAGGAAAGAAGGAGAGAGAGAGAGAGAGAGAAAGAGAGAGAGAGAGAGAGAGAGAGAGAGAGAGAGAGAGAAAGAGAGAGAGGGAGAGAGAGAGAGAAGAAAGAAAGAAAGAAAGAAAGAAAGAAAGAAAGAAAGAAAGAAAGAAAGAAAGAAAGAAAGAAAGAAAGAAAGAAAATAATTGGTTGTCTGATTTTTTTTGTTGTTGTTACTAAGTAGAGAGGCTGGGTGTGGATGCAGGACAGGGCTGAGTATAGGCGTGCTCTTATGACAGGGTCAGGTAGAAATCATGTTCCCTGCAACAACCCACCCCATCCCACCAACCACGGACTGGCCACCTCCCAACAATCAGAAGCACTTAGAGAATTCACCACTGCAATTTGGGCACCAGACACACACACACAGCAGATAGACTGAGGCTCTCCAGACATGGGGAGCAGTGGACAGGTAAATCCACAAGCTCCACAGGTGAAAGGATTGGATGAAAGCTAACTGGACATCCCCAGGTACAAATATCGGAGCCATGAGGGTGAAGTTAGTGGGGCAGAACTCACCATAAAAACGCCAAGTTGGAAATAAGAAGGAACAAACTGAAACTTAACTCTGTACCACAAACCTCCACATAGCTGATGGTTTCTAAACTGTAAGGAAAAAAAATTCACCATTTTAATTATGTCAGCAAGAAGTCTTAATCTTTTTTGTTTGTTTGTTTGTTTGGTTTGCATTCACTTTTTTTTCCTATAAATTGGTTATATTATCCCTCATTAGTTTTTTTTTATATTTCTATCAAATTTCATGCATCTCTTCAATTAATAGGTTTTTTCTCAATATCTCATTTATTCTTTCTCATTTTTATTTCCTTCCCTCTCTTTCTTCTATTTCCCACCTATTTCTTCTCTCTTCTCCATTTGTCCTTTCTTTATATCTTAGTATCACATATGCCATCATTAATGTCTAATTTTTCAGCCCATTCTATATTATTATTCACCCCCTTTTTTTGGTGAGTGGAGTTGTAGAGGTCACTTTAATGAGGTTTTTAAAAGTATTGTATGTTGATATATGGTTTGCTCTTAAATTAGGCTGTTACACGTGGCTATTCTTTTCTCTCAAAGAAGTTCTGGTAACTGAACCAAGCTTAGATCATATTGAGTAGATGCTTCAACATTGAGATATGTCCCCAGCCTAGATACATTATAAGGACATAACTGCTCACCAAAGAGATTCTCATTAACAATGGGTAAAAATCTGTTCCAAAAGATATGTAAACCTCAACACAGAATCATGGAAAAAATCAGGAAACAAGTCAACAAGATGGCTGCCAAAATTCATTACCAAACAACTGAATCTGTAGCTATCAAAGTGGATGAAGTGCCACACTTTGTTAAAATGATTGTTAAAATATTCAATGAATTCATAGAAAATATCAATAAACCATGAGTGGATTAAGACAATATAGAATATGGATGAGAAAATTAAGAAAGAGAGATTCTAAAAAATCACCAAAGAGAACTCATGGAAATGAAAAGCTCAATAAGTCAAATAAAAAAAACTCAACTCAATAGAAAATCTCATCAATAGACTAGATCAAGCAGAAGACAGAATTACAGGGCTTAAGGACAAGGCAGATTAACTAGAACAGTAATAAAGGAAAAAAATAAGAAACTATGAATGGTATATATAAGAATTCTGGGACAACATTAAGAGACCTAAATTAAGATTCATAGACCTTGAGGAAGGAGTAGAGATATAGGAAAGTAGCATAGAAAACCTATCCAGTGAAATAATAGCAGAAGATTTCCTATCCTTGGGAATGAGGAGAACATTCACATAGTAAAGGTATTTAAAATCCCAAATAGATAAGACCCCAAAACAACCTATTTGCTACATATTACACTTAAAATGCCAAAAATTCAAAACAAAGACTGAATTTTAATAACTCCAAGGGAGAAATAACAAATCGCTTATAAAGGAAAACCTACCAGAACAACAGATTTCTCAGCATAAACTCTAAAGGCCAGGAGGACATGGAACCGTGTATGTCAAGCCCTAAAAGAAATAAATGACCTGCACAAAACCCAGCTCAAATGGATCAAGGACTTAGGAATTAGACCAGAGACCCTACACCTAATAGAAGACAAAGTAAGTCCAAATCTTCCTCATGTGGGCTTAGGATCAGATTTTCCTAACAAGACTCCCAAAGCACAAGAAATCAAAACAAGGATCAATAAATGGGATGGACTCAAACTAAAAAGATTTTCTCAGCAAAGATTAAAATCAATCATGTGAAAAGAGAGCCTACAGAGTGGAAGAAAATCTTTTCCACTCACTCTTCAGATAGAGCACTTATCTCTGAAATTTATAAAGAACTTACAAAACTTTTCACCAAAAATACAAAGAACCCAATCAATAAATGGGCCAAGGAACTGGACAGACACTTTACAAGAGACATACAGACAATTAATAAATATATGAAAAAGTGTTCAACATTTCTAGTCATTAGAGAAATACAAACTAAAGCAACTCTAAGATTTCATCTTACTCCAATTAGAATGGCTTTTTATCAAGAACACAAACCATAATAGATGTTGGTGTGGATGTGGGGGAAAAGGCACACTCATACATTGCTGATGGAGTTGCAAATTGGTGCAGTCACTCTGGTAGGCAGCGTGGAGAATCCTTAGAAAACTTGGAATGGACCCACATTTTGACCCAGTTATTCCACTCCTCAGTTTATACCCAAAGGACTTAAAATTAACATACTACAGTAAAGCAGCCACATCAATGTTTACAGCAGATCAATTCACAATAGCTAGATTGTGGAACCAACCTAGATGTCCTCTGAAAGAGGAATGGATAAAGAAACTGTGGTATATATACACAATGGAATACTATTCATCCATAAAGAAGAATAAAA
Source organism: Sciurus vulgaris (assembly GCF_902686455.1). Classification (NCBI taxonomy): domain Eukaryota; kingdom Metazoa; phylum Chordata; class Mammalia; order Rodentia; family Sciuridae; genus Sciurus; species Sciurus vulgaris. Next base: position 115,272,117 of record NC_136466.1, on the reverse strand, counting down.
TTATGGCATTTGCAGGTAAATGGAGGGAGTTGGAGAATATCATGCTAAGTGAAATAAACCAATCCCAAAAAACCAAAAGCTGAATGTTTTCCCTAATAAGTGGTGAATGATATATAATGGGGGTGGGGAGGTGAGGAGTGAGAGAAGAATGGAGGAACTTTAGATTATGTAGAAGGAAATGAGGTGGGTATGAATAATCACTGAATGAGACAAACATCATTACCCTATGTACACATATGATTACATGAATGGTATGAATCTACATCACGTACAACCATAGAAATGAAAAGATGTACCCCATTTATATACAATGAATCAAAATGTAGTCTGTAAAAAAAAAAATAATTTGCAACTAGAAAGCCTGCACTACAAAACATTCTCAAGAAAATATCCCATAAGGAGGAAATGAAAATCAGCAAAGGGTGGAACTATACTAAAGGAAAAGCCAATCAAATGAGAAATCAAATCAAGGTAAGACTCCAAAAGGAACCACAGTGACCAGGAATACAAATCATACCTCAAAAATAACCCTGAATATTAATGGCCTAAACTCATCAATCAAAAGATATAGACTAGAAGACTGGATTTTTTAAAAAAGACCCAAAAATATGTTGTCTTCAAGAGACTCATCTCATAGGAAAAGACATCCACAGACTGAAGATGAAAGGATGGGAAAAAAACATACCACTCACATGGACTCAGCAAAAAAGCAGGGGTTTCCATCTTCATAGCAGATAAAGTGGACTTCAAGTCAGTCAGAAGGGAAAAAGAAGGACATTTCATACTGCTTAAGGGAATCACACATCAACAAGGCATAACAATCATAAATATATATGCCCCAAACAATGTAGCAACTGTGTACATCAAACTCTTCACAATTTCAAGAGTCAAATAAACCACAACACAATAATACTGGATGGTTTTAACCCACCTCTCTTACCACTGGAGAGATAGTCCCAACAAAAATGAACAAAGAAATTATAGAACTCAATAATACAATCAGTAATTTAGACTTAGTAGACATATATAGACTATTTCATCCATCAATGAGTGAATACACTTTCTTTTCGGCAGCACATGGATCCTTCTCTAAAATAGACCATATGTTATACCACAAAGCAACTCTTAGCAAATACAAAAAATAGAGATACTACCCTGCATTCTATCAGATCATAAAGAAATGAAATTAGAAAACAATGATAAAATGAAAAATAGAAGATACTCAATACCCAAAGACTAAATAATATGCTATTGAATGATGAATGGATAGCAGAAGAAAACAGGGAGAAAATTAAAAAATACTTAGAGATAAATGAGAACACCAATATGACATGTCAAAATCTCTGGGACACCATGAAGACAGTGCTAAGAGGAAAGTTCATTGCATTGAGCCCATTCAATAGCTCTATTCAAAAGAAGAGAAAGTCAATGAATAAATGACTTAACATTATATCTCAAAGCTCTAGAAAAAGAAGAACAAATCAATACCAAATGTAGAAGAAGACAGGAAATAATTAAAATCAGAGTTAATATCAATGAAATTGAAACAAAAGAAACAATTCAAAAAACTGACAAAACAAAAAGTTGGTTATTTGCAAATATAAAATTGATAAACCTTTAGCTACTCTAAAGAAGAGAAAGAGAGAGAAAAATCAAATTATGAAAATTTGCGAAGAAAAAAGAAATATCATGATGGACACTACTGAAGTAGAGAAGATAATTAGAAACTATTTTGAAAATTTATACTCCAATAAAATAGGGATAGTAGGAGCATACCTCAACATCGCAAAAGCTATACATGCTAAACCCAAGATCAACATAATTCTAAATGGAGAAAAATTCAAAGCATTCCCTCTACAAACTGGAACAAGACAAGGATGCCCTCTTTCACCACTTTTATTATCCTTGAAACTCTAGCCAGAGCAATTAGACAGAAGAAAGAAATTAAAGGGATACAAATAGGTAAAGAAGAATTCAAACTATCACTATTTGTCAAAAACATGATTCTATATTTAGAAAATTCAAAAATTCCACCAGAAAACTTCTAGAATTCATAAATGAATTAAGCAAAGTAGCAGGATATAAAACCAACACCCATAAATCAAATGTTTTTCTATACATAAGCGATGAATCTACTGAAGGAGAAATTAGGAAAACTAGCCTCAAAATAATATAAAATGCTTGGGAATTAATGTAACAAAAGAGGTGAAGGATCTCTACAATGAAAACAACAGAACACTAAAGAAAGAAATTGAAGAAGACCTTAGAAGATGGAAAGACCTCCCATGTTCTTGACCATGTTGTCAAAATGGTCATACTAGCAAAAGTGTTATACAGATTTAATGCAATTCCTATTAAAAACCCAATGTCATTCTTCATAGAACTAGAAAAACCAATTCTGAAATTCATTTAGAAAAATAAGAGACTGAGAAAAGCTAAAGCAATCCTTAGCAACAAGAATGAAACAGGAGGCATCAAAATACCAGACTTTAAACTATACTACAGAGCTATAGTAACAAAAACAGCATGGTATTGGCATCAAAATAGACAGATAGATCAATGGTACAAAATAGAAGACACAGGGACAAGCCCACATAAATAAAGTTATTTCATACTAGACAAAGACAACAGAAACAAATTGGGGAAATGATATCCTCTTCAACAAATGGTGCTGGGAAAATGGGAAATCCATATGTAGCAAAATGAAATTAAACCCCTATCTCTCACCCTGCATGAAACTCAACTCAAGGTGGATCAAGGACCTAGGAATTAGACCAGAGACCCAGCACCTAACAGAAGAAAAAGTAGACACAAATTTCCATCATGTTGGCTTAGGACCTGACTTCCTTTACAAGACTCCTAAAGCACAAGAAATAAAATCAAGCATCAATAAATGGGATGGATTCAAACTTAAAAGCTTCTTCTCAGAAAAAGAAACAATCAATAACATGAAGAGAGGGCCCACAGAATGGGAGAAAATCTTTACCAGACGCACATCAGAGAGAGGACTAATCTCCAGGATTTTTACAGAACTCAAAAAACTTAACACCAAAAAAACTTAACACCAATCAATAAATGACCTAAGGAACTGAACAGACACTTCACAGAAGAAAAAATACAATCACTCAACAAACATATGAAAAGATGTTCATCATATCTAGCAACTAGAGAAATGTGAATCAAAATTACCCTTAAATTTTATCTCACTCCAGCCAGAAGGGCAATTATCAAGAATATCAGGAACAATAAATGTTGGTGAGAATGTGGAGAAAAAGGCACACTCACATCGCTGGTGGGGCTGCAAATTGGTGCGATCACTCTGGAAAGCAGTGTGGAGATTCCTCAGAAAACTTGGAATGGAACTACCATTTAGTCAAGCTCTCCCATTCCTCGGTTTATAACCAAAAGACTTAAAATCAGCATACTACAGAGATTCAGTCACATCAATGTTTACAGCAGTTCAATTCACAGTAACTAAACTATGGAACCAACCTAGATGCCCTTCAATAGATGAATGGTTAAAGAAAATGTGATATATATATATATATATATATATATATATACATATATATATATCACATTTTATCATATATATATAATGGAATATTACTCAGCTTAAAAGAAGAATGAAATTATGGCATTTGCAGGTAAATGGATGGAGCTGGAGGCTATCATGCTAAGTGAAATAAACCAATCCCAAGAAACCAAAGGCCAAATGTTTTCTCTGATATGCAGATGCTGATCCATAATGAGGGCAAGGGGTTAGGGAAGAAGGAGGAACTTTGGATTGGGCAGAGAGAAGAGAGGAGAGGGACAGGGTGTGGGGTTGGGAAGGATTGCACATGAGACGGACATTATTACCCTATGCGCATGTATGACAGGTGTGACTGTGCATTGTGTACAGCCAAAGAAATGAAAATTTTTGCTCTATTTGTGTACAATGAGTCAAAATGCATTCTGCTGTCATGTATAACTAATTAGACCAAGAACAACAAAAAAGGTAATAGATATATGGCAACTTTTCTTTTGCTGTTAGCAATTAAATGTTCAAGTAAAAATTTGCAACATCAAGAAAAAAAAAAGAAAGAAAACACACCCCAAAAAAGGAAGAAAAAGGAAAAACATTTCTTGAATCTTATAAAACCATAATGGAATGAAATTGGAAGCCAACATCAAGTAAAACTAAATAAACTATATAAACACATGGAAAATGAACAATAGACTTTTTAAATTTTTATTTCTTTTATTATAATTAAGTAAGGAATAGTTAATGCATTTAAGACACTATAGCAATTGCCAAGGCCACTTAACAAAATCACTGATAGAAAAAAAATCTCACTATACTAAAAAATTAAGCCAGAAACAGAGTCCTCTGAAATAATAGCTGAACTATGGAACCAACCTAGTTGCCCTTCAACAGATGAACAGATAAAAAAAATTGTGGTATATATACATACATATATTCCATTGTATATACATATATATGTATAAATATATGATGGAATATTACTCAGCCTTAAAAAATGAAATTATAGCATTTGCAAATTAATGGATAGAGCTGGAGAATATCATGCTAAGTGAAATAAGCCAATCTCAAAAACCCAAAAGCCAAATGTTTTCTTTGATATGTGGATGCTAATTCACATAGGGGTGCCTAGGGAAGAGTAGGATTACTTTAGAGTAGGTAGAGGGGAGTGAGGGGAGGGGAGAGTGTACGGAGGTAAGAAGCATAGTAGAGTGGATTGAGCATCTTTACCTGGTGTACATTTATCCGACCCATAGGATTCTACATCCTATACAACCAGAAGAATGAGAAATTATGCTCCATTATATATGATGAATTGAAGTGAATTCTACTGTCATCTATAACAAATAAAATAAATAAAAACATTTTCACAACCAGCAATACACTTTTGCATGATGAATGTGTCATCGAAGAAATCAAGAGAGGGGCCGGGGTGGTACTCAGCAGTAGAGCACCCACCTAGCACATGTGGGGCTCTAAGTTCCAACCTCAGCACCACAGTAAAAAAATAAATTAAGTAAGTAAAGGTATGTGTCCCGCAACAACTAAAAAAAAAAAAATTTTTTTTAAAGAAAAAAGAACTAAAGAGAGAAACTTAAAAATTCTGAGAATCAAATGAGAATAGAAACATCAACATGTCAGAATTTCTGGAATACTATTAAGGTAGAGGTCAGAGGGAAGTTTATGAGTGCCTAGATTTAAAAAATCATAAAGATCTTAAATAACCTGATGATACATCCAAAGATCTTAGAAATAACAAAACAGACCCATCCCAAAACCATTCGAAGGGAAAAAAATAATGGTTAGAACTGAAGTGGATGAAGCAGTGAATGGAAAGTACAACACACAGGATCATTAAAACAGACACTTGGTTCTTTGAAAAGATAAATAAGACTGACAAATGCTTAGCCAAACAAACCAAGAAAGAAGACCCAACTTAACAAAATTAGAGGGGAAATATTAGAATACCCACCACTGAAATTCAGATAATCATCAAAGACTATTTTGAAAACTTACATTCCAATATGTTGGAAAATCTACAAGAAATCAATGAATTTCTTGACACATAAAACTTAGCAAAATTGAACCAACAAGATATAAAAAACCTAAACAGACCAATAACAAGAAATTATATTGAACCAGTAATAAAAACCCTCCCAACAAAGAAAATCCCAAGACAAGATGAATTTTACAAGTCTATATTTAATTAATCAATTATTTTTATTTTTACAGACTGCATTTTGATTCATTGTACACAAATGAGGTACAACTTTTCATTTCTATGGTTGTGCAGTTGTAGATTCTTACCATTCATGTAATCATACACATACATACGGTAATGATGTTTATCTCAATCCACTTTCTTCCCTTCCCCCACCCCCCTTTTCCTTCTACATGATTCAAAGTTCCTCCATTCTTCTCTTATCCCCTTGCCACCCACGTTATATATTATATCATCCACTTATCAGAGAAAACATTTGGCCTTTAGTTTTTTTGGGATTGGCTTATTTCACTTAGCATGATATTCTCCAACTCCATCCATTTACCTGAAAATGCCATAATTTTATTTTCTTTATGGCTGAGTATTTTATATATATATATACATACATACACACACACACACACACACACACACACACACACACACACACACACCACAGTTACTTTATCCATTCAAATGAAGGGCATCTAGGCTGTTCACAATCTAGCTATTGTGAATTGAGCAGCTATAAACATCGATGTGGCTGTGTTACCATAATATGTTGATTTTAAGTCCTTTGGGTATAAACTGAGGAGTGGGATAGCTGGGTCAAATGGTGGGTCCATTCAAGTTTTCTGAGGAACCTCCATACTCCTTTCCAGAGGGTTACACCAACTTGCAACTCTATCAGCAATGTATGAGTGTGCCTTTTTCCCCACATCCACGCCAACACTTGTTATTGCTTGTGTTCTTGATAATCGCCATTCTAATTGGAGTTAGATGAAATCTTAGGGTGGTGTTGATTTGCATTATTCTAATTACTAGAGATGATGAACACTTTTTCATATATTTGTTGATCCCTGTATATCTTCTTCTGTGAAGTGTCTGCACAGTTCCTTAGACCATTTATTGATTGAATTTTACAAGTCTTTTAAAGAAGAACACCAATGCTCCTTAAATTATTCCATTAAATAGAAATGGAAGGAACACTTACAAACTCATTCTTCAAAGCCAACATCACCAGATTATACACCATCACCTTGAAATGTATAATTGGGTTATTTATTTGAGACCTTTCATAAGAATGTAGCTGCTCATGGAATCTTCTCCAAAATAGGTCACGTATTTGGTCACAAAGGAAGTGTGAGCAAATACAAAAAAATATTGAAATCATTTCTTATAAGGCCTTAGAATCTTCTATGCAGTGTTTCTATTCTTAGAATAGCTGAATCAAAGAACAAAACTCACATGATCATCTCAAAAGATGCAGAAAAAAAGACTTTGACAAAATTTAACACTGCTTCATGATAAATCCTAAAGACACTAGGAATACCAGGAATTTACCTCAACATCATAAAGACGATGTATAACAAAACTGAAACCAACATATCGAATGGGGGGAAATCAAGAACAAGACAAGGATGTCCATTCTCACAACTTCTATTTAATATGCAACTTGAAATTTTAACCAGAGCAATTAAGCAAGAAAGAGTAATAAAGGGACATGAATAGGAAATGAAGAAGTCAAACTATCCCTATTTGCAGATTATATAATCCTATGCTTAGAAGATCTAAAGGACTCCACCAGAACACTTCTGTCTCTGATAAACAAACTTAGTGAAGTAGCAGGATAAAAAAATCAAGTTTTTCTATACATCAATAATGAACTCTCTGAGAAAGGATCCAGGAAAACAATTCCATTCAAAGTAGCTTCAATAAAGTAAAATAAAATAAAATACCTAGGAATAAATCTAACCAAGGTGGTGAAAGACTTCTTTAAGGAAAATTACAGAAAGCTGGAAAAAAATAAGATACTAAAAGATGGAAAGATCTCCATTGTTCATGGATAGACAGAATAAATATTATTAAAGTGGTCATATAGACAAAAACAATCTACAGATTCAAGGAAATCCACATCAAAACAAATGACATTCATCACAGAACAAGAAAAAGCAATTCTAAAAGTCATATGGAAGAATCAAAATCCCAGAATAGACAAAGCAATCCTGAGCAAAAAGAGCAATGCTAGAGTGTGACAATTTCAGAGTCTGCTACAGAGCCACAGGGCCAGAAACGAGTTTGTCCTTTAAAAAATACAGACCAGATTTGGGGATACAGCTCAGTTAGCTCAGCGATAGAGTACTTCTACATGCTAGAAGGCCCTGGGTTTAATCTGGAGTACATCAACTAAAAAAAAAGTTATGCCAATGTAACAGAAATTACAGAGACAAACCCACCCACACAGATAAAGTCACCTATTCTTTTTTTTTATTAATTTTTAATTTGCTCTGATTAGTTGTACATGATTTTATACATTTTGATAGATCATACATAAACAATATAACTTCTCATCTTTTATTGTACATATAGTAGGATCACATTGGTCAGGCAGTCATATATGTACATGAGGTAATAATGTCTGTTTCCCTCTACTATCATTCCTACCACCACGTCCCTTCCTCTCTCTTCATTCCCCTCTACCTAATATAAAGTAACTCTATTCTTCCCTAGCCCCCTCCCCTCATTGTGAGTTAACTTCTGCATATCAGGGAAAACATTCGGCCTTTGGTTTTTTTAGGTTTGGCTTATTTCACTTAGCATTATATTCTCCAGCTCCATCCATTTACCAGCAAATGCCATGATTTCATTCTGCTTGAATGCTGAGTAATATTCCATTGTGTAAATATACCACATTTTCTTTATCCATTCATCAATTGAAGGACATCTAGGTTGGTTCCATAGTGTAGCTATTATAGTCACCTATTCTTGACAACGATGTTATAATATATTGGAGATGACAACCTCTTTAATAAATGGTGCTGGAAAACAGGATATGGATATGTAGAAGAATGTAATTAGATCTCTATCTCTCACCCTGCACACAAGTCAACTCAAACTGGACCAAATATGTAGATATAAAACCAGAAACTTTGCAACTGCTAGAAGAAAACATTCGGGAAGCACCTAAACATGTAGGCACAGGCAACAGCTTCCTGAATAGGACTCCTATAGCTTAGGAAATAATATCAAGACCAATAAACCAATACCAAGCTTCAAATTAAAAAGTTTCTGCAAAGCCAAAGAAAGGATTAAGAGTGTGAAAAGAGAGTTTACAGAATGGTAGAAGATCTTTGCCAGTCTTGGAGAAGGCTGATGTACAACTTGTTCATCAGAGTGCAAGTTCAAGTGCATACCATTCTGGAACATAGCTGTCACTACAGCGGTTTTCATGTCCATCTAACAGTGACCTGAACTTCAGACAGTTAGCCTTGGAAGCTGATGGATCACTCTGTTATGAGGTCTTCACTCAGTGTGCATGTGTGTGAGAGATTGCAACTGGGTAGAGAAGGCCAAGCCCACACTAAGCCAGAGAGCTGCATGGGAAGACCCAACAGGGAGTAACCATTGCACAGAAAAAATCCTGGCTAGTCAGCAATATTTCTGCCAACTATCTTCTGAGTCCAGCCTCAACCTGTCAGGGATTCTCTTCACTTGCTGAACCAAGAGATGTTTCCTCTGAGATTTTTCTTTTAATTATAAATTGACATTTAAGAGAAAAGAAGACATTTCATCTTACCACAGTTGTCATTAAAACTCAATTCTGTAAGATGTAACTTGTGTATTATCATACAAGAAACACCCACTGCATTTCCACTCTTTAAAACAATGGGGTAGGCCTGGTAGAGAAACACCAAAAGAGAACAAACTCAAGGAGCCTGGTTTTCAAGGAAGTTCCAATATTCCCACATATCTCAACACATAGCTATAGAGAATACCACAGAGCTGTGAACATGGCCACAATGATGCCATTGTCCAAGGAGGACTGAGAAGTACTTTTGGAATTGACTTAAGCATCTTCAAGGTGGTAAATCACTTTGAGCAAGTTGTTTCACTTCTTTACACCTAAGATTCCTCATAGCATATTGGTGATAATAATAGTATCAACCTCACTGGGTTTTTGTGAGGATTAAATGAGAAGATCTATAAATTATACTTAGCACAGTGCTTGGCACATAGCAGGTGTTCAGGAAATGTTCTTAATCTTATTCATGGGATAATTGGAATTGTCTTGATTCTTGGAAGATGTGGGTTTTTTTTTTTTTTTTTTTTTTTACTATGGAAAAGGTTTTGAAAATAAGTCTTAAATCAGAAGTGATATAACTTAATATCAAAGTGGTATGTCAACAGCAGCAAGGGGAGACCACAGAGCAAGAAATACATTGTATTTTTGGAGTCTATCAGCTGGAAATTTTCTTATATAAGTAGTTTCCAACATGTGCTAAATAATGGCAGTATTCTTAAAATAAGCACTGTCTTCCTGCTGTGACTGCTTTGGAAAGAAAAAAAACAAAGTAAGAAAGAAAAAACAGGCTCCTGCAAGGGAAGCTGTGTGAAAGTGTGTGATTCTGCCGTAAGCCACTGTTCCCAGTCGTGCCGGGCTCGGCCTCCTGGGAGTCACAAACAGGGCTGGCATGTGCACACTGGGATAATACAAACAAGCACCTGTGCACTCACGCTCTGTAACTCTGATTTCAGCTCCTCCATGTGCTGTTTGTCACTCTCTGTCTTTGAGAAGTAAAAGGGGATTTTCTTAGAAGGTCCATGTGTCTGTGCTAGTCTTATCGGTGTCATTACCCTTTCCCAACAAGGAATCTAAACCGTCAGTGTGACAGAGAACAAGAGTACAGGATCCCTTTCCGACTCCCTTCTCTTCAACTTGCTGCTAGTGGCCGTTTCAATCCTTCAATTTTAGTTAGATTCTAGAACACTCATGGAGTGTCTGTGATGTATGGGGCCTTGGCCTGAGAACACAGTTCACTCCACCAGGGCGCTCCCTATGTACCGGGACAGACAAGAGTTTAAACTCACATGAAAATGAATCCTGATACCAGGTGGTTTATGATTAAGACCGAAATCTCAGAAACAGATGAGTATTCTGGAACATCAGTGAAAGACAGAAATGGCTTCTGAAGATGTCAGTGGGGAAAGTGGGATTTGATGAGATATAAACTCAATTTTCTGTTGGCAATGGCAAGACGGTTATCTATTGATTCAACATCTGTTAGTGATTGGTCACGACTTGATGTAAACATGGAAGAACACCATCCCTAAACTGAAGGAAATTTAGAAACTAGCTACACAGAAAAATGAACAAAAATAAATAAATAATAACTACACTAAGGGCTAAAATGTAATTTGCTATGAGGTAGAGATATGTTAGAATACAAAGATTCCAAAGGATACATATCAAACTATTAACTGGAGAAGTTTCACTCTTTATACTACAAACCACAAAATATTTATTTTTCCAATGGGTGTACATTCATGTATTAAGGGGGTTATTTTCATAAAACAATATAGGAAATGTTTTTTTTTTTTAATTCTGACTGAGGATTCAGGGAAATTTCTTTAGGCAGAGTTTTGTCCCATGGATAGTTAGAGTTTTAATACCACATCAACCAGCACCTACTATGTTTTATGCTAATCTCTATGAAAAATTATTTATGAATATATAAGCTGCAAGCCAACTTCATTAAGCAATTTTGTCATTATTTCTAGAGCTCAAGAATCTGAGACTTAAGGAGTTCACATGTTGAAGAGCTGAAGTTTAAATTCAGTTTGTGGAGCTCCAGAATCTATGCACATAACTCCATGTTGAAGAACTTCACATGGAAATGGAGGGCAATATTGTCCAGCTGCAGAGAATAGAATTAACTGAAGGAAGTGGAAGAGCAAGATATTGTGGGGAGTACTGAGCATCCTCACATAGGAACCATTTTCCACACTGGGAACTTTTCTGTATGTGGTGTTATGGTTTGGATGTGAGGTGTCTCCCAAAAGCTCATGTGTGAGACAATGCAAGAAGGTTTAGAGGTGAGATAATCAGGTTATGAGAACATTAACCCAATCAGTGAGTTAATCCCCTGATGGGATTGACTGAGTGGTAACTGTAGGCAGGTGGGTGTGACTGGAGGAGGTGTGTCACTGGGGCATGGCTTGACCATCATGTGAGCCACTTCCCTCCACCACACTCTTATGCCAGGTTGTTCTACCTCACCTTGAGCCCCAAGGAACAGAGCCAACTCTCTATGGACTGAGACTTCAGAAACCATTAGCCCCCAAATAAGCTTTTCCTCCTCCACAATGGTTCAGGTCAGATCTTTTAGTCACAGCAATGAAAAAGCTGACTAAAACATATGGAGTATAGTTATTCCAGAAAAAGCTATGAATATTTTAAGGCTCTTGAAAAATTACAATTGTTTTTAACTGTCACCCTGCTTCTAATATTTTACTGTTCTAAAAATATCTTACATATTAATGCCAAATAAATATTCCTACATCAGTTACTCTCCCAGTTAAATATACCAATTAATCCCTGTAACAGAATCATTTCCAAACTCTTTAGTATGTGGATCCTATTACTGTATTATATAAGCCAAATTGATTTAGTAAGTTCCCAACACCTCTTCCACTACAAATAATAAATTCATGGTTTATTTTTTAAGTCACATTTGTTGAGGGTTGTCCTTATTTTCTTGTTGAAGAAGAATAGAAGACCAATATCAGAACTCTATCTTTTACAGAAAAATAAGCAAGCAGTTACCAATTGAGTTTTTCTATGATAAGTGCAACATTGTGTTTTCAAACCAGAATTGATTAATTTTATTGCCAAAGAGAGGGGTGAGATAAAAATTGCAGACACATTATTCAAAAGTTGCAGTTATCATAAGAAAATGAAGTTCGAAGTCATAATCCTTCCAAAAATTTTGTACAACTACCTACAAAGTTGATGGCAGTTTTTATTTTCAGTGACAAGTTTTCTTAAGTTCCTGTATTAAGTGATATTGCTAGAAAGTTTACAGCCCAGCAATCAGAAAGTTTACAATGTGGACAAGCAATTCTTTCATAAGATATTTGGTGAAACAAATTATGGATGAACCGAAAATAGTGATACTTGACTGATGTGCAGTACATTTGTAAGCAACAAGTGCTTGATTAATCTTTTATATCTTATCATTAGAAATTATATCATTGAGAAAACATTTGTCTGCTTGGATTTTCCCCATTACCAGTTGTTTGAGGGGAGTTATATAGCATAAGTTGTCAAAGGTGCACTTGGTCTAACAGTGGTTAAATACCCACTGACTGGCAAGAATGGTTTTGCTTCACAAAATAGATGTTGCACCTGAACATAAGTCCACACACTCATTTGTTGGAGAGCATTAGTGGTCAGCAATATGTTGACAGAATCTGATGAAAACTGTTAAGTGACTCAAGTTATGATTCAAAACATGAAATGGGCAGGAAGTTCAAGTTTCTTTTTTTCAAGAAGTGTTCTGAAGTGCTCTAGTCCATGAAAGACAGATTGCTTGTAATAATATTTTCAATGAAAAATGAAATGAAAATATTTGTGCTTGACACTGATGTGGAATGATATGTATCAGTGACATGTAGCATCTTAACAGATTAAACACATTTTCACAGTTATTTTTTATTTCTTCTCCCATTTTCACAGTTTTTAATGCTATACATAAAATATCAGAATTTCTGTGACTCAAATGGCTCAATCTGAGTTTGATTCTTTCTAGCATTCAATGATTCTCTTTACCCAGAAAAGAAAAGAAAAAAAAATCTATGAGCATTGAGTGTATTGAGTATATTTTTCATTGAGTGTATTTTTCAAAAATGATATCTAAATTCCACCATGGAACATGGAAAAAATACAGAAACCAATGCTACTGAGGAGTGAATTTGGAATCCCTTACTGCCATTTCCCATGCTGAGTCATTCAACATTCAAAGGTCCTACTTTTGAATGTAATGTTCTTATTGGCAACAACATATGATGGAAAATTCAAAGTAGTCTTCAGTGAGAAATTGTTCCATAATTTCTCATCTAAATATCAAGAATTATCTTTTTGCCATTTCTAAGGAAATGTAACTTTTGCATTAGAATTTTTTAATAAGTAGAAAGGAAAAGGAAAAGATAAGCCACCTGGGTGTGGAATCTGTCCTAAAGCTCAAGCAATATGATGTTGACATAAAGCTATTCTTGTCCTCATTAATTTTAAAATGTTCTATTTTTAAAACACAATGATGAGTTTTAAAATTTGTTCAACATCAGTAATCTATTCCTTAAGTCGTTTTCAGATGAGAAACTTTGAAAGACTGTGCCTTATGGACTCCTTCCTTACGAAGTTGTATTTCTGTGCTTCAAATTATACAATACCTATACTTTCCATCCAGAACTTTAAGATTGCTTTGTAAGTGACTTGCTCAGCATTACCCAGGCTCGAGTGGGAACTCTGCCTTTCCCTGAGTGAATGCCGCCAAGCAATGGTAATAACACTAGAACATTAAAATCAATAATCCTGAAACATTGGGGATTTCCTTTACTTAAAAACCATGTCTTTTCTGGTTATTATATTGTTTCCCTTGGAAACTAGAATCCACTAACAGTTTCTTATCTACAGAAAAACAAAAAAATAAAGGGACAGGGTACAATGAGAAAGAGCAGAGGGCCCAATCCCCTGGCAAGGCAGGCCTGTTCTGAGGAACTAGAAATATGTGCTGGCCCAAGGTCACTACCAAAGCAACTGCTCCATCTATGGACACACAGACTCTCAGGCTCCATCTTTGGCTTCCCAAGGACCAATGTTAGTCTTTGGTGGTAGCAAGGTTAGCAGACCAATTAGTAACCCTAAGAAATGAGACTTCATTATATACCAAAACAAGATAAAGAGTCTATATCCTGGCTTATTGGGCATATTGTGGGGTGTGTGAGGAAGTTTCTAGAAGATGCAAAATAACCAGTGCACACTGGTTGCATTTTCCTTCTGAGCCTTCCCACTTTTTTCCCAAGTGAGTGAAATCCTGAGGTAGAAGAACATTAGAGGTATCAGGGACTTGGAGGATCGTCTTCATTCTGTAGATGAGAATACTAAGGCCAAAACAGGGTATGTCACTAGCTTAGAGTCAAACTACAGCTTCTTTATGGGCTCAAGGAAGGACACAAGCAGACCACTTGTGTTAGACAGATTTTTCACTGGTGTGACTAAAAGACCTGACCAGAACCATTTTAGAGGAGGAAAAGTTTATTAGGGGCTCATGGTTTCAGATGTCTCAGTCCATAGAAGGCTGGCTCCATTTCTTTGAGCTTCAGGTGAGGCAGAACATCACAGTGGAAGAGCGTGGGGGAGGAAAGCAGCTCACGTAGTGATCAGGCAAAGAGAAAGAGACTCCATTATGGATACAAAATATATACCCCAAGACATACCCCAAAAGACCCACCTCCTCCAGCCACAGCCTACCTGCCTGTAGTTACCACTCAGTTAATCCCATCAGGGGATCAATTCACTGATTGGGTTAAGGCTCTCACAACCCAATCATTTCTCTTTTAAACCTTCTTGCATCATCTCATACTTGAGCTTTTGGGAGACACCTCATATCCAAATCATAACACCACTACATTGAGTTCAGTCTTTGCTTCTTTATTAGTTTCCTTATAAGGGTGAGGCTGCTCCCTACCCACCCACTCCTACTCCCAAAACCTCATAACAAACTTCATTAGGGAATTGTCTTACATTAGAGAGATGCAGAATGCATTAGCAAGGAGTTCTTCAGTTTCTCTCCAGAGAGCTTAAAGAAAGAGGAGCTCTCAATTAAGGGAATATTTTAAGTGAAGTCTTTATTGGAGGCAATAGGCTTAGAGTAGCCATCTTATCTGTTCCTTTCAAATGCCAAGATTCTTCTCTTCTGCTTTCTTGGAGAAAAATAAGGCACTGAGAAGACTCCTTGCAAATCGACATCAAAATGAGAATTACATTTTAGATAAGATGCAGAACTAATCTTTGATTTAATCCTTCTAAGCCATGTGCTCAGTGTTTTTAAGTTGGTCTGAGTCCAATGCAGACAGAGGTTAAACAAATTAGAGCACACACTGATGGTGGGAGAGGGTTTTCAGAGTTATTTGAAGATTATGTCTACCTTGCCAGCTCAGGCTTGCAGCAAGTGAGTAAACTTAGATTAACCCTAGATTAATCCAAAGACAAAAGAACCTCCAGCCAAGGGAGTCAGATAGGGCCAAGGGGGAAGGGAAAGAAAAATATGCTATGTCCTAATCACTAGGAAAGAGCAGGCTGTCCAAGCCAAGTCTGTTCAGATCTATAATGAGATCAATTGCATCTGGAGCTCTTTGGACCCTGGCAGCAGGACAGGGACAGCAGGGCAGCACTGAGGAACGGTTACCTCATTGAAGAGCCCAGTCAAGGCTACCAAACTCCCTCTCTGGCCCTCCCTGATTTCCACAGCCACCACTGGAAATGGCCCAGTGAAGCATAGCTAGTCCACAAGATAAACATTTCTATATATTGCAGCCATAGTCTCTTTTCCAATCAGCCATGGAAGTATCCTTGTTCAAATTCCCCTTAAACTTTAATAGAAATTAGCAAGATGCTTTCAAAATGTTGGTTTTTTTTTTTTTTTTTTTTTTTTTTTTTTTGACTCATGACTCTATCTCCATTGATCCATTGATCATAGTTAGGGGAAACTTTCAGTCATCTCTTTTCTTCTCCTTCAACATGGAATCATCTGATAAAGTAGGAATTTGGCTTTTTATTCAACCCTTCCATGGCCACAGAAGACTTAAGTTATGGCTAAAGTCTAGGTTACTATGCTCCTCCACAAAAGAAAAGTTAGGGTGCCTATCTTTGACCCCCACCATTTAGCTCTTTTCTTCTACAAGTAGCATAGGAAAACAGATGTTTTTATGAGCCATTTTAATTAATATTCACACCAAAGAAGAATTAGTATGAAATGGGAGTCACAGAGTACACAGATAAGGTCTGAGTCAGATAGGGACTAAGAAAACAGAGCATCCCTATTAGAAGGAAAAAAAAAAATAAGAATAATAATATTGGGGAAAGAAAGGCTTATGCTGACTTATTTAAAAAAACAAAAATGACATAGACGTCCTGTTGGACTTCTGATATCTCTTACAAAATATTTTGATGGATTAAGTGCAAAAGCGTAAATCAAACATATGGATTAAATTTTCATTAAAATACAGATGGGTTTCTTTTTTTGTTATTATTATTATTAAGTAAAATGTTTGGCAAAGTGGATTTGGTTTTGGCCAACTGCAGGACATTTGACAAATAGTTTTAAGATATTCAGTGAACTGAACACAAAGTCAGGTTTACCCATCCCTAGAGTTTGGAAAAATGAAATTTGGCTCATCGAGGTCTGATTTAGTGTCAAATATATTTGTGCAGAAGTAAGCTTCTGAAACACCAAAATTGCCTATGTGCCTTGGGAGTGCCGTTGAAATGCTCAGTGGTTATTGAATAACTCAGACTTCCCAGCTCCATGAAAGGCAGCAACCCGCTGACCTGAGGAAAGGTGAGCAGCGCCTCTCTCCCCAGCCACAATATTAAGTCCTGAACCAATGCCAGGTCGTTCTGTGTTTGCAGATATGCTGTCCAGCCCAGCACATTAACACAGGGCAGCAAATGAATAGGAAAGGCTTGTTTGAAAGAAAGGTGATCAGCAGTTGGATGGTCAACAAGGGGCTTTTATTAGCTGCGTGGGCCAGAAGAATTTTAAAAAACAAAGGACAGTACGAGGATCAATGAAAAGTGAGGTCGAAATGTTTGGAAATTGTTTCCAGGCATCAAGAACTTAATTTTACTTATTTGAAAAAGAAAACATCTCAAAGGAATACATGGACATTTTTGGCATTCTCATGCCAATCCATTTGAATATCTTTCCATCGACCCATGGAATTTTTTTTAAAAATCCCTCTATCAGCAACCCATCTGAACATGACTATACACGAAATTTCAAGTTTAGCAATCTTTTGTTCCTGTACATGGCCATTATGAAACTCCATTCTACCCATAGTAAATGTCAGCTTTCTTTCACTGTTCTAGGGAATGGGGTGATCTGAAGAGTCAACTTGCCTGGATAACTAAATGTTAAGTCATGTTACCAGCATCAAGCCACTAGAGGTTTTTATTTAAACCACTCCAAGTAGAAATATTTTAAAATTTATGATAAACTCCTCTGTATTCTTAAATAAAGGACTATGTTGGATTGCAAGAATACTCTGAAGATGGTTGAAGTGAATAGGATTATTTGCCTCTAAATTACATGATTTCAGCTTGCAATACTTTTTCAACACTTATATTTTCTCTATATAATGGATAAGTCAGAAAAGCAGAACTACTCCAGGCATTTAAAGCAGGAAGGGATTTCATATAGTGGTTTATTTAGCAACTTACACAATCAGTGTAAAGGTTGAGTGGTACTAAGGTCTGAGTACCACTGCAAGCACAGGATACTTTAGGAAATCCAGGTTTCATAAGAGGCTACTACCCATGACCTAAACTGACTGTTACTATTCCACCTGATTCCTGGACACCCACTTCCAGTACTCACATTTTTAATTGATATCCTTGCCTTACTTCCATCTATTATCCATCTCATTCATTTTCCTCCTTTCCCACTATAACTGTTTTAGTACAGGGTCTTATCACTATTTGTCTGCAATAATATGATCTGCAGCCTGCATTCACCACACTGCCCTCCCACCTTGCCAGACCTGTAATCCCAGGTCATATCAATCCTCTACACTGATCTCAGAAAAATCTACAGAATATGCAAATCTAGTTACATAACTATCCGCTTAATATCTTTTCAAACATCAAACCCTAATTTCAAAACCAAGTTGAAATGCCTCCCTTTAGCACACAAACCCTTCACAATCTAGACCAAGTTTTCCTCTCTGACTGAGCTACGTGGGATGTACCTCTGTGCATGAACTTCATGACACCTATTAAAATACTCAAGACCTTTTTTTTTTTTTTTTTTAACCTTCTTAGACCAAGGCAGTAGTAAGAGTAATATAACGGTGTTCTTTAAAATAAGGGATTAGAATTAGTAGAGTGATGTTCTAAGGAACAGAGGAACTGTCTAGAGAGAATAAAAGAGAAAACTATAACAGGTAAGAAAGAAAAAAGTAAAATCTGCAGTTGGTTACATGTGGCTTATGTGATACCGAATGTGTGGGTCAGAACCCAAGCTAAATGTCGGGGAAGGAAGGATCCACTGGGGAGAGTACCTTAACACTGTGCTGAGCAGACAAATCTTCTCTATGTAAAGACCAGAAGCCAGCAACCAAAATCTTTGCTGGAAAAGGAACCAAGTTAGAGGGGAGGCGTTACTAACTATGAGAAACTTCACTATACACATGCTTTTACATTCTCCAAATGTTTTCTCCTGGGGTGTGGTTGTTGCAATTATTGTGATGATTATCTAACATTTACATAGCAATTTATATAGTTTTTCAAACTATATACCTCATTAGAGGGTTAAATTCCAGGCCTTCCAAATCAAAGCACAGTTTTCAGAGTTCCCAGGATACTTTCTTGGCTAAGTAAAATGGTTATCATATGCCATGTTTTATAGAGACTTTGAACTCTACTACTTCTTGGCAAAAATAATACATTTAATAATTTTATTACTTAAAATTAACATGATGACATAGAAGAGTCTCAAAAATACTTAAATGAATGAACAAATATAATCTTTGTGGTGGGAACTTAGATACTCTCTTTAAGAAAATCAGCTAATGGCATATGGAAGGTGAGAGAGAGCAGGGAGTATAAGAAGATGTGACGGCAAAGCTTGACTATTATCTTGCCTATTTGTTCTCTTTCTCTATTAGCATATGGTTTGGATGAGGTATCCCAAAATCTCTTGTGTTCATGCAGGAATATTAAGAGGTGATATGATTAGATTATGAGAACTGTAAACTAATCAGTCCCTAGTTTGAATGGACTAACTGGGAGGTAACTGTGGGTAGGTGGGGTGTGGCTGGAGGAGGTGGGTCACTGGGGACATACCTTGGAAGGGTTCATCTTCCCTGTGGTCTCCTCCCCTCTCTTTCTCTGATTTCTGACTGTCATGAGGTGAACAGCTTTCCTCTGCTGTGCTCTTCTGCATGGTGTTTTTCGTCACCTCAGACCCAGAGCAATGGAGCCAGCCAACTATGGATTGAAACCTCTGAAACTGCAAGTACAGAATGAAATCTTTCTTCTCTACGTTGTTCTTGTTGGGTATTTTGGTCACTGTGATGAATAGCTGACTAACACAGACATTGATACCAGAAGTAGGGTCACTTCTGTAACTAAACTGACCATGTGCTTCAGGAGCATTTGGAACTGGTTTATGAGAGGATTTTGGAAAAATTTGGAGATGTAGGCTGGAGAAACCTTAGAATGTGTAAGCAGAGACTAAGGGGCAGTTCTGGTGGGAGTTCAAAAGACCAGAATGCCAATAGGAAGGCACATCACTAGGACTGTGTTTCTGAGGTTTCAGAGGGAAATGAAGACTCTACTGGAAATTTGACTAGAGGCCATTTGTGTTACATTCTGACAAAGAAATCATCTACATTTTACCTATATCCTGAGACTCTGAGTGAGGATAAACTTAAAGGCAATGGACTAATTAATCACATGGAGAAAATATCAAGGAAGCACAGAATTTGAGCAGTTACATGGATACCGCTGGCAGACTTAACCAGGTTTACTGTGAGAATTGGGAGCAGATAGCAGAGCAGAAAGATTTTAAAAACTTGCAGTTTGGCCAGAAAACCACTTGTAAATTTGCAGCCAAGGAAGTTTATTTTTGAAGAGATTACCACCACTAAAGAGAAATTAAGTACTTTGTACAAAGACAGTAGAAAAGATGCCCTAAGGGAATCACAGTAATCAGCAAGCCCACACCCATTGAAGGATCAAGGGTATAAAAATGAAAAAACAACCACATCAATGTTTATAGCAGCTCAACTCACAAAAGCTAAATTATGGAACCAACCTAGATGCCCTTCAACAGATGAGTGGATAAAGAAAATGTGATATATATATCACATTTACATATATGTGTGTGTGTGTGTGTGTGTGTGTGTGTGTGTGTGTGTGTGTGTGTGTGATGGAATATTACTCAGTTTTAAAGAAGAATAAAATTATGGCATTTGCTGGTAAATAGATGGAGTTGGAGAATATCGTGCCAAGTGAAATAAGCCCAACCCATAAAACCAAAGGCCAAATGTTTTCTCTGATATGAGAATACTAATTCCCAATGAGTGGGGTGCTACGGAAGAATAGAGTTACTTTCGATTAGGTAGAGGGGAGTTAAGGGAGGGGGGAGGGTATGGGAGTAGGAAGGATAGTAGAGTAAATCAGGCATTATTACCTCATGTCCATATATGACTGCATGACCAATGTGATCCTATAACATGCACAATCAGAAAAATGAGAAATTATACTCCATTTATGTATGCTTTATCAAAATGCATAAATGCATTCTACTGTCATGTATAACTACTTAGAACAAATTTAAAATTTTTTTAAAAGACCATTAAAATTTTGAAAAAAAAAAAAAAAGGAAGAGAATTTGGGGCATTCTGCCTGCACAGGGTGCCTAGAAAGTTGTTTCACCATTTTGAGAACACTGTAGCCATGGTCCAAAGAGGGCCATCTACTGTGTGAGTTGATGACAAACCTTGGCATCATCCACATGGTGCTGATTCTGCAGGAATACAGGAAGTTGGAATTAGGGGGTTATGGAGGCTTCCACTGAGATTTCAAAAGAAGGCCTGGAAAGCCAGGCAAGCATAGCAGAGTTAGAATTCCTGTGGAAAATCCATGAAAGGGTAATATGTGAAGCTGTGAACTTGAAGCCAAAGCTAAAATGGAGACCCCAGGAATTAAGCAATGCCAAAAACCTGGACTACCTGCTGAAGAAGCTGCTGGCTGTGGAGAGAACCAGGCTAAAAGAGAGGTTATGTGGGCTGCAACTGGCAAGGTCAAAGGGGTGGAGTTTCCAAAGACCTTTGGAGATCACATCTTACCACCACGTGCTCCAAATGCCAGAAGTAGAACTACAGTGAATGTTTGCCTTGCTGGATTTAGGTCTTGCTTTGGTCCCAAACCTTCTTTCTATGCCTCTATTCCTCCCTTTTGGAATGATAATTTTACTTTGTGCCATTATCTACTGAATGTATGTAACTTGCTTTTGATTTTTACAGAGGCTCATATTGAAGAGTTTGTCTTGAGTTCCATATGAGACTTGGTTTGGGGAGCATTGTTGGAACTGTTAAGACTATAGGGACTCCTGGAAATGAACTAAATGCATTTTGCATCGGGAGATGGACATAAGCTTTTGGGTACCAATGTCAGAATGTTGTAGTTTGAATATGAAATATCTCCCAAATTCTCCTGTGTTAATGCAACAATATTCAGAGGTGAAATGATTATATTATGAGAACTATAACCTAATTGGCTCATCCTAGTTTAAATGGATTAATGGGTGGTAACTGTAGGCAGGTGGGGCATGGCCAGAGGAGGTGGATCACTGAGGGTGTACCCTGGAAGGGTTTATCTTCCTGCAGTCAACACCCCTTTCTGATTGCTGTGAGGTAAGCAGCTTTCCTTTGCTGTGTTCTTTTGCCATGGTGTTCTGCCTCATCTTGGATTCAATGGAATGGAGCCAGATAATCATGGACTGAAACCTCTGAAAAGCAAAAATGAATTTTTCTCCTCTAAGTTATTGTCATAAACAAACTGCAATTAACGTGGACTGAACAAGTTTGTGACTTTCCACAATGTCAGAACTTATTGAATAACAATAAATTCATAGGTTACACCTCTTTCGTGAGTGGCAGTTCAATGAGTACTTGTGGGTCACCTGGTAGTCATAAGGCAGGCAATCACAAGTTCTTTCATTCCAATCTTAATTTCTAATATTTATAATACTCAAGTCAAATATCACACTTTACAAATACACACACACACACATATGTTATATATATGATTATACTATGTATATATGTAGGAAAACCAAGAAAGTGTTAAGGCAGTCAGGGAGGTTCAGAAAGCTGAACTGAGAACAAGGCAGACAGCAGATAGGAATACAAGGAGTCACTGTAGGTAGTCAGATAAGATTAAAACCAAGCAGATGAACTTGTTGAGGACACAGAGATGTCCAAGTGCAGAAACTTATTTAATCCAAGATTCAAAGGGACAGCAGTTTCAGAATGTCAATTTGGAGTTCAGCTTTGAGTGGGCCTGGGCAAAGCTCATGATAAGTGACCAAGTAACAGGTCAGGGTGCCAACATGTCCAATCTCAGGGTGCTCCTGCTTTTATGGGCCTCGAGTGAGGGGATTGCTTCATTCAGTGGTCTGGTATGTTTGATAAGCTCAGGATCCTGGTTTTTCCAATATGAGTTTTATAAACCCATGCAGCCATGAGCTTCTGATGAATTTCATAAGTCCATAGGTGGTCATTTTTATTATCACAATTTATTTATCAGTTTGTGTCTTATGGTTGTGCTAGGTGGATGTTTACTTGTACGAACAATGTATAGAGCCATTCTACCTTAGCACTTAAACTCAAAATGGAGCAACTTATGGCAAATAACTGCTTTACCAAATGGAATAACAAAGGTTTAGCAATCATTTGAGAACTACTGGTCTACATATCATGGAGTAACTTGGAGTGGAACACAGCCTGCTCCCCAAAATTGTTTTCAGGTATTTTGGTCACAGTGATGAAAAGCTGACTAACATATTCAGACCAGCCTGAATTTGCTCCTGAATTCAGGGGAGAAGGTGGGAAAGATAGGGGAATAGAGGCAGGAAAAGGCCCTTTTATAATTAATGGATTAATTTACCTTTACCTCCTGAACATTTTGCTTGGGGATTTAAAGGTTCACAGTTTAATAATATGGTACTACACTAGTGACTGTTCTATGTCAAATATGTTAAAAATCACCTTTTTTTTTTTTAAACAAATCTTTCTGCTTTTCACTCAAACATCAGGCTTTGTCAATATTAACCTGGAGAAACTGACCTAGAAAAAAATTGTTTTAGTCCCCCAACTGAAACTTGAAAAGATAAAACATTCTAAACACAATACTTTTCAATCACTTTGCAAATTATTATCTCTTCCTTTTTTCCTTGAAGTTATCTTCTGAAATAATTAGACCTTTGTACTCTGAAACTTTCGGCAGGACAGACTATAGGACAAATGCTTTTAGGGGATAAAGTAAAAGCCAGAAGTGCTTTCATTTGGGACATCTGGTCACCTAGTCTTATGATCTCTTCATAAGAACCATGTACTCCTCGGTTTCTTAATATTGTTTTCAAGAACCATAAAGACCCCTTCCTTTATATCTCACCCTTATAGAAAAGGAAGGAACATGGCTTGAGGCTTCCCTATGACAAACTACGACTCTTACAGGGGTCTTAGCAATCTTTCATGCTAATCCAAACTCTCTAATTAGGAAAAGGATAAAAAATAAGATTTGTGACATGTGCCATAGCTGCTTTTCATAGTCTGCCCCCTCCCCATCATAAAGTTGGTGACTGAAAACAATGCACAATTACTCTCTTGTATCTCTAGAGGTTAAGAGTCTGAAATCAGTATCACTGGGTCAAAATCAAGGTATGGGGCCATCTTTCCTCTGGAGGCTGTAGAAGGGAATTTGTTTCCTTGACTTTTTCACCTAACAGACTTATATTTCTTGCATTCCTTGACTTATGGCCCCTGTTTCCATCTTCAAAGCCAGTCATGTGGCATCTTTGTCCAGCAGTCACATTACTTCTTATCCTGTGTCAAACTCCTTCTGTCTCCCTCTTATGAGAACACCTGTGATTGTTTGGGCTCTATGCAGATGATCTGGGATAATATTGCTATCTCAAGGGAGAATATTGCTATCTTAATTTAATCATGGCCACAAAGATTTCTTTTACCATAGAAGGTAATACCCAGTTTCCAAGGATTAAGAGCTGGATATCTTCTGCAGGCCCATTATTAGCCTTGCTTTTAATTTACAGCTACATCACCATGCTGGGCATTGTTTTCTCTACTCTGCAGATAAAGCTCCTGGGCAAAGACAGATTAAGAAATATATTATTGTTTCAAGTAATTAGTGGTGGAGCCAAAGTTCAAACTCAGTTCTGGGTTTATGGATGAAATGAAGAAAAATGAGCGAAACAAAAAAAAATTGATACAAAAATACAAAAAAGCGACATCTTTTCTGCATCTTTTTTCTCATTCCTTTCTAGTTTCTGCATGGCAGGAATCAACCAGTTGTTACCCTGTATATCTGCCTGGTATCAGCAGGAAAATACTTTCCATTTTCAACATGGGGATTGGAAAGAAATGGCCACTAACCATTGGCTGTAACTGAACTCCAAATATTGTATACAAACCCTTTTTTATGACTTTTGCACTTTCTATTTGTGTTACGGGAGCAAATTTATAGTCCTTTCTATAACCAGGCAACGTTCTATGTGTTTTACCATATGTATCCACTCTTCTAACCCTCATGTTATCTCTACGCTGTAGGTATATTTTCCATTTTTTCTTTTCAAAGATGATAAAACTGAAGCAAGTAGCGTTAAATAATTTTTTTCAATGTTTCTCAGACCAGAATTCAAGCCCAGGTATGTTTAACCACTAAGAATGACACTATGATACTTATGTACTACATACTTTTACTTATATTGTCATATATATACATAAATTAAATATTTTACCAGATAAATATATCTTTTATTAAATATACATATATATTCATCTTTCTAGTTTGTAAATTCTATAATAATTTCTGATTCCTCCATTTTTTGCACATCACTGAGTATAGTTTATTATATTTAAGGACTTTAGGTACTGAATAAATGAAAAATATTGATTGTGATTATATTTTTCTTTTTCTCATATATTTACTCTTAAATATATTCTTTAAGAACCTTGTTACTAGAAGCATAATCCTCGAACAAGTAGCACAGGCATATGTGGGTTCCTACGAGAAATGCAGAATCTGAGGCCCCAGGAGACTTGCTGAATCAGAATCTGCTTTTAATAAGTTTCCCATGTGATTCACATGCACATTAAAGTTTGAAAAGCACTCATTAAAGAACATGTTTAGATGTAACAAATTTAATCCACTACATCCACATGGGTCTCACCTATTGAGATACTGAAATATGTTGCTCTGGCCTCTTCACATCCATTGCAGCTCTGAGGATCTATGATATGGTCGGTTCCACAAAAACTCTTCCTTCTGTAAGCAACTTGTTTCTATGTGAGAAGAGCAGTGGCAATCAAAGGAAGCCTTAGAGGCTACCTAATACCATTTTTTTTTAAATTTTTATTTCAAAACCCTCAACATCAAACACATAAGAATCCCCTGTCCCAAAACACACAGAGAGACTCAGCCTCAGAAGGGTCAGACAGCAGCCTGGGTGGACAAGGACTTCCAGTCTCTCCCAGGCACAGGAATGAGAGCTGCTCATTACAGTGACATAAAATAAAGTCCCTTAAGTGTCTCCTGGTGTCAACCATCAGGAGGGTTCTCCATAACATATTTCATCACCTACTCTCATCTCCAGACCCTGTGGTACCCAACTGTGGAAACTCAAAAATAAAGCAGGTCTGCATAAGATCTGGTCCAAGGCGATGCTTTCTAGAGAAGACCATGGGTAGTTTGTGATCCCAGAATTTCTTTTTAAAGTAAGAGTTGATCAGACACTAAGAGTAGTGAAAAGAAAGGACTCCCTCAGCATGAAGAGACATCAGGTCACTGCAGAACTCCCCTCCTGATGTAGGACATCCATTCAGAGTAGAATAGAAAAATTGAACTATAGAGAAACAAACAACTTTCAGCGACTCTGACCTACCACTCCTTTAAAACTCACCAGACCCAGAACAGGGGCTGACTGTACTAGACTTTCTTTTTAAATTAAGATTTTAACCTCCATCTGCATAAAAGAATTATTGGTGGGGAATTGCTATCATTAACATGGTACCTTTAATCTATAAATGAAAGATACCAATACCCCACAATGAAGTGGGTGGGCATTTTTGAGCATCTAAAAAATACTTGATTCCTATTGTATTTAACAGAAGAGTTTTGCTTTTGGCAAAGATGGAGTAACAGGACCCACATTCCTCCTCAAACAACCAAACACTAGACAAAATGCATGAAGCAATGGCATTCACACAGAAGGCATGAAACTACAAAGGACAATGATCTCTGAGAGACAACACAAGTGTGCCCTACATCACCAGCTTACTTCCTGGAAGGAGTCACCACAGGGTGAGAGTTACCCAGGTACAGCCTGGCAGCCTCCCCAAGTTGAGGTGACAGGTCTAGGAGCATGGGCAGCTAGTCCTCAGAGCAGTGTGCCAAAGCAGAGAGGACCACACAGAGAAAGAACTCTATAGTTCATCAGAAGTCCCTGGCACAGTATCCAGCTGGCTGCTGATCAAGCCAGGCACGTGATAAAATTACCAGGCTAGGGAAGGAACCACCCCCCAAAATAGAGGGAACAAAACTTAGAGTGTATACAGAACAAGGAATGGATCCTATTCATACTGGCTACAAATGAGAAACCTCATAATTTGCAAGATTGGAGGTAGACTGCCACATCAGTTTTCATTTCTGTGTAACAATTTATGACAAATTTAGCAGCTTAAAATAGCATTCATTTATTATTTCACAGTTCTGTAGATCAGTAATTCAGGCAAGTTTGATCAGGGTCTTATAAGATCAAAATGAAGGTATCGACTGGGGTGACTTCTTATCTGAAGGGTCTAGGAAAGAAGCAATTTCCAAGTTCAATCTGATTATTGGTAGGATTTGGTTCCTTATGACAAGACTGAAGTCAACATTTTTTTACTTCAGGGATTGCTGTCAGATCTTGATGGCCACTCTTACAGCCTCTCTATCTGCAAGCTAACAATGACACATCAAGTTCCCTTGTACTGAGAATATTTGACCTAGTCCTCTGCAAATCATCTAGAAAAAAAAGTAACTGCTTTTTAAATTTTCCTGGAGTTCATATAGTCCCACCAGGAGAATTTCCCTATCTTAAAGTGAATTGTTTCATAATATTAGTTTCATGTGAAAAATATGTTTTTTCCAAGTCTCAGAATAGAATCACAGAGATAATATCAGGGGACCAAAACCAAAACAAAACAAAAGCAAACAAACAACTACAAAAACAACCCCCAGGATGATCTTAGAATTCTGACAAGTGGAGTTCAATTTCTAGTTCTGTTAACTAGAAGAACTCCACTAGACCAGATTAACAAAGCTTAAAAGCAAGACCATTTCCATTTTAAAACATCAAACTGTTTCCAAGTAACTACATCCCAAAACAAAACACTAGAATACCTATAGGAAAACAAAAATAGCAACCAAAAAGGCAAAATAAACAATGTCTGGTATGCTAATTCACAATGAGGGGGAGCTAGGAAAGAACAGAGTTACTTTAGGTAGAGGGGATTGAAGGGAGGGGAGGGGCTCTGAGGATAGGAAGAATAGTAGAATGAATCAGACATTATTACCATATGTACATATATAATTATATGACCGGTGAGATTCTACATCATGTATAATCAGAAGAATGAGGAATTATACTCCATTACATATGATGTTTCAAAGTGCATTCTACTGTCATGTATAACTAATTAAAACAAATTAAATTTTTTTTTAAAAAATTGTGATGTACAAAAGCAGCAAATCAGCAGGAGCATGCATAGCAAAATTAGAAGATAAATTGATCAATAAAGACTGAGGATATAGCTCAGTTGGTAGAGTGCTTGCCTTGCATGCACAAGGTACTGGGTTCAAACCCCAGCACCACAAAAAAATTAAAAAATAAAAAATAAATTTAAAAGCTAAGAACTGACAGCAATGATAGAATTAGTAGACAAAAAACTTAACAGTTATTTTATTTATATTACATATGGTCAAAAAAAAAACAGAGGAAAGATTGACCATGTCAAATAGAAATATGAAAAATATTTTAAAAGACACACAAACTTTTTTAGGAATGAAAAAAAATATGCTAGATGGGAATGTTGTCATACTAGACAATGTAGAAGAAAAGATTAGTGAAGTGGAAGAGGCAGCAATAGAAACTACTCAAAGTGAAGCACACAGAGTAAAAGGAATTAAAATAAATCAGTAATCAGAATTCCTGTGAGATGTTGGCAGATCCAAGTATCTACTGAAGATAAAATTGGAATTTTCAAAAAGGGACAAAAACAATATAAGGAATAATGACTAAAAATTTTCCAAATTTTATGAAAACTATAAACCACAGACCTAAGAAACTCCATCAACCCCAGGAACAAGAAATGAAGAAAACTACAAGGTACATCATTATCAAATTGTTCAAAACCAATGTTAAAAGTGTAAAAAGTAGCCAAAGGAAGAATGTATGAAGTACAAAGGCATGAAGATAAGGATAAGGCACTTATCTAAGCAGAAACAGTGCTGAGAAGTCAGAAAAGCAGCATCTTTAAGGTACTGTCAACACAAAATTCTATGTTACAACACCAAAACAGTGTTTTTAAAATGAAGCAGAAATAGTTCTTCAGATACACAGTAGCTGAAAGAATCCATTACTATCAGACCTGTACTACAAGAAATGTTAAGGAATTCTTCTCAGCCACAGGAAGTTGATACAAGATGGAACTACACATACACAAAGGAATGAAAAACATCAGAAATGATAACTACACGGGTAAATATTTATGGTTTGTTTTCTACATTTGGAATTCCTTTAAAATAATTGGTCATTTAAACAGGGATTAGGGAACTTTTTTTTCTAGAGGGAAATATTTCAGATAGTAAATATTTGAGGCATTGCAATCCACACAGCTTTTGTGGCAATTATTCAACCCTAAAGTTGTATCATAAAGTCATTCATCAAAAGGTATGAAGTAAATTAGTATGGTTGTGTTACAGTAAGACTTTATTTACCCGAATGGTTGGCAGCCTAGTTTGGTCATTGGTCCTTGGTTTTCTAATTTCTGATTTAAAGCAAAAATAATGACAAATATAGTATGGGAATTATAAAGTATGATAAAAGGAAAAGGCAAAAATTGCACAAAGACCAGAAGGTGAAAACTAGAGAGAGACTCTCAAATTTCTTATGCTATGTATGAAGCAAGACAATGTTGCTCAAAGGTAAACAGTGCATGTTATGTTAACTATGATTTAACTGTCCTGTGTTGACTATTTAAGCACACTACAAATCCCAAAGCAACTCCTAACAGAAGAGAATGACAGACGATACAAAATAAATAAAGCAAAGTAGAATCATAAAAAATTCAAAAGAAGGTAATAAAAAGGGAAAGACAACAAAGAACCAGTTGGACAGACACAAAATAAATAGTAAAAAAAACAACCCATAGATTAAAAGTCAATGGCAATAATGGAAGAGGGAACTACACTCAAGGTTAGAGGCAAATTTTAGTGGAGTTAAAAAAAGTAAAAAGTGATCAAGTAGAAATGCTAGAAATAAAAACACAATCAGAATGCCTCCCATATACTCATGAGTAGACTTGACAAAACAGACAAAAAGCAAAAAGGAAACTTGAAGATAAGTCAATGGAGATAATTCCAACAAAAAAAAAACAAAAAAAAAAAAGAAAGAAAGAAAGGAAGAAAGAAAGAAAGAAAGAAAGAAAGAAAGAAGTAATGAAAAAAGTGATGAAGAAATACAGAATATTTTTAGAGTCTAATAAAATTAATGACAGACTCCAAATTACAGATCCAAAATGCTTAGCAAACATCAAGCAGGATATTAAAGTATTGAAAAGCAACAACAAATTAAAAGATCTCAAAGGCAGTTGAGGGGGTAAAAAAGCCTCATTAAGCATAGAGAAACAGAGATGAGAATTAGAGTAGACTTTTCATCAGAAACCATGCACGCCCAAAAGATAATGCAGTAGTATCTTGAGAGTGTTGAGAGAAAAAACAATGTCAATGCAGAATTCCAAACCTAGGTAAAAGTGAAGAGAAGAAGGAGGAAATAAAGGTGTTTCTAATACAAAACCCAGTCAATTCATTGCCACTCAATCTTACTAAAGGAAATGTTCAAGGGAGTTTTTCATATAGATGTATAATAACAGAAATTTGGAACTGAACAAAGATATAAAAAAAACACTGGAATTGGAATAAATGAAGCAATGATAAAGTTTATTTTTTCTTATTTTTAATTGCTTTAAAAGACAACTACAAAGAGCAAAAAAAAAGTAGCAATGTTTTGTGTGTTTTAAAGCATGCATAAAAGTAAAATGTATGACAATAATGATATGAAGATGGGGCAGAGGAATTTGGAATATACTTCTATAAGATCCTTATACTTTTGGTAAAATTTATTATAGTATTTGAACTCTAATTATATATATTGTAAATCCTAGAGCAACAACTAAAAAGGATGGGGTCAGGGTGCTAGGAAAGTATAGTTACTTTAGATAGGGGGAGTAAAGGGAGGGGAAGGGGCATGGTGGTGGGAATGATAGTAGAGTGAAACAGACATTATTACCTCATGTACATATATGACTGCATGACTGATGTGATCCTACCACATGTACAAACAGAAAAATGAGAATTATACTCCATTTTTGCATGATTTATAATAAATGCATTCCATTGTCATGTCTAACTAATTAGAACAAATTAAAAATAAATAAATAAAAATCATGTTAGAGATGATATTTAGTCATAAAAACAATGAACCAAAATAATGAATGACGAAATAGAAAATATATAGTAACATACTAGATTTAAAATTATTGTCTCGATAACTACATTAAGTATAAACCATCTAAACACTAATTAAAAGTCAAGAGATTTTCCAACTAGATAAAAATCAAGGCAAGACCCAACTCTTTGCTATGATAGATTAACAAATAGGTTAAAGTAAAAGAAAGTAAATAGATATGACATGCTAACTTAAATAGAAGAAAGCTGAAGAAGCTAGACTGATGTCAGAAAAAGTAGGCTTACCAGTGAGGAATACTAAAGGGGGTAGAATACCTAATAAAACACGGATCAATTCTCCACAAAGACATAACAATTCTAAATGCATAGCTACCTATGCATTTAAATTACCTAAAGAATAAACAGACAAGTCCACAATTGTATCTGAAGTCCTCAACATCCCTCTTTTAGTAAGTGATAGAAAAGGCAGACTGAAAATACAAAAGCCTATAGAAGAAATGAGCAAAACAAACAACCAAATTGACTGACCTGACATTTATGTCACTCTACAACAAACGTAGAACACCATTCTTCTTAAGTGCCCATGAAGAATTCATCAAGATAGACCATATTCTGTGCTATAAAACAAACTTTAAAACATTTAAAAGAATAGAAATTATTTAACATATGTTCTCTGAATATAGTTAAGCTAGACATCAAAATGTTCAGAATGATATTCAGAGAATTCTCAAATATTTGAAACAACATTTAAATAACTTATTAAGTCAAAGAAGTGTTAAAAGAAATTCTACGATATTCTGAACTCAATGTAAAGAAAAATATAATGTATGGAAATTTAAAAAGTAAACATGTGCGTGATAGGTTTTTTCCCATCCTTTCACCTTTAGTCTGTGGATGTATTTTTCTATGAGATCAGTCTCTTGCAGGCAGCATATTGTTGGATCTTTCTTTTTAATACATTCTGCCAGTCTATGTCTTTTGATTGAAGAATTTAGGCCATTAACGTTCAGGGTTATTATTGAGATATGATTTGTATTCCCAGTCATTTGGCTTATTTTTGGTTTTTAACTTGGCTCAGTTTCTCCTTTGAGTGGTTTTTCTCTAAGGTAGTTCCTCCCTTTGCTGACCTCCATTGTTGTTTTTCATTTCCTCCTCACGGAATATTTTGTTGAGAATATTCTATAGCGCAGGCTTTCTATTTGTAAATTCTTTTAACTTTTGTTTATCATGGAAGGATTTTATTTCATCTTCAAATCTGAAGGTTAGTTTTGCTGGGTATAGGATTCTTGGTTGGCAACCATGTTCTTTCAGAGCTTGAAATATGTTGTTCCAGGCCCTTCTAGCTTTTAGAGTCTGGGTTGAGAAGTCTGCTGCTATCTGTATTGGTTTCCCCCTATATGTAATCTGATGCTTTTCTCTCGTGGCCTTCAAAATCCTATCTTTATTTTGAATGTTAGGCATTTTCATTATAATGTGCCTTGGTGTGGATCTGTTGTGATTTTGTGCATCTGGTGTTCTGTAAGCCTCTTGTATTTGATTTTCCATTTCATTCTTCAGGTTTGGGGAATTTTCTGCTATTATTTCATTGAATAAATTGTTCATTACTTTGGTTTGTATCTCTGTGCCTTCCTCAATCCCAATAATTCTTAAATTTGGCCTTTTCATGATGTCCCATAGTTCTTGGAGATTCTGTTCATGATTTCTTACCATCTTCTCTGTTTGGGCAACTTTATTTTCAAGATTAAATATTTTGTCTTCATTGTCTGAGGTTCTGTCTTCCAAGTGGTCTAGTCTGTTGGTGATGCTTTCCATTGAGTTTTTTATCTGGTTTATTGTTTCCTTCATTTCAAGGATTTCCATTTGTTTTTTTCTGAGAATCTCTATTTCTTTGTTGAAATGATCTTTTGCTTCCTGCAGGTGCTCTTTCAGCTTATTGGTACTATCATTCATTGCCTGCATTTGCTCTCTTATCTCATCCTTTGCTTCGCAAATCATCTTAATCATGTATAATCTGAAGTCCTTTTCTGACATTTCTTCTAACATACTGTCATTGGATTCTATTAATATAGAATCTAGATTTGTTTGGATCATTTTCTTTTCTTGTTTTTTCATGTTGTTCATGTATCTTCCCCTCTAGCAGTGCAGATCTGGGGTATTGCAAATTTCCCCCTATAGGCTTATAGTGGCCCTATAGGTTTCCAAAACCCTTTCTTTAAGGGGAGATCAATATTAGCAGTGCCCAAATCAGACACTATGCAGTCCTAGACCAAATAGCCCCTATGGGAACAATAACAAAATTGTCATAATAAACAGAATGAGTTCAAATATTACCTTTGGTAAAACAAACAGGTTTGCAATAAGGTCTGCAGTTTCTAATGGAGGACAAAGAGGATGCAGAGGGATGTAGAATGTGGCTGTTAATGGGATAAGAAAAGAATATACAGAAGTTCTAGAAAATAGAAAGGGTGAGAATGTAATCAAAAGAAATTGGATATTAGCATGCAAGAAAGGGAGAAAGAGACTCTGCGGGAACAGGTAAATAAAAGGAAAAGAGAGCAAGAAAAGTAAAGAAATAAAAACTTAAAATTTTTGAAAAGGTGAAAAAATAAAATCTACAGTATAACAGTCATATACTAATGAAACCTCCCAGTGTTCAGTAGCCTGATGCTTGAGAGGTGCCTGACAATGAGCTTCAAGCCTCCAGCAGGTGTCTCAGGATAGGATTTGACCAACCCAAAGATCGGAGCTCCGGCTTCCAGGATAATCCAAGATGGCCGCTCTGACTTCAAAATGTGTTGGCAAATGGGGAGCTGCAGCTCAGGGGTGGACGTGTTCAGCTGGAGGTCCTGGGGACGGGATGCGGTTGGTCCAGCAGGGGTCCTGGAGGTCCGGTGTGTTTGGTGTGGTTGTGGGATCCTGGATGCCAGGTACAGTCAGTCTGGGGTCCTGGTGATAGGGCACAGTCAGCTGGTCTGGGGGTCCTGGCGGCAGGGAGCAGTCAGTTGATGTGAGGGCCCCAGAGGCAGGGAGTTATCAGTCGGGCTGAGGTACCTAGAGATGGGGCTCAGTCAGTCTGGCCAGGGGTCCTATGGGGCCTGGCTGTTGTCTCAAAATGGTGGCAGCCACGTGTAATCAAACCTGCAGGTACTGTAACAGTGAACTTCCAGGCCACAGCAGGCAGCTGGTGCTCCACTGGCAGTCGGCGATAAGTTTGCTGACTGTTGTTGGCCAATCAGGAGGTGAACCTCGTGCATTGGGTGATGGATAGGTGTAAGGCAGGCGATGGACAGGCGAGAGGCAGGCAAATGGCGGATGATAGATGCCTGAGAGTGAGCCCTCAAAAAGGGCTTCGATATGCTGGCAGACTGTAGGTCATCACAGCAGACAAATGGGGTAAACACCAGGATATCGATAAGCAGCAAAAACTGCCTCACTGAGAAATAGATATCCTCTGCTTGAAACTGGAGTTACGGAGCAACAAGGAACGCAGCCTCCCTCTAGTCCACCATCTTGGATCTCTCACTTCTTAAATCGTCTCCAGTGATTGTGTTTGAGAACCACTGTCTGCAAGATGAAGCTAGCTACCAGCTTCTTGGTTTTGTGGCTCGGCGTGGGAGGGGGCCTGGCTCAGAGCGACCCCAGCCCCAAAGCAGAGGAGTCCTACTCTGACTGGGGCCTGCGGCACCTCCAGGGCAACTTTGAATCCATCAACAGCTACTTTGATTCCTTCCTGGAGCTGCTCGTGAACAAAGCTTCTCACTTTGAAGCAGTGATTCTCAAGCTCTCGGCTGCCTCCACACCAAGTCCTCGAAACTCTAGCCAGAGCAATTAGGCAGACCAAAGAAATTAAAGGGATACGAATAGGAAAAGACAAACTTAAGCTGTCACTATTTGCGGATGACATGATTCTATATTTAGAGGATCCGAAAACCTTCTCCAGCAAACTCCTAGACCTCATCAATGAATTCAGCAAAATAGCAGGCTATAAAATCAACACGCATAAATCTAAAGCATTTTTATACACAAGCGACGAAACAGCTGAAAGGGAAATGAGGAAAACAACTCCATTTGCAATAGCCTCAAAAATAATAAAATACTTGGGAATCAATCTAACCAAAGAGGTGAAAGACCTCTACAATGAGAACTACAGAACACTAAAGAAAGAAATTAAAGAAAACCTTAGAAGATGGAAACATCTCCCATGTTCTTGGATAGGAAGAATTAATATTGTCAAAATGGCCATACTACCAAAAGTGCTATACAGATTCAATGCAATTCCAATTAAAATACCAATGACGTACCTTACAGAAATAGAGCAAGCAATCATGAAATTCATCTGGAAGAATAAGAAACCCAGCATAGCTAAAGCAATCCTTAAGAGGAAGAATGAAACAGGGGGTATCTCAATAACAGAACTTCAACTATACTACAAAGCAATAGTAACAAAAACGACATGGTATTGGCACCAAAATAGACAGGTAGATCAATGGTACAGAATAGAGGACACGGACACAAACCCAAATAAATACAATTTTCTCATACTAGACAAAGGGGCCAAAAATATGCAATGGAGAAAAGACAGCCTCTTCAACAAATGGTGCTGGGAAAACTGGAAATCCATATGCAACAGAATGAAACTAAACCCCTATCTGTCACCCTGCACAAAACTCAACTCACAATGGATCAAGGACCTTGAAATCAGACCAGAGACCCTGCATCTTATAGAAGAAAAAGTAGGTCCAGATCTTCACCTTGTTGACTTAGGATCAGACTTCCTTAACAGTACTCCCATAGCACAAGAAATAAAAGCAAGAATCAATAACTGGGATAGATTCAAACCAAATAGCTTTCTCTCAGCAAAGGAAACTATCAGCAATGTGAAGAGAGAGCCTACAGAGTGGAAGAAAATCTTTGCCACTCATACTTGAGATAGAGCACTAATTTCCAGAATATATAAAGAACTCAAAAAACTCTACGCCAAGAATACAAATAATCCAATCAACAAATGGGCTAAGGAAATGAACAGACACTTCACAGAAGAAGATGTACAAGCAATCAACAAATATATGAAAAAATGTTCAACATCTCTAGCAATAAGAGAAACACAAATCAAAACTACCCTAAGATTCCATCTCACCCCAATTAGAATGGCGATTATCAAGAATACAAGCAACAATAGGTGTTGAAGAGGATGTGGGGGAAAATGTACACTCATACATTGCTGGTGGGGCTGCAAATTAGTGCAGCCACTCTGGAAAGCAGTGTGGAGATTCCTTAGAAAACTTGGAATGGACCTACCATTTGACCCAGCTATCCCACTCCTTGGCCTATACCCAAAGAACTTAAAATCAGCATACTACAGAGATACAGCCACATCAATGTTCATAGCTGCTCAATTCACAATAGCCAGACTGTGGAACCAACCTAGATGCCCTTCAATTGATGAATGGATAAAGAAACTGTGGCATATATATACACAATGGAATATTACTCAGCTATAAAGAATAAACAAATTATGGCATTTGCAGGCAAATGGATGAAATTGGAGAATATCATGTTAAGTGAGATAAGTCAATCTTAAAAATCCAAAAGATGAATGATCTCACTGATAAGGGGATGATGACACATAATGGGGAGTGGAAGGGGGGCAAGAATGGAGGAAGGAGGGACTGTATAGAGGGAAAAGAGGGGTGGGAGGGGTGGGGGGAGGAAAAAATAATGGAATGAATCAAACATCATTACCCTATGTAAATGTATGATTATGCAAATGGTATGCTGTTACTCCATGTACAAACAGAAACAACATGTATCCCATTTGTATACAATAAAAATAAATTTAAAAAAAGTAAACAAACACAGATGATATGATCCAGCCATTCCACTCAGGTATTTACCCACAAAGAAAAAAAAAAAAAAATAACCTGGGCACTGTGGCACATGCCCGTAATCCCAGTGACTTGGGAGGCTGAGGCAGGAGGATCACAGTTTCAGCAACTTAGTGAGGCCCTGTCTCAAAATTAAATAAAATTTTTTTTTTTTTAAAGAGCTGAAAATGTAGCTCAAAGCAAAATGTTCCTGGATTCAATCCCCAGTACCTGCCCTCTAACAAAGAGAAAAAGAAAGAAAAAGGGTAAAAGAAAAGTATGCCATATAATGACTTATATAAGAGGGTCCCTGGGATCCTTGTTTATTATGGCCCCAAACTGAAAACAATCCAAATGTTTATGAACAGGTGAATAAACAAATGTTGGTATGTCCATGCAGTGGAGCACTACCTACAATAACACAAGGTAAACAAATTCTACCTTCCTACAGTGCAATACGAACGCAATAGAAAGGAATATACAAAATAATATGGGTAAATTTGAAAATGATCATGCTGAGGGAAATAAAGTAGGCAAAGGGGAATGCAGATCATTCCATTTATATAAAATTCTAGAAAATGAAAACTAATGTGTATTGACAGGTCTGTGGTTGCCTAGGGATGGAGGGCAAGGTGAGGAGGAGAGACAGAGAGGGATTACAAAAGCCTCCAGGCTTTTTAGGGTGATGGCTATGTTCCCTATCTTGATTACGGTGGGAGTCTCATGGGTGTATGAAGGTGTCAGATCTATCAAAATCGCACACTTTTAAATATGTGCAGCTATTGTATGTCAGCCTCAATAAATTCTAAAAGGCAAAAATGAACCAGGAAAATCCATGTGCATGTATACAATTTGAGTTGGCTTCAAGTAGCTACCTTGCTGAACTTGGGATCTGAGCATAAGGGGCTTCCCACCTCTAACCCACTTCTAACACACAAGTGAATATGGGCAGTTTTTTGTTTGTTTGTTTTTTAATCAGAGCTGAACTTCTTATAAAGTTTTAACTGAAGGTCTAGAACTTCAACTGATATTATCAACTTTAAAAAAAAAAAAAAGACACCTCCCAACAGGAACAAACTTCAAGATAAATATAATCTGAAAGAAAAACTATCATCCCTAACCTACATATATGACATCTTTTAGCCTATTTACTTACTTCTCTCTCTGGACCATAATCACCAGCAACAATGTCAAGTTCTCCCTTTTCCATTATGACAGAGGGTCTTTTGAAAAAGTTATGTGGATCCACTATTAAAACTCAGTGTTACCTCAAGATTAAGTAGTTTTCTCTTTACACTCACAACATAAAGCTCAGATTGGGCCTTTTTATCACAGCTTATCCTATATCTAGGGGGACATCATTCCATACTTGGTAGCAAAAATGACTAGCAACTCATTTTAACACTGCAGCAGGCCTTGCCTGCTGGTGGGCTCGCCCCTGATCCAGGAGGCCCTCAGATGCATGCAGCCCATGCAGTGCCATGACTCATTCAAATAAAGCAATGAGCCAGACCTGGGGAACTCAGAGGAAAACGTATAATTCTGCAGCCTATCTGCATCCGTTCAATTAGGTTAGCATTCACGACCAATATATTAAATTGAACATCCTAATGATATTTGCCATTCCTGGCTTTGAGTTGATTTCCTTAAAGAATTAGCATTTTGTTTTTCTCATTTCAGAGAATATTAAGACCTGTTCTCTACTTAACTACATTCAGCATTTTGAATGCTTCCTCCTAATAAAGCAGCCTCTGATGTCCCTCCACCCATTTGATAATTCGGTTTTTTAAAAAAAATAAATGCTTTCATTTCCATGATGGGACTGAGGCCTCATGAGCATTATTAGAGCATCGCGACCCCACCTTTCACACAGGAAGAAGTCCAGTGCCCTCGTGAGCTCCAGCTCTCGGAGGTTTGTGGCTAACAGTCACACAGTAATCTGTGGCAAGAGATCATTGCCGCCTGGAACCCCTAGGCTCAAAGACATATTTTCTGTCTTCTGTTTCTTGTTACTGCTGGAGCTTCATGCTGTGGTCAGTTGTGGTTATTATTTTTTTAAAGCAACAGGAAGTTTCCATTGTCTGTCTGGTGTGGAGCTTCTTTAGCTTGTTCTTTCTGTTGCCTTGTTACTAAAGGCAGCAAGGAAAACACTGCTTTTATTTATCCCCTTCTCAATGTCAACTTTCACTGGACCCCAGCTGCTCAGGTAAGTGGGATTTTCCAGTACACACATCCCCCAATCTTCTCAACCTTGATTTGGCAGCTAATTAACTGTCATTCTTCATACTCCACATAGGTTATTTACTTGTCTGAAACATTTTTGAAAAGTAAAATAACAAAGCCAAAATCTACATTCTTTAAGTTATAATTTTTTCTTCCTTTTCCCTTTACCAGAAAGGCAGTATTAAAGTGATTTGATGACAAACTGGATTTCCACTCTTCTTGGAGGAAGAATCCCTTTTGCTGGTTTAGCCACAGAAACTCGAGTGTCTCTTCACAGTTCTCCCTTAGGTTCTCCTGTATGGTTTTCTTAGTGGTACTAATAGAATCAACTGCAAATTCCTTGCTTGACATCTTAGTAGGTAATTGTGCAATTCCAATTTGAAGTTTGTTTGATAGTATTTTGGGCCAATAACCTAAGGACCATCAGAATAGGAGGCACCTCCATGACTGTCTTGTAGACACTCAGAGATGACATGTAGGGCAGAGTCAATCACTGACCCACAAATGCTTCAGATACACACAGAATCAATAACCTCTCTGTTCATCTGTGCCTGTGAAACACAGAAGAAATGTGGCTAGCCATCTCTGAGAACAGGCCAAACACATTGGCTAAGCAAGGGCTGTTCTGGGTGATGTTCTCAGAGATGAGGACAACATATCCCAAACTTCCCTTCCCTTCCAAAGCACAGTCATGCACCTGACTTACATTAATTTATCTAAACTTTTACTGACCCTACTTATAATTTCAGCCTGCAAGAACTCCTGTGGTATGGATCTAAGAACTATTGTGTAAGAGGATTGATTGTGTTGCCTGTAGGAAAACAGAAATGGAGTGAGATGACTCACTCAGGCAGAATCATCATGCTACAAGCCAGAGCCTAAGGCTCCCAAGCCCACCCATATATCTCCCGTGCTCCTCCCACTGTTACAGAGCATCTGGTCATGCCCAGCCTCAGTGGGATGAAGAAAACATGTAACTCTCACCCTGCCAGTTGTGCTTTCTATCTTAATTTAAAATTCACACTGAAGCTAGAGCTAATATGCTGGGCTATCCTTAGCTATTGTTTTGGTAGGAGAGCTATTTTTCTTGAAAACGTTATTTTTACTTTGTGCTACATAGTGTTCAGGGTGAATAAAACAGGTGTGCTTCTTAAGCCTTGCGTAACCCCACGCATAAAAGCAGCAAAAGCAAGCAAATAGAGGTTTACAATAGATACAAGAGGTAGAGTAATTTGCAGAGACATTAGTAAATTAAGAAGAAAGGATTGAATATTTACAATACATACCAAAGCCACCTTGTCTTGTTAAGTACCATAGTTCGACGGGTGGGTGGGTGGATGTATGGATGCATGGATAGATGGATGAATGAGGGGGTGGATGGATGAATGATAGAGGAAGGGAGAGGGTGGGGGAAGGAGAGAAAAGAGAGATGGAAAGAAATTCCACATATTCTCAGGAACTGGGAAGAAATTTTTTAAAAGTCTATGATTTACTTCTGAATACAATAAAATGAAGGAAGGTATGAACAATGTGCAGTATCTTTGCTACAAAAGGAAAATTTATATTGAACACCACATTTTAAAGAGGGTTCAATATGTAGAAGTAGGAAAAATCAAATAAAAGTAGCTTCAGTAGAAATAGAAGAGATGGAGAGGGCTGGGTTTGGGATGGTATCTGTGTGGGTGATGATAAGACAGAGAAGAAGGATCCCAGGGAACAGAGATTCCTGCTATGGATCTTGGGAACAGGGGTATAATCTGGGCACTAGGACTTCTCAAAGCCCTCAGGTAATTCCAATGTGCAGACAAATTTGGGAGTCACTGATCTTCACCACACTTAAATGGCCACCAGAACAAGCTTTCAACTATTTTAATTTTATTGTTTTCTCTACTTAAAGATCTCACACTGTTCTTTGTCAATTATTGGGTAGGTATCATCTCTTCTGTCATTTATTCTTTTTTAAAAATGGGTTATAATCTTCATAAATAATTTCTGCTTTGGAACCTAGGCTTTGACCAGCACATTGAAAATAATAATAACTACTGGTAGTTTTTCTTTAAAAATCAAATGATGCAATATTTTAAAAACATTTAGCACAGGACTTGGCACATAGCAAACAGAAATAACAGAATTGTTGTTAATCACTCGTATCACTCTCAGCCTCTGAAAGATGACCTTGCTGCAATCTCAACTACCCACCCCACATCCATCTCTCTGTTCCAGATGCTCTTTCCTCTGAGGACAGATCCTGCTCCTCTCCTTCTAAGCCCTGCCTATCTGAAGCTGCACCTCCTCGAAAATTTTTTCCATAATCCCTCATATATCTCATCCTAAACAAGCACTCCTTTTAGCATTCCTAGTGACATATTTGTCCTCAGTTTTTGTCAGTTTTGAATTGTTTCCTCATTTCCTGGTGTATGTTAAGCAGCGTCCCCATGGTGATGTGGTAAATTCCTTGAGATCGGGTTTTTTGGCTCCAGGTGTGGGCATGTGGAGCCCCTTTGTGATGTTGAAATTAACAGCCTTTCAGGTGGAAGGGACACTCAACAGACCACTCCACCAGGACAGAGGATCCACCCAAATCTCTGCAGAACCTAGAATTGCACCTAATACATAGTAGGTCCTTATATTACTTTGCTCGCGCTTCTATATCAAACTACTGCACACTGGGTAGCTCAAACAACAGGAATTTATTTCCACACAGTTCTGGAGGCTGCAAGTTTGAGATCCCAGGTATCAGCAGGGTTGGTTTCTCCTATCTCCTGAGCTGGTAGATGGTCTTCCCTCCTTGTAATGGTGTCTTAAACTCCTATTTTTTATTTTTATTTTTTTGTTTTTAAACTCCTTTTTTTTTTTAACAACTCAAATCACATTGGATTAGGATCCACCCTAGTGTCACATTTTAACCTAATTGCCTTTTTAAACACCTATCTTTGAAGACAGTTACTTCTGAAGTACTGGGAGTTAGGACTTCAACATATGAATTGGGCAGGTGGGGAATACACAGTTCAGCCCATGACAGTGCTTAATAACTATTTTTTGAGTGAATGAATGAATGGCATTGTGCTCAACATGACTTCACCCCTAACTCAGCACCACTGTTTAGTGCACAGTGACATCTATTATGTTACTTTCTTAGGTGGTTGTGGTAGGAAGATGAGTAAGCTCTGGTTTCTGCCTGAAGGAACTTAACATTTTAATGGAAAAAAACCACTGCACACAATTTCAATGAACAGAAAATAAGCTAAGTTAAAAGTATGTACTGGGGGTATGAAAGACAGAAGAGGGTCATCTAGTCCTGCAGGGGGTCCAGGAAAGGCTCCCTTGAGTAGATCATTTCTGAAGTGAGTTTTAAAAGATGAATGAGAATTTTATAGGGAAGAAAGACAAGAGGGAACTGAGTTTAGTATTAAGGAATCACAGACTTGGTTTTGTCTACAGAGTGGGAGAAGGATTTAAGACAGTTTTAGAGGCATGGAAAAACACAAAGACACAATAACAATACTTCAGGTGGGAGATGAAGGAATTTTGCCAATGATACAAAGAAGTCAGGTCTGAGAAACATTCACAGGGCCAAATTTGTAGGCCTTATTTATTGACTGAAGGTGGGAGTGATGGAAAAGCCAAGTGTAGGCTAGCTTGAAGGAAAGAAATATTGAAATATGTGGCCATGTTTTAAAATCACCACAAATAGCAGCCCACAGGAACCTGTGGGAAATACAGGTTCTCAAGGTGACTGTAGGCCCACTGAGTCTGAATATCCAGGGGTGGGGCCAGCCATCTGTGGGTTTTTTTTTTTTATTTTTAAAAATTTATTTTTTATTGGTGCATTATCATGATACACAAAATTTAGATTCATATTCATACATGCACATTACATGCTGTTTTCTTTTTTTAAATTTTATTTTATTTATTCTTTTTCAATACACGACAGTATCAACTTGTGTTTTAACAAGCCCCTAGGTGATTCTGATATTACTAAAAGGCCCAACTCTAAGGATGAGAAATTTTCTTTTTGTATGAATTTTTTTT
The DNA here is from genome assembly GCF_902686455.1 of Sciurus vulgaris. Classification (NCBI taxonomy): domain Eukaryota; kingdom Metazoa; phylum Chordata; class Mammalia; order Rodentia; family Sciuridae; genus Sciurus; species Sciurus vulgaris. The sequence continues at coordinate 115,228,681 of NC_136466.1, read as the reverse complement.
TCTCATTTTGGCTTCTAACAATTCTCAATAAATTATTCATGCCCCAGTCCTTGTGAATACCTCAAAACCAATTAGTTGAGGGGAGGGAGATATTATGAGGGTGATTGAATTGAGTGTGTGCATGTGTGTTGGAAAAGAGGATGGGAAAGGACCCAAATATGAATGCTGTATGCACCAAAATATTTTCTGAAGTCTAACTGTCATCATTTATCTATTCAAATTTAATATATGACCAAGCATTGGGTTAATATTTCCTAATAAGTTTGCAATTCAAAGTAAATGGAAGTCCATCATAGAAAAAAGTTCCTGCTTTGGGAATAGGATTTGGAAAGCACAATTTTTAAATTTTGTTTCCTTGTCACCCAATGTGATAATGCCTCCTAAAAAGAGGATGCACCAAAATAACTAACTTGTCAATATCCCAATCAATGTTTTAATGGAACCCCATGGTAGAATCAATAATGGCAACTCCATGTAATGACCTTTGGAGCTCAGAACTCTTCTGCCTCACAGGTTATTTCCAATCGACTTAATAGAAAATGTTCAGGTGCGAAACCAAATGGTTCAATTCCTGGAAAATCATTAGTAGTTAAGTAATTAAACAATCACTCACTTATTAACTTTTTGGTACTTTGGTCATGCTTGACAACACCTGGATTGCCTGGTAATTATATAAGTTATTCCTATTCTCCATTAAGTAGTTGCTCAAAAGACATATTTCCATAAAGAATAGATAACAGACAGGGACATAACCTTCATGGTGGGAACAGGCTGATATAGTCTCCCAAGGAAAACTGCTAATTCAGAATACATATTGGGAGCCAGCAGCAGGGAGTAGTAGAAAGAACAATGGTTTGCTTCATGTATTGTTTGAAATTATAATAATAAGCATGAGAATTTCATAGTTAGAAATAACAAGTGTCAAAATAGAATGTCCTGTTTCAATCATAATTCTGCAATCTAATAACTGTGTGACCTTGGGCACACTAATTAACCACTCTGGGTTTCAGGGCCATCATCTTTAAAATAGAAATGCTAACCTCAAATGGTTGATGCTATGTTTTAAAAGCTAACATATGTAAAGTACTCAGCATGAAACCTATCAAAGACAGTACTCGAAAATAGTAGCTTTTAGCTGCTACTGCTAACTTTAGAATCAGATCAGATCAGAGTTCAAATCCAAGTTATACTTAAAGTTATATGTCTTTGGGTCAATCAATTCACCTCAGAGAGATTTGTCTGTTACTTAATTTTTAAAATATGTAATATGTGACAAGATTTTTTCATCAATCAAAATTTCAGAGGACACAGAGTAGACACTTAAGGAATGATTATTGTGTCAACTTTTCATCACTGTGAACAAAATACCTCAAAAAATAAAAACAAAAAAAAAACAACTTAGAGGAGTAAAAGTTTATTTGGAGTTCATGGTTTCAGAATCCCTTATGGACCGACTGCATTGCCGTGGGCCTGGGGTGAGGCAGAACCTCACGGAAGAAAGGTGCGATGAGAAAAAGCTGCTCAATTTATGACTGCTTGGAAGCAGAAGCAGAGCAAGAGAGAGAAAGAGGAAGAGGAGAGCTGGGGACAAGATAGAGTCCAAGGTCACACCCTGTAACCTAATTTCTCCAGCCACAGTCAGCCAGCCTACAGTTCCCACCCAGCAGTCCATTCAAATTATGAATCCAACAATGGATTAATCCACTGATGAGATTACAGATCACAATCCAGCATTTTCACCTCTCAATATTCCTGCATTGCTAACACATGAGCTTTTCCAAGGATATCTCATATCCAAAGCATACTAATGACTATCATACTTAGTTCTTCAGAATATATTTATCTTCTGGATCAATTTGCCTGAGTCCTGGCTATTACTTAGACTCAGTTGCATCCTTAGTACTGCCCTGTCCCCACTGAGACACTCTTTTAAAGAAGATATGTCTTCATTTTGTAAAAATGCCCTCTTATATATGCCTGCCCTCAAAAAGTCCTGGAACAGGAGGACCCACAAACCATGAGGAAAGACAAAAGCCAAGGCTTCTGATACGAGAATGGGTGGACAAAGATAATAGCAAACACTTTAAAAAAAAGTTTTCTCATTTTTCCCAACATTGTCCCTTTCTTATTAGAATGTATTCTTAGCTACCTAGTTTCACATCAAATCCAAAAATTCAGTCAGTCAGAAGCAATGAGATAATATGATCAGTACTGGACGAAAAGAATGACATATAATACAAAACCATAAAAGAAAAAGTGATTAGATGTGGCTAACATTAATTTTTTGTTTTTTTAACATCTATATGGCAAAAAGACAACACAAAAAATACAGCGTCAAATGATACATGGAAAATATTTGCAAAATGTTTGATAGCCAAAGTGTTAAAGCACTTGCAAATCATTAATATGAAAAAGGCTAGTAGCCTAATAGGAAAAAAACTAGAGAAAGGACATGAACAGAACATTCATATGATTATGCATTAACAGATAAGAAGGATCAACCTAACATAGTAAGCTTAGCATACTAAACTCCAGTAAACCTAAAATAGTAAATGGTCAAAGATTTGATAAACTGAGGATTCGTGGTTTGGGTGAGGGCGTGGGAAAATGGTACTTCATATGCTGTTGATAGAATCTTTCAGAAAGGCAACACGCATTGCAAAATAATTGTGCATATTATTTGATCCAGTAATTCTGCATTCAGGAATTCATCTAAGACAAATAGTTAAAATGTACATAAAAGAATATTTGCTACAGATTATTTATAACAGAAAAAAATTAAGACAAGCTGAAAATGATTCAAGTAACTAAAAATTATTGACTAAAAATAATATGATAATTTTAGCAATTATCATTGGCTAAAAATAATAATAAAGCAATGCCTTATTCATATAGTAGAAATATTAAATATATACTGTAGAACTTTATCTATTGATATGGAAATCTGTCCCTTGTATGGGGGAGTGGGTCATTATACAGGTGCTTGTGATTTCACCTGTGATTTTGCATCACTTTCCCTTTGTGGCAGTCTGTCCTAGAAACTGCTCTGGGCTAGGACCCTAACCCTCTTGGTCACTGTTTTATGCTGAGTGCCTTGCACAGATGTGGCACCATAGATTCCTGACTGGTTGAAAGGGCAGCTGGTATGGTCCAGGGATCAGCAAAACTGTTTGCCCAGCTTTCATAGAGAAGCCTCCCCCAAGTCCAGCCTTGCACCTACAGTCAGTGGAGGGCATGTTCCTCCCTTCAATCACCTTAACATTCAGCCTCTAACACCAACTCAACCTCATCTCTCTAGAAGCTTCTTCAATGCTGGTAATTCTTTGTGTGCCCATACCTCTCTCTTTATTCTTCTTGTGTCACCATGTCTCTCTTGGGTCCTAAATAATCTTGTGATCTCTTCATGATATGAGCTCCTTGAAAGCAGGAAGCCTGTTCTTTCTGCTATTTCTAAGCCCAGCCAATCATCTGACACACAGCAGAAGCTCAATCAGTTTGTGAATGAAGGAACAGACACTAGCAGCTTTATCCCAGGCTTGGCCATTCAGCTATTACTATGCCCAAGAAAACTTCCCAAACTCCTAGTTCTCCTGCAGCTGACCAGGCCTTGCTCTATAGCAGCATTTTTCTGATACCTAGTTCACCTGACTGCATCCAGGTGTAAGGGATGGGGATGGTTTACCTTCCAAAGTTCAGAGGGTAATGGGGGCCACGCTTAGGTATCATCTGACAGCCTCAAACTCTGTGTTCAAACAAAAACAAGATGCAAGGCAAGTTTAAAGTAATATCAAAGCTGAGACTTGTCAGGTGTCCAAACACCAAAGCTTTCTGACAGAAAAGGTAGTATATCTCAAATCCATATTTACCAGTGGTGGAGAACACATCCTGACCCTCACCACCATACAGAACTTCCTCACATGTGAAAGGACCCCAGGCAGCCTAGTAATCACGTCTTCTTACTTTGAACCCCTGGGCTGATGGACTATCAGGTGGGTTTATGCCAAGAAAACCCTGGGCATCCTAGATGTATAAATGTTGCCTGAAAAAGGAGGAAGAATAAAAATGAGGAATTTATGTGTTCTAAAATATTATGACATTTTTATCTGACTCTGTGAGTTTTTCTCAGAGGTTCATCAGGAAAGCAAGCACTAAGCTGTGCCACCCAAGCTTTTAAAACACCACTGCTTTGGAGTCAGAACAGAAGGAAACAATAATGTTTCCATTAACATCAAGAAACAGTGAGGAAACTGCCTTTCTAGCACTTCAAAGAGGGACAGCGTCCAGGGGTGAGAAACAATGGGTAACATTCAGCTTCCAGTTCATTCTCTCTCTGACCCTCTCTGAGGTTAGCATAACTTCACTTCTGGAAATATGTTTTATGAAAATAATAAAAATATGGAGGGGCCTTGTACTGTTTATGTTTAGGAGGAGGGAGGGAAGGGAGGGAAAGAAAGAAGGATCCATCTAAAAGCCTACCTACCTTTGAGAGACATTTCAGTAACTGGTGTAATTTGAACATATTATTGTGACTCCATTAAAATGGTTTTGAAGAGTATGCAACAATAAGGAAAATGCTTACTCTGTGATTTCAGGAGAAAAATCCAGAACACTAGAATATTGCAACCAAACAACTTTGGGAAAGACAGAAAAGTATAAAGACAAAAAGAAAACAAAAATTAATAATCCAAATAGGGAACTACTATTAATATGAATGTTTTTTTCCAGTCATTTTTTGGATCATGTATGTACATATATACACAAAGATGTATTGTAGTAAAATAAAATTGTGGTATGATACTATATATTTTATATCCTGTCTTTTTAGCAAAACATTTTATTCATGAGCATTATATATTTTTAAAAATATGATTTTTAATACTCACATAGAAGTACATCATGTAAACATTCCACAATTTATTAGGTTGAACTATATAAAAATTCAGTTTAGTAGGTCAGTGTTTGTTTGGTTCAACTTAATATTTATCTAATTCCCATTTGGAGCACTTGGGTTATGTTAATTACTCACAATGAGATTATTATAAATAAATATTTAGTGCCTCTTACTTTATCTGTATAAATTTCTAGAAGGATAATTTATAAATGAGCACATGCTTAAGGTCCCTTAAATATCTTCCCATGTTGCCCTTCAGAAAATTTATACCAATCTTCATTCTCATAGCAGTACTTGTTATATTGCCTATATTGCTCTCTAAATGCAAGAAATTCTTTATTTTCTATTTAATATTTAATATTCTGGAAAAAGTTGCCATTTTTCCTTTCTTGCCATTTAAGATAATCTTCCAAGGAGAGTTGGGAACACTTTATCTCATTAAATCTTGTTAGTGTTTAGAGACAAGACTTCCTTTGGAAACCTTCTATTTGAACAAATCAAAATTGAGAATCTGTTCTGAGCTGGGGGTGGTGGCACATGCCTGTAATCCCAGTGGCTCGGGAGGCTGAGGCAGGAGGAACACAAGTTCCAAGCCAGCCTCCACAACAGTGAGGCACTAAGCAGCTCGGTGAGACCCTGTCTCTAAACGAAATACAAAATAGAGCTGGGATGTGGCTCAGTGGTTGAGTGCCCCTGAGTTCAATCCCCAGTACCACCAGCCCCAACCCAAAAAAAGAAAGAGAGAATCTATTCTGAATCTAGAGTGAAAAATAGGATAGGTCTGAGGCAAAGTAAATCAACAGTGCAAATAAACAGGGATTTGAAGTTCTAGACATAAGATCAGAATCCCCAAGCTTAGAATCTACAGAGGTGATAGAAGTCCACCAGTTCTAACAGGAACAGGATGCAACCCAACAATATCACTACCATTAAAGGAGAATTCTCAGAAGCCTTTGGTGTTTGGCTGTAGCCAGTGATCTCTCTCTTTGTGCCAGAGTAACTAGTGCATCCAAGGGAGTAACCACTTCCCTTCAGGGACCTGACAGCTAGCTGTCATGATATGAGATGGTGTTGGATAGTGGGTGAAGTATCTGAAGGATCAGAAATTATGAAAAGATGGGAAGCAAATAATTTAGCAGTTGTTCTCTGAAAGAATTAAATAGAAAATTATTATTAATAATAATTAATATTAATTATTATTGATATTATTAAATTAATAATAGCAAATCACCAACTGGTTCAGATAAATATCCTCACAAGGGCAATAAGTACATCCTTGGCCATTCTGACCATCTTCACACTGAAGAGAATGGAAGAGTGGAGAGTCCTGGGAGAGCTATAGAGGCCCCAAACGCCCAAAACAGCTGAGGGACTGACAAGACTGCTGCAAAGGGAACTGAGAGAATGACCTTGTTCTCCAGAAAACAACCTAAAGAAAAAGCAGAAACTCTCTAGACAAAGTGACCCCAAGTCAACTAAAACATTAAGCTGAATAAAAATATGGAGGCCTTTCAAGGGGAAGCTCCATTATGAGCAGTTGCAAAGGCTTCTTTGAACCATTAAAAGTCCCTGGTTCCCAATTAAAACTTCAGACCCTCCAAGTTGGCTTGGCTGGAGACTCCTCTAGGAGCACAGGGCAGAGCACAGAGCCTTCCAGGAGCCTTTCCAAGACCTTTTCACAGATTGCCACATCTCCACCCGCAGCAGGTACAGCATAGCAGAGGTATGTAAGCCAGTAAACCAGTTTGGTCCAGCTCATGAATGCACCCAGATCTAATTTTCCTTTTCCCAGCTCATTGGCTCTAAGGACATTCGAGCTGCAATAATTTAGTTTCACATGTCACCAGCATGTTTCATACTTAACAAAGATAAAATGAATTGCATTTGAGCCTCAGGCCAGGGTGTAGAACTGACCCACATTCCTGTGCCATTTTCCTTCCTTTCAGCCTCTCAGATTCCCATCCTACCATGGGGCAAGTAGACATAAAAACAGACAGGAGGCAGAAAATGGGCTCCAAGGCTTCTATGTTTCAGAAACAAGTCAAGAAATTCAGCTTTTGTTGCTCTTAAAAAACAGTCCTCTTTCTACTGATTCAGAAAGCATGCATTACTAACCACACACAAAACTTCATTCTATATGGTACTTTTTCTTTTTCAGTTTCTCTTCATATGAAAGTTTACACCAGTGGTTCTTGTATTCTTTCAATAGGTAATTCATTGGGCATTGGGCATTCTCCAAAGATAACCATGTCCCACTGCCATCACAGAGTTAACGTGCATGACTATTACTCTCTCCCTTTCAACTCTATGGCCAATATCAGAAAACTTCACCTAAAATTAACTGTAGGGGTTTAGAGTTTCTGGAAGACCCACTTAAATCCTTAAGGAACATCTCAGGAGCTAGTAATTATTTTCAAGAATCTTGGAAAAAATCTTCTATCCCCAATTCTTAGATGTTACATCACAGATTTCTGACTAGGCTCTGAAAATATTGCTAATGAGTTTGAAGCAGAATTGTGTCCAATTTTTTTAATAGTTTATATTTAGATATCTAACCTGTTTACATAGTTTGTAGTGAATTACACAAGTGAAACTTATAGAGCTTAATAGAGTTTTTGTTTTTTTCCAAATATACCCTTATCCCCAAATTATTGAACTCCCAAGAGAAATGGTCAGATCACACAAGTCCCATTTCAGAAGAGCAGAAACTGGTTTTATTTCAAACTATTTTTTCACTTCCAGTATAATCAGGAAAGCTCCTACTGGATCCTATCCTCCAACAGATAACTACAAAGCATGAATAATTTATACAAACAGAAATCAAATATCCAAAGGTACTAGATAATGAACTCAAGCAGGAAAATCCTGGAAGGAAGTTGATATTTGATAGAAAAGGTTGGTTCAGGTGAATTAATTTTTATGCCTTCTGCCTGAAGGTAGGTCAAAGTCAGTACCACACAGGGTAACTAAAAATCTAATAGAAAAACCAAGTCTTTATAATCAAAAGAACTAAAAGACAGAATTTGGAGCAAACACCGCTCCTGGAAAGTGAGAAGGAAATTTTTAAAAAAGAGTGAGCCAAAGAAGGGAGCCGGAAAATTTGTACATACACATATCCCAAGCCTCTGGATGATCTCTGCATCATGAATATATTTGGTAGTTTTTAAAAAAAAAACCTCAAAAAGGAAACAACGATAACTGAGAATTGAGCTGCCGTACAAGAGACACTTTGCTATTTGATTCACCCATGTAATTCCCAATTGAAACAAAACATCCGTTCTTCAGGGAATTAAACGTGATTAAGAACATTTACGACCAATCATTTATAATCTTCAAGGTATAATCTGAAATTTCTTACTATATGAAGAAACTATCCTTAATGACGTTAAGGAAAATATTCTTACAGTTAACTTAAAGAAAGGGAATCTCTGCTGAAAAATAAAATTACAGGTAAACAACTAAACAAATTTTACAACTGAAAAATAACATTTAAAATTAAAAATTTACTTTATATGGTTAATCGCAAGATGGGAAATACAGAAGAGTTAGCAATCTGAAGACAGATAAACAGAAATGACCCAATGTGAAAGACAGAGTGAAAAAAGAGTAGGGAAAATGGAACAGATCTTCATGAACCCACACATCTATGAAATGATAATAAAAGATTTAGCATATGTGTTACTGGAATCTTGGAAGCAGAGGAGAGTTGAGAGTGAACTTTAAAAAAATCCTTACAGGTATAATGACTGAAAGATTTCCAAATTTGGTAAAAATTTTAAACTCACAGATCCAAAATTCTTAGTGAACTCTAAGAAGGAAAACTATGCATAATTTCAACATAATTAAACTGCTCAAAACCAAAGATAAAGAGAAATTTTTGAAAGCAGTCAGGTAAAGCAACACATGACACATAGGAGGACAATGATTCACATTATCCTGACTTAAAATTCAAAATTATAGAAGCCATAAGACAATGGAACATCTTTTAGAAACACTAACAAAGGAAAACCTATTAACTCTGTATTCGATACCCAGTGAAAATATTTCTCAAGGATGAAATACATATATGAATTTTTTATATATTCATAAAAAATCAGATGACTATGTATTCATATGATTTATCTTCAATTTTTATCATTTTTATTATATCCATTTGTTATTTAGGTTTTTTTCCATTTTTCTTTTTTTACTTTTGAGGGGTAGGGGGTTTTGTGGGTTTGTTTTGGTTTGATTTTTTATTTTTTCTTAACTTTGTTATTATTCCCCTTATTACTTCTTCTTCCTTTTATTCCCCCTCTAATAGCCAAATTATCTTGGTACGTCTTTCTTTCCCTTTATTCATTTCATTACTTTTCATTATTTTTAACTCCTTCTTCTTTATAGCAATCACCTGCTACCCCTCTCCTACTTCCCTTCTGTTTACTTTTTAAATATTTCATATTTCTTTTGCCTTCCTACCTCATTTTCTTTTCACTTAAAAAACTGGAATTTTACTATGGTTTATAACCATTTAGCTTATATAATTCTTGCCTCCCAACATTCATATTTTTGTGAGTATTAATCTGGTGAGCAGCATCTGTCATCTGTTTAATGTGAGCTCTAGTTCAGGGTTGTTTATTATTGTTGCTGATGTTAAATGCTGATATCACCATTCCTCCTTGTGTGGCAATTAGTGTCACAGATATCATAGCATCACTAGACATTTATTTTAAGGTTGTATATTGGTCACTACTCTTATTACTATTGCTTGCACTAAGATTAGGACACTACAAGTTCACAGTGTACACCTGCTGCTGCTGAGCTACACCCATAACTCAATGAACCTTGACATGAACTTTGGCCCACACACTAACTAGCCCCCACTCAAGTTCCAACAGTACTTTAACACACACAATAGGGGAGAGAAAACCCAAACCAATTACAAGGACTCGAGTAGGAACAGTTTGGGGGACTTCAGGTTATCACTCTTGGATATCTACCCATACAGAAAAACAAGAGATTTCCCAAAATGATATAGTTCAGAGGAACTCATGATATTGTACAAGCTCTCCAGGAGTGAATTAAATCAAAATTCTATAGCAGCAAACTGAGTGGCATTAAAGGTTGAAATTAATGTTCAGAAAATGATAAGCCTGGGTGTTGAAGCTAAAAGATACCAATAACACAGTACTTACTACAGAAAGAAAACTACACACCAAAGGACACACACATAAAATAAGAGAAATTCAACTCAACAGAGGCACAAGTTCAAGGCCTCCGAAATATGCAGAAAGACAAATGAATCTTCTCCCAAAATTTATAATCCCCCAACAAAGAAACCCACAGATAAGGAAGTGAATGAAATTCCAGAGAAAGACTCTAAAAATTGAATGTTCAATGAGCTAAAAGATAATCTAATGAATGAATTAAGAGAAGAAATAGAGGGTGTGAAAGACCATTTCAATAAAGAAATAAAGATACTACAAAGAAATTAATCAGAATGCCTAGAAATGCAAGATATAATGAATGAAATAAGAAGTTCACTTCAAAGAATTACCAACCAATTAGGTTACAAAAAAAATAGAATTTCTGACTTTGAATGCGTAGTATATAAACTTGAGCACTCAGTATGCAAAAACTGGAAAAATAAAAGGCTATAATCATAATATACAAGAACTCTGGGAAAATATCAATGACAAAACTTAACAGTCACTGTGATAAAAGAGAACATGGACATAGAGGCTAATGGCATTAAGAATCTTTTCAATGAAATAATAGCAGAAAAATTTCCCAAGTCATAGAAGTGAGATGGACATCAACATACAAAGTCATATAGAACCCCAAGTAGACAAGATCAAAAAAGAATTTCTCCAAGACACATCACAATCAAAATGCATATCATAGAGGATTAGGAAAAAAATATTAAAAACTCCAAGATAAAAATGTCAGGTCACATTTGTTTTAGAAGCAAAACAATAAGACTTTCTTCTCACTTCTCAACCCAGACTCTAAAATCAAGAAAGATTTGCAATGAGATATTCCAAACTCTGAAAGAAAACAATTGCCAGTCAAAATTGCTATGTCCAGCAAAACTATCTTTCAGAATTGTAGAATAATTAAAAAGTTAAGGATAAACTGAAAGGATTTATGAACACTAAGAAGCCAACATTCAAAAGATAAAAAAAGATATACTACATGCAGAAGAACTCAAAAACAAACCCCAGGGCTCCAAATGTATAAAGTTGTCTATAAAAGAAATTAACTAAATGAAAATTAAGACGGAAGTAGAGGAAACAAACCAAAATGGAAGAAAACAATAATTATCTATCCATCAAAACACTGAACATAAAAAGAGCCTCAAATTTCCAATTAAAAGATATAGATCAGCATAATTATTTTAAAAATAAGATCCAACTATAGGCTGTTTGCAAAAGGTTTATCTCACAGGCATCCAAGACTTAGCCCAAAGACATCCAAAGCCTGAATGTAAAAGAATGTAAATAGAGTCCAAGTACAATCAGGAGTAGGTATTCTTATATCTGGCAAAGCAGATTTCAAGAAAAAAAAATCAAAAGAAACAAAGAAGGTCACTTCATACTAGTAAAGGGATTAATCCAACAAGAAGATATAATGATACTAAATATTTATGCACCAAATATCAATGTATCTAGTTAGATAAAACTTCTTGACATTAAAATCCCAGAGAAACCCCAATACAACTATACTGGGAATTTCAACACATTCTTCTCACCAACATAAAATCAATAAAGATACTTTCAGCCTAAATAATACTATAAATAAAATCACCTAACATGTTTCTATAGAATATTTCATTCAGAAACAGCTGAATTTACTTTTTCTCAGCAGCTCATGGAACCTTTTCCAAAATAGACCATGTTCTAGTTCAAAATGTACATCTTAGCAAATAAAAAAATTTGATAAAATCCCATGTATCTTATCAGGTCATGATAGAATGAAATTAGAAATCAACAGTAAGAAAAATTATATAAACCATAAAAACACATGGAAATTGAACAATACTCTTTTAAATAAGGAATGGATCATAGAAGAAATGAGAGGAGACATTTAAAAATTCCTGGACTCAAATGAGAATAATGATACAGCATACCAAAATCTCTGGGACACTATGAAAGGCTGTTCTAAGAGGGAAGTTTATAGCATTAAGTGACCAGTAGAATGAATCAGACATTATTACCCTCATTTACATATATAACTATATGACCAGAGGTATTCTACATCATGTATAATCAAAAGAATGAGAATTAGACTCCATTGCATGATATATCAAAGTGCATTCTACTTTCATGTATAACTAGTTAAAATAAATTTAAAAATTAAACAATTAAAACAGAAAGATCCCAAACAATCTAATGTTACACCTCAGGGTCCTAGAAAAGTAGGAACAAACTAATTCCAAAACCAGTGGAAGATAGGAAATAATTTTTAAAAGTTAGTGAAATTTAGAATTTAAAAAAAAAATCATCTCAACATAGAGTTGATTCTTTGTAAAGATTAACAAGATTGATAAACCCTTAGCCAAACTAACTGAAAGAAAAGACCCAAATCAACAAAGTTAAAGATGAAAAAGAGATATCACCACAGACCATTCCTGAAATTCATAAGGTAAGGGACTATTTTTAAAACTTATATTCCAATAAATTGGAAAATCTATAAGATATACACAAATTTCCAGACACTTATGACCTGACCAAATTGAACCAAGAGAATGTAAAAAACCTAAACAGATCAATATCAAGCAATGAGATTGACACAGTAAGAAAAAGTCTTCCAATAAAAATTGCAGAACCAGCTGTATTCTCATCTGGGTTTTGAGACCCTTCAAAGAAGACACCAGACCTGAAAGAAGAATTAATGCTAATCCTTTTCACATTATCCCATGAAATAGAAGAGGAGAGAACACTCACACTCAGTCTATGAAGCCAGTATAACCCTGATGCCAAAAACAAACAAAGACACATTAAGGAAAGAAAACTACAGGCCAAGAACTTAAATACAAAAATTCTAAATAAAATATTAGTAAACTGCATCCAAAAACACATTAAGATTATACACTGTAATCAATTGGGTTTCATCCCAGGCAAGCAAGGTTTATTCAATATATGTAAATCAACAAATGTACTACATCACATAAATAGAATCAAGAACAAAAATCACATGATCATCTCAATAGATGCAGAAAAAGTCTTTGACAAAATCTAGCACCCATTTATGCTGAAAACACTGAAGAAACTAAGTGTAAAAGAAATGAAACTTAATACCATAAAGGTTATCTATGACAAACCCACAGCAATATCATTCTCAGTGGAGAGAAACTGAAAGCATTTCTTCTAAAATCAGGAACAAAATGAGGATGTCCATTCTCACCACTCCTATTCAATATAGTTCTTGAAACTCTAGCCAGAGCAATAAGGCAGGAGAAGAAAATTTAAAGGGATAAAAATAGGAAAAGAAAAAGTCAAACTGTTTATTGATGACATGCTCCTATACTTAAAAGATCCAAAGAAAACAATCCAGAAGACTCCTAGAGCTCATAAGCAAATTTAGCAAAGTTGCAGAATATAAGATCAATACAAGGAAATCAACAACTTTCCTATTCTCTAATAATGAATCTTCTGAGAAAGAAAACCATTCCATTCATAATACCCTATACAAATAGCAATAAATATAACCAAGTAAGTGAAATATCTCTACAATAAAAACTGTAAAATATTCAAGAAAAAAATTGAATAAGATTTAGAAGAAGGAAAAACCTATGATCATGTATAGGTAGAATTAATATCATCAAAATTATCAGAATCACCATATTACCAAAAGCAATATACAGAGTCAATAAAATCTCCACCAAAATGCCAATGACATGCTTCACAAAACTAGAAGAATAGTTCTAAAATTCATTTGGAAGAATAAGAGACCCAGAATAGTCAAAGCAATTCTGAGCAACAAGAGCAAAGCTAGAGGCATTACAATACCAGCTCTTAAATTACAGTACAGAGCTATAGTCACAAAAAAACAGTGTGGTATTGGCATAACATACAAGAAGACTAATGGAATAGGCCAAAAAACATAGAGACAAATCCACATAGATACAGTCATTTGATACTAGACAAAGGTGCCAAAAGCATAGGTTGGAGAAAAGATACCTCTTTAACGAATGGTACTGGGGAAACTAAATAGCCATATGTAGATGAATGAAACTAGATTCCTACCTTTCACCCTGCACAAGTACCAATTTGAAGTGGGTCAAGACCTGAATTAGACTAGAAACAATGAAACTTCTAGAAGAAAACACAGGGGTCACACTCTAATATATTAGCATGGGCACTGACTTCATTAGTAGGACTCCTAACACTCAACATAAAACCAAGAATCAATAAGTATGATAGTATTAAATTAAAAGCTTTCACGCAGAAAACACTTAAGAGCATGAAGGGAGAACAGAATGGAAGTCTTTGACAGCTACTCTTCCAACAGAGGATTAATAACCAAAATATATAAAGAACTCAAAAAACATAACACTAAAAAGCTAATAGCTCACTCAATGAATGGGCAAAAATCTGAAAGGATGTGGGGAGAAAGGTACACTCATACACTGCTGGTGGGGCTGCAAATTAGTGCAGCCACTATGGAAAGCAGTGTGGAGATTCCTTAGAAAACTTGGAATGGAACCACCATTTGACCCAGCTATCCCACTCCTTGGCCTATACCCAAAGGACTTAAAATCTGCATACTACAGAAATACAGCCACATCAATGTTCATAGCTGCTCAATTCACAATAGCCAGACTGTGGAACCAACCTAGATGCCCTTCAATTGATGAGTGGATAAAGAAACTGTGGTATATATATACAATGGAATATTACTCAGCCATAAAGAATGATAAAATTATGACATTTGCAGGCAAATGGATGAAATTGGAGAATATCATGCTAAGTGAGATAGGCCGATCTCAAAAAGCCAAAGGACGAATGATATCGCTGATAAGTGGAGGATGACACATAATTGGGGGGAGGGAAGGGTTAGAGTTAGGGTTAGGGAGGGGGGCAAGTATGGAGGAAGGAACTACTGTATAGAGGGTAAAGAGGGGTGGGAGGGGTGGGGGGAAGGGAAAAAATAACAGAATGAATCAAACAACATTGCTCTATGTAAATTTATGATTACACAAATGGTACGCCTTTACGCCATGTACAAACAGAGAAACAACATGTATCCCATTTGTTTACAATAAAAAAAAAAAAGAAATATAAATGGCAAAATAAAGTTATCCAGAACCTCCTTCCCCCACCATTTATACTATTTAAATTTTGATAAATGTCCTTTATTCTTTGTGTATGGATATTTAGAAATGATATTTGGTTTTATAAAAATATATTACACATCAAAAAATATAAATAGCAAAAATTTTGCAAAAATGTTCAACATCTTTAGCAACCAGGCAAATGCAAATCAAAACTACACTGAGATTTCATCTTATCCCAGTCAGAATGGCAATCCTTAATAACACAAATAATGATAATTATTGGCAAAGATGTGGGGAGAAAGGTACAATTATACACCTTTAGTTGGACTGAAAATCAGTACAACCAGTTTGGAAATTTCCAGGGTGAAAATTACTCAGAAGACTGTGAAGGGAACCACCATATGACTCAGCTACCCCACTTACTGATATTTATCCAAAATATCTAAAAGCAGCATATTATAGTGATACATGCATACCAATGTTTATAGCAACACAATCCACAATAGCCAAATTATAGAATCAGTCTAGGTGCCCATTAATAAATGGATAAAGAAAATGTACATATACGCCATGGAGATTTACTCAGCCATAAAGAAGAATAAAATTACTTCCCTGGTTGATAAAAATGAAAGGACCTCATGTACCTACATGACTGCACGATTGTTGTGATCCTATGATATGTATAATCAGAAAAATGAGAAATTACTCTCCATTTATGTATGATCTATCAAAATGTATAAATGCATTATAAAGTCATAACAACTAATTAGAAAAAAAATTTTAAATTTTTTATAAAATGAATTGGACCTAGGGAACATCATGCTAAGTGAAATAAGCCAGACTCAAAAAGTCAAGGTTTGAATGTTTTCTCTCATATGTGTAAACTGGAGAGAAAAAAAGCAATAAAAAGGGGACTCTCATGAAAATTGAAGGGAGAGAAGTAGAGTAGAAGCAGGGAGCCAAGGATGAGGTAGAAGGGGAGACAAAAGGGAAGAACTAGGGAATAATGTTGACCAAATTATGTCATATGTATGTAACTATATCACAGTGCATTCCACATTTATAAATAACTATAATGCACAAATTAGTAAATAAATAGTAAATGGATGGAGTTAGAGAATATCATGCTAAGTGAAATAAACCAAATCCAAAAAAACCAAAGGTCAAATGTTTTCTCTGATATGTGGGAGCTAATTCACAATACAGTGGGGAGGGGTTAGGGAAGAATAGAGTTACTTTGGATTAGGTAGAGGGGGGTGAAGGGAGGGGAAGGGGAATGGGGGTAGGAAGGATAGTGGAGTGAAACAGACACTATTACCTCATGTACATGTATGACTGCATGACCCATGTGATCCTACAATATGTACAATCAGAAAAATGAGAAATTGCACTCCATTTATGTATGATCTATCAAAATGTGTAAATGCATTCTACTGTCATGTACAATTAATTGGAACAAAAAATTTAAAAATTAAATAAATAGAATAAAATAAAATAAATAGAAGGAAGACCAATAGTGGAGAGGAAGGGAAGGGAAGGGGATAGTACTGGGAATTGAAATGGAGAAAACTATGCTATATGCACTTATGAAAATGTCAAAATGAACCCCACTGTTATGTGTAACAACATACTAAAAATAAAAATAACAAAGACCTTATGAACTTCGCGTATTCAATATTCAGTGAAGATCTCTCTCAAGGATGAAGCAGGATAAAGACATTTTGATATAAAATAAGGCCATTTTACATTATAATTTTAAACTAAATACACTTTAAACTTAATTTTAAATGATTTCAAATTTCAAATTTTATATTTATATTATAATCCCCTAGAATAACCACTAAAAATAAATTACTGAAGTGTATGTGAAAATACAACAGACATTTTTAAAAATAGTTCAAATGCCCAAAAAGAGGGGGGAAAAACCGAAGAACAAGAAACAAAAAGAAGTAATTTTTAAAAAAAGGTAGATCTAAATTCAACCACATCAATAATTTCAAAAATTGTTTCTAGAAATTGTCCAAATGGATTTAAAATAAAAAAAGATACAGTTATAAAAGAGATCTTTAAAATCTACAAGGAAATCAGGAACCGAGAAAATCAGTTCAAACAATAAAACAAAACAATGAGGCAGACATCATTACCCTATGTACATGTATGATCACATGAATTGTATGAATCTACATCATGTACAACCACAGAAATGAAATGATGTACCCCATTTGTGTACAATGAATCAAAATGTAGTCTGTAAAAAATTAAAAAATAAATAAAAAAACAAGTAGTTTTTGAAGAAAACTTGGCTAATCTCCACAAATGTTTGTTTTCAAGAAAATAGTCTCTGTGAACTTTTCAGTCACTCTATGCTTCAAAACTGAGTACCCAATTCACTGATTTTTAGTCAGATACCAAGATAATTTTCTACATTCCCCTTTACCTCCATTAACATGTAAAAAGAAAAAAAATCTAGTTCATATAAGAGGCACGGCATGTGTCTCACCCCTTCATCCCAACTCCTTTCCACCAAGCCTGATCCCATAATTTTTCCTTTATAAGCTCAATCACCAGACAAGGTGCATGTATTACTGTTTTCTTATACACATTCTCCAAACTTTTTAACTCAGGCACAAACTCTTTATTTAAGCATTATAATCTTAGTTGCATTTTGAGAGAGAGTAAGAAAGGTGGGTTTTGATTGACTTCTTTTTCTGACTAAATTATATCAAGTGACTTAGTTTGTATGATCTATTTTACTCTTCTCTAGATGGCTGGAAGTTTAACATCCTCTAACTGACAAAATCATTTTTTCTTTGCCCACACAATTGAAAATGATTCTCACAGAAAAGTTGTCCTCCTCTGAACCAATCAATGACGTCAAGTGATGCCAGCAGAGCCCGAAAGCTTTTCTGTTACTGCATTGAAATGAGAGTGGCAACCCAAGTGCAAAGTTTATTTTTTTTTTTAAAAAAAGGTGACTAGAAGCAGATCATAAGTATTTTTGTTCTGTTCTATTTTTTACCAGAATAGCAAAAGGCATTCTTGAAATTCGGTGGGTATGATTTGAAGAATTTAGCCCCATGACTAATGGCATGTCATGAGATGCAAAAGCATTAGAATACAAGATGCAGGGTAGAAGGTTCATTATCTGGTGGTAAAAAACATTGAATTCAGCAAATGTCATATATACCTTATGTATTCATAGTTGTTCTTAGGCACAATGGCTAAATGAAATGTCTTCCCTTTTGTTTTAGAAAAATGAGTTAAGAGTGTTGAAGGATGAGAGTAGTTGATAAAAGTCAAACACAATTTAAAAATCAAATAGTAAAGAATATAAAATGAAAATATTAAATTCCTCTCTCTCTCTTTCTCTCTCTCTCTCTCACACACACACACACACACACACACACACACACACAGAGTACCCTTTTCTCTACCCAAATCTCAAGTGTAAACAGATCAACAATTTCTTGACTAGTTTTCCAGAAATTTCCAGTCTCTTATGATTCTCCTTCTTGGCCTTCTTCATTTTTTAGAATAAATTCAGATTTACAGAAAACTTACAGGAAATATACTCTTCATTCAGGTTCTTCTCCTTCTCCTTCTCCTTCTCCGTCTTCCTCTCCTTCTTCCCCTTCTCTCCTCCTTCCTCCTCCTCTTCTTTCTTTCTCCTTCTTCCTTCTCCTTCTTCTCCTTTTTTTCCCCACTGCATAGAAAGTTTTGAGGAGTATGTGGACAGGTACTTTGTAGAATATCCCTTAATTTAGATTCGTCTGGGGCTTATCTCATGATTACTTTGGAGTGATGCCTTCATGGAAAGAATATTAAAGAGGAGAATTTCCTTTTCATTATATCACATCAGGAAATGCACATTATCAACATGGTTTACCGGTGGTGATATGAATTTTGACACTTTGGTTAAGGTGACGTCTCACAGGGTTACCCACTGTGAAGTTGGTATTTTCTCTTTCCATACTCTATTCTTTGGAACCAGGTCATAATACCAGCACACACTCAAGGTAAAGGGAATTAAATTCCACATTCTGGAAAGGAGAGCATCTACAGAGATAGTTTGAAATTCTTCTAAAGGGAAAAATATTTCTCTATCTTTTAAAACTATTTTTTAATTTAATGATTTATATTATTATGAGCTCATATATTTTGTATTTTGTATTATAGTGTAATACCATGCCTTTCCTTTTTAACATAAATGAAATTATTTTCTGTGCACAGAATGTTTTTTAAATAGAATTTACTTTTAGAGCAGGTCCCCAGCAGAACTGAGAAGTTACAGCTTTTCCCTTATATACCTATCCCCACACATATTTAGCCTCCCCATTATCAATATCCCCCATCATAGCACATTTGTTACAGTCAAGGAACCAATGACACTTCATTAACACCCAGAGACCATAGTTTACATTAGGGTTCACTCTCAATGTTCTACATTCTGTGGGTTTGAACAAATGTTTAGTACTGTGTACCCGCCATCATAATAGCACCAGAATAGTCTGATAGTCCAAAAACTCCTCTGTGTTTCACATATTCATCCCTCTCTCCTCTCTAACCCCTGTCTGTTTGATTTTGCTTTAAGGAGTTAAGCTTAGAAGAATGCTTCAAACAGCATGACTTTTTAGACAGCTAGTAATTTATTATTAGACATTCTGAAATGGTTTCTCTAAAAGAAATAAACATACAATAAAATTATCCAAAAAGAAAAAAATCACCAAAATAAAAAAAATAATAATAATTCTATGTGAAAGATACTGTCAAGAGACTTAGAAAGTAAGCCACAGACCTGGGGAAAATATTTGCATTGATCTTTTTTTACAGCCACCATAGTGTTGTTTCCTTTTCATAATGTCATATAGTTGAAATCGTACAGGATACAACCTTTCCACATTGGCTTCTTTCACTTAGTAATTTAAGTTTGCCCCATGTCACTGCAAGACTTGATAGCTCATGCATCTGTTCTCATTAGTTGTACATGACACTAGGATGCATTTATATATTTTGATATATTATACATAAATGGAGTGTAATCTCCCATTTTTCTGATTATACATATTGTAGGATTACATTAGTCATGAAGTCATAATATGAGGTAATAATATTTCACTCCACTATCATTCCTACCCACATACTCCTTCCTCTCCCTTCACTCCCCTCTACATAATCTAAAGTAAATCTATTCTTCCCAGTTCCCCCTACTCTTATTATGAATTAGCATCTGTATATCAAAGAAAACATTCGACCTTTGGTTTTTCAGGTTTGGCTTATTTTGCTTAGCATGATTTTCTCCAACTCCATCCATTTACTAGCAAATGCCAGAATGTCTTTCTTCTTTAAAGCTGAGTAATATTCCCATTATATATATATAATATATTATATATAATATTTAATATATGTGAGATATATATATATATTTCTCACATAGCTCATTTATTTTTAACATTTTATAACATTCCATTGTCTGGATTCCCCATAGGTCATGTATCTATTTGCCTGCCAAAATACATTTTGGTTCCTTCCAAGTTTTAACAATAATGAATGAAATTGCAATAAACGGTGTACAGGTTTTTGTGTGAATATAAGTTTTCAACTTCTTTGGGTAAATACAATAAGTACAATTGGCATGTTGTATGGTAAGAGGAGTTTTATAGTAAACTGTCAAACTGTCTTCCAAAGTAGCCATATATTTTGCATTCCTATCTGTGAGTAAGGAGAGTTTCTGCTGCTCCACATCCTCTCCAGCATTTGGTATTGTCATTGTTCTGGATTTGGCCATTCTAAGAGATATGTAGTGGTATCTCATTGTCATATGAACTTTTTTTTCTGATGACATATGATTTGGAAAACTTTTTCATATGCTTATTTGCCAAATGTATATCTTTCTTGGTGAGGTATCTGTCTTTGGCCTGCTTTTATATTAGGTTGTTTGTTTTCTTACAATTGAGTTTTAAGGGTTCTTTGTTTATTTTGGTTAATAGCTCTTTATTAGATAAAGCCTTTTGCAATTTTCTCCCAGTTTATGGCTTACCTTCCCAGTCCCTTGATAGTATCTTTCACAGAGTTATTTTTTTTTATTTTAGTGAATTTCAGCATTTTAATTCTTCCTTTCATGGAGTGTGCCTTTGGTTTTGTAAATAAATAGTCATTGCCAAAGCCAAGTTTGTTCATATTTTCTCCAGTGCTATCTTCTAAGAGATTTATAGTTTGCACTTAGGTATATCACCCATCTTGAATTAGTTCTTGTGAAAGGTATAAGGTCTGTGTCTATATTTATTATTAATTATTATTATTATTATTATTATTTTGCAAAATGATGCCTAGTTATTCCAGCAACATTTGTTGTTGAAAAGACTATCATTTCTCCATTTTATGTCTCTTCTCCTTGGTCAAAGATCCATTGACTTTATGTATGTGGATCTATTTCTGTGTTCTCTATTCTGTTCCATTGATCTATTTGTCTATTCTTTTGCTAACATCACAATCTTTATAGATTGTCTTCAAGTCAGATAATGACTGTCTACCAACTTTGTACTTCTCCTTCAATAAAGTGTTGTTTTTTGTTGAGTCTTTTGCCTTTCTCTGTAAACATAATTAGTTCCAGAGATCCATAAATAACTTGCTGTAATTTTCGATAGGATTGCATTTAATCTATAGATCAAGTTGTGAGTAATTACTATTTTGACAATATTGAGTCTTCCTGTTCATGAATGTGGAGTATAGCTCCACTTATTTAATTCTTCTTTGATTTATTTCATCAGAGTTTTGTAGCTTTATTCTGTTAGTCAGCTTTTCCTCACTATGACCAGATACCTGAGGAGATCAACCTAGAGGAGGAAAAGTTAATTTTGGGCTCACAGTCTCAGAGATTCAGTCCATGGTTGGCTGGTTCCATTCTACGGGCTTGAGATTAGACAGAATATGAGGGCAGAAGGGTATGATGGAAGAAAGCGTCTGTCACCCAGGAAGCAGAGAGGAAGGAGCCAAGGACAGATGTAAATCCAGGCCATGCTCCCAGTGACCTCATTCCTCCAATTATGCCCCACGTGCCTACAGCTACCACTCAGTAGTCCATTCAGATGATTAATCTGTCAAATGGATTAATCCACTGATGAGGTTTTAGTTCTCATAATCTAATCATTTCACCTCTAAACATTACTGCATTGCCTAGCACATGAGCTTTTCAGGAGAAATTAGGGAAAGATCCAAATAATAGCATTATCAAATAGATCTTGTACCTGCTTTGTTATATTTATATCTAAATATTAAATTTTAGGGGTTCTAATGTAAATGGTGTTATGATTTTAATTTCAAATTCCACTTATTAATTGCTATTATATAGAAGAGTAATTGACTTTTGTCTACTAGTACTCCATCCTACAATCCTACTTTAATAATTTATTAGTACCAGGAGTTTTGGGGTTCTTTCTTTACTTCTTGACCATTCTTTTGAAATTTCTACAATCATATTATCTTAGAACAAATACAATTTTATTTCTTACTTCCCAATCTGTATCCCTTTTATTGACCTTTCTTATTCTATTGTATTAACCAAGACTTCCAGTATATCGTTTAAAAGCAATGGTGAGAAGAGACTTATATTGTTCTTGATTTGGGGGAGAATCTTCAACTTTCCTATTAATAAATATGCTACAAATGTTAAGGTTTTTTTTTGTTTGTTTGTTTGTTTGTTTTTTTGGTAGACATTCTTTATCAAGTTGAGGGAGATTCTCTATTCCTTGTATACTGAAAATTTTTATCATGAATATGTATTGGAATTTGTCAAATGCTTTTTCTACTTCTGTTGATATGACCATATGACTTTTTTTAACCTATGATGTGATGGATTACTTTGATTTTTCAAGTGTTGAACCAGTTTTACATACCTGGAATAAATCCTGATTGATTATTGTATACAATTCTTTTAAATAATTTATTGCTGGATTCAAAGTGCCAATAATTTTTGAGGATTATTTTTGCATCTATGATCATGAGACAGATTGTCTGTAGTTTTCTTATAATGTCTATATGGACTCCTCTAGCCTTATAATGGTTTTGACATTAGGGTAATACTGTCCTCATAGTTATAGGGAACAGGTAGACATGAGTAGTAGGAACATGGACATTGAGGGGTTAATTCTACAGACTGATCCTGTGTGCTAACTCTCAATATGTTTTTAAAGAAACAACTCATAAGTCATCTTGGCCCTTCTCTGACTTAATATAATAGCCCATAACAAACAGCATATTATTCACAGGGCTAAAAAGTGTTTGCTCAAGACTCCTCCTTTGATAAGAGAAAGAGAATTGCACTGACTGGAGACTGGAAAGCTCAATGACTTCAAGGTCTGTGAAATCAAGTTCTAGATAAAAATCAGCTGGCACAGACCAAGATGATTAAAGTTGCCTTTAGGTCCCTGGCATATAATTTAACCTTACTATAAAAATAAATTTTCACCCCTTGGGTTTCACTTAGACACTCATGAGTAAGACATAAACTAGGGAAATTTGGAAATCTGATACAATTCCACTGTCAATCAAGAGCTAGAAGGTGGTACTCAGGTGGGACCCTCTGGAAACCACCCCTTAATCTCAATAAGAGCTGGACACAAAGAAGGGAGTCATTGATCTCCTCCTTGAAACAGTCTACTCTCTCCCTTGAGAGTGTTTTCTCCCTTCTTTTTCTTCTAGTAAACTTTGCTGTTTTTAATACACCTCATGTACTGGTTGAAATCTTCTCTTGCAAAGCTACAAGAGCTGAAAACACAATGCAACTTTTCAGTAACAATAGAAAGAATTAGGAAATATTCCCTCTACTTCTATCTGCTTCTGTATTTGGAAAGGAATTATAAAGAATTGATATAATATCTTCCTTAAATATTAGGTGAACTCATTAAGGCCTGGTGATTTTTATTTTGGAAGAATATTAGTTATTAATTCAATTTCTTCAATAGATATAGACCTAGTATCTATTTCTTCTTGTGTGACTTTTAGAAGATAGTATCTTTTAAGTAAATAAATTTCATAAGGATTATTAAATTTGTGAACATAGAATTGTATGAAGTATTCCTTCATTATCCTTTTAATGTTCATGTGATCTGTAGTGATGCCCCTCTTTCATTTCTGATACTAATAATTTACATTTTCTCTTTTCTCATTAGCAGGCTAAAAGCTTATTGATTTTCTTGATCTTTTCAAAGAACCAGGTATTAGTCTCACATATTTTCTCTATTGATTTCCACTTTCAATTATATTGATTTCTTCCCTAATTATTATTCCTTTCCTTCTGCTTACTTTGGAATTAATTTGCTCTTTTTTTTTTTTCTTCTTTACTAAGATGGAAAGCTTAGGTGGTTAATTTTAGATAGTTCTTTTTCTAATACACTCAATGCTTTAGAGTTCCTTCTAAGCACTGCTTTGGCTGCATCCCACAAATTTTGGTAAGTTGTTTTTTCATTTATATTCTGAAACTTTTTTATTTTTCCTAATTACTTGCACATGACAGTAGAATGCATTTATACATTTTGATAACTCATACATAAGTGGAGTATTATTTCTTATTTTTCTGATCGTACATATTGCAGGATCATATCAGTCATGCAGTCCTACACGTGCATGAGGTAATAATGTCTGTTTTAGTCTACTATCATTCCTACCCCCATACCCCTTCCCCTCCCTTCTCTCCCTTCTACCTAATATGAAACTTTCTGATTCTCATATTCCACAGTACATGCTTCCAAATCAGCCTAAGTGTATTTATTTCATTTGAACTGTTATATAAAACTACAATGTGTAGATTCATATTTACTTGATCATTACTATTTGACATATGTTGTCTTAACTTTGAGTCTATTAAAATAACACTTGGTGAAATGCCTGTGTATATATTTGTGTTTACCTTGGAAATACAGGCTTATATCATAAAGATAAATTCCTAACAATGGAATTATTGAGTCAAAAGATATATGAATTTTCAGGTTGTCTAATTGTGTTCAAAAAAATGTCATACCAATTGGTTTATGATGGACTTTCAACAGGTCATTGCCTCTTTCTTTGCAGTCACCTTTCCTAATTACATCAGGATGTGATGTTTTGCTATAGTCAGATGTGAAATATGAGACCTAATGTTAGGGTGTTGATGTGTTCTGTTGTAAGAAAATGACAGAAGTCAAGGAAATAATGATAGAAATAACTCAAGTTTTTCTGCAACACAAGGGAAGGAGAAAATAAAAGATTAGCAGTGGGAAAATAAATTTAGAAAGAATGGCAGAGGGTGGCAGTAAAAACTTCAAAGAGATGAGGTTGAGGTAATTAACACCAGGACCTGACATAATGGGAAACTGACCAAGGTGTTTTTTTTTTTAATTTTTTTTGGTTCTAATTGGTTGTACATGACAGTAGAATGCATTTGTACATTTTGATATTTCATTCTTCTTTAAAGTTGAGTAATTCTTAACATCGATTCAAAGAGGTCTACAACTCTTGCAACTGTTTAATTTCTCAGGGATTAGTGATTAGAAGAGGGGAGAAAGAAGGTGAAATTAAAATCAAAGCCTGGCTTGTTCTATGCAAAAAAAAAAAAAAAATACTGAATTCTAGAATTTTTGCATTTTGTTTTTTAATGGTCCTAGTCTTAGGATTTCCTTCACCATGAACCCTTTTGCAGAAAAGATCCCTGTCTGCTATGGCAGATGATTCCCTTAAAAGGGGATTGGGTAGTATGGGGGTAGGAAGGATAGTAGAGTGAAACACATTATTACCTCATGTGTGTATATGGCTGCATGACCAATGTGATCCTACAACATGTACAATCAGAAAAATGAGAGATTACACTCCATTTCAGTATGACTTATCAAAATGCATTAATGCATTCTACTGTCATGTACAACTAATTAGAACAAATAAAAGAATTAATTTTTAAAAAAGAGGGGATTGGGGGAACTACAATGTCATTCTTTTTGTTCCTTGGGGAATGCTGAAGAGTTCAGATTGTAGTATCCACTAAAGCCTCTGCCTAGAGTTGTTTCTGTCATTTTTGCTGCAAGCTGGGTCCCTGCACTCAACCATTTCTACCCACTTCATAGTACAATAAGCACTAATATATTCACCACAGAAGAGCTGCCTCTTTCCCAATCACAGCTCTATTGACTTGTTTGGGGTTGGTTTGGGTTGAATCACCAAGAAACATATTAGGTTAGGGCTCTAATCTTTTTAATAATAATGCAGAATCTTCAAGTAGGCATTGAGTTTGGGGGCCATTCATTTTCATTACCTCTCCCCATGGGAAAAACTAAGAACACAGCTTCCTCCTTTTAAACAGCAATGAGCTGAATCACGGTTGATATTTAACATCTTATCTATTATAAAATGTTCATTCTTTCTCATTGTACCCAAAGGCAATGCTGCAAAGGAAATGATTTTTAAAAATAGAATAAATAGATTTAATAATACCAACTTGCAAACAAATTTTTAAATCAGAACAATCCCTATTGGACATCTCGCCTCTCCCTAAGAGAGCAGTAGGTGAATGACATCTTTTCTTTTGATTTACACAGCATGAGTCATGAATCAAGTGGTGGTGGGGGGCAATATCTTTGCATCAAATAGCTTCTTGTTTCCAGTTTGTACCTAATATATGATGAGTTTAGGATGCATGGGTTTTGCAGGCTACTTCTTTATGACTTAAGGAGCCCCAATGACACTATCAAAAATTATATCAATTCTTTGTTGATATAAGAATTACATCAATTCTTTGTCGTTGTTTTGTTTTTGTTTTTGAGATGGTTCTCACTATGTTGCCAAGGCTAATGTCAAACTTGTGAGGTCAAATGATCCTCTCATCTCAGCCCTTCAAGTAGCTGGAACTATAGGTGCATACCACATTGTCAGCTACACTCATTTCTTTTTTAAAACAAAAGAGGGAGGGGCTGCTGAGAGCGGATGTTAGGAACTGAGCTATTTCCATTATCTTCTTTTAGGCAAAGCGCTAGCTACAAGGCACAGGTACCAGCTTCTACGAACCCTAACTTCAGAAACTCATTTGCAATGAGCTTTTCATACCTATTTAGATGGGAAAGGTACTATCACTTTTCAATGAGTCTATCTAAGCAACACATTTTAAAAATTCTCAAGGGACACATAATCATTCTTTCAAAATAGCAATTTGACTGTAGCGGCCTTCTTTCCATGCAGCTAAGCAAGACTGTGAATGGTAATGGACATAGCTAATGCCTTTTGGTTTTTCTGTGGGCAGGGGAATCTTACCACCATATGTAATTAGAAAAAAAAAAAAAGCAGAAAAAGACAATTGCTATAGAAGTTAAACAACAGCAACAACAACAACAAAACACTTAAAAAATAGTCTAAGGTACATGCCTTGAGTCCCTTTAGGGGTGGATTGTCAACATAGTAAATGAGCAGGACTTTATAAGGACCTGTGGAAGGAGAAGAGACAATCCCACAAGAAAATGCCAGATGTTCTTTGATATCCATGATCTTTCAGTTATTACCAGTTTTCTTCTCGGTTAATACATTTGGTGTCTCCACTTTCTCCAACAACAATAGTAACAAAAAGGTTCTCGGTATCAGTCGTTGGATCACCCACAGTGGAAGGGAGGTCCTTCTGTGGCTCCCGCCTGCTAAACGTGGCAGAAGTGGTCACGAGAAGGTTTCAAAAGACCATGACAAGCTCTTCTGTGGAGGTGTGGCTGGGAGAAAGCAGAGCAGTGCCTGAGAAAGCCATCTGAGAGAGGAGATGGGTGGCCTTCCTCCCTCACAGATCCCTCCCCTGACATTCTCCAAAAAGCCCGATCTCACTGCCACCCCAGCCCTTTGCTCTTCCATTCATCAGGCACTGCCCAGGGACCTTCCTCTAACCCATTTCTAATCTCCCTTTACTCAGTTCCAAGGACCCGCCTTTTCCCAGTTGATAGGCCTTCTCTCACTCCAGTCCCCCTTCCCTCTCCTTTCTTGTAGCACATTATCGTCTGTCTCGTGATAATGTTATTCATTTACTTACTGAACTCTCACTACACACCAGTCCTATGACAGGCAGTTTACATTGCACCTTATTACTCTTCAGTTTCCCAACCTATTTTACGTTCAAGGAAACCGTGAGTACCCATCTAATAAGTGACAGGGATGCAACTGGAGCCCAGATCTGCCATTGGGAAAGTCTGTGATCTTTCCCATGCTTCAAGTTCCATTCTGCAGGCTTCTTTACAATATCCCAGCCTACTGTCATTTTATATAGTTTCATATTTCATTCTATGTGTCTGTACCTCCTTGCACAATGGAACTCACTCCTGGTAAATGGGAATGCCTCATTCTATGTGTGTGTACTGCCCCTGTTGTCTAGCATGGGTCAAGACACTTTGTGCCTAATATTTTAAATGGTTATAGGATGGATAGATATGAATCTTTCTTCAAAGATATCAAAGGACATTATGAGAACGATCCCTTTGATCAGTAGTACATAAAGAGGGGATGGCAGAGTGGTGGTGGTAGTGTGTAGAAAATACCTCAAACAGAAGGAATCTTCTTGCTCAGGTTCTCTATACCCCTCGGGAATGAGCAAGGCCCCATGAAGCCTGCTGGACACACGGCATCAGAGAAATCCCCTGGAGATGTAGTGTCCCTGCCGCAAAGGCAGTATGGCTATGGTATCACTGTCCTCTGAGGAGCCGAGATCACATCAGCCAACCAACTCCATGATGGATCTTGAGTGGTTTCCTGGGCTCCTGCGCTAAGCTTTAAATAGCTTCATTAGACCACTGATGACTGACCCACTGTCAGGGGCCGCTGCATTATAAACCTTCAAAGCTTTCGCCATACAATAATCTCAAAGGCAGTGCCAAGAGAAGAGTTCTAATGGGTAATAAATAAAATTTAGAAGATGCGTAAAAATTAAAGGTTGGGTCAACTAGTTCGAATGGCACACAATTTTATGTTAATGTCATCATCTAATGAAGAAAGAAAAAAAAAAAAAAAAAAAAAACGGCATCTCAGGATCCTATGGATTCCAGCTCTGCCCTTCATACAGAACTTCCCCATCACCTTGCCATGTCTCTGCCTCCCTAACTGTATCATGGAGACTGAAAACTGCTTGATCTCAAATGACCTTCTAGGTACCATCTGAGATTTATCTGATAGCCTCATTCCTTTCCTGAGCCTCAAGTAAACATATGACATATGTTTCTAAAAACCTCTTTGTTTTAAAGCCTCTATCACACAAGTATATCATTCAGAAGTTTCTGTCAAGGACACTAGCCCAATTTTAAAGAAAAAAAAAATGGGAAGAAAGAATTATTTTCAAAGTCAGAGGTAAAAACAAAGTACAGAAACAAATTTCAGAAAAGAAAACTGCAGCTTGTTGGTTGATTGTGTTACTTTCAAGAGGTTAAGCCAGGCACGGTGGTGCACATCTGTAATCCTAGCAGCTTGGAAGACTGAGGCAGAAGGACTACAAGTTCAGGGCCAGCCTCAGCTACTTAGCAAGGCCCTCAGAAACTTAGTGAAACCCTGTCTCAAAATAAAAAATAAAAAGGGTTGGGGATTTGACTTAGTGGTTGAGTAGTGTCCCTGGATTCAAACCCTGGAAGGAAGGAAGGAAGGAAGGAAGGAAGGAAGGAAGGAAGGAAGGAAGGAAGGAAGGAAGGAAGAGGGAAGGGAGGGAAAAGGTAGGGAGGGAGGGATTTCTTGGATCCATCCCCTCTCCCTCTCCTCTCTTCCCCTCCCTCCCTCCAGCCAGAAAGAAGCAAGAAAGAAAGAAAGAAAGAAAGAAAGAAAAGAGATTAATACCTACCTCTGCTCTCATCAAGAACACCACCTGTGTAATGTTTTATCTTGTGATTTGAGAAAATCCTTTCTGATCACAAAGTAGTATAATTTTCATGTCATTTTGAAATTAGGAAATTACTTGACTCTTTTTGGTTGGACAAAATGCCAGGGAAGACAGAATCAAAGATATTTGCAGAGGGACTACCACGATCTCCCCAAAATCACCCCAGCTCACTTGGCCAAAGCGCCCCTCACTTTTAAATTCTGGTATCTCTCTACTTCTCCTGGATCTTTTCCTCCTCTTTCCTGATTGGCACTGTCTGCTCCTGTCTCTCCTGGCCACCTCTAAAACCAACTCCTTCATCTTTTCCCCTTCTTTGCTTGTTGTGTCTAACACTCTGGGAGCTGGAACACAAGAAACCCAAGCCTATTAAAATAAGAAAGTTATAGGACTCGAGGAAACCTGAAATTCCCTGAGTAAAGTACACAAGCTTGTGACATCTTGTGTTAGTTAGCTTTGTGTTGCTGTGACAGAATACCTGAGAAAAACAGCCTGTGAAGGAAATGGTTTTTTTGGCTCATGGTTTCAGAGATTTCAGTCCATGGTCTGCTGGTTGCATTGCTTTGGGCCTGAGGTAAGGCAGGACATTATGGAAGAAAAGTGTAGCAGAGGAAAGCTGCTCAATTCTCAGCTTATGGCAGCCAGGAAGTAGAGACGGACAGTCAGTCAGACAGACAGAAAAAAGGGCCAGGGCAAGACATAGTCCCTAAGGGTACACCCCCAAGGACTCATTCCTTCAGTTAGGTCCTGCTTCCTATAGCTCCCAATAATGCCTTCAAATTATTAACCCACAGAGGAGGTCAGAGTCCTCATGATCCAATCACTTTCCTAAAGCCCCAGTTCTGAACATTTCAGTTTTGGGGACCAAGCCTTCCACACAGAGCCTTTGGGGGACATTTCAGATCCAAAACATAACCCACCTCTAGTTGCTAAATTTCTCAGCTGAGTCACAGATAATGAGTTTGTCAGAATCTGTCAGAGTAAAGAAGTTTTGTTTGATTTTGAGGATAATATTGCTTGACTTGCTGTTTTAACTTTGGGACAAGGAATCCTTCTGATACAACACACCAGTTGAATCTTATTTCATGGAGACTGTAGCTCTGGCAGAGTTAAAGTGGTGTTTGGAACAGGTCATGAGTAGGCCCTTTCCTGAGTGGCATCTCCAGTGAGATCTTTCATTGTATCGGTCTTTTGTGACCCAGCCAAACAACAGTGACCAGGTCAATCCTATATATAGAAATAATAAGATGTGGGGACCAGAATCTAAGCTTGGCAAAGTTGTAATCTAATCTTTTGGGCTTTGATCATAAGTGGGATAAAGCTCTATAGAGACCACATTGCATGTTAGAAAATAAAATGGCAACTTCCTCAAAGAAACAGCTAGAAAGGAATGATCCCAGGCTGTATCCTAGAAGGCCATGTCCTTTGGAATTAAATTATAATCATCAGACGTTCTATCTTAGAGATGAATTGTCCACATTAACTACTGAATCAGGGCTTTCCTTAGTATCTGCTGTTTCACCTTGCCCATATGCTACCCTTTCAGGAAGCCTTCTATAAACTCTCCACCCTTGGTCAGAGGTCTCTCCTCTGCCCCACAACACCCTATCACAGGATTGACTGACTCTCTTGTACACTGTATTGTAATGGTGTGCTCCTCTTTACCTTCAGGCTCCAGGTCCATGAGGACAAGGCTGCATCATCTGGCTCATAACTTTAGCACCAAGAACTGTGCCTCTTTCCTGGCATACGTTCACTCTGTGTTTGAATGAATGAGTGGTTTATGGATCTTTGTGTCTTCTGTAATATAGTTTGTCCTCCCACCAAAGGCTGATAGTGGTTGTTTTCCATAATTGCTGCAGGAGGTAAGGAATTGTGAACTTACTTGAAGACAACACAACAGCACAAGAAGAGGTTGTGCCGAATAGTCAAAAGGGCAGTCCTCAACAGGAAGTTATAGGGCTTCCCCTTCTCTTGGGAATGAATAAAGTAGCCCATAGCTGTGTTTCCCAGCTGCCAGCTGGACCAGGCTGATCCTGGGATAGGTGAATGATACATGATCTTGGAAGCAATTCTTCCATTGTGACTGGGGCCTCACTGAAATATGGGCCATGTGGCAGGTCTGGCCTCCAAAGCCTAGAAGGATAAGACTGGTGCTCCATGCTGTTATCCAAAGGACTGTGTGAGTTGCTCTTGAGCACGTGTTGAAATGTCAGCTCCCTAGAGACCCACACAGGAATTCAGGCTTTGCACTATGAAGCTATCTTATACCTTTCCTGAGCTCTTAATTCAATTTTCAATAGAAAAAAAAAAAAAAAGGAACAGCTGGCATTTTCCATTTATGGCTCTGAATAAAATTGGAAATACTTTGTGCTTCTGGAATTGGGGCTGGGGGTGGGGTAAGATGAGCTACTGAGCTGTAATGGGTCCTTAAACAAACAAGCCATGCAGCCGCAGAAAAGCCATCTAGGAAGCTGTATTTTTATTAGTCCTTCTTTTAAAGACCTATAAGATGTTTAAAGAACCACATGAATTCTGTTTTTAACTTGCATAAAAGTCTGCAGTTAATTTTTATGAGCAGATTTCAAATCCCTGAAAAACAGGTTTGATAAAATCTCTGACAGGACTTGAACTGTAAGGTTTAGGGAGACCTCAGGAAAAACTGACATTTTTATTCCCTTTGTATGTTTTCCTTGAAAAGCTTGGTGGGTCACATGTTAGTAAATAATATTTCAAGAACAGCAGATCTTATTTAACAATCCTGCCATGGAAAAAGCCAACCATGAGTGACTTTCTACCAGCTTTTAATGATGAAGTGCAAACCATCAAAGTCAAGGCTAATGAATTTCAGCTGAAGAGTTTCCTAAGTTTCTGATAAGTGATATTGAAATGCATCGTAAAACACACCACCAACTTCTACCCCCTTCTACCTTGGATAATGCCTTATCCAACTGTGAATTCCTGATAATATTTCTGGAATTGGTAGAAAGCATGAAATGTAAGCCTCATCCACCTGCTGAACCCCAACCTGACCTGTGTCTATACATGTAAATCAATTAAAGCAAACACATTTAAATCTTGTTTCTCAATTCTGCCATATAACTGACTAGTATCCTTAAAGTCAATTAGTTGTTTAATTCTAATCCCCCCAATAATCTACAGTGTGTTGAAATTATTGGGGTGGATCGAATGATCCTCCTGATAGTTACTGTCTATTTAAACACAACATAAAGTTACTAGTCCTAGGAGCTGAAGGCAGGTGATTTTTTTTTCTCTCCCATTTTTTCTTTATCATGAACCCCCTAAAAGTAGGTCAAAATGTGGCAGTGTCCTGACAAATTTGAAGAGCCACCCCAGCATATACAATATTTACCCATGCCCTCCACACTCCCAAAATAAACAGCAAGTCAGGAGGCCAAGCCCAGCAGAGAGCCGTCTTCAAGAGAGTGAGAGCTCAGAGCCAGGGCACTGTGTCCATGTCAGAGCATTAGGCACGGTAGTAGCCCATCAGGAAACATTCTGGGCTTGGTTCCCACCAAATGTGAGGTTCCAGTTCTCTTCTATCACCTCTAAATCCTTCCATCCACCTCTTCCTACCCTAGCCCACCACCTCCACCCTGGAAGCCAAGCCTCAAAATAGACTATATCTGGAAACTGCTTGCCTTGTGGTCAGGATGTGAAATATTTTAAACATCTTAACCCTCCACCAACAGTGATCAGTGGTTTTACTTTCTAACCTGAAGAGCTAGGACCAAATGTAAACAACTTTTTAATCACAACATTATTCCCAGAATGGCTGGGGAATTTATTTTGGGATTTGGAAAGAAGGCATTATTGTTAAGTGTCTCTGAAGAATCAAGGTTGGGAGTAAGAAGTAAAGACTGATCCAAATTAAAGATTGTGCTGGTGCATGCAAGACCATCTGCCTATACTGCAGATAAGGGCATGTGGGTGAGTGGACAGCTTCCTCTATAGCAGAGTCAGGAAGGACAGCTTAAAAACAGAATTCAGCCAGCATGGAATGTGTAGGACCATTCTGGACACCATACATGTACACAAGTTCCATTTCAAATATTATAAAATCCTTATACATTTTCCAAGCTTGTCTCTCTCAATAACTAACTGCATTAGAATCCTGAAACCCTAAAATATCTGATGTAATCTACTCCAACTTTTTCATCTGACAGATGAAAAGCCCAAGGTCCAGAGGGATGAAACAACTCCTCCCGAATTATTAGAGTTTTCTGTTCCTCTAAGGGTGTCATAGGACACAAAGCAGTAACCTACGTGACTTGGAACAGGCATGCCAGTGTAAATCTCTGTGTTTGGATCTTGATCAACTGTGTGATCCTGAGCAATTTCATTTATTTCCCTGAGCCTCAGTTTTCTCATTTCTAACAACTGGGATAACAAACATATCTTTTCAGGGTGTTTTATGAGAATTAAATGAGAGAATATATTTAAAGCATTGAATACAGTGCCTGGCACCTAGTATGTATCAACAAAAGTCTACAATAGTTGTTGTTGTTACTTCTGCTATTAGAATAATGGTCTATAGAATTATAAAGTCAGGATAAAAATGACAATGATGATAATAATTACTATTGTAACAAAAATGTGACTAGCTTTTCTTGAGTTTGTGCCCAAATACATTACTAATTTATGTGAGTCTCACTCAAGTCTTTCAATGCTATAGATAAGGAAATTCTGCCTTAGAGAAGCCTAAAACTTTGCTTATCAGTGAATAAAAGATGTTCCTAGAATATGATACTAAGTCTCACAGAGTCCAGAAGTCTTGCTGATATGCTGAATAAAGACTATCTATAGATTAGGGAGAAATAAAGGAAACAAAATGTTTCATTTTATGAGTGAGGTCTTTGAGTCTTTTCCTAAGTAAAAATTATGAAAGGCTGCATTTTAAAGGAGGGTATCAATCACTTCACTTAAGCAAGTCAGACTTTTATAATAAATGTTATGGCTGAATGTGAGGTCACTCAATGTCAGTTCAATACCCCTTTAACAGGGAGCTATAAGTCAATTCTGCCATCTTAAGATTTATCTCTGTCGTACACTAAAATTGGTTGGTTTTCTATTGATTGAGCATTCGAGATACAAAAGTCTGAGAATTGGCTGCTTTTATTTGATATGTCCCTGTATCCATCAAAGTTGCAGGAGTGTTATCTGCTGTTTTAATGTGGCTCGAAGCTTCCCAAATCTGGCTTCCATAATTGCTTGGGAAATGTCATGTGTTTGAGAAATGTTAAATAGCCTCTCTTCCTACTTGCAGATATTCTGAGATTTTGTTTCTGCAAGCTGATAAACAGGTTAACTTCACCCAGGGATGAGGTAGGAGTTGGAGGGCAGATGAGGCATACTACCTAAGGTGTTTAAATCTCCCTCAAAAAGCTGCATCTTCAGTCAGAAGACCCACATGTTGCAAAACGCTGGGAGGAGGGTGCCTTAAATTGTGAAATCTGTGAGGGATCTCATTTTTCTGGAACTCCCTGACATCTGAGCCCTCGTGTTGCTGGAAGGATTCCAAGAGCACCATAAAATTAGGGCTGGTCCTGTCTGAACTGAGTCCAGATCATTTCAAAGTGACTCAAGGCAGGGAAATAAATATTGAACCTAGTTAAATGTTGCTTGAGATTATGCTTGGCACTGAGTGTCCAGTCACCGATTTACTCTTGGGTTACATGGGTTATTTTGAGCTCAAATGGATATGCTAGGGTGGATTCCTTCAATGGCAGCAATTATTTGCAAGCACAGTTGCATTTCTGACACATTTAATGGAATGTAATGTAAAGATTTATGGGATGGTATTGGGTGGGTGGAGAAGACATTAAAGTCCTCGGTTTCATGCTCCTTTACTCAAGCCTGGATCATATTTAGCTTTCCCCATTCCTTTTCCCCCTTTCCTTTCCTAGAATAAACAAACCTCCCTTCTTTCTTTCTCTTTCCATTTTGTTTCTTCCCTCTTTCCATTTAAGACAATAATTTGTAGTTATGAATGGGAGTAGGAAGTCAGAATCTCAGACACCAAAAGGAAGAGTCCTGATGATCTGTAGTTCACCCAACCCCCACTTTAAAATGAAGAAAAAAAAAAAAAAGAATTGGGTGTAGTTATTTGGAAAATAAATATTTTAAATGGCCAATTGCACATTTAGTGCACAGATTTTGGACAAGGCTCCCATAGCACACACACACTCTGTAGAACCATCCGATCCAAGCCTTGCTGAATCAGCCTGTGCCTTTTTCAGTTTGGAATTGGTGTTGGGTCTGGCACATCAGCACCAGGAGATGGAAGTCACACGTCGCCCCAGTCTTCAGCCTATCTTCCTTCCAGAAAGAGGAGGCTGCTTCCCAGGACCAAGTTTGATGCCGCTGTTTGTGGCTGTTCTGTCAGTCCCAGCTCAGTCAGATGCTGGGCAGCATTCTGGGCTAACACAAGTCTTTGGAGTTAGACAGACCCACACAGGACTCCTGATCTGTGCTGTATCAACTGCTGACTTTGGGCAATTAATTGACTTAAAGCTCTGTAAGTTCTAGTTTCCCTATCTGTAAACTAGCTTCTACCTCACAGGATTGTCTTGAAGATTTAATGGGGTAAAGCACATAAAGTGCTTAGGTCAGCACCTGGAATTCAGTAAACACTTAAAAGGGGTAGAAATTATAATAATTCCCCAAACCATCTCTCTGAGAAGCCTGCAGACTCAGCACAGCTGTGACCATAGCCCCAAACCTCTGCAGACCGGGGCACAGAGATGGAGATGGCTGCAAGGCCTGACAGGCGTGGAACACTCGGCCTACCAGGCAATCAGGCAGGAACTGCCTTAGCAGCACATACCCCTGTTTCTTGGATTTCAGTGATGAGTGCTCAGGCTCTGAGCTGTTTCCACATGGTATAGCATGAGGAGAGGCCCTGTTCAACATTAAAGCACAGGTCTTTCAACGGCCCATATCTTGAAAAATTAGACACAAGGCAAAAGAGTACAGATGAAATCCCATTAGGCACAAAAATCAATAAGGAATATCTTTTTAACAAAGCTCCAGACTTAGACTGTCTTGTTTCAGGAACTATTTGATCCAACTTAAGTCCAGGAGCTACGATGTACATGTGCATAAGATTTTATAGTTCCCAGTGCACTTCCCCATAGTTTCTCTCTTTGAACCTTCCCAGAGACACATTATAAGTACCTACCTTCCCATCAAGGTAGGTTCTAATGCGAGTCCAGGTCACTTAGCTGATGCCTGGCTATTTCTCAAGCCCCTGTACTCTGACCCCAGCATCTGTTGCCCTACACATTACACTGTTTGCCTCTTTTCACCCACTAAGACTTGATCACCACAACCCCACCACACTCACCACCCAGCACTCTCCAATCCCATCTGACTCTGATCAGAAGCCTCCAAATGCATAGGCTCTGAAGAAGGTGAAAGGTAAGTGAAGCATGAAAAAGTTTCAGTTTGGAAATCTGGTCATGAATATGCACCGTGTATAAGAGAACTGAACGGAAAGTAACTAAGTCCAAGAACTTCTGGGGGTGGTTCTTTACTCTTCCGGCTTTGAGACACAAAGTGGACATGAAAAGTGATTTACTTTGTGTGAGACAGTGAACATAAATACAATAGTGATTTTTATGATAACGTGTCCCATAGATCTCAGGCATAAAACAATATTCTCACCAAAGGTACAAATGAATGGGGGTTTTATAAACTGAGACAGATAGACTTTTCTACACAAACTCCATGCTCACAGCCACAAACAATTATTTTTGTCTCTTCCAGCACACTTTCATAGAGTCCCCCATGACCCTGGTCGTCTTTGCTGCACGGTGAGAAAATACTTGGGCTGGTCAAAAGAGCAATGCCCATGAGGACAGGCAAGACAGTTTCAGCGATGCTTGTTTTGCCCTTCCTTTGTCCCACAACCTGGAAAAACAAAGACTGATAACAATTAGTGACTGGGTGATCATGTATGGATTATTCGTCACTATTTAAAGCATGGCTATGAAATTATTATTTCAGAATATCCCAAACGGCCCTCCCCAATCCCACCTGAAGCTGTAGGAGCTAAGGGAGACCTCAGAGTAAGCCAGGGCCACCACCCCGAGCATCCGGAGGAGCCCAGTCCTCAGACCCAGCGTCTTGATTAAATGTCAACTACACTGGGGCATAGGAGAGGCAGCCCATATCTGAAAACATGTTCCAAAATGGTTTTCTTTCTTCATTTTTGGCCCAGATGAAGAAGGGTGTTTCCTTTGTAGGAAGCACAACCTTCCCTCACCCTGGTGAGAGAACACAACTCAGTGTTCTCACTGAATTAACTGAACTGCTAGATTGCTCTGTAAGCCGCCACTGGACTACAACTGAGGTCACTTGGAGCATGCCAGTGATGTCTGTAGCCCAAGATGTGATTTCATTAATCTCTGTGAATTTATCTGCTGGGTATTTGCCATTTTAAAATGCCAGAGAGGCTGGGTTGTGGTTCAGTGGTAGAGCTCTCGCCTAGCATGTGTGAGGCCCTAGGTTCAATCCTCAATACCACATAAAAATAAAATAAAGGTACTTTGTCCACCTACAACTAAAACATTTTTTAAGAGTTGTCATTACTTTATTTCCCTACTATGATTTGGAATTTTTTTGTTTTGTTTTTGTTTTTTTTTATTTTTACGGACTGAATTTTGATTCACTGTACACAAATGAGGTACAACTTTTCATTCCTATGGTTATACATGATGTAGAATCACACCATTTGTGTAATCATGCATGTACATAGGGTAATAAGGTCTTTCTCATTCACCATCTTTCATATTCCCATCCCCTCCCTGCTCTCATTTCCCTCTACATAATCCACAGTTCCTCCATTCTTCTCTTACAACCCCCCACCTCCCCCCCATTATGTATCATCATTCACTTATCAGGGAAAACATTCGGCCTTTGTTTTCTGCAATTGACTTATTTCACTTAGCATGATATTCTCCAATTCCATCCATTTACCTGCAAATACCATAATTTTATTCTTCTTTATCTGAATAATATTCCATTGTGTATATATACCACAGTTTCTTTACCCATTCATCTATTGAAGGGCATCTAGGTTGGTTCCACAATCTGGCTATTGTGAATTCAGCTGCTATAAACATTAATGGGGCTGCGTTACTGATCAGTTATCCCAGTCATCAGTTTAAAACAAAATATTTTTTTAAAAAAGCCCTGGCGGATGGAATTAGGAAGCTACTGGCACCTCACATTCAAAGGAGACCCAGGAAGGGTTCTTGGCTTCAGCCAAGGGCAAGATCCTGTAGCTGCTCTAGAGTCAATTTCATCTGAACAGTGAGAGCTCTGCTGGCAAGGCCATGGGTTTCTGTAGACCACTATGACACCACTGTGACACATCACTAATTAAACCAGAGGCAAATGAAGTACCTTGGGCTGGAGGCAGGGCTGAGGTGGTTGCAATACAAACCTCCTTCCAGAGGTGGACCACCTTCTCCTGTAGATGCTCCTCCTCTCTGGTGGAGTGTGATGGTGAGGGACAGGTGTTGAAAGTTGGACTAAATTACAAGGTCTGAACCCCAGCTCTGCTCTCCAACCATCTGACCACGAGCAAGTCACTTAACTTCCCTGAGCCTCGGGTTCCTCTATCGTGGAAGTCCCATATGCTCATCGTGAGGATTAACTGACAGGATAGGTTTGAAGACAACAGTGCCTGACTCCAAGTCAGCATGAAGTCACGCTACAGCTTACATTTCCTTTAGAGTCCCCCTCTTATCCCTGCCGCGAGGCTCAGTCCTTCTGACTATGGGAGCAGTGCATTGGGTTCTGGAATGTCCTTCCCTTCACTCTTTTGAATCCTGTTTTCAGCTGACATAAAAAGAGCCTGGATCACAACCACACAAGGCTTGATGTGCTGCCTTGGGGAGCATGTGTATTCAGTAGAAGGTTGGCATTCCTGGAGGGAATTGTCAGTAGTCAAGGTGTACCATCTGGTCGTGCCTTATTCAAACCAGGCAGATGAGTACTGGACATTAGGGGTGGAAGTAGGCCAGGTTCTCATAACCGGGTTGATTTCAGGGTAAGAGCATGTATGAGAAGTTCTAAAGGCAGAGTTGAGAAAACATTTTTTTTTTTTCCAGAAAAATAAGACTGAAGAGGACCCAGTATCACCAGATGGAAGCCAAGATAAGATCACACTTAGAGCACATGCTTACCCAGGGCCATTTTGCCCACGAGCTGAACCTGTAGCCCATAGTCCCTGAGAAAGGATGGTCAATGCTTTCCACACAGCCAGGGGTAAAGGCAATCTAGAGGTGCCTTGATAAATCTGTCCTCTGCCACTCAAGCACAGCCACACCAATTATCTTCTTTCCTTCCTCATCTCCTTGCACCTCCTCAAACAAATTCACACATGCCATCCCTTGTTCTATGTTCAACAAAACACAAACTAAGGTCCACATGTGGACAGGTGGAGATGGCCACGTGCGCTAGTGTTCTCAGATGGCGAGGTTCATCACCAAAGTCTCCACCTCCTCTACTCTCAAAAAATAATCAACCTTCTTGCAGACCGATTTTGACAGTCCCACTTCTTTCCCTCTCCTACGAAGGCCACCATGTGCCTGTGGCTAGTCCTACAGCCATGCAAAGCACAAATGACCAGAAGGGGCTGAGTGAGAAAAGGCAGGCACTCTGGAGCTGTAGCACTGTCCTCTGTCCTCTGGTGATCGTGATGGCTTCCCTGCAGTGAAGGGACGCCCTTTACCTCCCCATCAAACAGGCAGCCCAGGAGGGCTCAAGTTCCCAGAGGGAGGGCCTTGGCCTGCTACAACTAACTTCATGTGGCTGGAAGCCCAGCCCATTTCTGTGTAGCTCTGAGCATTTAACAACTGCTTTTAATGATGATGATGCAACACTTTGAGCTTAGATCTGTCAGGGCCCCTGCGGCATGCAGTGGTCCCCTGAGAAACATATATTATCTGAAGCTTTCCCTTTTGCTTAATTACATTGTACTAATGCTCTTTTTCCACTGGATTTCTCCTCTACCAACTCCCTCACCCAAACCAGACTTCACTGTGGGTTGGATTTACATAAAAGACCAGCACATTATAATTGTGATGATTGATCACCAAAGTTTCCTTGGGTTCAGATTGTTTCCTAATGTGGGTCATTTTTCATCATAAAGAGTCGGCTGATAATGATGTCATTTCCATTGCTTGAATTTCAAGGCAGTGGCCACATATCACAGAGTTTAAATGACTGTCTATAGGGCAGCGAAATCCTGTTGTTATCAGTTTAAAGCAGTTGCCGCTTTACTCCTGGGGACAAAACAAGAGCTGGAGCCTCCTAAAGCTCATCAAACAAGAGCAGATGCCAGGAATACAAATCTGCATCTGGGCTGGGGGAGGGAGGGGGCAGCAGGGCAGGTGGTGAGGCAAACCTGTTTCTGTGTGAAACTGGGTGGTGAGCGTCAGATAAAAACAACAAAGTCATACTCAACAAAAAACAGGCCCCACTGCCGGTCCCTGGATACTTTAGATATGTTCTCCCACAGTCATTGAACTGCAATTCCACTGCACAATTGACAAGGAAGCATTGAAATCACTTGTGAAGAGCTTTGGACTAAACCCATCTTGCCAGGTGTTACTGTTTGGATACAAGGTGTCCCCCAAAAGTTCTTGGATTAATGCAGAGGGTTAAATGATTCGATTATGAGAAATGTTACCTAATCAGTGGATTAATCCATTTGATGGGTTAATAATTTGAATGGACTAACTGGGTGGTAACTGTAGGCAGGTAGGCTGTGGCTGGAGGAAACAGGTCACTGGGCACGTAACTTCAGGGAGCTCCATCCCTCTCCTCTGATTCCTGGTTGCCATGAGCTGAGCAGCTTCCCTCACCACACCCTTCCACCATGATGTTCTACCTCATCTTGGGCAGGGAGCAATGGAGTCACCTAACCCTTGACTGAACTTCTGAAACCATGAGCCAAAATAAACTTTTCCTCTGCTAAGTTCTTCTTGTCAGGTATTTTGGTCACAGCAAAGGAAAGCTAACACACCAGATGAGCCAATAAATGTGTCTTTCATTGAATGAGTGAATTTGTGATAGGCCTGGAAACTGACCTTATGTGTGTGAAGTATGTATATGAAATGATGTCATATATGTGTTTAAAACAAATAGCTGCATCATTGCAGTTCCAGGACTTGCAGGTCCTAAAGCACAGTGAGCCAGCTGTGCCCCATTTTCTGCCATTTGCCTCTGGGCACCTTCCCATGCAGTACTTCCCTCTGGGACCTTCTAGCATGTCCTCCAGATGTTAAAGATCTGTAGCTCAGCCCTGCTGTTCACTGTTTCTCGTTCAGCCCAAATGTCTCTCTTCTCCTCAACTTCTTATTTTGAAATATTTCTAACTTAGAAAAAAATTGTAAGAACAGCCCAACACACATAACCTGCTCCCCTACATCCACGAAGTATTTATACTATCCCCAAATTGCTCTACTTCTCTATATTCTCATATACACATCTTTCATCATTTGAGAATTAGTTGCTTTACTTGCATATTTCATGACACTTACATACTCCTACATAGTAAGGTAGTATCACAAAAGAACAGAAAGATTCTCATTTCCATAATACAATGATTGCGCTCAGGAAATCTGACATTGGTATAAGTGATATGATTTTTTAAATTCTCCAATTTTTGTCCCTATACAGTCTTATGTAGCTGTTGTATGTGTGTGTGTGTGTGTGTGTGTGTGTGTGTGTGTGTGTGGTTTAAGCAAATATCTCACTTTGCATTTAGTTGACACATTGCTTTGGTTTCCTTTTTAATTTAGTTTTGTTTTGTAGTATTAAGTTGATCTTAGTTTTAGTATAAACTCCCTCTTTCCAAAACTTTATTTCTTATTATAGTAAAGATGCGTCAAAAGGACACAGATCCAGCTTGAAGGGATCCCCACTGGGAAAACTGGAATAATTTGAATATCAAAATGACAAATGACAGAAACGGTTATGACACATTGGGGGAAAAATAATATAATTTGATATTTTAAAATAAAAATGGGAAGGAGAAGAGAAAGCTCTT
Source organism: Sciurus vulgaris (assembly GCF_902686455.1). Taxonomy (NCBI): domain Eukaryota; kingdom Metazoa; phylum Chordata; class Mammalia; order Rodentia; family Sciuridae; genus Sciurus; species Sciurus vulgaris. The sequence goes on along the minus strand of NC_136466.1, from coordinate 115,185,603 downwards.
ATTTACCTAATACCAACTGATGAGTGAGCAAGAAATTCAGAAATAGAAAACTACCATTTTGCAGCCATGATAGTGGTAACTAATTCAGGCAAGAATCATCACCTTTCAACCCACACCGATATCTCCTTCCTTCACAGTGAGAATGCACATTCCCAAAACCCCTGGTATTTTTACTCATGCACTCAATTCTATAATGCATAATATCAACAACTTATTAAGTAAAATTTAAGAATTCTTTAAACTTTTATTCTTAAAAAAATCACATTGGAGGTATATTCATAATACTTTATTCAAAAGTGACTTGAGTAATAATTTTTCTAATGTGATTTTTATCCATTTGATAAAAAGTTAAGTTCTTGGTGGGGGAGTTTTTTGTTTGAAATCAATCTTCATATTTTTTCTGTCCCTGTTGATTCAATTTTATTTTTTGGAAATGTGAACCATTAACATTTTAAAACTCAAAACCAAATAAAAAGTTATATTCTCAAAAGTCACCTCTTCTTCCCTACCTCTTGTACATTGTTCCCACTGACTCCCATAGATAACCAGTTTTACTAGTCTCCAGCTTATTTTTAATGTGTTTCCTTTTGCAAAATGAGCAAATTCACTGGCTTTTCCTCTGTCATTAACATTTTTATCCCTTTTATACTTACCACTTTTGGAATTTAGAAGAATATATAGGAAAACTCCAAAAGGTGAATTCACCCCAAGACCATTTCCTGCTTGAGTTGGTTGCTGGGGTTGGGGGAGGGCGGAAATCCTGTTTCCCTTATAAGGATCAGACAAGGTGAGCAGTACGGAATGAGGATGCTGGAGCTAAACCTAGTCATGCGACTCAGAGGGCTAAGACCCATGAAATTCCTCAAAATGTCTATTTTTAGTCTCAGCAACAAATAAGAAAGTAGTTAACTTGCTCTACTTCTAATTCTCTTGTCACCGTGGTCAAGGTAATCAGCCTAGCCATAGGACCTTTTTAGACTTGACGCAAATCTGATACTGCCCTCTATCCATGGCTCCCTGTTGCCCTCAGTCAGCATAAATTCCAAACTTCCCAAAGGCTTGATTTTCTTCTCAGCGTGTGCCATGTGCTTTGCTCACACTGACATACTTCTACCACCATGGGTTAGGAAGTCACCTGGGTGGGTTTCACCTGAATCAATCCCATGAAGCAAGTCTGTTTGCTGAGCACCCTGAGAACGTCTGTTACAATGCAGCAGTGCCCACACCTGAAACCTAGGTGTTGGGTTTGCAACAGGACTGCCTGGCCTGTTACTGTAACTACCTGGAAAGCCACAATAGGACTTGTGAGTTCAGCTGTTATGGCTTAGATATGAGGGGTTCCCCAAAAGTTCATGTATGAGACAAGAAGGTTCAGAGGTTAAATGATTAGATGATGAGAGTTGTAACCCAATCAAAAGATTAATCCACTGATAGGAATTAACTGGGTGGTAACTGAAGGGAGGTGAGGGGTGTGACTGGAGGAGGTAGGTCATGGGGTGCGGTGGGGCTCAGGGGAAGCATGCCTTTGAAGTTTAAATTTTGTCTCTGGTGAGTGGAGGTCTTTCTCCCCACCACCTCTTTCTCTCTCCCCTTCCTGATTGCCTTGTGCTGAGCTTCTTTTCTTCTTATCACCCTTCACCCTTCCACCATGATGTCCTGCTTCATCTCAGACCCAGAGTAAAGGAGTCACCTGTAACTACAAGAAGATAAAATCAGAACTAATGACTAGATAAACTTTATAGAAATGTATTTGAAATTTGGAACCAGTATTATAAGAATGTGTGTGTGTGTGTGTGTGTGTGTGTGTGTGTGTGTCAACTGATGACCAGTTAATGCATTCAAGGAACATTGCATATTTTAGATATATATACATATATCATTCAAAATATGAAAATATGGAATAAAAAATGGTTTGCCATGCTTAAATTGCTATTTTCTAATAAGTTTGTTTCTCACAATATTTCTGATTTTACATCTGTAAATTATTCATAAACTCACTCAAAAATACAAAAACACAGGGCTGGGGAGATAGCTGGGGAGAAGCACTTGGTAAAGTGCTTGCCTTGCAAGCACAGGGCTCTGGGTTCAATCCCCAACAAGGCAAAAAAAAAAAAAAAAAAAATATATATATATATATATATATATATATATAAAAACACAAAAGGGGTTCATTGGATACAAACAGTAGTTTGTAAGAACAATTACAAGTATTCTAAGGATAAGTGACTCAAATGTTATTATTACTATTATCACTGACACCATCATCAGAGTTCATTTCATCAGGTTTTATTCTGAAAAAGAAACCATATCCTATGTTCCTTGAAACAATAAGAAGGGCTTCCAGGTAGAGGTAGCTTTGAGGTATCCTGTTACTGCCCTCAGTACAGAAGGGGACCAGAATGCGTCCCACGATGGCATGTACAAAGCGGATGTGTGGGTCTGCTGTGGCCAGGCACAACTTGAGCCTGCTTCCTGGAGCATACATTGGACACAGGGCACAGACTGCCATTATGCATAACTGACCACTCTCACTGACCACCACCCACTTCCGCTGAGTCACACAAGACTGCACAACCATTGAAAGGCTTAGTAATATACCTCCCATGCTTTTGAAGAGCTCAACCTTTAGAAAAGAAGAAAATCTATTGTCCAAGTGGTACCTATATCTCTTCTGATTAATGGCTGATGCTGAAAGATGAAGGAGACTATGGGAAATCACCACCTGGCCAAAGCAGGGAACACACACACACACACACACACACACACACACACACACACACTCAAAATCATACAACTGAATACAAAAAGGACAATAAGTAGGTCAAGAAGAGAGAAAAAAGAAAAAAAATAGTAAGGGAGGAATTTTTCTACTTAATCCAAAGAGAAAAATCTAGAAGGATTTCATACTTCATATATATGTAATTTTTTTAGTGAGTAAATGTTATATCCCAGGTTTATCCAATCTAAGGAAGAACTTTCCAGTCACAAAAGTGAACTCCCAATGGAGAGTAAAATGAATGCATGACTGCAGTTAGTCCCCACAAAGACAGATCCATCAGTGGTGGCCAAAGGACCACCCAACAAGTGTGCTGCAGAAGCCTCCCTGTGCTGGGAAGGAGTAAAATTGAACTCTCTCAAGGTCTCTTTCATCTCAACAAGGATGACATCATGGGTCAGACAGCGAGTCCTGCAGTCAGTAGGTCTGGGTTTGAATCTCAGCTCCACATTTCCTGAGCCACTGTTTAGCTTGACCAAAGCTAATTCTATCACTCCTAAAAACAGCAAGCGAGTGCAGGGTAAAGGTGACAGCAGCACACACCTGTGCAGGAGATGGTTCCCTTGTGCTCTAGCCTTCTTTGTTCCCCAGGAGACAGACTCGAGGAGAATTCCTCAGCAGGCTCCCAGGTTTCCAACAGTCACTTCTGGTTGAGTCCAACAGGCTCCTTTCCAGCAGGAGACTGGAGGAAGGGCAGGGCAAGTGTAGGGTATTTATGACCTTAGCTAGCTTCCCATGGGTCCTGTCCGACCATCTGGATCCCTCAACTGAAGGTCACTGCAGCTCTTAGGGTGACTCCATATCCATAACTCTTTCCTTTTTGATTCTGGAAACTTTGCTTTTTCCTCAACCCTCCATGCCTAGAGGTAGTCAGCTTCTTTGTTACTTGCTCAAGGACACTGAATTATTTTTTATGGATGCCTACAACTGCTCTCATATTACCATCCACTTATTTACCTTCTTTCAACTACCTTAATTTGAATATGGGTCTGTGCTTTGCTGGGACCCTGATCCTACCTCAGGCTTGCTGAGAGGATCAGTGTGAGAATGTAGATAAAGTACCTGACAGTTATAAGCCTGGTATTTTCCCTCTTTTCCCTGTCTCTTCCCCATTTTCCATGTGTGGTTAACATTTCTCTCAGATCTTTATCTGATTCTTTAATCTAGAAGTTAGCAAACTTTTTCTGCAAACGACCAGAGAGTAATACTCTAGGTTTTGTGGGCTGCATAGTCTGTTGGACCTACTCAACTCTGCCCTCATTGAATGAAAGCAGCCATTGCAACCATGCATACATGAATGGGTATATCTATGTGCCAACAACATTTTATTTATGAACACTGAAATTTGAATTTCATGTAATTTTTATGGATCATGAAATATTATTCTTCTTTTGATTGTTTTTTCAGGCACTTGAAAACATAAAAACCATTCTTAGCTCACAAGTCATAAAAACAGGCAGTGGGCAGGATTTGGCCTACAAGCCACAGTTCACGAGCCCCTGCTTTAACAGAGTTTTAAGACTTAGCATTTCTGTAGCACCAGAGAGCTTTGATGACCTGAATTATTATTCTATATTTTTTTCCATTTTCCTTTTTTTTTCCAACTCTACAAATTCATTCTTTGAAGCCAAAGTTTGCTGACTCTTTCCCGTAATCTTTGCCAAATGACTTTCAAAATTCTCTGCCATAACATATTCAAACCACTCCCCTCTGTAGCACCTTCCAAAGGCAATGTCCTTGAAGCTGTTCCCACACTAGAAGCCCAATCCAGCACTTTTCATCTAGGAAGAGGTACATCCAGGACTAGCCCTGTGTTATTCACTCCGTGGAAATAAGAAGAACTCCAGTATATTTAGAAAAAGACTTCCCTGAGCAAAGCTGGGAAGAAGAGATTTGCCTCTGTAGGACTCCAGCTGATCATATCACCACCACCACCCCCAGGTCTGTGCACATTCAGGGCATTTATTAGACTTATGATTATTCCCTCTTCCCTCCCTTCCTCTGAAGGACAACCTGTTCAATCTGCACAAAAGTACTGGTAGATGTTAAGGTGCTTCGCCTACTCCAAAAGACACACAATGACTTCCATAGCCAAAGATATTAATGAATTTTAACAAGTCTTTTCAAAATAACTACTTACCCAACGCAGTGGTTTTCAATCTTGGATCATGTTAGCATCACCTGGGAAGCATTTTAAAGATGCTGATGAACAGGACCCAGTCTACAATGATTAACATTTTAACTGTAGGTTTCAAAAGTAACTCTGGTAACTCTGGTGATTCAAATGACCAAGGAAGGGATTTTTAGATAGTTGTAAGAGGTCAGGATGCACCCATTCAAACCATGACTCCTTTTCATTTTTCTTACTCCCCTCCCCATGGAAAACTTCAAAAAAGAATGCAGTTTGGAGGTTGGGATGGACATAAACACTACTGCGTACCTAATGTGTCTATGAATTTTATCAATTATTTCATTCATTTATTCATTCATCCAACATCAGTTATTAAGTTTGTACTTTGTGTCAGGTAGTTTACTAAATACTGCAGATACAAAGATGAGGAAGAGAGGCATGGTCTCTGCCCTCACAGAGCTCACATACTTGTGGGTGGAGGAAGAACTGAATGACTAATTACACAATTATGATGGACAAGAATTATGGGCAGACTCAGAAGTTCAAGGTGCACCTTCTGGAGAATCTCACTTCATTGGAGGAGATCAGGGCAAATTCCCTTGAGCAAGTGATGCTCTAGCTGAGCTCTAAAGCACGAATAAGAATTACCCAAATGAAGGATGGCGATGACATGGGGAAATGTACAAAGGCCCTGTGGGCAACTCATAGGAGCTCAGAGCTCTAGAAAAACTGAAAAAAGGCCAAGTGGGTGAAACTCAGAGAGCAAGGAGAGAGCAGTGAGGTGAATGAGGGTGGGGCCAGGCAAGGCTTTGGAGGCCTGATTATAACTCAATGTATTATCGCATCTGTTCTTTACTAGTATCCTCATTATACAGAGTCAGCACTGGTAACACATTCAAGGTTCCCACAATGGGAAGAAGTATGGACAGCACTCAAACCCACTTCCACCCAACTCCAGAGTCCACATCCCTTCTGTGGTACTGTCTTCTTTTGCAGTTTCTTTTGCTTTCAGGGTGAGATGTTTCACAAGATACAGAAATGATAAATCAAGACAGGGATTCTATTCAGAATCTCTTCACACAGAAGTATGCTTGTAAATAGATAGGGAGGAGCAAAAGGAACAAATTGGAAATGATCAAAAATATTAATTTAGGGAAACTGACCTTCTGTTATGAAGAAAAAGATTACCCAATACCTCCAAATCAGTCCTTTGCAGAATTCGAAAGGGCTCCTATTGCTGGACCCTAACATATGCCCATCAGATAGTCATTAATTGATTCATTGATCTGGTATTTATTGAACAATTATGGTCAAATGCTAAAGACACAGATAAAAATACAAGATATGTATGCCTGAGGGACTTAGTCTTTTCTAGGAGGGAGTAGAGGAGCAATGTACTTATCCAAATTCAAAATCAGAAATTCCTCAAAATTAATTGATTAGAAAAGAGAGCAGTAATATTATATACTTAATATTATATCTATCAAGATCAATTTCTTTCTGCTCCGCCCTGTCATCCCAATATTTTTCAAAGATAACTACCCCAAAATATCAAGATCAATAAAAATCACTAGATTTCTGTAGCTAGGGAATACCATATTGTGAATAAAATTTAAGCAATAGGCTAGAACATTCTGGAACATGATCAATGAAGGAAAATTGTATAAATCTTTAAAAAAAATCCTGACCCTGTTCCAAAATCAACAATGTACATGAGATTGATCCAATCCTCTTCCAGATGGTTTGAGGAAATCTGAGCTGAGTCCTTGAAGTAATGGTTAGTGTAAAAGATATAAAATGAACAAATAAAAAACTTCATTAAAATCCTAAAATAAAACTCTGAAAAATCTGCAGCAGATGGTATGGATAATAGATAGTTAAATGTCTGGAAAAGGCAGTAATGATTATTTTTTTATCAGCAAAAGGGATTTGGGAGGGAGACAAGGAGATTGAATTATAGGAAATATAGTATTGATTTTTGAAAATGGAAAAAAGATTGATTCTGGCCAGTACCTCAGGTAAAGTTGGATTCCCATTAAAATATTCTGTTGGATTCTAATAATCAAGGAGGTACCACAGCAGACTCCTCTGAGACCCAGGGGAGTGGGCGGGGAAAGCAGCAGCATCCATCTTCCCATCCTTCCCCAGGAATCTCTTGGGGGTGTTGAACAGTGCTCAGTGCCCTCTGCCCCATGACCCTGAAGGACCAGCAGTGCTGCCTCCCACCCCCATTGCCAGGGAAATTTATAAATTTACTCCAACAGGTGTTTAGAGGACGAGGCTGAGTGGGGAACCCTCGCTAAGCTCCATTCCTCAGTATACTGGTCATCAAAGCACTGCAGTTGTGGGGGGCCAAGTCGGCGGTGAATGATACATAATCAGCTATACTCCTTCCTGTCGTAGGAATGATTTCTTTGCCTTTCATTCCAGCAGAAGAGAACAAGAAACTTGAACCATCACAGCACATCAAATGCATCTTTCAATATATTCCCCAAGTCAACATCCAGAAAACCTGCCTTGTCTTTTGTAGAGACCACCATCAAGTCAGATCAGAGCCGAAGAACAGCCTTCTCCGCCTCCCTTCCAAGGACAACTCAGGGGCCATCAGTCCTTGCATTTCTGCAGTCACCCTTCCCTCGAATAAAATGTTAAAATTCAAGACACTCTAAGAACTTCACTTTAAAGGAAAACATATCTTGACCAAACAAAGCTTAGTGCCAGCCCTGCCCCCACCTAATCTACAGCAATAATGTATGCTATTCCTGGTTTCTTACCTTCCAACATTAGCACCCTTGACTTGACCTGCTATTGTTTTCAGTTCCCTAGATTTGAGTACGTTGTAACTGTTGGTTTCTCATGTCCACTGTGATGAAGGTGGTTGGTAGGTTTTCAGCTATCTTCAATGTGCAACCCTGTGTTCTAGGCTCACTTCTCAAAGTATGGTGCCTGGACTTACAGCATCAGCATCGCTTAGGAACTTGGTAGAAAAAATAAGAACTCCAGACCCCGCTCCAGAAATGCTGCATCAAAATCTGTGTTCTACAGCATTCTCCAGCACATTCAGGAGAGTTCCCTCTAAAATGCAAGGTGCTGATCACATCCTTGAAAACACTGGGCAATAAGTCATTCAAAGTTAACTACGTCACTCACATGGGATTTTATAAAGAGAGAGAAAATATAAGAGAGTATTGTTATTCCTATTACAATATAACAATTTATTCCCCTTATATGAAGTGTTTAACAATGCAATGACACCATCTACACAGAAATGGTGTAAATTCCACAGAAGCTCAAGGAAACAAAAGCATGATGTGGGATTTCCAGGTAGAGGAATATCAAGCAGAAAGCAAAAATTAAGTTGAGTATAAGTAAGTGGAATCTTCCTAAAATATGACTACAGGGAAATTTTGCATCACTTACCAACCATGTGACCCTTAATAAGTCACTTATTTTCTCTGAGCACTAATAAAGCCAGGAGGGTGACATGGTAGTCACAGTGGAAATAAGGTTTAGTGTCAGATGGACCTGGCTCCAACTCCAGTCAGACTTTGTCACCTTGGTATAGTTACTTCCTCTTGCCAAGCCTCATTATCCTACTAAAAAATGAGAATAATACCTGAGAATTACATGGTGAGAGAAACTATACCAAATTCCCAGTATAGCCCCTATCATAATAGATGGTCATCTAATACTGGTTTACCTTATCTCCCACCTTCCCTCTGGTAAAGAGTTGCACCAAGAAAATGTTTAACTAAATCTAGATCTGAACAGGCTAGGGACTACAGATGAGGAAAGTTCTGGAGGCTTGATGGGAAGAAAATAGGGGTCACTGAGCAAAAGGAAAAATAGAATTTTCCAGAAGACCAGACTAGAGGTAGTGTACAGAGTTGATGGAGAGGCAGGTGACAGCTAGTGGTGAATCCGCAAGTTCACTGGACAGACTGTGTAAAGGACTTTGTTCCAGACTCTGTGGTACACCCACCACATCTGGGTTGGTCTCTTGGCCCTTTGCTCTCAGTTCCACTCTCTGTGTCTCCCCTGCTCTAATCTGTATATTTGGGAATTGGATTTCTGGTCAGGTGGCTTCCATGTAGGATCAGTCAATAGGAGGCTAGAAGCTTGAAAGTGGGAGAAGTTGAGAATTTTATCCTTTCCTCTCCCAACCCTGGGGCATCTTGGACAGTTCTATTTCTCCTGGAGATTCCAACCCCAACAGACATCCCATTCTTTGCGCTCCCAGCCCCCAACTCTGTCCAGGTGTACCAACTCTGGGTTCTCAGGTCACCTTCTCCTCCTGAGGTGCACCAGTCTTAGGGCTGAAGCAACTTCTAGGCATTGCCAACCTGGGGGGCACTCACTATCTCTCCTTTGGCCTCTCAGTTTTAGCTGGGTAACTAGGTGCTTATGTTACATTTCCTTTATTGGAAGACTAGAACTGTTTGTATTTCCTGACTAGCCCTTAACTGACATAGCACCTAAATCAAAAAGTATCTCAGATTACTTTTGTGTGATTACATATGATTCTAAATCTTAGAAAAATATACAATTGCAAGCTGCGTAATGATTGCTCTCCTAGTAAAGAGGAGAGAAATGTGGATCAGAATTCTCCAACCAAAAAAAAAAAAAAAAACATATCGTCATCTCCTAATGCAGGGTAATTATGAATCTGTGAGCATAACATGTCACATTTAATTCAGCATTTGCCTGGGTGATCTGGAAAGGCGAATAACAAATGCAGAAATTTATTCCAAAGATATACTCTGGGAGGTATTGCAAATACCCAAAAGAATAAGGAAATAATAATAATTTTTAAAACCCTGGCAGTTAGAGTATGGAGTATGGACAGGATATAGTGATGAGATTCATAAAAATACACAGTTGGATCAAAATAGCAAAATGAAATGCTGCCTGAAAAAAATGTACAGTTAGTTGCATAGGTAAGAAGAAGTAATCAGAAGCACAGCTACTTCATGGGTAGGAAAGACAATAAGAAAGGAATAAAGTGAAGATGATTGAGGAGTGGCAGCGCACACTGAACGAAATTGAGAAATATGATGTAAGAAAAAAGCCTGGTTATTTGGAGCTTTAAGTTTAGATATTCGATGTTGTTGTTTTAAATCGTGTTTTCCCTCTCCAACATCTCATCATTCCCTCCAATTTGTACAGTATTGATTATTCCAAAATCAGCAATACCTTATCCAACTTTGCATACCTCAACAACAAAAATAAGAAAAATACTAAGAATTGGAAGAATTTGAGGAAATTGAACCTGAAGGATAAGAAGCTGGAGGATACTATGGTAAAGGAAGGGAGAAGAGCCAGCACGGCTGAGCAGCCATGTTTCTAGCACAGACCCAAAGAAAATCAGGCACATTGTGCAGGGCAAACAAATTCCAAGTAGATACTAGATCTCAGTGTTGACCTACCTATCAAGTGTCCAGATCTCATTTTGATGGGAAGAATCCAGGCAAGTAAAAGAAATTTCCGGAGACGAAACTGCTCTTTTGGATAAGCAAAATTACTTCCTTTTCCTCCATGAAGCTCCAGATGGTCAGAAAACAAAACCCCAGTGTGTGATTTGTTTGTTTGTTTGTTTGTTTGTTTGTTTGGCTCCAACCTTAAATATTACTTCTATCAGGATAATACTAACTTCTAGAAGTTCTGTGTGTTTCCATGTGGTCAGGAAGTTCTGTGTGTTTCCATGTGTTTCTTTTGGGAAAACAGGAGTTCAAAAGAAGGACAAAAACACTTAGCTCTGAAAGGATAAAGTAAAATAATTTGGTCCCAAGTAAATTATTAGTTGAAAGAAGAGTTGGATTAAAGCTAAACACTCAGCACTCCTTGTTAAACGGGGCTGTTATAATCTAAGTATTCATGAGAAACCATTTTCAAATTTAAGAGGGGGAGGGAGAGAAGCGACTATAGTCAACTGTAATATAGCAAGGATCTGTCACATGATCTAATTACAGAAATGAAAGCAACCCAGGAATTATGTGGTCTATTCAAGCCTGCAAGGAGTATGAACAAAGAATATAATTATACATCAAGCCTGTTGATTAAACAATTACTATTTAAAGCAGATATAGATTTAAAATTAATTTGCTTCTGCATTCTGAGGATTTGGGGACTGAGATAAACAGTGTTTGAAGTTTAATTATCTGTGTGTAAGATGAAGGGGCTCATTTCAATTTGGTTAGCTCTGTGGAGCATTTTGGATGGTGTGAAAGGAAGAATCCAACTCCACCGCAAGTCTCAGCATTGCTAAAATGTGTGATTAAAATGAGCGGGAAGGCTCGCTCAACATAATCCCCACAGGACAGGTAATACCACAGGAGGGATTGTGCAATTGCAAATTAATATTTAAATGAACACTAGTGTGAAGTTTACCTGGAGGGGGAAAACACTCTATCTCCAGAAGAATAGAAGAAAGCCAACCCCACAGCTCCAGCTCCACGGAAGGGAGGCTTGGGGAGTGGACACCTTCACGCAGGACTGAGCAAATAGAACACCTACCTGCCAGCTGCTCTGAATGGAGTGATTCTTATCAGAGGCCACGTGTGCAGTGTCCCAGGGCAGAATTTCAGGGTCAAAGGGTGGGCAGGGTGAAAGGGTAAATTGGAGTCAGAGTGAAAGAAAAACAGTCTAGAAAATTCCAGAGTTACAGAATGATTGTTGAGGTGCATGGAAATAAAATCCAAGTATTATTCACATACTGAGATTCAAATACCCTGGGCAGAATTACCAGACCTTAAACCCAACTCATCAGCTACCATGAAGGGGTGGTGTGCTCAATGACCTGGCTGTGCTCAAATACCTCACCTGGCTCCCAGCCCCAGGAGGAAGGTGCTGGCATTGGGGTTAAGAGAATGAGCTTTGGAAAGGGAAAACCTTGAGTTGAAGTCTCAGCTCCACCACTTTCCAGTTTGGAAGCAAAGCATTTAGCTTCCTCAGTCCTCCATATCATGGAAGCAATAGGGCCCATTCATTCTTCATTGGATAGTTTTAAATATAAAATATGAGAATGAGGGCAATCCTAAGAGTGTTCTTCTCCTACTTAAAACCCTCAGTGGGCCATATTGCTTTTGGGGTAAAGGCGAATCTCTTTAATGTAGCCTTCAAAGCCTCACAACAGTGTGACAATGCCCTCCTCACCCAACTTCTCTTACACCCTCCTTTTTAACACTTTCTCCCTCCAGATACACAAGCTTTTTGTCAGTCCTCTATTCTCTCTCCTGTTTAAAAATCCAGGTCACATGAAGCACTGGAAAGTACCCGAAGATCTCCCACTGTAGTTTGGATCCAGAATGTACCCCAAAGACCAATATGTTAGAGACTCAACCCCAGCTTGGTGCTATTAGGGGTAGTGAAATCTTTCAGAGATGGGACTTCATGGGAGATCTTAGGTCACTGGAGCCACACACTCTAAGGGGATCTGGAACTCTGGCCCCTTACTATCTTTTTCATTCTGTATCAGGAAATGAATGGCTTTGCTCCACCATGTGTTCCCTACCATAATGATCTGACTTGCCACAGGCCCAAAAGCAACAGGGCCAGCTGACTATGAACTGAAACCTCTGAACTGTTATTCCAAAATAAACCTTCTCTTTTAAGTTGATCATCTCAGGTATTTGTTACAGTGATGGAGAATTGACTAACACATGTCCTTTCCATACCACTTTTCACACTTGTAATTTTATGTTTGTGCAATTCTTTTTAACACATCTATTTGTCCATTGGAATGAAAGCTTCATGGGGTGCAAGGTTGCCAGTGTTTGCCCCACGTTATAAATCTAGTTCCCATAGAATAGACACTCAAATATTTGCTAAGGAATAAATGAATGAAAATGCCAGTATCTGGCACATAGTGGTGCCTCAGTAAACATTGGTTCATGAATAACAACCCACTAGTAATGCTAATTGGAAAATAAAAGAAAAATCTGATAATTATTGACTTTCCACAGTGGTTCTCAAATGATTTTTGTTCCCTAGGCAATGTCTGTGCTACTGGCGTCTAGTAGGTAGCTGAGAGGCTGTTAAACACCATACAATGCACAGCACAGCCTTCCCACTATGCCAATAGTGCCATGGTTAAGAGACCTTGAATTTTGTCGTCTGTCATTTTTCTCTCATACTGTAATTCACACTTAAGTTATAGTAGGCAAATTCCATCTGCCATGGGCAGTTATTCTTGCCTTTTACCCTGCACATTTCTGAGAACACAAGGTCATTCTTGCCTCTCTCTTCTTCCCTACACTCTATTGACCTATCTGGGCACCCATCACTGTTCCAGCTATGAGACTGAATTGTGGGAATATGGACAAGGCTGAAGAAAATTACATTTTTACTCTTCTCTGTCATACAAGTGTTCCTATTTTGCAGTATAAGTTTCAATGAAAGCAAAATGTGAGCACCAATATTTGGCTTTCTGGACAGAGCTGCTTCAAATACAAGGCTTCAAGACAATTCATGTAGCAAAAAAAAAAAAAAAAAAAAAAAAAAAAAGACAGGGGATGACACGTACTATCTGTCATGCCCCAATAAAGAGATTGCTCCAAGACAAAAGAGGACTCACTCTAATGTAATTGCTGTGATCAAAATTATCAAAATGTAAAGTGCTAGAAATTAATTACAGGATCTGAAAAAATGGAAAAATGAAGCAAATTATTCTAAAGTGGGAACTCAGATAGCGTTCAACACTCCAGATTACAAAAATGTAAAACTTCATATTTAATTGATTACATGAAACACTGTGAACACAATGATTAAAATTATGTCAGACAGAAATTACAAGTATTGGCAAGAAACTGGCAGCCCAAACAGACTGAAACAGCAGCATGGGATGGTACTGTCTTTAAGACTCAAAAACATCATCCTGATTCACATATTCAGAGCCCAGGTTTTGAATATTCACTCTTTGTCTTAAACTCTTTTTAAAAAAAAAATCTTGTTTTTAAATTTGTTCTAACTAGTTATACATGACAGAAGAATGTATTTCAACTCATTATGCACAAGTGGAGCACAACTTTTCATTTCTCTGGTTGTACACAGTGCAGTCACACCATTTGTGCAATCACACATGTACAAAGGATAATAATATCCATCTCGTTCCACTATCTTTCCCACCCCACACTCACTCCCTTCCCCTCACTCCCCCTGCCCAATCCAAAGTTCCTCCATTCTTCCCTTGCTCCCCTCCATTATGGATCAACATCCACATATCAGAGAAAACATTTGGCCTTTGGTTTTTTGGATTGGCTTATTTTGCTTAGCATGATGTTCTCCAACTCCATCCATTTACCTGCAAATGCCATAATTTCATTCTTCTTTAAGGCTGAGAAATATTCCATTGTGTATTCACACCACAGTTTCTTTATGCATTCATCTATTGAAGGGTATCTAGGTTGGTTCCACAGTTCAGTTATTGCGAATTGAACTGCTAATAAATATTGATGTGACTGTGTCACTGTAGGATACTGATTTTAAGTCCTTTGGCTATAGACCAAGGAGTGAGATAGCTGGGTCAAATGGTGGTTCCATTCTAAGTTTTCTAAGAAATCTCCATACTGCTTTCCAGAGTGGTTGTACCAATTTGCAGTCCCATCAGCAATGTATGAGTGTACTTTTTCCCCCACACTCTCACCAACACTTATTGTTGCTTATATTCTTCATAATTGTCATTCTGACTGAAGTGAGATGAAATCTTAAACTCTTATGGCCTCTTTCTCAACCCAATTTTGTCACCAAACTTCGTCACTGGAGGGCAATATGATTTAGTCACTTTAGAAATCATTTTGGTGGTTCATCAAAGAGTTAAACATATGATTACCATGTAACCCAGCAATTCAACTTCTAGGTATATATTCAAACAATGTGAAAACATAATAAAACAAGAGCCTATACATATATATTCACAGAAACAATATGCACAATATCCAAACTGTGGAAACTGCCCAAATGTCCATCAACAGATGAACTATTAAACTAAATGTGGTATATCCATACAATGAAATACTACTTGAGCACAAAAAAGGAATAAAATACTGATACATCATGGATGAACCTCCAAAACAGCATGCAGAGTGAAAGAAGGTAACATATTGCATAATCCCATTTATATGAATATCCAGATAGAGAGATCCATACAAACAGAATGCACATTGATATGTCAGGTGCTGGAGAAAGAGGAAAATTCAGAGAAATGCAGAGAAACTGTTTAAAGTTTAAGAAGTTTTACCCATTTAAATACTTTGAAATAATGGAAATGTTTTGGAAAAAGATAGAGGTAGTGGTTGCAAAATGCTGAATGTACTTAGTCACTGAATTTTTCACATTAAAAAGATTTTTTTTATGTTATATAAAATTCACCTCAATTTTTTAAAATTATAATATCACTGGGTGTGGTGGTACACACCTGTAATCCCAGGAACTTGGGATGTAGAACAGAAGGATTACAAGTTCAAGGCCACTTGGGCAACTTAGGAAGAACATGACTCAAAAAACAAAAAGGACTGGGAATATAACTCAGTGGTAGAGCACCCCTGGGTCCCCGATAACACACAAAAAGTTAAAACCTTGCAAAATTGGCAAACACTGAAAGAGAGAATGCCTCAAAATGGAAAGAGGTGAACATTTATAGGGAAATTTTTGATGATTTATTTTTAAAGTTCTAATCTGATTTTATTTTTTAAGTGACATATTTATTATAAACATTGTACGGAACACATGAAAGCAATAAAAATAATGTAGAAATCATTATTGATATGTCTTGCTTTTCAAAATATTCTTTAGTGTTGATGCTAAGTTACCTTTGCAACTACAACAAGAAAACCAAGACACTGTGCATTAAATAAGATATATCCACACAGTTGAACTTGTATTTCTCAGAACTTGTATTTCTGAGTTTGTTTCTCTCCATGGCAAAAGTAAGACTGGGAGACTGAGGACTATGGGAGGAAACAGACTAGCTTTGACTCTGGGGCTAAGGCCTCTTTCTTCCATCCTTCTGTCCACCCCACACCAGCATATCTGGGTCTCATCAGACTGACCGAGCCTGGTCTTTGCAGGAGAGCTGGGAAGCCATCATCTCCCCAGTGAAGGAGATGGCAATTTCCAATCCTCTTACCTGCATAGCCTTTTCTGGCACAGCAAGAACTCGTCGCTGATAATTAAACCATTGCTCTCTAGGAACAAGATAGGGGTTTAGGATGCTTGACTTCATTTAAAAAAAAAAAAAGCCAATATTTCCAAAAGATTTTCAAATTATGATATAACTGTATGTTTCACTTCCCATTCTTCTAAACTTTTTTGAGTAGGGATGTGAATAAAGTGATAAGAAAAAAAAAAAAAAAAAAAAGAGGAGCTGAAGTGTGGGACTTTGCTTGGTATAGAAGAGATATATTACCAGGGATTCCACAACTACCTACCAAGAGCCCATTCTGTACCCAGCACAGATTGCACTGCATGTTTGCACCTCCCAGAATTCATACAAGATGATTTTGGGAGGAGGGGACTTTAGGAGGTATTAGGTCATGAGGGTGGCGCCTTCATGAATAGGATTAGAGCCTATATAGAAGAGACCCCAAAAGTCCCTTACTTCTTCCCCCTCCTGAGGACAAAATGAGAAAACAGTCATCCATCAACCAGGAAATAGACTCTTGCCAAGCACTGAACCTGCAGCATCATGATCTCAGACTTCTCAGCAAACAGAACTGTGAGAAGATTCTGGTTTTAGATTTTATTGTACCAGCACAAAGGGGCTAAGACACCAGTACTACCTTTAAGATTCCAAGACACCATTCTGATTCACAGATCCAGAGCTTTGGGTTTTGAATGTTTATTCTTTACCTTCACCTATCAATGGCCTCTTTCTCAATCCAATTTTGTCACCAAATCTTCAGTTCCAACTTCCTTTTTTCTTTTAGTTAATGACTCTTCTCTTCTTGTAGCACAACCACTCTGAGTGAGGCACCTTTTCCTTTGTTAAAAATAAGAAAATAAAAAGAAGAAGAACAGAAGATGTTAAGGATGTGAAAATACCCTAAAGTAATTCCCTCCCTAAAGAAACTGGTAGAATCAAAAGAGAACCAAAAAATGAAAAAAGGTAAAGGAAATAAAAATAGGTAATTCTCAGAACCAACACTGTTAGGAACAAAGTCTAGCAGAATTTCTAAACATAGAGTTTCCTATAGTTGAGCTCTCTGGCATAGTAAGGCTGTCTCCCATGGCTGGTGGAAAGTCCTGATCCCTCTCCGTTTTTCTAGGGAACTTAGCATTAATCTTCTTCCTGAGTGCATTCCTTGAAGAATTATGGCCACAAGCAATTACATGGAAGCTGCCTTGCCTCCTTTTCTTGCAGTGAACGATATGTAGACACACAAAACACCACATCAGGGCCCAACAGAGAAGCACAATCAACAGGAAGTAAAGAAGAGGAAAGACAAATATTTAGTTAAATGCATAGTGTTCTCTCATTTCCTCTTGTCAAGAACATACAGACATGAGCTATAAATAAAAACCTAAAATGAAGTGAATATTGCTCATCTTAGACCAAGCAAAACACCTCAGGTTCTGTGTTTCTACAGATTATAGGGTTTCTGTCTGTTATGGTTTGGATATTAGGTGTTTCCTAAAAGCTCATGTGTGAAACAATGCAAGAAGACTTAAAGGTGAAATGATTGGGTTATGAGAGCCTTAATCCAACCAGTGAATTTATTCCCTAATAGGGATTAACTGAGTGGTAACTATAGGCTGGTAGGATGTGACTGGGGGAGGGAAATCATTTGGGAACATGCCTTTGGGGCATATACTTGGTGATCTGAACTTAGTCTCTCCTTCTCTGCTTCCTGGTGTGATGTCTTGAGATGCTTTCCTCCACCACACCTTTCTATCATGATGTTCAGCCTCACCTTGAGCCTTGAGGAATGGAACCAGCTATTTATGGACTGAGACCTCTGAAACCTTGAGTGCCAGATAAACTTTTCTTTCTGTAAATATTCTTGTCAGATCTTTTGGTCACAGCAGGGGGAAGCTGACTAAAATGCTGTCTCAACCCAAACCCTAAAACTATCCTGGTCAAGGTTTTGTAAACCCATTGCCTAAAATGGGGCTGATTTTTCTCTGAGATGACCTGAACTGGTTGTGATGTGTGGGTGACAACTCTGTAAACTCAGGTCTTCAAAAGGTACATTTCCATAGAAACCAAAGTAAGTAGTCACCAAAGGTGAAGAGCTCACACTCTAAGCTCTGAGAAAACAGAAAAGCAAAGATGCCCTCATGACAAATTTGGTGTCATTGAGCCAGGATACTGTCCTGCCTATCACTATTACCAAATCCAATTCTAGGTGACTTCTGGAACCAGAGTTATTCAGATTGACATCTAGAAGCTTGCATGCTCCACACAGCAACTGTACAAAAGAGGGAATGTCAAATCCTGGGATTGCTTTCCAATCTCCTCCTCTACCAGCCTAAAAATCTTCATAGAACAAGACAGCTCTGCAATGCCTTAAGATAGCATCACAAAATTGGACAATGGTTGGTAGCAACCATCTTTCAAACTTGACAGACTTGGTTTTGTGTTGTTGTTTTTAGGAAACAAAGCATCTAATGGTCATGATTAGATGCATTTAGCTTTTTTTCCTTTTTTTTTTTTCCCAAATGCATTGCAACAAATCCACTCTTCAGCACCAGACTCTGCCAAATATCCCATCTCAATATCCCATCCAGCTTTGGGAGAAATTTCATCCAAATCTTTTATTAAGTCTTTCTCAACACTCTGTGTTTACAGAATACCTCAATAATCTAGTAGCCAAGAGTTGGGTAGCAATCCAAGTCAGCACCTAAATAAAAGAGACTGCTCTCTCACTGTTAGCACTCACTTTGCAGAGAAATGTCCTCAGGGCTCTATAGAGATTTACGACTAGTTGCCCAGATCTTTTTGAAGTCAGAAATGAAGTGCATGTCTAGACTTTGAAGCTTACACCCCAGGGCTTGTCCCACGCAGACAATGAGGGGCAGCTGAGTAGGTGGTAAGGTGGGTAGTGACAGAAATGTCTTCCTTTATGGTCTGTGATAGTTGAGTTTTTCATGAGGGCTACTCCCTGGGAGTCTTTCAGATATAGACAAACAGTATGTTGAAGTGTTTTAAGGTGTTACTTAGCAGAAATAATAGTGAGTTAACATAGCAACACATTTCCCTTTATCTATACAACCTGGTATCACCCACAAAGAAAACAGGCCCTGAAACAAGGAGATACAAGACAGGCAAGTGTGGATATATAGGCTGACAAGGAAGGAGAGGATGATCCAAAGAATGGGGTTGGTCAGGACCAGAATCTACGAGACAGTAAAGTGGGTAACAGTGGGTAAAGGAAATTAAAGAGAGTCCTAAACACAGTTGGCTTTGAAATGGGAAAAAAGAACAGAGGAAATGAAAACCAGATTTGATTGAATTTACAAATCTTCCCAGAGCCAGTACTGCTTCCCAGGAGAGGAGAAACCAGTGACTGGGGGTGTGACTGGTTTTAGGATAATGTCATCCATACCCTGACTTCACAGGTGCCTTTCTAAGAGAATGATAAACTCTCAAAGAACTATGAGGCTGAGGGTTTCAGGAGCAGAACAGGAGCAAGGGACAGATGCAGGGAAGGGGCTGTTTTCTAGGTCTGGAGGAGCAGAGGGGGCATATGCCTTGAGATTTCCCCTGGGGGCCATGTAAGGTCCCTCTCCTAGGGAGGCAGGTGTGGACTGAGCCTCTGATTGTACTCTCCAAGTCCGCTGTGGTTCTCTGATCTCCTAGGGGGAGTGTGTGAGGAAGAGCTGGTGACATGGGGGCCCTGTGTGGATTCTGGCATGAGAACATGTCACCCACCTCAGCACACCCTTGCCATTTCTTATATTCTCTCCCAATGTCTCCTTCTTGCTCCCTCTAGAATTGCCATACCAAAACCATTAAGTGATATGGTTTACTTCTCTAATCAAATCTAATTATTTAGTGATAAAAGTTTACTTAATTTTTTTATTAGAAAAGCAATGTTGGCAACAGATTCTTCTCTACATCCAAACACTCCTCACATTTTCAACTTCACAGCTTCCCATGGTCTCACCTTACTTCCTAGGATGCCCAAACCTTCATGCTGATCTCTGACTGCTTTCAGTCCCATCAGGATCCATCCCCAGAAAACAGGAATGAATATTCCTGCCCTTCCTGGCAACTTTTTATCACCAAAAGTTACCTCTTCTATGGTCCATTCCCTGGTAGCTTTGCCTAGCACTGTCTGTTCTGATAAACTAACCTATGCTAAGAGGGAAGAGTTGCTTAGAGTTTGCAGAGTGAATCAAATGAGAGAAATAAATATGCACAGATGTATATAGGTGAAGTGTGAATATTAGTTTCATCAGTACATTAGTTCTCACAGGTAACAAACTGACATTTTAGTAGGGACCCTATGAACATCAATCTAAATGAGCAACTCTGTTCTGAGGAACTTCAACTATCAGGGCAGGTTGGTGTGGAAAAGAGGAGGGGGTGAGCCTGCTGCTCTTGGTTCTTGCTGCCCACTCCTCTTGGTGTGGTACTGACCATCCCCAGCCAAACCACATTTTGCTTCATTCAGTTGAATCTATGAAAAAAAGGGCGGGGGGCGGGAAGCCTAGTTTGATCTATGGTTAATAAAATAAACTGTTTGAAAGATATAAGAACAGTAATGAACAGTTAGTTCCCAATTATGGAAAACAGCATTCCTCAGGGCCAAATATCTTACAAAAATCTTCTGCAGTCGGCAAAGAACCATTATTTAGGGACTCACAGAAAGGAGAAAAATCGCTTGCATTTCCAGGAGTCGGCTCTGTCACTCTCCAGCTCTGTGTTATGGGACAAGTTGTTTAGCTTCCTGGAGCCTCGAGTGCTTTATATAATGGGGATAAACTTACCTCTGTCACCAGGTGGTCAAGATTCAGTCAAATTGTGACCTACAAGCCATATAACTCAAGGTTAGCTAAATAGTAAACAAATGAAAATAGCACAGCCACAGCAGTTATTCCCAGACATTTTGAGAGTAGAAATATTTGGCCTGCAAAAGATACTCAAAGGTAACTGTGGTATACATATTATTAAAGTGACTTGGACACAGTTTGCATTTGAGAATTGCACATTGTCCTTTGAGACAGCTGGCAAAACCCTGAAATGTCTCAACCTCAGGGACAGGAATTTCTGCCCTCGAGGTAGACAGTACCTGTCTCTGGCAGCTGCTGAAGACAGAATGAGGGCCCGGCCACCCCTGAGGCAGGCACCCAATCCCTCTCCTCTCCCTCACCTCACTCTCTTCCACCCACCCACTAGCCCCCCTCCCGGCTGTGGGAGCCTGTAAGAGTCTGTCTAATCTGAACTTGGAGAGTGCTCTTTTGCCTTTAAAATGCTTGCCCAGCTTAATCAGTAACCAGCAGCCTTTCACTGCCAGTTACTCTCCTGCCCTGACACGAGTCCCCTCTCCTGCCAGCCTGCAGATGTGACTTTTTTAGGAAGAGTCAATTCCCAGCCTTCACCCTTTCTGCCAATGACAGCCTCCCTCTTTGAAGGTTACCTGTCGCTGGAATTCTTGCACATGAATGCAAAGTAAAGTGGGTGCTTGTCCTGACCTTGAGAAGCACATCAGTCTGCATATAAGTTCTAAAACAGAGCACTTGACATTTGCTGTCTTATTTGGGTCAGAACTGAGAAGAGGAAGCCTCAGGTGGAGGGACACTCTCTTAGGTCTGGGAATGTGGCTTGTGAATGGCACTTGTCAACTAAACCTTGCAGTGATATTCAGCAGGCATGATGGGGAGGAAATGTTAATGAAATCCTGCCTAACTGCCGGAACACATTTGAATAGAATCAAAGTCATATGTGGATTTTTTTTTCTCATATACTAAGTCTTCTCAGCATATATTAACCTTTTGCCAGCTTCAAAAAATAAAAAGGCACAAAACTAGAATGATTCACTCATTCAATCATTCTTCAAACATTTATGGAACACCCATTATGTACCAGACCCTGTACCCAGAACTAAGGACAAAAAAGTTGAATGAGGCATAGATATTTTTTTAGGAATACAATCTATTATTCAACATCTTATGGTGAGAACCAAATTCTCAGCTTATTAAAACAAAACCAAAGAATGACAAGCATTTCTAGACCCTTTGCTTCATTTGGTAAGAGGCAAAGGGAAAAATGGAACCTTTCAAAAGAGCAAAGAGTGTTAAATTAGCTAGGACATACTTGGAACTTGTAACAATTTGTACGTACAGGAAAAAAAGCATGCTGGGTTATGGAAAAGAGACTCCCAAGCGACCAGAATGGAAGGAGTGATCTTGAGCAGATGTTAGGAGGGTGCTCAGACTTCCCATTGTTTGTGAAATAGTCTTTCAAGCAAGAAAAGCCTGCAATGCAATCACCAAGCTCAGCTGGCCCTCCCTTGTCCAGTCTCTGACCTGCCACCTGACACCACTGATAGCAAATCTCAGCTGAGCATTGTTCTGCTGATCAGTGGTGCAAGGCACTCCATTTAGTAGCAGCTTCCTGATGCAGAGCTTTTAGGGAATTCAAGGACTTGCTCTGTCATCATCATCGGAAGTACATATTTTCATTGCTGAGTCAGAAGAATGAAATTGGAGCTGGACCAGAAACAAATGGGTGAGTCAAATGAAAGACTATAGCTGCAGAACAAACCCCACTGCAGCTAAGACTGCTGGGGTGTGGGGCACAGCGTGGAGGACCGCAGCAAATGCCCGTGGCCCATTCATTCATGCCATAAATGGTTATGGCACACTTTCTGTGTTTCAAGAACTGTCCTAGGTGCTGGGTGGGGACAAAGCAGTGAACCAGACAGACAGGGCTAAGGCCTCACAAAGCTTATCTTGCAATGGAGAGAAATAATTTAGAAGATGATGGAGATGAAGGAAACATTAAGAGATGAACTAAAGGGTGACTTGTGAAAATCTCTTACATTAGACCAGAGTTTATTGCAGGCAACAGAATCCACTCTATCTCATTTCCAAAGAAAGAAATTCTATGTGGTCAGCTCTCTGAATCCACAGTTTCTGTGTCTGTGAATTCAAAATCATTTGGAAAAAAAAAAAAATTTACCTGAACCAAATATATCCAGACTTTTTTCTTTGTTATACTCCCAAATAAAACAACTACTTACATAGCATTTACATTGCATTAGATGTTATTAGTAATTTAGACAGGATTTAAAGTACACAGGAAGATACACATGGGTTATATGCAAATAGCATGCTATTTTATATAAGGGACTTGAACATCCATAGATTTAAACCTGAGGTCCTGGAACTATCTTCCAAGGATACCAAGGGATAACAAATAGGGAGCTCAGTGACAAAGTGATTGCTAAACAGCTCCGGTCTGGCCTCTCTAGAACACTCTCCAGCCTGTGCACAATTGGTTGAGAAGCTGTTGTATTGGGGAAGATGCCACACCTCTGCTGACTGCAGAACCCGTTCCGGCCCCCAGGACGATCACCATAGCTGTTGGTACTATTGCAGAAGTCACCAAATCAGGAAACTGCCTCTTCCTGTTACAAGTTCTAGCCACAGCTACAACAACTTGCTCTCAAATCATACCATTTCTGCCAGAATCCATGCCCCACAATGAAGCTCGGTCCCATCCAAACGAAATCCTGTGAACCACAAAATGCATGCCTTACATTTTATTGGTAGAAACTGAATCATTTCTAGGATCCAGGCTCCAACAGAATCTGGGAAATGTGGGTTTTAGCTTTGCATTCTTGGCATAGGAAAAGGGAGTTTGAATGGATGCTAAGCTAGTCAGTCCATGGTAGCTACCACACCACTTTAAAAAGGATAATCAGGGAAGGCCTCTAAGGCAGGTGACATTTAAGCTAAGATCACAAGAAGGACTGAGGGAGAAACTTTCCAGGCACAGACAAAAACAAGTCTAGGCATAGTGATTGGGGGACGAAAGAGAATTTAGAACAGTGAGCAGAAGCTAAATCGAGCAAGGCTTAGAAGATCATAGTGAGGAATTTGCATCTTATTCAGAGTACTTGGAAACCAAAGAAAGTTTTATGAAGGGGATTGAAAAAAATTTGATTCATATTTTTAAAAGAAAATTTTGGCTGCAAGGTGGAGAACGGATTATTGAGGGGCAAAGATATGAGACAAAACAAAAATTTTTGAGAATTAGATATCTTGGTGCCTTGGGCTAGGATGTTGGCTAGACAGAAATGAAATTGGCATTTTCTCTGTGTGTGTTGTAGGGAGTACCACAGGGCTTCAGGATGAATTAGATGTGAGGAGTTACAGAAAGGGAAGCATTAAGAATTGCTCCTATATTTCTAACATAAACAAAGGATAGATGGTATCCGATTTACTGGGTTGAGAGAAAACATGTCTACAATTGGCCAAAACATGTACTTCTTGATATTTAAAAAATAATCTGTCACATAGGTTGGAAGTTGTCTCAACCACAGAGTCTCATGGTTTGCTCTTCCAACTGGCCATAATCTCATTTTTTTAGAAAATCTGAAGAAGGTTCTGAAGAAGGGGATCTCAATCTCTATGCATGTAAGATTCTGGCCCAGGTGTACTTACATGGTAAAATACACGTGGGGCAGTGTAGAATAGTCTGCGGAGCGGTGTCTAATCTTCACAAGAAATGAAAGTAATAAAGAGATTTGAAGGTGAAAAATCACACTCTGAAGTCACTCTGAAGTGAGTTGAGGACCATGGAAAGTCAAGCCCTGTACCTTTTTGGTGCAGCAAAATAACCCTCAGGTCACTGACTCCTGTGTCCTTCCCCTGCCCACCTCTCTCTACTCACTTCACCATCAAAAACACTTTTTAGAATAAGCAGAATAGGATTTTTACTAACAATGAAGAATAATTAAATGATGTCAAAAACAAAAAATGTAGATTATTGTTTCTTTATAAACATGCATATCATAAACAATCAGCCTAGGAGCCCCACTGAAGAACAAACAGAAGAAAACCACAACTCTATAAACTCTGCTACAATCTCCTCAACAAATAAAGACACCAATAAGAATTAAAAGTCTTGGCAAGAGACAGAATGGGAGGCCATTCCTGTGCCCTGCCTCTCTTAAGCAATCAGAGCTCTTAGAATAACTCTGTTGCTGGGGCAGAAGCAAATAATCTCTTATTCTCCCTGAGCATTAAATCTTCCACATGTCTTTAGCACTCTCCATAAGCAGAAAAAGATTTAATTTCACGTTGCTAGGTTTTCACTCTTCTGCAGTTAATAAAGAGGCAGGTGCCGTCAGCTGGGCTGTTAAAAAAGAAAAAGGAGAGGGTTAAAATTGTTTATTTGACCCACTTCAAATCTTGCTAAATCACAGAATAAGATAATTTATAACTTGTTCCCAGCTCCCATACCTCAGTCATGTGCAAGGGAAATGCATCCGAAGGTATTTCACACTTACAAATGAAAATTATTTTGCCAATACACAGCACTCTAAGCCTTGCAAGTAAGAATTTTTAAGCCCTTTTCCTACCCTTCCGTGTGTGTGTATATGATCTAGTAAGCTCATGAGGAAAGTTACTGTCAACCTGATGATCTGTGGGTAATGTGGACAAACACTCAGTGCTCTCAGGAGGTAAAGGTCAAGTGAATGTCATCTATCACCTGAAAAGTGAAGTTGGTCTATGGAAAAGGAAAGGGTTTGGTTTTTTATTTTTTTTTAAGGTGTTTAATAAAATAATTGGTCAACTGCTTGGGAACTATCAATTTGGACTCAGTTTCCATCTTTAGCCCTTTCTCTGGTTATGCTAGGGTTTTTGTTAAGTGCTCACGCCAGAGTGGGGAGGAAAGGCAGAGGGACAGGAGCCACAATTTGTTATTTTTGTCACCTAATGGAAAAATGGATTCATGTGTAACTTTTCTTTAGAGTCTCTTGGTTCTGAGCAGATGGCAGATATTTAATACACAGCTCTTGAATGTGTCAATGAATCATGGTACCCATCTGGTACAGGCAAATTCTACACTGGGCATTGTGGTTGCTTCTGTAAAATATATTGCACTTCTCCATTTCTGAGAAAAAGCAATGGTGTCTGAGGGAACAGCCTCAGTCAAAGAGATGGGCTTGGCTGACTACTGGTAATAGCAACTTCTTTTCCAGAGACTGTCAAAGAAATGGTCATTTGAACCTTGATTCTGACCCAGGAGACAGGAAGAAAGATTCCCAGGAATCTTCTTCTCAGTTCTTAAGAGAGTTACAGCAGCTTGGGAGACTGAGGCAGGAAGATCCCATGTTGGAAACTAGCCTCAGCAACTTAGCAAGGCCCTAAGCAACTTAGTGAGATCTGTCTCAAAATAAAGAATATAAAGGGCTGGGGATGTGGCGTAGTGGCTAAATATCCCTGAGTTCAATCCCCAGTTTAAAAATATACATATAGTGATAGGAAGTTGGGGCTTTCTTTTCCCCACTGTACGTGAATAAGGAGGTTTATAGCCCAGGTGCAGGTACCAGCCATTCTGTAAACATGAGGAAACCGTCTTGAAAGTGAAGCTCAAGTTGAAGACAGCAGAAGGAAGAGACTAAGAGAGTCTCACCCTTGGGCTACAGTGTAGCTCAGCAGTGCAGCGCTTGCCTAGCACATGCGAGGCACTGGGTTTAATCCTCAGCACCACATAAAGATAAATAAATAAATATAAATAGAATAAAGGTATTGTGTCCATCTAGAACTAAAACAAAAAAATTTTTTTAAGGAGAACCTTGCCCTTCGATGATATTTTCATCATGAAATCAAACATAAAGTTTATTCTCCTTCAGAATTGTCTAAGACCTAATAAATATCTTGTGTTGTTTAAACCAGTTTGAATTCAATATTTTGTTTCTTAAAAATGATTTCGAGTAATAGAGATGACACCATTTTTTAAAAACAGACTTTGTAAAGATATCTAATTACTTCAAATATCAAGTTTATCTATAATCACATAATCAGTAATTACCTTCAGAGAACTAAAATATTCTTAACAGTTCCTTCTCTCTATAAGACTGATTTTAAGAATTAAAAGTCTACAAAGGCAATAGGAAATGAGAGCTGATAGCACAGAGCTCCCACAGAAATCATATTCTCATTTATGTGTTTGAAAGCAAAGTTGACACTTGAAGTGCAGTTTTTGGTTTTGTCATTGGGCTATATTTAGATGAGTCTTTTTCTTTTATATTTTATTTATCCCTGGGAATCTCTAATCAAAATCTATACTGAAGCCACTTAAACCAGGTTGTAAAATGATTGTCGTCAATTATTCCTTCTTCCATTCACACAATTAAACACCCATTTTCTCATTGGGTAGAGGTTGGTAGGAGACAGTCCATTGTAGGAGAGGACAGCTGATGAGCACACGGTCTCAAGTCTTGATCCTGTCATTTAGCAGCTGTGTGCCTTTGGGCCCTGTAATACTAACTTTTATAAACTTCCATTTACCTTTTTGTAAATGAAATACTGTAGTAGTGGTATCTACCTCCTACCATTACGTGGTGGCTCACATAAGATAATGCATGTGGAGCACTTAGCATTGTGCCAGCCATGTACAAAGTGCTCAAGAGATGCTATTAATATTCACTTTGTGGTGAAAGTGATCAATGGGTTTTACCTGAAGGGAAGATGTTGGCATTTTAAAAGTGCAGCTTGACAAACCAAATTATTATCTAAATGAGCGAGGTTTTCGAGAGAGTTCTCTGGGGCCCAGCCGGCACAGTGGGCTAGTGCCCTCCCTCTCCCTTCTAACCTGGATCTCCTGCCTCCTTCACATAGAATTAGTCTGCATCCCTCCTCCATCATCACAGCACGTGTAGCTCAGTGAAATAAAAAGTTGTAACGCAGCATAATGGTGATTTCATACCTTGCTACAGAGACACTCAAAATTCTCTTTCTTAAAATCTAGAATAAAGAATGGATAAATAAATGGAGGAAGAGAAAATTTTAATATAGTCTGCCTGTGTCGGCTCAATTCTAAGAAGTTCAAGAGAGGGCTTAAAGAGTGTGGTGGAGGGACCTGGCGGGTCGGAGGGCTTGTACTTCTGCCAGTTGAGTGTGACCCGGAGCAGGCACCGCATCCCTCTGGACGTAATATCCTCACTGCTCAGATGAAGGGTTCAGAGGAGAACGAGTGCCAGGAGCATAAAGGAGAGGGGAGGCATGGGAGGAGGAACAGGGGCTCAAAGGACCCATCTTTGGGGAACCCTCATTTCCTTTAACTAGAGCAGTTTCATGCTCTCACCTGATTAATGTATTTTTCAATCAAAAGTTTAGACAGACACACGAGAAAGCTTACCTTGAGGGTCTCCAAGGCCCCTTCCTACTACAACTTTCTAAGATTCTCCTCAAATGACTGGTTCTCCAAACCTCTCAGTCCAGCCCAAGATTTTCTTTCCACTGAATACACAGGGAACGTTGTCAACTGTGCTGCCTCTGGGCACCGCCTGTACCAGGATGACCTGGAAGACCACGACTTCACAGCCCCCTGACTGGGACATCTGGAGCAGCATGATAATGAACCCCACGGAGACTCCCAGATAGGGAAGATGGAGGAACCCGTCTATTTATCCATTCCTATGACACTACTCTATTCGCTTTTGTTTCCTTTTTTCTTCTTTGTGGTGCTGGGGATTGAACCAGGGCCTCATGCATGCCAGGCTAGCACTCTACCACTGAGCCATATCCTTAGACCAGCCTTCCTAGGCCTGCCTTTCCAATTCTGAGAGCAGAAACAGGAGTTTTGTCTAGGTGCTACACAAAATGTTGAATCTTTTTTGAGGATCTTGAACCGAGCTTTTTTCTGAACCTACTGTTTTTTCTCCATCCCACTTCTAAGTTCCTCAGAGAAAAAAGACTAAAGAGATCGTATCTAATTGCTCTTAGCACATTTGCTTTCCTTGTGGTCACTACACTGTCCTCTTTTAGAGTTTGAGATGGAGTTTATCAGGCAAAATGCCATGTTCCATGTAAAATTGG
Source organism: Sciurus vulgaris (assembly GCF_902686455.1). Taxonomy (NCBI): domain Eukaryota; kingdom Metazoa; phylum Chordata; class Mammalia; order Rodentia; family Sciuridae; genus Sciurus; species Sciurus vulgaris. The sequence goes on along the minus strand of NC_136466.1, from coordinate 115,156,702 downwards.
GTTTTGTTGCTCAGAAACAAGGATTTTCAACTTTAATTTTCATCAAACACAATGATAGATTATTCTTTAGACAGTCCATTTATACAAATCCCTTACATTTTTTCTTTTATTAAATTCTGAAGTAGTCCAAGTATACCAAAAAAAAAAAAAAAAAATGTAGAAAGTAAGAACATTCTTGCACTCACCATTCAGCTTTGTTAAATCTTAAGTTGCCTTAAAGCTTTAGAGCTTCCAGAGATTTTTAAGGAGAAAAAATATATATACAGCTATGATAAAAGCCCCCTGTGTTTTAACCCTCATTCCCATTTTTCTGCTTCCTATGTTTTCCTTTAAGAAAAGATATTATCTTTAATTTGTTGTTTTTCACTTACATTTATGTTTTCATATTCCCCCCAAGTTTACATATACTCAGAAGCAAAATTTAACATTAGTCTTCAAGATTTGGCTCTTAAGGTGCATTCACATTAAGTCATGGAGTCTAGATTCCACTACTTCAGTATAAGATGCCCTTGTACAAAGATACTTCAACTTCTCTCTCCAGTGAATGGATATTAATGCCGTTTCCAGTCTCTCTCCACTACAAGCAATGCTGTATGGAATGCTTTTATCCACATGTGAAAACATTTCTCTAGACTAGTAGAGAACTACAGGAGTGAAAATTAAGCTTGTTTTAAATTTTACTTGAGACTATTCAATAGCTTTCCAAGGTGGTTATTCCCATTTAAGCTCCCACCAGCAAAGTGTGACTGTCCTCCGGCCCCAAACCTTCACCAATACTTAGAACTGGCAGACTTATCCATTTTTGAAAACCAGGTAGATGTAAAAAAAAAAAAAAAAAAAAAAAAAAAAAATTTATAACTGAAGAGGTTTCACAACTTTTCAAGAGCTTATTAGCCATTCATGTTTCATTTGTGAATTGCCTGTTCTTATCTTTGCCTATTCTTACGTTGACTTACTTTTTCCGTTGCTAGTTATACTACAAATTGCATAAGTTTTAAAGTAAAGAGGATTATATTGGCTCATGGTTCTGGTCCAAGGTGGAGAAGTTCCATATAACGGCCAGAGTCACAGGACAATGCAGGTCATATCCTAGTGATCCACAGGTAGGGCACATAAGCGTCTGTAGCCTTTGGTCTCTCTCCCTCTTCTCATAAAGTGGCCAGGATTCAGTTGTGATGCTCCCCCCAAATGGCCTCATTAACTTCATCACTTTTCAAAGGCCCCATTTTTAAACACCATAGCTGGATCAGGTCTCCATCCTCTTCAGTTCTCACAATGGAGAGTAGACTTCAACACAAGTTGCAGAGAAAACAAATCCTGTTCAAACCATAGCACTTGTCTTTTTCTTATTGCTTTCTGAGGGTCCTTCAGATATCCCAGGTATTATTATTCTTCCAGTTACATATATTACAAACAACTTCTCTCATACTCTGACTTGCCATTAGACTTTAAAAATTGTCTTTGTCATACAAAACTTTGAATGAAGTCAAGTTTGTCAATGTATTCCTGTAAGGTATGTGGTTGTCAGGCATAAGGAAAACTTTCCCTATCTCAGTATCTTGAAGATACACAAACACACACACACACACACACATATGTAAAAGTCTTAAAGTTTTACAATTTATATTCAGTTTACATGAAACTAAATTTTTGTACTGAGACTGAATCAATTGTCTATAAACCATGAACCATTTATTTTTAAAAATCTATCATTTTCTGCTGATTTATAATACTACTATTAGAATTATTTACTAAAACAAAGTGTCAAAACCTGGAATCTTTCTTTGATTGAACCAGTCTATTTATTCATTCCTATGATCCCACGCTATTTGCTTTTATTTCCTTTTTTCTTCTTTGTGGTGCTAGGGATTGAACCAGGGCCTCATGCATGCCAGGCAAGCACCCTACCACTGAGCCATATTCCTAGGCCTACCTTCCTATATTGATCATTTTAACTTTTAATACATTTTGATATCCAGGAGGCAAGTCCTCCTACCTTGTTCTACTTAAAATTGTTTTGGCTATTCTTGGCTCTTTGTTTTTCTAAATACATTTTAGAATACCATTGCTTTTAAAAAGCTATTGGGATTTTTTATTTTGATATTACTTTATAAAGCCCTGACATTTTTAAAATAAGTTAACTTGCCATCCATAAGCATCCCATATCTATTTATTTAGTTCTACTTTTATGCCTTTCAATAGTTTTATTTTTTTTTTCTTAAAATATCTGGATCATTTGTTAGATTTATTCCAAGGCATCTTAGAAGTTTTGTTACTTTTTGTTACTTTTGTTAAAAGGCATGGTTATTTAAAGGATATTTTTCTGACTTGAAGGATTTTCTAACTTTGTGGCCAGTGAATAGGGGTGTTAATAGTGAATGTTGTACTTTACTACCCAGGTATCCCCAGATGTGGGATATGCTACCAGTAGACAGCCCCCAGTTGTTGATCCTTACCTACGGTCACATGCCTTTCCTGAGAAGCCTCACATGCGAAGGCTGATTGACAGGAATAAGACTCGGTCAGCTCACACCAACTTGGGACCACTCTGAAGGGTCATCCCAGATCTAGAGTGCCACATCTTCATTGAAATCACATCTCAATTGATCTTCTCCTTTATTCAGTACTACTCTTTCTGGTCCCATTCATAAATATCAACCTCAAGAACACTCTCTAATAAACTTCCCATACGTTAACCTCCATCTCGAAGTTTGTTACTTAGAGAATCCAGTCTGAGAGTGTCAGTTGAGGAAAGCAGATGCTAAGATAAAATTTTGGAGTTGAGGTATTCTTAGCCTCACTGGCAATGAGAATTCATTACTGGCACACGTGACTGTTGGTGGTGATACTGTTAAAACTTCCACCAGTGGTAAAACTGAGAGGGTGAGAGCAATGCCCAAGAGAATAATATATCATGCATTTGGATAAATATGGGACAAATGATAACTAGACAAACAGTAGAACTGGGTGGTAACAACTTGGATTTATTAGTCTTTTGAAAAATATCAAAAGGCTACTAGAAATTATCAATTAACAACTACATTAAAAACCAAAGGATCTCCACAGCATCATACAAAGTCTCTCTCACATCTTGTAACCTAAGAGTAGTAAAGGAATGTTGCAGCTCAGGCCAAGGACATAGCTCTAGGAGTAGCAGAACTCCAAGGAAGATTAAGCTTTCAACTAATATAGGTCACCTATACAAGTGCATAGGCCTTGTTGGGAAAGAATGAACCTGTCATAGGGATCAGACATCTAAGTGGATATACCTGAAACTTGTATGTCCCTCACATTACCCTGAACCCTCTGAGCTTCCAGATGTGACCCTCTCCTCCCTGTTAAGATATAGTTCTTTCCCTCTTACTTGAAAATGTTGAACAACCTCCCCCACCCCCAGGACAACATTCATCCCCCTCAGAATCTACCTCTAGCTCCCCTCCTTGCAACTAAGACAGTAACCAAGGTCAAGTCACAAAATCATCCTGCTAGTGACATACTGAGTCTAATAAAGAAGGAGAATCTCCATACTGCTTTCCATAGTGGCTGCACCATTTTGCATTCCCACCAACAATGTATGAATGTACCTTTTTCCCCACGTCCTTGCCAACATTTGCTTGTATTCTTGATAATTGCCATTCTGATTGGAGTGAGATGAAATCTTAGTTTTGATTTGCATTTCTCTAAGATGTTGAACATTTTTTCATATATTTGTTGATTGATTGTATATCTTATTCTGGGAAGTGTCTGTTTAGTATGGAGATTTCTCAGAAAACTTGAAATGGAACCACCATTTGACCCAGCTATCCCACTCCTCCGTTTATATTCAAAGTACTTAAAATCAGCATACTACAGTGACAGTGACACAGCCACATCAATGTTTATAGCAGCTCAACTTGCTAAACTATGGAACTAACCTAGGTGTCCTTCAATAGTTGAACAGATTAAGAAAATGTCATATATATATAATCTATCATATATATGATAGAATGCTATTCAGTTTTAAAGAAAAATGAAATTATGGCATTTGCTGTTAAATGGATGGAGTTGGAGAATATCATACTAAGTGAAATAAGGCAAACCCAAAAAACCAAAAGTCAAATGGTTTCTCTGACATGTGGATGCTAGTTCACAATAGGCTGGGGCGGGGCGGGGGGGGCACTAGGGAAGAATAGAGTTACTTTAGATGAGGTAGAAGGAAATGAAGGGAGGGGAAGTGGTATGGGGGTAGGCAGGTAGTAGAATGAAACAGACATTATTACCTCCTGTACATGTATAACTACATGATCAGTGTGATCCTACAATATGTACAATCAGAAAAATGAGAAATTATTTTCCATTTATGTATGATTTATCAAAATGCATAAATGCATTCTAACGTCATGTATAATTAGAAGAAATAAAAAATTAAATTAAAAAAGGAAAGAGAAATGCAGAAAAAAAGAAGCTGCAAGGCCTAGAAAACATTTCCCAGAAGATCCAGGAAAGCATGCATTGGACTGGGTCCTGAAGATGCTGGCTCAAGGGAAGCAGAACATAAAATTGAAGAAGGAAGAGTTTATTGATTTATGGGCACTCTGACAGGACATGGGATTTAATGCAAGTCCTGTTAAAGACCCTGGGAGATTGTACAAACACCCTGCTAGGACGGTTCTCAAAGGTTAAAAAGCAACAGCTCAGGGGATCACAAACTACAGCCTACTGACCAAATTTGGCCTACAGCTTATTTTTATCCCACAAGCTAAGAGTGTTTTAAATTTTTTAAAGGGGTGTAAAAACTAAACAAAAAGATAAGCAAACAAGGCTGTTTGTGAGCCAGAAAGTCTAAACTATTTACTATCTGGCTCTTTACAGAAAAGGCTTGCTTGACCCCAAACCACATATGCAAAGGTAGAGGTACTTGAATTGCCAAGGCAGAAAGTAAGAGAAATGATTATGATTCAGAGAAGTGAGTATACAAGTGTAGACATACCATGTAAGATTGAAAAATTTACAGGTGACTATGCTTCACTGGATGACTCAGAATAATAAAGAATGTGCTAGTGAAAGGGAACCAACCTCCTTAAGTCCAGTCATTCTGCATATTCTGCAGGCCAGGTATGACAGCAACAGAGGCTATAACAGAACTGGGCTCTTTGATAGCAGTGGGGATACCAGGTCCCTGAAGTAATAGATGGTGCACTTAACTGTTAGCAACCAGGGGACATGCAATTATTTCAATGAGTAGCAGGTTTGGAGTAGCAGGCTTATTGACACTGCTTATCAAGAAAAGATAGGACTGCTATTATACAATGTAGGCAGGGGAGAACATATTTGGCATCCTAGTGATGTATTTGTGTGTGTCTTGGTGATTTCTTTCCCAGTTTTGATGGTAAATATGTATAGATTTTGCAACCCTGACCTGTGACTAGTCTCAGGTCACTCAGGAATGAGGATCTGGGTCACTCACCAGAGATAATCATAAGTGCTAGTTAAGGGTGAGCAGGATCTAAAATGCATAGTAGAGCAGGGATTAGTGAGAATTTCTTACAGCCTTAAGGACAACTATACCAGTGAGTACTATGGTCCATTCTACTAATCTTGATATTTTGTTTCTCCCAAGACTCTTGCATTAGTCAGTTTCATGTTACTACAATGAATTACCTGAGGCAACTAACTTATAAAGAGAAAAGATTTATTTTACTAATTATTCTGGAGGTTTTGGTCCCAGATAGAGGAGCCCCATTGACTCTGGTGAAGGGCCAGATGGCAATGGCAAGAATCATGTGTCAGGGCAAACCACTCACATCATGAGCTAGGAAGCAGGGAAAGAGAGGGAATGATAAAGGTCACACCGATCCCTTCGTGGACATGCCTTCAGTGACCTAAGAAACTCCCACTGGGCTCTATGTCCTAAAGGTTTACAGCACCCTGGGAACTAAGCCTTTCAAACATGGGTCACTGAGGGACAGTCAAGGTCCAAACTGTAGTGACTCTCACTGGAATCCTGAAGGAATGGCTCTCAGAACAAGTAGGCCTCAGTACCTTCTAGATTGCCCTTCAGGACTGAAGAATTTTTTCCCACAGAGCTAGTGCCAATAGTTAGGCCTCCTCTGTTGGCCCTCTTAAAGAATTATCTTGGCAGAAAAGGGCTGCCAATCCCAAAGTCACATGCCTCCACAGGTCATCCCACATCCAATGACTGCTCAACATGGGCGTAGAAAGGCCTAGCCTCCTTACCCTGACATGGGACATTTCCACAGACGCTTTCCAGTTTCAGATGATCCTGTGGGATTTTCCAGGGTCTTCCTAAGGTCACATCACAGTTTAACATCTCCCTCTCCCCACACTGCTTCCCTCCTTTTCTTTTTATAACTGTTGATATCAAGTACTTTCTTACAAACTGTCTACACACTAATCTGCCCCAGGGTCTTTGGTCTCAAGGAACTTACAATAATCTTTTATCCAGCAACCTTATTATTAGAGTTATTTGATAGTTTCTCGTGGATATAAAAATAGATTGTCTGAAAAACAATAAAATGGTTTTCTTCTCTTCCAATCCTTACATCTTTCATTTCTTTGTCTTTCCAACACCACTGTCTAGTGTTTCTAGTGCATTAATGAATAGATGCCAAGATGACAGGCATTCTTGCCTCTGTCCTCTTTGATGGTAACACCGTAGAGTAAAACGTGTGCTCTTAAATTTTGTTAGATATATCTTATAAAATATTCCCCTCTTTTCTGCTTTGCTAAAAATTTTATTATGAAAAATGTTGACTGTTTCAAATGATGACTGGTTTTTTCTGCCTTTTTTGAGATGATTATATATTTCTTCTTTAACAAATATGCTAAATGACATTACAGAAGTTCTACTGATTAACCATCTTACTACTAAGCCCTGATAAGTTTACATAACGTATACACACATAGAGATGCATATATAAAAGTTCTAAAGATAGAACTAGATTTTAACTTGCCAATATTTTATTTATAATTTTTGGCCCCAAGTTTTTTAATGATTATTGGTCTGCAAGTTTTCTTTTTCATTGTGACATTTTCTGCTTCTAGCCTCAAGTTTATCTGATATTTTATCAGTTACACTAGTGTATATGGATACTTAACAAAATCTAAAGATAGTCAGTGTTATGGTTTGGATATGAGGTGTTGCCCAAAATCTCCTGTGTTAATGCAGGAATATTTGGAGTTAAAGTGATTGGATTGTGAGGGCTGTAATCTAATCATTACTTGATTTGAACAGCCTTGTGCCCTGGAAGGGTGCATCACGTCTGTGCTCCCTTACTCCACGCCCTCTTTCTGCTACCTGACCTCTGTCATGGACTGAGCAGCTTTTCTCCACTGGGCCCTCCCCCCATTATTCGGCCTCACCTCCTCTAAGTTGTTCTTCTCAGGTATTTTGGTCACAGTAACACAGAAGCTGACTAAAACAGTCAATATGTCTATCTTTCTCCAAATTAATGCCGGAACTTAGAACACTTTAAACTGAATCAGTGCCTTCTTGTTTTACATATTACTTTTGTACAACTTTAAATTTTTCCTTGTCTTTTTCCTCTACATCACACCATTGTTGACAGTGTTATATAGTCAATTCTAATGAAGATGTATCTCATGCTTACTAATTTACATGTTCATTATTCCTCTTGCATCTTACTCCTAATTTCTGGATATAATATGTCAATGAAATATTCTATGCTCAGCCAAAGAATGGGGTGTTAAAAATAAAATTTTATCTTAGCACATTGACCATATTCTACTTGGAATTTGTAGTAATTCCCAAATACAAGAACTTAGGTCTACCCTCTATTTTTGAAAATTCTTTATCTCATCAAGTCTTGCCTTTCTCTACCTCCTTTATCTTGCCTTTAGGAACTATGATTAATATACACATATAAGCCTTTTAATTCTATTCTATAGAATCTTCACCTGTTTATGTATTTCCTGTCATTTTATCACTCATTACTATTTTCTGGATAACTTTTTTAGATCTACTTCCAGTTTACTAGTTCTCACTTCAACTGAATCCCACTGTAGAAGTTCTAGAATGTTTTAGTCAGTTTTTTCCAGTATGCTTTTTCTTTTATTATTTCTTGTAATAGCTTATCCCCTTCTTATATTTTAAAATCCCTATTTTATTTTCTAATCATTTTTTAAATTATTGAAATAGCTCCTACAAAATGACTCTACTATCTTAATATTGGGAACTAATTTCAACGTGTCTTTTTTTTTCCATGTGTGCTAATTCACATTCACAGTGAATTGTTTTCCTTTATATTTTGCAACTGTGCATCATGAGTTCATGTTCAGCAGGCACCTATCTGCGGGAATCCTATGAAACTTAGGTTAAAGCTTCATCCATCCACCACGTGAGTTTATGTTTTCTTCTGCCAAGCACCCAAGGAATAGCCCTTTTTAAAATTTATTTATTTTGATTCATTGTACACAAATGGGGTACAACGGTTGTTTCTCTGGTTATACACAAAGTAAAGTCACACTGTTTGTGTAATCATACATGAACATAGGGTAATGATGTTTGTCTCATTCTGTTATTTTTCCTTCCCCCCCACCCTCTCCCCACCCCTCTTTTTCCTCTATACAATCCACATCCACCCTTCCTCCATTCTTGTCTCCCTCCCACCCCACATTATGTACATCATCTGCTTATCAGAAAGATCATTCGGCCTTTAGTTTTATGGGATTGGCTTATCTAACTTAGCATATTCTCCAACTGCATCCATTTACCTGAAAATGCCATAATTTTATTATTCTTTATGGCTGAGTAATATTTCATTGTATATATATACCACAGTTTCTTTATCCATTCATCTATTGAAGGGTATCTAGGTTGGTTCCACAGTCTGACTATTGTGAATTGAGCAGCTATGAACATTGATGTGGCTGTATCTCTGTAGTATGCTGATTTTAAGTCCTTTGGGTATAAACCAAGGAGTGGAATAGCTGGGTCAAATGGTGGTTCCATTGCAAGGAATAGGCCTTTTTATAAAGTTTCTCATCTTGAGGATTTCCCAAATTTTGTAGGCAGGATAAAATCAAATATTAAAGGAGCAGAGTTCCATGGCAGATCTTTTTTCTGGTCTTTCAAGCAGTATCTTTCTAATGCTCAGCACACCATATTTACCCATGGTGGATAAACTGTGTTTTTTTTTTCCCCCTTCCAATCTGTATGTGCACCCAAAACGATTCCCTAAATAATGGGGCTTCTCCCCCTCAATAATCCTTAGAATGTTTTCCTCCAAAGGAACTAATTGGCAAAGCAGAGTTTCCAAATAGAGCAGACCCCTGGCTAAGTTTAGGAGCAGGATTTTTATCAGCTTCAGTGTAGACACCTACTAGCATATTAATGAGGAAAGTCATCCAGGAAGGAAAAGATAGAGGATAAATAGGGACAGGAGGGAATTGATATTTTTTGGACACTAACAGTACATCTAACCTCAAAAACACTTTTTGTGGCAGATGCTCCCCACAATTTGCAGATGAGGCCCAAGACCACACAGCCAGGACAGGGTCTAATCCTCAGAAGGATAGTCCCTCAAGTAAAGGAAAGTTTAAGTCAGGTAAAAGTACATTTCTAAGTGGGCCATGGGAACTGCTCTTCTTGTAGACTCTGCTTTAGCCAATCATTTCCTTCTAAACTGACCCATTTCAGTTCTTCATTTCTTATTCTTTCCAACCTGTCCCCAGGTTTCAACAACGATCCCACTGATTCACTAGGGTGGAAGATTAGAAATGGGAAGGGAGGAACTCCTTTTGTTCACATTTGTTATTGGTGCATTATAGTTGTACATAATGGTGGGAATTTCTGTTACATATAAGTACATGCACACAATGTAACAGTGTAATTTGACCAGTATCACGCCTGCAGTTACCCCGGGAATAGAATGACTGTTGAGGCTTTATCAGGCCCCCCACCCTGCCTGTGTCAAAACATCTGTAGCATTCCCCTCTAAGAGATGGCCCTACTCTCTTGAAGACCAGATAGATCAGTGACATAAGATTGCAAAGTAATTTGATTCCGGAACTCAGAATTTCCAGTGCTCCAGGACATTCTTTAAAATCATACAGTCATCAGAAAGCCTTAGTACCAGCTGTATGGAAAGTGACTCTGCAGCTCTCACTTAATTCTGGTTGCATTACCTCATTCTATACATCATTCATGACAAGCAAGGAACCACAGGGCTCCCTTGGCTAAATCCCCTTGTCCTTGACCCAGCTCTGATTGATTTGGCCACTTACTTCATGAATGTGATAAATCCTACAGCTGAAAGAGCTTGTGCAGAAGTTTCAGTGCAGCAGGTTCCCTCCAGGTTGTCACAACAAGCAAAAGAAGCCAAGGCGAACAGGAATCCTGACCCACTGCCGTTTTCCTGTCTTTCCCATGTGATCCACATTGCCATCACTCTGGCAACTAAGACGGAAAGAGTTAGAGAGAGGAGATTTTTTTAAATTGCCTTTGTATGGTCTATTTATGTCTTCCAACCTGGTACTTTTCCTTGAACTCAAAGAGAGCACTGAGACAGACTGCAGCGTGACTCTTGCACCCCACAAACATGAATACATTTGCACTTCAGCAGCTGCTTGTGCTGGGAAGGAACCAGGAGTCCCCATGGGCCTTGGGGGCCCATCCATCTTTCCTGCATGTCAGGGCAGCGACTCAGGAGCATGTGACCTGGGACCTGGAAGTGAGGCAGCACTCAGCCATGCCCCAGAGGAACAGTTCTTGGAGGATTTTTGTCCCGTCTATACACATAGCTCTTCTACCTCTCTTCATTACCAGGAGTTTGAAACTCTCTGAGGAGGAAGTAAAATGGAAGCAAAAGGATTCATTTTGGAACTGCTAGAAGAGTAGCAGCATTTGGGGTTGGAGGCAGTAGATATTTAGAACTGAACCAGGACACTCTGTCCTGGATTCAAACACAATTAGGTAAAGGAGTCTTCTCAGCTTAAACCTATTCCAATTATCCGTACCCTCAACCCTCAATAAAGCACTGGAAGGATGGAGCTGCAAGAACTAAATCATCAGAGTGAGATTAGATGATGTCGTGTACTGTGCATGGGCTTGAAAGCAAAGGTATACATTTTAGAAAGACTTTCAACATTGAGGGTCAAGCAACAGGGGTTTCATATTTAACTAGGAGTGAAGCAAAATTTCTATTTCTCCAGAATTCCAATAAGAAAGGTTTTTATTTCTGAAGTGTTTGGGAACAGAGCAGTCTTTGCTTGACACTTGCCACAGTGGAATAATAAGCAAGGCACAGAAGTGTCACAATTGACTTGTATTTTTCCCAAACTATGCAATGTACTTTAAAAACCGAAGGAAGAGCCTAGTCAAAAAAATAAAATACTTATTACTCTGTTTTCAAAAGGACTGTTTTTATAATTGCTTATGTGAAAGGAGCCAGAACTCAACTAGATCATCTCTTGAGCCCTGCTCTTACAGAGGCCAGCTAATCTGTAATTCAGAACCACTCACCATGTACCCACGGGTCCTTCTGAGTCCTTTAATTCTTGTATTATGTAGACCTTAAAACCAATCACTGGAAGAAAGTCTCAAAGTCAGCTTAAGGTTAATTTCCCTCAAGAAAGTCCTAGCTTCTCTTCTCTTGGAGCCTCTCTGTCCCTACTTTTTAACTGCTTGTCTTCCTCCAACCTAACCCTAACTAGATCTTTCCTCCCAAGTTTCGCCCAGGGGCTGGTAGAACTGACAGAAAAGCTCTTTAAGAATATAGGGTTTGCTACTAATAGCAGTGACACAGGCCATTGAGAGTCAAGGCAGCCAAGCAAGGAGATCTGTCAGCCTGGATTAGCTTTCCAGCACCTGGGAGGTAGGAGTTATTTATACATAAAAATAGACAGAAAAATGTCTGCCCTCATAGGCCCTTGGTGTTTGGAAAGGTTCACATGGATCCATATCCAGAGGTTTCTCCCAACTATCCTCCAAGCCCAGCAGCAAACTTTATTTTGAATCTGGAATTAATGAAAGGAAAGCTTCTTTCAGACGGAACCAAAACCCATGACTGTGTGGTTATGTATCTTCTCCCATGGATTTCCCATCATTTAACTGGATCCCCAGGAACCTATATCAGGAGCCACATGTGTCACAGCATCCTCTTGGAGACACCTGTCAAAGTTATCAGTGATTCCTTTATTAGAGAATGGTTCTGGCCTTCTACTATACTCTCTGGGCATCCAGGAACCCACCATACTTCCTCTATGTTGAAGACAGAATCTCACTTCTCAGCCCTGGTAGGATTCCTTTTCTCATCACATCACAAACCACAAGACTCAAATCAAAATCTTCTCAAATAACTGCATTCTAAAGGAGCATTTTGAGGCTGATTTGCTAAGTCCCTGGGTCATAGAAGCCAGAATTGAAGATGCCTACAGATACTTGATGCCAAATTTAGAGGTTAGGTGATCACAGAGGTAATTCACTTTGCTCAAGCAATGAAATTATAAAATATTCACATAGGCCCTATTTTGGGGCCTCTTTGGATTAGGTCACCCTGTGCTGCAATGGTTTCTGATCCAGAGAAGCTTACAGTACCGTAGTACTGAAAATCTTCTTCTCAGTATCTCACGTGACGAGGTACACACTCACTCACCCTGGATGTCTTTGGGAAGTGGTAGCCCTGTTGTGGGAACCCGTACAGTAGCCAGAGCATTTTCCTGCACTGTCCAGGCTTCCAGCTCCCAGTTCTGATCTTCTAATTATACCACCACCCTGCCTTGTAGGGTGTCAGGAACTAGGAGACTATTATCATCTCCCCATCCCTATTTAGGTCCTTTCATCTTTCCTCTGATCCAATTCCCTGAGTCCTCACCTCCAACTACTCCTTCTCCTTGTCCTTCTCCAAATTCCCTAAAATCCTATACTCCTAAAATGAGCTTTACAATCAAAGTGATACTCCAGATGCTTTCTCACTGAGAAGCCAAGAAGTCAGCTGTCACCTCTGGTCTCTGTTACTCCAGGATTCCAGGTATGTGTCCCAAAATAGGTCTGGCCTTTTGTGTTGCCTTCTCTCATTGCAGTCCAGCTCCTCAGTCACTGTCTACTATCCCGGCTCCCCTTTGGCATTGGTACTTTCCAGGTTTCTCTTCTTTTTGAAGAAAAACCAGGACTTTCTTGAGGGAAATTAATGTTCCACATTATTTTCTTTCAAACTTGAATAGGCTACTGGTAAGCACTCCCAGAAAGAATGTGCCTTCTTGTCACCCTGGTTTGCAAAGAGCTCCCATCTCAGTGAATATTTCTACCAATTGAATTCTTACGATACCTTAAACTCTGGAAGGAGAAAGCAAGAAAAAAATATTTGTCATTTTAGACTCTGTTAGTACATCTAGCAATTTTCTAGAGAAAGCAACTTAGCAAGCCAGGCAGGATCCACCTCAGAAAGGATTTGATGGGCTAAGGAAGGGTGCTTGCCAGTGCACCACCTTGGAACTGTGGAGAGAACATTTCCCCCACTAAAATAAATTCTCCTGCCCTGGGCTTCTTCCTAGGGCTTTGTTGCTCGGGAACTCTGCTTTCTTCTCTCCTCCTCCCCCAGGATCTGTCTTAATATCCTTTCTGGGAGCTCAACTATGGCAGGTGTCAGGAAGCAAGTCTGTGGGGACAGAACAGCCCCACCCTCCTCCAGAAAAGGACAGGGACCTACGCTTTGCTCTGGGGGAATCCAAGAGGCATTCATTTCAGGAGCTCTCAGGCCCACAATACGCATCCCCACAACTTTGGGGGAAGAACATTCCTATTTTAACAGGTCCTGAGCGACAGCACTGTCCCCTTTACACTGTGTGAAAGAAATCTATTTCCCAACCGTTAGCTTCACTTATTTTATTTTGTTCAGCCTCAATAATCAACTGGTTTACTATAAAATGTATAACATGTATAAAATGTTTAAAATTTACTATAAAATGTAAAGTGAAGGAGTGGAGGAATGGTAGCCAAGGAAGCCCTGGTGTCTGGAGTTGCATTAATAGGCAGAGGCACAGCTAAGAGGTATATGAGAGCTAAAAGTAAGTCACTAACTTACCCTGTTTATTCTCATGTACATATACAGGGACCTAAGAGAGAAGTCCATCCATGGTTCCAAAGAATCAGTAAAGAACACTGGAATTAACCACAGCCCACCATCACCCAAAAAACAGCATCCCTGCCCCTTTAACAATCTTTTAAACAAGAATATTTCATTGTCAGGTAATCTGTCATTCATATTTGAGACTACAGAACCACCAGAGGTCTCCTTATCAGCCATCACAGTGAGTAAAAAAGAATAGAACATCAAGCCATGGCAATTGGTGCTCATGGTGAGTGTGCATCCTTCCAGAGTTTACCTACAGAAACATATGCACTTTTCCCTAGCAACAACTGACTATTTAAAAAATTTAATGTTTTAACATTAACATGAATAATAATAGCTAATAATAATTGTGCATTTTAACCTATCATTTATTCATTTAATCCATTTCATTTAAACCATGTGAAGCACCTCCTTTTTAAAATGAGCAGGCTCAGAGACAAAATCCCTTGACAAAACCACAGCATTCATGAGTGCTTGAGTTTAGACTTGAACTCAGATCTGGCTACTCACTTCAAGGATTTAACCATATTTCTATAATGTTGATTATAATCCAAATGTTGAATGCTAAGAGTTTTAATCTTTATTTTTTTATAATATTCTAAACTCTATTAAAATACGGCAAGCATCTTCATTACAGATTGACATAAAAATGTAGTTTCTACTAATGTTTTGTTTTTTGTTTTTTGTTCTAATTATTTATACATGACAGTAGAATACATTTTCACATGTCATACATAAATGGAGTACAACTTCTCACTTTTCTGGTTGTACATAATGTAAAATCACACCAGTCGTGTAATCATATATGTACACAGGGTAATAATGTCCAATTCATTCTAACCTCCTTCCTACCCCCATTCCTCCTCCCCTCCGTTCACTCCCCTCTGTCTAGTTCAAAGTACCTCTATTTTTCCCTAGCTACACCCGCTTACTGTGAATTAGTATCCACATATCAGAGAAAACATTTGGCCTTTGATTTTGGGGGGTAGGCTTATTCAAACTTCATTTGAATGACAAATTCTCTTTCCTTCAGCTACTCAAGATGATTTTTCACACATTTAAATACTTCAGTTAAAACCCAGTTTGTGCACATTTTCTCAGACTTCTGGATTTAATAGCACATTCTGGGTGTGGCTCACAACGAACAAAACTGGTTCAGGGAATAAACCAAATTCCACTTCACTCTATTTTCTTTAAGAAAAATAGCGGTTCGATCTAAATGGAATGACCCCAACCCCAAGTTGCAAGCTCCCAAATGCTTCTCTGGGACTACCTTGGTGGTGGTGGTAGTTTGCTAGGACTGTCATTAAAAACGTCCCAGGACCTAGCAACTTAAACAGCGGAAATTTACTCTCTCACTCTGGAGGCCAGAACTCTGAGATCAAGGTGTTGGCAGAGTTGGTTTCTGAGTCCCCTCTCCTGGGCTTGCAGACAAATGTCATCTCCCTGTGTCTTGGTTTTCCTTCTGTGTCTGCCTTGTCATAATTTCCTCTTCTTATAAATACAATAGTCATATTGGATTAGGGCCCACCATATGACCTCACTTTACCTTAATGAGCTCTCAAATATCCACCTCCAAGTACAGTCCCATTCTGAGATTTGGTGATTAGAACTTCAGCATATGAATTTGGAGAAGACAAAATTCAGTGCATAATTGTATCCTAACAACATCCTTTTATAAGGTGATCTGTGTTGTATGATATAAGTGCTTCTGACCCAGATAACTAGGAATTTAAACCTCTATTTTTTTTTTCTAAATGCTTTTGTGTTGTCCATCTGTGACAAAACAGACAAGTTATTTTGTGACTAACAGTTTTTATTCAAACAAAACACTTAATGACAATTATATTACAGTTTCCACTTTAGGAGACATCATTGATGTCAGCTGTTTAAAAAAAAAATGTACAAATGTTTTCACCAATTACAAATTGCCAATTAGTAAAAAAAAAAAAAAAAAAAAAAAATTAGATTCCTAAAAATAACTTCTTATTGTATATATCTGGTACTCAAAACTTCCCAACATTTAATGAAGAGAGTGCCCAGAGTAATCTACCCTACACATATCTCTATGCCTGGTAATTCCATATGAAGTTTCAAAATGTTCTAATAAGAGGTGATTCAGATGTGTATGTAAGTTACATCAATCTCAAGCTACCATTTATGTGGTACCTACTAATTTCACATATTATGCTAGAGTTATGAACATTAAATCTTTTTTCCCCTCAAAATTCTTACAAGAGAGACATCATTGTCTCTGCTTTACCAGGAGGTAGATAGAATATTAGAGATATTAATGAATTGGTCAAAATCACATGGTTGTTCAAGACAGGTCTTAGATGTAAACCTAGTGCTCTATGGCTTCGATTTTTTTTTTCCACCACTTCTTTCACTTCTGAAGATATGTAGCAGTATACTCTAAGTGACACAATAACTCAGAACTTTTCCTGGGCCATAAAAATATCCAATCTAGTTCCATCAACTGTTAGTTCAAGTAAATAAAATAACAAGAGCATCTTTGTTTCCATGCTTTAGCTACAAAATCAATTAAGGAGTATTTACCACTGGAAATAAAATCTAATCTGTCTTTGGGTGATGATGAATATTGAGGTAGATACATTTACTTTACCAGTCAACCCAAATAGTAATCACAAGGTATTGTGTGCTATGTCTGGACCATGGTCTTGCAAACACTTATTTCATTGTTTAATTTTGCCCATTTTGTGCCTGAGCTTCCTAGTCAACACGTACAGAAGGCAGGAGCCTTTCCTTGTCCATCTTCATTTTTTATTGCAGTTCTGAGGGATATGATTCGAACAGGGCAAGTGCTCAACAAGTTTCACGACTAGCTTTGGTCTTTATAAGATGACCCAGAGAAGCTCATGGAGAACTTGGTCACAAACCTCACCATTATACAACAAGGTATCCAGGAAATCCCTAAAACCACTCCCCAGACCTGGTCTCTGAGGATTGGCTGGTTGGTGCTGATGAAGAGTGCTTTGTGACAATGGTGCAGTTTCATTTTATAAGCAGGAGGTGTAAGAAATCTTAACCAGTCCTAACTGGGGAACTTACTCCTAAGTAAAGCAGAATTCTGTTTGGGGCCCTCATCAATCTGCCCAAGAGGGCTGACAGCAGCACTGTCAGTCAAGTCTACCCGTGAGCTGGAAAGGCCTTCCTTCCACATGCTGAGGCTGTTGTCTTCTTTCTTCCATAGCAAGACTTGATCCTCATGGTCAAAGAGCAGATTTCTTGAAATTACAACAACAGGCAAAATCAGGGTAATATGCCTAGAATTTTATTCTAAGTACGTAACTAGGCACATTACATCCCTTTACCTAGAAGTAGAAGCACAAAAGAACATATAAAGACATTCGATTCTTAAGACTAAGTCATAGAGCCCCCCTGGTAAATATAAAGGACACCCTGATGCCAGAGATGAAGAGGTCTTCTTCAAAAGAAAGAATTGCCTTTGATGCTAACTCACAATAAGCGGAGTGGGATAGGGAAGAATAGAGTTACTTTGGATTAAGTAGAGGGGAGTAAAGGGAGGAGAAGGAATATGGTGGTAGAAAGGATAGTAGAGTGAAACAGACATTATTACCTCATGTACACATATGACTACATGACTGATGTAATCCTGCAATATGTACAGAGAAGTGAGAAATTATACTCCATTTATGTAATATCTATCAAAATGTGTAAAAGCATTCTACTATCATGTACAATGAATTAAAACAAATAAAAATTTTTTTAAATGAATGAATTGTCTTCAATACATGAAACCAGCAATGAGAATATAATTGGATGGATATTGGTAGACCTGGTCTCTGAGGGAAACTGTAATCTTCAAGAAGCCTGCTAGGAGACACGAATGCTTCTTTAATCTGGCATCTCCTTTCAGTTCAGCATCTCTCTGCAGGTCTGCCGAACCCTTCTATTTGTCCTAGAATGACTCTGCACACTGTTTCACACCTCAGAACACTAAGAAAACTACAAATTCCTTAGCCTATTGAGAACAGACTTTTAAAAATAATAATAGATTGAGGTAAGTTCATGGACTTACTGATCCTTTAAGGAGGCAGAGATACTTTGAGTTAGAGGAGGTTTGAAAACCAAACAAGCTCTAGGGATTTAGAGCACTTGGGCCATCTCAAGACTGGTGTGAAGCTCTCTCTTTTCTGAGAGCTTTAGCTATATCACAGCTTCAGGTAGGTTAGAAAGACATTGGCATCTAGACATAGAAGCAAAGTTAGGGGCAGGGAGCTACTAACCCCCAAGGAATAAGTTTCTGCTAAATCTCTGAATCTGAATTTTCTTTCAGCAGAAGACACAGTTTTGCAGAAAACATCAATTTAGATTCAGGAAGGAGGCCATAAGTTTGTATAGACAAGATAAGAATAAAGTAAGGACAAGAAGAAGAAATCCAAGGTGCAAAGTATGGTAGAATACAGAACCTGGACTATTCAAGCCACCACCAGTAATGCTTATACATGCATTATCTTAGTGCAAACTTGGTGTTCAGCCTCCCAGAGAGCAATTCTAGAAAGTGAAAGGGGACACTAGGGTTCCAAAAGTGAGTCACACCAAAGTCATCACTGCACAGCTACCCACCCCTTTCATCAAGGCAGAAATGACTCCATATTAGCCACAGCTTCCATGATCTCATTAGCAAAGATATTAAGAATCCACTGTTGCTCTCAGAGTGAAGATTGAAACTGTGCCACAAATTATTTCACCCAGAACATTTCAATTTGATTGGGCGGATGGGCATGGGGAAAAATAATGTCCATCTCCCCGTGGTACTTTTCCTTAATCTGCTTTGGAAGATATTTGTGTGATTGAAATGTGTCCCGATGTATGCTAGTCCAGAGAAGGGCCTAAATGAGACCTTCTGAAGATTTGGAGAATGGTTAAGACACTTTCATTACAAGTAAGCAGACTGACCAAAAGGCAGCTATGGCCTTATACAAACTAAAATATCAGGGGTGGATCTGGCTTAGTGCATAGATGAATTCAGGACTCAAATAATATTAGGATTTGACTCTCCCCTCACCCCCACCCCGACACACTTTAATTAGCTCTGCCTTCCCCAGTCTCAATCTCACGTGTCTCTATGATGACAAAAGCATAAGGGACCTCTCAGCCCACAAGAGTCCTATTCCAGGTACAAGTCTTAGTGCATCTGATGGGGTCTTCAAACCCAGATTGCATCGGAGTCAGAGGGAACTGGGCCATGTGGACTATTAGAAAATGGGAAATCAGGCATTGGTTATCAAAAGAAAGGGCGAACACTGATGGTCACGAAGTATGTGTGCCCACTCCAATGAGGGAGTGGTCTTGAAGCTGAGGTTGGAAGAAACAGTTGACCTTAGTATAGATTTCTCTCCAGAAAACAGAACCCAGGATAAAGGTTTGCATGTAAGCCATATCTTTACAGAAATGTATTAGGAAATGATTGGGAGCTGGAAAGGATAAAACAGGAAAGAAGAAAAATCAATGCAAGGAAGACTGCAGGTGTTTATAGAAGGAGGGACCCAGGAAGGAGCACTTGCTGACCAGCCCCACCTTCCATTGGTCAAGGATTATCTATAGATGTTAGTTCTCATTTCCAGATACATGTACGCATGAGAATGGCCTAGTGGTTCCTGAAAATATTCCACACTGTAAAGTCAGAAAATCCTGAAAGCAGAAAGAGGGAGATAGATAGTATAGCTGGTTTCTATGGCAACAGTCAGGGTCAAAAGTAGGGCAAGAGGATGTGAAGTAGGACACAAGAATTCTTGGATGTATCTTTCCTCCTGATACTTAAACTGTTTTGCTTTGTTTTGTGTATTGTTTCTGGTTAATTTTTAACCAAGAATAACTGTAAAGAGAAAACACCATGGGGCTGGGCATGTAATTATAGGAGGAAGAGCAGAGAAAAACCTGGGCTTCAATCTTTACTCAGCCATCAACAGTTTAGTCTTTTAGTCAATTAATCTATCATCGGTAAAACATAAATGTCAATTATGCCAACCTTATGTGATTGTTGGGAACATTATTAGTATGTAAAGCCATACTGTCACCTTATTAAAAATGTTATTTCATTTTCACTTTTTTTTTTTTTTTTTTTTTTTTTGGTACCAGGGATTGAACTCAGGGGTGCTTAACCACTGCGCTACATCCCCAGCCCTTTGTTATATTTTATTTAGGGACAGGATCTTGCTGAATTGCTCACAGCCTCACTAAGTTGCTGAGGCTGGTTGTGAATTCATGATCCTTCTACCTCAGCCTCCCAAGCTCATTTCCACTATTCATAACAACAAAGAAGGCATCATAAATTTTAAATTGTGTGTGAAAAATAAAAGGACTTTTATTAGTGGCCTTTCTAACTACTTCCACCTCCCTTCAGTTTATGCAGTTTGCAATTCATGATATTTAAAACAGCGCCTGAGCTGAAGATGCAGCTCAGTAGCAGAGCAGCTGCTTAGCATGTGTGAGGTCCTGAGATTGATCTTCAACATCATACACATACAAAAAACTTCCAACTCATTGCAGAACCAAATTGTATATCACAGCAACAGAAAATAGAAAAGCTTTAAAATGTCATCGATATTGCTGCAGGATTCACTATCAAGATTTCTCCCAAATTCTTTCTTTCTTTTTTTTTTTTTTTTTCCTTTGTACCAGGGATTAAACCCAGGGGTGCTTAACTACAGAACCACATCCCCAGCCCTTTTTTATTGTTTAAGACAGGATCTCACTGAGTTGCTTAGGGCCTCACTAAGTTGCTGAGGCTGGCTTTGAATTCACAATCCTCCTGCCTCAGCCTCCCAAACTGCTGGGATTACAAGCATGCACCACTGTGCCCAGCTCCCCCAAATTCTAATCTGCTGAAAACTATCACCCATCACTTTTTTTAAAACCCACTCAATCTAAAACAAGGGAAGAGTTATTTTCTATCTAGCAATGTGGTAATGCAGTTTCCAGGAATTTAGAAAAAAAAATACACAATACATTTGTTATCACTGACAGCAGTTCAAATGCCTAAGCATTTGCTTTCCACAGTTTCTGAAGAGTATGCTGGTGGGTGGGGGGGCGGATATGCTGACCCAAACATAATCCCAAACCCTGTCTATGCAGTTCTCCCCTCGGCCCCTGAGATAGGGACTGCATGTCTCTTCAGAAGCTTCTCTAATGGCTCACAGAAGCCCAGGTGCTGAGCACCATCAAATCATCAGTCTCACTATCCTCTAACTGTGAAAGATCCTGGCTTCTAAGGGACCAAATGCAGAAAACCATCTCTTCTCTCCTCTGTTTTTCTTCTCCAAACTGAACTTAATCCTGAAGTGATTTAAATGTTTTCAGCAGAAAGTCAAAACAAACCTGAGTAAGGGTGAACAGAGATGGCTCATACTGACTCATGTAAGAGAAATTCTTAAATGCTCAAGTCTCCTTTAGTTCCCCAAATACTCTGACCTCTACATGGAATTACATCACTCAATGCAGCTAGAGGCAGTTTTCCAAAAGCACCTTGACTGCAAATCAGTATCCACAGGTGTTTAGGAAAAGGTCTAATGGCTCTCTTTAAGATATCCTCAAAATCCATCCAAAAGATGAACTTCATGGATGTTACATAACATACATTTTAAGTCAGACCAGCCAAATGTATTCTCCAAATGTGACAAAATTCTACCCAGCTTTTCCTCCATCATGCTAGTAAGCAAACAGACAAACTTCCTTACAGATGGAAAAGAAACCAACAATTAAGCCTGACCGGTAAGGATTTCTCAGCTCAAGTTTTAGGAAAGGAGAAATAGAAGGAATGATAGAAATTTGAGCAAAACCATGATTGAGATGAAGTTTTAAGATAAGGAAAAAACTCTAGTGAATGGGGGGAGGAGGAAAGAGGTGACCTCAGACAAGTCATATACATGAAGGTAGGTGGGAGCTGGGCTAGACCGGACAGCACACATCTTTCTAATGAGAGCAGCAGCTACTCAGTTCCTGTTGCTCTGGTCACATATATACTCTGGCCAAGTATTGCCAGGTTTGTCTCTGCCATCTCCAGTGTGGTTAATCAGTTTGGCAGTTCAAATTCTCAAGACAGACAATATCATTGATCAGCTCGGCCTAGGTTCTGGTTCTCCTGGGAGAAGGTGTCTACTTTTAGTCCAATAAGCTGTGACAAAAGGGCCTGAAGAGGGTCAGGACACATGATCTATTATCTATACCAGAAGAATTTGGAGAAGGAAGAACTGATTTATTAGAAGAGGGATATGGGAGGGATGCTGCAGCAAAGCCTGTCTCACAAACCTAAAAGGCAAATTGTAGACTCATGATAGTCATGCAATTATTTCCACCCTGCAAGAGACTCTTCCCACGATTCCCCTGAATGCAGATAGGTACTGTATTGACCTCTCCAATCTTGCATTGCTTGTTTCAGCCAAGATGAGGATGCAAAGTAAATAATAAGGCATCACCACCTCCTGCTTCTCCACACTGTTATTAAGGCTGAACATGTTTGGCCAAAGAGAAAGCTGCCTGAGAAGTACAGCTGCAGATGGCTCCAAAATATGCCATGTTACCCAAACACTATTGCTACATTCAGAATATAAAGTCTGCAGTAGAGGTAAACTATTTATTTCAACCACGGCTGCATAATCCAAGATCGTCTTTCTAAACAGAGAAAAAGAACAATGTCCCCAAGAAAATAATGAGACTATGGACATCTAACCTGCTGCAGTATTATTTTTAGACTCTTAGCTTGGGAAACTGAGGGCAAGACTCAGGGGTCAGCAAAATTTGATCCAGAGAAAGATGGAGAAGTCTTTGCTGGTATGCCTCCAAGAGACAGAACAATGAGTACTTCACTTTACAGAAATAAAGAATCTGAAACTCAGAAGGGTTTAGAGTTTAATGTTTTCTAATAGAATTTAGGTCTTCTTCCACTCTAGGGCTCTTTAAGTGTCTGCAGCAGGTTCTTGGTTTGAGGTGGAAGAACCAGAAAGCATATGACATTTAACTCTAAAAGCTACTTCTTTCTAAAGACCAACTAAAGACATCTGTCACTTATCAAAAGTAGCCCGTGCCTTGAAATGCAATGATTGAAGAACAAATGTTTCTTGACTTGACAGAGCCTGTTTATAATTACAAAATTAGAATAGACACTTTTTAATTTAAAAACCAAGAAAATGACTTTACTGTGCTATGAAACCTATATTAAAATCCTCTCAGACAAGTTAGTTTCTGGCTAAGCTCTTGTTTTCAGATGGCTTTGCTCTAAAATTTCTTAGACTTATTCTTTGACCACCGATGACTTTTTGGCAACCTCCAAAAAAGGAAAAGCCCAAACTACATCCCTCAAACCTGAACAGATAATATTCTACCCCTAGTACAGATGTAGTTGAGGGCAGAGTGGCTAAGTCCCATAACTTGAGTTCCTGTCCATCTTGCAAGAAATTGGGGAGGGGGCACTACCAGTGGTCCTAAAGGCTATCTGACCTAGCCCTGAAGGAACTGAGGCTTAAAGCAGACAAGTGACAGTCTGGACCCTTAACCCAGTGGTAGGAGAGCTAGGGCATGGTTCAGAAAGCCCAACTACTCAGTCAACTGAAAGATAATTTTGAAATTTCAAATACCACCACCTACTACTTCCCAGACTGTGTTCCTGAAAACATCAGTCCTCTAAGTAATTGATTTAATAAATGGGAAAGTATAAGAAGGAAGACATGGAGGGAAGGAGAGAGGGGATAGAAGGGAGAGAAAAAGGAAGTCCATCCAGGGCCCATAAGCACCGGAAAGGCAACACACCGCATGCCCTTCGTGAAGATTCACATGACACACTAGAGAATCAGAGAAAGAAGCCCCGCAGTAAGGAAGTCTGTTGAACTCAAAACTCTTTTTCTAAGTCCCATCTATTAACATCCTACAGACCTAGTGTTCTAGGAAACATACATTGGGACATGCTGACTTAGTGAGAAAAGAAATGAGTTTCAAAATAATTGGGCTGGAAAGTAAAGAAATGGAAACAGCCTGGCTCGGGTCAAGCAGGAGTTCAGAAATGGCACCATGTCATCTTCGTTTTCTTCCCTGGCTCTTTTATCCTGGGACTTGGGAAGATCGGAGAGTAAGGGTGTCCTTGAAGAGCAAGGACAAGGAAAATAAAATTTGCTTCTTGAGTTTACCATTAAAGGTTTGTGTAAAAGAGTGGAACACAGATCTGCCTCTGCCACTTTTCTCCATGGGTATTTAAATCCCTACCAGAAATATGAAGCTTAGAATAGTATTCCTACATATTTATAACCGCTTTACAATGAGCTACCAGGATTTTTCCCTCTTAAAGTTGATAAAATTACATTCCTACCTCAGAAACTGTGAGAGAATCAAATTTGGCCTTTAAATAAACTAATTTAAAGGTTTAAAAAATATTAAAGACTTTTAAAAAAAAAGGAATAGGGGACTCAAATATCCCAAACTGTGAAAATGTCACATTTTTATACTCAAATGATTCAAAATAGATGAACAGAATGCTTCCAAACTTTCTAAAAATATGCATCTTCAGGCAATAAAAAAATCAATCTAAAGGGTCATTTATTTCAAGGACCTAAAAGCCCAATTTAGCACACCAGTGAGCCCACACAGCTGACTGGATCTGGGAGACCAGGGCTGAAGAAAGGTCATTCACACTCCTCCCTAGCTCCTTAATGATATGTTTAGCCAGGCTAATTTTAGACCCATCGGAAGCTTTTGATTCAGTCAGCCATAAGGTGTTGGTGACAAGTCTGTGGTCAATGGCAGGCGTGGGCTGAGCTCCTTTTGAAGTCAATTGGTGAGTTCATTCCTGGAAGGAGAGTGTCAATAGGTAGTCACAGGAACTGCTCACCATCCACATCTCCTGGGAGGTCTTTTCTCCCCAGCCTATTTACCTAATGTGGGCAGGAGACTGTGGGAGCCATCAGGGGAAGAAACATATACCCATCCCATTGCCACCTTTTCAACTGACCATTCAAAATTATCTTATGCTTTCACTTAATTCATAACTATTTCAGTTCAGGCAGGAAGGAGCTGGGTTCAGGTCGACCTGAATAGGTGGAGGTTGTGATCTTAGGTCAGAGGAAATGCTTTAAAGATGTCAGAGCTGGGCCTGCCTCATAGTTATTTGAGGATGGAGGCTCTCTGACAAGTCTTTTAACAGGTGCTTGAACATAGACAAGAAAAGCCTTCTTCTTTCTTAGATTCAGAAAGACATGTGCCCACACCAACTTCCAGAAAAGGTTGTTCCTCTAGTTCACATTTCACCTAGCAATAGCTGCCCTTTTCTCTACTTTGTCAAACATGATGAGGGGGATTTCATTACCCAAATTTCTTTAGTCTCATAAGCTTTTTTACCAATCAGCCCAGAGTGTACCACGAGTAGGTTCTATTTTGTATCATGTGCAATTCTGTACAATATATGCTCAGTAAAGGTATCTGTAGCAAATAAAACATTGATGTTCCACTCAAAAGCTCACCAGCCAAAGCAGGGGAGAATGCCTTTAGTACTGTCATTCCCTAGATTTCAACAAATTCTGATGTTCTAATGGAAACTTGGACTAATCTGTTACCACCCTTCTGTTTTATAGAATGAAACTTAAATTTCCTTAGTAATTTAGCAGAACCAGGAAATGTCCATGGAGCAAAGAATCTAATACTATCTAAACTTTATTATTTATTCATGTTCCTCACCCTGGGTCAAAAGGTGTGGAGAACAGCAGAAAGAAACGGTGGTGAGGAGAAGCAAGGAAAGATGAAAAAATTAAATGAGAAAACAAAGTCAATTAATGAATAATTCCAATAATAATTACACTTTTCTCCCCAACTATTTTCTATGTTCTTGTTGACCTCCCAACATAAATCAGATACCAGCTTAGTCTCAGTGGATACCCTTGGTTACCATACCCAAGGGACAAAATGGCAGAAACTTCTACACGAGTTCCATTTTCCAGCTTTGAGACTCTAGCAGTTTTAGTGTTTCCTACTGTAACTGTGCTGATTTTAAAGTGCTGATCTCATTGACATCTCTGCTAAACATCTGCCACGTGCTAAGAACTCTGCTGCATACTTTAAGGAACATGGCTGTGAAGGAGGCTTAGCCTTGCCTCTAGAAATTCAATTTAATAAGAGAGAAAGAAAACATTCCTCCTGGTTACAAATTCTAAAGCTGTGACATTGCATAGCACTGATGGTAACACCAGAGGATTCAGGTGCCTTCAGAATGGTTCAACCTGAGTGTCTCAGGGGGTCAAAGAAGGCATATGTAAGTTCTAGTTAGAAAGAAACTTTTATCAAAGAGGTGGCTTCTTGACCTCAGCAACTTAGCAAGGCCCTAAACAACTGCATTGAGACCTTGTCTTTAAATAAAATATAAAAAAGGACTGTGGATGTGGTTCAGTAGTTAAGTGCCCCTAAGTTCAATCCCCAGTACCACAAAAAAAGGGGGGGTGGACTTCTTGAGCTAGACATCAAAGTATAGAAAAGGATACTGATGCGTGAAATCTCTGGGAAAAGGAAATGACACAAAGGTTCAAAAACAAAGGTCTATTTGGCAAATAGCAAGTAGATCAGTTTTGTTAACATGGAGGATAAATAAACAAAGGGACCTGGCTGGAAAAGTGTGTTGGAAGCCAAATTACAGAGTATTAAGAAGTCAGATTTAGAAAGTTTGGTCTAAATTCTACAGGTGATGGGCAGCCACTGAGAACTCTGGAAGGCTCATCTTTGGGCAGATTAATTGGACCCCAGTGAATTATACTAGAGATGAGAGATTCAGTGGAAGATATCAGCTTCTTAGGATGATCCAAGTCAAAGATGAAGAGCACCAGCAGTGAGAATCTAAAAGAGGCAGATTCACTAGGCATTATGGATACAGAAAGAGCAGGAATAATTTGGTGTGATGGCTAAGGAGCATTTCCTATGGTCCTTGTGATGAAAATAAAATTCCACTATGTCAAATGGCCACTTGAAAGTGTTAGATTGTGAACCTACCACTGAGATGTTCTCACTATTGCTCAATAGTGTTGAGTAATTGGATGGTTTTGCTTTTGTAGGTTGATAATGCTTCATCTGTTGTTAAGATTTTTTTTTAAATTGCATCATCTCTTCCATATGTTTTCAAAGTGTAGAAGGACCAGAATAAGCAGACAGACACCAGATATCACAGATATCTCAGACTAAAAAAGACAGGGAAAGTTTTATAATCTCTCTCATGTATAAATACAGCAATAACTATATAGTGGTAGACCCATGACTGTGGAATATAAAGGAGACAATCTATTAATACTATCCAAATCAGTTATTCTGTTATACCATGTCCTTCCTATGTGTCAAATATATGTCCCTGCCTCTATATACTTTTTCGTCACAAACATCAATAATGTCATTTTAAAAGTTGACATTATTGAATTTGTAAGAACCTGCCTATGGAGAGCCCCCTATTAATAAAGAATTCAGTCTGCACATAACATTTCTCTACCACTAAACTGCCTCAATCACCTAGTCATATGCAAAGGATTGGGAGCAGGAGCTGGGGGTATAACTCTGCAGGGGGCATGGTGTGCAAGGCCCTGGGTTTAATCCCCACCAGGAGAGGATAATGTGGGGACAAACAATAATAGCCCTTTCATCTAGATTAGCTTCTAGTTTAGACACATTGTTGACTGTCTTCCTCAGGTAGGTTTCCCTGATAAACTAGAACCAACCTAGCCCCATGCCCACCTCACAGAGTTCTCTATATGATTTAGATTTTCTTTACGTGTACTATTATTCTTTGCCTCCCTCTTCCCTTCTTCTCCCCCCCTGATACACTGCAACCATTTAGTGAGCACTTAGTATACACCCAGCACTGGGCCCAATGCTACAGATACACAGACAAAGGCAACCACCCTCTGTTTTGTGCAAATGTTAATGTAAAAAATCCATGTGCCTGGGAATGGAACCACCATTTGACCCAGCTAACCCACTCCTTCGTTTATATCCAAAGGACTTAAAATCAGCATATTACAGTGATAAACAGCCACATCAGTGTTTATAACAGCTCAATTCACAATAGCTAAACTGTGGAACCAACCTAGATGCCCTTCAATAGATGAATGGATAAAGAAAATGTGGTATATATACACAACGGACTATTACTTGGCTTTAAAGAAGAAGGAAATTATGGCATTTGCAGGTAAATGGATGGAGTTGGAGAATATCATGCTAACCGAGGTAAGCCAATCTCAAAAAACCAAAGGCCAAATGTTTTCTCTGATAAGTAAATGCCGATCCATAATGGAGGTGGATGGGCAAGGGAAGAATGGAGGAACTTTAGATTTGGCAGAGGGGAGTGGTGGGGAGGGGACATGGGGGTGGGAAAGATGTTGGAATGAGATGGTCATTATTACCCTATGTACATGTATGATTGCACAAATGATGTGGCTCTGCATTGTGTACAGCCATAGAAATGAAAAGTTGTGCTCCATTTGTATACTAGGAGTCAAAATAAATTCTGCTGTCATAAATAACTAATCAGAACAAATTTTTTTTAAAAATCCACATGCCATGTGGAATGCCTCCCTCATAGACCGGCCATCGTTACTTAAAGCTGTTGATATCTGAACATGAGCACTCCGTGAGGGTTACATCATGGACTTCAGAGTCCTCAGACAAGGATGTTGGTGCCAGCTGGACCACGTCCTAGCTATGCAAACCTGGCAAGTTATCTAAACCCTCTGAGCCTGTTTCCCTCTTCTGCAAAATGGAGATGCTTGTACTAGTACCAACGTCAGAGGGATTTGGAAAGAATTTATGAGATGATTCATGCAAAAACTTTAGGAAAGCTTCTGCTATACACTAAAAATCACTGGATAAAATATTATCATTAATGGCATTAATATCTGACCTGCAATGAATCTGAAAATGACCTCTGGTGACTGTGATGGTGATCGTTCTTTTAGCAAGTGAGAATGAAAGACGACTAGCATTTCACAGAAGAGTCTAGAATGTCCATGTCAGTTTGCATATCACCGGAGAAATGCTTCTTCAGCCTGTACTCATGTTTTCTGTTTAGCTTCTCTCATTTTCTTTTACCAGAAAATTTTCATCTGCTCCTGATGTTTCTTCTCTATTTACAGACACAGCATTCAGTTTGCAAAGCCAGTAGTCCTGTCAATGTCGTCACCACCCAGGGCTGAGACCCTGAAGGCCTGATCTGCAGCACGCAGTGAATTAAAACCACTACCCATCCATGCAGTTGCTGGTATACAGGGCAGTTTACGGGATCAAGCCCCAAAAGGGGAATATAACAGAAATCATAGAAGCAGGCAAAGGAGAAGTTATGTTCCTCATGCAAACACTCAAAGCAATTAAAAATTAAGGAAAGAACGAACTAAAACAGAAGACTGCAGT
This sequence comes from Sciurus vulgaris, assembly GCF_902686455.1. Taxonomy (NCBI): domain Eukaryota; kingdom Metazoa; phylum Chordata; class Mammalia; order Rodentia; family Sciuridae; genus Sciurus; species Sciurus vulgaris. The sequence goes on along the minus strand of NC_136466.1, from coordinate 115,127,207 downwards.
GGGGAGGAGGTGGAATTCTTTAGAAATCAAAGACCGTGCATCTTATTCTCTGAGGCTCTAGATCATGGCTTAGATGAACTTATGGCTGTTTTCAACATTTCTATTAAACACAACCAACAGCTGGACTCTGGTTGTCAATTGCCAGGCAGGCTACACCCCAGGGGGCTGGAATGCATAATCAATCAAGGCAGGTGGCAGGAAGTTGGTTATCAGGGAACTTTGCACATACTTTCAAAAGCCAGAGTAGGTTGCACCCAATCAAGTTTTCAAGGTGACTCTGACTTTCTTCAGTGTTCCTCACCCCCAGCTTCCTCCTGGGCATTTTGAGCCTATTTACCCCACATTCCAGGAAAAGGCACAATCTCCTTCAAACACCACACCCTCTTTCAAACATTATCTGCAGAAGCAAATTTAGCATTATAAATTACGTCACCACCTTGCTGCAGATTATGGACCCAGAAAACAATGTCCCATGTGGGCCAAGGTGATCAGGCAACCTGGAACAGCATGCTGTCTGAATTGGAAGGGGGCAAAGCCTCTTGCCAAGCAGATGCTTTTGAACCCAGCAGATCTAGGAATTCTCTTTTATTTATTGCCTTTAAAAATGCAGATAGGAATATGAGATGGAGAAGTTTTCCGTGCTGCACAATTTATGCTAGCTCATTACCTCCTGCTAGACTCCAAGGCTTTGTAACGGAAATTGGCTCTGATTTCTGAGATGGGCATTACATCATAGTCTTCTTTTAGCACATTATGTCATCCCTGCTGAGACGCATTATCTAGGGTTGGCTCAGCAGTAGCGATTTTTGTGGGCCGACTGCAGTGTTCCCAAAGAACTGCTGGGAACCACAGATTGAAATCTGAAACATTTATCTTCTAAAAAGCTGAAAAAGGGGAAAGATGTTCACGTCGGACCCCATTTATTTTCCTTAACCCTCTCCTGTCTCGATTCCTTTTAGATCACACTGCTGCAAATACCAGCAACAGACAATGTGCTAAGTCTGTGCAGGACCAACCACTGAGATAATCACCATTAAGTGTGCCTGAAATACTGCTCCCTATCAAGGGCTAATACACCTGACACAAGCCATGATTGTCTCAAGGGATGCTACAAAATCCTTAAAAGAAACCACCTGGCACTTGCACATGGCTAACACAGAGCACTCTAATTCTTAAGATGGTTAAGAAAAGAATATGTGAATGAGACTATCTGCACACACATACATATACTGGCTTATCCTTCTGACCATGTTGTGGCCACAAAGACAAATTCTAAAAGAATTGTATTAGAAATCATTTTTATGCCAGGAACTGAACTGATATTATCTCTTCTCATTTCAACCATGAAATTAGAAGCCCATTTTGTATCACTCCATCCTAGGCAGGATTAGAAACCATTGCACAGAGGGAATAGAAAGATGCTTTCAGGATAAAGCAAAGATATTCCCAAACCCCAGAGAATCCCAATACCTCTCTCATCACAAAAGCATAATTATGGGGGGCCAGTTTCTAAATACTGAAAGGAAATGGAATACATTCAACCATGACCAAATTACAATTCCCTTCTTACACACCAACTAATGAGACTTGTTGGGTGGGGAATAAATGCTGGGGGAAGCACTAAAAGAAAGTGTATGATATTCCTTTCCCCCACCCACCTGTGCATTTTTTAAAAATTTTCTTCATAGCGAATGCCTTTGTGCTCTCAATTACTTTTTGTGACTCTCAAATGGTAGATGCACCGAAGCAAACAGTCTCATAATTAATCTGGAGGCAAGTAAAGCTAACATTTGGCCCGGCCCAAGAGCCTTGTTCTATTTCTACCTTCAGTGATTTTTCATCATGTTCTATTCCAGTGCCCCAAGGATCATAAAACAAGATGGCAGGCTTCATTCTTTCACTCCGTCCATTGCAAGGCCAGCAATTAGTCCAAGCACTCTAATGGTGGACAGGACCTCTGGCCCCACACTCATGATGTGGGAGCTACCTGGGTGACATTCAGCAACCCCATCTTTAACACCTCTTCTCTCATATTTCATATTTGTTGCCATTTGTCCTTAGCACCTATGAGGGGCCAGTGTAAAGATTGATGGAGTGACCCACAGAGGGCTCCAAGGCTTTCAGATGGATCACTGTGCTATATAAGAGTGTTAAACAGCTAAAAGCATTTGCAAAAATCCTTTTACCCTTTTCCTCCTTTCCTTTGTCCCTTCATCTCCACCCCTTCTCCCCGCTATAAGAATTTTATGATCTGAAGGCCAAAATGCTTTAAATCTTAATAACTACATGTGCCACTCGGGATCCTGAAAGGAAACTATATATACTCTACTTGACTTGTTCCAAGCTTTTATTGCAGCCAAAGTAATTGCTGCACCATTTAAAAATTCCACTGAAAAAGCGAGTAGCCTTCAACATGTTAAGCTGATTTTCGTGTAAATTGTAAAATATTAAATGACCATAGCTTCTATCCAATAGCGAAATTACCTGGCCCAATCACTCCCTTTCCCTTTTCCGAAGGCAAGAAGGTGGGTTCATAAGCCCTGAAGGATGCATGGCTATCTCTAGATTCTGGCTGGCTATCATTCTCCAAAGACCCACTGGGGGAGGAGTCAAGCATCACTGCTCCCTCTTCTTCCTGAGACCTGTGCTTCCCAGTAGGGTATGCCCAGTCCTGAAATAAGAGTTTGCAATGTGCTTAGAGGCCCTTAATTCACTCTCCAATCAGGCCAACTGTGGAACAGAGCTCTTATGCCCTTGCCCCATAACAGGACAATGACAAGCCATGAGAGCCTATGGGAAGAGCTCTTCCTGCTGTGGGGAAAAGGACAGCAAGTCCAGTATCTGCATATAGTACTTAAGAATAAGTGCATAATGGGGGGGGGGCAGATTGCACAGTGAAAAATCAACTATTCCCTAAATGGATGTCCCAAAATCAAGGTGGAAGATAGAGGTGACCGATTCAGAATGGGGAGATCATGCACTGAACTCACTGGCTCCTGATATTATAATAAAATCAAGGCTTGAGGTGAAGTTGAAATCCTGGGTCTGTCTTCAGCTTCCTTCTCCAGCTGCCTTGGCATCAGTCACTATACTTGGGAAGCTGGCAGAAGGAAAACAAAATAGTATGGACATTCCAGGCTGCCCTGGGCAGAAGACGTGGAGAATTGACACAGCTGTCCTTCTCTGCTCCCAGAGTCACGACCAGGATCAGCTAATGCATAGAGAAATAAACATTTGGGTTCATCATTTAAGGTCTTTACCCTGCTGTCTATCAGCAGTTCCAGAACACCAGCTGTCCTTTCCACTTGATCTCTGGGTGACCCCAGAGTCCCACTGCAATCTCCTGGGTTCTTGTGGCATTTCCTAGGCTTCAGAATCTTCCCTAATTTTCAGAGAAAGCCCTCAACAATGTACTTTTAGACCTATCTTCTCAAGGGTAACAAAAAACTTCTGCAAATCCAAGTATGGCATAAAGATACAGAGCACAGAAGCATCCAGATTACAGTTCAGACCAGAAAGACTATAGAGAAGGCAGCTTTATTCAGCTTTGGTGGGAAATGCACAGGTTCCCTTAGACTGAAGATCCAGGCTATTTCTGGCTAGCATTCTTTTAAACTTCTAGGAAGCTTTCATTCCCTTCACCAGGCTGAGCACCCTGCCTTCCCCAAGGAAGTCTTTTCCTTCTCAGTAGGTTGTTTCTACTTCTTCCATCGCCTGAAGGGTGGTTCTTGTTTGCCCCTCTTATGGTTTGGATCTGGAATATCCCCCAAGGCTCATGTGTTGAAGACTTGGTCCTCAGTGCAGCAAGGTTCAAAGGTAGGGAGCTGGGGATGCAATTGGATCATGAGGGCTCTGACCTCATCAATAAACTAATCTGTTGATGGCTGAATGGACTGCTGGGAGGAGGTAGAAACTGTAGGGTGGGGCATGGATGGAGGAAGTACGTCACTGTCACTGGGGATATGTCCTGGAAAGGTACTTCTATTCCTTTCTTTTCTTTTCTTTTCTTTTCTTTTCTTTTCCCTTCCCTTCCCTTCCCTTCCCTTCCCTTCCCTTCCCTTCTCTCTCTCTCTCTCTCTCTCTCTCTCTCTCTCTCTCTCTCTCTCTCTCTCTCTCTCTCTCTCTCTCTCTCTCTCTTTCTCTCTTCCTCCCTCACTTACTGGCTGCCATGAAGTGAACAACTTTCTTCTGCTACACCCTTCCATCATGATGTCTTAACTCCCCTCAGGTTCGCTGAAAAAGAGTCCGTCAACCATGAATGAAACCATATGCCAAAAATAAACTTTTCCTTCTCTGAGTTGTGTCAGATATTTTATCACAGAAACAAAAAAATAAAAATGACCACACGCCCTAGGATAGTAGAGTGAAACAGACATTATTACCTCACGTACACCTATGACTGCATGACTGATGTGATCCTACCACATGTACAATCAGAAAAATGAGAAATCACACTCCATTTATGTATGATTTATCACAATGTATAAATGCATTCTACTGTCATGTATAACTAATTAGAACAAATAAAGATAATATAAAAATAAATGGCAAATAAAATTATATGTTAAAATGTACTCTATCTCCATTAATTCTGAATAAAACTAGATGGTGTCATTTATTCATTAATATCTATCAAGCTGTAGTGACTACGTGCCAATTATTGAAATAGGAAACATGTGAATGGATCAGGCTGGGATTCAATCTTTTAAGAAGAAGATGAGCATCAGAAAAGCTATATTAATAAATATGTTGCAGAAACATCCTGCTTTCACTAAAAAATTCCACCTCTTATTCCTGAGTGTACCCATTTCCCAACTTCCCCTACAGTTAGTTTTGGTCATTTGCCTGAAGTCTACTCAATAAAAAAAAGTAGATGTAAAGAATGTACACCATGTTCAGGTCCAGCCTGTGAGACCCTACTTGCTCCTTCTTCCTTCACTGACAGGTTTGGCCATGATCACCAGCATTTAGAAGCCACCAGAAGATGGCAGAGTCTCAAATGCCTGCCACTTGAAGGAAAATTGTCATTCTGGCCCATTCATGTTCAGAACTGGTACAAGAACAAGAAAAATTTATGTGTAGATCCATCACAAATTGGGTCTATTTACAAAAACAACCAGGTTATTCCGATCAACATAAACTATAAGACAGGGTACAGAAATTAATGAAATGATTGTTTCTTGGAGTGGAAAGATAGTCACAATGTATAATAGAATAAAATATATTGGAATCCTTGCAATAGTATTATCCCATTTTAAAAATAATATGTATATGTACATATGCAGAAAAAGAATATATAGCAACATACGGGTGTTTCATTCTGGGTGGTAATAAAATAGATATGACTTATCTACAATTTCTGATACATCAATGATGAATGTCTTATAATGAAATATAAAAGCTACGTTTAACATTTAAAAGGAAAGTATGTCTCACCATGTGCATAAAAAGGCATAGCATCTCAAAGTGGGTAAAGACTTCCTGAGGAAAGTTTGGTAAGGCATCTCAAACTAATCATATATTAATGATCCTTTGAACTTTGCAAATCTATAAATTAACTACGGCCTGAGAAATAGATCAGTTCAATTATATCACACACCTGGTTCCCAGCATTCACAAATTGAGGCCTCATCAATGGAGATCAATTTGCCAGACAGGATAGCAGAGATAATTTTTTTTTTTTTTTAAGTAAGCTATTCTCTTGGAATTGGTTAAGAGACAGATCAAATAAATTATTTCAAAATTTCCAGGAAGAATTCCACTAAGCCATAAACCCAGTTGGTCATAGCAGCAAAGGATCCCCCTTCATATTGAGGAAGAGCTTAAGTTGGGAAAAATGGAAAGACACATGTAACAAAATGAAATTGAACCTTTATCTCTCACCCTGCATGAAACTGAACTTAAAGTGGATCAAAGACTTAGGCACTAGAACAGAGAGAGACCTGTGACTAGTAGAAGAAAAAGTAGGCACAAATCTTCATCATGTTGGCTTAGGACCTGACTTCCTTAACAGGACTCCTAAAGTGCAAGAAATTAAATCAAGAATCAATAAATTGATAGATTCAAACTAAAAAGCTTCTTCTCAGCAAAAGAAACAATCAATAATGTGAAGAGAGAGCCTATAGAGTGGGAGAAAATCTTTTACCATGTGTGCCTTAGATAAAGCATTAATCTCCAGGATATATGAAGAACTCAAAAAACTTAACACCAAAATAACAAATAACCCAATCAATAAATGGGCTAAGGAACTAAACAGACACTTCATGGAAGAAGATAAACAATTAATCAACAAATATATGAAAAAAATGTTCAACATCTCTAGAGAAATGCAAATCAAAACTCTAATCAGAATGGCAGTTGTCAACAATTCAAGCAATAACAAATGTTGGTGAGGATGTGGAAAAGAAGGTGCACTCATACACTGCCAGTGGGAATGCAAAATGATGCAACCATTATGGAAAGCGGTGTGGAGATTCCTCAGAAAACTAGGAATGGAACCACCATTTGACCCAGCTATTGCACTCCTCAGTTTATACCCAAAGGACTTAAAATTAGCATACTATAGTAACACAGCCACATCGATGTTTATAGCAGCTCAACTCACAATAGCTAAACTATGGAACCAACCTAGGTGCCCTTCAACAGATGAATGGATAAAGGAAATGTGGCATATATAAGGGGAGGGGGGCTGGGGAAGAATACAGTTACTTTATATTAGGTAGAGGGGAGAGAAAGGAGGGGAAGGGGTTTGGGGGTAGAAAGGATAGTAGAGTGAAACAGACATTAGTACCTCAGGTACACATATTACTGCATGACCAATGTGATCCTACAATATGTACAGTCAGAAAAATGAGAAATTACACTCCATTTATGTGTGAGTTATCAAAATGTATAAAGGCATTCTATTGTCATTGTACAACTCATTAGAACAAATAAATCTTTAAAATAAATAAATAAAAGTAATTGTGTTCTTCCCACATGCTGGAGGATATGGGGTCCTAAAAGAAAAGCCACCCTGCTCTCTCCATACATTCTCCAAAAGTCCCTGCAGAAAGATTTCATTGTACAGCAAGAGTCAGAAATCTTGCAAACATGGTATACCGAAGTCCCAAGTCCTCATTCCTTCAACCGGAGGGATGCAGTTGACCTAAGGGGGAAAAGCAAGACCCTGACTATCCTGATGGAGGAAGGTGTTGTAGACTGACGTCCCTGCAAACATAGACAGACAGTGATTTCACTGGGAGGGCTCTTGGGAACGCCTTCATGGAGGGAGTACTGGAAGCAGAGGCAGGTCAAAGAAGAGTTGAGTTGAGCTCTGATGCAGTAAAAGTCACAGCAAAGGAATCAGGGGATCCCACAGGGCATTCTGCAACTAGGACGACCCTTTGGAGTCATCCCAAATGAGGTAAAGGCTCCAAAACTTTATACACCCTCAGGGCCCGGAGCAAGCAATTTTCCTTGACCAGTTTTCTGGGAGAGACTCAGTGGTGGGACATCAGCAGGCTATACTGCAAGCAGCTGGGGAGACAAGCACCTAGGTTCAAGGGACACACAATAGGGTCTACTATAGAGCAGCAGGAGGATGCCAACTCCTTCTAATCAGTCTATCCAGTCGTCAAAGTAATCACACCAAAATCTGCTCCTGTCATTCCTCTCAAAATTCCTTAGCAGTTTCCCATCATCCCCAGGATAAAACAAATCCTTCCACACAATCCCATGGGGGTTTTCTTAAGCCCAGGAGTTGACCCCATGCAATAGCCTCCCCTATGGAACGAGGTTCCAGCCACTTGGACATATTCCCCAACACCAGAAGTTACCACATTCTTTCATGGCTCTGCACCATGGTGCATGCTGTTCCTTCATCCTGTTTTCCACTCCTACCCTCCCACAAAGTCTCGAATCATCCCTCAGATCTCAGGGTAACTTCCACTGAGAAGCTCTTCTGTCTCCATTAGGCAGCTCAGACTCCATTTTCTCCACGTTCCCACCACTTCATACACATCTATACTGCCTGCACTTTGGCCCCTTGAAGTTATACCAGTTCTGCACATTCAGATCCTCACAAGACTGGAAGCTCCTTGAAAACAGAGCCAGGTCTTTCATCTTCCTGTCCCTGATACATAGGAAGTATTAAATTGTCTGTTGAAAGAATGTTCAATGTACAAGAAACTGTGCTGGCAACATTAACACCAGCACAGAACAGCAGATAAATTCTGATAAATTGGTGGGAGGAAACAGGAACTGGGGCCATGTAGAGAACCAAGGTGTTTATAACCAGCCAAGTGCCAGAAAAATTTGGCCTTTGTACCAATTTAACATCTACTGCCAGCTTCAGAAGCTTAACAGAATGGAGAATATGTTAGGGGTTCTTGTGGTGAGAGCAAAATTGCTTTTAGGATTCAACAACCAGAAACTTTCCAAAAGGAAGCTTTAAGAAAGAAGCATTGGCTCCATAGATTCCTGACTGAGGCTGTCCATTAAATCAGATAGTAGATTTGAGCAAGCCAATGTGTTTTGTCCTGAGAATCTTGGCCAAGAGGAGGCACTACACACAAATAACATATTTATACGTTTTTCTGTGTGATACTGATCAACTAAAGTGTTCAGAAGGGGATGAACAGCATGAAGTAAGAGGGTTTAGGCCAAAGAGAAACAGGTCCCAGGGAACAGACAGAAGAAAAAAAGAACTTGGACCATTCTGGACCCAAGTAAGGGTAAGCAGAAATAGAGGCTCCAATCTTTGTCTCTTCATCTCATGCCTGGTTTTTTTGAGGGTGGTGGGGCACTGGGGATTAAATCCAGGACAATTTGCCACTGAGTTATATCCCCAGCCCTTTTTATATTTTGAGACAGATCTTGCCAAGTTGACAAGGCTGACCTTGAACTTGTGATCCTCCTGGATCAGCCTCCCAAGTCACTGGGATTACCAGTATGTGCCACCACACCTGACTGCCAGTCCTTGTTTCAAATTTCTATTCTTAGGAGGAATGGAACTAGCCCAAACTACATGAAAAGTGATCATATATCAGTTATATCTTGAGCAAGTAACTTTTCTTTTCAGAACTCTGATACAAACATAATATGACCCAGTAATGAAGCAAAATCAAGGTCATATAAACAAACAAACCAAGTTTGCCTTTAATCAAAATAAACTTTGGGTCTATATTTCTCAATTTCCAAATCTCACTGTCTCACAGGACCAGGGAACTGTTTGTGGAAGAAAGAAAAAGTACTCTATTTCCTCAAGAAATGCCCATGGGCCACAAGTCTTAATCTGCTTCAGCTGGAGTGGAGACCAGGCGCTCATTTAAGCACACAAAGCATGCATTCTGTCTCTCCATGCCTTCTGCAGACAAGCCTCGAACGAAGTTCAGAAGTAGCTATTGCCAGTATTCAAAAGGAAGATTGCCAGCCAACCAACTGCTCCACCCACCTGAAAGCCTGATCATGATTCCATCTGAATGTAGGAGTCAGTGTCTAAATATAACCCTGAAAGCAGCCTCCCCCCATCCCTGCGCTTGAAGCTCCTCTCCTCCCAAAATAATGAAATGAGGTGGGCAGTCTCCAAACTTTGCCCCTGGGGGATCAGCTGGGGGTAACGAAACAGGAGAGCCGCCCTCCCTTTGCTTGGTTGGGGGGTGCATAGAGAACAGCAGCCCTCCACCCAGGAGTTGCCTCAAGCCCCACTACATCCCTACGTCCCCACTGGGTCCTTCTCAAAATAGATGTGGTCCTGAGGTGGGTCAGTCATCCTAGGACATTGATTAAGCTCAGGAAAGTCCTCAGAAGTGTGTCTTCTCCACCTCCCCAACCCAGGAGGCCTGCTGCAAAATTCTTAATCTCATTGGTTGTGCACCTCTGTACTTCAACCCACTCTGTTCCTGTGATAATTCTGATCCCTCTGGATGGTACTTTAATAACCAACCAATACCTGTTCAGTCCTCAGTCCCTCTTACTAAGCCTGAGATTCCTGGTGGCAGTTCTGTGTCTTTCCTCATCTGTGGACCTTCAGTCACCACCACAGTGCCAGGCATATTAGCAGATGCCCAATAAACGCTGAATTAATGGATATAATGAATGAGGGATCCCCTCCATGCTGCACTCGGTAGGTGGGACAGATGCTGGAAAGTAGAGCTTTGGGAGTTTGACTACCACTCTGTTCTATATGTGGAACATGATCCTCAAACCCCACCGAGCTCTGAGGCCTTCATGCAGAGCATGACAGTGTCATGGCCCTTGCACTCTGAATCATTCTGTCGAAATGTCAAAAACTAAATCCAGCTAGAGGTGGAAGTGCCCAGGAAGGAGTCCAACAGGGATCACATGTGGAGTACAGTGGCACTCACTAACAAAACTCAAGGTGGGCTTCTTTCTCTGCACACCCCAGGCCTGGCAAGAGAGTCTGGACAGGAAACCATCATTATGACCCTACAGCACTATAGGCCATTCATTCCAGATGTGGCTGAGGAGGCTCAGAGCCCCATGCAGCCTGTTGGTTTGTGCCAGACACAAACATTTCCTTGTAAGTAGGTAGGCTACTCTTCCCCTAGGCAAAACTTAAGGGACCATGAGTCTTTGCATAAATGGTAGTTGGTTTTGTGGAAATACGTTTCCTTATTTCCCAGTCAAGCAGAGCCTTGCTATCAAATAGGACTGCTGACTTCCTCAGGCACTGGATATCCAGGCAGGTCTCCTCTGGCCAGGAGGGGAGAGGATCAGCACCAGGGTACGTTGAGGGGCAGAGGAATGAAATTAAGCAAAAGAAAATCAGGCTGATGTCAATAACACTTACTCATGGCCAGAGGAAGGGCTATCCCCCTTTGCCCACTGCTAAGGTTTGAACGTGGCTCCCAAATTCCACATGTTGGAAACTCAATACTCGAATTTATGTTAATATTATTTGGAGGTGTGACCTGTAGGAGGTAATTAGGATTAGATGAGGTCATGGGGATGGGGCCCCAAGATGGCATTAGCAACTTTATAAGAAGAGGAAGAAAGACCTGAGCTGACCTGCTTACTCTGTTTCACCAAGTAGTTCCTTCCATCAAATTATATTGCAGGAAGAAGACCCTCACCAGAGACTGGAGTAATGCTCTTGGACTTCCCAGCCTCTAGAACCATGAATCAAATAAACTTCTATTCCTTATAAATTACTCCATCTCAGGTATTTTGTTATAGCAACAGAAAGTGTCTAAGATACCCACTTTGGACCACCCTCCACTGAGCTTCCCTCAGCATGGAATGATCTCATTGGCCCTACCAAATGCATAGAGAGTATTTATATGGCCTTTCATCTTGGCTTCTGCTGTGTGAGATAGATGGTCAAGAACCAAACAGAAACAAAAGAAACTGTTCTTTTCAAAGGTTAAGGCCTGAGACTTTCTGGCAACAACAGTCACTCTATTTTGCCTTACTGACTAACTTCAATTAAACTCAAGAAGTTTTGAATCCTTCAGTTTTTAGTCTTTTAATTACAAATAAGACAGATAAGAATATTTCTATTAAAATATTATAGAAAACTATCCTGGTTACTCATGATGGAAACTGCTTCCCATCTGAGGCAAAGGAGAACAGGGCTTTGTAGTGGTTTGGATATGAGATGTCCCAAAAATGTTCATGTGACAATAGGCAGGAAAGTTAAGAAGTGAAATGATTGGATTGTAAGATCTATAACATTATCACTGGGTTAATCCATTTGATGAATTAATAATTTGGATGACTTACTGAGTGGTAACTGTAGGCAACTGGGGCATGGCTGGAGGAAGTACATCACTGAGGGCCTGTTCATGGGGATGATGTTGTCCCTGGATCCTCGGGTGAATTTTTCTTTCTCTTTCTTTTTCTTTCTCTCTTTCCTTCCCTCCCTCCCTCCCTCTCCCCCACCCCTGCCATCTCTTTCTTTTTCTCTTTCTCTTTCCTGACTGCTATGAACTGAGAACCTTCCACCATGACTGCTCACCTCAGACCCAGAGCAATGGACTTAGCTGACCACGGACTGAGACCTCTGAAACCAAGAGCCCAAAACAAACTTCTCCTCATCTAAGTTGTTTCTGTCCGGTATTTTGACCAAAAACCTAACACAGCCCTTAACAATTTTTTTAGCAAGCTCCAGGTGACTGCTATAAAGTATTTTATTTTATTTCCCTGGGTCTTTCCAAAAACCCCATGAAATATTACTTTCTTCAATTTATGAGGAAACCAAATTTCATAGCTTATGACTCACCTCCAGCAAACAAATGGAGAAACTGTTCCCTTTTCCTCCAACTATGGTTATTAGACCTGATAACAAAGTAGAATACCTTTTTCTGGAGGACCAGAGGGGCCCACATCCCATCCTGTCTGCTTTAATCAGTCAGGTATGTATCTCAAAATTTTTGGTAAGATCACTAGGTTATACCATGTTAGAAAAGAGGGCACATAGATCTTAGGGGAGAAAATGCCTTATGGTTTTCATCTCATCCTGACTTAAACACTGGAAAATCAAGCCATGTGACTGTTTGTGATTCTAGTGAGCATGAGCTAGATAGGTTGACAAAATTTTTGTACCTTGTAAATACTTTTAGCCTATCTACAATTTATACCACATCTCTTAAGTAATTGGGAATATTTTCATTAACCTGGGAAATTCTATCCAAAGTAGATAGCAATGTCTGCATTGAGACTTTCCTATCCTGTAACTGGCAACTCATTGTTGGTAGGTCTAGAGGTAACTTACCTGTCAGTGATTGAGGATGCTTCCCCAAGACCAGTAGGAGGAAATGAAAAGAGCACTGAGCAGTCTTACAGGGAAAATGTAGAGGCTATATAAATGGTTCCACGTTTAGGAAGTGCTCTGGGTTCCTTGAGTAACTGCAGAGTGTCAGGGCTTAGCGCTCTTACTAGTTTCCTACAAGTTCCAAGGTTAATAACCCTCTCACCTTCATTCCCCAACTCATGAGTTATGCTCTGTGCACATCTGACTGACTTCCCCTATGACCTGGCAGAGAGCAAAATTAGGGCTTGAGTTCTCCCAGTGGAGAGGTGAAGCTGTGTGAATCCTATCAGAACTTCTCCCCCCATGACAGACTCCTTTCAAGTGGAATCTACCAGTTGCTAATTCCTTGGCATCAGTTTAACACAGGCCAATGAAGTAAGTAAAAAAAATAACGTTAGAGTCAGGTACAAACTATTCCTTTTGTAAAACATATTTGATTTTCAAAGAATTAGGCAAATGAGGCCCTAAGTTAATAGCTGAGAAGAGTCACCACCTTATAACTTCGCCCTGGTCCCTGAGTGCCATTTTCCCCTTGCTCTTCAACTTAAACCAGTTGCTTTTCATAAATGAACTCATTCTGTTCTGAGAGTGTGCTATGGGTTTGAGGTGAGGGTCCCCCAAAAGTTCATGTGTGAGACAATGCAAGAAGGTTCAGAGAAGAAATTATTGGGTTATGAGAACCTTAACCCAAGAGTGAATTAATCCCCTGATGGGATTAATTGGTAACTGAAAGCAGGTCGGGTGTGGCTGGAGGGGGTGGGGCATTAGGGGTGTGACTTTCGGCATTTATTTTGTATCCTGTGAGTGGAGTCTCTCTGCTTCCTGATCATCATGTGAGCAGTTTCCCTCCGCCACACTCTTCTGCCATGATCTTCAGCCTCACCTTGAGCCCCGAGGAATGGAGCCTGCTGTCTAAAGACTGAGACCTCTGAAACTGTGGGCCCCCAAGTAAACTTTTCCTCCTCTGCAGTTGTTCTGGTCAGGTCTTTAAGTCACAGCAGTGGAAAAAGCTGACTAAAATAGAGTGTGATTTTCTGAACAAAGGGCATAATAATAACCAGCTTCTCACAACCATATGATAATCTTGGAATATGCCTGAACTCACTGCAGGCTGTTTTGCTGGTGAAGTACTAATTAAATATGTTCAACTTTGACAACATAGTTTTAAGTTCAAAGTCAGATGATTTCTGTATTTGTCCTTGTTTCAATCACAGAATCTAAAAACATTCAGGTAACATGGCAGGTTAGAGATCTAGTCCATGTTACCTATTTTGAGAAGAAACTGAAAACCAGACACATCAAGGGACCAGTCCAAGGTCAGTCAGGATATCCACAATCCTACCCTGGGTCTCCTCTTTTCTCTATCCCATGTTCTCTTTCTAGAAAACCCATCCAGTTCCATAAGTTTAAATGCCACCCCCATATTGAGAACTCTTGTCCCAGACCTCTCCATGTAACTGCTGATTTTCTAACCCAAGTATCCCCCAATCCTCTCCTCCTGGCCCTATATTCCTTCATCCCAATATATTATACCACTATTCCATAGTTTCTCAAATCTAAAACCTTTTTTTAATTCTTCATTTCTCATATATTATGTATCATTTTTAATTCTTCATTTCTCATATATTATGTATCCAAGTTTGCAGTCCTAATTTTGTCTAGTATTTGCTCCACTTCCAAAAATAAATCACAAATTCAACCCTTTTCCATAATACCCACTACTCTCATCCAAGTTCATAGAATAGTTAACCTCCTGCCTGTTTTATTTCAACAGTTCCAAACTGGTCTCCCTCTCTCTTTCAAGTAGATCTACCTTGTATTAATTAGAGTTGTCTTTCTAAACCATAAACACACCATCTAACTTCCCTGCTTTAAATCCTTTACTTAAAATGCAACCTAAACTGCTTACCGTGCCTTCATGTCTACACAGTCTGACGTCTCCAATCTCTCCAACTCAGTTCATGCCACTTCTGCCTGCTCACCTCAATCTAGCCACACTGGCTCCTGGCTCTGGATGTGGTAGCTCCTGTTTCCATAGAGTGCTCTTCCCAGGCCTGTGCATGGCTCATTACTCAAGTCTCGACTCAGAGTGCCAACCACCATCTAGTGTAACCCTCAAGTCACTCTCTTTCTCATCCCCACCTTCTCCACAGGACCTCTCCTGTAGCTGAGGCTCTCTTACTTCTTTGTCTGCATACGTGTTGTCTATTCTTCCTACATAATGTAAACACCTAGAAATCAAATCTTGTTCCACCATATCCCTCACTCCTGAAAAATGCCAGACTCAACAGGCACTGCATAAACACTGGTTGACTGATGGGTGCTGAGCCAGAAGTAGAATCCAGCTCCTGTTCCAATGCAGTTCCAGTCTTATTCTGTTTTACTAGAAACAGAGATCAATTCAAGTAGTTCAATAAGGGGAATTTTTGTGAGTATACCTATGGAGTGACAAGGTATGACATCTCTGAAAACATCTCTGAAATCTAAGAACAGGAGCCATAATAGGGCTGAGTCCCACAGAAACCAAAACTCTGGACTCAAAATGGCCCTGGAGCACTCCCTAAGGCCTTCATCTTCCTTCTGACTGCCATCAGCACCATTAGCACAGACTCTGTGTATGTGCTTCTCTCTGTCCTGTTTCAACAACATTTATTCATTGCTTAATGAATATTTATTGAGAGGCAACATGTGCTATGCCACACTTGCTGTTTGCTTGTCACCTCTGTTCCTCCTTTATTACATCTTATACATGGCTTTGGCTTCCATGCCCCATCAGCCTTTTTCATGCTGCTTTTGCTTTAGTTCCCTGTTTGCTGCAGATTTCTTCCTAGGACCAGTTGCTGTTTCCATGATAAAATCTAATTGGATCAATCCATCTCTTAAAGCTGGGTCAGACATTGCAGATCACTAAGCAGCTTCTAAATCAGCAGGCTTTGGGTCAAGGGCCCAGCTCATGCAGCCAGCTGTGTTCACGCATGCTGCTTGGAGTGGGCTACAGGTGTGGCTGCTTCTGTCTGAAGGAGAGGTGGCAGGGAAGAAATGCTCAGACTTTGGGGGTAGTTTTAGACACTGGAAAGAGATACATCTGGCATTTCAACTAGAATCTTGCTGTACAATATTGGCTTAAGTCAGCGAGCAGTTTGGTGTCACTGAAGGGTTCATAAAAGAAAAGTGATCAGAGTTTTGATTTGGTAAAATTAATTTTTCAGAATGGTATGGCATGGATTATAAAAGGAAAAGACTGAAGATGAGAAGGAAAGTCAGGAACCAGCTACAAGACATCAACATTCTAAGTCGTAAGAACCTGAATTAGCGCATGAACAGTGCAAAGGGGCAGTGGCAGGCTGGCAGAGGCACTAATTTGAAGGCATTGAAATGTGGTATTGTTTCTACAGGATTTGTTCAATTCCTACAATGCAAAGGTCCTCTGTTGAGATCCTTCTGTGCATGAAGCACAGCTATCACAGGTAGATGCTACAGGCTGAAAGAAAGTCTCATGTTTAACCTCGAAAAATCTTACAATGTGTTATATATGCTTTTATATGCATCTTGCAGATAAGAAAACTTCACACCAAAGAGCTAAATAACTTTCTCAAGATCACACAAACAGAAATTGCCAAGCCAGGATTCAAGTTCAGCTCTTAAAGCATTGAAATCTCAAAATAGAGGTCCTAAGGGAACATTGGAATGAGTGAGGTTTCAGAAACTTAAACAGAAATGAGTAAGATGGGGATGCAAGGATTCACAGCAGAGGAGAGTCAGTAGGGGGGCTGGCTTAGAGGATGAGGTGTTGAGTTTGGCCCAGTACATGATGGATTTGAGGAGAGGATGGAGAGTCTGGCTGCAGTTATTTATGAAAGGGAAGAGGGTCCAAAGCTGGGGCTGTTGAGATAAGGAGGTAGAGTCAGGTGCCTGGAGGTGATCATAAAGCCTTTGGAAGAGGTGGAGACAGAGACAAATCCACATAGTCATCCAATCCTTGGAAAAGGCGCCAAAAACCTATATTGCAGAAAAATAGTCTTTTAACAAATGGTGCTGGAAAAAAATGGATATCCATATGTAGAGGAATGAAACTAGATCCCTCTCACCCTGCACAAAAATAACTCAAAAGTAGATCAAAAACCTAGGAATTAGACCAGAAACTCTGTAACTAATGGAAGAAAGAACAGAGTCAACAACATATTGACTCAGGCACCAACTTCCTTAATAAAGCCCCTAAAGAAATAAAACCAAGGATCAATAAGTGGGATGGCATGTTATGATAAGCCTTCTGCATAGCAAAGGAAAAATTAAGAGCATGAATAGAGTCTACAGAATAGGAGGAAATCTTTGCCAGCTACTCTTCCAATAGAGAATTAACATCCAGAATATATATAAAAACTCAAAAAACTCAAAGAACTCAAAAAACTTAAGACCAGAAAAAAACAAATAACCCAATTAATAAATGATAAAATGAACTAAACAGACCCTTCTCGAAAGAAGAAATACAAATGGCAAAATAAAATATGAAAAAATGTTCAACATTCCTGGCAATCAGGGAAATGCAAACTACATGGGAATTTCATCCCACTCCAGTTATAATGGCAAATCATCAAGAATACAACCAACAATTAATGCCAGCAAGGATGTGGGAAAGAGATACACTTACATGTTGTTGGTAGGACTGTAAATTAGTACAACCACTTGGGAAAGCATGATGGAGAGTCCTCTAAAGACTAGGAATGGAACCATCATATAAGGCCCTATCCAATTTCTTGATATTTATCCAAAAGAACTAAAATCAGCATGCAATAGTGATACATGCATACCTATGTAAAATTCATAATAGCCAAGTTATGGAACCAGCCTCGGTGTCTGTCAAGAGACAAATGGATAAAGAAAGCATATATATACAGCATGGAGTTTTACTTAGCTATGAGGAAGAAGGAAATGTGTTATCTGCTGGTAAATGAATGAAACTAGAAACATTAGCTAAGTGAAATAAGGAGACTCAGAAACAAGGGTCAAATATTCTTATATGCAGAAGCGAGGGAAAGAGAAAAAAGCAGAAATAAAAAGGGGGATCTTTCAAAAATAGAAGCATGACTACTAGAGGAAGGAGAGCCAGAGGCAGAGAGAAAGTGAGGCCTGGAGGACAGAGCCCGTCTGTACTCTTGGTCTTGAATCCTGTCTCAGTCAATCAACGGTTGCATAATCTTGAGCAAATACCTTCTCCCTCTCTGCTACTCAGTATGTTCTCCTATAAAATAGAGATCATAATCTTACAGGTCTAGGTAGGAATTAGTGATAGTGTATCTAAAGTGACCAGCACAGAACAGGCCCTCCATAAAGGTATCATTGCTGGGTTATTGATTCCAGTACTACAATTGAGAAATTAGTCAGGGGCAACACATAAATGGTAGAACAAATTGATCAAGCAGGATTCTGCGATGAAGGGGTGTTAAGTCTCAGGACAACATGGAACATGGAGCTGATCATTTTTTGGAAGACTGGCATAAGGGTTGGTGGTGAGGCAGGTCTAATTTCTAGTGCTGAATGATCTCATCACTAGAGGTCAACAGCCTGGAGAGGTGTGGCAAGAGTAACTCTGTCTCCTGCACTGAGCACATTAGAGCTAAGCACCTGGAGCTGAAAGTGCTGCTATCAAGCATAGGTGAGTACTTGGCACAAAGAAACACACCTCAGTCGCAGCTGGCCGAGGCTCCTCTAAGTCAGTGAGAACATCTCAAAGCCCAGAACCCAGGCTTGAAATATTAATTTGACTTCAGTAAGAGAGTGCGAGTTTTCACCCATTAGCTGAAAAAGCACTTCAGCTCCTACTTGTTGTTTTTTAGAAATAATGTTTTCTTTTCAAGAGCCCGATTCTGCTCCCCACACCCTGGAAGGGACTGGATTCAACAAACCCTGGTGTCCCCTGTCTCTCCCAAGTGTGGGAGCCAAGAGGCAGCCAGCTATTGTCCCATGTATGCCTTCCCCAGGTCACCAAGTCTGAAGCTACTTGGGGTGGGATTTAGCCCCAATTCAAGACTAAACTCTGTAATGCAAGCTGGAAAAGTCCCTAAGCCAAACCACTGCTCTAAAAAACAGTGATCTCTTGCTGAATACTTTCTACCAGGGTTCTACTGAAAATGAACAACATATAGAGGTTATCCGTCTTAGCCCTCTGTACCCAAAACACAAACGCCTCCCATCTCCCCCAGGCCACCAAACACATATGTTCTATTACCATCTAATGTCGTCCTGCCCTAAGTACACAATGTGAGCTTGGTGCATGTCTTAGTCTGTTCATGCTGCTATAACAAAAATATCAGACTGGGTGGCTTATGAACAATAGGAATTTATTTCTCACAATTCTGGAAGCTGGGAAGTCTGAGAACTTGTAAGGGCTGCTTTCTGATTCACAAATGTCTGTCTTCTGTGTCCTCACATGGTGGAAGGAAGGCATGAGGCAGACCTCTGGGGTTTCTTCTGTAAGGGAACTAATCTCATTGATGAAGGCTCTGCCCTCATGGCCTAACCACCTCCCAAGGATCTACCTTCAAATACTGGGAATTCAAATTCAGCATAAATGTGAAGGGTGCACAAACTTTCAGTCTACAGCAGTGCCGCAATTCGGATTTACTTTTTCTCTCTTTCCCTCACTTTGAGCACAGAACCCATCCAAGTGAGAACAATTACCTTTTAAGCTAGATGTTAGTGTTTTTCCTAATCAAGGCTTTGGAAGAGGATCAGGGAAAGAGTCTTCTTGGAAAAGGAGTCTGAAGGAAGAAGTTGGCAGAATTTCAGCAAACAGGAGTTTAAAAAAAAAATTAACAACACGAATCTGTTCACTAGCAAGAAAGAAAATATAGTATATTTTGAAGACAGGTGGCATGGTTGCATAACTTGGTAGCGGGGGCGGGGGTCATTCACTTCACAGTCTATGCAAGTGGTGCTCCCTGGGTTGTTCAGTGTACAACCTGTGCATCAAAGCTTGGACAGTTCTGGTTCAGGGTATCTAAGTCAAAAAAAGTGCCCAGAATCATTTCCACAGATGCAGAAGCTTTAGGCTATGGAAATTTTTGAGTTGTAATGGACTATTTTGCAGAAAATTTTTAAATGTACACAGTGAAACTCAAACTTCCCACAGAATCTTTTAGTAAACCCTGAAAGATAACTAGATGATCTTGAAGATCATCTAAACCATTCTCTCACTTTGCAGATGAAGCAGTTGAAGGCCAGAGACATAGTGCGACCTGCCCAAGGTCAACAGCCTATGCTAAAGAAGTGATTCAGATTTCCCTGCTTCCCATAGACGGTAAAAATAGGCCACTCTAACATACCTAGTGTTCAGTCTACCTGGACCCCCAGTTGAGTATTATTCATCATTGACCACCTTCAAAATGCTTAGCCTTGAGAAGACAGAGTCCCTCCAAAGTTCCTAAACATGAGCAACAGCACAACAGAACTTTGCATCAATCATACACAAACTTTGGTCCAGGAAATGAAGATTTGCTAGGAACATGTCCAGCCACAAAGGCATCATCTACCTTTTGAGCCACAAATGGTGGTGGTTTATTAAACAAATCCTTATTTAGGTAGTTTTAAAAAAAAAATGGGTTATGTCTTTGTTGCAGTTGGCTAACTTAAGGTCCCTTGGTTTCTTGGATAAATATTTACTCATTAATTTATTTAAAAGCCATATTATTTACACAATAGATTTGGAACCATTCTGGTCTATTGGGTAATTATTACCTAGTTAAAAACAGGATATCCAAGGCAAGAAAACTGATGGCCATTTCCAGGGAGAATGGGAAACTTACAGGTTACCAAAGTTGGTTTTTAAGTTAAATTCAATGTTTAACACAGTCAAGCTACTCTCTCCAATGGGAGTCTTTTGTGCGTCTGAACGTGTGGTGAGAGTTAAGTGGGAGGAGAGAGAAAGCTCTTTTACCAAAACCCAATGCAATTAAACTGCTTTATGGACAAGTTCTCTGCCAAATTTCTTATTGAAATCAAAGACACCTTTGAGTTGGTTGTCCAAAGCAGGGCAAAAAGCACCTGCAGTCACGTCTGTTTCTCATTTTGTACTCATGTAACTCAGATGCCCTGTGGATTAAGTGAAATCTGCTCCTGGCTGGAATCATGTACACCACGTGTCAGCTCAGCTTGAATTTGGAAACAGGAGCTCCGAAGGTGCCACTCAAACACGTGGCTCTTGTTTTCCCCAAGTGTAACTTGAACAAGGGGAACAGGTTATAAGGCCCATGTCCCCAGCTTCACTATAAGATACCGCAGGACTTTGCTTCCATTTAATGGTTCTGCTCCCCACCTCCACCCATATCAGTTTCCACTCCAGCTTTCAGGAGGGAAGGTCATGGCTGTGGAGCATAAAATGCTGTAGTGCTCAGTTGACAATCCAGGACCTGTGCATGAATTTACAACCATGTCCTGACACAGAGAAAGGAAGTCAAACAGAACTCATGACCAGACATCCCCCCAGGCAGCCAAAGTAGGTGGCTTATCTGTGTAGATATGATCTGTGGACTACTTAAATATGAAAAAGATTCCAGGGATCTGAATAAATTGTATTAGGGAACTCAGCTCTTACATTATGACACCAAACCCAGTTCTTTCCAGTTTTAACCCAAAGAAGTCTCTTTGAAATATCAGCACTAACGAGGAATTCTGGATCTTGTCTCTTTTATCACATTTTAGAATATAAGATTCTCACTTGCCTTCTCCCCCATCCCATTGACTCAGTAAGTATTTAATGAGTACCTACTGTGTGCTCTTAAACATCAGCATTCACAGAACAGCAAGGACTTTGCTTTCATGGAGTTTCCTTTCTAGCTGGGGAGGGGAGGTGTTGGCTTTGAACTAGCTTGGTGAATGTGTGTTCCAGATAAAGTCAAGTCTCCATGTGGCATTCCAGATTTACACAGGATAAATCAGGATGTGATAATTTGCTTCAAAAAAAGATTCAATATTTTACTAAAAAAAAAAATCACAGAAGGATTCCCTTTAAATCTATAAAACTCCTGTAGCCCTATCACCACCCTACCAAATCATTTTATTTATTCTGAAATTTTGAGTACTCCAGTTACTTTTAGATGGAGTGTCCCTGCGCGGTTCCCAGAGTACATCCCCCAAGGACCACCTCCAGCAGACAGTCACTTCCCTTGGGAGGAGCAGACTGCATGACTGCCAAAGACAGGACCACCAAAGGCACAGTGAACAAGGCCTTTGCAGGGGCTGCTCCCCAGGAGGTAACAGGCAGATCTGGAGAGAAAGCACCTTGGGGACCACATTCTTAATGGCCTCCCTAGAACCTCTGTACACCCCTTTAAGAATTGAGTCCAGGGTGAAGAAAATGTGGGAGTCAGGATAGATTTTCTGTTGCTTTTCTTGATTTTTTTCATTAACAGGTATGAGGTAACAGGCAGATCTGGAGAGAAAGCACCTTGGGGACCACATTCTTAATGGCCTCCCTAGAACCTCTGTACACCCCTTTAAGAATTGAGTCCAGGGTGAAGAAAATGTGGGAGTCAGGATAGATTTTCTGTTGCTTTTCTTGATTTTTTTCATTAACAGGTATGAGGACAAAAGAGGAAAAACAATCTCAATGAATACAGTTTTAAAAACAAAACCTGGTGAGATGAAGATGTCATTTTCCTTTTCTGACACTCTCAGCTACTTAGGTTCCTAATTATCTGTCACAAAAATCTCTCCTTGTGAGCACTAGCAGTTTGGCCCATTAGCAATTAGCGAGAACCGTTATTTTGCCAAGCTTTTGTGTGAGAAAATAAATAGAGGGCCGCCACACACAAACAGACTTAGAAGAAATGAGAAAGACACAGAGCACTTCTCATCCTACAATGAGTCTCCTGTTATTTTGCCCATGTTGGGGTTTTATTGATCAGTGACCACATTCCTCCTCAGGACCATGGCACTGCCAGGAAACTTCCTGGTCCAGCTGCAGAGTGGTTAGCTGGCATTTAACACAAAATAAAACAAAACAGCACCACTGTGCTGTTTAGAAAAGTTAATGCCGTATCATGAATCTCAGCTCCACAGAGCGGAAGGCCTTCCCACGTAAGGGAAGCCAACATGAAGCCAGTCTTGGGTGTGTCGGCAAGTCAGCTGTCTGCCTGAGAAAGATTTATACCAAAGAGTTTCACAGTCCTAAGTTTAGTAGGTACAGGTACAGAAGGGTATTTAGAAGCCAAATGAGCCATTCTTCTAGTTAAGAGTTTTGCTTGAGAATAAAGACTCTGCTCCCTGCAGCCACTGTCATTCCTGTTGGCCCCAGAGGAGTCGTCTTCTTGGAGGGAGAGAAGAATCTATCTACTCATCCAATGGGGTCAAGATGGGAGGAAATTAAGTGTTTTTTTCAGGCGCCAGTGTTAGAACAGTCCAAAGAGACAACAGCAAAAACCAAGTCTAGTACACACGTCCAACCTAGTTCTTCAAGGTCTCTGCTGGCCTCAGGGTCTAGATTTTTCCTGTGCCAAAGGCCAGGTCCAACACTGACCTTGGGGAGAAGTTCCAGTTCCCCCAGGAACTGTGATAACTGCCCTCTGACATAATGGAGAGTTACACTTTCAGAGGAGGACCACATTCTTTTTGATGTAGCACTCGAAGTTCACCTTTGGCTGCGACTTGAGTTAAACAGCATCTATGCAGCTATGAATGTGAGGCACAGTATTGTGTCTGAATCAAGCAGAGAAACTCAGTTTAGTTTATCCGTAACCAGACCCCTCCTGACCGGAGGCACCGAGTAGAGGTGCGCCTAAGGGTGAGCATCTCCTTATAGTCCACCTGCCCCCACACATCCTCCATTCATGCTGCCAGCTTCCTCAGTAGATTATTTAAAGGAAAAGAACTGAAGGATATTTTCGTGGGAAAAAAGGAATCCTTAGGCAAGCCCAAGTAACTGACAACTACCAAAATGAAATTCAAGCCTGGGACTCTTGGTACCCTAACTATAGATCACATAGGAGCAGATAAAAGTCTTTGAAAAAATTACAAAAGTTACAGAAGACTTACAGCCCATATATTAAAAATCCCTTCTGAGAGGGGAATGGGGGTAGGAAGGACAATAGAGTGAAACAGACATTATTACCTCATGTCCATCTATGACTGCATGACCAATGTGATCCTGCAATATGTATAATCAGAAAAATGAGAGATTACACTCCATTTATGTATGATCTATCAAAATGTATAAATGCATTCTACTGTCATGTACAACAGGCTAGAACAAATTAAAAAATTAATTTAAAAATCCCTTCTTAGGAGTCACACAGCAAGTTAAGCCGGTGGTTTATACAAGGATATCATGGCTTCTTAGAACCGTCTGCCAAGCCCCAGGTATGATACCCAGCACTGTGATCCAAAACCCTGTATTTCAAATGACACTTAGGTCTTAGAATAAGATCAGATCCCAAACAGACACATACGAAGGGAGAAGGTATATATTTGATGTCAATTTGATATTGTAACTACTAATAAGATCTATCAAATAAATGGTGGAGGAGCCCAGAAAGACCAACTCTCTTCATATTTAAGAACCATCTGAAATGCATAACAAGAGTATATCTGAAAAGATGAGAGGATTGAGATTCTGAGTAGAACACAGAGATGTGCTTCAAAAATGTGGATCAGTCACTTTGTTTACCTTTGCCACCGTTTCTTCTGTGTGAACTACTGAAAGTTAGCGGTTTAAATCACTTCGCCAGTTGTCCCCTGGTAATCATGTTTAGATGTTGGGCTCACTGCCCTTCGTCGCTGCTCCGCATCTCCCCATTGTTTCAGCTCTTTTTTCAGCACCAGGCTTTTCAAGACATCGGCATCCATTAACTCCCTCCGAAATCCAACGGTTATTGAAGAGATGGGATTGGATTTGTTCTGTGATAAGGGACTTTTTCAATCTGTGAACTGTCCCTATGTAGTATAGTTATAGGACACTGTCCCAGAAATTGTTAGGAGTTTAGGATATTCTGCCAAGATTCTTGAGAGTGGAATTCTGCTATTTAATTAATTCTAATCACCAAAAGCTTTTGAAACTCTACCTCCATGTCGGATTCCTTCTCCTTGGTTCTCTGTGTTTCCATCAGGAACAGGGTCCAACACAGCCCTGTTTGTGGCCATTTTCACAATGACCTGGAAAAGTCCCCTCTGGAAAGCTCCATCTTCACGGTGGACATCATTTGTAAGGACTGTGCAGTAGTTGCCATGGCTACATCTGACCACCTCAGTAAGAGTCACTGCTTCCAAAGCTGAAACAGAGAGGTAGCTCCAGCCTGACCTACAGATGGCCTAAGGACAGTGTTGTGCCTGCACCAGAAATGTCTCAGGGTTACCTAAACATTATGAAAGCCTCTTCACAGTTTGGTGCTAATGTTAATAAGTTTAAAACTGCTCCACACATTTACTAGTGTTGCTTAAAGATTTGGGCAGATTATAAAGATAGCACTAATTCTGAGGTCTCCTGGCTTGATGATGTTGCTCCCTTTGTCCTAGAATGCTGAGCGTTTTGTGGTTTTTCCTAAATCATTCTGAAGAATTCAAACCTGCTGAAATATTGCACATAGTGCTAAAAAGACTCATCATCTTAGACTTGGATTCAATTTGGCCAAATCATAACCAGACTTGAACTCAAGGCAAACCAACCCACAGACCTGCTAAGCAGTATTCCTAGACTTCTTTATGATTCTTCATTGATACCAAGAGAGTTTTCAATTCTTTATCTCAATCATCTAAACATCTGGAGAATTTAGTTCACGAGGAGAATCACACTGAGTAGTCCAGGACTCAAAGTTCAAGTGCAAAGCTCATGTCTATTGGTCACTTTGGTGGAATGGCAGCAAGGCCCAGTGCCTAACAGGGCCTTCATCCTGGGATCCCAGGTCAGCTTTTCCACCAGAAATCTGCACAACCTTGCTAGGGGACCCACGTATCATTACCCTGTGCACCATCCACTCATTTGGTCAATGGCAGTGAAAATATCAACTGTTTCTTTTACAACTCTGATTCAATTTATATAAATATAGTCATTGCTTTGTATCAGTTCCTGTGCAAGGATGAGTAAAACTCAGCACTCGCCTTCAGGTTGCTCACAACTCCTTGTTCATAACTAACTCTAAGGTAGAGAATGGGAATAAGGGGAAAGAGAGAGGAGGGGGGAAAGTTACTATGTAATGTGGGATGCAAATAAAATTAGCCTGGAGGTTTCCACTGCACCGGATGCAAGTGCAACCCGGCAGATTCTGTCGCCCCCCAGATACACCCTCCTTTAAACGTGCTCTGCTTAAACAGGGAGGAGATGTCCATCTAGCTTATGGATTCACAGATGTGAAGATGACAGCCATAGCAATGAAATGTATGTATGTTTTTTGTAACAGAATTAAATATTTTCTCCAAAATATCCCATTCACTAGGTTAAAATCCATGGAAGAAAAAGTCTTGATCCACAGAGCTTTAAACTTTCCTGGCCACTACTTCACTCAAAGTTCTTTGAAGTAAATACCTTCTAATTTCACCAATGTCCAGGATGTAGCCAAGAGAGTGCAAAACTAATAATGCATCCAAAACCACGAAATTCAACTTCATGGGCATGCATGGCGTGACACCACACCAACATCCTTACCTAAAGGTAATAGCTTCAGCTTCAGATGGCTTTCTAACACGTGAGGACATTATTAGCACATAGAAAGTTCTAGGAATTTTTTTGTTTTTTTGTTTTGTTTTGTTTTGTTTTGTACCAGGGATTGAACTTAGCGGCTCTCACTGGGCCACATCCCCTGCCCTATTTTGTATTTTATTTAGAGACAGGGTTTCACTGAGTTGCTTATCACCTCACTTTTGCTGAGTCTGGCTTTGAAGTTCCAATCCTGCCTCAGCCTCCTGAGCCATTGGGATGACAGGAATGTCCTACTGCTCCTGGTGGAAGGTTTCAGGGATTTTTCTCCCTCCCTAGGAAAATGCATTAAAATGATTATTTTTAGAGTGTTTCATTTTTTTATGGAGAAGATGTTTTAATTGTAATTGGCAATATTACATAAATTGATTATAAAAATATGAGAAAAATTTGAAGACACTTTTTTATATTTTACACTAAATAAAAAAGACCATTTAAACAAAGAAGGAATACTTGTTATAACAAAACTGTCAATACTTAATTATCCTAAAACCAAAAAGCCTAAAGTTAAGAAAAATTGTATTTATAAATTCAAATAAGATTGTAAATCCCCATAAAACATTGTTGTTTTGAATTTTTTTCATCCCACTAAATATAAATCAAACTTCCTGATTAAATGCCTACTGTGTGCAAGGCACATAATTAACTGAAGAGGAAAGAAATCACTTCCACCATGCAGAATAACATTCCAACAACCAGTTTAACCAGTGCTGAACTCTCAAGCAGAGTAATATTCATGCTTTAGAATGAGTCTATTCACAACAGCAGGAAATGGAAACAACCTAAGCATCTATCAACTAATGAATGAACAAAGAAAATAGACATGTACATAGACATGATGGAATACTATTCAACCATAAAAAATAATACCTGCAACAGTGTGGATGGAACTGGAGATTATTAAGTGAAATAAATCAGGCACCAAAAGATAAGTAATATGATATCATTCATATGTTAAACTTTCTTTAATAAAGTTGGTATTGTGGAAGTTGAGAGTAGTCTGGTGGTTGCCAGAGGCTGAGGAGAATAAGGGGCAGAAGGAGGATAATGGAGAGAAGCTGACCATTGATACTAAGTTATGGTTGGATAGGAGAAAGAAGTTCTGTTGTACTGTTGCACTGCAGGGTAACAACCAATAAGTGCAATGCACTATATATTTCAAAAAGACAAAAGAAAGGATTTTAAATGTTTTCACCATAAAGATATGACAAATGTTTAAGGAGCTACACATGTTTAACCTGATTTAAACATTACACAATGCAACAGGTACTGAAACATCACAGGGTGTCCCACAGATGTGTATAATTTTATGTTTTTATATATCAGTTAAAAATAAATTTAATTTAAATATTTAAAAAAGAGTAAATGAGTCTGGATAGCACCACAGGAATGAAACAAAAATATTTGATTTAGCTATTTTTCAATGAAAACAGTGACTTCTTGTATTATACTCTAGGGACAAAGTCCACAGGTAGATTCCAGGAAACACAGTCCCTAGATGACAGATAAGGCTGCCTATGGACAAAATAGAACTTCTACTTCAGTTGCACTCATCACCATCTGATGAAAAGTCTTGGGTTGCTATCAATCTTTCATGTTCATAAGTGGACATCGACAACAACAGAACAGGTCACAAAGGAAAACAATCGCGGAATTAAGTGATTGACCTAACTAAAGTTATTCTAAAGAAGGGCCAGTCACTGGTGAGCAAGCTAATCCACGTCATCTAAACCACAAAGCCATACCGTGGAATGGTGGACTGCCTTGCTTTTCATTGTGCATTTAAAAGAGAACAAGGTCAGGGTTGGGATTGTGGCTCAGTGGCAGAGCACTTGCCTAGCACATGTGAGAGACTAGGTTCAACTCCCAGCACCACATAAAAATAAATAAATAAAATAAAGGTCTATCAACATCTAAAAATATACAAATAAATAAATAAATAAAATGTTTTTAAAAATAGAGAACAATGTCTCCTCAAGGAACTTCTCAAGTAAGCAATATCAGAAATACGAAGGAAGGAGAGAGCAGTTTCTGCAACTCTCATTTCCAAAATAATAGAATACAAGCTATTTTTAGTATATTTAATAAAGTTTTCCAGTGATGATTTTAATAAAATTAGAGTTTTTCAAATTTGGACTGATATCACCCAATGCTTCAGTATATCTGGTGTTCAATTAATATTATTAAGTTAAGTTAAACACACTCTGCAAGTACTTATCTAATATTTTAAACTACATGTGAAAACACTGTCAAATGAAAAAAATCTATAAAAATTTCAGTTGAACTAATAGAACACTAAACATGAAAGAAAAATTCAGTACTTTTGCATTGTTTGTTTTTAAGTTAAGTAGGATTGTCTGTATTGTCCCCATGTTCCGATCCATTAAGGTAGCTCAAGTTCCATCATACGCAACTCCACAAGCCTGTCCCAGATTTTTTGTTAGATTGACAATTTTTCACATCAAGTATAACTTGAAATAAATGAGCCTTTTATACTAACCTTGGAATTAACCTTGTAAAGAGGTGATTATAATGGCTCATCATAACTGATTTGGCTGGTTTAAACACAAGGGTGTCAGAAGGAGTCTTTTAATTATTTAGACTTCTCAGAAAGGTCCAGAAAAGGTGACTGCTTAGCTTAAACACCATGGTCAGATCTAAGCTGACATATGCTTTAATGGTTTAAAAAAAAAAAAAAAAATCCCTCTGACTGCGTCATTCTCCCCAGGAGGACTAGTGCACAGCATCCAACTCCAGGAGCCCAGGAGCGACTGACCAGCCGCGCAGCTGCAGAGCTGGAGGAAGAGAGCCAGCAGTTCCAGCGTGTGCCTGCAATCGAAGGTTCGAACACAAGCCCAACCGTTCTCCGAGAGGTTCCAAATACACTGCCTCGCCCACAAATAGCAGCTGTAACTGGACAAAGTTCAAAACAAAAACAACTATTTGGAGAGCAACCGAGAGCAGGTGGGGGAGGAGAGAGGCAACTGACAAGAGAGTAGAAAACAGTGAGATTTCAGTTTCCATGGCTTCCAGCTTGCAGGGAGGACCTCAGGATGTGGCGAGGTGAAGCGAGAGCTCCAAACGCTGCGCCTAAACTCGTCCGCACATCTGTGACAGTTTCCAGACAGCTCTGACCAGGATGCAAGCACCAACCTGCGGTTGGAGCTGCTGGGCCAGGAGACGGCAGTGGCAGTTTTTGTCAGTTAAGGGAGTTGCCTGCTCTAACAAAAGAAATAACTCTATTCAAAGAACTATGCAATATCCAGAGTTTCCACAACGACCCATGCGTAATATTCAGGATATGATCCAAAAGTATTCAGCGAACAGAGAATATGACCCATTCTTAGAAGACAATCCTGAGAGGCAAATGAACCCCAAGAGGCCCCGGGTGATGGAATTATCAGAAAAGGACTTTAAAGCTGATTTTGCAACTATGACTGTGTTCAAGGACATTTTTAAAAAATGTATCTAATAAACCTGAAGGTAGGAAATGTCAACAGATAACCAGCAACTATTAAAAAGAAATGAATGGAAAAGAAGCTGGAAAAAAAGTCTCCGGACATAGTTAACAACAGAATGGAAGTGACAGGAGCACATTAAGTCTGTGAACTTGAAACAGATCATAAGGAAAAAATGTCTAATGTAAAAGGAGAGAGGGAAAACAGGTTGGGAAAAAAGTGAACAGAGCTCTATGGGACAATATCAAACATAGGAGTAGGTAAATGGAGTTACAGAGGACAGGAAAGAAGAAATAAAACAGAGAAAACAAAGGAAAATCAAGCCAAAAATTGATCGATTCAATGGAATACATGAATTTACAAGTACAGGAAACTTGGTGAACCCCAAACAGAATAAAAATAAAACTATGGCTAAACCCACCATAAACTGATAAAAAGTCAAAGAAAAAAATCTCAAAAAAGTATTATATACAAAGAAACAATAACCAGGTGTGATGGCGCATGTCTGTAATCCCAGCAAATTGGGAGGCTGAAGCAGGAGGATCTCAAGTTCAAAGCCAGCCTCAGCAACTTAGCAAGGCCCTAAGCAACTCAGTGAGATGGTCTCTAAATAAAATACAAAAAAGGACTGGGGATGTGGTTCAGTAGTTAACAGCCCCTGGATTCACTTCCCAATACCAAAAAAATAATAATAATAATAATTAAAGAAATAATAATTCAAATAATAATTGACAGTTTACTACAAACAACCAGAAAGAAAATTCAAATGATAATTGACTGTTTACTACAAACAACCAGAAAGAAGTGGAACAACCTATTTAAAGTTCTGAAAGAAAAATAATTATAAACATAGAATTTTAGATTCCATGAAAATGTTCTTTAGGAATAAAGGTAAAATGAAGATTTTTTTTTTTTTTTTTTTTTGCTTTCCCAAACTTTATTTTTATTTTTTTATTTAGCTTTTAATTTTTTATAGACTGCATTTTGATTCATTGTATACAAATGGGGTATATCATTTTGTTTCTATGGTTGTACACAATGTAGATTTATACCATCTGTGTAATCATACATGTACATTAGGGTAATGATGTCTGTCTCATTCCACAGTTTTTCATACCCACCTCTCTTACTCCAGTTAGAATGGCTATTATCAAGAACACAATAATAGATGTTGGCATGGATGTGGGGGAAAAGGCACACTTTTACATTGCTGGTAGAGTTGCAAATTGGTGCAGCCACTCTGGAAAGCAGTGTGGAGAATCCTCAGAAAACTTGGAATGGACCTACATTTTGACCCAGTTATTCCACTCTTTGGTTTACACCCAAAGGACGTACAATTAGCAAACTACAGTAACTCAGCCACATCAATGTTTATAGCAGCTCTGTTCACAATAGCTAGATTGTGGAACCAACCTAGATGCCCTTCCAACAGATGAATGGATAAAGAAACTGTGGTATATATACATAATGGAATACTATTCAGTCATAAAGAAGAATAACATTATGGCATTTGTAAATAAATGCATGGAATTCGAGAATATCATGCTAAGTGAAATAAGCCAAGCCCACAAAACCAAAGGCTGAATGTTTTCCCTGATAAGTGGAGAATGATATATAATGGGGGTGGGAGTGGAGAATGAGAGAAGAATAAAGATATTTTCTGGTAAAAGGAATAAGGGAAATCCATCACAGTAACCCTGAGCTATAAGAAATACTAAGGGAAGTTCTTCAGGTTGACAGAAAAAGGAAGAAATTCAGATATGGTTTGAAATTTTTTCATGATAAAATGATGGACGAGAGTAACTAAAATATATGAGCCACTGAAACTATGAATGTCAATGACCTAGTCTAAAAGAATAATAAAAGCCATGAGGTGTGTGTTAGTCATCCTGTCATTGCTGTGACCAAAACACCTGACAAGAACGACTTGAAGAGGAAAGATTTATCGGGGGCTCACAGATTCAGACGTCCCACCCCACTGCAGAAACATCATGGTGAACGGTCATAGCAGAGGAAAGTTCAGTTCCTGACAGCCAGGAAGCAAAGAGAGAGACAAGAAGGGGCCGGGACCAATATAGTCCCCAAGGCCACACCCCCAGTGACCACTTCCTCTAGCCACACCCCACTTGCCTCCAGTTACCACCTGCTAGTCCATTCAATTTATTAATCCATCAAATGGGTCTATCCACAGTCCAGTCACTTCACCTCTGAACATTGCTGCATTGACCAACACATGAGCTTTTGGGGGGATGTTCCAGAATTAAACCATAACAAGGTACAAATCAGAAGATAATAAGCTTTACAAAGAGTTTATTATTATTTAAAATATATTGTGGGCTTATAAACATGCCAGAATCAGGGAAGTCACAAGATTTTAGTGTTCAGCTTGGCATTTGTGTAATGATCATTTATTGGATGCCTATGACTTACAACATGACATGCTATATGTGTCAGATTTTCTGGTTAGAGAAAAAAAAAGAAGCTGTTTTAATTTCTAAACTAATTTGATAGAAATGATTGGCAAACCGAGATTCTAGGGGATTTAGGAACAAAATGTAAAATAGCCAAAAACTGATAATCAATCTGCACCTTTATTCTAAAAGCCACCTTAAAAAATCCCAGTTTTAGAGAAAGAATCCAAATGCTTGTATATTACCTACCTTAATTTTTACCTAATTTGTCCTTGCCAAACAGTGTAAACAATGTTAGGTCACCAGAATTACCTTTATACCAGCTGTATTTCCCTTCAAACTATTCAAAGTATACATGTCTCAGTGTAACCTACACTACACAGACAGTAAGACTGAAGAAATCAAGCTAGCCATAGTGATACAGACCTGTAATCTCAGCAACTTGGGAGGCTGAGGAAGGAGGATCACAAATTCAAGACCAGTGTGGGCAACTCTGTGAGAACCTGTCTCAAAATAAAAACTAAAAAGGACTGGGGATGTAGCTCAGTGGTAAAGTACCCCTGGGTTCAGTCCTACCCAGTACAAAAGAAGAAAGAAGGAGGAGGAGGAGGAGGAGGAGGAGGAGGAGGAAATAATCCATGGGTTTGTTTCTGATACCTAGAAATGTGTCTTGATTGAAGATCCATGGAAAGCCAGATGACTACCAGCTGCCTATGTTTGTGACATTATTAACCAATAAAACAGAACATGCATGTGCATATGAATGTAGAATATAGGGAAAAAAATCTAAGAATAAATTTGTATCTCTAAAATGCCAATTCTGGAGGAAACTTCATGATCCTTAAGTAGTTCTAAATATCCTTTTCCATTCTTTCCTTCCCCCTTTTCCTTGCAGTGTCATAATTATTTCTAACCTTGCTCAATTCCATACCCTGACAGATTGGGGTCAGAAATTACAAATATTCCATATAGAAATTTCTTCATCACACATCACTGAAATGTCAAAGAAAAATCACAGATGTCAAATGTCAGAGTGTTAATCTAAATTCCTCTTTTGCCTTCTTATAAATGGTTTCTGTTGTCTCTGCACCTTCTTCCAAGCCACGTTCTGAGAGGGGAACAACTTTTCTTCTTGTATTTGCGGGGACATCTTCCTGTCCTAGTTGAAAGAGGAATTAAGGATCAGTGTAGTGTGGACAGGGATCCAGTTGCCCAACTCTTATCTCCCCACTTGACTCTGTGCTGGGTAGAATCAGATGCTATTTTCATTTGTAGTTGGTAGTTCAGTGCCATAAGAGGGAGCAAAAGGAGAAGTCAGCGGAAACACAGGTGCGCCTTGCAAGTCTAGACTGTCAGGATGGCTTGTTCACATTGACAGGCTAGACTCGGATATTTATGGGCCACGTGAACTTTGTACTAATTTTGTAAAACAATGACTGGGAGCCATTCTAGACAGGCCAAACTATCTGTCTGAGGTTTTTATTTCACTTGAACATCCATTGAAGATATGACCCACCCAACTCTTTTGTGCCTTTTAAGTAAAGGAGTTTCAGACAATACTATTCCATCACTATTACTCTGCTTTCCCAAGGAATCCCATTTGAATTTCTTAACTTCATGAAATTAAATATTTGATACCATATTTCTTCTTTATGTTTTAAAGCACCAGCAAAGCTGACTGATCATCATCTAAGAGAATTAGACACAGGCAGTCCACTTTGCTTACTGGTGCACTCAACTAGAAGTCTATTAGTGGTGGGGATTGCCAAACAAATGGGGACTGAATAGATGGTTTGCAGTGGGAAGCCTACTTAACAAACATTGCAATTAACACCACCTAAGTGTTTGAGGGTGAGAAAGGTAATAAACAAAAGACTAAATTAATAAGCATGTTCGGTCCCCAAAGATAGCCAGATGGCTGGCTGCAGCATCAGATGCTTCCTCTTTGCCTTTGCAGAGAGAACCGCTCCTCTGTGCAGCGAGCAGTACAGCTGACGTTTTCTGGGAGCATGGGCATCTGATGGAGGATGACAGGAGCCATGGGGCAGCCTGCCTGGAGTGCCCTGAGGATCTGGAGCCCACACTCATGCCAGGTGTCCCCAGGGACCAGGGAGCACAAGGAACAGCCGTCATAAATCAAATAAAGATCCAATTTCCCAAGCACAATGGTGACCACATCACCAAGACTCACACTGCCCAGAGAAGAAAGGGGGGAGCAGATGAGTTGCAGGACTGAAAAGGTTTATTTTCTCCCTGCTCCGGAGCTCAGAGTGGCCAAGGCTTCCCATGCTATGCGGTCAGGCAGTGACTACAGCCACATACGTAAAGCCCTTCTGTTCCCTATTCAATGTTAGAAAACAAAGGCACCCTTATGTCTCCAATGTCAGCAGTCATACCCACAGCTTTTGTCATAGTCCAAAACCAAAAGGTGGCCATGGCACTGGGGAAAATCTCAGTGTGAAAGATTTTGAACTCCGGACACACTTGCCACCAAAAAAGCCTTTCCAACGGCTGCCTCACTTTCTCCTTCTGCTTACTTTGTCCTCCCTTCTCTCCATCTGACTGCTCCATTTGTGTTTTACCAAGATTTCTCCAACTAATGAATAGCTAAGCAGTCCCCCAAAAAAGGCCAGGGAGCAGCACATGGGGCCAGGGCAGGCAGCAGTGTCTCTCCTGCCCTCCACCTCCCACCCCCAAGGCTTGGAAGACACATAAAGAGCACACTGTCCACTCAGACCTTCATTCTGCACCTTGTACTTGATGCCTTCTGGGGATGTGAATGCTCGCCTCATTCTGCAAAAATCATCAAGAGGTCTTCTTAGGTAACAGAGGCCAAAACACATCAGTGGCCTGAAGAACTGAGACTCTGTGGGCGTTCCTGGCTCACTCAGTAAGCACCAGCCTTTCCGGTTTTGAATAAATCCAATTCTATCTTCAAGCCCTAGAAGAGCTCATAACTTAAAGCAGCGCTGTGGAATACTACTTTGCTAAGCCACATTCTCTAAAGAGATCCTTAACGGGAGTCCATGAGTCCCAAGTCATCTGTGGACAGATTTTACTGAGAACATGAATTTAAATGGGCAAACATTCATCTTTATTTTCAATAATCATTCAAATTTTGTGCTTTCCTAAATTATGACTGGAATCAAACCACAATTATTAGCAGTACCAGTAATTTTGTCACCAATTGAGATCCCAGATATCATTATAATTGTGGCAGATGTCTCCAAATATCACTTAAGCACATTGACTTGGAAATCACAGTTATTATTGAATTGTTTCCTAATATTATTATATGATACTAATGAAATCAATGTATTTTTATATTATAAATTTGCTTATTTTATTGATGAATTTATTCAAAATAATTACTTTCCTTTGAAATCCTATTATTTTGATTTCTGCATCAAAAACATTGTTCTAAGGATTCCAGAGGATTCGCCAAACTGTCGAGCAGATCTATGAGCAAAAATGGGCTAAGAACCCAGGCTGCAAACCACATGGTAACTTGCTCTGCCCCCAAGCAAGTTCTATACTTTGAGCCATGGCAATTTCTAATTTCAGAATACTTTCTTCTCTTTCTTTATCAGCACAGATCAAAACCTTCTCTGTCCTCAATAAGTAGACCCCATGCCACCTTCTTTATAAAGCCTCCTGATTCCCGTCAACTGATCAGAAAGGTATTTTCAATCCTTCTCTGCATATTACCACAGTCTACCTCGTATCTGTATGTGGACAGTACACTCTTTATTCCATCTGACTAGATTAATCTCTCCTGGTGGGCAGGTACCAGGGATCCATCAAGTAGCCAGCAGCAATAGTCCTTTGATGGGTCTACTTGCTCTCACTGCCCCTATTTTTCTACATTTTTAAGCCAAGTAAGTGTATTCATGCCACTTTCCCATTTTATTCTATAGAATAAAACCAAGAAGGCTTTTCCCAAACTGGCCATCGCCTACAGTTTAAGTCTGCTAAGTCCTATGTTCTAATCATTTCCAAACTCCCGCCGCACAGTTTCACACTCTTCCTGGAATGCTCTATTCCTTTTTCTTTCTTTCTTCCTTTTTTTTTTTTTTTTTTTTTTAATGAAGGAGAAAAAAATGATGGCCCCATTTCCAAAATAACATTTATTTTCTAGGAGTCCCTGGCCAGATGTACCCAGCAAAGCTGGCTGCAGCAATGGCACTGTTACTTGAGTTTGATCACTAAAAAGATTTGTCACAAAACTCCATTCTAAAATATCACCCTGTGATGGAGTTCTGAATGTTCCAGAAGCATAAGACAGGTTGACACTATTCATCTCCCTCATCTGTCACCACCTAAGATTCAAAGTCATTGCCAAATCCTCACTTGATTTTGTTCTGGGCCTTCAGCTCAATGGTGTATGCCCAAAGTTGACCTACCTTCTGATTCTTTCCACTGATCCCAAAAGAATATCCATGGGGGAAAAAAATACCTTCATGATCATGGGATCATATCATGGAATGTTCACCCTGGTTCCCTTACAACTTCTTCAAAAGGTAGAGAATAATGTAAGCATTTTTCCAACCCACCATTGATACTTCTGCCTTCCATGGAAGCCCCTCTTCTGGGGAAGCTCGTGCCATTTAGCTTTGCCACCTGTTACCTTCTCTCAACTTCATCACCCATCCACCTCCCCTGATATCCAATGACATCTGGTGATGGCTTCAGAGTCTCCCCAACTTGGGCATCTTCTGGGCTAACCTGGATCCATCACCTCCTGGTATTACTATTCCTAAGCCTTCTGGACTCCATCATTAACTTGATTTGCACTTGAACAACCATTCCCATGATTCACAGAGTATCTTGTTTCCTCTGAAATCATTAAGCCTGATATCCCAGTCTCTGGGATACATAACACACTTGGCTCCCACCCTTACTTTCTTAATCCCACATAATCCATAGACTCCTCAAATCCACAGGCTCCTCATTCCACAGAAGGGCTGAGGTGGGATCTTTGAGAGGACAGCTCAGGGTAGGAGACCTGATACCTGGGTCTAGGGTGATGCTGCCACTGTGCCTGGAGTACAGTCATTTTGCCCTTGCCTGTTCTCCCATGGGGTAGTCAACTCGTTAAGGCTCAGGAGTTTCTATCCTAGAAAATGAGAAAGAGGGCACTTCTCTCGGGCTTCTAACCCCATAAAAGTATCAGCTTCCCTCATAAGAACTCGCTCATGAGAGGTGCTGAATAAATAGTTGTTTAGGGAATGAATTAACAAAGTCTCCTACATACTTTGAACAATCAACTATCATGGCATTTGCAGTATTTATTATTAACCCTTATATTGTCAATCAGGTGGTCCTTCATGCCTTGTCCTTCTTAAAAGATTTTAAGTGTTTCATAGGCTTTCTTCCTCCCATAAAAATTTCAGTGTCCCAAACACAATCTGTACCCACTAAATATTTGCTGAATTTG
This sequence comes from Sciurus vulgaris, assembly GCF_902686455.1. Taxonomy (NCBI): domain Eukaryota; kingdom Metazoa; phylum Chordata; class Mammalia; order Rodentia; family Sciuridae; genus Sciurus; species Sciurus vulgaris. The sequence goes on along the minus strand of NC_136466.1, from coordinate 115,089,466 downwards.
CTTCCAAGTCATCCTCATTAACATATTGAGGTTTTTATTTTTTTCTACCATTTTTGTAGTTGCATTGTGAGTCATCATAGCCCAAATGCTAACAGTGACTATTTTAACAGAAAGCTCAGAAAGCTTCAACAATCATCTTAACTGTTGTAATACTTCTTCTTTTTTCTTTTTTTTTTTTTTTTTTTTTTTGGTACCAGGGATTGAACTCAGGGACACTCAACCACTGAGCCACATCCCCAGCCCTATTTTTTGTAATTTGTTTAGAGACAGGGTCTCACTAAATTGCTTAGCACCTTCCTTTTGCTGAGGCTGGCTTTGAACTCGAGATCCTCCTGTCTCAGTCTCCCGAGTCACTGGGATTACAGGTGTGTGCCACTGCACCCAGTCATTTTTAACTTTTTAAATAAACTGTAGCTGTAGCTATTTTACTAGTAAAACACAATAGATATTGATAATAGCATTGAGGCAACTGTAAACTAACAATTGAACCTATGCTGAAGAGCCAAAGAAAAGAGTGAATGAAAAGAATGACAGGTTTAGATGACAATATTCAAGAAATTGAATTTGTTTGGAGTTGTTAAAAAGTACATCTGAACGAAGAAAGAATGAACGGCAAGCCCTAGAGCCAGGCCTTCTCATAGCTCTGTGACAGATTTGGCAATGCCACGAAAATTAAAGCATCCTTTGATTATCAAGGGGACTTTTAAGGAAGAGAATATTTTAAGGAAGCAGGGAGACTTTTACAAGCTTGTTGGACAGCCACAGAAAACTCCTTGAGAGCATTCATCCCAAACACACTACCCTGCAAGTCTCCCTGAACTTCAGTAAATCAGAAGAATCTAACAGAAATGAGTTCCTTTGCCCAGGAGAATCAGAAACAATCTAGGCAAAAGGGAGCACAAGTTCTTTCTGCCCATCAAAGCATATTCATTAATGGAGATACTTTCATGACCTCTTTATTGGAATGTAGTCCACAACTCCCCAAAAGTGTACAATTCTCTGGGTTCTAGTATGCTCACCAGGTTGTGCAACCATGACCATAATCTCATTTTAGAACATTTTGTACCTGCAATAGATACCTCAAGCCCAGTTATAGTCATTCCCTTATCTCTGTAGCCCCTTGGCCCCCAAAACCATGAATCTACTTTCTGTGTCTATGTATCTCTCTATTCTGGACTTTTCAGATGAATGCAGTCAGGCAACACATGGTCTTCTGTGATTGGCTTTTTGCACTTAGCAGAGTCGGGTTAACCATGTCACAAAATGTGTCAGCACTGCGTTCCTTTTGCAGCCAAGTAGCATTCCATTATATGGATATACCACATTAAAATTGTGCTTTGAAAAGAATAATTGTGTCAATTGGTGCTTGTATTTAAACCCTCCTCCTGAGATTTCTAGTTTCCACATGTGTGGATAGAAGATAAAGTAAGTTCTGCCACTGTGAGAACTCGTCAGGTTATTTCTCCAAGCTTCCATTTCCTTACTTGTAATGTGGACAAGATACCAGTATCAGGACCTACTTACTGAGTTACTAGGATTATTATAATTCATTAAAGACTAGTAAAGTAATTTCCCATAGGAATAACTAAATGTTAGGTATCACAAATATAAAAACTTTAATATCTTTATTTTAAATTTGTTTGGATTTCTAATTGCAAAAGAGATCATTGTTTATCATAGCCAATAAAAATACAGAGTTGAGCTTTTAGGTTCATCATCTTCCTCTCAATTCTCTATCAGTCCTCAGACATCACCAGCACAGTGTGGTACACATCTTTTCATACCATATTTTTGTGCTCACACAGATTCAAACAACAAACACACACATGTGGAAAGGTTTCCCCTTTTTTTCACTTTGGTATATTTTATATGCGCTACTTAAATTTACCTCTTTTAAACTCAAAAATCATTTTATCATCTTCCCAGGCCAGTCCATATATATCTAACTTTTACTTTTTAGTATCCCTGGGTATTGCACACCATAATGTATTCCCAATATATTCAACTCTTCCAACTGTTGATGTGAGTCAGATTGCTTTTAGTGGCCATTTTTGAAATGCTGTGATAGCCAGGTAAGGTGGTGCACACCTATAATCCCAGAGACTAAGGAGGCGGAGAAGGAGGATTGCAAGTCTGAGTCAGTCTGGGCAACTTAGTAAGACCCTGTCTCAAAATTGAAAAGGGCTGAGGATACAGCTCAGAGGTAGAGCACCCCTGGGTTTAATCCCCAGCACCAAAGAAAGAAAGAAAAACACTAAGACACTAAAAATGCTGTGATAAACTTTCTTTTGATGAACTAATAAATAATCGTAGCCACCGTTTCATTATTATTATTCTATCCACATCTGTGTATTCCTAAATCCAGATTAAGCCCACCTTCTACCTGGTGAATGGACTTTTTTGAATCAAGGATAGAGAATCAGACTATCTATAATAAGAAATTTCAAGTAGAAGAAATTTGACAGGAGAAATAACTAATTCAGTGAATGGACAAGACACTACTGGGCATTCTGGACAGGAGAGAAAGGACAACTGAGGAGAAAAGCACAAATCAGGAGCAGTTAGCTTTCTCAGAAAACTCTGCTCCACGACACTCCCCTTGGACAGAAGACACATTTTTGATCTTCTAGCCAACCTACGTTATTTTCCTTAATGATAGAGATAGCATCTTCTTTTAAACTCTGTTTTCTAGAAACAATTTTTTAATTTTAATTAAAATTTAAAACTTCACAATTATACCTTGTTACTCCACTTTTAGTTAAATAAAATAAAAACATATACCTGAATATATTCAAAATTGGGCTATGGAAGAAAAGAGATGAAGCCACGTGACATGATGAATGGATTTTAATTTGATCCCAGAATCTGAGTGCTATAATTCTTCACTCTATTTCAAGGGAGAACCTGCCATGGAGCATACATATGTGTTTATAAAAACCTCCTAATGAATTCCCGCCAGTGGATTTCAGTCACTAAAGTTCTCATTGAAGATCTGAAAATCAGATTTTAAGGTATTTCACCCATGCTTTTCCTCATAACACAAACTCTGAGATATCTTACAGCTGGTCCCAGCGTCCATGAATGAATTTACTATAAACCTCACACATGGTACTCCCTTTTGAAGAGCCAAACCAATTTAGAAAGAAGTCAGGAAAAATGATCTCCCTTTTTTCATTTCTGGAAATACATACTACGTGGAAAAAGTTTTCATCCAGAGGGAAAACTTCTGGATTTTACTGGCTCACTAAAATAAAACCATTTAGTGGCTTTTTTTTTTTTTTAAACCTAAGATTAAGCTTTCTTTCGTCTGTTTGCACATGTCAACCAAAAATAGCAGAGTATATATAAGAAAAAATGTGTTTGTATAAAAAAGAAAATTTATATCCCCAAAGCCATGATCTCCTTTTGCTGAAGTGTTGTTTCATGGTTTTTTTTTTTTTTTTTTTTTTTTAATTCAGGTGGTTTATCAAATTTCTGTAACAACATGAAAAAGAATAGCAATTGCCTATCAACTCTAAAAATTCTCACAAAATTTGCAAAGGACTTACAGAAGACAAGGGAACGCTGACAGCTGAGGACTAGCAATTGCACAGAAACCCAGTCAGGTAAACAAATATGTTCACTGAGATTTAATATTCTGTTACAGGATAGAAAATTAATGACTCCTTTAATTGACAGCTTCTTTATTTCCTTTTACTAAGGTATAGATGGCCCCTCAAATAACCTCGAGATGTGTTAAACCTTGGCAGCACACAGTTATTTCCTCTGTGGTCCCTAGGGTCCTGCCACCCTTCATCTTCTACAAGGCAGCACATTTAAGTCTTTCAAGGGGCCTTTTATAGCCAGGCCACCCTGTTTCTCTTCACAGGAGATACTGAAAGCCTGTTTGTCAGGAGCAACGAGGGACTTCCAAGTCCTGCCAGCAGGCCAAGCAAGAGAAAGCCCACCTGCTCCATTCCTAATCCAAGGAGGACCAGGGCTTTCCATCCTGGTGTTTCCAACAATTTCGAAGTCAACACATTTCATATCTTATCCTCAAAAATTTATTTCAGCAACAAGTAGCCTGCCATTTAGCATCAATAAGTTGATTTGACACAAATTCACATTTCATTAATTAATGATATCTAAAAGAGCCCCTGTCATTAACTCAACACCAGGAAGTTGAGGCAGTATATCTTATCTGTTGATCTAGGCTCATGGGATCCTAAGACTTAGACCAACACGTACAGAAAGCAATGGCTCACCCCATCTCCCCCTGCTTCCTCCATTCCTGCCAGCAAACCTCCATCCACAAATCCAGGATCCTTTCCTGATTTAGGAATTCTCCTAATATCCTCAGCTCCAGACCTACTGTTTTCCTCTCCAATTAAGATCTCCCAGAAAGAGTCCACACTCATCCACCCCATTTTTTTTTCCCAAATAAATGCTCTCAAACATTTTTTTGCTTTAGGTTGTGAATTCTTTGGTGTCAGGAACTGGATCTAATTCATCTTTCTCTCACTAGGCCTGGCACTGTATATAGTAAGTGCTAAATAAAAATTAACAACAATAGGAGTAGTAATAATAAAGATAGAAGAACAAACATTTCTTACACATTTATTTTGCACCCAGAACTTTGCTGAACATCTTATTTGCATCATCTCATTTAGTCTTCACAACCACACTGCCAGAAAGGAGAATAATTATTCCTACCCTAAAGCAGAAGCCAAGGTTGAAATTAGGACTCTCCTCAAAGTCACACACATAATAAATGGGAGAAAAGAGGTTGAAGTCTGGGTCCTTCTGACCCTAGAGCCCAAACTTGCATTGCATTTCTGACAAATGGAATTAATTATTCATCTAATTATATTAACCCCTTGATGCTACTAACAGGAATCCTGCAGACATGATGAAGTAAACATTCAAGACCTTAGAAGAATTTTTGGCTATTGTGAGTTCTCTTTATCACTGATACATGGTGGTACCAGAGAACTTGGCTGCCAGAAGATAATGTTGTTTATGAGATCAGCACTTATCTATTTTGGTGCCACGTGGGAGTGTACAAAACAGTGCACTTGCAATTTTACACTTCGTTCTTATGGTGAGCTTCAATTCAACCAGTGCTTGACAGGAGAACTGAGCAGGACCCAGGCAAGGAACACAAAGTTGCCACTCCGTTCTAATTCATTCAATAATCATGATGCCTTTCACATACTGTTTATTTGGCTCCCATTTACCTCTCCTGCATAATCACCATCAATTTCATCGCCAGTGGGTCTGCACGCTGAGCAGACGATGAACAATTTCTAGGCTAACTTCAACCTGCAAATGGCCCCATCAGCACCTCCCCACGCATCATCTCTTGTGTTCCCAGGTGTTATGTAAAGTTCAGTTACTATACTCTCTGAGCTGTGAGAGGCCTATCTTCCTGGAACCCTGTAAGCAAGAGGAGAAAACTGAGCCATTAGCTTGCTCCTAAGATGTGGACAAATGAAACTTCACTGAGATTTACCAGCAATTAGGTTTGTTCTTATTCCACATCCTTCCAGCTCTGGCCCCTGCTAAGTTTCTTTGAGTACACCCTCATCTTTCCCCATTTCCCAATTTACTAAAGTTTCTTTTATGGGACTTAATCATAAATTACAAGGTGTAATCTAAAGGAAAACATTTATTTTGGAGTCTCATTAACAACTCAGAGGAGAGTGATAGTGTTTATTTCCAGCATGATGGAGTGGACTCCCACAGATGTGAAAAAGGGCAAACCCTGGTCCTAATCCTTACACACACATGCACACACACAAGTGCACACACTAGGTCAATACAAGAGTGAAAATACCACAGATAGGTAGAGGTAAGAAACACTTCGATAAAGACAGTCTATTACTATTCACTTAAAACACCAAACTTAGAATTTCCTTTAGTGAGTGATCTGCTGACAACTGGCAACTGTACTTAGTTATTTACTCAATGTGCCAGTTTTTAAAATAATGCCTCTCATCCCCCAAACCCAGCCCACTATCTTCTATGATTCTGGGGCTAAGGCTCTGCAAACCACATTTTGCCTTTGCCAGGTGGCTCTGTATTCAACTCTACCAATAGGGAATTCTAGAAGGATGCTATGAAGTAAAAATCAGAAGCAGCAATATTCTCCTTATTTGCTTCTTGTTCCTGTTAATATCATCACAATACTGATTCTCCAACAGGGAAATGACAGTTGGATCCAATCTCCTGCTTCTTTCTGCTCTTTCAGAATCAGCTTCATCACACTCCATTCCTGCTGACCTCTCTTCCCAGCTCCTGAGGTATCTTCATCAGCTGGGCTGTACCCCACTCTCAGAGGTCTGACACCCAGCTTTGGGGGCCTCTTCGTGGCTTTTAGGTTCTGCCCCTTTCCCTGTGTCACCAACCCTGCAGGTGGGAGCTGCTTTGCTATGATTTTACATATGTTCCCTTGATGTTCCCTTTTGGCTTTTGCTGAGACATGTCTAACCAATTCTCTATATTCAATCTTCTCTGTTAAAAGTACTACAGTGTCTTCTATTTTTCTTTTTCTTTTTCCTTTTTTTTTTTTTTTAACTCAGGGACTTCACAGAGCCTTTAATGTAATAGTGTTCACTGAGAATCTCAGGTGGATTTATCAAGGAACTTGTGTTCTGAACATACATTTTGAGAAATGCTTTTATTTATTTTTTTATTCATTGTACACATATGGGGTACAACTTTTCATTTCTCTGGTTGTACACCAAGTAGAGTTGCATCATTTGTATAATCATACATATACATAGAGTAATGATGTCTGTCTCATTCCATTAGTTTTCCTTTCCCCCACTCCCTCCCCACCCCTCATTTCTCTCTACACAATCCATCCTTCCTCCATTCTTCCCTTATCCCTTCCCCCCAGCCCAATTATGTATCATCATCCACTTACCAGAGAAAACATTTGGCCTTTGGTTTTTTGGGATTGGCTTATCTCACTTAGCAAGATAATCTCCAACTCCATCCATTTACCTGCAATCAGCACTGATGGGTCCTCCCTGCTTTATGAGTACCCTGTTCCCTGCCTGATCCTCCACCCTAATCATTTTGCTCCTACAACACTTATCTTTCTAACTACCATACTGTCTGGTTCTCACCCTCTAATGGCCAGGTAGCAACTAATGTTACTGACTGGGAGTAAAGAGGAAGGCAAGTCATCAAGAATCTCGTGCCCTAAGAACTAGAAGCAGTGTCAGAGAATAAAATCAAAACTGACTCACTTATGGAATAGGGCTCAGGGAGGTCAAGTGAAAGCAAGCCTCACAGTCAAGCTTGATTTAAAGTAAAAACAATATAGGAGATTTCTTGCTAAAATAACTTAGAAAAGAAGCCTGAAAACTAATACACAATAATTAATTTTTTCATAATTCCAGGAATTTGAAATAACATGTTAAACAAGCAAGTTATAGGCACCATCACTAGGTGCTCGAAAGGACACCATACACCAGGAAGAACTTACTGCCCAATATTACTCCCTACCGACCCATTCAATCCCACATTTTGAAATTCACTTTCTTGATATACCTCTTTTCTCTGTCTCCAAGTTCACCTCTAGAATACAGCAAAGGAGTAACTTAATTAAAGGTTATCAGCCTTTACCCCTCTGCTGAGAACTGGCCTGTCAGTTATCTTCTATTTAAGATTGCTGGCTGAGATGAGATTTTGAGAAAATTGGGATGTTTCAAGAAAAGAAATGAAGAAAAATAATTCTGGAGCTCCCAGTAGGACAAAAGTATGCAATGCATGTTCTATTAGATAGTCCTGAGTACAAATTCAGGATTTACCACTTTGTAGCCTGAAACTCAGGCAAGAAACTCAACACCTCTGAGCCTCATTTTCTTCAGCTGCAAAATTGGGATAGAGACCTTGCAGGACCTTTACGAGGATACAATCTAATATATGGACTGCCCTTAGCATAATGTCCTGGAAGTGGAAGTCTTTGATCACATGTCATCTTAGACTCTAGCAAGCTCCCATCTTTGCTTTAGTCTTTTGGAGCAGGCCCAAAGTCTCAGGCTCAGCTTTTCATTTCCTCTCAAAGGCCTCATCTACTCATCCTGATTCTGACGTTTCCTCTTCCCCTTCTCCAAGATGAACTAAAAAGGGAAACATTCACCCCAGTTCTCTTTCTTGTAGCCCCCAAAAGTGGTCACACCATTCATTTCCCTTTTAGAGTTTCCTGCTGAGCAAAACAGTGAACCAGAGATGGAAGGAGACAAAATTAACAAGATGGGGAAGGGATCGAGACCACAGAATCCGCAGTGTAGTGGCTGATAGTTTCTGACTCAACTGGAAGACTGCCCTCGGGCTTTCATCCTCCCTGTAGTTGAAGGAAGAATGGGTAGACTGATGCATTCTATCCCAGGGCCTCTTCCCAGATGGAGGAGGAAGAGCAATATACATCTCTTTGGCCTCCAAAAGGCAAGTGGCATCCTAAGGCCCTGCACCAGGATGACAGGAAATCCATTCACCAGCTTCTCCCTGCCCAGGCCAGATCTCCCTGGGCAATTACTCCACTGGTAGTGCCATATTTGTGGCACTGGGAGCCTGAAAAAGAAGAATTTATATTTGGGGGAAGAGAATAAGAGTGAGGCAGGCAAAGGACCTTTGAATGACTCTCAAAAGATATGGTAAATGGATGGACTTAGAGAACATCATGCTAAGTGAAATAAGCCAAACCCAAAAAACCAAGGGCCAAATGTTTTCTCTGATATGCAGACACTAATTCACAATAAGGGGTGGGAGATTGGGAAGAATAGAGTTACTTTAGATTAGGCAGAGTGGAGTAAAGGGAGGGGAAGGGGCATGGGGGTAGGAATGATAGTAGAGTAAAACAGACATTATTACCTCATGTACATGTACGACTGCATGACCAATGTGATCCTACAATATGTACAATCAGAAAAATGAGAGATTACACTCCATTTATGTATGCTCTATCAAAATGTATAAATGCATTCTATTGTCATATACAACTAACTAGAACAAATAAAATTTGAAAAATTAAAAATTAAAAAAAAAGAGATACACTTGGGTTACTTCCTAGTTCTGCTCCAGGCTGCCATCAGCAAAGGGTCTAATCACTCTCTGATTTTCTATCATTTATGACTATTTTTGATAACCACAATACCAAGAGTGTAGTAAGTCCAACACCCACTGTGTTCCAGGCACTGCTATAAATGCTTGTTTGCATGCATTCTCACAACCCATAGGGCAGTTACTATTACCCATTTTACAGATGAAGGAATTCAAGTCATATTAAGGTGAATAATTTGTCTGTGATCCCACCAAAGTAAGGGGAGAGCTAGGATTTGAACAGAGGCCTGTCTGACTCCACAGTTCACATTCTTTTCCATAACACTATGCTTTTTAAATGAATCCCTCCCTGCCAAAGAATGCCCTTCCTAATCCTTGGCAGATGTCTTCTAAAATGTTTGCTATTCAGTTAGAAAAGAGTAAGCACTCCCCAACCAATTTCCCAGATTTCTTCTATTCACTTTAGCAGAAGCATTATTTCAATAGATATGCCTACATTTCAAATGTAGTATTTGAAGGTCAACAATGGAATATAATCCATAAAGATCCATGTACTTTGTAATGAAAGTCAAAACTGGACTAAGGACATGCAGGCAGAAGGCAAGTCAAGAGCTAGATAGTAATTCACATATTCTCAGTCCTTTCTTATCTATGTGAATCTTCTTTTCCTCTCAGCTCATAGACTCTGTGGGAATCTGTGTATTTCATTAGCATGAGAAGTAGAAACAGAAGACCAACACAAAGGGAGCTTAACTTTTTTTTTTCTTTTCTCCCTTTGCTCATACATTTTTGAATAAGTTTGTTATCTTTGGGGGCATGATATTTTTAATACACAACTGTGTTATTTGGTTATAATTCTCTTCAAAACTAGGCCATGTCTCAGTAAGAGGAGGAGAGCCTTCTTGGACTCCTTGCAATCTGTAACCTTGAGAAAGAAAGGGGGTTTTCTGTACTAGTTGGCGTGCTCTCCTCTTCCATCATCTATGTCAAAATAACACTGGGGAGAAGTAAGTCCAAAGAAGCTGCAGCACAGGGAACTTGGGCCCCCAGTCCTTGCCTGCCTCTTCCATCTTAACCTGCATTTGTCTTTCCCTTCTACCTGCTCCCAAGCAGAGACAGACCACAGTCTGCATGCAGCTGGGGAGGAAATTCTTGCTTGCTACTCCCATGGAAATCAGCAGTCCTGGGAGACTATTTTGAAGCCACAACCAGGTCAAAAATAATGCTCCATTCCTGGCCTCATCTTGCCTAACCAACATCCCCTTTCTCCCAGCTGGCTGACTGGGCAGTTCACCTCTCAGCTGACAGTTTACTCAAGTTCACTTGAAAAAGAAAATATCCATTCCTTTTGTTCTAATAAAATTTATCTGCTTTTTCAGGCCCCAAGACCAAAGTAACTTTGATAAAACTTGTCCTGATAGCACTAATCTAATGCAAATGAAAAAGTTAACATTGGGAATTTTTCCAGATTTTTCTGAGTCTATTTAGTACAATTAATCCCTCTTCTGTCTACTTGATTCCAGAAATGTTGTTTTTTTTTTTTTTTTTTTTTTTTTGAGCAACTATTACAAATTGGGTACCAGTCTAGACACTGATAGAGCACCAAAATAAAAGACACAGCCCTCACCCTTAGCAAGAACAGTCAACTCGAAGTGGAAAAAAAAAAAAGAAAATCAAATGGTTAAACAACTGTCACATATACAGTTTGCTATCAGCAGTAGTCACCAGACATTTTCCACTAAAATACTGAAATATGCCTGTGGCAAGGCATTAATCTCATCTTAAAGGTCATATTCAGTCATCCCTGAATTTGCCTGTTGACTTGTTTTGCATATCCAGCATCCGGGCAGGGCTGATAGGATGTCTATTAAGACATCATGGCAGAGTTCTCTTTCTCCAGGAAGCGAGCGTGGAAGAGTTGTCATTATCCATCGCACACATGGACAGTTCCATCCAAGCAGCTGTGGTCCTGAAAAGACTTGAGGGCCGTGCTTCCATTTTGCTTTGGTGTCAGCGAAGAGCCTGCCTTTTTGATGCCAGAGCTGGCACCCTGTTCTATATCCCTCATTGGCACCTTCTCACATGTCTCTTTTCTGTTTGTTTATGTATGTCCTCCTGACAACAGAAGGGACCTGAAGGCAAAAGTCAGATTCAAACAATCAGGGAAAGCAAACAGCAACTTAGAGGCTTTCCTGCCCTCAGGCTTCACTAACATGAGTGTGCTGTAGTGGCTTCTGGTCAATTTGCCACTTCCTTTGAACACAGATAATTAACAGGATTTTTTTAAGGGATGGGGGAATCACAAAAACTGTCACAGCATTCAGCAGAATAGAGCAAAGGTGTGGTCCCAGGAAATTACAGACATATAGGTGAAGGACTGACATACGTAAATGCATTCAAACTCTAAGTGACGCAAAGAAAAAGCTGAGGTTTGAGGAGATGAAAGGGAAATTAAATTTTCAAGATAATGATAACTTCCTCACCCCCACTAATGAGGTAAATCCATAGGAGGGCACATAAATTCTATTGGAAGAAGATTTATAATATGCCTTTGACTTGTGTTATTTTATTTAATTCTCCTAGTCACCATGCTCAGTAGGTCTCTTTATCACCTCTATGGTCACGGAGGAGGAAACAGAGTAAGAAATAGTAATTTGCCTGAGGATCCACAGTGAACAAGGGAACATTTGGGCCTGAAACGAAGTCTTCCACTCTGCCAAGCCTCCCGTGGCACACATGGGCATCAGGAGACTGAAGAGGAAGGTCCTGTTCCTGAGTGGAAGACTCCAGAAGAATGCCTGTGTCTGTCAGTTTACCAAAACACCTGACACAAACAACTTAAAGGAGGAAAGGTTTATTGTTGATCATGGTTTCAGAGGTTCCCGTCCATGGTCAGCTGGCTCTGTTGCTTTGGGCCTGAGGCAAGGAAGAATACCATGGTGGAAGAGTTTGGCAAAGGAAAGCTGCTCTACCCATGGCAGTCAGAAAGCAGAAAAAAAAAGAAAAGAAAAGAAGGGGACGGGACAAGATAAAAGTCCCACAGGCATGTCCCCAGTGTCTTATCTCTCTAACCATGCCTCACCTAATTTCTACCTCCTCTCAGTGGTCCATTCAGTCATCAATGGATTAATCCACTGAGGAGATCAGAACCCTGATGATCCAATCAACTTCCCAAAATTTCCACCCCTCTGACCCCTGATGCACACCAAGCCTTCAACACATGAGACTTGAGAGATATTCCAGACGTAAACCATAACAAAGGCTAATGAAAAGTGAAATGAAATGGCAAAGGGAGGGTTTACTTGACCAAATGAAATAGGGTACAGAAAGGGGCAAGATGAAGAATGTAGAGAGGCTGGGTGTGGCGCACACCTGTAATCCCAGCATCTCAGGAGGCTGAGACAGGAGGATCGTGAGTTCAAAGCTAGCCTCACCAATGGCAAGGTACCAAACCACTCAGTGAGACCTTGTTTCTAAATAAAATACAAAATAGGACCAAGGATGTGGCTCAATGATCTAGGACCCCTGAGTTCAATCCCCAGTACCCACCCCCCAAAAAAACAGAATGTGGAGAGATTATGGTCAGGAGATGATAAAAGGACCCCTGGTTTTACTCAGGACTTGGTGGTTCTTGTGTCTGAGTTTCTTACCTTTCTGCCCTCTTGTAATCATTCTCTTCTTTCTTCCTTCCTCCCAGCTTCACCCCTGGAGAGTTACCCTTGGCCTCTCTGGGACCATATCTTCCCATAGCAGGGCATGTAAATAGGGCCATATGTTAAATGCAACTCTTTTTGTCTTCCCGTTGCCTCAAACTTTGGGCAGAGGACCCTGAAGATATAAAACCATATTTCAAATCATGTTAGACCATCCTTTCAAGACTTACAAGTATTGGGGGTAAGAGGATAGAGATAGGGCCCTCAACCCACCTCTAACCCATATAAGAAACAAAAGTTGGAGGGTCAGGAGAGAGGATTTCTTTGGAGAGAGTTACCAGAGCACTGTGCATTTCCCACACTCACCCAGCCCTATGGAAGAGGCTAGAAAGAGACCATTTGAGAACTTGGGCTGGACTACCCTAGAGTCCGAAGGGCAAATAGACTGATCTATGACTTGGACTTCCCCTATTAAAATATATCCCATGCACATATTATATGTCCAACAAACATCTGGTAAATGATTGAGTAGATGATTGAATGAGTGGATGAATGGATGAGAAAATGAAGGAAGACTTGTAAAGGTGAGAGTCTGGGACTAGAACCAAAAAGAAAAGACAGGCATGTTAGCTAATGAGTGACAGAGAGTATATCCACACACTGTTGCACAATAGTTTATGGAATGAATGAATGCAGTGAGGAAACCAGGGCAATGTTGATAGGACAGACCTTCCACCATATTAGACAGATTGTCTGATGGAAAAGTGCACAATGGCCCACAGCATCTTATATTCTCTTTCAAGAGTCCTGTCATTGAGTTGGTCCTTGAGAAGGCTGTAGAAAACACAGGCATCTCCAGAGTTAAAAGTCACCTGAATCTAGTTGAGGAAAGATTCTAGTTCCTGAGTCCTTATTTATTTGCCTCTGTCCTTCATGTTATTCCTTCTTCTACTCCTAATTGTTCCCCCTTGACCTTAGTCCAGTCCTAAAAGATAGCACCTGGCGGTAGAAAGGAAAGGAAATATTGACTAGCTTTCCTCTCTAATTAGCAATACTGAGAATTTTCTGTAGCGACCCTGTGCCAAAACCCAGGTAAAGTATGCCCACCACTGTTTCCAGTTTTGAGTACCATTTGTACACATCAGCTTCTCAAACCTGATGGAAATCCTCCATTCTAATTAAGTAATGGACCTGAATTTATAATCTTTCTTAATGCTCCAGAACCAGTTCCTGAATCACAGACCCTGCCGGTATCTGTGCTCCATGACACCCCATACTAAACAGGGTGCTTCCATAAACACTCTCACACAGCCATGCAACAAGAGAGAAATAGAGACACTCAGGCACACACATGCATTTCAAAGACCAAATTCAAATGAGACTCCTCATGGAGGACTACGAATGCCCTTCACTAGACCAGATTCCCTAGGCCTCCTGATGTCCCCATGAAGGAAGAAGATCAAACTAGTTTCCAAGCAGTGACCAAAACCAAATCCCACCATACTTCTAATATCCAAGTTATCAAATAAAAGCAGCCAGAGTAAACAAGTTGGGTCTATGTGATTTTCCAGAATCTATTTATCCAGTCTGATTTGGAATAGGGAGGGATTCCAAGGCAAGGAAATTCCAGAAGGCCCCAAATGAGGAGCCAAGTCTTTGATATAAATTTCTGTCGCTCCTCACTTCCTCATGCAAATCTCACATCACTCCATCCAAATAACTTTCAAAACCACAGCTTCCTCCGTGCCTTGCACTAAGAACATCTGTGCGCTTCTACTGGGCTAGGCAGCGTACTAAGTACCTGCCCTCCTCCCTGTTGTTGGGAGAGGAGGAGGCCTGAGCCCATCAATGGCTTGGTTCAGTTTGCTCCTACCTGGGGAGGGGAGGATCAAAGAGCCAGAAATATTCATTGATGAGGGAAAAGTGAAAGAATTAAATATGTAGAACTTGGCCAAATGACGCCTGAAGGGGGATAAAAATACCCACAAGCATTTGAAGGGTGTAACTAAACACCACAAAAATGACTTTTTTAAAAAGATGCTTCAAGTGGCTATAACTGGGAGAGACTAAAGGACAGGAAATTCTGACCCAAGAATTAAGGAAACTCTGCCTTCAGCTAGAGCTACTACAGAGGGAGCTGCTGCCAACAGACCCCTAGGTTGAAACATCTAATAGCTAGAATTTTTATAATGCTCCCATGTCCAATCCATTTCTCAGATGCCTTCATTTGGGCTTAGAAATATATGTTTGAGAGTTGGCCTCTTGTCTCTTTTCTTTTTTTTTTATTAATTTTTAAATTTGTTCTAATTAGTTATACATGAAGTAGAATGCATTTATGCACTTTGATAAATCATACATAAATGAAGTATACTTTCTCATTTTTCTGATTGTACATGTTGTAGGACCACATCAGTCATGCAGTCATATATGGACATGAGGTAAATTTTGTCTATTTTCTATGTGTGTTGGGCATGTATTTTGTCCTTCTGTGCCTTTGTTTGCTATGTACTTTTTGGAACATACTTCCTACTGCATAATGTGGCCATGGCCTGGTCTTGTAGCACCTATGAAAGCAGGTGTGCATCATTTTTTTTTTTTTTTTGGAACAAATAAGTTTAGTAATGGTGACTTTAGAAATAAGACACCAAAGGATTCCTGCATTTTGGTGAATTTGACACCTCAAGCAGAACTGAAGTTCTGGGACAGACCTAGATACTTCTCCAAATTCTCCAGAGGGAAGAGGAATGGAGTCAGATGAACACAGTCAGAAAATGTATCTTAGCAGTTTTCTCCTGAGACACACTATATGGCAAGTCCTTCTGGAATTTCTAGACAAAAAGAAATATGTATGGTGAGAACAGCTTTGCTGAGAGTCTTTCAACACATTTATTCCCAGATGGGTTCAGTGCAAAAGCGAAAATTATTTTTTTAAGGAGTGAAGAAATTTCAACAAAGGTTTGGTCTGAATTTAAACTAGAGATGTAGGCCTCTCTGTCACATGAGGGATTTATAAGGGGCTATGTACTTCAGTCATAAGTTCCTACCCCATCCATGCTCTATAGAGAAGCACTGAATTGGAAATCTGTAGAGTCCAAATTGCTCCATTTAAATACCCAGATGACCTTGAGTAAGTCAACTTTCTTCTCCTGACAAGTTTTTTCCTCATATAAAAGACTAAATCAGTGGGATTTTATTTTTAACATAGCTTCTTAGGCAGCAGAGTCCTTTTTAAAATATATTACACAGATGTCCAATAAGTTAGATAAAAACGTGAACTTTCTGATTAAGGTAAAAGTGAGTGGCCCAGAATCTTGACTACCTACACTCTGCACTGCAGATCCCAACCTCCAGTCTCCCTCAGGAACCCCTGAGGCACCTCCTGGGACACCATTCCTCTCCAAGCAGAAGATTCTGAAAGATGTAGCTCCCTCAGGTCTTCTCCAACCCTAGTTTCTTGTGGGCTTAAATGGCAGCAAGCAAAGAAACAGCCGGGGCGGCAGTGATGTGACTGGTCCTAAAGACCCTGCTGGCGAACAGCAGATTAAAATGACTGAGGAAGGAACTGGTGGTTCAGAGTTTCCTTTAAGATTCAAAATCTAAAGAAAATAAATCCAGATCAGACACGCAGTAAGAACAAGAAAGTTAGCCTTGTCTCTCTGTCTCTCTCTCCCCCTCCCTCTCCCTCCTTCCCTCAACCCCACCTTTCTTCCCCCTTGTTCTCTTCCTCCCTCCCCTTTCCCATCTTCCACACTCTCTCAGGACCAACGACCAGTAAGAGTCCAAAGGCCTGACATACTCTCTCATAGGATATAACCAGGAAAACGCATGTCCTGGTAGGCATCTGAGAGCCTCCAGTCCAACCACAGAGGACAAACCAGAGGGAACTCAGGGGCTTTCTGGAATTTGGATGTCTATGACCTCAAGTGTGAGTGTGCTGGGGAGAGAGGAGGATATCCGGGACATTCCAGAGCAGAGAAGACTGAAGATACGCCCCCAAAAGGCTCCTCCACTTAGCTTCAGAGGAAAAGGAGCCACCTGTCACTCAGTCACCCAGCTTGAAGATGATGCTCTTACTAAATGCAGTTGACCCATCAGAGGAAAATTTTGTAATACCTATCAAAACTTTAAAACTGCATACCACTTAACACAGACTTTCTACAAGATTATCTTATAGTCTACCTGTAAGATATTATTTTGTGCACAGCAACTCAGAAGACTGAGGAAAGAGGATCTCAAGTTTGTAGCCAGCATAAGCAACTTAGAGACCCTGCCTCAAAATATTTAAAAAAAAAAAAAGGTATACCACCCCTGCATTCAACCCCTATATTATGGTTTAAATATGAGATGTTCCTCAAACGCTTATGTGTGATACAAGGCAAGAGAGTTTAGAGGTGAAATGTTTGGGTTGTGGGAGTCTTAACACAACCGCATTAATCTCCTTAAATGGATTAACTGGGTAATAACTATAAACAGGTAGGATGTGGCTGGGGAGACAGTCAGTGGAGGCATGCTCTTGGGGTATATATTTTGTCCCTGGTGGACTGAGCTTAGTCTTTTTCTGAGTCCTGGTACCATGTTCTGAGCTACTTTCCTCCTCCACACTTTTCCACCATGATGTTCTGCTACATCTTGGGCCCAGAGCTAAGAAGATGGTCATCTATGGAATGAGAACTCTAAAACTGTGAGCCTCAAATAAACTTTTCCTCCTCTAAAGTTGTTCTTGTCAGGCCTTTTTGGTCACAGAAGTGAAAAGCTGACTAAAACTCTGCAGAACCACAAGAGAGAAGAAAAAAGATGCTACTGCAGCATGTTTACAATCTCAAAAGACTGAAAACTACTTAAATGTTGATTGATTAAAATGGGATAGCCATATTTAGTTTTGCTCACTCTGTGGAATACTATGAAACCATTAAAAAGAATTAATCAATTTATGTTGATGACAGAGCATTAACGTCTAATGTTAAGTGAAAAAAGAGAGGCACAAATATTGTGTACAATATGGCATTTTGTCTTATGTAAAAAGGATATGTACACATATATTCTCACCCACTCACAGAACATTCCTAGAAGTGCTAACAATGGTTTCTTTTGGGGAGAAAAATAAAAGTGGTGATGAGGAGATACCTCTGGGAGAAAAATGGTTTCTTTAAATGCCATTCAACTTGGTTTTATAATATGCTGTGTACTTTTAAAGAAAACAGAAACGTGTGCTAGAACAAAACCTGTCAAGTTAATTTGGCTTTCAACAAACCATCATACACTTTAAGAATTCAAGAATCAGCTACTAACTAGAAACTAGAAATGGATGGTGCAGCTGGCTGAGTCATTGAGACTTCCATTGAAAACCAGTTTGACGACGGAGTGCAGTGAGAGATTACCTAAGAGCAGAAGACTTGGCTTCTGGTGGTCCTCCCCACCCTGAGCAAGTCACAGGAGAAATGCTTTCCACCTCTCTTCCACAGAATGCCGGTGTGACCAGGCGGGCCCTCAGCTGCCTCCACTCCAGCAGGATGTACACTTCCTGGGTCATAAACTTGGGCTTAGGAGTTCTGATCAGAGCCCTGCTGACCTGTCACTTGTGTGACCTTGGGCAATGTACTCAATCTCCTCAACTTAAATTGCCTAATTTGGAAAACGGGTTTTGTGGAAATTGACCAGGAGACTACCCTAAAACATGTCGTGCACTCTCTACCTGGCAGGTTCATCCCTGATAGTCTCAACCTTCACTCCTAGTTCAAATGTCACCTTCCCTGACCACCTGATCTAAATGCCCTCCCTGCTCTGGTTACTCTCATACCAGAAACTGTTTAAATAGTGATTGCTTAAATGCCACTTTGTTTTATGCCTTCACAGTTTGAATAACGATCTTTAATTATCTTGAGTATTAGTTTGTTTAGTATCTCACTCACTCCATCTAGACCTGTAAACTCCATGCAATTGGTGATGATATTTTTTGTGTTAAACCACTCCGACTCTAGCCCCTAGCACAGCGGCTAGCTCATATACATTTGTTGAATGAATAAATGAATAAGAGCGTTAGCTGCTAGTTGCTGTTGATCCTCACAACTCTGACTCAGAGACTAATGATATCTCTCTCATTGAGTGGTTGTATTACTAATCCCATTTTATAGAGGTGCAGAGCTGTTAAGCAATGTGCCCAAAGTTATCTAGCTAGTAGTAAGTGGCAGAGCAAAAAGAGGAACTCTTTTTTCTTTTCTTTTCTTTTCTTTTTTTTTTTTTTAATTTAAACTCCAAACCCCATTCTCTCAAGAATTAGACTATTCTAGGACAGGAAATTCCCTTGACTGAAGTTATATACTTACAGCCCCTGCCCTGTTCCTAATTGCAAGCCTCAAACAACAATCATGTTCAACCTTCAATTGTGTGTTGCCTGAAACACCACTAATGGGCGATTCTGTAACAAATGGGAAGACTCACTCATCTATGCCTCTGCACATTTATCCCCTGCAGTCCCCTCCTGCTGACCCTTTAAAGTCTTTGCTGGAGGCAGAAAACAGAAGATATTCTTGCACTATGCAACAACACTTTGAAAGATCCCAGTTGAAGCTCAGAATTATTCAAAATTACCAAATAGCAAAAGCAACTAACTGTCATTTGAGTATCACCAAAGTCATAAGAAGAGGTCACATGGAAAGTCTTGCTACATATAGAGAAGGAAACAGCAACTGAAAAGCAGCATTAAAAACAATTTCATGGATAGAATCATCTCTATGGTGCGAAAGCAAAACAAAACACCCTTTCCAGGTGAGTACATTATATTCTAAATTTTGGAATCACTGGATTATTCAAAGAAGAGCACCTGCTCAGGCCCAGGAAACTGGGTTTCTCAAACCCCATATGTCATAGAACAGGATGTGGATAACCTCAAAGAGCAGGGCAATTTCTTCTTTGGCAAAAGCAGAAAGGAAACTATCCATGTAGAATAATCAAATCTATATTCTATAGACACCTTTTTTTCACCTTTTCCTCTTCTTTCTTCAATTAAAAATAACTTTCTCAAGCACAAAATACTCTCTTCCTTATGCTGTAAGAAATGCATGGTCATCTTGTGTATATAAAATCGAATAAATAGGAAGAAAGCAGCTTTGGAGACATGACGTGCTGAGTTCTGAAACGATCATTCATCATGCATAATTTTTAGTTTGAGCAGTACAGGATGATCAACTAGAATCTTCCTGTGGGAAGCTAGATATCCTAGCCTCAGATTCAAGGGGCGATCTAGAGCTAACAACATAAAAGTGATACTGCACAGAGTACTGTCCAGTGAAGAACAAGCACCAAAGCTTTGGAAACATCAGAAAGAAAATGCCAGAGTCAAGCAATGGGTGATGATGACCCAAGAAGGTCAAGAGGAGCTGACAGATTAACGTGACAGAAACCAAAGGGAAAACATCCAGAAAAAGAAATGATCAACAGCATCAAATACAAAAGAGCACACACAACGTAAATCCAAAATGCACCTAGTGAACTTGGCAGTTGGGTCACTGGTAATCTCAGTAAGAGATGTTTTCACCCAGTGCTATGGTCAAAGGCCAGACTGCAGAGAATTGAAGAGCCACAAGGTAGTTAAGATACTGACAAGAACAACACTTGGAAGAAGTTTGACTGGGAGAGAAGACACGGTATTAACAGAATTGTAGGAAGGAATAGACAGGCACTTAGTTATGTATCAAGAGAAAGAATCAGTAAGGGAGAAAGAATAGAAATATAGAATGGAGAAGGAATAATTTGTAGACCAAGAATATATTAGGTCGCTTAAACTTCTATAACAAACTTCTGTAGACTGGGCAGCTCAAGCAACTGGACCCTGGAAAACCCAAGATCAGGATGCTGGCAGAGTATGTTTCTGGTGAAGTCTCTCTTCCTGGCTTGCAGTGGCTGTCTTCTTGCTGTGTTCTCACATGGCTGAGAAAGAAAGAGCTTCAGTTTGCTCATTCTGTATAAGAGCACTAACCCTACCTATCAGGGTGCTCTCCACTCTCATGACCTAACTAAACCTAATCACCTCTAAAAGCCCCACCTCAAAATACCCTCACATTGAGGGTTAGGGATCCTGAACATGAACTTCGGAGGATTACAAACATTAGTCCTTAATAAGGATATGTTATATAAAGCACAGAGGGAAGAATCATTAAACAGGAGGGAATGTTTTATTATGATGAAGGATATAGGAAAGAGGATGCAGATAAGTTTGCCGGTGAGAAATAAAGGAGAAAAAGGAGTAAGGTTACAACTAATGATCACAATTTCCCCTAGGAAATATGCAGGAAGGGCCTGTCTCTAGATGGAAAGTGATGGGATTAGAAGAGAGAACTTGAAATGGCCGGAGGACATTAGCTCTGACCATACTCCATGGGAAAGAAAGTTGATCATGGGCAAATGGAAGGACTGATGAGCTCAGCTAAGACCCTATCAAGTTTGAGACCATGAACTGCTAGTGGAATCAACTGACAAGGATGCATAATTTTCTCCAGCAGCACTCAGCATCCCGGTGACAGAAGCAGAGAGAGTCATCTCAGTGGTCACCTAAGCAGACCAGAAAAGAAGGTCGTAGCAGACAAAGAGGTTAAACAATTTTTTTCTGGTCCTAGGGATTGAACCCATGAATTACATCCCCAGCCCTTCTTAAATTTTATTGAGACCGGGTATCACTAAGTTTCTCTCAAACTTGCAATCTCCCTGTCTCAGCCTCCCAAGTAGCTGGGATTACAGGTATGTGCCACCACACCCCAGAAGGTTAAATAATTTTCACTGGAAATATTAAATGGAAATTGAAGTCAATTAAAAATTGGAGTAAAAATAACCTATAAGCAAGGTTCCAAAGTCCTCACGAATTTTGGAAACAAAATGTTGAAAGCAACATTGATGACAGGGTGAGCGGGAGTGGAATAGCTAGATTGCATAAAATCCAAGGGAAAAGAGACTTGCATGAGGATCCTAGAGAAAGGGCTCAGGGTGACATGAGGAAACATCTCCCCTCGCCAAACGATGAGCAGTACAGGAATGAATGACCTTCCTTTCCTCAACAGGGCCATCGAAATCAATTTCAATTAAAGCAAGAGGTAAAGAAAATACGATTTAAGTTTAGGATGTAGGAAAATTAATTTAAATGAAATGAGGCTCCATAGAGGAACAAGCAGGGAGTAAGCAGTGGAAGATGGCTGGGTGAGGAGGGAGTCCGTGGCAGTGAGGAAGCTGGTAGACGTTCAAAAGAGATTCTTTTTTTTTTTTTTATTGTAAACAAATGGGATACATGTTGTTTCTCTGTTTGTACATGGCGTAAAGGCATACCATTTGTGTAATCATAAATTTACATAGAGTAATGTTGTTTGATTCATTCTGTTATTTTTTCCCTTCCCCCCACCCCTCCCACCCCTCTTTACCCTCTATACAGTACTTCCTTCCTCCATTCTTGCCCCCCTCCCTAACCCTAACTCTAACCCTAACACTAACCCTTCCCTCCCCCCCATTATGTGTCATCCTCCACTTATTAGCGATATCATTCGTCCTTTGGCTTTTTGAGATTGGCTTATCTCACTTAGCATGATATTCTCCAATTTCATAATTTTATCATTCTTTATGGCTGAGTAATATTCCATTGTATATATATATACCACAGTTTCTTTATCCACTCATCAATTGAAGGGCATCTAGGTTGGTTCCACAGTCTGGCTATTGTGAATTGAGCAGCTATGAACATTGATGTGGCTGTGTCTCTGTAGTATGCTGATTTTAAGTCCTTTGGGTATAGGCCAAGGAGTGGGATAGCTGGGTCAAATGGAGGGTCCATTCCAAGTTTTCTAAGGAATCTCCACACTGCTTTCCAGAGTGGCTGCACTAATTTGCAGCCCCACCAGCAATGTATGAGTGTACCTTTCTCCCCACATCCTCGCCAACACCTGTTGTTGCTCATATTCTTGATAATTGCCATTCTAATTGGGGTGAGATGGAATCTTAGGGTGGTTTTGATTTGCATTTCTCTTATTACTAGAGATGTTGAACATTTTTCCATATGTTTGTTGATTGCTTGTAGATCTTCTTCTGTGAAGTGTCTATTCATTTCCTTAGCCCATTTGTCGACTGGATTATTTGAATTCTTGGAGTAGAGTTTTTTGAGTTCTTTATAGATTCTGGAAATTAGTGCTCTATCTGAAGTATGATTGGCAAAGATTTTCTCCCACTCTGTAGGCTCTTTCTTCGCATTGCTGATAGTTTCCTTTGCTGACAGAAAGCTTTTTAGTTTGAATCTATCCCAGTTATTGATTCTTGCTTTTATTTCTTGTGCTATGGGAGTCCTGTTAAGGAAGTCTGATCCTAAGCCAACATGTTGAAGATCTGGACCTACTTTTTCTTCTATAATCTGCAGGGTCTCTGGTTTGATTCCGAGGTCCTTAATCCATTTTGAGTTTAGTTTCGTGCATGGTGAGAGATATGGGTTTAGTTTCATTCTGTTGCATATGGATTTCCAATTCTCCCAGCACCATTTGTTGAAGAGGCTATCTTTTCTCCATTGCATATTTTTGGCCCCTTTGTGTAGTATGAGAAAATTGTATTTATTTGGGTTTGTGTCCGTGTCCTCTATTCTGTACCATTGATCTACCTTTCTATTTTGGTACCAATACCATGTCGTTTTTGTTTCTATTGCTTTGTAGTAGAATTGGAGATCTGGTATTGCAATACCCCCTGTTTCACTCTTCCTGCTAAGGATTGCTTTAGCTATTCTGGGTTTCTTATTCTTCCAGATGAATTTCATAATTGCTTGCTCTATTTCTGTAAAGTATGTCATTGGGATTTTAATTGGAATTGCATTGAATTTGTATAGCACTTTAGGTAGTATGGCCATTTTGACAATATTAATTCTTCCTATCCAAGAACATGGAAGATCTTTCCATCTTCTAAGGTTTTCTTTAATTTCTTTCTTTAGTGTTCTGTAGTTCTCATTGTACAGGTCTTTCACCTCTTTTGTGAGATTGATTCCCAAGTATTTTATTTTTTTCGAGGCTATTGTGAATGGGGTAGTTTTCCTAATTTCTCTTTCTGAAGATTCATCACTTATGTATAAAAATGTGTTGGATTTATGGGCATTGATCTTGTAACCTGTTACTTTACTGAATTCACTTATGAGTTCTAAGAGTTTTCTGGTGGAATTTCCAGGTTCCTCTAAATATATAATCATGTCATCAGCGAACAGGGATAGTTTGAGTTCTTCTTTCCCAATTCGTATCCCTTTAATTTCTTTGGTTTGTCTAATTGCTCTGGCTAGAGTCTCAAGAACGATGTTGAATAGAAGTGGTGAAAGAGGGCATCCCTGCCTTGTTCCAGTTTTTAGGGGGAATGCTTTCAGTTTTTCACCATTTAGAATGATATTAGCCATGGGCTTAGCATAGATGGCCTTTACAATGTTAAGGAATGTTCCCACTATCCCTATTTTTTCTAGTGTTTTGAGCATGAAGGGGTGTTGTATTTTATCAAATGCTTTTTCTGCATCTATTGAAATAATCATGTGATTCTTGACTTTAAGCCTTCATTTGATCCAGGACAACTCTCAAGCCTGTGGTGTGCCCCTCCCATACCCAGTTCTAGCCCCTCTTCCACATGCCTCTCCCTGACTTCCTAGCTTAGATGAGAAGCCTGCCCTCTATGCATTCCTGGCTACCCAGTGGTGCTGCAGACCCAGCCCAGCCTTTCCCAGCAGCCCTCTCTCCAGCAGTCTCAGGGTGGAGTCCTGTCCTTCGTTCACCATCACTTTTCCATCACAATTTAAGCTCCGGATCTCAGTTCTGTCCTCCTCCCATGAATTTGATCCTGGCCTCTGATCATATTTTCCTGGATCATGACACCATATCTTTTATGGCTGGGATCTGGAGGTGTTGAAGGCTTGCTCCTGCATGCACCAATGTCAGAGGCGGGGCTTTGGGGAGGGATTGGATCCTGGGGCTCTGACCTCATTCGTGGATTAATGATTTGAAGGCATTAATGGGAGCCATAGGAGGTGGCGCCTAATTGAAGGATGGGTCCTTGAAGGCATGCTCTTAAGGACTGTATCTCGTACCTGGCCCTTCCTCTCTTCTCTCTTCTTTCTGTTTCCTGGCTGCCATGAGCTGAACAGCTTTCCTTTGTCATGCCCTCCTACCATGATGTTCTGCTTTGCCACAGGCCCAAGCAGTAACCGAAACCATGAGCCAGTATAAATCTTCCCTTTTCTACATCGTTTTTGTCAGGGATTTGTCACAATGATGAAAAGCTGATAAACAAAACATCCAACTAACAGAGGCCTTCCCAGCCTGATTCCCCACAAATGCATCCTTAAAACCCTGCATGATCCACACACATTCCAAGTGCTACAGAGCATGTCCTTTCCTGTTGAGATGCAGCTCATTGCTCCACCTCAACCCTCTTCAATATTTTTCCTCCCTCTCCTTTATTCAGTCTTCCAGCGTCACCGGGACAAAGACTTTAATCATGGGATTGAAGGAATGAGGATAAACTATTCTGATATGCCTAATTAAGTATTGGAGGCAAAATGAAATCGAAGAGAATTGACCGGGACATTTAATCGTGTGATTGTGAGGGAAGTGATGACTGTGTAGGCTTTAGGGAAGCAGACTTTTAAATTTGGTTAGGATATCAGAATGATCACATTGTCTGAGATTCTTGATAAAGAAGAGGGAGAAAGGTTAGGAAACTTCTGGAAAACTAAATTCCAACAACACAATTGCAAATGCATCTTAACACACAAACAAGCAACTCATGAGAAAAATACAAGTAGCCATAAATGTGAAAAATGTTCAGTCTTATTAGTAATCAAATGAATGCAAATTAACAATAAGGCCATTTTATCAAGACAATTGACAGAAATTTTGAAACTGTTAAGAATACAAGGAAATCATCAACAGTACTCTTAAATACCTCTGGTGACAGGGGAGCATTGCTATCTCCTTTTTGGAAAGCATTAGCAAGATGTATCAAAAGCTTTAAAATAATTTGGATTCATTAAGAATATTGTTCTGGAAGAATGAATGGCATGGAAAACAATCATAAAATATTTATAGGTGGAAAAAGTTTATAAAATGTCCTGTATGGTATGATACCAATTCTGTGATGACAGGGGTATGTTTAGATACATCTATTTATACAATATAATATTTGTGTAGACATACATAAAAAATGACTAAAAAGACATCAGGTGTTAATACTAATTATCT
Organism: Sciurus vulgaris; assembly: GCF_902686455.1. Lineage (NCBI taxonomy): Eukaryota > Metazoa > Chordata > Mammalia > Rodentia > Sciuridae > Sciurus > Sciurus vulgaris. The sequence continues at coordinate 115,063,536 of NC_136466.1, read as the reverse complement.
CTAAGTCATAGAGTTATGGTAATTTTTTTCTTCTTGATAGTTCTAAAGTTTTCTACAATGTAAAATTAGTACTTTGGAATACAGAAGAAAACATTTTTAAAGTTGATTCTTTAAAACAAAAGAGCAGAAAGGCAAGTTTGCAGCCTTAGGTGGTTAGTGTAAGTGGATAAATTACAAGATGTTGCCATAAAACACAGAGACTGGTGTTCCTTTGGGGCTCATAACTCCCAGGGCAATGCCATGGGAAGAGTCACTGGGATATTGACAAGGGACAAGAGTGTTAGAGTGAGCACCTCAGTCTGAGGGGTGGCAACAATGAGTAATAGTAACAACTGATATAAAGCTTCCTAACTAAAACGATTGTTGAAATGGAAAAAAATAAAAGAGATGGAGAAAGGATACTTCCAGAAGACAATATGGACTCAAAGGGTCTTGCTAATACATTAGGCCTTTAAAAATAATTCATAAGATGGAGAGAGGAGGAAACACCCAGATTGAAAGAAAAAGGATGAAACACAGGGTCAGGAGTTGAAAGCCAAAGCAAGATCAGGCAGGCACTAAGTAGAATGACAATTAAAGGGACATCTTTCCATCTGTCAGGCTGTGAAGAACAAGAATGGTGCACAAGCTTTAGGGGGCAAATGAGAAGTGTGATATATGACTTATATTTCGTAGCCTATACAAACATGGAAATGAAAATAGCATAATAATAACAGACACAAATAATACTGCCCTGACTTCAACCCCAGCCATTTGTAGGACTTCTAATATTCACCCACTTTACACCACACTCACACAAACACACACACATACAAATATCCTTTCTGATGCCTTTTGAAATACCCAAGGGTAAAGATGATACCAAGCCATTGTTTTTTTTTTCTTTTTTTAATTTATTTGTATTATAAACAAATGGGACACATCTTGTTTCTCTGTACATGAAGTAGAGGCATTCCATTTGTGTAATCATACATTTACATAGGGTAATAGTTTTTGATTCATTCTGTTAATTTTTTTCCTTCTCCCCCACCCCTCCAACCCCTCTTTTCCCTCTATACAGTCCCTCCTTCCTCCATTCTTGCCCCCCTCCCACTCCCCATTATGTATCATCATCTCTTATCAGCAGGAACATTCGACCTTTGGTTTTTTGAGATTGGCTTATCTCACTTGCTTGATATTCTCCAATTTCATCCATTTGCCAGCAAATGCCATAATTTTATTATTTTTTATGGCTGAGTAATATTCCATTATATATATATACATATATATATATATAAAACTGTGATATATATATATATCACAGTTTCTTTATCCATTCATCAGTTGAGGGGCATCTAGGTTGGTTCCACAATCTAGTTATTGTGAATTGAGCAGCTGTGAACATTGTTGTGGCTGTATCTCTGTACTATGCTGATTTTAATTCCTTTGGGTATAGGCCAAGGAGTGGGATATATCACAACAGACACGAGTGAAATACAAAACATAATTATGAGCTATTTTGAAAATCTATACTCCAACAAAATAGAAAAATCTCAAAGACATCATCAGGTTTCTAGAGACATACGAATTACCTAAACTGAACCAGGAGGACATACACAATTTAAATAGAACAATTTCAAGTAATGAAATAGAAGAAATCATCAAAAGCCTACCAACAAAGAAAAGTCCGGGACAAGATGGGTTCTCAGCCGAGTTCTACAAAACCTTTAAAGAAGAGCTCATTCCAATACTCCTCAAAGTATTCCATGAAATAGAAGAGGAGGGAACCCTCCCAAACTCATTCTATGAAGCCAATATCACCCTGATACCTAAACCAGACAGAGACACTTCAAGGAAAGAAAATTTCAGACCAATATACTTAATGAACATCGACGCAAAAATTCTCAACAAAATTTCAGCAAATCGCATACAAAAATATATTTAAAAGATAGTGCACCACGATCAAGTGGGTTTTATCCCAGGGATGCAAGGTTGGTTCAACATCCGGAAATCAGTAATGTCATTCATCATATCAACAGACTTAAAGTCAAGAATCACATGATTATTTCAATAGATGCAGAAAAAGCATTTGATAAAATACAGCATCCCTTCATGCTCAAAACACTGGAAAAATAGGGATAGTTGTAAAGGCCATCTATGCAAAGCTCATGGCCAATATCATTCTAAACGGTGAAAAACTGAAAGCATTCCCCCTAAAAACTGGAACAAGGCAGGGATGCCCCCTTTCACCACTCCTATTCAACACTGTCATTGAAACTCTAGCCAGAGCAATTAGACAAACCAAAGAAATTAAAGGGATATGAATAGGAAAAGAAGAACTCAAACTACCCCTATTTGCTGATGACGTGATTATATATTTAGAGGAACCACAAAATTCCACCAGAAAACTTTTAGAACTCATAAGTAAATTCAGTAAAGTAACAGGATATAAGATTAATGCTCAGAACTCCAATGCATTTTTATACATAAGTGATGAATCTTCAGAAAGAGAAGCTACGAAAACTACCCCATTCAAAATAGCCTCAAAAAAAATAAACTACTTGGGAATCAATCTCACAAAAGAGGTGAAAGACCTCTACAATGAGAACTACAGAAAACTAAAGAAAGAAATTAAAGAAAACCTTAGAAGACAGAAAGATCTCCCATGTTCTTGGATAGGCAGAATTAATATTGTCAAAATGGCCATACTACCAAAAGTGCTATACAGATTCAATGCAATTCCAATTAAAATCCCAATGACGGAGGGTTTTCAGGATGGTGAACTAGAGGGTGGCTGCATTTCATGTTGCTCCAGCACTCAGGATTCAAAAGAGGAGATAGTGAGAGACTTGGGACCAACTTAAAGCTGCCGGGTGAGTCTCTCCCATTGGGGAGGCGTCATGGATGGGGCGGTAGTCCCAAAATGAAGGGAACTTTGTGAAGTAGAGTTACCCAATGAGACACCCCTACCCCGGCTGGAGCAGTGAACTGGACAACTGGGAGCATCGTAGAGGAGGCCGCTCAGCACAGCACTTGGACTCAGAGCAACCACTGGGACTCCGGGTGGCTGCCCAGAGGAGGAGCTGCACGGTGAGCTATTTGGGCTCAGAGCAACCACTCCTGAACACAGGGAGCTGCCTGGAGGAGGAGGAGGAGCGTGGCAGGTCGCTTGGACTTGGAGTGACTGCAGCAGAGCTCCAGGCGGCTGCTCAGAGGAGGAGGCGAGTGGTAAGTTGTTTGGACTCAAAGCAACCGCTCCTGAACACCTGGGGGCGGTGCCCTGAGGAGGAGGAAGAGCGTGGTGGGTCACTTAGTCTTGGAGCAGTCACACCAGAGCTCCGGCAGGCTGCCCAGAAGAGGAGGAGGCATATGGCGGGTTGCTTGGACTCAGAGCAACTGCCCCTGAACACCCCGGGGGCTGCCCGGAGGAGGAGGAAGGGGAGCGCAGGCAGGTCGCTTGGACTCTGAGTGACTGCCCAGGACTACGGGTGGTTGGCGGGAGGAGGAGGCACACAGTGAGTTGCATGGACTCCTAGTGACCGCACCGGAACACCGGGCAGCTGCCCAGAGGAAGAGGCATGCAGTGGATCGCTGGGACCTGGAGCAACTGTACGGGGTCCAGGTAGCTGCTCAGAGGAAGGGCCGCATAGCCAGGCCATTAGGTGCAGAGCAGGGTCCCAGGACCTAGGAGGCTTCTTGGTGGAAGAGCAGCATAGAGACACGTTTAGGGGTGGAGCGAAGGTTCCAGGACTGCGGGCAGATTCTCTGAGGAGAGGCAGCATAAGAAGACTCTTCTGCGAAGGGTGAGGCTCCCAGGCCCATGATAGGTCTGGGCCCCTGGGAAGGTTGCAGAGGAAGGCAGCCCAGCCCAGGCAGTAGTTGTAGATTGAGGGGAACCTCTAGGAGGTGAACTGACCAGCGAGACCTCCCCACCGGGTGAGTCTTCCCTGCCAGGTGAGGTTTTCCCACAAGGAGAGTAAAACCAGAGACACAGGCCCAAACAGGCCTTGCCTCAGCCCGCAGCCTAGTTCCCCTTTGGATTACCATTGGCCAACAAGTGGAGGCACCTCTGCCCACGAGCAGGGAATATACCCCACCTGAAGGCCACCACTCCTAGAGAGGCAGCTTCCTTGTGGACCATCGCATTATCACCTTCCTCCAAGACTTCAGGCTACTGAAGGCTAAGAGGGGATATGCTAGAAATCTTCAGGGACACTATAAGTCAATAGAGGAAATCTGAAATATCCTAGCGGTCCATTGATACCTGAACAATATAAGAAAACAAGGGAAGAAAATGTCCCAAACAAATCTAGATGTTACATCAATAAAATCCAATGACAGCATGGCAGAAGAAATGACAGAAAGGGAGTTCAGAATGTACATAATTAAAATGATCAGGGAAGCAAACGATGAGATGAAAGAGCAAATGCAGGCATTGAATGATCACACCAACTGACAGTTAAAAGAGCAAATACAGGAAACAAAAGATCATTTCAATAAAGAGTTAGAGATATTGAAAAAAACACCAAACAGAAATCCTGGAAATGAAGGAAACAATAAACCAAATTAAGAACTTCATAGAAAGCATAACCAACAGGATAGAACACCTGGAAGACAGAAACCTCAGACATTGAAGAAAAAATATTTAACCTTGAAAAAAAGTTGACCAAAGAGAGAAGATGGTAAGAAATCATGAACAGAATCTCCAAGGACTATGGGATATCATGAAAAGGCCAAATTTAAGAATTATTGGGATTGAGGAAGGCTTAGAGAAACAAACCAAAGGAATGAACAATCTATTCAATGAAATACTATCAGAAAATTTCCCAAATCTGAAGAATGAAATGGAAAATCAAGTTCAAGAGGCTTATAGGACTCCAAATATACAAAATTAAAACAGACCCACACCAAGGCACATTATAATGAAAATACCTAACATACAAAATAAAGACAGAATTTTAAAGGCTGTGAGAGAAAAGAACCAAATTACATTCAGGGGGAAACCAATACGGATATCAGCAGATTTTTCAATCCAGAACCTAAAAGCTAGCAGGGCCTGTAACAACATTTTTCAAGCCCTGAAAGAAAATGGATGCCAACCAAGAATCTTATACCCAGCAAAACTTACCTTCAAATTTGACGATGAAATAAGATCCTTCCATGATAAACAAAAGCTAAAAGAATTTACAAAAAGAAAGCCAGCATTACAGAACATTCTCAGCAAAATATTCCATGAGGAAGAGATGAAAAACAAAGAAGCAAATCAGCAAAGGGAGGAATTATCCTAAAGGAATTGTTAAATAAAGGAGGAACCAAGATGTGTCAAACAAATAAATAAATAAAACTTAAAAAATGAATCAAATGACCGGGAAACCAAATCCTATCTCAATAATTACCCTGAATGTTAATGGCCTGAATTCATCAATCAAAAAACATAGACTGGCAGATTGGATTAAAAAGAAAGATCCAATAGTATGTTACCTGCAAGAGACTCACCTCATAGAAAAAGATACCCATAGACTAAAGGTGAAAGGATGGGGAAAAACATACCATGCACATGGACTCAGCAAAAAAGCTGGGGTATCCATCCTCATTTCAGATAATGTGGACTTCAAGCCAATGTTAGTCAGAAGGTATAAAGAAGGTCATTTCATACTGCTTAAGGGAAGCATAAATCAGCAAGATATAACAATCATAAACATCTATGCCCCAAACAGTGGCTCATCCATGTATGTCAAACAAATCCTTCTCAATTTCAGAAACCAAATAGACCATAACACAATAATACTAGGTGATTTTAACACGCCTCTCTCACCACTGGACAGATCTTCCAGACAAAAATTGAACAAAGTAACCATAGATATCAATAACACAATCAATAATTTAGATTTAATGGACATTTATAGAATATACCATCCAACCAAGAGCAAATACACTTTCTTCTCAGCAGCACATGGATCCTTCTCTAAAATAGACCATATTTTATGCCACAAAGCTAATGTTAGCAAATACAAGAAGATAGAGACACTACCTTGTATTCTATCAGATCATAATGGATGGAAGTTAGAAATAAATGAAAGAGTAAAAAACAGAAACTACTCTAACAGCTGGAGATTAAACAATATGATATTATATGATGAATGTATAACAGAAGATATTAGGAAGGAAATTAAAAAATTCTTAGTGGTAAATGAGAACAAAGAAACATCATATCAAAATTTCTGGGACGCTATGAAAGCAGTACTTAGAGGAAAATTTATTTCATGGAGCACATTCAATAAAAGAAATAAAACTCAACAAATAACGACCTAACACTACAGCTCAAAGCCCTAGAAAAAGAACAGACCAGCACCAAAAGTAGTAGAACACAGGAAATAGTTAAACTCAGAGCTGAAATCAACGAAATTGAAAAAAAAGAAACAATACAAAAAATTGACAAAATAAATAGTCGGTTCTTCGAAAAAATAAACAAAATTGATAAACCCTTAGCCACACTAACAAAGAGAAGACGAGAGAAAACCCAAATCACTAAAATTCAAAATGAACAAGGAAATATCACAACAGACAGGATTGAAATACAAAACATAATTAGAAGCTATTTTGAAAATCTATACTCCAACAAAATAGAAAATTTGAAGACATCAACAGGTTTCTAGCGACATATGAATTGCCTAAACTGAACGAGGAGGACATACACTATTTAAATAGACCAATTTCAAGTAGTGAAATAGAAGAAGTCATCAAAAGCCTACCAACAAAGAAAAGTCCAGGACCAGATGGGCTCTCAGCTGAGTTCTACAAAACCTTTAAAGAAGAGCTCATTCCAATACTCTTCAAAGTATTCCATAAAATAGAAGAGGAGGGAACCCTCCCAAACTCATTCTATGAAGCCAATATCACCCTGATACCTGAACCAGAGAGAGACACATTGAGAAAAGAAAATTTCAGACCAATATCCTTAATGAACATCGACACAAAAATTCTCAACAAAATTTTAGCAAATCACATACAAAAATATATTATAAAGATAGTGTACCATGATCAAGTGGGTTTTATCCCAGGGATGCAAGGTTGGTTCAACATCAGGAAATCAATAAATGTCATTCACCATATCAATAGACTCAAAGTCAAGAATCACATGATTATTTCAATAGATGCAGAAAAAGCATTTGATAAAATACAGCATCCCTTCATGCTCAAAATACTAGAAAAAATAGGGATAGTGGGAACATTCCTTAACATTGCAAAGGCCATCTATGCTAAGCCCATGGCTAATATCATTCTAAATGGTGAAAAACTGAAAGCATTCCCCCTAAAAACTGGAACAAGGCAGGGATGCCCTCTTTCACCACTTCTATTCAATATCGTCCTTGAAACTCTAGCCAGAGCAATTAGACAAACCAAAGAAATTAAAGGGATATGAATAGGAAAAGAAGAACTCAAACTATCCCTGTTTGCTGATGATATGATTATATACTCAGAGGAACCAGGAAATTCCACCAGAAGACTTTTAGAACTCATAAGTGAATTCAGTAAAGTAGCAGGATATAAGATCAATGCACATAAATCTAATACATTTTTATACATAAGTGATGAATCTTTGGAAAGAATAATTAGGAAAACTACCCCATTCACAATAGCATCAAAAAAAATAAAATACTTGGGACTCAATCTCACAAAAGAGGTGAAAGACCTCTACAATGAGAACTACAGAACACTAAAGAAAGGAATTAAAGAAAACCTTAGAAGATGGAAAGATCTCCCATGTTCTTGGATAGGAAGAATTAATATTGTCAAAATGACCATACTACCAAAAGTGCTAGACAGATTCAATGCAATTCCATTTAAAATCCCAATGACATACTTTACAGAAATAGAGCAAGCAATTATGAAATTCATCTGGAAGAATAAGAAACCCAGAATAGCTAAAGCAATCCTTAGCAGAAAGAGTGAAGCAGGGGGTATCGCAATACCAGATCTTCAACTCTACTACAAAGCAATAGTAACAAAAACGACATGGTATTGGTACCAAAATAGAAAGGTAGATCAATGGTACAGAATAGAGGACACGGACACAAACCCAAATAAATACAATTTTCTCATACTAGACAAAGGTTCCAAAAATATGCAATGGAGAAAAGATAGCCTCTTCAACAAATGGTGCTGGGAGAATTGGAAATCCGTATGCAACAGAATGAAACTAAACCCATATCTCTCACCCTGCACGAAACTAAACTCAAAATGGATTAAGGACCTCGGAATCAGACCAGAGACCCTGCAGATTATAGAAGAAAAAGTAGGTCCAGATCTTCAACATGTCGGCTTAGGATCAGACTTCCTCAACAGGACTCCGACAGCACAAGAAATAAAAGCAAGAATCAATAACTGGGATAGATTCAAACTAAAAGGCTTTCTGTCAGCAAAGGAAACTATCAGCAATGCGAAGAAAGAGCCTACAGAGTGGGAGAAAATCTTTGCCAATCATACTTCAGATAGAGCACTAATTTCCAGAATCTATAAAGAACTCCAAAAACTCTACACCAAGAATTCAAATAATCCAATCGACAAATGGGATAAAGAAATGAATAGACACTTCACAGAAGAAGATCTACAAGCAATCAACAAACATATGGAAAAATGTTCAACATCTCTAGTAATAAGAGAAATGCAAATCAAAACCACCCTAAGATTCCATCTCACCCCAATTAGAATGGCGATTATGAAGAATACAATCAACAACAGGTGTTGGCGAGGATGTGGAGAGAAAGGTACACTCATACATTGCTGGTGGGGTTGCAAATTAGTGCAGCCACTCTGGAAAGCAGTGTGGAGATTTCTTCGAAAACTTGGAATGGAACCACCATTTGACCTAGGTATCCCACTCTTTGGCCTATGCCCAAAGGACTTAAAATCAGCATATTACAGAGATACAGCCACATCAATGTTCATAGTTGCTCAATTCACAATAGCCAGATTGTGGAACCAACCTAGATGTCCTTCAATTGATGAATGGATAAAGAAACTGTGATATATATATATATATCATACATATATATATACATATATACACATATATATACATATATATACACATATATATATATACACAATGGAATATTGTGTGTGTGTATATATATATATATATATACACAATAGAATATTACTCAGCCATAAAGAATGATAAAATTATGACATTTGCAGGCAAATGGATGAAATTGGAGAATATCATGCTAAGTGAGATAAGCCAATCTCAAAAAACCAAAGGACGAATGATATCGCTAATAAGTGGATGATGACACATAATGGGGGGAGGGAGGGGTTAGTGTTAGGGTTAGAATTAGGGTTAGGGAGGGGGGCAAGAATGGAGGAAGAAAGGACTGTATAGAGGGAAAAGAGGGGTGGGAAGAGTGGGGGAAAGGAAAAAAATAACAGAGTGAATCAAACAACATTACCCTATGTAAATTTATGATTACACAAATGGTATGACTTTACGCCATGTACAAATAGAGAAACAGCATGTATCCCATTTGTTTACATTAAAAAAAAAAAAAAAAAAGATGGTCTTTCTTAATATAGCTACTTGTCTCAGGCCACAGACTGAAGAGCACAGGAAATGTACCTTTCCTGACTTTTTTCATTACAACCTAATTTCTCAATATGAGCCCCTCTTTCCAAGCTAATAGGAAAAACATAACCTCAGTCCTTCCCAAGATTGTTCCATAATGCCTGGATCTTCCAGGATGTGAGAAGCAAGTGGAACGAAGCATGGGTCAGGGGGGGATCCACTGTCCTTGTGCTTGTTGTCTGTTTGGGTCCAGAAATGCAAATCTTAGGAGAAGAAAAAAAAATTCACTAAACACTGATAATTAATCCTGCTAAACCAGTTATATTGCATTTTCAATATTATTGTGATCATAGTTTGTCCAGTGTAGCAAGATTTCAGCAAAGTAACTTAAGAGGTTTTATGATTTTTTTTTAATGTAGAAGTTACGTGAGCCCATCCCCAGCTTTGCTCTTAAAACCTACACCAGTTTCCTCCATCTCTCTCTCTACTTCTCTCTCTCTCTCTCTCTCTCTCTCTCTCTCTCTCTCTCTCTCTCTCACACACACACACACACACACACACACACACACACACACACACACACTTCACAACGGCAGCCTTGGACGTCCCATGTTCCACATGGTCCAGCTATAAAATGGAAGCCTCCTGGATTCCCAGGTCCCCACCTGGAGAAAAGTGCAGCCTCAGAGAGTCACTCAGCCACACTGGAGTATGAGGTGAACGAGAAATAAACGCCCATTATGTTAAGCTGTGAAAATTTTGAGGTTCCTCTACTGAGGCAGCAAGACCCAAGTGCCTTGCCCAGCAGGACAGGAGAGCACGGAACACGAGCAGGACGGCGCCTGCCAGGACGGCGCCTGCCGCGTAGAGTGCAGTCTGTGAGCGCAGCGATGATCGTCACCGTCATCCTCATCGTCAGAAAGAACATCAGGCTTCAGACCATTAGGGATGAAGTCCTAACTTGCCACTCACTAGTGATAACAAGATACTTCATCTCTTAGGACCTCATTCCTTAAAGAGAAAAGCAACCTTTGTCTCTGTCACGGTTGTGAGAATTAACAGAGATATGAAAACATTTTGTGAACTGATCTGCAAATGTTAAGTATTTTTACCAATAATCATTGAATTGTTTTTAGTTATTCACTGCCACTCCCTGCCACGTTCTTCCAGAGGATTCTGTAGGGGCATACATCCTCAGATGTATCCTCAGAGGATGGTGGGCTGGGTCTTAAGGCCAAAAGTGTGTGAGGGAATGTGACAATTTCACAATTGAGCAGAAGCTTCAAGAACTATTGTGTGTGGATTAGCAATGTCTCTTTCTCCCTTTGACATGAGAAAAACACATTCCACATTGGGACTTCCCCTTCCTTCTGGCCCAGCAATGAAAACCTTGGCTCAGAAAACAGTAGCCTAAAATGAAGGCCACAGGAGTAGCCTCAGAAACTGTTTTCTCTCTGACCTTCTCCTGTCCTCTTTTCTCCTGCTCTTCTTTCCTTGCTTAAGGCAAGGTGATCACAGAAACTAGAATCCCACTGGTACAGTGGTGCACACCTGCACTCCCAGTGACTTGGGAGGCTGAGGCAAGAGGCTCAGTAATTCAGTGAGACTCTAAGCAATTTAGCTGAGACCCTATCTCTAAAGAAAAAATAAATAAAAAGGGCTGGGGATGTGGCTCAGTGACTAAGCACCCCTGGGCTCAATCCCTGGTACCAAAAAAAAAAAAAAAAAAAAAAAAAAGAAAGAAAATAAACTAAAACCACCTTTTTCACCAAAGCCAGCCATAATGCTTAAAAAATATTATTCTAGCCAGGCACGATGGCTCATGCCTGTAATCCCAGTGGCTCAGGAGGCTGAGGCAGGAGGATCTCAAGTTCAAAGCCAACCTCAGCAAAAGTGAGGTGCTAAGCAACTCAGTGAGACCCTGTCTCTCATTAAAATACAAAATAGGACTGAGGTTGTGACTCAGTGGTCAAGTGCCTCTGAGTTCAATCTCCAGTACCCAAAAAATATATAGATATTATTCTAATCTTCCCCCACCTTTATGTCTTGGAGCTGGTCATAAAGACATTCTCTAAGCTACCTTGTCTGATAGTTATCATACATCCCCCTTTCAGATGGGGTCCTGCCCCACACCCAGGAGGAGGGAAGGCTGCCCAGAGGCCAATGGGAGTATCACAGGCAGGCTTGGCCATCCAGTCTCTTCCTATTAGAGCATTCCTTTTGGTCCAACCACGCTTCTACAGCAGTCTGTGTTTCATCAAATCTAAGCATAAAAATGGGCAGTTCACCCTGACCTTTGGGTCTTGAATCTGAAAGACCCCTCAAGTCATATAAAACTATGATCAAATAAATTTTTTATTCACCCCTCATTATGGGGTGTCACCCAGGAGACTTTGTGATGGGAGGGAAAGGGATCATCCTCCTTCCTGCCCCATAAAAGCAAATGTAGCAGCATGAACCACACTCAGTACAAATTGTAAGTAATGAATCCTTACTGGAACCCACTGAGATCTGGTGATTATATGTTACCGCAGTAAAACATAACTAAGCTTTTGCTAAGCTGAATATTAACCAATGTTTTGTAGACCAAGATGCCAGCAAATTAATTTGACACAGTTTTCCTTCCTTGACCCTTTTCTAAATGACTTTTCTTTTAATCATTTATTTGAAGGAGAAACAGTGCTTAAGTGTGCACAGGACAAGATCCTGAGGTCAATAGCTACAGTCCGTCTGACAGAACGAATACCCAAAGATGTCACTTAAGTGGAAGAAATATAAATTCTTACACAAAATTGCACAATAAGGAAGATGACAGTTCCATTGAAGTTTTATTTAATAATCAACAGAATAAAAGGCAAGTACAAAGTGGTTACCCCCAAAAAATTGACTCAGATTATATTCATAGAAATATAGTATCCCTAGCCAGGCATGGTGGCACATGCCTGCAATCCCAGTGGCTCAGGAGGCTGAGACAGGAGGATTGTGAGTTCAAAGCTAGCCTCAGCAATGGTGAGGTGCTAAGCGAGACCCTGTCTCTAAATAGAATACAAAATAGGGCTGGAGATGTGGCTCAGTGGTAAAGTGCCCCTGAGTTCAATCCCCAGTACCAAAAAAAAGAAAGAAAAAAAGAATGAAATATGGTATCCCAAGATTAGGCATGGTTACACAATCCTGTAATCCCAGAGACTTGGGAGGCTGAGGATCACAAGTCTGAGGACAACCTCAGCCACTTAGCAAGGCCCTAAGCAATTTAGTGAGATCCTGACTCAAAATTTTAAAAAATAAAGTAAATGTTTTAAGAGATGGAGATGTAGCTCAGTGACGGAATGCTCAAAACAAAGCAAAACAAAACGAAGTGGTACCCCAAAGAGTTTCAAGTATCTTCACAACTGTGGTCATTTTAATTTATTAAGTTCTGTCTGAAAGGGTAGACCCTAAACTGAAAGATTTGGATTTGGTTTCAGTCCAAAAAAAAAAAAAAATGAGAGTCAGTTACATAGGCATGTATAAACCTTGTAGGAGAGGACAGTAGGAAAACTGGAAGAGGAAACCAAGAAGCCACCACTGAAGGGGAGTTTAAATGCTTGAATTTAAATATGTGAAGAGCTGTTTTCTGAAATGAGCATTGGAATTATTCTGCCTGACTTTGAAATGCAAAATAAAGGCCTAGGTATTTAAAAAAAAAAAAAAAAAAAAAAAAAAAACTTTCAATAAATAAATACCCCCCAAAATGGAACAATTGCTTAGGATGCATTGGGAGAGCCAAATAGGAGCACGAGCCATGGTGGGTCTCTACACGTGACAAAAGAGTCTTCTAAACGTGAAAGCTCAAAACCAATTTGCAGAGGGCAAGATTGGATCAGGCCAGTGGAAAGCCTCAGGAGGCTATTAATGATTCACGATTTGCACATCCTGTTGGAAAATAAATTTCCCTTACCAAGGAGAAGTGCGAAAGTGGGATTACTGAAGTGGATTCCCACGAAGGGGAACCACCCTCCCTCCCCACACCCCACAGCCAGGACAGCCAAGATGCATTCACATTTGGAAACGGGTTGCTCTGGAACAAGTGGGCCTTCTTCCTCGTGTCAGCAAAAGAAAGACACGTCTTTGGCAAACCATCTGCCCTAAACATGGCATTTTCATTTTTTATTTCTCTAAAACAGAGGGGGGATATGGACTCGGGGAATGCAACCCATCCCAACTGGTAAAAGAAAGACAAGTGGCCAACATAAATATCACAGCATGAGGCTGAACCAAAGGAGAGAAATAAGATGAAAAACCAATCCTTCCAAAAGGTCCTCTCAAAATAAAAGGCCCTGCCAAGGACAGCCACAGATACAGCAGCACGCGCCGAGGGGAGCTCTCCTCGGGAAAAGCTGGCTCCAGGCTGTGTGCATGAGCCTCAGTCTGCCTTCGGTATTTCACTTTCTGAAAGTTAGGAGACAGGAGGTCCTTTCTTGGCCGGATTAAAATAGAAAACACACTTTGAGAGGCAGCTCCCATAGGAGTCACATTTCCTTCGTTTTTTGTCCCTTCCCATCCATCGGTCTTTTCTCCTGGGACCATCGCGTTTGCTCGGTTTCGACCATTGTCTTTAGACTGAGCACCCCTGAATCTAAATCTGCAAATCAGATCTGCCAAAAGAAGTAAAGACCTTCATATCCTAAGGCTTATTAAATCATTCTCCCCAGGATTCCTCCTGACAGCTCAAATTTAAAGTGTTCCCATCTCGGGAAATGACAGAACGCCCAGGTCAGAAACCTGGAAGACCTGGTCCTTATTTTCCTCTCTCGACATCCCCCGTTCACACTCTCCCTTCTCCCACTCCCCACCTCCCCCTCCCACCCCAGTCCTGTTACCTGTGTCCCCCGTACTCCTCTCCACCCCGGCTAGCAGCATTCCCTTCAGCCATGGTCCCGCTCACCTGGATCACTACGACCATCTCCCCGCTGGTTTTCATGATTCTGATCACACCACACCCCAGTCTGCTTTCCACACGACATCCAGAATAATCTAGAAATGCAAACCTGAGCTTACTCCCCGGTCAGACTTTCAAAGATTCCCTTTTGCCATCAGAATGAAGTTCAAACTCACGAACACAGACCGCCAGACCCTGGCTTTTCAGTCTGCGCCTCTTCCTACCCTCTCTCTAGCCGTTGCCCTCCTCACCCTCTTCCCATGCACACACACCCTCACACCCAGAAAGCCTCCATCATAAGTCACTGCCTGTATCATATTCTCTTTTTACCTCTGAATCTTTGTATATTTGGTTCCTTTTACCCAGAAAGTCCGACCTCTTTTGTAGCCAACTGCAGCAAGTTAACTGGGACTCAGACTTCAGGTCCATGGGGAAGCCTAGCAGGCCTTGCTGGTGCTTCTCCACCGCTACCCCATGGACCCCTCCACTCTCAGCAATTGTCCCCCAAAACCTCCTTGCATCTCACTGCTCCTCCCACCCGTCAGGGCACCCTGGACCAGCAAGGCTGTGCGTTCCTAGGAAACCTGCGTCTGCGACTTGCTCGCCCCTCAGTAGGAAATCCCTATCCTCTGCCCAGTTCTTTGCTGGTCCCCGGTGTGACTGCCTCCCGTCCACCCATAGCAGAAACCTGCTCCTGAACTCACCAAGTTTTGGTTTCTCTCCATCCCTCTTCTGCTCTCCCACTCTATCACATGGCTTCCTAGAATCTGCTCCCCAGGAAACTCCCCTCACCTCTATCCTTCTCTCAAAGTCTGCTTTGGATAAAAATCAAACCCAGACAAAAAGATTTGCTAATTCCTCTGAGGGCACGTCACAGGTCTCACTGTGCTCTACTGAAGTAGCAGTATTGATTCGCCCCTCTGGGTCCTCAGGTGAAGGGGAAAGGCTCTGACATCAGATCTTTTACCTCTGTCTTCCCAGCACCCACGACTTAGTGTGTAGCCCGCAACTGTGACACAACAAATACTTATCACCTAGTGAAATAATCGGTAGCGCTTGCCTGGCCTCATGATTTTTCATGCCTTTATACCCAAGTCTCCCAAATGATAAATGAAAAGAAAAAGGACTATTTTCAGAACCCAAAAACCCTGAGTTCTGATCCCATCTACATTAACACCAGTGCATTCATTTGACTAAAAAGTTTAGAATTTTTCATTTTATTAAGATCAATTTGAGTTAGGTGATTTTCTTAAATAATCACAAAGGCAAATATTAAAGCAAGAATCGCCCATTCTATGACTCTCTTGGCCAGTGATTCTCAAACTAGGTTGGCCCTCAGTATCTCCTGGATCCAACCCAAGTGAATCAGAATTCCAGATAAAGGGTGCAGGGATCTATATTTAAAGTTGTGGTATAGTGAAAAAAAAACAAAAAAATACACAGATATTAAGTACTCTGATGGGTTTGGGCAACTGCATTCATTCATGTAACCATCACCCAGGCAAGACAGAATACTCAATCACAAAGGGAAAGTCTTGTTGTGCTTTCAAATCACCCAACAGGAACCACTTATGATTTCTATCACCCTTGAATAGTCTTGCTTTTTCTTAGACTTAATATAAATGGAATCATTAAGTATATAAGGCTACTGTGTATGAATTATTTTGTCTAGAATAACATATTTGAGATTTGCCCATATTGTTGCATGAATCAGTATTTGAGTCTTTTTCATTGCTGAGTAGTAGTCCACTATATGAATATATTATAAGTTATTCCTTCTCATACTGATGGATATTGAGTTGTTTCTACTTTGGGCTAATATAAAGTGACTATAAATATTATTTTACAAGTCTTTCCTTTCAGACTGCTTTCTTACCCTGGGGTTAAATACATAGGAGTAGAATTGTTGGGACACATGCACTTAACTTTATCATAAATTTCCAAATAGCTCTCCAAAGTTGTTGGATCACTTTATCCTTGCATCCGAGTTCCAGTTGAAAAACATCCTCATCAACATTTAGTGTTTTCAATTATTTTATTTAGATGAAGGCACCCAGCCCTTTCATGCTCCTCCACGGGCCAGAATTAAAGCCATAGCTATAGTTGCATGTTGAAGTGAGTGGTCATGGGAGAGCAGCAGAATTCAAGAGCAGAAAGAGGGAGATCCGGTGAAATCCAGAGATTAGGGATGACCATGTAGCAAGAGAGATAGGATCTGTCTCCCAGCACCACAGCCATTTGAGGGGGGTGTCCCCTCTGCAGGGGTAAAAGTTAAAAAGTTCCAGGAAGCTCTGGTAGCATAGAAGCAGGCACCTTGAAGAAATGCAGCCTAAACAGATAAGAGGCATGGGGTCTACACAACAGCTGGCTTTAGAGAAGGAGCTCGCTGCACCTCCCAGTGAACTCTCGGGGTGCAAGACCCAGGAGCCATCTTGAGAAGGCTCCTACTGTCTGAGTTTGTACTCCCCACGGGTCGGAAGGCCCTGAGTTTTCCCATCTCTGGGACCTCGTGGACGTTCAACTGCACTGCCTCAGTGCCTGGCGCCTCAGGAGACAGTCGGGTCAGGGAAGCGACTCTGACGCAAACCTGCTTAGATTTTGCTGTGCAGGAAACTCAGCTCTGAGGTGGAGGGAGGGCAGGGCACCACCCTCCAGAATCTGCAGAACACCGAACCTGCCCGCTGAAGATGGAAGCTGGACCAGCCACGGGACATCTCATAGCAGCACCATCACCGAGGATGCCAGAATTGAGGGCAGAGACCACGGGGTTCCCACCACACCCTCCCCACACAGAACTCTGTGATTCCATTGCCACAAACACATAGGCACACTCAGAAGCCTCCAGAACCTGAGTCTGGCTCGCCCCAGGACACACAGACTAAGAACCTCCAGAGAATCTGTGCTGTCACTACCCGAATCCCCTGCTTGCTCCTGCCAGTGAGTCAGCTGTGAAGCAGTTCAACTAGCCTCCGTTGTCAATCACTTCAGCTCCATACCTGGAAAGCAACACAACTCAATGAATCAAGGGTGAAAAACCCCTGGTCGATGCCCAGCCTCTAAGATGCACAACCTAAAAAAAGACCCAAAGAGAAGCGTTGCTTGACATAGACCATGATCACCTGTCCTTGCTTGTCCTTTTGAGCATTTCACCTAAGAGAATTTTTCTTTTTTTTTTTTCTTACTTTTTGTTTTCTTATTTCTTTCTTTATCTTCCTTCTTTCATTTTCTGATGTTGTTATTGTTGTTCAGTGGTGCTGATCAAGCCCAGGATGTCACATATATCAGACTGGTGCTCTGCCACTGAGCTACTCCCAGTACAACTGAGGGGCATTATGCCCAGCTCCAGCCATGACCCAGTCACAGTGGACACTTCAACTTAAAGAACAGGGAACATGAAAGCTCGCAGTCATCCACCTGTCTCTAGATAGGCACAGTTTTTTTTTTTTTTTTTGGGGGGGGGTGATGTCCTGCTCCGAGGCAGACACCCCACAATGGCAGCAGAGAGGAATAAAACAACTTTTGCTGACACCACACCTACTCTTATAAAAAGGTTGCATCCATGCCTTGTCTGATCACAGAGACAGGAATGGATGTAGTGCACCAGAGGGGAAGCTGATTCTGACCCCACCCTCCCCATGAAGCATCCAGATGTACACCAGTGTCTATCTAGTCAAGGGACAAGAGCTTTAGTCCCTTCACCACAACTGGAGCAGCCAGTATCAGAATTGCCTTCAAGTAACACAGCCAATACCAGTAGTGCCTGTAGAAACCCCCATCACCTGTCAGGGGTTGCCACTCTCACTGTAGGAGTCACCACAGAAAGTACACCCCTCATACTCTGCAGTCTATACCACTCCTGCCTGAACTACCAGTGGCCCTACTCTTGCAAGATCCACAGAGAGAGTAGGTCTTTCTGACTCCAGTATAGTGTACACTGTGCCCAAATCCACTAATCACAACAAAAGAAACTACAGAAAGATTATGCTGTGGTGTCCTGTTGAAATAAACTCAATATTACATAACAAACTGATACTGTAAGATACATCAAAAGGAGAAAGTCACTTACTGAAAAGACCATCACATATAAGCAGAAGAGATATCCATCCTAACAGATGTGCAAATCTCAACACAGAACACAAGAAATATGAAAAAAACAAGTAATATGATACATCCTAAAGCTCATAACTCTCTAGGAATAGATTCAAAAGATATTGAAATGGATTAAATGCCTGATAAAGAAGTCAAATGAATGACTTTTAAAATCTCAATAAAATCCCAGAGAAAGTAAATAAATGGGTGAATGAATTAAAGCAGGCAATGCAGGATATGAATGAGAAATTCAGCAAAGAGATAGAGATACTGAAAAACAACCAAGCAAATCTTGGAAATGAAAACCTTTAAAAGTAAGATAAAAAATTCAGTTGAAAGCCTCAACAACAGACTACTACATCAAGCAGAAGAGAGAATGACGAAGCTTGATGACAGGTCTTTTGAAATATTATATTCAAAGAGAAATAAAGGAAAATATAAGAGAAATCAAAAGATCTGAAACACCATTAAAAGATCAAACATCCACATAAATCAGTACACCCAAGGGAGAAGACCTAAAAGCTGAGAATATAGAAAATCTACTCAAAGAAATTATGGCAGAAAATTTCTCAAATCTTGAGAAAAATGTGAACATCTAGGCCTTTAGAACTCAGAATAGACATGACCAGAAAAGAACCTCTCCATGACATAGTACAGCCAAACTGTCAAAAGTCACCAAGTCATATTTGGCAAATCTTTTAGACTAACAGCAGATTTCTCAGCAGAAGCCCTAAAGTTCAGGAGGGCATAGATGATATAGATCAAGTCCTGAAAGAAAACAACTGCAAACAAAGATTATTTTTATACCCAGCAAGGCTATCCATCAGAATCAAAGAAGAAATAAAGACCTCCCAAGAAAAGCATAAACTAAGGGAACTCATGACCAGTATTCCATTACCAAAGATGCTTACAAAAATCCTACACTCAGAAGAGGAAGAAAGATAATCACCATGAACAATATATGAAAGACTAAATCCCACTAGAAGAGTAGATATGCAAACAAGAAGTAGAAAAGAAATATTATTAATGCATTAAACTGTCAAACCACAAAGATGAATAAGAGAGGAAGAAATGAACAAAGATATTCAAAACTAAATTTGACAAAATGATGGGTACAAATCCATACTTTTTAATAATGATCCTTGATATAAATGGTCTTAATTTTCCAATTAAAAGACTCAGAGTGACTGAATGAATTAAGAAATAAGACTCAATAATATGCTGCCTCCAAGAAACACCACACCAATGAAAACAGACCAAAAATGTATTGCAAAAAAAAAAGAAACAATTTTTTTCAAAAAGCAGGAGTAGCCATATTTATGTGCAAAAAATAGGCTTTAAGACAAAAATAGTAAGAAAAGGCAAAAAAAAATTATTACATAATGATTATAAATTCATACACAGCAAATGTTGGAGCACCCAATTTTATTTTTAAATAAAGGGAGAGATAGGTCCCAATACAATAATGGTGGGGACTTCAATATCCCACTCTCATCAATAGATTATCCAGTTCAAAAAAATTAACAAACATCAGAATTATTCTATAGAACAAATGGACGTAAGACATTTATAGAATATTCCATCCGACAGCTGCCGAATATACATTCTTTTCATCAACACATGGAATTTTTTCTAGAATAGACCACATATTAGGTGACAAAATAAATCTTACCAAATTTTTGAAAGTGAATTAATATTCTGCATCTTCTCTGATCAAAATGGAATGAAACTAGAAATGAACAGCAAATATGCTGTGTTAGTGTAACAGATTTACAGAAATTATACATAGAAACTGAAAAATATACTTTTGAATGAATAGTGAGTCACTGAAGAAGTCAGAGGGAAAATTTAAAAATTTCTAGAACCAAACAAAAATGAAAATACAACATATAAAAACCTACAGGATACTGCAACCGCAGTACTAAGAAGAAAGCTTATAGTAATGAAATGTGTATAAATATATATATATACATAATATATATGTATATATATGTTTATAGATATACATGTATATACAAATATATGTATAGAAATACACACACATATACAAATATAGGTGTAAATGTGTGTGTATGTGTGCATGGGTGTGTAAAAAATGTATATATATTTTAAAGATAGATAGATCTTAAGCAAATAACCTAATGATGTATCTCAAGGTTTTATAAAAGCAAGAACAAAACAAATTCACCTCACTCCAGTCAGAATAGCAGTTATCAAAAATACAAGCAACAATAAATATTGGTGAAGATGTGGAGGAAAAGATACACTCATACATTGCTGGCGGGAATGCAAATTGATGCAACCACTATGGAAAGCAGTGTGGAGATTCCTCAGAAAACTTGGAACGGAACCACTACTTGACCCAGCTATCCTACTCCTTGGTTTATACACAAAAGTCTTAAAATTTGTATATTACAGTGATGTAGCCACATCAATGTTTACAGCAGCTCAACTTACAAAAGTTAAACTATGGAACAAACTTAGGTGTCCTTCAACAGACGAATGGATAAAGAAAATATGGCATATATATATGTATATATATGTGTTTTTGTATATATATATATGATGGAATATTACTGAGCTTTAAAAAAAGAATGAAATTATGGCATTTGCTGGTAAATGAATGGAGTTGGAGAATATCATGTTAAGTAAAATAAGTCAAACCCAAAAAACCAAAGGCCAAATGTTTTCTCTGATATGTCGATGCTAATTCACAATGGGTGGGCGGGGGGCACTAGGGAAGAATAGAGTAACTTTATATTAAGTAGACGGGAGTGAAGAGAGGGGAGGAGATATGGGGGTAAAAAGAATAGTAGAATGAAACAGATATTATTACTTTATGTATGTATATGACTGCATGACTGATGTGATCCTACAGCATGTACAATCAGAAAAATGAGAAATTACACTCCATTATATATGATCTATCAAAATGCATAAATGCATTCTACTGTCATGTATAACTAATTAGAATAAATAAAAATATAAATTTAAAAAATCAGTAGAAGGAAGGAAATAATACAGATCAGAGTGCTAAAAGAACAACACAAAGGATCAATGAAACAAATAGTTGGTTCTTTGAAAAAATAAGTGAAACTGAGAAACGAAGAATCAGACTCAAATAAATGAAATTTGAGATGCAAAAGGAGACATTACAACTGATACCAAAATAAATATCAAAGGATCATTAGAAATTATTTTTCGAAAACTTTATGCTACTAAATTGAATCAGTAATAAAAAGTCTCCCCAACAAAGAAAAGTTCAGGACTGGATGGCTTCACTGATGAATTTTATCTAAGTTTTGAAGAAGTAACACCAGTGCTTCTCAAACTATTACATATGATTGAAAGGGAGGCAACCCTTCCTAACTCAATCTATAAGATCAACTTTAGTTACCCTGATGCACAAACCTGACAAAGACACAAACACAACAAAAAGAACACCATAGACCAATATCCACAATGAACATAGATGCAAAAATACTCAAAAAAAATCTGCAAATCAAATTCAGCACGTTAAAAATGTCATACACCATGAATGAATTGGTTTCATCCCAGAGATGCAAAGCTGGTTCAACATGTGCACATCAATGAGGGTAATAATATCACATAAGCAGAATCATGGGTAAAAAAATTACACGATCATCTCAATAGATGCAGAAAACGTTGTTAATAAGATTCAACATCTCTTTATGATAAAAGCCCTGAACAAATTAGGTGTAGAATAATCATACTTCAACATGCTTCAACAGATATATGACATACCTATTAAAAACTGGAGCATTTTCTGGAAAATCAGGAACAAAATAAGAGTGCCTACTCTTACCACTCTTAAGCAATGTAGTACTCAAAATTTTAGCCAAAGCCATTAGGCAAAAGAAAGAAAAGGCATACAAATAGGAAAGGAGGAAATCAAATGATCCCTGGTTGCAGATACAATTCTATACATAGAAAAACCTAAAGACTCCATCAAAAGACTATTAAATTGATAAACAAATTCAATAAAGTAGCAGGATAGAAAATCAACATACAAAAGTCACTAACTTTTCTAGACACTGATCAGGAATATATCAGGAAAGTAATCCCATTCACAGTAACCACAAAAAATAAACCAATAAATAAAATACCTAGAAATAAACCTAACTATGAATGTGAAAGTTCTCTATAATGAGAATTACAAAACAGTAAAGACAAAAATCTAAGAAGACACTAAAGGTAGAAAGGCCTCCTATGTCAATGATTGAAATAATTAATAGTGTTAGAATGTCCATACTATCCAAAGTGACCTACAGATTCAACATCAATCCCCATCAGAATACCAATAACATTGTTCATAGAACTAGAAAAAAAGAAAAAAAAAAAGCAGGACTAAACTTTATATGGAAGTACAAAAGACGCCAAACAGCCAAAGCAATCTTGAGGAAAAGCAAAGCTAAAGGCATCACAACACCTGAATTCAAGGCATACCACAGAGTTGTAGTAACAATAACAACTCGGTGTTGGCATTAAAACAGACACATGGGGCTGGGGCTGCAGCTCAGTGGCAGAGCACTTGCCTAGCACATGTGAAGCACTGGGTTCAATCCTTAGCAGAACCACATAAAAATAAAAATAAAAGTATTCTGTCCAACAACAAAAAAATTTTTTTTATAAAAACAGACACATAGACCAATGGAAAAGAAGAGAGGAATCAAACAAATTCATGCCTCTTCAGCCAACTGATTCTTACAACAGTACCAAAAACCTACATTAGCGAAAGAACAGCCTCTTCAACATATGGTGCTGGGAAAACTGGACGTCCACCTGCAGAATACTGAAATTTGATCCTTATTCCTCACCCTGAACAAAAGAAAAAAAAAAAGGAAAAAAAAGAAACCCAAAATGGACCACAGACCTTAATGTAAGACCTGGAATTGAAACTATTAGAAGGACAACTTTAAGATGCTGGCTCAGACAACAATTTCCTGGATAGGATAGGACTTATAAAGCTCAAGAAATGAAATAGAGAGTTGACAAGCGAAATTATATCAAATTAAAAACCTTCTGCACAACGAAGAAAACAATCAGCACAATTAACAGACAACCTACAGAATGGGAGAGAATCTTTGCCAGCTATTTGTTTGACAGAGAATTAACATCCAGGAAAATATAAAGAACACAAAAAACTTAACAATTAAAACAAGGAATTCAGTTTGAAAATGGGCAAAGCATCTGAATAGACACATCTCAAAAAATACAAATGGCCACTCAATATATGAAAAAATGCTCAGTATCATTAGCCATCTGGAAAATAGAAATCACAACAACAAGACCCCATCTCACCCCAGTTAGAAGGACTGTTACCAAAAAAATAACAAGAGTTATTTTTCCACGTTGGCAAGGACATGGAGAAAAAGGATCCCTTATACACAACTGGTGGGAACAGAAATGAGTACAGCCACTATGGGAAAAATATGGATATTCCTCAAAATAGAACACATATGACGCAGCTATCTCCCAGCTGGGTGTGTATCTGAAGGAAATGAAGTTAGCATACAAAAGAGATAACTGCATATGTGTCTACTGGGGCACTATTCACGATAACTAATATGTGGAGTCAGCGTAAGTGCCTATCAACCAATAAGTGGATTAAAAATATGATATATATATACACAATGAAGTATTATGAAGCCATGAAAAATGAAATATTGTCATTTGTCAGAAAATGAATGGTACTGGAGAGCATCATGTCAAGTGAAATAAGCCAGGCACAGAAAGACATGTATTGCATGTTTTATCACATATATGGAAAAAATTTTTAAAAGATTATCTGAAAGTAGAAGTGGGACTTGTAGGAACTGCGAAAGGGACCAGTGAGATAGAGAGGAGGATGGACATGATCAAAACAAAATGTGTGTGTGTATGAAAACATCAGAGAAGATCCATTAATTTGTACAACTAATACATGTTAATAATTATAATAATTTTTTTCTTCAGTGTTCTGAAGTTTTCATTGTTCAGGTCTTTCACCTCTTTTGTTAGATTGGTTCCCGAGTATTTTTTTCTTTGAAGCTACTATGAATGGGGTATATCTCATGACTTATGTTTCAGTGGATTCATCACTGATGAATAGGAACACTTTTGATTTATAGGTATTGATTTTATATCTTGTTAATTAGCTGAATTCATGTATTAGTTCCAGAAGTTTTTGGTGGAATTATTGGATGATCTAAATACAGAATCATATCATCAGCAAAGAATGATAATTTGACTTCTTTACTTATTTGTATACTTTTAAATTTTTGAAATTTTTTTTCTAGTCATACATGCGGAACACATTTATACATTTTGATAGATCATACATAAATGGACTGTAATTTCCCATTTTTCTGATTGTGCATATTGTAGGATCACATTGGTCATGCAGTCATATATGTACCAGAGGTAATCATGTCTATTTCACTCTACTACCTGCCTACACACATACCCCTTCCCTTCCCTTCACCTTTCTCTATCCAATATAGGGTAGCTCCCTTCTTCCCTAGTGCCTCCACCCTTTATTGTGAATTAGCATATGCATACCAGAGAACACATTTGGTCTTTGGTTTTTTGGATTTGGCCTATTTTGCTTAGCATGATATTCTCCAACTCCATCCATTTACTGGTAAGTGCCACAATTTCATTCTTCTTTAAGTCTAAGTAATATTCCAACATATATATATATATATATATATATTTATTTATTTATACCACATTTTCTTTATCCATTCATCTGTTGAAAGGCACCTAGATTGGTTCCATAGTTTACTTATGGTGAATTGAGCTGCTATAAACATTGATGTGTCTGTGTCACTGTAGTATGCTGATTTCAAGTCCTTTGGGTATAAACCAAAGAGTGGGATAGCTGGGTCAAATGGTGGTTCCATTCCAAGTTCTCTGAGGAATCTCCATACTGCTTTCCATAATGGTTGCACCAACTCTCAGTCCCACCAGCGATGTGTGAGTGTACCTTTTCCCCCCGACAACCTCGCCCACATTTATTGATGTTCGATGTTTGTGTTATTGATAATTGCCATTCAGATTGGAGTGAGATGAAACCTTAGAATAGTTTTGATTTGCATTTCTCTAATTGCTAGAGATCTGGAACATTTTTTCATATGTTTGTTGATCGATTGTATATCATCTTCTGTGAAGTGTCTATTCAGTTCCTTAGTCCATTTATTCATTGGATTATTATTTTGGTGTTTTTAGTTCTTTTTATATCCTAGAGATTAATGCTTTATCTGAGGTACATGTGGTAAAGATTTTCTCCCAATCCGTAGGCTCTCTTTTCACTTATTGATTCTTTCCTCTTCTGAGAAGAAGATTTTTAGTTTGAATCCATCCCATTTATTGATTCTTGATTTCACTTCTTGTGTTTTAGGGGTCTTGTTAAGTAAGTCAGATCTCAGGTCAACGTGGGGAAGATTTGGACCTAATTTTTCTTCTAGTAGTCACAGGATCTCTGTTCTAGCGCCTAAGTCTCTGATTCACTTTGAGCTGAGTTTCATGCAGGATGAAAGATAGAGGTTTAATTTCATTTGGTTACATGTAGCTTTCCATTTTTTCCAGCACCATTTGTTTAATAGACTCTTTTCTCCAGTGAACGTTTTTGGCACCTTTGTCTAGTATGAGATACCTGTATTTATGTGGGTTTGTCTCTGTATACTCTATTCTTATTTTTTTTTTCATTTTTGTTTTCAGTGCTTTATTTTTTTGTTGTTGTTGTTTTTATTGTAAACAAATGGGATACATCTTGTTTCTCTGTTTGTACATGAAGTACAGGCATATCATTTGTGTAATCATACATTTACATAGGGTAATAGTTTTTGACTTGTTCTGTTATTTTTTTTCCCTTCCCTCCTATCCCTCCCACCCCTCTTTACCCTCTATACAGTCCTTCCTTCCACCATTCTTGCCACCTGACACCCTCCATTATGTGTCATCATCCACTTAGAGAGATCACTCAACCTTTGGTTTTTTGAGATTGGCTTATCTCACTTAGCATGATATTCTGCAATTTCATCCATTTGTCTGCAAATGCCATAATTTTATTATTCTTTATGACTGAGTAATATTCCATTGTAGATATATACCACAGTTTCTTTATCCATTCATCAATTGAGGGGCATATAAGTTGGTTCCACAATCTGGCTATTGTGAATTGAGCAGCTATGAACATTGATGTGGCTGCATCACTGTAGTATGCTGATTTTAAGTCCTTTGGGTATAGGCCGAGGAGTGGGATAGCTGGGTCAAATGGTGGTTACATTCTAAGTTTTCTAAGGAATCTCCACACTGCTTTCCAGAGTGGCTGCACTAATTTGCAGCCCCACCAGCAATGTATGAGTGTACCTTTTTCCCCACATCCTTGCCAACACCCATTGTTGCTTGTGTTCTCGATAATCACCATTCTAATTGGGGTGAGATGGAATGTCAGGGTAGTTTTGATTTGCATTTCTCTTATTACTAGAGATGTTGAACATTTTTTCATATATCTGTTGATTGCTTGTAGATCTTCGGTGAAGTGTCTGCTCATTTCCTTAGCCCATTTGTTCATTGGGTTATTTGTATTCTTGGTGTAGAGTTTTTTGACTTCTTTATATATTCTGGACATTAGTGCTCTATCTGAAGTATGAGTGGCAAAGATTTTCTCCCACTCTGTAGGCTCTCGCTTCACATTGCTGATAGTTTCCTTTGCTGAGAAAAAGCTTTTTAGTTTGAATCTATCCCAGTTATTGATTCTTGCTTTTATTTCTTGTGCTATGGGAGTCCTATTAAGAAAGTCTGATCCTAAGCTGACATGTTAAAGATTTGGACCTACTTTTTCTTCTATAAGATGCAGGGTCTCTGGTCTGATTCTGAGGTCCTTGATCCATTTTGAGTTGATTTTTGTTCAGGGTGAGAGATATGGGTTTAGTTTCATTCTGTTGCACATGGATTTCCAGTTTTCCCAGCACCATTTGTTGAAGACGCTATCTTTTCTCCATTGAATATTTTTGGTCCCTTTGTCTAGTATGAGAAAATTGTATTTATTTGGGTTTGTGTCCGTGTCTTCTATTCTATACCATTGATCTACCTGCCTATTTTGGTGCCAATACCTTGCCGTTTTTGTTACTATTGCTTTGTAATAGAGTTTAAGGTCTGGTATTGCAATACCCCCTGCTTCACTTTTCCTGCTAAGGATTGCTTTAGCTATTCTGGGTTTCTTATTCTTCCAAATGTATTTCATGATTGCTTGCTCTATTACTGTAAGGTATGTCCTTGGGATTTTAATTGGAATTGCATTGAATCTGTGTAGCACTTTAGGTAGTATGGCCATTTTGACAATATTAATTCTTCCTATCCAAGAACATAGGAGATCTTTCCATCTTGTAAGGTGTTCTGTAGTTCTCATTGTAGAGGTCTTTCACCTCTTTCGTTAGATTAATTACCAAGTGTTTTATATTTTTTAAAGCTATTGTGAATGGGGTAGTTTTCCTAATTTCTCTTTCTGAAGATTCACCACTTATGTATAAAAATGCATTGGAGTTATGAGCATTGATCTTATATCCTGTTACTTTACTGAATTTACTTATGAGTTCTAAAAGTTTTCTGGTGGAATTTTCTAGTTCCTCTAAATATATAATCACATCATCAGCAAATAGGGATAGTTTGAGTTCTTCTTTTCCTATTCATATCCCTTTAATTTCCTTGGTCTGTCTGATTGCTCTGGCTAGAGTTTCAATGACAGTGTTGAATAGAAGTGGTGAAAGGGGGCATCCCTGTCTTGTTCCAGTTTTTAGGGGGAATGCTTTCAGTTTTTCACCATTTAGAATGATATTAGCCATGGGCTTAGCATAGATGGCCTTTACAATGTTAAGGAATGTCCCCACTATCCCTATTTTTCCAGTGTTTTGAGCATGAAGGGATTCTGTATTTTATCAAATGCTTTTTCTGCATCTATTGAAATAATCATGTGATTCTTGACTTTAAGTCTGTTGATATGGTGAATGACATTTATTGATTTCTGGATGTTGAACCAACTTTGCATCCCTGGGATAAAACCCACTTGATCGTGGTGCACTATCTTTTTAATATATTTTTGTATGCAATTTGCTAAAATTTTGTTGAGATTTTTTTGTGTCAATGTTTATTAAGGATATTGGTCTGAAATTTTCTTTCCTTGATTTGTCTCTGTCTGGTTTAGGTATCAGTGTGATAGTGGCTTCACAGAATGAGTTTGGGAGGGTTCCCTCCTCTTCTACTTCATGAAATACTTTGAGAAGTATTGGAATGAGCTCTTCTTTGAGGGTTTTGTAGAACTAGACTGAGAACCCATCTTGTCCTGGACTTTTCTTTGTTGGTAGGCTTTTGATGACTTCTTCTATTTCATTACTTGAAATTGATCTATTTAAATTGTATATGTCCTCCTGGTTCAGATTAGGTATTTCATATGTCTCTAGAAAGCTGTTGATGTCTTCAAGATTTTCTATTTTGTTGGAGTACAGATTTTCAAAATAGCTTGTAATTATGTTTTGTATTTCACTTGTGTCTGTTGTAATATTTTCTAGTTCATTCTGAATTTTAGTATTCAGTTTTCTCTCTCCTTCTCTTTGTTAGTGTGGCTAAGAGTTTATCAATTTTGTTTATTTATTCAAAGAACCAACTATTTTGTCAATTATTTTGATTGTTTCTTTTGTTTCAATTTCATTGATTTCAACTCTGATTTTAACTATTTCCTGTCTTCTACTACTTTTGGTGTTGCTTTGCTCTTCTTTTTCAAGGGCTTTGAGCTGTAGTGTTAGGTCATATATTTGTTGACTTTTTCTTCTTTTATTGAATGTGCTCCATGAAATAAATTTTCCTCTAAGTACTGCTTTCATAGTGTCCCAGAGATTTTGATATCTTTGTTCTCATTTACCACTAAGAATTTTTTTTAATTCCCTTCTGATGTCTTCTGTTATCCATTCATCATACAATAGCGTATTATTTAATCTCCAGGCATTGGAGTAGTTTGTTTTTTATTCTGTCATTTATTTCTAATTTCAATCCATTATGATCTGATAGAATACAAGGTAGTATCTCTATCTTCTTGTATTTGCTAACATTAGCTTTGTGGCATAGAATATGGTCTATTTTAGAGAAGGATCCATGTGCTGTTGAGAAGAAAGTGTATTCGCTCTTTGTTGGATGGTATATTCTATAAATGTCCATTAAGTCTAAATTATTGATTGTGTTATTGAGATCTATGGTTTCTTTGTTCAATTTTTGTTTGGAAGATCTGTCCAGTGGTGAGAGAGGTGTGTTAAAATTGCCTAGTATTATTGTGTTGTGGTCTATTTGATTTCTGGAATTGAGAAGGATTTGTTTGACGTATATGGATGAGCCACTGTTTGGGGCATAGTTATTTATGATTGTTATGTCTTGCTGATTTATGCTTCTCTTAAGCAGTATGAAATGTCCTTCTTTATCCCTTCTGATTAACTTTGGCTTAAAGTCCACGTTATCTGATATGAGGATGGATACTCCAGCTTTTTTGTTGAGTCCATGTGCATGGTATGTTTTATCCCATCCTTTCACCTTTAGTCTATGGGTATCTCTTTCTATGAGATGAGTCTCTTGCAGGCAGCATATTGTTGGATCTTTCTTTTTAATCCAATCTGCCAGTCTATGTCTTTTGATTGATGAATTCAGGCCATTAACCTTCAGGGTTATTATTGAGATATGATTTGTATTCCCAGTCATTTGACTCATTTTTGTTTTTTGACATGACTTGGTTTCTCCTTTATTTGAGTATTTCTTTAGGGTAGTTTTTCCCTTTGCTGATTTACATCTTGTATTTCATCTCTTCCTCATGGAATATTTTGCTGAGAATATTCTGTACTGCCAGTTTTCTTTTTGTAAATTATTTTAGCTTTTGTTTTTCATGGAAAGATTTTATTTCATTGTCAAATCTGAAGGTAAGTTTTGCTGGGTATAAGATTCTTGGTTGGCATCCATTTTCTTTCAGAGCTTGAAAAATGTTGTTCTAGGCCCTTCTAACTTTTAGGGCCTGGGTTGAAAAATCTGCTGATATCCATAATGGTTTTCCTCTGAATGTAATTTGATTTTTTTCTTGAAGCCTTTTAAAGTCTGTCTTTATTTTGTATGTTAGGTATTTTCATTATAATGTGCCTTGGTGTGCATCTGTTGTAATTTTGTGTATTTGGAGTCCTATAAGCCTCTTGTACTTGGTTTTCCATTTCATTCTCCAGTTTTTGGAAATTGTCTGATGTTATTTCATTGAATACATTATTCATTATTTTAGTTTGTTTCTCTGAGCCTTCCTCAATCCTAATAATTCTTAAATTTGACCTTTTCATGATATCCCATAATTCTTGTAGATTCTGTTCATGATTTCTTACCATCTTCTCTGTTTGGTCAAGTTTGTTTTCAAGATTAAATATTTTGTCTTCAATGTCTGAGGTTCTGTCTTCCAGGTGTTCTATCCTATTGGTTATGCTTTCTATGGAGAGGCATATCTATGGTTTATTATTTCCTTCATTTCAAGGATTTCTGACTTTTTTTTTTTTTCGGTATCTCTAACTCTATTGGAATGTTCTTTTGCTTCCCGCATTTGCTCTTTAACTGTTGATTGGTGCGATCATTCAAAGCCTGCATTTGTTCTTTCATCTCATCATTTGCTTCTCTGATCATTTTAATTATTCTGAACTCCCTTTCTGACATTTCTTCTGCCATGCTGTCGTTGGATTTTATTGATGTAGCATCTAGGTTTCTTTGGGACATTTTCTTCCCTTGTTTTCTCATATTGGTCAGGTGTCTACCCCTGTAGTAGTGAAACTCTGAAATATTGCACATTTCCTTTATTGACTTATAGTGTCCCTGTAGATTTCCAATAACTTGCTTCCTAGCCTTCAGTAGCCTGAAGTCTTGGAGGAACTTGATAATGCAGTGATACACAAGGAAGCTGCCCCTCTAGGTGTGGTGGCCTTCAGGTGGGGTATATTTCCTGCTGGTGGGAACAGACATCTCCACTTATTGACTGATGGTCAGTCAAAAGGGGGGCTAGACTGCAGACTGGGTCATGGCTGGTCTGGGCCTGTGTCTCTGGTTCTTCCACCCTGATGGGAAAGCCTCGCCCGGCAGGGAAGACTCACCCAGTGGGGATGTCTCGCTGGGTAGCTCTCCTTCAAGAAGTTCCCTTAGGTCCAGAACTACCACCTGGACTCGGCAGCCCTCCTCTGCAATGTTCCCTGGGGCCCAGAACTACCACCTCGTCTGGGGTCCTGGCCCTGTGAGGGACTCTCTCTCTGAGCAGTCCTCCTCTGCAATGCTCCCAGTTGACCGGATTCATGGCTCTAGGGGGGGAGTCTCACTGGGCAACTCTACTCCACGAAGTTCCCTGCGTTCCGGGACTACTGCCCCATCCTGGGAGCCTCGCCCAGTGGGAGAGACTCACCTGGTGGCTCAGAGTTGGTCCCGAGTCTCTCAATACCTCCTCTTCTTGAATCCTGAGTCCTGTCAAAGGGCCTCCAGTCTCCTGTAGGTGTCTCAGGAAGGAGCCACCCTTCCAATGATGATTGCCACACCCTTAGGAATAATTCAAAATGCCTGCACCAGCCTCCAAAGAAGCTGGGGAGCCCCAGCAAGGGTGTGCTGAGTCAGCACAGAGGCAAATGCAGTGTCCCTCAGCGGTAGGGGGGCAGGCAGGTAGGCTCAGTGATGGCATCCGACCTCAATGTGGGGATCAGGCAGACCGGCTAGCTCCGCCCGATGGCATCCAACCTCGACTTGGGCGTCTGTATCCTCTATTCTGTACCATTGGTCTACAGGTCTGTTTAGGTGCCAATTTACCATGCTATTTTTATTACTATAGCTCTGTAATATAGTTTGATGTCTGGTATTGTGATGCCTCCTGCTAAGGATTGCTTTGTCTATTCTGTCTATTTGTCTATTTGTCTATTTGTCTCTTATTTTTCCAAATGAATTTCACGATTTTTCTAGTCCTATGAAGAATGTCATTGGGATTTTAATAGGAATTGCATTAAATTTGAAAAAAGCTCGTGTCAGTATGGCCATTTTGACAATATTACTTCTGCCTATACAGGAACATGGGAGGTCTTTCTGTCTTCTAAGGTCTTTTTCAATTTTTTTCTTTAGTGTTCTGTAGCTTTCATTGTAGAAGTCTTTCACTTCTTTTGTTAGATCAATTCCCAAGTATTCTATTTTATTTTATTTTTTTTAGGTTACTGTGAATGGGGTAGTTTTCCTAATTTCTCTTTCAGTGGATTCATCACTTATGTATAGAAATGCATTTGATTTATGTGTATTGATTTTATATCCTGCTACTTTGCTAAATTCATTTATGAGTTCCAGAAGTTTTGGTTAAGTCCTCTAAATATAGAATCATGTCATTAGTAAATAGTGATAGTTTGAGTTCTTTTTTATTTCCTATTCATCTTTCTTTAATTTCCTTGGTCTGTCTAATTGCTCCTGCTAGAGTTTCAAGAACGATGTTGAATAGAAGCAGTGAAAGGGAGCATCCCTGTCTTGTTCCAATTCTTAGAGGGAATGCTTTCAGTTTTTGTCCATTTAGAATGATAATGGCCATGGGTTTAGCATAGATAGCATTTACAATGTTGAGGTATGTTCCTACTATCCCTAGTTTTTCTAGTGTTTTGAACATGAAGGGGTGCTGTATTTTGTCAAATGCTTTTTCTGCATCTATTGAGATGATCATATGATTTTTGTCTTTACATTTATTGATGTGATGTATTACATTTATTGATTTCCATATGTTGAAACAACCTTGCATTCCAGGGATGAACCCCACTTGACCGTAGTGCACTATCTTTTTAATATGTTTTTGTATGCGATTTGCCAGAATTTTATTGAGAATTTTTGCATCTGTGTTTATCAGGGATATTGGTCTGAAGTTTTCTTTCCTTGCTGTATCTTTGTCTGGTTTTGGTATCAGGGTGATCGAGCCTCAAAAAATGAGTTTGAAAGGGTTCCCTCCTTTTCTATTTCATGGAATAATTTGAGGAGGATTGGTGTTAATTCTTCTTTGAAGGTCTTGTAGAACTTGGCTGAGAATCCAGGTGGTCCTGGGCTTTTCTTGGTTGGTAGGCTTTTGATGACATCTTCTGTTTGATTTATTTAAATTGTGTATGTCCTCCTATAACAGTTTGGGTATGTCATATGTCTATAGAAATTTGTCAATGTCTTTGAGATTTTCTCTTTTATTTGAGTATAATATTCAAAATAGTTTCTAATAATCTTCTGTATTTTAGTAGTATCCATCGTGATATTTCCTTTTTCATCATGAATTTTAGTAAAATGAGTTTTCCCTTTCTCTTTCTCTTTGTTAGTGTGACTAAGGGTTTATCAATTTTATTTATTTTTTCAGAGAACAAACTTTTTGTCAATTTTTTCAATTATTTCTTTTGTTTCAATTTCATTGATTTCAGTTCTGATTTTAATTATTTCCTGTCTTCTACTGCTTTGGGTCCTAATTTGTTCTTTTTCTTGGGATTTAAGATGTAATGTTAGGTCATTTAGTTGTTGACTTTTTATTCTTTTAATGTATGAGCTCAATGCAATTAACTTTCCTCTTAGCACTGCCTTCACAATGTCCCAGAGATTTTGAAATGTTTTATTTGTGTTCTTATTTACCGCTAAGCATTTTTTTGTTTCCTCCTTGATTTCTTCTTTTATCCATTCATCATTCAATAGCATGCTATTTTGTTTCCAGTTTTTGGAGTAGCTTCTATCTTTTATTTTTTTTTCATTTTTTTAATTGTAAACAAATGGGGTACAACTTGTTTTTCTGTACATGAAGTAGAGGAATTGATTTCTACATTCATTTTGTTATGATCTGATAGAATGCAGGGTAGTATTTCTATTTTTTTGTATTTGCTGAGAGTAGCTTTGTAGCATGGTCTATTTTAGAGAAGGATCCATATGCTGCTAAGAATAAAGTGTATTCCCTTAATGGTGGATGAAATAGTCTATATTATATTGTCCATTAATTCTAAATCATTGATTTTAATATTTAATTCTACAGTTTCTTTGTTTAGTTTTTGCTTGGAAGATCTATCCAGTGGTGAGAGAGGTGTGTTAATGTCACCCTGTATTATTGTGTTGTTATCTATTTAATTCTTGAAATTGAAAAGGCTTTATTTGATTTACATAGATGCCCCATTGTTAGGGCATATACATTTACCATTGTAATGTCTTATTGGTGTATGAGTCCCTTAAGCAGTATGAAATGTCCTTCTTTATCCCTTCCAACTTTGGTTTGAAGTCCACTTTGTTTGATATGAGAATGGAAATTCCTGCTTGTTTACACAGTCCATGTGAGTGATATGTATTTTGCCAACTTTTCACCTTCAGTCTGTGGATATCTCTTCCTCAGAGGTGAAGCTCTTGAAGACAGCATGTTGTTGGGTTTGTTTTTTTTTTTTTTAAATCCAAGCTTCCCATCTATGTCTTTTGATTTATGAGTTTAGGCCATTGAAATTCAGGGTTATTGAGATATGATTTGAATTTCTGCTCATTTTGGTTAATCTTTGGTCTTTAACTTGACTTAGATTCTCCTTTTATTGCGTTTCCTTTAGTGTAGTTACTCCCTTTGCTGGTTTTCATTGTTGCTTTTTTTTTCCCCCTCATTTCATCCTCATGCAATATTTTGCTAAGAATGTTCTTTAGTGCAAGCTCTCTAGTTGTGAATTATTTTAACTTTTGTTCATCATAGAAGGTTTTTATTTCATCTTCAAATCTGAAGCTTAATTTTGTTGGATATAAAGTTCTCAGTTGGCATCCATTTTCATCTAGGACTGAATATATGTTATTCCAGGACCTCCTGGTGTTGAGGGTCTGAGTTGAGAAATCAGTTGAGATCTGAATTGTTTTCCCCCTATATGTAACTTGGTTTTTTTCTCTCTCAGCCTTTAAAATTCTATCCTTATCCTGTGTTAGGCTTTCTCATTATAATGTGCCTTGGCATGGGTCTGCTCTAATTTTGTACATCTGGGGTCCTGTAAGACTCTTGTAGTTGATTTCCATTTTATTTTTTAGATTTGGGGAATTTTCTGATATTATGTCATTGAAGAGTTCTGCATTCCTTTGGTTTGTATCTCCATACCTTTGTCTATTCCCATAAATCTTAAATTTGGTCTTTTCATGTTATCCCTTATTTCTTGGAAGTTCTGTTCATGCTTTCTTACCATCTTCTCTGTGTGGTCAACTTTATTTTCAAGAGTATATATTTTGTCTTCATTGTCTGAAATTCTATCTTCCAAGTGGATTAGTCTGTTGGTGATACTTTCCTTTGAATTTTTTAATTTGCTTAATTGTTTCCTTCATTTTGAGAATTTTTTTATAATCTCTACCTCCGTTGAAGTCAACTTTAACTTCCTGTATTTTCTTTCCAATACCATCCTTTAATTTGAAGATCAATCTAACTAAGTATTTTCTATTCTTTTTTTTTTCCCAGTGTTGGCAATTGAACCCAGGCCCTTGTGCTTGATAGGCAAGCACTCTATGAACTGAGTTATATCCCCTGCCCCACTATGTATTTTCTAAACTCCTTCTCTGACATTTCTTCTACTGCATCATCTATGGATTCTATCATTGGAACATCTTGGTTTGCTTGAGGCACTTTGTTCCCTTGTTTTCTCAGGTGGTATGTGTGTCTTCTCATTTAGTGGTATGGGGTTGAGGCAATACAGATTCTACCCTGTAGTCTTTTAGTATCACTGAAGGCTTACAGTACCTTACCTTTAAAAGGGAGAACAATATTAACAGCACCCAAATGCAAACAATATGCCACCTTAAACCAAAGGCTCCTATTAAGGTACTTATAGTTTTGTCACAATAGACAGAAATGAAGTATTCAATTGTTATCTACAATAAAAGCCGTAAGTTTGCTATCTTGTTTACTATTTCAAATTATAGACAGGGAGAACAGAAGCAGCGTAAAATGTGATGCTTATAATGGAAAGGGAGGGGAAATAGTGGTAAAAATGTATAGTAAGAGTGAGAGAGGAATTAATAGATGTCAGTTTTTAGTATGAGAGAAGTGAGAAAGAGAATCCAGGGTGACAGGTAGGTTAGAGACAAAAAAATGGGAAAATTTTTTTTAAAGTAAAAATATAAATAATACACAACAAAACTGTCATAAACTATTCATATATTCCATTCCTCAATAAATTAATGCATGATAAATATTTGGATTCAAAGTTGGTAGAGATGTGAGAGAGAGGATGAAAAGAAAAAAAGGAAAGTCTCAAGGGAAAATTGAGTGATTGCTTCCATTGGCTTTCAAAAATTTTCTGTTTCCCTTCTTGCCGATAAGTGGGGTTGTCTGAAGTTTGATGTTAGCTCCAGTCCAGTGGGTGCCAGACCAGTTGGGTTGGTGAGCTGAAAGAAAGATGCCCTCACACCCTCCTATAGTCTTCCCACCTGTTGTAACTGGCCCTTTCCGTCCCTGCACACTTCAGGACTCACTGAGCTGGGGAGAGCCCAGTTTTCTCCAGTTTCTTCAACCTCTGTTTCCCCCAGGGAACTGCTCCTAGTCTCCTGCTTTCCACAGGCTTTCCAGACCCAGATTGGCTCAGGCAAAACCAGCTGCAATCTGATGACCTAGGCTTTAACTTTTCCAGGTCCTGTCTTGCTGCATTCAAAAGATCTCAATGCCCTTTCAATTTGCAGAGAGACCACCAGGGATGTGCTCACACAAAGGAGCAACCCTGAAAAGAGGCAGCCAGATAGAGGACACTACCACACCCAGCAGAAAGACCTCAGGTGAAACCAGACCTGTAGGTACCCCAATATATCTCTAGACCCTGGCCTGAGTCCCCAGACTGAGGTGGCCATGTCCCAAGATGTGGCGGCTGCAGCGGCAAACCTGAAAGCTGTGGCTATTGTCACAAGATGGCGGCAGCTACATGTAACCAAACCTGTGAGTACTGTGACAATGAACTTCCAGGCAACAGAGGACAGCAGACAATCTTCTGGTGGTCTGTGGGTGGTCTGCAGGCTAAGGGCAGATGATTGTGGGTGGGTGACGTGTAGGTGAAAGGTGGTTGATTGGCAGGCAAGAAGCATGTAAACATGGAATGGTGGATGATAGGCGGCGGTCAGTGAGCAATCTGCACTCAAAAGGCAGGCAATATGTTGGCAGATGGCAGGTGATCACAGCAGATGAATGGGATAAACAGCAGGGGATGGGTGGGCAGTGATAACTGCCTCACAGAGAAACAGTATTTCCTCTGCTTGAATCCCAAGTTACAGAGCGACAAGGAATACAGATTCTCTCTAGTCTGCCATCTTGGAACTGCTTTTTCTAGTTGAGGAATATCATTGGAATTTTAATAGGAATTGCATTAAATTTGTGTATTGCTTTTGGTAGTATGGCCAATATTTCACAATATTAATTCTGCCTATCCAGGAACGTGGGAGGTCTTTCTATCTTCTAAAGTCTTCTTCGATTTCTTTCTTTAGTGTTCTAGAGAACCCTTCCAAACTCATACTGTGAGGCTAATATCACCCTGACACCAAAACCAAAGACACATCAAGGAAAGGAAACTTCAGACCAATATCCCTGATGAACATAGACACAAAAATTCTCAATAAGTTTCTGGCAAATCACATACAAAAACATATTTAAAAAGATAGAGCACCATGATCCAGTGGGGTTCATCCCAGGGATGGAAGTTCGGTTTAACATCCAGAAATCAATAAATGTAACTCATCATATCAATAGACTCAAAAATGAGAATCATATGATCATCTCAATAGATGCAGAAAAAGCATTTGACAAACTACAGCATCCCTTCATGTTCAAATCACTAGAAAAACTAGGGATAGTAGGAACATACCTCAATATCATAAAAGCTATCTATGCTAAACCCACAGCCAACATCATTCCAAATGGAGAAAAATTGAAAGCATTCCCTCTAAAAACTGAAACAAGAAAAACATGCCCTCTTTCACTGCTTTTTTTCAACATATCCTTGAAATTCTAGACAGAGCAATTAGAAGAAAGAAATGAAAGGGTGCACAGCTGCTGCCATGGACGCTGTCTCGGCTGCCTGGAGGTCTTTTTCCCAGAAGTGGCTGCCGTCAAAACTGCTGCTGCCCCCTGGAGGTCTTCTCTCTGGGTGCTGCTGCGGCTGCAGTCAGTGGCTGCCACCACTGTTGCTGCTGACCCCCCTCTGCTGCCAACTCCACTGACGTCTACAGCTACTGCTGATCCCCTTCCTGCTGTCACCACCCCCATAATTGCTCCACCACTGCCCAGAGGTCTGCTGCCAGGGAGACTCCAGGTTTGGTTGCATGTGGCCATGTCCATCTTTAAACACAGGTCAGAATTTAGAGATTGGGGTTTGCTGCCACAGCCATATTGGGACACAACTGTCCCTGTCTTGAGACACCAGCCAGGACCTGGAGGTTCAGTGTCAGGGTGCCTATGGGTTTGGTTGCACCTGGGGTCTTCCTCCTGGGAGTGCTTGTTGCTGGCTGTGTATTGTTTACACTGACCACTGTTGTAGACAATACAGGTCTACAGGGTAAAATCTGTACTGCCTCAGATCTAATTACTGTTTCTCAGGATGGCTCATCCCTGGTGGTCTCTCTCCAAATTCCAATGGCATTGAGATCTTGGGACTGCAATGTGGCTGAACACAGACATCTGAGGCCCAGATTGATGGGATCGTGATTGGGTCTACCAGGGCCAGTCTAGGCCTGACAGTCTTGTGGAAAGTCCAAGACAGGGCTGAGAAGCTTTTAGATGCTGGAAGAGACAGGTTTTCAATTTTCCACTGAGATTTATTTTAGTTTTTATTTTTTTCTTCTCTGGCATCTCTCTCCACCATATTTGGAGCAGGGTGTTTTTCATGTATCAGTTTGTTGAGGACAGTAATATATGCATGGTGCTTTGCAGTTCTGCTGTATATTCCTTTTTTCTTTTTTTTTTTTTTTTTTTTTTTTGTGGTGCTGGGAATTGAACCCAAGGCCTTGTGCTTATGAGGCAGGCACTCTACTGACTGAGCTATATCCCCAGCCCTCTGCTGTATATTCTTATATTTTTAATTTTTTTCTCTTTATATGTATTCTTCCTCTCACTTGTCTGTTTTCCTGGATTCCCTTTCTACTTTTCTCTACCTAACAGCCAATCTCTGTGGTTCCTTTTTCCACTCTTCCTGGGAATTTTTCCTTTTGGCTTCTCTCTTTCTCCATCATGAACACAAGTCCTGCATTATTTCTGTTCTCTCTTTGTGCCCTATTTGAGACTGTAAACCCTTTTGGCAAACTTTCTATTTATATTGTGGACAGTGATTGAACTCATCATTGCTGTTTATAGCAACAGGACAGTGGACAGCTTGCTGGGAGCTATTAGATTTGAGGCTGTGTATTGTTTGCACTAACCACTGTTGATATTGGTCTCCCTCTTAAACGTGGGATGCTAGAAACTTTCAGGGACAATATAGGTCTACAGGGTAAAATCTGTACTGCCTCAGATCCATACAACTAGATGGAAAAACACACAAGCAACATGAAAAAACAAGGGAACAAAGTGCCCCAAATAAACCAAGATGCCACAATAAGAGAATCCACTGACAACACAGTAGACGAAAATGTCCTAGAAGGAGTTTATAATGTACATAGTTAAACTGATCTGCAAAGTAAAGGATGGTATAAAGAGTGAAATAAAAAATAAAACACAAGAAGTGACAGATTCCTTCAATAAAGAGTTAGAGATTGTGAAAAAAAAGCAAGCAGAAATCCTTGAAATGAAGGATTCAATAAATCAAATTATAAATTCAATGGAAAGCATCACCAACAGACTAGACCATTTGGAAGACAGAACCTCAGACAATGAAGACAAAATATTTAATATCAAAAATAAAGTTGACCATGCAGAGAAGATGGTAAGAATTCATGGACAGAACTTCCAATTATGGGATACATGAAAAGACCAAATTTAAGAGTTATTGGAATATAAGAAGGAGTAGAGATACAAACCAAATAAATACACAATCTTTTCAATGATATAATACCAGAAAATTTCCCAAACCTAAAGAATGATATGGAAAATCAAATACAGGAGGCTTACAGGACCACAAATTTACAAAATTATGCACACTGAAACCAACACACATTATAATGAGAATAACTAACATACAGAATAAGGATAAAATCTTGAATGCCATGAGGAAAAAACAAATTACACATAGGGGAAAAACAATTTATATCTCAACTGATTTCTCAACCCAGACCCTCAAAGCTAGGAGGTCATAGAACAACATATTTCAAGTTCTGAAAGACAATGGATGCCAATGAAGAATTTTATATTCAGCAAAATTAAGTTTCATATTTGAAGATGAAATAAAAACTTTCCATGATAAACAAAAGTTAAAAGAATTCACAATTAAAAAGCATGCACTATAGAAAATTCTCAAGAAAATATTCCATGAGGAAAAAGTGGGGAAAAAAAAAAATGTGAAATCCAGCAAAGAGATGAACTACACTACATGATAGTCAAAGGAGAAACTAAATCAAATCAAATTAAAAAACAGAAATAAACCAAAATGACCAGGAACACAAATCATATCTCAATAAAAACCTTGAATGTTAATGGCCTAAACTCATCAATCAAAAGACATAGACTTGCCAACTGGATTATAAAACAAGACCCAACAACATGCTGTATCCAAGAGACTCATCTCATAGGTAAAGACATCCACAGACTGAAGGTGAAAGGTTGGGTGCAAACATATGACTCATGTAGATTGCATAAACAAGCAGGGGTTTCCATTCTCATATTGAATAAAGTGGACTCCAAGTCAAAGTTAATCAGAATGGAAAAAGAAGGTCATTTCATTCTATGGAAGGGAATCATACATCAGCAAGACATAACGATCATAAATACTTAGGTCCCAAACAATGGAGGATCTATGTACATCAAACAAACCCTTCTCAATTTCAAGGATCAATAAACCACAACACAATAATACTGGGTAACTTTAACACACCTCTCTCACTACTGGACAGATCTTCTAAACAAAAGCTAAATAAACATAGAAATAAATAACACAATCAATAATTTAGACTTAACAGACATATAGAGTATTTAACCCATCATTGAATTACACTTTCTTCTCAGCAGCACATGGATCCTTCTCTTAAATAGACCATATCTTATGTCACAAAGCAACTCTTAGTAAATACACAAAAGTGGAAATAATACCCAGCATTCTATCAGATCATAATGGACTTAAATTAGAAATCAATGATAAAATAAAAAAATAGAAGCTGCTCCAACAACTGGAAACTAAATAGCAAGATATTGAATGATGAATGGATAAAAAAACATCAAGGATGAAATGAAAAAATACTTAGTTAAAAGAGAACACCAATACAACATACCAAAATTTCTGGGACACTATAAAGGCAGTACTAAGAGGAAATTTTATTGCATTGAGCTCCTTTATTAAAAGAAAAAAAAATCAACAAATAAATGACCTAACATTATATCTCAAAACCCTAGAAAAAGAAGAACAAATCAACACAAAAAAACAGAAGACAGGAAATAATTAAAATCAGAGCTGAAATCAATGAAATTGAAACAAAAGAAACTATTGAAAAAATTGACAGCAAAAAGTTGGTTCTTTGAAAAAAAATCAATAAAAATCGATAAAACTTAGCCATAGTAACAAAGAGAAAAAGAGAGAAAACCCAAATCACTAAAATACATGATTAAAAAAAAAAAAAAGAACTAGAAAAAGCCATTATGAAATTCATTTGGAAAAATAAGAGACCCAGAATAGATAAAGCAATCCTTAGCAAGAAGAGTGAATCAGAAGGCATCATAATACCAGACCTCAAACTATAATACAGAGTATAGTAATAAAAAATAGCACGGTAAATTGGCACCCAAACACACATTTAGACAAATGGTACAGAATAGAGTATACAGAGACAAACCCACATAAATACAGGTATCTCATACTAGACAAAGGTGCCAAAAACATTCACTGGAGAAAAGAGCCTATTCAACAAATGGTGCTGGAAAAACTGGAAAGCCACGTGTAACCAAATGAAATTAAACCGCTATCTCTCACCGTGCATGAAACTCAGCTCAAAGTGAATCAGAGACTTAGGCTCTAGAACAGAGACCCCGTGACTACTAGAAGAAAAATTAGGTCCAAATCTTCACCACGTTGACCTGAGATCTGACTTACTTAACAAGACCCCTAAAACACAAGAAGTAAAATCAAGAATCAATAAATGGGATGGATTCAAACTAAAAATCTTCTTCTCAGAAGAGGAAAGAATCAGTAAGTGAAGAGAGAGCCTGCGGATTGGGAGAAAATCTTTACCACATGCACCTCAGATAAAGCATTAATCTCTAGGATATAAAAAGAATTCAAAAAACTTAACACCAAAATAATAATCCAATGAATAAATGGACTAAGGAACTGAATAGACACTTCACAGATGATATACAATCGATCAACAAACATATGAAAAAATGTTCAAGATCTCTAGCAATTAGAGAAATCCAAATCAAAACTATTCTAAGGTTTCATCTCACTCCAATCAGAATAGCAATTATCAATAACACAAACATCAATAAATGTTGGTGAGGATGTGGGGGGAAAAAGGTACACTCATACATCATTGGTGGGACTCAGAGTTGGTGCAACCATTATGGAAAGTAGTATGGAGATTCCTCAGAAAACTTAGAATGGAACCACCATTTGACCCAGCTATCCCACTCTTTGGTTTATACCCAAAAGACTTAAAATCAGCATACTACAGTGACACAGACACATCAATGTTTATAGCAGCTCAATTCACTATAGCTAAACTATGGAATGAACCTAGGTATCCTTGAACAGATGGATAAAGAAATTGTGATATATATATATATACACACACACACACACACACACACACAATGGAATATTACTTAGCTTTAAAGAAGAATTGCATTATGGCCTTTGCTGGTAAATGGATGGAGTTAGAGAATATCATGCTAAGCAAAATAAGCAAAACCCAAAAAAAAACGAAGGCTGAATGTTTTCTCTGATATGCATATGCTAA
Organism: Sciurus vulgaris; assembly: GCF_902686455.1. NCBI lineage: Eukaryota > Metazoa > Chordata > Mammalia > Rodentia > Sciuridae > Sciurus > Sciurus vulgaris. Next base: position 115,019,872 of record NC_136466.1, on the reverse strand, counting down.
TTCACAATAAGGGGAGAGGACACTAGGAAAGAATGGATTTACTTTAGATTAGGTAGAGGGGAGTGAAGGGAAGGAAAGGGGTATGGGGATGGGAAGGATAGTTGAGTGAGATATTTTTACCTCTGTACATATATGACTGCATGACCGATGTGATCCTACAACATGTACAATCAGAAAAATTAGAAATTAAACTTCATTTATGTGTAATTTTTTGAAAATGCATAAATGCATTCTATTGTGATGGGTAACTAATTAAAACAAATAAAAAATTTTAAATTAATTTAGTTTAGGCATTCTAGTGGGGTTGAATCAATATCATGTATGACAATTTATCTGATAACTAATAATCTTTAACACCTTGTTAGTCATCCATGTATCTTTTTCAATGAAATATTTGTTCATGACTTTTGCCAAGTTTTTATTGAGTTGTACATCTTTTATCGTTGATTTGTAGATTGTTTTTAACATTCTGAATACAAGGTTTTAGTCACATGTATGTGCTGTAAAATTTTTATTAGTCTATGATTTATCTATACATTTTCTTAAGGTGAACTTTAATGAACAGAAATTGTCAATTTTGATAAAATCAAACTTACCAAATTTTTTATTATTTAGTTCTTTGAACTCTATCCAGGAAGGCTTTCCTACACAAAGTTCATGAAGATATTATTTTATGTTTTTCTACATGAGTTATAGTCTTGATTTTCTACCTATAAGCAATCAAAAATATTTTCTATGTAAGAAATGAGGAAGAATTTGTTTCCTTTTTTACCAGTATCCAGTATTTCCAGAAATATTTGTTTGAAAAGACTCTCCTGACCCCAATCCTAATGAATTAACTAGATACCTTGGTCAGAAAACAGCTGACCCTAAATGCATGAACTTTTTTTTTGAACCTTCTATACTGGTCTCATACCCAGTAATACCATTAAAAAGCACAATGTATACTCTAACTTGACATGGTAGATTGAGGGAGGACCCAGGGGCATCCTTGAAATGGACGAGGCATAGGAAAAGCTTCCCTTCTTCAAGGCCAGCATGCAGGAGGGCAGCTGTGCCCATCAAAGTGAAGACTGAATGGGAATAGTTTCATTTGAAATTAAGTGAGCACATGTGAGAGAAACTGGGAGAGATTCTTGCAAAGAGCTAGAAGAAATGTTCCTGGGATCTGCTTTTAACAATTAAACTAGCAGGATGCATGCTACCACAATTCTCTATTTTCTGGGAAAATGTTGAGTATTGCAGGGTTTGGTTTTATTTTATATGGAAATAATTCTCAACAAACAGAAGAGCTACAGATGTGATAGGGATTTCCTATGGGCTTTTCACCTTGCTTCTTCTAAGGTAAACAACTTCCACAACCATTGTAACCAATTATAAAAGTAAGAAATTAACATTGGAACAAAACTATCCACTAAACTACAGACCTTATTCAAATATCACTCTTGTCCTTTCCCTGCTCCAGGATGCAGTCCAGGATCCCATGCTGCAGACATCACGTCTCCTTCGTCTACTCCAGTTGTGGCAGTTCCTTTTCTTATCTTTCACAACCTGGAGAATTCTCAAGCATGTGGTCAGGCGCCTTGTATGATGTCCCTTGATTCAGGCTTGTCTGTGTTTTCTCCTGCTTAGTTTGAGGTTTTGCAATTGGGGGAAGAGTATCACAGAGGAAACGTGCCCCTCTCATCACTGTAGTAGATACACGACATCTGTATGTCTGAAGATGGTGACCTTGTTCACTTGCATATGGTAGTGTCTGCCACTCTGTTCACTGTAAAGTTTAATACTTGAACTTTTCCATACCCTATTCTCTATATCCATCCCATACTCAAGAAGTTAGTGATTAAGCTACACCAACTGAATGGAGGAATAGCAATGTATTTATGGACATGTGTTAAATCTACCACAATGATCAACTGTTTAGGGGGATATCATTTATACTATGCAGATATCCTGTTTCTCTTTAGAGTTTGCCCACTAACTTTAGTATTCATCAATAGATCTTGCCAGCAGCAATTATTACTGTGATGTTCTAATGGTAGTTTTTCTATTTCCCTCATCTCTTCTTGTTGCCACCGGCAGCAACAATCTCCCGGTAATTTATCGGAGGTGGACTGGAACTGAACTATTTTCTATTTTCTTTATCTGGGCTCCTTGCTTGTTTATTTGCTTGTTCGCTAGTTTATAGAGGAAGAGAGGCTTTGCTTACTTTTAGTTTTAGAGGAAGAGAGGCTTTGAGAGGAAGAAAGACTTTGCTTAGAGGAAGAGAGACTTTGCTTAGAGGAAGAAAGACTTTGCTTAATTTTAGAGGTGCTACTCTTTCAGAGGTCTACGCTTATCAAAGGTCTACCGCTTCTTAAAGGTGGGTCGCTTCTTGGAGGTGCGGCCTGCGGCGTTAGGCGTAAGGTATGCATCCTATAACCTGCGACCTAGAGGTGTGGCTTTAGTTCTCCGTTCTGCTGCGATCTAGTGACCTAGAGGTGTGTTCTTAGTTTCCCGTCCTGCCATCCTTCATTCTGCGATCTGTGACCTGCGACCCCCGTGTTCTGCCATCTACAACCTTCATTCTGTGATCTATCAGAGGTGCTGCTTATCAGAGGTGCTTCCTATAGGTATGTGTCTTATATACCTAAGGCAGTCAATCAGCTTAGGATTAAGTAGCACGGTTGGAGCGTGCGCCGCAGTACCAATTAAGAAAGAACGGGGTGTGGGCCTGGGGTGGAATGTTATGGTTTAGATATAGTGTCCCCCAAAAGCTCACATGTGAGACAATGCAAAAAAGGTTTGGAGGAGAAATTATTACCACATGTCCCACATGGGCAAAGGAAAGGGTTCTTGCCAGAGGGATGAGCTGGTTGTAAATTAATCACTCAGAAATTTATTTAATAGGAAAAAACAACAGGAGACGATTTTGAATTGTCAAAAAGTGATACCTTTTGAATCAGGGGGTGTGACAGGTTGATCCATTCTGAAGGGTCTGCCTCTAACAAAACAAAGGAGCCCAGGTTCTCTTTATTTATAGTAGTACAGATCCAAGGGGGACCAGGAGGAGCTTCTTCCATGAGAAACAGGATGGGGTGGAGTTAAGCAAGTCATTTTGCTTTAGCAGGTAATTGGAACATCTATGGTCTGCAAATTCTGGCTGTGAACCAATCTGCATGGAAACCACATACTCCAGGCAATCTGGAACAATTTCTCACAATTGCCAATTCCTGAGAGCCAGATTTCTGTGTCTCATAGATCAGCCAAGCCTGGTTTTATTTGCTGGCCATGGATAGCACCCCACAAGAAACGATTGGGTTATATCATTAACCTAATCAGTGGATCAATCCCTAATGGGATTAACTGAGTGGTAACTAAAGTGGTAGGGTGTGGCTGGAGGAGGTGGGAATTGGGGATGTGGCTTTGGATATATGTTTGCATCTGGTGAGTCTACTTTCTGCTTCTTGATCACCATGTGAGCTGTTTCCTTTTGCCACACTCTTCCGCCATAATGTTCTGCCTCACTTCGAAACCTGAGAGGAAAGGAGCCAGCCTTCTACGGATTTAGAATTTTGAAACCACAGACTTCTAATAAAATTGTCCTCCCCTACAAAAAAAAAAAAAGAAAGAAAGAATGGGGAACATCTGTTGACCACTAGCACAGAGGAGACATTAACTAATCAGGCAAAAGTAGATCACGCCATGTTAACACTAACTATGCGCCACCTCTTGGCTCAACGCCAGCCGCCATCCTAGGGCTACCCAAACATGTCTCTGCACCTTCTATATTTAGTCACTGGAATTCTTCTTCATAGAAGAGATATTCTTTCTCCCATATGTATTTATTTACATCAGCATAGACTCAGGGGTATTCATTTTATGCTTTGATGTCATATCTAAAACCTTTGCCAAACCCCAAAATCACATAGATTTTCTTCTAGAACTTTAGAAGTTTAAAATTTTACATTTTCATATAAAGTGTGATATATGTGCCAAGTTACTTTAGTTTGCTTTTCATATAGACATCCAACTGTTCCTGCACCATATGTTGAAAAGACCATCCCTTGAATAAAGAAAATGTAATATGTATACACAATGGAGTATTTCTCAGCCATAAAGAAGAATAACTTCATGGCACTTGCCAGTAAATGGATGGAACTGGAGATTATCATGCTAAGTGAAATAAGCCAATCACAAAAAACCAAAGGTCAAATGTTTTCCCTGATATGTGGAAGTTAATCCAAAATAAGGGGGGTGGTTAAAAATAGAAAGATCAGTGAAGTAGACAAAAGGGGAATGAACGGAAGGGAGAAGGGACGAGATCAGAAAGACAGTGGAATAAATCTGATATAACATTTCTATGCACATGTATGAATACACCACGGTGAATCTCATCATTACAACCACAAGACACTAACTTAAAAAAAAAATTAACAGCAGAAAGATCAGTAGAGTAGAGGGAAGGGAACAGGGGTGGGAGGAAGGAAGGGGACAGGGAAGTACTGGGGACTGAATTAGAGCAAATTATATTCCATGCTTTTATAATTATGTCAAATAAATTTTATCATCATATATAACTGAAAAGAACAAGTTTCTAAAAGGAAGAAAAAAACTATCCTTTGTTCTATGAATGGGCATTGTCCCCTTGACCCAAATCAATTGATCACATATGTGTGAGTTTGTTTCTGGGCTCCATATTTTGTTCTGTTGCTCTGTAAGTCTATCCTTTCACAAATTCCACAGATTTTCATTACTGTAAATTTGTAATATGTTTTGAAATCAGGTAATGTGAGTTTTTCTTTTTCAGAAAGAAAAACTTTTCTGTTTGTCTTTCCATACAAATTTTAAAATCAGCATATCAAAAAGAAAAACTTCACTGGGACTTTGATGAGTGCAGTGTTGCCAGGCTAGCTCAGGCACAAGTAAGGGCTACAGAGTCAAGTCCCCAGACTCCGGGAGTTGGGTGAAAGCTGGCTTGTGGCGAGCAGCCTGCAAACTCATTTATTGCAGGAACGGCTATACAATTTATATGCTTCTTGCCCAATCTCAATGTGCCCGGGGGATCAGACCACCAGGCTCCTATACGTGTTCCTTTGGTAACACTAGGTCAACTTGGGGCAGTTGTTTACTTTCCTAGGTACGAGAAGTAGAACGCTCCTCCCTGCAAGTTTACCCGCTTGAGACGTTCACTGCTGCCAGCCAGGAACTAGGATTTCTCCCAACAGAGGAGGATTGTTTTAGATGTACAGATCGAACTGGGGAAAGATGATGTCTTAACATTAAGACTTCTAATTCATGAACACAGCATCTCTCTCCACTTATTTAGGTTTTGGGTTTTTATTCCTTTCATCAATGTTTTATAGTTTTAAACATTCAGATTCTTTACATATTTTGTTTTATATACATTCAAAGATTCTGGTGCTAATGCAAATGGTATCATTTTGTAGTTTACAAATTCCATATGTTTGTCATAATAAATAGAATACAATTGACTTTTGATTGTAGATCATGTATCCTATGACACTGCTAAACTCACTAGTTCTAGAATCTCTTTTGTTGGTTCTTTGGAATTTTCTACATAGATAATCATATCATCTGCCAACAGAGACAGTTTTATGTCTTCCTTTATAAGCTGTATGCCTCTTCTTCACCTGCCTTATTGCATTGGCTAGAACTTTGGTATAATGCTGAATGAGCGTGATGAGAAAAGATATTTTTCTTTGTTCCTAACCTCAGAGAGGGATAAATAACTTCAAAGGGAACTTTACTTCATAGTCATATGTTATTGACACCAAAGTATTTCATTGATTAAAGATATCACAAAATCAAAACTAGTGGGAAACTTCAACACATCTCCCCTTTTTGTTATTGTTCTTTTTAGTTACATATGACAGTAGAATCCATTTTGAAATACTTTTAAAAGCCTGGAATATATCTTGTTCTAATTCAGCCCCAGTACCTTTCCTTCCCCTTCCTTCCCCCCACATCCTGCTCCCTTCCCTCTGTTGATCTTTCTGTCACTCACCCATAGTTTTTTTTGGCTAATTAATTTCCTGTGGATGTACATGATGGTGAGATTCACTGTGGTGTATTCATGTATGTACATAGGAAAATTAGGTCAGATTCATTCCACTCTTTCCTTTTCCCACCCACTCCCTTCCCTTCATTCCCCGTTGTCTACTCCACTGAACTTCTAAGTCTTCTCCCACCCCCTTAAGTTAAGCCAATCCCAAAACACCAAAGGTCAAATATTTTCCCTTTGTTTTTCTTTTCTTTTTTTTTGGTGGTGCTGGGGTTTGAACCCAGGGCTTCATGCTTGCAAGGCAAGCACAAGCACTCTACCAACTGGGCTATATTCCCAGTCCTCCCTTTGTTTTTAACAGATCAAGTTGGAAAAAAAATTTTTAAGCATTTAGAAACTCTGAATAAAGTAGAATAATCTAAATAATTATATCTACATACAAAAATAATGTAAGTATATGTCATTAGGACATTAACCTCAGTAGACCTCAGGCAATCTTGTTTCAGAGGGACTTGTTTCTAGTAGGGGCTTGCACTGCGCTCTCCAAGGACCCCATCTGCACACCATCAGTTCCTCAGGCCTCCTCAGGTCCTGATGGTCAATGCCAGTGTGTCCAGTGCTGTGGCTTTCTCAGACATCTCTTGCTGACAGAAGGATCTACTCAGCCTTGTGTGCTAGGGTTGGGTAAACTCTCAAAACATTTGAAAGGAAAGGCTGACATGTGGAAAGGAAAACATGTGCCCTACCTCCAACCCTTTCATCCCAAAGTTTCTGGTAGAGCTGGCATGGCAGAGCACACCATGACCCCCATCAACCCGGGAGTCTGAGATAAGAGAATCCCAAGTTGGGGGCCAGCCACTGCAACCTAGCAAGAAACTGCCTCAATTTTTTTTAAAACATGGGCAGGATGGAGATAGCAGATGTGCCTCAGTGACAGAATGCCCCTGGGTTGAATCCCTAACACCAAAAAAGAGTTTCTGGTAGAAATATCGCTTATTGGTACATATATATTTAGTATATATTTAACAGAAATGCATATACACAGTCACCATGGGACATGTGCAGGAACATTCGTAGCAATACTATTCATAATTGCCAAAAACCTGTATACAACCCATTTATCCATCTGTAGTCAATGGGGCTGGGACCAGAGTAGATGAGTGAAAAACTCCTTAGGAGAAAAATGAAAGGGGATGCCAAAAATCCTCCTAGTCAAGATAAATAATACTGAATGCAATATTTTAAAATAAAAATTAATACCAATGCCTATAAATGAACATCAAAATTTTTAAATAATGGTAGACTTAGTATTACTCATTTTTCTGTTTGCTTCAGGTCCCAAAGTTCCTCATCATGGATTGATGGAGTAGGCAAATAAGTTATGATATAGAGTAGAATGCTACATAGCAATGAGAATGAATTACAACCACACACAAAGACATGGGTGAATCTCACAGATATGATACTAAGTAAAAGGAACCACACTCAAAAGTGTAGGCACCTGTGGTTCTAGTTAGATTAAGTTCCAACACAGGCAAAACTAATCTAGGATAATAGAAGTCAGAACAATGCTCACCTTGGAGCATCAGTTCTCAGACCCTACGAATATTCTATTTCTTGGTCTGTGTGTTACGTGAGTTTCAGAGAATTCATCAATCTGTTCTTTGTGATTTGTACAATTTTTGTATGTGCTATACTTCAATTAAAACTTTTTAAAGAATTGCCTTACTCAGAACCTAAAATATATAGAAGCAACTTTGAATTGAAATGAGTCCCGTGGAGGAAGTGAAAGAAAAGCAATCAGAGCTGTGGGAGGCAGCTTTTAGGGCACTACTTTATTTCTGGGCTCCTATCCTTGACTAACCCTAAGGCCAAAATAAGTAAAGTGAATTCTTCACTAGCAAGCATGGCTAGCACCCAATTGACACCATGTGTTCCACCCATTCAGAACATTGGACTGTCAGGAGTTAACTCTCCAATGGGTATGATTCACCAAGTATTAATTACAATTGCTGCCTGCTCAGATTTTTCAGGGGCTAGGACATGACAGCCCAGATTTCATACAAATCCCAGAAGAACCTTTCCCCTAGAAACCGGACTCTGCCATGTCAGACATGACAAGGCTTCCAAGCAGTGGACAAGGCAACCATCCAGGAAACTGGCAATCGCTGGCCAGCTCTGCCAACACCCCACATGACTGTCAGCATGACCAACACAACACCTCCTAAGACCACCACAGAAACCACAAGCTGTATGGTGGGGCAGAAGCCCCTGGAAGCAAGAGACAGCCATTTCGAAATGTGAATTGGGACCAAACATGGTAAATTGTGGCCTAGTTCCTAAACAAGAACAGAATCTTTCCTGGCTGCCAACAGTGTCCTGCCTCACTGCCAAGACTACAGAGGCTCTCAGTGGGCACAGCCTGCTGCAATGGATTTTAATGGCCCCTGCGAAGGCAGCAATAGGCAAAGAGAATGCTTGTAAGTTTTTATAGGGGTCCTACATATAAGATGATGGGAGATAAAGAGTTAAGCTAAGTGAAATAAGCCAGTACACAAGGATAAATACTGTAAGGTTCCAGTCATGAGAGATAACTGGAGTGGTCAAACTTATAGACAAAAAATAGAATAGTGATTGCCAAGGGTTAGGATGGTAATGGAGCGGGGAGTTCTGGTCTGATGGGTATGGGGTTTCCATCTGGAAGGTCAAAGAAATCCCAGAGACAGATGGCAGTGATGATGGTACAGCAATGTAAATATACTTAATGCCATTGAATTGTCCACCTAAAGCTGGTTAAAATGACATATTTTACCACTTTTTTTTTAAAAAAGTGTCTGGAGGAAGTGACAGTCTCAACTATACACCCCATCTATGAAGTTGTCTTGTCCTCCATCAGTTCTACCCACTAGCCTGTGTTCTGACCCAGGTCTGCAAACTCAGTTCTAGTTCCTCCAAAATGTGTGTTTGAGCTAAACAGACTTTCTTTCTTTTTCCCCAGCATAACTCCTTGCCATGTCCCTATTGGGGAAGTAAATTAACTTTTAGAATTATATTAAAACCCTGGACCAGAATATTAAAGATACACTTCAGAGAGAGAATCCTGAACAAGATGGCAAGAAAGAGGGTAGGTGGCAGCCCTCAGCGTTATACCCAGTGAGATATCTGCAAAGCCCTTCTTTCCACTACCACAGCTTTCTTCAGTCTTTTCCTTACCAGATATTTTTTTTCTAGATGCAGCCTTGGATACTATGCTCTAGAAAAAAAATATATATATTTTTTAGGAAAGAAGCTCAAAACTCATCACCACAAAAGCATAAAAACAAAGTTTTAACTTGTGGGCCCTAGCAGGGATATTAGCTTACATTTTATCTGTGAACATGACCTTAAGAAAACCCTAAATGCGGGATTTCAGGGAGTAAATAAGGATGGTAGGACTGGAGATGCAAGAAGGTCTTCAGAAATTCTGAGAGGAGTATTTAGTGGCCTTCTTATCGCTATAGGCAACCTTGAGATTCCCCTCATGAAGATTTCTTTCTGTCAGGGACCCTCAAAGATTCCTGAGAATAAGACAGGGGAAAAAAGTCCAAGAACTTTGAGGAAACAAGTGTAATAGCTACTTTTTTTACCATTTACTACACACATTGTCCCATTTAATCCTTACAACTACCTTATAATGGAGAATGTTATTTGGAAAAATACATATTTGAAAGAGAAAACAATTGCCTATTTGTTAGTATCTATATACTAACTCTTGGATGATATTTGAGTTGTTGGTTTGTTGTTGTTTTAACATTTTCACATTTCCCTCTCTCTCCATTTCCAACTTCCTCTCTTACATTCAAAATACCAACATCCCCAGATAGGAGAGTAGAGAAATCAAGAGCATGGCTTGGAGTCACAGAATCTGGTCTTAAAATTTACCATGCCCTAGTTCAATAATGCATGTGTGTGTTTGCAATGTCAAATTATGTGTCCAAGAGGGGATGCATGTGTAAGAACCAATCCTATGTGATGAAACGCTTTAAAAGTTATCTGAAAATGTAAATCAAAACTAAAACCTATTAATATATTCTACCGAGTTGGGTTTTCATCAAAGAAAATATTTTGGCAATCCAAATTATATCCACCCCTCTAATATTTATGATTCTATAAATATCTGTTCAAAATAAATATATGTTAGGCATTGCAATAGGACAGGTGATACAAAAATTAAGATTCAGCCCTCATTCTCAAGTAGTTCAAAGTCCAGTAAGGGATACAGGCAAGCAGTCAAGTACATGAGTAGCATGGTAAGTTACAATACAGCAACTGACACCATGCAATGGGGTTGCAAAGAAAGAGGTGCCTCCATGTGAGTAGAAACACACTAAGGGACAAAGAGGAGGAAACATACCAGGCAGGTGGGAAGAGTGTCTTCAAGGATGCAGAGGCCTAAATCAATATCACTCCCAGGGCACAGCAAGTGGCTTGCAGCTAGAAAACAGGTGAGGCCTGTGATAGGTGACAGGACTGGTCCAGTTGGCCATGACAGCTTAGAGGACCTTGTCAATCTCTACAGGGTAGATTTCACCCAGTAGTCAACAGCAAGCCATTGAAGGCTTTTAACCCAGAGGTAACACAATGCAAAGTCCACTTCCCTAAGGCAACTTAGGTCATTATGTGGAAACTGGACTGCAAGGAAGTGGGATGAGGAGACTCAGGAAAGACTCTGCAGTTGTTCGGGTGAGAGAGAATAGGGCTACAAGAACATACCCAAGACACTTTGTCAGGGGCACTGGACAGAACTTGGTGAAGAGCTGGGCATAAGAGCAAAGTACTTAAATTGGTCCCAATATTATGGGCTCATTTGTCCTGCAAAGGAAGAATGTGCTTCCTCCAGGGAGCACAAGACCTTGAGGTGAAAACACGGAAATCTAAAGCCTCATGAATACCATCTATAAGGTTAGGGAACCATGTGAAAGAAACCCTTAGTTCCTGTGATCTGCTCCATCTCGTAGCTTCATCTCACATCCTGTTCACAGGGGTTCAGTATATAGGAAACCATGTTGAAAGCTGATCCTTTGGCAGACCCTGCTGTCCTTGCCAACCCACAACATAAACGCAGGCTATGCCCAACTCATATATCTGTGCTTGTGCAGAATTCTTTTCTTCAGGTTCCTAAAATACCATTTCAAGTAGCTTGTCATCATGAAGCAGTACACCTTTATTTTTAAAAACCACAATGAGAGCAGCTGGGCTTCTAAAGACTCCTGAAACTCATATGTCCTTAATTGATCCATAGGTCAAGTGCTGCCAGGCATCCACCTGGGTCAGCTGAAACACATGCACACGTGGCCTGTCTGCACCAACCAAGCCACGCAGTTAGCCAAGGCTGTCAGTGATACCTCTGGGCTCAAGTGTCTTTGGGACTAATTGCCTGTGGGTCACAAACAGCACATTTATTCTCCCTACCCTAGGAAACATTCAGTTTTATGAATTTTTCATTACAGCCTCTATCTTTAATAAAGATGTATGCGAATATCAGCTACAAAAGTATTCATCAAATCATTCTTTGTAATAGTTAAAATTTACAATTCATCTGAATTTCCAACCACAGAATACAATTAAATGAAAAGCCATCTATATAATGAAATAGTAAGTAACTCCTAAAAATTCTTTTATAAATGGACCTATTGATAGGAAAATATACTCACTACAAAAAGTTCTCTAGAACACAGAACAGGGCTAGGGCCCTGTTTTGTTCATTGATGTTCCCCTGTGCCTAGAACAGGGTCAGGCACACCAAAGGCATTCATTAAGTACCTGTTGATTGGATTAATATAAGAAGTGAGAAAAGCATGAGACAAGACTGGCACCATTTCTGAAAAAGGAAAGAAAGGAGGGAAAGATCTGGGAAGATAGTCATCAAAATGTTACCAGTAGTTTTCTATGGGGGATGGACATTTTTTATACTCTTCATTGTCTCGTCTCTCCTCTTTATTCCCATCTGTGAGCAGTAGAAGGTGCTATTGTAACAAGGGCCAAAGAAACTATTTGGGAAAGAAAATATTCCATTACTAACTTGGTGCTTGCTTTCCAAGGCCATGTCTGAACTTGCTGTCTTTTTGTGTGCCAGAATAACATTACTTTTTCTATCAATAATCCCACATGTAGAGCTGAAGCACTAATTTGTCCTAACACGGAACAGAGTCCCTTTAGCCTACATCTGGATTGATGCACTGGCTTTAACCTCGTTGTTAGCATGGGTTCCACCTTAGCCCCTCATGACTGAGCACCGCAAAAGCATCCAGTTCCTCACAAACAGGAAAGGGACGTTTTGCTACTCTTCACACAGGTTGCCCATGTGTGCAGTTGGACTCCTCTCCTTACTATACCACACATGAGAGCGTGAACACTTTTCACCCAGTTTCTCCATGGGCAATTTAAAAAGCACCCAAAAATGTCACCTGCTGAGTCCTAGCCCCAGTTCAACTGTGTCTGACCTAGAGGAAAATGGCTTGCAAGAACACAAACTTTGTAAAATCAACTTGCATGTGTTGCCTGGTACCAAAGCTGGGATACATGATCCTTTCCTGGCTGAGCTAATTGGCTTAACTTGCTGATGATTTTATAGCCCCAGAAGCTGTTCTCTGATTACGAGAATGAGAATTGCCAAATGATCTTAGACCACAGGCCACGGCCAAGCGCCACCAGAAGAATGTCTGGGGAACGAGCTATTTTAAACCAATGCTCTTGTGGGTATAAGGATCCTTTTCTGTCTAGACTCCTGGTAACACCTGTTGCTCACTCATCCTGCCCCAGTCCACCTCCCCCGTGACAGCAATGCAGCCAAGACAAACCATGGCCACCTGACAGGGCCCGAAGACATGGCCACGTGAAGAGCAGATCCAGGCGGCCCAGGGATCACATGCTCTGGCACAGCCTATTGAGCCATGGCAGCTCTATTGCCAGGTGTCAAGGAGCCATTTGCAGGATGAGAGCAGATCTGGCATTTTAACCAGCTTTAGGTGGACAGTTCAGTGGCATTAAGTATATTTACATTGCTGTACCATCATCACTGCCATCTGTCTCTGGGATTTCTTTGACCTTCCAGATGGAAACCCCATACCCATCAGACCAGAACTCCCCGCTCCATTACCATCCTAACCCTTGGCAATCACTATTCTATTTTTTGTCTATAAGTTTGACCACTCCAGTTATCTCTCATGACTGGAACCTTACAGTATTTATCCTTGTGTACTGGCTTATTTCACTTAGCTTAACTCTTTATCTCCCATCATCTTATATGTAGGACCCCTATAAAAACTTACAAGCATTCTCTTTGCCTGTTGCCATTCAGATCAGCATCAACCAAACTCTACACCTAAGTCCCTTGATCGCATCCCTAGTAGGCAGTTATCTAACCTATTCTTACATCCTTCTGGAAATCAGGATGAACAGCTTATTTGGGACCTTTATTCCTCATGCAAAGCTGAAGTCCTTGTTAGGGCCTTTGCTCCCCTTATCACACTTCAGGATGTCACATAGAATGAACTCAATCTCTTATGCAATGCAATTCAGCATACATTTCTGGGTTAGGCACATGAAACAGCTCAGATCCATAGGGGTAAGTAAGCATGGGAACCCTCAGGAAAATGGGCAATTCCTAGAAGCTTAGAGCCTGGCTTTTAACAAGTCCTGGAGGTGAGAGACTAAGTGTGAACTTGAGCAGGGCTGAAGATCAGATCTGAGACCACTGTAAAGCCAGGATTCCCAAGAGGCAGTTCTCAAAGGAAAGAAATAACAGCCACATCTGAAAGTTGGTAAAGATACTACCTGATTCAATTTAGATTCTGGATGGACACACATGCACACACAGCCCTAAAACCTCCCTAAACACAAGTTCACATACTTTGAACCAAGTACTCACACTGCAATATAACATGATAATCTCAGTTAAAATCTTCATTTTAAATGGTCCTAAGTTAGTCACACAAGTAAAGCAAATCCTCTCTGGAGGAACACACTTTAAACTCAAGCCTCAAAGAATTATTAAAGTTTCAAATAATACCAGCTCAAAATCAAAAATCACCAAATATACAAGGAAGCATGCTACCGTGATCTAGAGTCAGGACAAAAACTGGTAGAATTAGAACCATGTAGATTTCAGATGATATAATTATCAATATAGAACATAAAATAAGTATGTTTAATGTTTAACTATGTTTACCGTTGGTGAATTAAACTATAAAGCTGGAAAGAAAGAAAATTGGAAGATTGGTTTGAAGAACTATACAAAACAGCACAATAATACAGAAAAGGAAAAATTGCAAAAGACATCTAGAGATATGTACAAATGAGAAGGCCTATCTTATGTTCAGTCCGAAATCTGTGAAGATATAATAGAAATTATGGGGTAGAATAATAGACCAAGAATTTTTTTCCAAGAAATCAATTGATTCAATAAATCCAATAAACACAAAGGATAGGAAGAAAAAAGAAAGAAAAAAAGTCAGGGAGAGGGGAACAAATAATCTCAAATGATTATAGTGAAACTGCAAAATACCAAAAGCAAAGAAACCTTTAAAACAACTAGGGGGGTATCAGATTACCTATAAATAATTTACATTAGATCAATAGCGGATTTCTCAGTAACCTCTGGTTGGTTTCTCTTACACCAGTAAAATGATACAGACTTAAAGTAGTGAAAGAAAACAAATGTCAACCTAGTATTCTCTACCAAATAATATGGGTGAAAAGAATATATTTTCAAATAAGGCAAAACCAAGATAGTATATGTAGAAACTCACTAAAAAAAGATTTTTATAAAGAAAGTACTTAAGAAGAAAATGAACCGTGAAAGTAGGTTTTAGATGTAAGAAGGTAAGATGAGCAAAGAAATAGGTAAACATGGGGGTAAAACAAACAAACATGGACTTTATATAGCAAGTATGGTAATTTGAGGGACTGAAATGTCTATGTAGAATTAAAATCATGGCAACAATAATTTCTTATTAAAGTAAAAGACTGACATTAAGGCATTTGATTTCTTACAGAAAGAGAATAAAGATATTAATTTCCTTTAGATGTTATTAAATGTATCTGTTAAAATTTCTAGGGTAACCATTAAAATAAATGAAGTAAAGTAGTAAGTTATTTTTAAACTAGTGTAGAAAAATTTGACAACTGGTGATAATACAAAATGAAAGCCAATAAATGGGGGAATGTTAGAAAATAAGATAAAAATGGATTCAAATCAAGCTGTGATTGTGATTTAACATAAACAGATTACATTTACCAGATAAAAAGCATAGATTGTCATTTTTATGTCTTATTAGTGTGTTAGAGTTACACATAATCTTTGGGTTCATTTTGATATAATCAAAGTATGGAGTATAATTTGCTCCACTTCAGTCCCCAGTGCATCCCTTCCTATTCTTTCCATTTATTTACAGATGAATGGATAAACAAAATGTGATACACACACACACACACACACACACACACACACACAATGGAGTTATACTCAGTCATAAAGAAGAATGAAATTATGGCATTTGCTGATAAGTGGATGGAACTGGAGAACACCATGTTAAGTGAAATAACCAGATTCAAAAGTCAAAGGTTTTGGATTAAAAAGAAAAATCCAACAATATGCTGCCTGCAAGAGACTCATCTTATAGAAAGAGATACCCATAGACTAAAGGTGAAAGGATGGGATAAAACATACCATGCACATGAACACAGCAAAAAAGCTAGAGTATCTATCCTAATTTCAGATAATGTGGACTTCAAGCCAAAACTAGTCAGAAGGGATAAAGAAGGACATTACATACTGCTTAAGGGAACCATAAATCAGCAAGACATAACAATCATAAATATCTATGCCCCGAACATTGGCTCATCCATGTACGTCAAACAAATCCTTCTCAATTCCAGAAATCAAATAGACCACAACACAATAATACTAGGCGATTTTAACACACCTCTCTCACCACTGGATAGATCTTCCAAACAAAAATTGAATAAAGAAACCATAGACCTCAATAACACAATCAACAATTTAGACTTAACCGACTTATATAGAATATACCATCCAACAAAGAGCGAATACACTTTCTTCTCAGCAGCACATGGATCCTTCTCTAAAATAGACCATGTTTTATGCCACAAAGCTACTGTTAGCAAATACAAGAAGATGGAGATACTACCTTGTACTCTATCAGATCATAATGGATTGAAATTAGAAATAAATGACAGAATAAAAAACAGAAACTTCTCCAATACCTGGAGATTAAATAATACACTATTATATGATGAATGGATAACAGAAGACATCAGGAGGGAAATAAAAAGATTCTTAGAAGTAAATGAGAACAAAGACACATCATATCAAAATCTCTGGGACACTATGAAAGCAGTACTTAGAGGAACATTTATTTCATGGGGCGCATTCAACAAAAGAAGGAGAAATCAACAAATAAACGACTTAACACTACAGCTCAAAGCCCTAGAAAAAGAAAAGCAGACCAACACCAAAAGTAGTATAAGACAGGAAATAGTTAAAATCAGAGCCAAAATCAACGAAATTGAAACAAAAGAAACAATTGGAAAAATTAACAAAATAAATAGTTGGTTCTTTGAAAAAAATAAACAAAATTGATAAACCCTTAGCCACACAAACAAAGAGAAAGAGGGAGAAAACTCAAGTTACTAAAATTTGGAATGAACAAGGAAATATCACAACAGACACGATTGAAATACAAAACATAATTAGAAGCTATTTTGAAAATCTATACTCCAACAAAACAGAAAACTTCGAAGACATCAACAAGTTTCCAGAGACATATGAATTACCTAAACTGAATGAGGAGGACATACACAACTTAAATAAATCAATTTCAAGCAATGAAATAGAAGAAGTCATCAAAAGCCTACCAACAAAGAAAAGTCCGGGACTAGATGGGTTCTCAGCCGAGTTCTAAAAAACCTTTAAAGAAGAGCTCATTCCAATACTCCTCAAAGTATTCCATGAAATAGAAGAGGAGGGAACCCTCCCAAACTCATTCTATGAAGCCAATATCACCCTGATACCTAAACAAGACAGACACACTTCGAGGAAAGAAAATTTCAGACTAATATCTTTAATGAACATTGACGCAAAAATTATCAACAAAATTTTAGCAAATCACATACAAAAATATATTAAAAAGATTGTGCACCATGATCAAGTGGGTTTTATCCCAGGGATGCAAGGTTGGTTCAACATCTGGAAATCAATAAATGTCATTCATCATATCAACGGACTAAAAGTTAAGAATCACATGATTATTTCAATAGATTCAGAAAAAGCATTCAATAAAATACAGCATCCCTTCATGCTCAAAACACTAGAAAAAATTGGGGTAGTGGGAACATTCCTTAACATTGTAAAGGCCATCTACACTAAGCCCATGGCCAATATCATTCTAAATGGTGAAAAACTGAAAGCATTCCCCCTAAAAACTGGAACAAGGCAGGGATGCACTCTTTCACCACTTCTATTCAACATCGTTCTTGAGACTCTGGCCAGAGCAATTAGACAAACCAAAGAAATTAAAGGGATACGAATTGGGAAAGAAGAATTCAAACTATCCCTGTTTGCTGATGACATGATTATATATTTAGAGGAACCTGGAAATTCCACCAGAAAACTCTTAGAACTCAGTAAATTAAGTAAAGGAGCAGGTTACAAGATCAATGCTCATAAATCCAATGCATTTTTATACATAAGTGATGAATCTTCAGAAAGAGAAATTATGAAAACTACCCCATTCACAATAGCATCGAAAAAAATAAAATACTTGGGAATCAATCTCACAAAAGAGGTGAAAGACCTCTACAATGAGAACTACAGAACACTAAAGAAAGGAATTAAAGAAAACCTCAGAAGATGGAAAGATCTCCCATGTTCTTGGATAGGCAGAATTAATATTGTCTAAATGGGCATACTACCAAAAGTGCTATACAGATTCAATGCAATTCCAATTAAAATCCCAATGATGTACCTTACAGAAATAGAGCAAGCAATTATGAAATTCATCTGGAAGAATAAGAAACCCAGAATAGCTAAAGCAATCCTTAGTAGAAAGAGCGAAGCAGGGGGTATCGCAATACCAGATCTTCAACTCTATTACAAAGCAATAGTAACAAAAACAGCAAGGTATTGGTACCAAAATAGACAGGTAGATCAATGGTACAGAATAGAGGACATGGACACAAACCCAAATAAATACAATTTTCTCATACTAGACAAAGGTGCCAAAAATATGCACTGGAGAAAAGATAGCTTCTTTAACAAATGGTGCTGGGAAAACTGGAAAACCATATGCAACAGAATGAAATTAAACCCCTATCTCTCACCCGGCACAAAACTCAACTCAAAATGGATCAAGGCCCTGGAATCAGACCAGAGACCGTGCAGATTGTAGAAGAAAAAGTAGATCCAAACCTTCAACTTGTTGGCTTAGGATCAGACTTCCTTAACAGGACTCCCATAGCACAAGAAATAAAAGCAAGAATCAACCACTGGGATACATTCAAACTAAAAAGCTTTCTCTCAGCAAAGGAAACTATCAGTAATGTGAAGAGAGAGCTTACAGAGTGGGAGAATATCTTTGCCACTCATACTTTAGATAGAGCGCTAATTTCCAGAATCTATAAAGAACTCAAAAAACTCTACACCAAGAATACAAATAATGCAATCAACAAATGGGCTAAGGAAATGAACAGACACTTCACAGAAGAAGATGTACAAGCAATCAACAGATATATGAAAAAATGTTCAACATCTCTAGTAATAAGAGAAATGCAAATCAAAACCACCCTAAGATTTCATCTCATCCCAATTAGAATGGCAATTATCAAGAACGCAAGCAACAATAGGTGTTGGCGAGGATGTGGGGCAAAAGGTACACTCATACATTGCTGGTGGGGCTGCAAATTAGTGCAGCCACTCTGGAAAGCAGTATGGAGATTCCTCAGAAAGCTTGGAATGGAACCACCATTTGACCCAGCTATCCCACTCCTTGGCCTATACCCAAAGGACTTAAAATCAGCATACTACAGAGATACAGCCACATCAATGTTCATAGCTGCTCAATTCACCATAGCCAGATTGTAGAACCAACCTAGATGCCCTTCAGTAGATGAATGGATAAAGAAACTGTGGCACATAAATACAATGGAATATTACTCCACTGTGAAGAATGATAAAAATATGGCATTTGCAGGCAAATGGATGAAACTGGAGAATATCATGCTAAGTGAGATAAGCCAATCTCAAAAAACTAAAGGATGAATGATCTTGCTGATAAGCGGATAAGGACATTATAATGGGGGGTAGGAGGAGTTAGTGTTAGGGTTAGGGTTAGGTTTAGGGTTAGGGATAAGGAGGGTGGTAAGAATGGAAGAAGGAAGGACTGTATAGAGGGAAAAGAGGAGTGGGAGGGGTGGGGGGAAGGGAAAAAAATAACAGAATGAATCAAACAACATTGCCCTATGTAAATTTATGATTTTTAATTAAAAAAATAAAATAAAATAAAATAACCTAGAAAGTAAAAAAAAAAAAGTCAAAGGTTAAACATTTTCTCATAGGCAGAAACAAGATCAAAATAAGGAAAAAAGCTTGGGGACATAAATCCCATGAAAATTGAAGGGAGATCAGTGCTGCAGAGGAAGGGAACTGAGTGGGAAAAAAGAAGGATGGGGAAAGACAGGAACAGTGGAATGAAAATGACCAAATTATGCTAAGTACGTAAGTGAATGTACACAGTGCATCTCGCCTTTATGTGCATCTATAAAGAAGTAGATTATCATTTTTCATGATCAATTTTTATAGTTAGCTACATACTAACTATAAGAAACAAAAACATAAGCAAACACATTTTAAAGCAATAAAAGTATTATTTAGAAATTAAAATGGTCATTGCATATTAATACAAGATTCTATTCACAAGGAAGATATTATTATGAACGTATATGCTACTAAAAAGTAGGGCTTTAAAAATGAAGGAATATTGCTCAGCTTTAAAGAAGAATGAAATTTTTGCATTTGCTGGTGAATGGAAGGAATTGGAGAATATCATGCTAAGGGAAATAAGCCAAACCCAAAAAACCAAAGGTCTAATGTTTTCTCTGATATGTGGATGCTAATTCACAATAAGGGGTAGATGAGATAGGGAAGAATAGAGTTCCTTTAGATTAGGTAGAAGGGAATGAAGGGTGGGGAAGGAGTATAAGGGTAGGAAGGATAATAGAGTAAAACAGACATTTTTACCTCACATATATGAGGTAAAATGAATGATCAACATGTACAATCAGAAAAATGAGAAATTATACTCCATTTTTGTACGATTTATCAAAATGCATAAATGTATTCTACTGTCATGTATAACTAATTAGAACAAATAAAAAAAATTAATTAAAAAATAAAAAATATATAAGGTGACAGTTTGAAGGATAAAGAAGAAATACAGATTCACTATTATAGAGATTTTAACACACCTCTGGCCATGGTTGATAGATCAAACAGACAAAAATATCACTATCTATTTTGACCTCTGCTATGTCTTTCTGTACTATGGGGCTGGAAAGATAAAAACTACACTTCCCAGACTCTTTTGCATAACTCAGTTTTCCTGGGACAATCCTGGTTTATGCTCTGTTTCCAAGAACAATTTTTAAGAGCACTCCCCTTTACCCTCAGAAGTGCCAAAATAATCCATTATATCTCTATCTTACCCCCATGTAAAAAATTTTTCCAACAAATTTTTTGTAAGTGTTCTATACTGGTGACTCAAATACCAAAAGCTGCATTAATTTCAGCATAGTATTTCCAAACAAGTGAACTACAATCTTCCTTTGGATTTACATGACACTGACATTCCAGGAAAATTCATGTGATTAAAGTCAGGCAAAAAATCTTCGTGCATATTATATGGTAAAGGGGAAATTGAGTCTGAACTTAGATTTTTTTTAAATTTATTTTTATTGTAAACAAATGGGATACATGTTGTTTCTCTGTACATGAAGTGAGGCATACCATTTGTGTAATCATACATTTACATAGGGTAATGGTGTTTGATTCATTCTGTTATTTTTTCCTTCCCCCCACCCCTCCCACACCTCTTTTCTCTCTATACAGTCCTTCCTTCCTTCATTCTTGCCCCCCTCCCACCCCCCATTATGTGTCATCATCTGCTTATCAGTGAAATCATTCGTCCTTTGGTTTTTTGAAAGATTGGCTTATCTCACTTAGCATGATATTCTCCAATTTCATCCATTTGCCTGCAAATGCCATAATTTTAGCATTCTTTATGGCTGAGCAATATTCCATTGTATATATATACCACAGTTTCTTTATCCATTCATCAACTGAAGGACATCTAGGTTGGTTCCACAATCTGGCTATTGTGAATTGAGCAACTATGAACATTGATGTGGCTGTATCTCTGTATCTCTGTAGTATGCTGATTTTAAGTCCTTTGGGTATAGGCCAAGGAGTGGGATAGCTGGGTCAAATGGTGGGTCCATTCCATGAACTTAGATTATTTTAAACAGGTTTTCTCCCTGGCAGAAGTATTGAGACAATTTAGAAAGTCATTCAAGATGAGGAGCAACGCATCACTGCATAAGGCTGTCCTAAGCATCACAGAACATTAAGCATTTACTGCTGCTTGCCTAATAAATGCCAGTTGTGTATCTTCTAGTTACTGGGACAAAATCAAAACACCCCCTACCTGGTGGCTTCGCTCCTGTTCAGAACCACTGGGTGCCAATGGCAGAGCCATTGTGACACCATTTCATATTATAGATGAACATCAGGAGCCTGAATAACAGCTCCGAGCCCTTCTACACATTTTTTTAACCTTTTTATTTTAACCCTTCAGGTATCATAGTAAGTTAGACCGTGACTGTAGGCCTGATTTACTATATCCCTATCCTAGAAAGCACTTTCAAAAATTACCTTCTTTAAAAAAAAAAAAAAAAAACTGCTTTAGAATATTTTAGATTGACAGAAAAAAAACTGTAAAAGTAGAGTAGAAAGTTCTCATAACCCTCACACTCAATTTTCCCTGTTATGAACCTCACATTAGATTGGTACATGCCTTAAAATTAATGAACCAATATTGACACGTTATTAACAGAAGCCCATAATTTACTCATTGTTCCCTAGTTCTACCTGTGGCCAATTGTTCTGTCCCAGAACCCCCTCCAGGACTCCACATTACTTTTAATGATTGTGTTTCCTTAGGTTCCTCTTGGCTGGGAGTCTCTCAAATATTCCTTGTTTAACACAGAACATTGTGTTCATTTATTTTTTGGTTGGTTGTTTTGTTGTTGCTACTTCTGAGATAGGGCCTTGCTTAGTTGCCTAGGTTGGCTTCAAACTCCCAAACCTCCTGCCTTGGCCTCCTGAGTAACTGGGACTACAGACACACACCACCATGCCCAGCCAGGTTTTCCTTATTTTTGGTGAACTTAATAGTTTTGTAGTCTGGCCAGGTATTTTATACCAAGTCCCTCCATTGGGAGCTTTCTGATATTAGACTGGACTTGCCTACTCTTGGAAGACACCCGAGGAGAGGTGCCATTGTCACCACATAGGTCAAGAATACCTACTCTCAACATGACTTATCATTGTTGTTAATTTTAAGCACCTGGCTGAGTTAGTATTTTTCAGGTTTTCCTGTTGCAAAATTATGATTACCCCATTTTCCTTAATGTGCTTTCCCCCACTCCCCTCCATTTGTTTATTCCATTGTTTATATTGGTACGAACTCAAACTCGTGGCTATTCATTTTGTATGCGGAGTTATAAGCCAATACTACTTTGTCTTCTCTGTATCTCTTTGACATTCACCCATCATTGTGGGCTTGTTTTGATCTGGGGTCTGATTTATTGTTTTGTTCTTTTTGTTGGGTTTTGGTTTGTTTTGGGGGTGCTGTTGTTTTGAGCTTTTCCTTACTTTCTGGTACTACAAGATGCCCCAGGATCTTCTTGTCTATATCCTGCCTCAGTCCTAGAATCAGCTATTTCTTCATTTCTTTTATTGTAGAATGATGTTGAAAACCAAGATCTGGGTGACAGGTGTGCTTGCTGCTACAGGAATATACTTGCTTCCAGGATCTTGGACTAACAAAGGCAGCAAATACATGTGTGTATACGATCTCAGGTGTAAAAGTACATCTATAAATATTTCCACATGTATTCATCTGTATCCATATTGGACTAAACATGAATCCATGTTCAGTGCCCAACCCTGATGAGCTACTCCAAGACTCGTTCTGGCCTCCAACAGTGAGAAACCAGGCTCCCGCCATCCACTATTCATTTTCTTATGATTCCACTTCAGTATATATGTGGTTGATCATTGTTAACCCATGCTTCCATGGGAGAAACCACTGACTAGCGTGAAGTCCTTAACCGGTATCCTTTGCTTTTAGTTCTACAGACTTCTCTCATTTCCAGAGTCATGTAGGTCTGCACTTTTCCCCAGCAGATTCAAAGAAGTTGCTTCACATTTTGTAATACAACTAGATGGTTTTGTCACATTCTGCATTCCATCTGGAATACTCTGTCTTCCTAAATAATTTTTCAATTTGAATGCACTAAGGCTCACTCCTTACCTGCTAAAGTTCTGAGATTTTACAAGTGCATATTGTCAACACTCACCATTACAGCATCCTACAGAATAGTCTGAACACTCCAAAAAAAATTCTCTGTGATCCACCCATTTACCCCTTCCTCCCCACCCCTGAATCTCTAGCAACCACTGATCTTTTTACCATCTCCATAGTTTTGCCTTTTCTAAAATGTCACAAAATCAAATTCATATCAGTATGGCTTTTCAGACTGGCTTCTTTCATTTAGCAACATACATTTAAGATTCATGCATGATTTAATAGCTCTTTTAGCCCTGCTAGTCCATCATATGGATACACCAGAGTGTGCTTATCCATTCACCTATTGAAGGACATGGTTATTTTTAGTTTGGGGAGATATGTATTTTTCTGATTTCAAATCAGTTCAGTAAATACCTGGAAGTGTGCTCATTAGGTCTTATGGTAAGACTATGACTGGATTTGCAATAAATTATCTTTCTATCTTCTGAAGTACCTACATCATTGTGTCATTTATCTTTCCAAAGTGCCTGTGCCAAATGGAATAAAGCGCCCCTTGTTCTGCATCCTTGCCAACAATGGATAGTGTTGATATTTTTGGATTTTGACCATTATGATAGGTGTAGAATGGTATCTAATTGTTGTTTTAACTTGCAATTCCCTAATGATACATGATATTTAACATTCTTTATATTTTTTTTTTTTTGAGGCTCTATACATCTTTCTTTGTGAGGTATCTGTTTGGAGTTTTAATAGGTTTTTGTACATTTTGGATAACAGTCCTTTATCTGAAATGCTTTGCAAGATGTTTTATCGTATATGTGTTCTGCCAGTCTGTGGCTTGTCTATTCATTCTTACTAGCATCCCTCACAGAACAGAATTATTGATTCTTTTTTAGAAGTTCCATTTGTCAATTTTTTTCATGAATTACACTTTTGATGTTGTATCTAAAAACTCATAGTCAAACATGAGGTCATCTAGATTTCCTATTTTTCTTCTACAAGTTATATAGTTTTGCTCTTTGAACTTGGATGCATAATCCATTTTGAATTAATTATTGTGAAATGTCTAGGGTCCACGTCTACATTCATGTTTTTGCATACAGATATCCAGTTGTCCCAGCAACATTTGTTGAAAAGATGACCCTTTTTCCATTAAAATGCCTTTGCTCCTTTGTTAAAGATCAGTTGACTACAGTTATGTTGGTCTATTTCTGAGTTCTAATCTGTTCGATTGATCTCTGTGTCTATTCAATATCCAGTTGGTTCTTCTATATAAACTTTGGAACCAGTTTGTCAATGTCTACAAAATAGCTTGCTGGGATTTTGATTGGGACTGCTTTGAGTCTGTAGATCAAGTTGGGAAAAACTGATGTGTTAATATTGAATCTTTTAATCCATGAAACAGAATCTCTCTCCATTTATTTAAATTTTTTGTCAGAGTTTTGTAGTTTTCTGAATACAGTTTCCATTTGTAGTTAGTCAGATGTATGCTTAAGTATATATTTTTGGGCTGCTGTGATATTTTTAAATTTCAAGCTCATATCATTCATGCACACACACAAATACAGATACTTTATAACAGTGTTTTTCAATTCCTCCCTCTTGGTCTTTATGACATCATATCACTATCATTCATTCCATTTATCCAAGCTTTAATTACCCAGTTCAGTTTTACTATTAATACTTTAAGTGGGTATCTTTCTTTTGGATCAATTAAGGAAAATTAAAGGTATTTTTTTCCAACTCTTTTTTCTTATATAGATTTGAATTTTTGACTACATCATTTTCTTTCTGAAGAAAAACTTTTAACTATTCTCATAAAGAAGTTCTGGTAGTCATAAATTGCTTTTGTTTTATCAGATAGTGTCTTTATTTTTTACTTGAAAGGAAAATTTCAGTGTTTAAAGAATTTTAGATTGGTGGAGGTTTCCTTTCAGAACCTGGAGATATTTTATTCCACTCTACATTATTTCTAAAAAGAAGTTCCCTATTATTCTTACCTTTGTTCCTCTATAGGTAAGATGTTTTATCTGTTGTCTTCTTTTAAGACTTTATCATTATCTTTTATATTCTACAATTTAAATATGATAGGTCAAGCAAGGATTCATCCCATTTGGTGTTTTCTGAGCTTCCTGGATCTGTTCTTTGAAATCTGTCATTAATTTTGGAAATTCTTGGTCACCGTTACCTTTTCTGCTGTTTTCTCTTTCTTCTTTTCCTGCTATTCCAATTGCAGATAAGATATACCTTTTGAAATTATATCTACAGGTACTGGGGTGATTCGTTTGGGGTTTTGTGGGAGGTGAGGTTTCCATTCACTGACCTATCTTCAAGTTCAATGACTTTTTCCTTGTTCACATCACCTCTGATGAGTCCATCAAAGGCATTCTTCAACTTTGTTGCAATCATTTTTTATAGCATTTCCTTTGATTCTTTAGAAATTTCATTTCTCTTCTGACATTACTCATATGTTTTTAAATGCTGCTTACTTTTTCCATTAGAGCCCTTCACTCATAAATCATTCTTCTAAATTCTGAAACTGAGGAACACGGTGGCATGTGCCTATAATCCCAGCTACTCAGGAGGCTGAGGTAGAAGGATTGCAAGTTTGAGGCCAGCATGGGCAACTCAGTAGACTGTCTTAAAACAAACAAAACAAGTTTTAGGAGTGTCACGCAGTAGTAGAGAACTTGCCTAGTATCATAAAACCCTGGGTTCAATCCCTAGCATCACGATTTTTTTTTAAAAAAATCTGTAACTGGTAATTTCAACATCTGTGTCATAACTAAGTCTGGTCCTGATGCTTGCTTTATCTCTTCAAATTACTGCATTCTTGACTTTGGTAAGTCTTATAATGTTTTGTTTAAAATTGTATGTGTTAAGTCAAGTAATAGGCTTTTAGGGTGAGAATTTGTGTTAATATGACTGGGAGTTGAGTTTAAAATTTTCTATAGTTGCAGGAGCCTGAGGCTTCAAATTCCTCCAGTGATCTTGTTTTTGTCTCCCCTCTCAATGTGGGGCTTCCCTAAGTATGTGAATTGTATAACTACTTTATCTATAACCCATTGTTATTGTACTGTGGTAAGGTGTGGATGAGAGGAAGACAATCATGACTAAATCTCAGTTTTCTGGTGGGCCTGTCTTTAGATTGTGAGCTTCATACAGGCTTTTCCAGTGGTATAGCTCTGCACACACCCCCAGTCAGCTTAGGGAAGAAAATAAGGCTACAAGAGGCCAGAGTGGGAGAAAGGCCCTTTCCCTGGTAAGTTAAATCTCTGGAGAAACATTTTCCCTTGACAGTAGGCCCTTGTTAGGGAGACAGCTCTCAGCATGTATCAGAAGGAGTACTCTTCCCTCCCCTTACCAAGGCCATGGAGGATCTTTCTTTGATCTTCACCACAAGAATTTGGTGAGATTCCTGGAGGTAAAAATCCACAAAAGTGCAAGGGTCCCTTTAAGATTGCAGCCTCAGGAGTTTCCCACTCTCAGGCTAGCCCACACTGCACCCCAGCGATTCCTCAGAATTATCACTTAATTACCAAAATATCCAGTGGTTTCTTCTCTGGGTAAGCAGATTCAATTGTGGCTCTTTGGATTCATCTGTCTCTCTAGATTTCAGGGTGATGATTTTCCCTGAAACTTTATTTCTCTGATGAATCTGAGAAAAGTAATTAATTTTGGATTTTTTTTTCTTGTTGCAAGAATAGAAATAATAACTACCCTAAGATTCCATCTCACCCCAATTAGAATGGCGATTATCAAGAATACGAGCAACAACAGGTGTTGGCGAGGATGTGGGGAGAAAGGTACACTCATACATTGCTGGTGGGGCTGCAAATTAGTGCAGCCACTCTGGAAAGCAGTGTGGAGATTCCTTAGAAAACTCGGAATGGACCCTCCATTTGACCCAGCTATCCCACTCCTTGGCCTATACTCAAAGGACTTAAAATCAGCATACTACAGAGATACAGCCACATCAATGTTCATAGCTGCTCAATTCACAATAGCCAGACTGTGGAACCAACCTAGATGCCCTTCAATTGATGAGTGGATAAAGAAACTGTGGTATATATATACAATGGAATATTACTCAGCCATAAAGAATGATAAAATTATGGCATTTGCCGGCAAATGGATGAAATTGGAGAATATCATGCTAAGTGAGATAAGCCAATCTCAAAAAGCCAAAGGACGAATGATATCGCTAATAAGTGGAGGATGACACGTAATGGGGGGGAGGGAAGGGTTAGTGTTAGGGTTAGAGTTAGTGTTAGGGAGGGGGGCAAGTATGGAGGAAGGAAGGACTGTATAGAGGGTAAAGAGGGGTGGGAGGGGTGGGGGGAAGGGAAAAAATAACAGAATGAATCAAACAACATTACTCTATGTAGATTTATGATTACACAAATGGTATGCCTTTACGCCATGTACAAACAGAGAAACAACATGTATCCCATTTGTTTACAATAAAAAAATAAAAAAAAAGAATAGAAATAATGATTTCCAAACTAAAGTGTTTTGTTTTCAGAATTAAAACCAAAAGTCCAAAAATTAGCTTTTTCATTAGAAAATTTTTAAAGATTGACCAAAAAATATAATTGTCAAAGCTAAATGATGGTTCATAGAGGTTCTTTTTTTTTTTTTTTCTTTCTTTCTTTCTTTTTTTTTTTTTTTTTTTTTTTTGTGGTGCTGGGGATTTGAACCCAGGGCCTTGTGCTTGTGAGGCAAGCACTCTACCAACTGAGCTATATCCCCAGCCTCAAGATTCTTTATAAAGTCTCTACTTTTAGGAATATTTGAAATTTTCTATAATAAAAGTTTGTTTTAATAAAAAATTACTCTTAAAAATCTGAAGTATGTTAATTTTAAATAACAGGAAGGGCAAAGAAAAAATTAAGTCAACAGTATTTACTAGCGAGTATGTAAGGGACAAAGAAAATCTGGACACAAGAATCAACAATCAACAGTACTATTTCCTGCCCTCACAGAGTTGTCTGCATTTGAGGAAGGACTCACATTAAATAATTTTGTCTTGTTTCCTTATGTTAAGGGCTACAAAGGACACAAGAATGGCCATGTGGGAACAGATAACAGAGTAGAGAATCAGACCTGAAGGTCCGAGAAGGTCATCTCAAAGACCACTTAGAGAATAGGGTACAGAAGGCAGCTACACCTATTTCCAGGAGGCCCACAGCCTGAATCGGTGACCTGAATTTCATCAGACTGGTTACCCAGGGACTAGCCTCCAAAAGATGCTGTTATGGTTTGGATGTGAGGTGTCCCCCAGAAGTTCACTTGTGAGACAAGGCAAGAAAGTTCAGAGAAGAAATTATTGGGTTGTGAGTGTCTTAACCCAGTCAGTGAATTAATCCCCTGATAGGAACTAACTGAGTGGTAACTGAAGAGGTAGGGTGTGGCTGGAGGAGGAGGAATTTGGGGGCATGGCTTTGGGGTATATATTTGTATCTGGCAAGTAGGGACCTTTCTCTGCTTTCTGATCACCACGAGAGCTGTTTCCCTCGGCCATATTCTTCTGTCACGATGTTCTGTCTCACCTTGAGCCCCCAAGAATGGAGACAGCATTCTGTGAACTAAGACCTCTAAAACTCTGAGCCCTCAAATGAACTTTTCCTCTTCTACAGTTATTCTGGTTGGGTCCTTTTAGTCACAGCAGTGGAAAAGTTGACTAAAACAGTTGCGCATACTACTAATGATGTTAAAGAAAAGTGAGACTGTTTCAGAAGCAAGCAAGTCTTCCTAAGTTGTAATCTCCAGTAACTTCTTAAAGCCCTCAACCACATGAATTTAGTTTGTACAATTAAGTGGAAATTTTCACAAATCATTCTTACTTTCTATGATATTGGCCTTTTTCATAAACCCTTCTTCCTCACCCATTCAAATTCTCCTTGGGTACCTGTATAGTCTGGACAAACTGGTAGTTTGTTCCTGGAGTGATACCATAGGAAAACGATTGAGATTCACATTGGACAGAGCAAAAGAAACAGGAGGCAGGCAGTGAGAAAAAAAATGAAATTTTAGAGATCTGCACTCAGATATGACATAATTTCAATACATAAATTCATAAAATTGTATGATTCTTGTGTGCAACATTTTTTTCCATCAGGAAGACAGAAATTATGCCACTTACCAACTCTAGTGCAGCCTTATTAAGCAAGTTGAATAATAATGTCTACGTAAATGCTTATTATTGATTTATTACATAACTAATGGTAATGGATGGTGGTAATTATTAAAATATAGATTGATATCAACGTTTAGAGCACTATCTAAATTTCCCAAATTATGATCATCAATCTATAACTTTACAAATAATAGCAATTAATCATCATCATTATTATGGTTAAATGATAATGATTTGTAATATAGTATTATATGTTTTCTGCAAATAAGCACTAATCTATTATTGGTGAAGATAATAATAATGCTAATGGAAGAATGATAATTGCTAATCATATCCTATTATTTGTATTAAAATGTCCAAATCATCAAAAATTGGGTGAAAAAAAAAAAAAAGGAAAGGAATATGGCAAAATATCATAAAATCTATCAAATCAGGATTCTGGATCAGTAATTTACAACACAGTTTATGGCCAGTGGTTGCCCTAGAGAAAAGACTATGGACTTTTTAAAGAATACCAAAGTCCAATACCTACCCCTAGAGAATCTGATTTAATTGGCCTGGGGTGTAGCCAATTTTTTGAAAGTTCCCTGAGTCTCATGTGCAGACAGAGTCAAGAACCACTGCTCCAGATGTTTGATTTTTATGCTTGAGAATAAAGATATTTGTTCCTGGAGGCAAAATTGAATTCAGAAACCTACTTGCCCAGCCTCTGTCAATCAGGGCTGTGTGTAGCGAAGGAATGAGTTGTTAGTTTTAGTTGTCAGGGAATTTTCTTCATGGAAAAGAAGTACATTAAAATACCAAATTACAGTATTTACATATTTCATGTTTTTTTCCAACTGCGTTCCCATAGCAACTCAATCCATTTGCTCCCTGCTTTCTTCCGAGTTATTTTCCATCATGAGCCATGCTTTATTAGCGAGGCAAACAGTTTGCCCTCTGAAATCACTGTTTTGCTGTTTACTATTTCTTTGCCAGGGAACTCAATTCCAGTTGCCTCTTCCTTTTCTTCTGCACTACCCAGAGTTGATAAAGAGAGCTTAGGATTGGGCAGAGAAAATGTCCTTGACCACTTTTTTCAATATGAGGCAAACTGAGTTTTTTCTGCTGAGCTGGTTAAAAAAAAACACACAAGTGGAGAGGAAGACTGTGGCTGGGAAAGATTGTAAGGAAGGAAACTGATTAAATTCCAGACAGTGACCAACTGACTTCCATCAATGGAAGACAAAAGGTAACTCAGCTCCCAGGAACCTAACTTGGCTTCACAAGCAGCATCATGGCTTTGGAGACAGTCACCCACCAGCAGGTGGGAAGAAAGTGAGCCCTGCTCCAACCATAAAATGATTACTGAATCTCCAGAGAGGAGGCCCAAAGGAGGCACAGGACACTGAGATTTCTTTGATTCCACCCAGACGACTTGGCTGACTTTAGGACTTGTTTGCTTGAAACTATGACATTTCACTTGCTAATAGAGCTCTGCTTTGCAAGGGGACAGGGATGCCAAAGAAGACAGCAGGAGGGAGGCACCAGGCCTAAGCTTCAGGGCAGCTCTCTGTGCTTCCTCCTGATGCCAGGATGGACCTGGGGCCACCAGCGCCAGAGGAGAGACAAGTGGCACCAGAGACAGGGTGATGCTTTGAAATTGTCTGTCCTCAGCTGCTGACTCAGAACCTCCTTCTGTGCCAGCAACACTAATGGAAAGGACTTGCTTCCTCCTGTCTTCCAGGCTCCAAATAAAAGCCAGAGCTGTGGTACATCAGCCCCAGGCCAGGGGACCTCTGACCTAAGCAGCATCTTGGAATGCAGCAACAGAAGCCACACACAGCCAGTGTTCCCCTCCCAACCCAAAGTCTAGATGCAACCTACATATGTGTATCTATCACATTGTTACTGCCAGGTTCTAGGGGTCACTGGTAACGTCCTTCAGAACCCTCCTACTAACATTCATTCAATGATGTTTCACCCCTCTGTCAGTGAGGGTTCCGACAGAAACCAGATGGCACTTTCAAATTGGGTAATTGCAAGTGAGTTTAATTAAGGGACTCTACAAAGGTATGGACAGAGTATAGGAAAAATGAGAGATGTTATATTACCTCAAATCTAGTAATAGCAGGAAACTGCTCCCAGCCTAGACCAGAACAGCAGAATTTAAGGACACAGTTTTCTGGAGCCAACAGAACTGAGACCTTCCTTTGAAGGAGACAGCCAGCTCACCATGACCACACAGGGGGAGAGGGAGAAAGGTAATAAATACCTGGCCCTCGTTCTTCTCCATCTTTTCCATCTGCTGCCAGGACACTATATTGCCAAACCCACTCAGGGGACATGGCAACCCACTGACGCATCCACAGAGGCTACGCTCTAAGAGCACAAAATAAGATGAAGAAGTGGCAGAGGGCATGTGGGCAGGCAGACAAAGACATCCAGCATGCTCTCTCACACACTGAAGATACCCCATGACCAGGAATATGCTTATTCCACTATTTCCAGAGCCCTCTCACGTGCCAGCAAATCCCAAGACGATCCTGAGAGCTTGCAATACATTCAACCACGGAGAAAATAACCAGAAGCCTGACTTACTCAAGGACACAAGTGATACTGAAAACAGGGACACATGCATCCCAGCCCTGATTCAATGGTACGTCGCAGTCATGAGTCACATTGCTTCTCCTGCTCAGGCGGAAATCATGCTCTAAAGGAAACCAAGAGCACAAAGAGATCATTGATGCACAATGTGCCGAGGCACATGGTCTGCCCACTTCGTGTGAACATTCTGCATGGTTACCTCCATGGAAAGGCAAGTGGAAAGGGAGGCCTGCTTATTCTGCAGTGAGGTATCAGTTGTGCTGAGGATAGGCAGCACTAAAAATAATATGCTTGAGGTGTCTGACAAGACAATGCCCCATTATTGGAAGTACATCGTCTAAGGAAAACCAGCAAGAGGAGTTGGATTGCAGCAGAGCTGAGAGAGGAGTAGATATTTGAATGTATAGAAGGAGAACCCAGGTGACCACGAGATGCTCTTTCACTGCCTTTGTGTGGTGGTGGAGGTGGGGAGGCAATAATGACAGCATCCATCCAATCTGATTTAGGAGACTGTCACACATTCTGTCGTCTGGCCTCTGTTTATATTATAAAGAATATGAAAAGTAAGTGCTACATATGACTCAAGAAAGACAATCTGACCAAATCCTAATGGCTACAGTGGGAAGTATCACTTTTTTAAAAAAATTCAAGCCCACATGCAAATTTGATGGCCCATTCTTTACCACAATTTATTCACAAAAATTCAAAATTTCATGTTCTGGATTCCAAAACCAGCCCAAAGATCTATGCTTTGTCAGCTCAACTCTAAAATTGTCCCACTGTGAAGTTATGCAAAAGAATACAAAATTTACCAAAGCATTCAAAAGAAGAGTACTTGGGGTAGTAGAATTAATTAACTGTCTCCATGCTTTGCAGTTTTTATTCAGTATATTGGATTTTTTTCCTGTTTGCTTAATAAGGCGGTCCATCCACTGGTCATCTGAGAATCAATCTTCTTTGTAGTTCATAGCTATGGTGACCATGTAAATATTTTCTCAAGTAAATATTAAATATTTTCCCAAGTAAATATTAAAATTTACCACCTTGACCCATGCTAACCTGGAAAACATATGGTCACCATGGTGATGATACATACAGAGGGACACCAGAGGTAACAGCATCTACAATAATAACCACAAATAGCCTCTCTAAAGCCTTCCCTTCACCCATGAACCTGTTCTCCAGGAAACTTGACTCCCATAGTTGCAGTGGTTTGGAGTAAGTTCAGACAGATGGAGGTATTTGTCACTTCCCCTGCACTTTCACCCTTTGCCTCCCATGGCTAACAACCACTCCCCTCCCACCCCAAAAACAACATAACAAATGCGAGGAGCACAAACCAAGATGCTCCACTCTGCTCTTGACCCATGGAATTTCTCCACTGGGGTGGCTGTACACAAGCAGCAGTGTTATTTTCAGAGTGGCAAAACACTTTGCCCAGACAGCTGAGACCACATTGCTCAGAGTGACCCTTCAGTCTTCAACCTTTATCTGTTCTCTGCAACAATTGATGTGCAGGTCTTCCGAGCTATAATCTTCCAAAACCCGAGTTAGAAATAGAAGGCACTGGAGAGCCACCTGTTGTCTCGTGTGGCTACAGAGTCAGTTTCAGGAAGGCGAAATAAGACAGGACCCCAATGAGATCGGGAGAATTGGTCATCCTCCATCTCTGGGTTGGTGATTGGAGATGAGGCCAAGGATTTTTAACCTTTCCTGTAGATAATGGAAAGCACTCACAGGTGTTTAAGCTGGGCTGTGAATTAATCAAAGGTCACTTTGATGGCAATATGAAAGGTGAAAAGGGAGAGGTAGAAGACAAGACTGCAGGGAGTGATTCCAGATGACAGAATGTTCATCCAGATCCAGCTAGAGGAATGGTAGTAGTGAAAAGATGAAAGGAGGATATCTAAAAAGAAAGTCTTTCCACATAGTCTGATGCTATGGAAAAGCTAAAGAGAATAAGAATTCATAAGACTCTTTGAATTTAGCTATTAGACTTTGTGGCTGATGTTATGAAAGCTACAAGGGCATAATTCCTTTTCCAAGAAAAGGGTTGCTCTATTCAAGGGGCAAATACATGTCTGAAAAGATCTGATTTCTAGCAGCATATGGTATTTGCATTTTTGTCCCAGTGGGGTCATAATTTGCCTTGGGAGGAGTACATGCTCCTCCTTTAGGCCCTGGAAGATGAGATGCCACCTTAAATAACCAGAAACCCAACACAAGAACTCTAAAATCTCTTTGTCTCCAGTCCATCTTATTTCTTATTGGAGTAGTCTTTTTAAAAGAAAATACAAGAAAATCCAACACTTAACATAGTAAGAGGGTCCAAACTAACCCAAAGAAAGAAAAATATTTTTAAGTTAGGGGAACTCCTAAATTAAAATACTGATTTTGTGTCAACCATTTAACATCAGGGAAAAGGCATTTTCCAGAAGGTAAAGAAGGGAAGTGAGATGGGAAGGGAAGAAGGAAAACTATGTTCCTAGCTACTTAATAAATTTTAAATAAATATTTAATAAATATTTCATGGTAAACTGTGTTCAAATACACACAAAAGCAGGGTAAATAGATCATTAAATACATATAGTCACCCCAAGTTTCAGAACTCATAATTTTGCCCTCCTTGCTTTTTCTAGCTCAGCATACATGTTCTCTCACCCTGAATTGTTTGAAAGCACATTGACGACATCATGACCCTTCACCCCTATATATTCCACTCTGAAAATAACACTACTGCTTATGTCTGTCTGCTAAGGACATTCTCCCACATGGTCATAATAGCAATATCCACCCAGAATACTAACCATCATCACATACTATTATTTAGATCCAGGTTACCTGTGCTAGCCATTTCTCTTGAAATACATCATTTCTGTTCTGGATTTGTAACTTTCCCTGGTACTGTGGCTGATATAGATTTTTCCTCCATCATTTTAATTTTCTTTGAACATTTGAGCAGTAATATTAGAGGAAGGCAAGTTAATACATGGGTTCAAATTGATATGTTCCTACACAATAGTGTTGATTTTGTTTGTTTGTTGTTGTTGCTTTTTTTTTTTTTGAGGTAGGAATGCCTTAGAATATGTCTGTACTTCATTATTATCAACTGTTAGACTGAATGATCCAAACATCTGTTTTTTGCAGCATTTAAAAATTGTGTTTTGAACAAAACTCAATAGAGAAGCTGAATATGATCTTATACCATATACACTCATTGAGATGTGCAGAATGTCTCTTCCAAAAGAGAGACTTCATCAAGATGTGTCTAAATAGGTGAAATCACAGATCTGACCAATGATCAAGTCCAACAGGCAGACAGTGAGGACTGTGTGGATTGCAGGATAATTACTAGTCAATTTTCATTAACAGGTTTCTAATGTGAACCTTATGGTATGAGTATATGCCTGGTGCTAAGTTGAGAAAGTCCTTTGGGAGGGATGAGGAGATTCTGAGGAAGGTAAGCCGTGCAGGATCCTAAGAGAAGAGGTGCAAGTCATTTGCCATTGTCTCACTTTTAGCATGTTTCCCAGTTCTGGGGGCATTTTCTAGTAGGAGAACATGGTCTGTATCATCATGGCAAGAGGAGAAACCAGAACTCTGAACAAGTGAGGCTGGAAGCAAATGGATGCGTATATCCCTCATCTTGAAGACTAAATTTGTGCTGCAAAAAGAAGTTACAGAAACCATCTATCCTGGTAAAACTTTTCACTGTTTACAAAGTAAATTTTACTTAAACAGCAGCTATGGGTAGGCCACGCAAAATGAGACCCAGAATTGGAAAGGCAGCAGAGGAAAGATGAGAGAGTTTAAATAAGTCCTGAAAGCCCAAAGGCTAAGAATACCAAGATAATTTAAAAATACAGATATTTGAAAACACATGTAGCTGCAGGGAGGGATGGTCAAAGAACAGAAATGGAGAAAACCATATGAATGGGAAAGATGGGGAAGGGATGGAGTTGAAGATGTTACCCTACAGGAATGCAGTGGCACATGAAGCAGCAGAAGAGCCAGGAGAGGAAGATCTCTGGATAGAATGTAGGGTATGTAGCCCATCAGAATGAAAGCAAAACCACCACCACACTAGCAATAGACAGTGAGGAGAAAAGCACACAAGCATGGGGAGAGAATGTGGGTTTCAACAGAAAGTAATATTTTATACTCAGAGGCACTTGAGCATGCAACACAGCAATTAGATGCACAATCTGGAGAACCTAAGGGCAAAGGGCAAAATCAAGAGAGGAATGTCTGTCCACTCTGTATATAAACCTGTAAGTTGGAGCTAAATTTTGTTTGGTCCACTCCTGTGACTGTTGGCAACTTTGATGACACAAAAAGCATTCCACAAAGTGGTTTGGGGGTATTTCAGTGAAACAAAGCTTGTGGTAGAAAACAGAGGGCTGTAGAGAGATTTGATCAGATTCGTTTCTCTCTCTTTTTTTTTTTTTTTTTTTTGGTTGTTCCTGTGTGTTTTGCAGAATCAGTCTCCTGGTTTAATAACTTCTACCTTGAGCACCTCTGAATTTTGAGTTTAATTGCAAGTAATTTAAGCCCAAGCATGTGCTAAGCCTTATTAGCTCTCCCTGGAGCAGCCTGGCTTCACCTTGGAAGAAGTATGTGCTTCTAAGAAGTAAGCTGACCACATGGTCCTTTCTGCTCTTTCTAATTTTGGAAATTTTCATCATTAAAAGTTGGATAAAAAATGGAGGGAAGTACTGATATTTCTGTGATCCAATCAGTGAAAAAGGAAGATGCTAACTGGCCAATACATACAGACATGAGCTACCGTGAAAACTGGCACCCTCTCTCCCAAAATAAACTCACTCAGGGAGTCTGGAAATTTGGGTGTAAACTATCACTGTCATGCAGATCTGGATAGGTAACTGTCAAAAGGAAAACAAATCAATTTTTCATCCAACATCTACAGATACCTTAAGTGCAAAATATAATGAAGTAATGTCTGTAGAATTTTGAGAATAATTTGAATATTGAAATCCTAATATTATCTAAGCAACTAGCTAAACAACATACAAGGACTCAGGAAGTTAACCACATGCCCCTCTTCAAAAAACTCTTTGGAAGAATATTTAAGCATGTTAAAAAGAAATTCATAAACAGAACTCAGATATAGGTGTGTTCCTGTATAAAAATTGTGATAGTGAACAATGAAACCAGTTTCCACTAATTTATCATTAATGCCTATTTAATCAATTTGCAAAACATTTTGAAACTTAATAAAAATGTCTTTTAAAGGACAACTAGGGTAGGGGAAGGGAACCAGCGGGAATGTGGAAGAGGGGGAAAGAAAGGAGAGTAGAGGGGAGGGTGGATAATTAAAGTAAAATACAAGCATTATGGAAATATCTCAATGACAGCTATTAATTTGCACAATATGCATTAATATAAAAAATTTAAAAAGAAATTTTAAATAATTCTTTTAGGACTATTTGCTAATATAGAAAACAAGTTTATAAAAATAATCTAGATCTAAAAAACTGATGAGGTGAAAGCAAGAATGGAGGTGTGATAATCACTCATCTTACAGGGAGGATGACACTGAGATATTTTCTTCTTGGTAAATAAATGAGTTTAAACTCGTCAAATAAGTAGGCATAACTATTAGAAGACTAGAAACAGGTCACTTACAAAGAAAAAAAAAGGGGTGAAGTAGGACAGTGTTGAGAAAATTGAGAGTTTAAAAAATATATAAAATGACAGAAATGAGACCAAAGCATGTGAAAAAATCCACAGATGCAAGAAAAAGATGCGTTAGATAATCAAATAAAACCCACATATATACTATGTATAAGGCATGCATTTGAAGCAAAATATTATGGATAGTTTAAAAATAGAGAAGCAAGGATGTGCTGGGGAAATGCAAACTCCCCCACACCAAAAAAAAAAAAAAAAGGCACAATAATATTAATGGACAAAACAGTATTAAAGGCAAAAACATTACTAAATAAGTCAAATTTGTCACAAAGTAAAAAGTAAAATTCATAAGAATATATAAAGACTAGATAAAGCCTTGAAATGATATTTTTAAAACTATTTTAAAATGCAAAATTAACTGGACAATTATCATAGTGGAAAATTTCACATTCCATTGGCAGATCAAGTAGTCAAAAATATTTTAAATTAATAAATTAATATAATTATAATAGCAGCAATTAAAATCATATAACAAAAAAAAATACTTAGAAACTAAAAAATACCCTCTAAATACTTTGGTCAAAGTAAAATAGTACCAAAAGAGAAAATACTAATAGTACCAGAAAATGCCCCCAGAACTGGGAAACATGCTAAAAGTGAGACAATGGCAAATGACTTGCACCTCTTCTCTTAGGATCCTGCACGGCTTACCTTCCTCAGAATCTCCTCATCCCTCCCAAAGGACTTTCTCAACTTAGCACCAGGCATATACTCATACCATAAGGTTCACATTAGAAACCTGTTAATGAAAATTGACTAGTAATTATCCTGCAATCCACACAGTCCTCACTGTCTGCCTGTTGGACTTGATCATTGGTCAGATCTGTGATTTTACCTATTTAGACACATCTTGATGAAGTCCCTCATTTAGATTAAATTGCTTGATAGGAAGTCCACTTGAAACAATAACATATTTTAAAATCAATAGTTTTCTTATGTATACTAAATGAACAGAATAATGGGAGAAAACATTGATAATAGGAGCAAAACGTAATAATAGTAATAATGCTATGGACCTGAGAATCAAGTTAATGAGAATCTACAGGACAATTAAAGAAAACTGTAAAATTTTAATGAGTAACATAAAATATTTTAAACCTTTCCTTCAAATTAATCTGTAAGCTTAATGCAATTGCACCTAAAATCCAATGGGACATTTTTTAAGTTGCTGAAAATATCATAAACCTAGAAGATAAACAGGCAAATCCCAAAATACTTGTAGCAATATGAACTTTGTTAAGAAAATTATAATACATCAATAGAAAGCAATGCTTTGCAATCATGTGAAATGTTTGTGTACCTCTAAGTTTATTGACATGGAAAGATGATCACAAAATATCAAGTTGAAACAGCAAATTGTAAAACAGTATGCTTAGCTTGAGTCCATTTGGTAAATTAAATATATAAATACAAAAAGTGTTGAGACCATATACCAAAGTACCAACAGATACCTCTGAGAAATTATAGACTTTTAAAATTTTTTCTGTAAGCTTTTTTCTAATTTTTGCTTATTTGTTTTTGTTTTTGCAGTGCTGCTGATAGAACCCATGTGTGCCAGGTAGATGCTCTACCACTAAGCTACACCCCCAGCCCTTTTTTTCTAATTTTTCTACAATGAATAAATATGTTATTTGTGGGATTTAAAATAAGAAATATGCAAGGGGAATTAATGGAAGAAAGAGGGGATGGGAACAGGAAAGACAGTGGAATGAATCGGACGTAACTTTACTATGTTCATATATGAATACACCACTGTGAAATTTTACGTGGAGTACAACCACAAGAATGGGATCCTAGTTAGAATAAGTAATACTCCATGTATGTATAATATGTCAAAATATACTCTACTTTCATGTATATCTAAAAGAAACAAATAAAAAAACTTAAATAAATAAAATAAGAAGTATGGGCATATTTCTTAAACAAAACTACTAATACCCTTGAGTTTTTTTAAGCCCTTCTGAAAAACCCATATTTTGACCTATCTCCTAGAATAACAAGTTTCATGATTTGTAAATATGTAAAACCACACTTTCTTTCATTTCTCTTGAAGCTCTTATTTTTCTGAGCTGTTTCTTACCTGATTCATTCCCTCATGACACTGTAAATTTTTTTTTTTTATCACAACCAGCTCCACCTTCATCTTTCCAGATTGAGGGCATTAAGTAGTCTGCCCATCCTCATAAAGCAGCACTCATTTGCTCCATCTCTATTTTTACTGCATCATTAAAATGGCCACATGGCCAGAATTGAGCAGTATATGCCCAATTTATTTTTTCCTAACTTTCACTGTGTAAGAATTATTCCCCCAAATGTAAAATATCACCCTCAATATTAGTTATAAGACTATTTATTGAGCCAACTATGTCTATGGATTACTTCTACACTCTACTGGGAAAGCAGAATATCTCTTTAAGGTCAATTTCCATGACAACGTCTATAATACTATTGCTTTTTACCTCCCAAACAGACATAGATTTGTCTAGACTGCACAGATGGATCTGTATCCAAATTCACAAGGAAAGCCTTTTGTGAATCAATAAGTGCTATCCTCATGTCATTTTTCTTGCTGTCAAAATGCCAGAGTAAAGGGGGAAAGGTCCCAACTCAACCTGTGTAAACCGTTAGTTTTAGACTCTTCCCAAATTACTGGTGTGTGCGTGTATGAATTCTGGAATGGCCTGATCAGATGTGCAGCATTACTGTTTGTATCTAAATAAAAAAGTCTGAGAGTTGGGAGGAAAGAAGATAAGCATGCAGAGAAAAAATATGCAGAGAGCTGGAAGGAGGATTCCAAGGACACAACTCAGCTGCTGGTCAAGTGTTCAGACACCACAGCTCCATGTGGAGGTGAGGTCTCTATACAGCTGTGAGCCATTCTGGCCATCATTCTGAATCTGCCCACGCAGACCACTCTCATGTTCATTCTTTGGCACACACACACTATTCAATGTCACACAGGAAAGGAATATTGATATCTCACTTCCCCTTCACTTCTTCTCATCCAAACTGTCACAGACCTCCCAATACAGCTCCCATTCCTCTCCACTTCATCTGACCCATTGGTGTCAGAGTGATATGTTTAAATAAAGTTCTTATGTTGTCATTTTTCTGATTTAAAAAAAAAAAAGACATGGTAGAATGAGACAGACATTACCCTATGTACATGTATGATTACATGAATGGTGTGAATCTACATCGTGTACAACCACAGAAACAAAAAGTTGTACCCCATTTGTGTACAACAAATAAAAATGCAGTCTGTAAAAATTAAAAAAAAAAAAAAAAGAATGCTATCACTTAGTCCCTGTTGCTTCCTCTGCAAGCCTTTTGGAATATAGCAAAAATCCCATCACATGGCACATGAGGTCTTTCCAAACCAAGCCCAGCACCCATATAAGACTCACAATCATCCCAGTCTCAAGTTCTTCCCTCCTCAAACAACCCTATCCCCTTGCCTTTGCTTACTATTGCTTCTGTATAGAATCTTTGGCTTCCCACCTTCACTTGTCCAAACACCCATCCTTTCAGACCCTTCCCAACTTCCCCAGCTGGGAACTAAATTAACTTCTTTCCTATTCTCTAAGACTTTTGGTGACTCTCAGTTCATCTGTTAGCATAAGCAATTACAGAGCTCTCACTAAATGTTGGGTAGGGTGTGAAGTGTTTGTCTTAATTACAGATTCTTTTAATATAGGAAATAGAAAATTACTAGGACCAAGCAATAGGGTATTTTTTTATTACAACTCAAAGTACCCAGGGCAAGATATATCATCAGGCTTCCCAAGGGACCAGGAAATGATCAGAAATCAAGGAAGCACCCTCCTCGCTCCCTTCTCCTCCTCCCCATCACTTCTCTCGTTCTCTTGTGGTAATGCCTCTTCCTGGTTGCTGAAAGGTAGAGTGAGAACAGTTGTGAAGGTCTCCCCCTCTCCACCACGGCTCAACTTCTATTTAAGAGTGTTATGTGAATATTGTTTGTATGTGCCTATTATTACAGATAAAATTAAGATTGGCAAAGGAGCAAAGCTAGATTATTTATACTAGGCAAAATATACCTATTTATCAAGTCTAAGACTTCATTGACTATAAGACCCACCTCTGTTTTAGGTATCATCAAGAAAGTATAAAATGCTAACTTGGATTATTAAGAAACTGACACTTGTAAGACATAGCATTATCAGAGATGTTAAAATGTAAAACAATGTGATTCTTGATAAT
Source organism: Sciurus vulgaris (assembly GCF_902686455.1). NCBI lineage: Eukaryota > Metazoa > Chordata > Mammalia > Rodentia > Sciuridae > Sciurus > Sciurus vulgaris. The sequence goes on along the minus strand of NC_136466.1, from coordinate 114,977,565 downwards.
ATATCATGTATTCAAAATAAATCCTAACCTGGGCTTTGTACAGCACCTAAGATCTCAGAAGGAGTGGCTGCTTAAACCATCTTCCAAGGAAAAGTCCAAGATGACCTGTTTACTACCACATAGACACCAAATGGAGAACCCAACAGCCAGGGCTCTTATCAGAAGCTATTGAAAACTACATCAACTGGTCTTAAATATGGCATCAGTGACAATAAATCAGTAAGTCAGTAATTAAAAGTATTTTGGGTCTGGTCCAATGGACTACCCAGACGAGGCTGGAGAAGAGCTAATCATGGGTGTCTGGTCCCAAAAAGAAAATAGGTTCCTCACTCTCTCTTTCCCCACACCCAAACCAACTCCACTCAGGAATCCTGATGTTCAAGCAAAGGAGACTCTCAATCCCATGATGACAGTGGGCGTTTTTACTCTCAGCTGTGGTCTCCCTCCTCTAGGGTAACCAGTGTACCTGGTGCTGCAAAACATTTACCACTACCCATCTCAGCCTCTGCCCGCTCCCGTATCATAGTCTGAAAACAGGCTGTTATCAAGGTCAGTTTTTAAACCTGGATGAAGAAAAACGGCGTACAGAACTGTCCAGAGTCCAGTGGTCCTTTAAAACAGTGTTTTCTTTTTCTTTTCGGCTCTTATGAAGAGAGGATTTATGAATCATTCAGGTCTGATGGAGTATGTGTGCAAATGTTCCTCCACACTCTGTTCCTAGAAGTGGAACCACAGGGTCTTCGACTACTACGTTCATGCTCAGTTCCACAAGATAATGTTGGATTATTTATCCAAGGGGATTGTTCTAATTTATGTTCCTGTAGAAGATACATGAGTTCCAATACTTAAAACTTCAACAATTTGAGATTGTCAAAATTCTTAACTTTCACCTATCTAATATAATGAAGGAAGCAACGTTATTTTTATGTTTGAACAAAACACTGAACACAAATTATTTAGGTGTACCTACACTTGCGATATAACTATATTTAAAGAAAGAGAATGTTAAGCACAAAATTTAAGACTGCAATTACCTCTACAGTGGGGTAAATGAATAGTATTATTATGTTTACATATTGATACACAATGATATTATGCTACGTATTGATATTTTTATCACTTCATATAATGTATAATAAACATTTTTAAATGGGTTTGTTCTCTGGTCCCATTCAACACTGAAACGAGGCACCCTTGAAATTACATATTTGTGCCTCATCATCAAAAAGAAAACAACGGTTCTTCCCTTTTAGATTCATATAGAAAAAAATCTCAAGGAAGGATACTGATTGGCCTAGATGGTAGCCTGTGTCCATCCCTGAACCAATCACTGGGATCAGGGGTAATAAACACAATGATTACGCTATCTTTGTCCACCTCTGTAGCCACAGGGGCAAGATCTCTTGCCACAACATGTGGGGTACCACAGAAGTGTGTAAAGAGCAAAGCCTAACACAAACCTTAAGAAGCATCAATACTGCCATTTTGTAAAGGCCACACAAATGACAAATGAGAGCTGGGATTCAAACCCAGATAAGCAGGACTCCAAAGCCCGGACACCAACCACTTCAGCTCCAGCTCCTGCTCAATGAAAACATTGCAAGCTTTCTCTGCCATTATGTCAGGATGTCCTTAAAGGCTGAGACCCTCTCTTATTTATCCATATCCCTCCAGCTCCTGAAAATACTACCTGGCACCTTTTATGTCTTTTGCAGAATTAATTAACTTTCCATTTACAGATTGCTTATTTCAACATATTCTTGCATCAACATGGATGTGACCATGTCTAGGACCAGCTGTGTGGGTCCTGTGCTCACCAGAGAACAGATGGGGATTTGAAGAGTAGGAGGGGTGAAACGTTTTAATTTCAAGAACATTTTAGCACCACAAAAATCAAAAGGGAAATAGGAATACTAGAAATTTTATACTCAAAGTGAGCCTAAGAACAGCAAGCAGTAGCTAACATATATGTTTTAATTGGTAAAGTGATGACCATTTAGATTTGTTATTTCTGTTATATTTTTTATAACTCTTTGGAAAGTAGGATTGGGTGAGGCCAAAGAGGGATCTTTCTTTTACTGTACTATTTCAATTGTTAAAACAGAAATGTATTTGCAATGTATTTGCAACTTTTTAAATACTTACTGCCTAAAATTTTAAGTCAATAATTTCCTGTTTCTGTGTCTTTCCATGTCCCCAAGCCATGATATGAAGCTATTGTTCAAGAAATGATCTGTATTTATTTTCATCTGCATCATATGGGTTTCCATGTTTTTTCCTTCATAAAATCACATCTTTTTCCTGGTACTTGTCTTTTATGTTCCTCTGTGAAGCCTAAAATAAAACAAACAAAAACTATTTCTTTGTTAAATCCAATCGGTTCATTTCTCACTATTCACTTTGTCTTGTTTTGCAATGCTACCAGGCTCCTCAGGCCTTCCGATCTATATATTTAAACATTTTATCTTCACTTTAGTATTTAAATCCTTTTGTTCTCCTTTCTTTTCTTTGTTCTCTCCCTCTCCCCCCCCTTCCTCCCTCTCCCTCTCCCCCCCTCTCTCTCCCACTCAGTTAATTTTAAATAGCTCACCATTGTATTACTTCCCTGGTTTGCACAGCTATTAAGTTGAATACAGTCTATTAATTTAGAATTGTATGCTGTGTTAGTTCAGACTGCTTCTAATTTTGCTGAAGGATCTGTTTGTGGCTGCAATTAATTTATTTTTAAACATTTTCTTTTCTGTATTAGCCAATCTGATATCCACCAAAGCATTATACTCTGATTCAAATTGTGCCCCATTCCAACTTTTTCTTTTTCACCTTCCTGTTAGACTCATTTTTTTCCTGTTACAATCCAGCTCATACCCACAGGCTTGTTTCACCAGAGGCCATAACATTGGTGTTTACTTAGATGGTTTTGAAGTGAGTTTTATCCCATATTTACTAGGGAATAGGAGAAAGGAAGGGAATAGAGAAACTGAAAATAATCATTATTTCAGTCTTGGAACCAAATATTCCCTATTGGCTATGCACAGTGGTTAGATTCCTTGGGTCCTATTTACTCTTACCAGTGCTTTGCCTATATTGACTTGTACATATCGTGGTCTCAAAATAGGTATAGAAAACCTAAGAATCCCAACTCAAGGCTTCTGACCCCTTGCGCCGATCCTTCTCCCTTAACTCTCGTTTAGTAAATAGTAGGTCCAAATCTACCCTATTCTTTGAGCTAGGTTCCATTTTACATTCTTCAGCTCCAGTTCAGTTGATATAAACAAAGGACATTTTTTGACATGCCATGACTGTCATGTCAGAGGTACAAGGTCTTAGCATATTTAACTCATAAAAAAAATGATGCAGAGAGCCAAGCATAGATGTTTGGATTAGTTATATCTTCAAATAAAAGACTGCTTTTTAAATTTTTTTTTTCTGGGGGTGGGGGTGGGTACTGGGGATAGAATTCAGAGGCACTTAACCACTGAACCACATCCCCAGTCCTTTTCTGTATTTTCTTCAGAGACAGGGTCTCACTGAGTTGCTTAGGGCCTCACTAAATTGCTGAGGCTGGCTTTGAACTCACGATCCTCCTGTCTCAGTCTCCCAAACTGCTGGGATTATAGGTATGTGCCCCAGCACCCAGCTAAACTACTTACTTAAGCACATTATTAGATCTACATGGATGCAACCATGTCTAAAACCAGTTGTGTGGATCTTGTGCTCACACAAGAACAGATGGGTAAGAGAGTTCATGATCGGGAAAATCAGGATGGGTCTTTGAGTAGAGACCATCCTACCATAATCCTCTGAGATACTCACCAGATGTAAGGTTCACATGAGTACAGTTATGACGAAATGACTCTACCTCCCAGAGTAAGATACGTGGCTTCAATTGTAAAAGTTAAAGTGTTACATCCCTCCCACCATAATTATAAATGGAGTAAAACACATTCTCTGCTTTAGCTACCAGTCTAGCAAATTTGGGATTAAAATCTCCAGCAAGCTTTTCCCTCATGTCTTGTGGAAGCATATGAAGGCCTTGGGAAAAACAGAAAATTGACATAAAGAGAATTTGGGTCCCCCCAAAAAAGCTTTCAAGCTGTGTACCTGGCATGGCACGCTGAAAGCCCTAACTGGAAAACACATCTCCCTGTCTCCGTGGGCAGACTTCAGTAGAGGATGGATTAAATTGTTGTGCATGAAGTCTGTCTCCCAGTCACACCATCATTCACTGACCCAAGTCTGGAAATCCCAGGCACAGGATTTAATCTCACAGAAAACCATGACTGGGTTCCTAAATCTCTGCCAGGCAAAGTTAGCCCTTCCTGTGAGTTATGGCAGAAGCCAAGAAGGACAAGACTGAGCAACATATGAGACACTTTCCCAGAGGGGAAAATCCCACACCATAATCAGAGACTAACCCTGTAAGCCCAGCCAGACATGTTGCAACTATGAACATGGTGACGCCAGTTAATTTTCTGTTCCATTTTCTACTGTTAGAAGGGACACTGTCATTTTAAATTCATTGGCAGAAACAGTCTCTAAAGAAGTCAGTTGCTGGGACAAAGTAGCCAAGGGCTACATGTGAAGACTAAATGGAAAAGCATTCCTTCAGAGAAAATAGAAGAAAATAAAAGAAATAAGACCAGGGGAAAAAAAAAAAAAACCTGTGATTAGAGCAAACCAGATACAGGTGTGTTCAAGTCTCTATTCTATAGAAGTGAAGGAAAATGTATGTGTTCGTTGGTGGCTTCTGAATTTCAGGATGAGAAACTGGTTTAGAGAATTGCCATAGTGCTGGCTGGAGGTGGCACTGATGGAAAGCTGTGAAGAGCAACTCGGCCTCCTGTCTTCCCATCCTGGACCACTGGCCTTCCAAAAGCTCAGAACATGCTCACCCTGATCAAGGAAGTGGGATGTCTGGGAGAAACTGCAGATGAGCTGAAACCCAGATGAAGAGGAAACATTTTAAGAATACAAAATCATCTTATTCACTGCTGATGGGACTGTAAATTGGTACTCTTCCAGAGAGCAGTCTGGCAACATATTTATTAAAATCCTCCAAGATGTGTCTCACATTTGACTTACCATCCCTACTTCTGGGCATCTAAACTGAGAAAGTAATAAGAAAGGTAGAGAAATATGCATGTCACAGAATTATTCATGATAGGGAAAAATTAGGTTTCAAAATATACAATAAAAGAATCTATGTGGGGCTACGGTTGTAGCTCAGCAGCAGAGCGCTTGCCTGGCGCATATGAGGTTCCATCCTCAGCACCACATAAAAATAAATAAATAAAATAAAATAAAGAATTTTTAATTTATGTTATGGAAAGGTATACAGTATTTCAATTACCACCCTTAAGATTCATTAGGAATATGAGGACATGCTCATGATATGTTAATTGAAAAAGAATAGATTCAGAATAACACAAGAGAATTACTGTAGGTGTATATATATACATATATGTATATACATATATATATACATACATTCATACATACATAGAAAGGAAATTCAATATTTTTTATTTTTTTATTAAAAATCATAAATTTACATAGGGCAATGTTGCTTGATTCATTCTGTTATTTTTTTCCCTTCCCGCCACCCCTCCCACCCCTCCCACCCCTCCTACCCCTCTTGTCCCTCTATACACTCCTTCCTTCTTCCATTCTTACCACCCTCCTTATCACTAATCCTAAACCTAACCCTAACCCTAACACTAACACCTCCTACCCCCCACTATATGTCCTCATCTGCTTATCAGTGAGATCATTCGTCCTTTAGTTTTTTTAGATTGGCTTTTCTCACTTAGCATGATATTCTCCAATTTCATCCATTTCCCTGCAAATGCCATATTTTTATCATTCTTCACAGTGGAGTAATATTCCATTGTATATATATGCCACAGTTTCTTTATCCATTCATCTATTGAAGGGCATCTAGGTTGGTTCCACAATCTGGCTATGGTGAATTGAGCAGCTATGAACATTGATGTGGCTGTATCTCTGTAGTATGCTGATTTTAAGTCCTTTGGGTATAGGCCAAGAAGTGGGATAGCCAGGTCAAATGGTAGTTCCATTCCAAGCTTTCTGAGGAATCTCCATACTGCTTTCCAGAGTGGCTGCACTAATTTGCAGCCCCACCAGCAATGTATGAGTGTACCTTTTTCCCCACATCCTCGCCAACACCTATTGTTGCTTGTGTTCTTGATAATTGCCATTCTAATTGGCATGAGATGAAATCGTAGGGTGGTTTTGATTTGCATTTCTCTTATTACTAGAGATGTTGAACATTTTTTCATATATCTGTTGATTGCTTGTACATCTTCTTCTGTGAAGTGTCTGTTCATTTCCTTAGCCCATTTGTTGACTGCATTATTTGTATTCTTGGTGTAGAGTTTTTGGAGTTCTTTATAGGTTCTGGAAATTAGCGCTCTATCTGAAGTTTGAGTGGCAAAGATATTCTCCCACTCTGTAGGCTCTCTCTTCCCATTGCTGATAGTTTCCTTTGCTGAAAGAAAGCTTTTTAGTTTGAATCTATCCCAGTTGTTGATTCTTGCTTTTATTTCTAGGGCTATGGGAGTCCTGTTAAGGAAGTCTGATCCTAAGCCAACAAGTTGAAGGTTTGGATCTACTTTTTCTTCTGTAAATAAAGGGTCTCTGGTCTGATTCCGAGGTCCTTGATCCATTTTGAGTTGAGTTTTGTGCAGGGTGAGAGACAGGGGTTTCATTTCATTCTGTTGCATATGGTTTTCCGGTTTTCCCAGCACCATTTGTTGAAGAGGCTATCTTTTCTCCATTGCATATTTTGGCCCCTTTGTCTAGTATGAGAAAATTGTATTTATTTGGGTTTGTGTCCGTGTCCTCTATTCTGTACCATTGATCTACCTGTCTATTTTGGTACCAATACCATACTGTTTTTGTTACTATTGCTTTGTAATAGAGTTGAAGATCTGGGATTGCAATATCCCCTGCTTCGCTCTTTCTACTGAGGATTGCTTTAGCTATTCTTGGTTTCTTATTCTTCCAGATGAATTTCATAATTGCTTGCTCTATTTCTGTAAGGTACATCATTGGGATTTTAATTGGAATTGCATTGAATCTGTATAGCACTTTTGGTAGTATGGCCATTTTGACAATATTAATTCTGCCTATCCAAGAACATGGGAGATCTTTCCATCTTTTAAGGTGTTCTTTAATTTCTTTCTTTAGTGTTCTGTAGTTCTCATTGTAGAGGTCTTTCACCTCTTTTGTGAGATTGATTCCCAAGTATTTTATTTTTTTCGAGGCTATTGTGAATGGGGTAGTTTTCCTAATTTCTCTTTCTGAAGATTCATCATTATGTATAAAAATGCATTGGATTTATGAGCATTGATCTTGTAACCTGCTCCTTTACTGAATTCACTTATGAGTTCTAAGAGTTTTCTGGTGGAATTTCCAGGTTCCTCTAAATATATAATCATGTCATCAGCGAACAGGGATAGTTTGAGTTCTTCTTTTCCTATTCGTATCCCTTTAATTTCCTTGGTTTGTCTCATTGCTCTGGCTAGAGTCTCAAGAACGATGTTGAATAGAAGTGGTGAAAGAGGGCATCCCTGCCTTGTTCCAGTTTTTAGGGGGAATGCTTTCAGTTTTTCACCATTTAGAATGATATTGGCCATGGGCTTAGGATAGATGGCCTTTACAATGTTAAGGAATGTTCCCACTACCCCAATTTTCTCTAGTATTTTGAGCATGAAGGGATGCTGTATTTTATCAAATGCTTTTTCTGCATCTATTGAAATAATCATGTGATTCTTAACTTTTAGTCTGTTGATATGGTGAATGACATTTATTGATTTCTGGAGGTTGAACCAACCTTGCATCCCTAGGATAAAACCCACTTGATCATGGTGCACTATCTTTTTAATATATTTTTGTATGCAATTTGCTAAAATTTTGTTGAGAATTTTTGCATCGATGTTCATGAATGATATTGGTCTGAAATTTTCTTTCCTCGAAGTATGTCTGTCTGGTTTATGTATCAGGGTCATATTGGCTTCATAGAATGAGTTTGGGAGGGTTCCCTCCTCTTCTATTTCATGGAATACTTTGAGGAACATTGGAATGAGCTCTTCTTTAAAGGTTTTGCAGAACTCAGCTGAGAACCCATCTGGTCCTGGACTTTTCTTTGTTGGTAGGCTTTTGATGACTTCTTCTATTTCATTGCTTGAAATTGATTTATTTAAGTTGTGTATATCCTCCTCGTTTAGTTTAGGTAATTCATATGTCTCTAGAAACTTGTTGATGTCTTCGAGGTTTTCTGTTTTGTTGGAGTATAGATTTTCAAAATAGCTTCTAATTATGTTTTGTATTTCACTCATGTCTGTTGTGATATTTCCTTGTTCATTCCGAATTTTAGTAATTTGAGTTTTCTCCCTCTTTCTCTTTGTTAGTGTGGCTAAGGGTTTATCAATTTTGTTTACTTTTTCAAAGAACCAACTATTTATTTTGTTAAATTTTCCGGTTGTTTCTTTTGTTTCAATTCCGTTGATTTCAGCTCTGATTTTAACTATTTCCTGTCTTCTACTACTTTTGGTGTTGCTTTGCTCTTCTTTTTCAAGGGCTTTGAGCTGTAGTGTTAGGTCATTTATTTGTTGACTCTTTCTTCTTTTATTGAATGTGCTCCATGAAATAAATTTTCCTCTAAGTACTGCTTTCATAGTGTCCCAGAGATTTTGATATCTTTGTTATCATTTACCTCTAAGAATTTTTTTATTTCCCTCCTGATGTCTTCTGTTATCCATTCATCATATAATAGTGTATTATTTAATCTCCAATATTGGAGTAGTTTCTGTTTTTTATTCTGTCATTTATTTCTAATTTCAATCCATTATGACCTGATAGAACACAAGGTAGTATCTCCATCTTCTTGTATTTGCTAACAGTAGCTTTGTGGCATAAAACATGGTCTATTTTAGAGAAGGATCCATGTGCTGCTGAGAAGAAAGTGTATTCGCTCTTGGTTGGATGGTATATTCTATATAAGTCGGTTAAGTCTAAATTGTTGATTGTGTTATTGAGGTCTATGGTTTCTTTATTCAATTTTTGTTTGGAAGATCTATCCAGTGGTGAGAGAGGTGTGTTAAAATCGCCTAGTATTGTGTTGTGGTCTATCTGATTTCTGAAATTCAGAAGGATTTGTTTGACATACATGGATGAGCCAATGTTTGGGGCATAGATATTTATGATTGTTATGTCTTGCTAATTTACGCTTCCCTTAAGCAGTATGTAATGTCCTTCTTTATCCCTTCTGACTAGTTTTGGCTTGAAGTCCACATTATCTGAAATGAGGATGGATACTCCAGCTTTTTTGCTGTTTCCGTGTGCATGGTATGTTTTTTCCCATCCTTTCACCTTTAGTCTATGGGTATCTCTTTCTATGAGATGAGTCTCTTGCAGGCAGCATATTGTTGGATTTTTCTTTTTAATCCAATCTGCCAGTCTATGTTTTTGATTGATGAGTTCAGGTCATAACATTCAGTGTTATTTTTGTGATATGATTTGTATTCCCAGTCATTTGACTCATTTTTGTTTTTTGACATGATTTTGTTTCTCCTTTATTTGGCTATTCCTTTAGGCTAGTTCCTCCCGTGGCTGATTTGCATCGTTGTTTTTCATCTCTTCCTCATGGAATATTTTGCTGAGAATGCTCTGTAATGCCGGCTTTCTTTTTGTAAATTCCTTTAGCTTTTGTTTATCATGGAAGGATCTTATTTCATCGTCAAATCTGAAAGTAAGTTTTGCTGGGTATAAGATTCTTGGTTGGCATCCGTTTTCTTTCAAGGCTTGGTAAATGTTGTTCCAGGCCCTTCTAACTTTTAGGGTCTGGATTAAAAAATCTGCTGATATTCTTATTGGTTTCCCCCTGAATGTAATTTGATTCTTTTCTCTCGCAGCCTTTAAAATTCTGTCTTTATTTTGTATGTTAGGTATTTTCATAATAATGTTCCTTGGTGTGGGTCTGTTGTAATTTTGTATATTTGAAGTCCTATAAGCCTCTTGTACTTGGTTTTCCATTTCATTCTTCAGATTTGGGAAATTTTCTGATATTATTTCATTGAATAGATTGTTCATTCCTTTGGTTTGTTTCTCTAAGCCTTCCTCAATCACAATAATTCTTAAATTTGGCCTCTTCTGATATCCCATAATTCTTGTAGATTCTGTTAATGATTTCTTACCATCTTTTCTGTTTGGTCAACTTTGTTTTCAAGATAAAATATTTTGTCTTCAATGTCTGAGGTTCTGTCTTCCAGGTTTTTTATCCTGGTTATGTTTTCTATGGAGTTTTTTAACTTGGTTTATTGTTTCCTTCATTTCAAGGATTTCTGTTTGGTTTTTTTTTCAGTATCTCTAACTCTTTATTGAAATGATCTCTTGCTTCCCGTATTTGCTCCTTTAACTGTTGATTGGTGTGATCATTTAATGCCTGCATTTGCTCTTTCATCTCCTCATTTGCTTCCCTGATTGTTTTAATTATGTACATTCTGAACTCCCTTTCTGACATTTCTTCTGCTGTGCTGTCATTGGGTTTTATTGATATAGTATCTAGGTTTGTTTGGGACATTTTCTTCCCTTGTTTTCTTATATTGTTCAGATGTCAGTGGGACTCTGTAATATTGCAGATTTCCTCTATTGGCTTATAGTGTCCCTGTAGATTTCCAGTGTATCACCTCCCAGCCTTCAGTAGCCTGAAGTCTTGGGGTAACTTGATAATGCAGTGCTTCCGAAGAAAGCTGCCCCTATCCCGCTACTGGTTCCAGGGAGAGAGACCTGAAGAGGTCTCTGGCTGTCCTGCCCTGGTCCCAGAGGCTGCTTGCAGGCTGGAGGTCTCCGCTGGCTTGGGGACTTGTGGCTGGCTCTGTGTAGAAAGGCTCTCGCTGTGCAGTCTGCTCCGAGAAGCTAGCCTAGAACGGCGCTTCCCGCCGGAAGGAGTTGGGCTGCTTGGGGAAGACCCTGGCTGCCCTGTCCTGGTCTCTGAAGCAACCTGTGGGTGGGGCGGGCCGGAGCTGGCCAAGCACTGGTTCAGGGACTTGGAGCTGGTTCTGTGCAGAAAGGCTCTCACTGGGGGGCCTGCTCCGAGAAGCTGGAGAATCTGGCCCTGTGGGAGGAACCCACCACCAGAGTGCGCAGAGCTGCCTAGGGACGACTCTAGCTGCCCTGTCCTACTCTAATAAGCCCCCCGAATCTGGGCCTGCCACCCAGGCTGAGCTTCACTGGGTGGGGGAGACTCACCCCGTGGTTCTATTTTAGTTCGAGTCTCTCCATGCCTCCCCTTCTTGAATCGTGGGTTCTGGAGCAACAGGAGATGCAGTCACCCTCTAGTCCGCCATCTTGGATCGCCCTGTGGAAAAAGCCTGCGGCCGGAGGGGGGCTGGGCCGCCTGGAGAGGTCTCTGGCTTCCCTGCCCTGGTCCCAGAGGCTGCTTGTAGGTTGGAGGTCTCCACTGGCTTGTGGACTTGTGGCTGGCTCTGTGTAGAAAGGCTCTCACTGGGCGGTCTCCTCCGAGAAGCTAGCCTAGAAAGGCACTTCCCGCCGGAGGGAGCCAGGCTGCTTGGGGAAGACCCTGGCTGCCCTGTCCTGGTCTCTGAAGCAACCATTTCCTGGTGCTCAAAAACCAGGCCTGCTCCCTGGGGATCTTCAGTACCCCCACAGCAGAGCAAACGGTGACTACAGAAAGTGAGAGTGAATCCTAGTGCCCAATGGCAGGAACAAAAATCAATATTATTAATGGCTACCACTAAATAGTATAATCAGAGCTCATATTACCAAATTTTCAACATCAAACCAAGTATTACTCTTATAAACACCAGTTACTTTTTAAAGAAATTTAAAAGTTTTTTTCTATTAAATTTTTAGTATAGACAGGAAATAGAATACAAAATTCCATAGGGAAAATAAACATGGCTGAAAGGAAATACTTAAAATGTTAAAATATTAATGTTTGTTATTTTAGGATTACAGGTTACTGTGTAACTTTTTGCTTTCTATTCTTTGGAATTTTTACATTTTTTCATTAAAGAAATGTATCCCTTTTTATACTGGAAGAAATGTTTTGAAGAAAAAAACATGATAGAGAATCTCATTAAAGAGAACAAAACCATCTAAGAAGTACATATGGGACTTCTTTCATAAAAATATATAATAGGGAGAGAGAGACTTTTCATGTTGTTCCAAAAATTGGCTCCCAAACCCAAAGCTAGTGACAAGGAAGCATAAAAACAGCACATCTTTTAAAATTCCTTTTTTGTTGTTTTTATTTTCTCCCACTTTTATTGGTGCATTATAGTGATACATAATGGTGAGATTTGTTACGTATTTTACATGCACATAATATAACAGTATAATTTGGTCTATATCACTCCCCAGCACTTCTCCCCTCTCTCCTCTCCTCCTACCCTCTGGTCCCTTTCCTCTACTGATCTCCCTTTGATTTTCATGAAATCTGCCCCCACCTTTCTTTTCGTTTTTCCTCTCTAGCTTCCACATATGAGAGAAATCATGTGACCCTTGACATTCTGAGTTTGGCTTATTCTGCTTAACATGATGGTCTCTAGTTCCATCCATTTTCCTGCAAAGGACATAATTTCATTGTCCTTTATGACTGAATAAAACTCATTGTGTGTGTGCTGCTATAAACAAGGGTATGCATGTATCAATATAGTATGATGATTTTAGTTCTTCAGGATACTGAGGAGTGATATAGCTGGGTTATATGGTAGTTCCATTCCTCGTTTTTTAAGAAACCTCCATACTGATTTCCATAGCAGCTGCATTGATTTATAGTCTCACCAACAGTGTTAAAGTGTTCCTTTTTCCCCACATTCTCCCCAGCATTTATTATTTTCCTTATGACTGCCATTCTGACTGTTGTGAGATGAAATCTCACTGTAGTTTTGACTTGCATTTCCCTAATTGCTAATGATGTTGAACGTTTTTTCATATATTTGTTGGCCATTTGTAATTCTTCTTTTGAGAAGTGTCTGTTTAATTTGTTTGCCCATTTATGAAGTGGGTTATAGTGTGGAGTTTTTTAAAGTTCTTTATATAGTCTAGATATTAATCCTCTGTCAGAAAAGCAGCTGGCAAAGAGTTTGTCCCACTCTGTAGGTTCTCTCTTCACCTTGTCTCCTTTGCAGTGCAGAAGCTTTTGAATTTGATGCCATCCCTGGCATTATTTCCTGAGCTTTAAGTGTCCTCTTGAGAAACTCATTGTCTGTGGCAATATAAAACAACACATTTTAAATAAAGCCAAGCAAACGGGTGAGAGGCAACCTCTTCTGAGAGAAGATTTCATTTGCTCCCCTACCTCTGCCTAGTGTGATCACCCCTCTTCAGTCTATACACACAGACAGCTGTTGGATGCAGGGAATTTAAGGAGAGTCTGTGTACTTATAAGCCATTTGTCTAGCCCACCCAAAGAGTGCCATACTTTAAGCTGGGCCAGCCACGAAAACATGCCTCTCACATCTACTCAGAGACTAAACTGCGGCACGCCAGATTGACCACTGCATTTGAGCTAAGAGCATGCTTTCCAGACCAATGACTGAGCACAGCAGGAATACTAAGACAGGCTCATTTCTGAGAGCCTTGATGGAACTTTCTTGGAACTGCCCTATAGTGCAATACTTTCCTTCTTTTCTTCCCTTTCTCCTTGATTCAGGTCACACAGCATCACAGTCTGGGGGCTCTCCAACTCTCGTCCCTGCTCCTATAAAAGCATTTTCCCCCAATAAATCTCTTGCAGTCCTAATTTCATTTGGGAATCTGCTTTTCTGAGGACCTGGACAAATACAGGGGCAACTCCATTTAAGTATCCTTCTACTATAGAACCCAACCAGCAAACCATACAACCATGCAGAGATTGGGGCCAATAACAAAAGAGTAGACAGGCATCTCATTCTCCAGTTGGAAGTCTGCTTTATGCAGCAGACTTCCTCATTGGGCTTCACTACTTCATTTAGCATCAGGAAAAGGAGAAGTGCAAAGAAATAGGAGACCAGAAAAATGGGGAGCTATGGAACAATCTACTCTCCCACTAGTTGGTATGAGTTTCCCATGGACCAAATAGATACTGAAAAAAGCAGATGGATCTGAAGGGTGTTGCTTATTCGCGTGCAACAGAGGCATGGCACCTGGGGAACTCTGAAGGCTGATGTGGGGTGAAGTGCCTGCGAGGCAGCCAAGGCAAGGTCAGGGTAGGTCAAACCAGATTTCACAAGTCAAGAGCCTTGCCTGATAGGATCCTGAACTCCGCTGGTACCCTGTAAGAAAGCCAGCCTGTAAACACCTGCCACATAGGTGTTAGCCACAGAATCAACTGATTTTGAAAAGCCATACAACCACAGCCAGAGAAGAAAAATGGCTTTTTCCCTTTTTATCTAAAACTTTTACCCATTTCTGGTTTAGATATGAGGTGTCTCTGAAAAGCTCATGTGTGAGAATGCAAGAGAGTTTAGAGATGAAATGACTGAGTCATGACAGCCTTAACTAATCAGTGCATTAATCCACTTGAATGGATTAATTGGGTGGTAACTGTCAGCAGGTAGGAAGGAGATGGATCACTGGAGCTGTGCCTTTGGGGTATGTTTTGCTCCCAGAGAACCCAGCTTAGAGTCAGTCAGTCTCAGAGTCTCAGTGTCTCTCTCTCTCTCTCTCTCTCTCTCTCTCTCTCTCTCTCTCTCTCTCTCTCTCTCCCCTCCACCCCCCTTTCTCCCCTTCCTGGTTGTCATGTCCTGAGCTGCTTTCTTCTACCATACTCTTTCACCACAATGTTCTGCCTTATCTCAGGTCCTAAGGAATGGAGTCAGCCCTCTATGGACTGAGAACTCTGAAACCTTAAGACCCAGATAAATTTTTCCTTATATAAAATGGCTTTTCTAAGGTTTCTTTGCCATAGTGGTGAAAAATCTGACCAAAACAAACCCTCAAGTCCCCAATAGGCCAGAGTACAAAGAGACTCAGGAAAAGGAGGGAATGGAGTAAAAGGGGTTTTCTGCCTCTTCTTTCCTCTGCAGGTCCATCTGTCCATGGATTAAGGCTGAATATAAGACTAACAGTTAATCTAGAGTGGTCAGTCTAGAAGACACCAGACTATTTAGTACCTGAAAGTAACCACATAAACTATAGGATCCTCCTGAGGTGTCACAGAAAATAGGAAAGGGAGTGTGGTGGAAAGAGTGTGGAGAGGGAGAATTCTAAGAACAACCCTGACAACTCCCATTACTGTGTAATCCACTCTCCTTGAGCAGGTGAGAAACCTGTGATGAGATGTCACACCCTTAAATATGATCTCTCACATCTTCAGAGATTTCAGTTAAAGACACTATTCAGTTGACTTTAAAATAAGACTGTCCTGGGTCATCTGGGTGGGCCTGATCCATTCCACATAAGCTTTTAAATTCAGAGCATATTCTCTGCCTGGTGTCAGCAGACAGGGTCAGATTTGGGTCCCTGTGGGGTTCACGCTATGGAACGCTGCTGCCAGCGGCACTGACATGAAAGGGCCTGTGGACGTCCTGCGAGGAGGCTCCTGGCAAGGACCTGTGAGCAGCTCTAGGAGACGACAGCAGGAAACAGAACCCCAGGCCTACAACTGCAGGGTTACTGTGCCAACAGCCTGCACTAAAGTAGGCTCTCCCAGGCCGACGTGAAGAAGTGGGCCTGTTAGGCACAGGGTCTCTGGCCTAGTGACTCAGTCTTTGATCCACTTTGAGCTGAGTTTCATGAGGGTGAGAGATGGGGTTTAATTTTTTTATTTGTTTTTTATTTATACAGTCTGCATTTTGATTCATTGTACATTTCCAATTTTCCCAGTACCACTTATTGAATAGGCTATCTTTTCTCCAGTGAATGTTTTTGGCACCTTTGTCTACTATGTGATAACTGTATTTATGTGGATTTGTCTCTGTGTCTTGTATTTTGTACCATTGGTTCACATGTCTGTTTTGGTGCCAATACCATGCCGTTTTTGTTACTATGGCTCTGTAGTTTAGTTTAAAGTCTGGTATTGTGATGCCTCCTGCTTCACTTTTCTTGTTAAGAATTGCTTTGGCTATTCATGAATTTCATGATTACTTTTTCTAGTTTTATGAAGAATGACATTGGAATTTTAATAGGAATTGCATTAAATCTGTATAATGCTTTTGGTAGTATGGCCATCTTGACAATAATAAATCTGCCTATCCAGGAGCATGGGTGGTCTTTCCATCTACTAAGGTCTTCTTCAATTTCTTCCTTTAGTGTTCTGTACTTTTCATTGTAGAGGTCTTTTACCTATTTTTTTAAATTGATTCCCAAGCATTTTTTTATGCTATTGTAAATTGGGTAGTTTTCCTAATTTCTCTTCCAGTAGATTCATCACTGATACATAGGGATGCATTTGATTTATGAGTGTTCATTTTTATAACCTGCTACTTATGAATTCTAGAAGTTTTCTGGTGGAATTTTTTGGCTCTTCACCATGTGAGCTTAGGATCTGATTTCCTTAACAAGACTCCCAAAGCATGAGAAATTAAATCAAGCATCAATAAATGGGATGGATTCACACTAAAAAGCTTCTTCTCAGCAAAGGAAACAATCAATAACATGAAGAGAGAGCCTACAGAATGGGAGGAAATTTTTGCCACATGTACCTCAGATAGACCATTAATCTCTAGGATATATAAAGAACTCAAAAAACTTAACACCAAAAAAATCAAATAATTAATTAATAAAAAGGCTAAGAATTGAACAGACATGTCACAGAAGAAATACAATTGATCAACAGTTATAAAAAAAAGTTCAACATCTCTAGCAATTAGAGAAATGCAAATCAAAACTACTCTTAGAGTTCATCTCACCTCAGTCAGAATAGCAATTATCAGGAATACAAACAACAATAAATGTTGGCAAGAATATGGGGAAAAAGGTACACTCGTACCTTTTGATGTACCTCGTACATCACTGGTGGGAATGCAAATTGGTGCAACCACTGTGGAAAGCAGTATGGAGATTCCTCAGAAAACTTGGAATGGAAACACCATTTGACCCAGCTTTCCCACTCCTTGGCCTATACCTAAAGGACTTAAAATCAGCATACTACAGTGACACAGCCACATCAATGTTCATAGCAGCTCAATTCATAATAGCTAAGCTATGGAACCAACCTACGTGCCCTTCAAGAGATGAATGGATTTTTTTAAATGTGATACACACACACACACACACACACACACACACACACACACAATGGAATATTACTCAGCCTTAAAGAAGAATGAAATTATGGCATATGCCAGTAAATGGCTGAAACTGGAGAATAACATGCTAAGTGAAATAAGCCAATCCCAAAGAAACCAAAGATTGAATATTTTCTCTGATATGCGAATGCTAATTCACAATGGGTAGTGGAGGGCTTGGGAAGAACAGAGATTTACTTCAGATTAGATAGTTCTATGAAGAATAGGGGAGGAGTGAGGGGGTAGGAAGGATAGCAGAATGTATCAGACATTATTACCCTCTGTAAATATATAACTATATGACTGGTGGGAGACTACATCATGTATCACCAGAAGAATGAGAAATTATACTCCATTATACATGATGTATCAAAGTGTACTATATAGAGGGAAAAGGGTTGGAGAGGTAGGAGGGAAGGAAAAAATAACAGAATGAATCAAACACCATTACCCTATGTAAATATATGATTACACAAATGGTATGCCTCTACTTCATGTACAGAAAAACAAGTTGTACCCCATTTGTTTACAATTAAAAAATTTTAAGAAGTGCATTCTACTGTCATATATAACTAATTAAAACAAATTTTAAAATTTTTTAAAAAGTAGGCTCTCCCAAGATCTTCCAAATAAGCACCTAGTTAACTGACTCCCAGAATATAAGACCCTTTAGCAGAGAACCCAGTTAAGCCAGACCAGATGCCAGCCTACAGAAGCCATGATAGGATGAATGGATGTTGTTTTAAGCAAATAAATGTGTGGCAATTTGTAAAGCAGCAATAGAAAACTATTACAAAAAGATCTAACAGCATACATTTGATAGTAGTAATTAGAGAAAATTAAGCCATTGTTTTTGCCTCCACCAAGTTCAGAATGCTTAATAAACTAATTACAAAAGTTTATTGTCAAGTTTGTCTTGTATTACTAAATGAACACATTCAAGTGTTTTACAAATTATATCAATTACTATACAATGCTATTGCTTAAAATTCATAGTAATCTCTTCCCTCAAATCATAACTGTTTAAAACCAACTTAACAATTTCCTATGGTATTCCTTTTAAATTATCATATAGGTACTGTTGCCTAAATTAACAGAACAATATTTAAAACAATCAGCAATCTCCATAGTATTGAGGCTGAAATCTGTATCAGTATCACAATGCAGCTTGAGATATCATATGGCATTGCTCATCCAAGAAACACCCATTCTCATAGATGAGAGAGCAAGGTGAGCAACTTCGCTGTGATAGATACAGAGCTAGAAAACAGTACCACTTCAGCACAGGTTTTCTGGAAAATGGCCACTGAAGTGAAGCTGGTAAATCGGTGTTGACTCAGGGGCACAGTCCCCCAACGGGAAGAGTGCGGGGAGAGTGGAAGGAGGCAGGAAAGCAGCAAAAGCAAATATAGAGTGGCACATATCTGAGCTGTCCACAACTCCACTGGAAGACACAGCTGTTTCCTTCCCCATGCAGGACATTTCCAGAGAGGCCATGTGGAACACCAGCATCTTGGAATAGGCCCCTGGGGACTGAAAGGGAACAGAATCTATTTGCTGGGTCCTTTCCATCTCCTGCCTCTCGCTGGTCAAAGGATGCCCTACACCTTTGAGTGTATTAGCATTATCCAGCCTTTCCACTTGACCTCTGGAGGTGTCAGGTCCTTCACCAGTTCCCACCTTCTGAGCCTAATGTGGTAGATAGAAAGGACAAAGAGTGAGTTGCTGTAGGTCCACCCGTGGGCAGAGCGGAGCCTGCAAACGTGCAGGGCTGGGACAGCCGAGAGCAATAAGGGATGAGGGAAAGATGGCAGCCAAGGGTTCTCCACGGAGCAGGTAGCAGGGCCAGAGGTAGAAGGGGCCAGACAATCTGGAGAGGCAGATTAACCTGGGACCTCATCATCCCAAGTCTGACCCAGTTTGCACTTCCCCCCGCTTCCTTCCATACTGACAACTGAGTAATAGAGAATACACCCATTCTCCCCAAGGCTTCTCGGAAACAGCTCCTTCTTTCCTGTCATTGTCCTCCTTAACTCTGGGTTCCTCCATCTGGTTCACATTTGTTCCCAGAAGGCTCTCGATGCCCTTATTTCCAAACTTTTCTCTGTGCATGAAGCTATTTCTTTCCCACCAATGTTTGTAATCCATTCTGGAAAACACACCCAAAGCCCTTGCCATTCCACTTTTCCTTATTGCAATTGCAGTGTGGTTAAGCCAGTGATGTCAAAACCGTGTGTGTCGTCCCCACACAGTCTGCTCCGAAGTTTGATAAGAGTGGGCTTAAACACACAGAAACACACTTTTCTGAGCAGTGCAGTGTTTGGACAAAGATAGGATTACATCTCTTGGAAAGGAGATGCCTTGGTCTGAGGGATAAGCCATCTAATTTCAAAATGGGAAATATTTCAAAACTGGTTTCACTAAACCTTTATGTGTAGGAGACCAAAATCTTATGAGGAGCTTGAAAAAAATTTAAAAGTACGACATTAATAAATAAAAGCATTTTTCCCACAGATAAATTGAGTTCTTTATCCAAGGCCTTCTTCTGACATTTCTGAGATTCTTGCATTTCTATTCAAACTCATCGAAAATTGTCCCCAACTGACCACACAATCACTTCTTGTGGTTTTTCTTCCTTCCCCTTGATTAGTTTTTCTCTTCAGACCTTTGGCTGACTGTTTTGCTACTATTACGAGGCCTGAAGTTTCTACTATGAGTAGCAGTGCTGTTTTCTCACATTTTTTCACCCAGAGCAGGAAAAGGACCGTTTATGGATTGATCTCCTCATCACAGAACCATGTCACCCAATCTCCCTGCTCTGCAACTTGCCACAAGATTGATGGTAAACATAATATATATGAAAATGAAGGCGGGAAATGTATGCAAAGCTTCAGTGGTGGTTCAGGGGGCTGGAAACGATGTGCAGTACATCATTTCATTGGAATTTCTCATTTTCAGGACATTGACTCTAAAATTACTGCAGTTGTAGTGTTTAATGTTCCTGTATTGGGATTCCAGGGTTTTAAAAAAAAATGATTTGAAGCCAGAAAAGCAAGACTGACTTATTTGGACCCATGCTGTAGTGTGACAAAAAATTTGCAAGGAAATAAGAAATGCCAGAAAGAAAAAGAATACGAGACTGACTGACTTAGAGTGCACTTAATACTCAATCCAATATCATACCAAGCAGGTTGCCAACAAAAGAAAGAGAGAGAGAGAGAGAGAGAGAGAGAGAGAGAGAGAGAGAGAATATAATAGTAAATTACTGAAGCACAAATTCCAAGACTCTGGGAGGGGACCTAGCAATGACCAATCAATGGCCACAAGTTTTTGTAAAATTTGCAAAAAATAAGCTATTTTAACCATAATGCTGAAGGTTGTTGTCTCTCTTTTTTCCAATTTCCATTCTGTATTGAGTGGCATTAGTTAAGCTGCGAGCACTTGGGGGTTCTAGCTAAGACAAGGTTGAGCTGGGGATACAGCTCATTTGAGTTTGATAGAGAAGAAGAATATATCCAGGTGGTTCTCATCACTTCTGTGTTAGGTATGTGATCGGTGTGCTAGCATTCTCAGGGAGCAGTGGCTTCTGGGAGTATTCCTAAGGCTCCTGAGCAGCACAGAGGTATCAGGTAAGAGATCCCATCTCAACACCAGGAGTCCATTGGATAGCAGATAAGAAAGGCTCAAAATGTACAGAGCCAGGAACTTATATCTAGGAAATTATTGTAATTGTCAGATCTACTAAAAGATAAGCACAGAATTTGGATTCCATTGGTGCTTTAACAAATTTTCTCCTCAGTAGAGGTTTTTCCAGATTTTCAATGATTCTAAAAGTGCATATAATATTAACCTAACAAGTTATAACCCTTCAAAACTTTTCTAAACTATCAATAATGTTTTTAAACTTTTCATCAACCATACTGGAATAACCAACTTGTCTTTCTATTCTCTGTATATAGAATATTACAAAACTGTTATCATATGAAAAGGCAATTGAAGGTTATTAAGCCAAAGACACTTTTTAATGTATGTGATACTGGTCAGCTTCTCAAATTTGTAATCTTCTCCCATTCTAAATAAAAGTTCTTTTACAGCTAACCTAGTCGTTGTGATTTTGATTCACTTGAAGAACTGTCTAAGCCTCAGGCTCCTATACTGCTCCTCCAGGAGAGCCACAACCTCATGGCTGAGTCTGAAGCCAGGCTTCCTGCCTGAGCAGCATCTGACATCCACACAGAACCCAGGCCTCAGAGCCATTCTTCACATCCAGGGACCAAAGGGCTTTTCTTTCCTATTCCTGTTGACCACAGCCACACTTTGTTCCTTGTCCTCATGTGGAATCCATCTCCAAAGGCTGTCTAAATCAAACTCTGCATTTTTCCAGTTTCCTTTACACCACACCTGCGTACAACAGCATGCAGTGTGTGTGTGTGTGTGTGTTTGCTTAATTTTAAAAGATATGGCCACAATACTTCCAAAGAGACTGTGGCTAGGGATGCAACTTAGTGGTAGAAATATCTTCAGCATGCATGAGGCCCCGGGTTCTATCCCCATCACAAAAAAAAAGAAAGAAACAGAGAGAGAGAGAGAGAGGGGGTGGGGGGGGGGGAGGGAGGGAGGGAGGGAGGAAGGAAGGAAGGAAGGAAGGAAGGAAGGAAGGAAGGAAAGAAAGAAAGAAAGAAAGAAAGAAAGAAAGAAAGAAAGAAAGAAAGAAAGAAAGAAAGAAAGAAAGAAAGAAAGAAAGAAAGAAAGAAAGAAAAACATTCCAATTCACATGTCCAAGCAGAGTGAAATATTCCTGGCCTCCTCTGCAGGAATAGGTATTACTGGTCTTTTCCATCTCTGCAATCTAAAGAGTATAATATGACACATCACTGTTACCTTAATTTTCATTTCTCTATGAGTAAATCTGAGATTTTGTTCTTCTGTGAGTTGCCCATTTATATTCTTACCAAATGCTAGAAGGTCATTTGTTTTATTCTCTTTGATTCTTAGCCATGCCTGTAGATTATGAATAATTACCTTTTGCCAGGCTGTGGCAAATACCTTTTTCAGATCCTCTATATTTCACTTGAATTTATGAATTTGTCATATTTATTTTTTTATTTTTTATTTCTTACAGACTGCATTTTGATTCACTATACACAAATGGGATACATCATTTCATTTTTATGGTTGTACACGATGTAGATTCATACCATTTGTGTAATCATACACATACATAGGGTAATGGCATATTTAAATCATCAATAATAATATGTAATGATGTTCAAAGTCCTTGATTTGGTTATGAAAAGTTCTCCTAATCTTTGGTTACATATAATCTCTTCAA
Source organism: Sciurus vulgaris (assembly GCF_902686455.1). NCBI lineage: Eukaryota > Metazoa > Chordata > Mammalia > Rodentia > Sciuridae > Sciurus > Sciurus vulgaris. The sequence goes on along the minus strand of NC_136466.1, from coordinate 114,954,978 downwards.
TTTTCTTCAATATTTATTTGGTTTAGATTTAAATCTTCAGATCACCTGGAATTTATATTTTCATATTTTATGTGAAACTGTCCAATTTTAAGGGTAATTAAAGCAAGGATCAATAAATGGGATGGATTCAAATGAAAAAGCTTTTTCTCAGCAAAGGAAACAATAATGTGAAAAGAGAACATACAGAGTGGGAGAAAATCTTTTCCACACACACTTCAGACAGAGCACTCATCTCCAAAGTGTATAAAGAACTTTAAAAACTTTACACCAAAAATACAAAGAACCCAATCAATAAATGGGCTAAGTAACTGGACAGACACTATACAGGAAGGACTGTATAGAGGGAAAAGAGGGGTGGGAGGGGTGGGGGGGAAAGGAAAAAAACAACAGAATGAATCAAACAACATTGCCCTATGTAAATTTATGATTTTTAATAAAAAAAAAGAGATCAGCAATAGGAGGTCAGACAAAAAAGTATGGCACTCATGTGGATAGTAATAGAAATTGTTTTGCACATGATTTCAGGAAATCAATCATGTTGCTTCATATCATCCCATGCTCTTAATTATTTCTGCACTGACAGGTTAGTAGTTTACTAGTTAGGGGCATTGTTATCCATCAAGGTGCAACCTGTATTGATATCCCCTTGGTAAGATATAAATGGACATAGAAAAGAAAAGCTGCAAAGTACTGTATAAAGAGGAGCAGTTTTCTTTTTAACCAGATAGGTCAGGGAGGCACAGCTGGAAAGAGAACCTCAGTTCTAACCCAAAGCCCATGACTTCATTTATCTCGGCAACTGCACATTGGAGATTGTCATTATTAAGAGGATAATTCTCAATATTGTCTCTGGGCTGAGCTTCCCTGCAAGATAGCACCTCAACAGTAGGGCTGCAAATGTGTTATACACACCTTACAATAGTGTCTAGTTTACTTAAATATCACTATAGTTCCTACAAATGAAAAGGGACACTTTCTAAAAATTGTAGTCCAATATAAAAAAAAAAAAAAAAAAAATACAAAGAACCCAATCAATAAATGGGCTAACTGGACAGACAATTCACAGAAGAAGATATACAGGCGATTAACAAATATATGAAAAAGTGCCCATCATCCCTAGTAATTAGAGAAATGCAAATTAAAACCACCCTAAGATTTCTTCTAACTCCAATTAGAATGGCTATTATCAAGAACAAAAGCAGAGGTTTTCAAGATGGCGGCCTAGAGGGTGGCTGCATTACGTGTTGCTCCAGAACTCAGGATTCAAGAGAGGAGATATTGAGACGCTTGGGACCAACTCAAAGTAGCCGGGTGACTCTCACCCCCTGGGGGGGCATCCCGGATGGGACGGGGGTCCCGGAACGCAGGAAACTTTGTGAAGTAGAACTGCCGGCGAGACGCCCCTCCCCCCACTGGAGCGCCATAGAGGAGGCAGCTCGGCACAGCGCTGGGACTCGGAGCTGCCACTGGGGCTCCGGCGGCTGCCCGGGGGAGGAGTGGCGGGGAGAACTGTGTGGACTCAGGACACCGGGGCCTGCCCTGAGGAGGAGGAGAGGAGCGTGGCCACTTGGATTCAGAGAGACTGCGCCAGAGCTGCAGGCGGTTGCCAGAGGAGAAGCCGCGCGGCGAGCTGTTTGGAATCAGAACGACGCTTCTGAACACCGGGGCCTGCCCTGAGGACAAGGAGGAAGAGGAGCAGCCGCTTGGATTCGGGTGACTATACGGGAACTACAGGCGGTTGCCAGAGAAGGGGCTGCGTGGCGAGCTGTTTGGACCCTGACCACTACTGAACCCCGGGGCCTGCCCGGAGGAGTAGGAGAAGGAGGAGAAGGAGCGCGGCGGGTCCTTTGGACTCGCAGTGACTGCATTAGCGCTCCAGGCGGCTGCTCAGAGGAGAAGGCGAGTGGTGAGTTGTTTGGTCTTAAAGTGACAGCTCCTGAACACAGGGGGGCTGCCTGGAGGAGAAGCGTGGTGGGACGCTTGGTCTTGAGGGGCCACACCAGAGCTCCGGGCGGTTGCCCAGAGGACCCGTGCAGCGGGTCACGTGGATTCAGAGCCACTCAGAGGGACTGCTCCTGAACACCCGGGGGGTTATCTGGAGAAGGAGGAGGAACGGGGAGGGTCACTTCGACTCGGAGTGATTGATTGCCCCGGGCTACGGGTGGTTGGTGGGAGGAGGAGGCACGAAGTGAGTTTCTTGGACTCCTAGTGACCGCACCGGCATACTGGGCGGCTGTCTGGAGGAAGAGGCCTGTGGCGGGTCTCTGGGACTCAGAGCGATTGTTCGGGGCCACAGGTGGCTGCTCAGAGGAGGGGCCACGCAGCCAGGCGATTAGGTGCAGAACAGGGTCCCAGGATCTAGGAGGCTTCTGGGTGGAAGAGCCGCACAGAGACAGGCTTAGGGCGGAGCGAAGGTTCCAGGCCTATGGGCAAATTCTCTGAGGAGGGGCAGCCTAAGGAGATTCATCTGCGAAGGGTGAGGCTCCCAGGCCCAGGAGGTAGGGCCGGGCCCCTGGAAACTTTGCAGAGGAAGGCAGCCCAGCCCAGGCAGTAGCTGTAAATTGAGGGGAACCTCTAGGAGGAAACTGACCAGCGAGACCTCCCCACCGGGTGAGTCTTCCCTGCTGGGTGAGGTTTCCCACAAGGACGGTAAAACCAGAGGCTCAGGCCCAAACAGGCCTTGCCTCAGCCCACAGCCTAGGTCCCCTTTGGATGACCATTGGTCAACAAGTGGAGGCACCTCTGCCCACTAGCAGGGAATATACCCCACCTGAAGGCCACCACTCCTAGAGAGGCAGCTTCCTTGTGGAGCACCGCATTATCAACCTCCTCCAAGACTTCAGCCTACTGAAGGCTAAGAGGGGATATATATAGAAATCTTCAGGGTCATTGTAAATCAACAGAGGAAATCTGCAATATCTCAGCGGTCCACTGATATCTGAACAACATGAGAAAACAAGGAAAGAAAATGCTGCAAACAAATCTAGATGTTACATCAATAAAACCCAATGACAGCATGGCAGAAGAAATGACAGAAAAGGAGTTCAGAATGTACATAATTAAAATGATCAGAGAAGCAAACGAGGAGATGAAAGAGCAAATGCAAGCATTGAATGATGAGATGAAAGAGCAAATGCAAGCATTGATTGATCGAACCAATCGACAGTTAAAAGAGCAAATACAGGAAGCAAAAGATCATTTCAATAAAGAGTTAGAGATATTGAAAAAAAACCAAACAGAAATCCTTGACATGAAGGAAACAATAAACCAAATTAAGAACTCCATAGAAAGCATATCCAATAGGATAGAACACCTGGAAGACAGAACCTCAGACATTGAAGACAAAATATTTAACCTTGAAAACAAAGCTGAACAAACAGAGAAGATGGTAAGAAATCATGAACAGAATCTACAAGAACTATGGGATATCATGAAAAGGCCAAATTTAAGAATTATTGGGATTGAGGAAGGCCTAGAGAAACAAGCCAAAGGAATGAACAACCTATTCAATGAAATAATATCAGAAAATTTCCCAAATCTGAAGAATGAAATGGAAAATCAAGTTCAAGAGGCTTACAGGACTCCAAATACACAAAATTACAACAGACCCACACCAAGGCACATTATAATGAAAATACCTAACATACAAAATAAAGACAGAATTTTAAAGGCTGTGAGAGAAAAGAACCAAATTACATTCAGGGGGAAACCAATACGCATATCAGCAGATTTTTCAATCCAGACCCTAAAAGCTAGAAGGTCCTGGAACAACATTTTTCAAGCCCTGAAAGAAAATGGATGCCAACCAAGAATCTTATACCCAGCAAAACTTACCTTCAAATTTGACGATGAAATAAAATCCTTCCATGATAAACAAAAGCTAAAAGAATTTACAAAAAGGAAGCCAGCATTACAGAACATTCTCAGCAAAATATTCCATGAGGAAGAGATGAAAAACAAAGAAGCAAATCAGCAAAGGGAGGAATTATCCTAAAGGAATTGTCAAATAAAGGAGGAAACAAGTTGTGTCAAACAAATAAATAAACAAAATTTTAAAAATGAACCAAATGACCGGGAAACCAAATCATTTCTCTATAATAACCCTGAACGTTAATGGCCTGAATTCATCAATCAAAAGACATAGACTGGCAGACTGGATTAAAAAGAAAGATCCAACAATATGTTGCCTGCAAGAGACTCACCTCATAGAAAAAGATACCCATAGATTAAAGGTGAAAGGATGGGGAAAAACATACCATGCACATGGACTCAGCAAAAAAGCTGGAGTATCCATCCTCATTTCCGATAATGTGGACTTCAAGCCAAAGTTAGTCAGAAGGGATAAAGAAGGTCATTTCATACTGCTTAAGGGAAGCATAAATCAGCAAGATATAACAATCATAAACATCTATGCCCCAAACAGTGGCTCATCTATGTATGTCAAACAAATCCTTCTCAATTTCAGAAACCAAATAGACCACAACACAATAATACTAGGTGATTTTAACACGCCGCTCTCACCACTGGACAGATCTTCCAGACAAAAATTGAGCAAAGAAACCATAGATCTCAACAACACAATCAATAATTTAGACTTAACGGACATTTATAGAATATTCCATCCAACCAAGAGTGAATACACTTTCTTCTCAGCAGCACATGGATCCTTCTCTAAAATAGACCATATATTATGCCACAAAGCTAATGTTAGCAAATACAAGAAGATAGAGACACTACCATGTATTCTATCAGATCATAATGGATTGAAGTTAGAAATAAATGAAAGAGTAAAACACAGAAACTATTCCAACATCTGGAGATTAAACAATATGCTATTATATGATGAATGGATAACAGAAGATATTAGGAAGGAAATTAAAAAATTCTTAGAGGTAAATGAGAACAAAGAAACATCATATCAAAATCTCTGGGACACTATGAAAGCAGTACTTAGAGGGAAATTTATTTCATGGAGCGCATTTAATAAAAGAAGTAAAACTCAACAAATAAACAACCTAACACTACAGCTCAAAGCCTTAGAAAAAGAAGAACAGAACAGCACCAAAAGTAGTAGAAGACAGGAAATTGTTAAACTCAGAGCTGAAATCAATGAAATTGAAACAAAAGAAACAATACAAAAAATTGACAAAATAAATAGTTGGTTCTTCGAAAAAATAAACAAAATTGATAAACCTTTAGCCACACTAACAAAGAGAAGACGAGAGAAAACCCAAATCACTAAAATTCGGAATGAACAAGGAAATATCACAACAGACAGGATGGAAATACAAAACATAATTAGAAGCTATTTTGAAAATCTATACTCCAACAAAATAGAAAATTTCGAAGACATCAACAGGTTTCTAGAGACATATGAATTGCCTAAACTGAATGAGGAGGACATAAACAATTTAAATAGACCAATTTCAAGTACTGAAATAGAAGAAGTCATCAAAAGCCTACCAACAAAGAAAAGTCCGGGACCAGATGGGTTCTCAGCCGAGTTCTACAAAACCTTTAAGGAAGAGCTCATTCCAATACTTCTCAAAGTATTTCATAAAATAGAAGAGGAGGGAACCCTCCCAAACTCATTCTATGAAGCCAATATCACACTGATACCTAAACCAGACAGAGACTCATCAAGGAAAGAAAATTTCAGACCAATATCCTTAATGAACATCGACGCAAAAATTCTCAACAAAATTTTAGCAAATCGCATACAAAAACATATTAAAAAGATAGTGCACCATGATCAAGTGGGTTTCATCCCAGGGATGCAAGGTTGGTTCAACATCAGGAAATCAATAAACGTAATTCACCATATTAATAGACTTAAAGTCAAGAATCACATGATTATTTCAATAGATGCAGAAAAAGCATTTGATAAAATACAGCACCCCTTCATGCTCAAAACACTAGAAAAAATAGGGATAGTGGGAACATTCCTTAATATTGTAAAGGCCATTTATGCTAAGCCCATGGCTAATATCATTCTAAATGGTGAAAAACTGAAAGCATTCCCCCTAAAAACTGGAACAGGGCAGGGATGCCCTCTTTCACCACTTCTATTCAACATCGTTCTTGAGACTCTGGCCAGAGCAATTAGACAAACCAAAGAAATTAAAGGGATACGAATTGGAAAAGAAGAACTCAAACTATCCCTGTTCGCTGATGACATGATTATATATTTAGAGGAACCTGGAAATTCCACCAGAAAACTCTTAGAACTCATAAGTGATTTCAGTAAAGTAGCAGGTTACAAGATCAATGCCCATAAATCCAACGCATTTTTATACATAAGTGATGAATCTTCAGAAAGAGAAATTAGGAAAACTACCCCATTCACAACAGCCTCGAAAAAAATTAAATACTTGGGAATCAATCTCACAAAAGAGGTGAAAGACCTCTACAATGAGAACTATACAACACTAAAGAAAGAAATTAAAGAACACCTTAGAAGATGGAAAGATCTTCCATGTTCTTGGATAGGAAGAATTAATATTGTCAAAATGGCCATACTACCTAAAGTGCTATACAAATTCAATGCAATTCCAATTAAAATCCCAATGACGTACCTTACAGAAATAGAGCAGGCAATTATGAGATTCATCTGGAAGAATAAGAAACCCAGAATAGCTAAAGCAATCCTTAGCAGGAAGAGTGAAACAGGGGGTATTGCAATACCAGATCTTCAACTCTACTACAAAGCAATAGTAACAAAAACGGCATGGTATTGGTACCAAAATAGAAAGGTAGATCAATGGTACAGAATAGAGGACATGGACACAAACCCAAATAAATACAATTTTCTCATACTAGACAAAGGGGCCAAAAATATGCAATGGAGAAAAGATAGCCTCTTCAACAAATGGTGCTGGGAGAATTGGAAATCCATATGCAACAGAATGAAACTAAACCCATATCTCTCACCATGCACGAAACTAAACTCAAAATGGATTAAGGACCTCGGAATCAGACCAGAGACCCTGCAGATTATAGAAGAAAAAGTAGGTCCAAATCTTCATCTTGTTGGTCTAGGACCAGACTTCCTTAACAGGACTCCCATAGCACAAGAAATAAAAGCTAGAATCAACCACTGGGATAGATTCAAACTAAAAAGCTTTCTCTCAGCAAAGGAAACTATCAGCAATGCGAAGAAAGAGCCTACAGAGTGGGAGAATATCTTTGCCAATCATACTTCAGATAGAGCACTAATCTCCAGAATCTATAAAGAACTCAAAAAACTCTACTCCAAGAATTCAAACAGTCCAGTCAACAAATGGGCTAAGGAAATGAATAGACACTTCACAGAAGAAGATCTACAAGCAATCAACAAACATATGGAAAAATGTTCAACATCTCTAGTAATAAGAGAAATGCAAATCAAAACCACCCTAAGGTTCCATCTCACCCCAATTAGAATGGCGATTATCAAGAATACGAGCAACAACAGGTGTTGGCGAGGATGTGGGGAGAAAGGTACACTCATACACTGCTGGTGGGGCTGCAAATTAGTGCAGCCACTATGGAAAGCAGTGTGGAGATTCCTTAGAAAACTTGGAATGGAACCACCATTTGACCCAGCTATCCCACTCCTTGGCCTATACCCAAAGGACTTAAAATCTGCATACTACAGAAATACAGCCACATCAATGTTCATAGCTGCTCAATTCACAATAGCCAGACTGTGGAACCAACCTAGATGCCCTTCAATTGATGAGTGGATAAAGAAACTGTGGTATATATATACTATGGAATATTACTCAGCCATAAAGAATGATAAAATTATGACATTTGCAGGCAAATGGATGAAATTGGAGAATATCATGCTAAGTGAGATAAGCCAATCTCAAAAAGCCAAAGGACGAATGATATCGCTAATAAGTGGAGGTTGACACATAATGGGGGGGAGGGAAGGGTTAGAGTTAGGGTTAGGGAGGGGGGCAAGTATGGAGGAAGGAAGGACTGTATAGAGGGTAAAGAGGGGTGGGAGGGGTGGGGGGAAGGGAAAAAAATAACAGAATGAATCAAACAACAATGCTCTATGTAAATTTATGATTACACAAATGGTATGCCTTTACTCCATGTACAATCAGAGAAACAACATGTATCCCATTTGTTTACAATAAAAAAAAAAAAATAGAAAAAAAAAAAGAACAAAAGCAATAATAAGCATTGGCATGGATGTGGGGAAAAAGGCACATTCACACATTGCTGGTGGGGTTGCAAATTAGTTCAACCATAGAAACGAAAGTAGTACCCCATTTGTGTACAATGAATCAAAATGCAATCTGTAAAAATTATAAATAAATAAATAAATAAAGTTCCCACCACAGGAAAAAACAAGGATAATTAGGTAGAGATTATTTATTAAACATATCATTCATTTCCTACTATACTGAGGTGCCACTTTATTACATGGTAATTTTTCATATATGCTAAGATATTACCTTGATTCTATATCTTATTTTATGGTTTGTTTATTCTGTACCAATACCATATTGGGTTTTTTCTTTTATTTATTCTTTTTAGATATACATGACAGTAGACTGAATTTGATATATTATACATACATGGAATATAACTTCCCAATCTTGTGATTGTACATGATGTGGAGTTTCACCGGTTATGTGTTCATATATGAACATAGGAAAGTTATGTCTGATTCATTCTACTGTCCTTCTACCCTGTATTGGTTTTTATTATAATGGCTTTGTTATATATATTATATCTTATAAGAAAAGCATCCACCAACTATTCTATTTTATACTTTTTATTTTTCTTATCATTTCAAGAAGGTAATTTTTCTATAGGAAATTTGACATGATTTTATTCAATTAAAAATGGTTTGAGTCTCCATGAGAATTATACTAAATTTAATAATTTTTGGTGGCTTATTCTTTTTATTGTTCTATTTAGTTATACATGACCACAGAATGCATTTTGATTCATTGTACATAAATGGAATACAAATTTTCCTTTCTCTGGTTGTACATGATGTAGAGGCACACCATTTGTGCAATCATACATGTACACAGGGTAAAGATGTCTGTCTCATTCTACCATCTGTCCCACCCTCTGCCCCCTCCCCTCCCCTCATTTCCCTCTGCACAATTCAAAGTTCCTCCATTCTTCCCTCCCCGCCCACCAACCCCACTTTATATATCAGCATCCACTTGTCAGAGAAAACATTTGGCCTTTGGTTTTTTGGAATTGGCTTTTCTCACTTAGCATGATATTCTCCAGCTCCATTATAGTGCACTATCTTTTTAATATGTTTTTGTATGCGATTTGCCAGAATTTTGTTAAGGATTTTTGCATCTATGTTCATCAGGGATGTTGGTCTGAAGTATTCTTTCCTTGATGTGTCTTTGTCTGGTTTTGGTATCAGGGTGATACTACCTCATAGAAAGAGTTTGGAATGATTCCCTCCTTTTCTATTTCATGGAATAGTTTGAGGAGTATTGGGATTAGTTCTCTTTGAAGGTCTTATAGAATTCTGCTGAGAATCCATCTGGTCCTGGGCTTTTCTTGGTTGGTAGACTTTTGATAACATCTTCTACTTCATTGTTTGAAATTGATCCTTTTAAATTGTGTATGTCCTCCTGATTTAGTTAGGGTGGATCATATGTCTCTAGAAATTTGTCCATGTCTTTGAGATATTCTATTTTGTTGGAGTATATTTTCAAAATAGCTTCTAATTGTGTTTTGTATTTCAGTGGTGTCCATTGTGATATTTTCTTTTTCATCACAAATTTTAGTAAATTGAGTTTTCTCTCTCCTTCTCTTTGTTAGTGTGGCTAAGAATTTATCAATTTTGTTTATTTTTTCAAAGAACCAACTTTCTGTTTTGTCAATTTTTTCAATTGTCTCTTTTGTTTCAATTTCATTGATTTTAGCTCTGATTTTTATTATTTCCTGTCTTCTCCTACTTTTGAGTAGGGCTTTGCTAGGACTTTGAGATGTAATATTAGGTCATTTATTTGTAGACTTTTTATTCTTTTAATGAATGAGCTCAATACAATGAATTTTTCTCTTAGTACTGCTTTCATAGTGTCCCAGAGATTTGGACATGTTGTATTCTCATGTTGTGTTCTCATTTACCTTTAAGAAATTTTTATCTCCTCTTTGATGTCTTCTGCTATCCATGCATCATTCAATAGCATTATTCAGTCTCCAGGTGTTGGAGTCATTTCTATGTTTTATTACCACTGATTTCTAATTTCATTCCACTATGATCAGATAGAAGGCAGGGTAGTATCTCTCTCTTTTTTTTTTTTTTTTTTATTTGCTGAGAGTTGCTTAATGGCATAACATATGGTCTATTTTAGAGAAGGACCCATGTGCTGCTGAGAAAAAAAAGTATATTCTCTCATTGATAGATGGAATACTCTATATATGTTTGTTGTCTAATTATTGATTGTATTATTCAGTTATATGGTTTCTTTGTTAAGTTTTTGTTTGGAATAGCTATCCCGTGGTGAGAGAGGTATGTTAAAGTTACCCAGTATTATTCTGTTGTGGTCTGTTTTGTTCCTGGAATTCAGAAGGGTTCGTTTGATGTACATAGATGCTCCATTGTTTGGGGCATAAATATTTACAATTTTCATATCTTATTGATTTATGATTCTCTTAAGCAGTATGAAATGTCTTTCTCTATTTCTTCTGACTAACTTTGGCTTGAAGTCCACTTTATTTGATATGAGGATAGAAACCCCTGCTTTTTTACAGAGTCCATGTGTGTGATATGTTTTTCCCATCACTTAACCTTCAGTCTGTGGATGTCTTTTCCTATGAGATGAATCTCTTGGAGATAGCATATTGTTGGGTCTTTTTTTTTTTTTTAAATTCAATCTGCCAGTCTGGGTCTTTTGATTAATGAGTTTATGCTGTTAACATTCAGGGTTATTATTGAGATGTGATTTGTATTTCCGGTCATTTTGGCATATTTTTAGTTTTTAACTTGACTTGGTTTCTCCTTCAATTGGCTTTTCCTTTGGGATAGTTCATCCCTTTGCTGATTTTCATTGTTTTTCATTTCCTCCTCATGGAATATTTTGTTGAGAATGTTCTGTAGTGCGGGCTTTCTATTATAAATTATTTTAACTTTATCATGGAAGGTTTTTATTTCATCATCAAATCTGAAGGTTAGTTTTGCTAGGTATAAGATTCTTGCTTGGCATCCATATTCTTTTTCTTTTTTATTGTAAACAAATGGGATACATGTTGTTTCTCTGTTTGTACATGGCGTAAAGGCATACCATTTGTGTATTCATAAATTTACATAGAGTAATGTTGTTTGATTCATTCTGTTATTTTTTTCCCTTCCCCCCACCCCTCCCACCCCTCTTTACCCTCTACACAGTACTTCCTTCTTCCATACTTGCCCCCTCCCTAACCCTAACTCTACCCTAACACTAACCCTTCCCTCCCCCCCATTATGTGTCATCCTCCACTTATTAGCGATATCATTCGTCCTTTGGCTTTTTGAGATTGGCTTATCTCACTTAGCATGATATTCTCCAAATGAGTTCTAAGAGTTTTCTGGTGGAATTTCCAGGTTCCTCTAAATAGATAATCATGTCATCAGCAAACAGGGATAGTTTGAGTTCTTCTTTTCCAATTCGTATCTCTTTAATTTCTTTTGTCTAATTGCTCTGGCTAGAGTCTCAAGAACGATGTTAAATACAAGTGGTGAAAGAGGGCATCCCTGCCTTGTTCCAGTTTTTAGGGGGAATGCTTTCAGTTTTTCACCATTTAGAATGATATTAGCCATGGGCTTAGCATAAATGGCCTTTACAATGTTAAGGAATGTTCCCACTATCCCTATTTTTTCTAGTGTTTTGAGCATGAAGGGATGCTGTATTTTATCAAATGCTTTTTCTGCATCTATTGAAATAATCATGTGATTCTTAACTTTTAGTCTGTTGATATGGTGAATGACATTTATTGATTTCCTGATGTTGAACCAACCTTGCATCCCTGGGATGAAACCCACTTGATCATGGTGCACTATCTTTTTAATATGTTTTTGTATGCGATTTGCTAAAATTTTGTTGAGAATTTTTGCGTCGATGTTCATTAAGGATATTGGTCTGAAATTTTCTTTCCTTGATTAGCCTCTGTCTGGATAAGGTATCAGTGTGATATTGGCTTCATAGAATGAGTTTGGAGGGTTCCCTCCTCTTCTATTTCATGGAATACTTTGAGAAGTATTGGAATGAGCTCTTCTTTAAAGGTTTTGTAGAACTCGGCTGACAACCCATCTGGTCCCGGACTTTCTTTGTTGGTAGGCCTTTGATGACTTCTTCTATTTCAGTACTTGAAATTGGTCTATTTAAATTGTGTATGTCCTCCTCGTTCAGTTTAGGCAATTCATATGTCTCTAGAAACCTGTTGATGTCTTCGAAATTTTCTATTTTGTTGGAGTATAGATTTTCAAAATAGCTTCTAATTATGTTTTGTATTTCAGTCCTGTCTGTTGTGATATTTCCTTGTTCATTCCGAATTTTAGTGATTTGGGTTTGCTCTCGTCTTCTCTTTGTTAGTGTGGCTAAAGGTTTATCAATTTTGTTTATTTTTTCGAAGAACCAACTATTTATTTTGTCAATTTTTTGTATTGTTTCTTTTGTTTCAATGTCATTGATTTCAGCTCTGAGTTTAACTATTTCCTGTCTTCTACTACTTTTGGTGCTGGTCTCTTCTTCTTTTTCTAGGGCTTTGAGCTGTAGCGTTAGGTCATTTATTTGTTGAGTTTTACTTCTTTTATTAAATGCGCTCCATGAAATAAATTTCCCTCTAAGTACTGCTTTCGTAGTGTCCCAGAGATTTTGATATGATGTTTCTTTATTCTCATTTACCTCTAAGAATTTTTTAATTTCCTTCCTAATATCTTCTGTTATCCATTCATCATATAATAGCATATTGTTTAATCTCCAGAAGTTGGAATAGTTTCTGTGTTTTACTTTTTCATTTATTTCTAACTTCAATCCATTATGATCTGATAGAATACAAGGTAGTGTCTCTATCTTCTTGTATTTGCTAACATTAGCTTTGTGGCATAATATATGGTCTATTTTAGAGAAGGATCCATGTGCTGCTGAGAAGAAAGTGTATTCACTCTTGGTTGGATGGTATATTATATAAATGTCTGTTAAGTCTAAATTATTGATTGTGTTATTGACATCTATGGTTTCTTTGTTCAATTTTTGTCTGGAAGATCTGTCCAGTGGTGAGAGAAGCGTGTTAAAATCACCTAGTATTATTGTGTTATGGTCTATTTGGTTTCTGAAATTGAGAAGGATTTGTTTGACATACATGGATGAGACACTTTTTGGGAAATAGATGTTTATGATTGTTATATCTTGCTGATTTATGCTTCCCTTAAGCAGTATGAAATGACCTTCTTTATCCCTTCTGACTAACTTTGGCTTGAAGTCCACATTGTCTGAAATGAGGATGGATACTCCAGCTTTTTTGCTGAGTCCATGTGCATGATATGTTTTTCCCCATCCTTTCACCTTTAGTCTATGGGTATCTTTTTCTATGAGGTGAGTCTCTTCTAGGCAACATATTGTTGGATCTTTCTTTTTAATCCAATCTGCCAGTCTATGTCTTTTGATTGATGAATTCAGGCCATTAACGTTCAGGGTTATTATTGAGATATGATTTGGTTACCTGGTCATTTGGTTCATTTTTTAAATTTTATTTATTTATTTGTTTGACACAACTTGGTTCCTCCTTTATTTGACAATTCCTTTAGGATAATTCCTCCCTTTGCTGATTTGCTTCTTTGTTTTTCATCTCTTCCTCATGGAATATTTTGCTGAGAATGTTCTGTAATGCTGGCTTTCTTTTTGTAAATTCTTTTAGCTTTTGTTTATCATGGAAGGATTTTATTTCATCGTCAAATTTGAAGGTAAGTTTTGCTGGGTATAAGATTCTTGGTTGGCATCCATTTTCTTTCAGGGCTTGAAAAATGTTGTTCCAGGCCCTTCTAGCTTTTAGGGTCTGTATTGAAAAATCTGCTGATACCCGTATTGGTTTCCCCCTGAATGTAATTTGGTTCTTTTCTCTCACAGCCTTTAAAATTCTGTCTTTATTTTGTATGTTAGGTATTTTCATTATAATGTGCCTTGGTGTGGGTCTGTTGTAATTTTGTGTATTTGGAGTCCTATAAGACTCTTGAACTTGATTTCCATTTCATTCTTCAGATTTGGGAAATTTTCTGATATTATTTCATTGAATAGATTGTTCATTCCTTTGGTTTGTTTCTCTAAGCCTTCCTCAATCCCAATAATTCTTAAATTTGGCCTTTTCATGATATCCCATAGTTCTTGTAGATTCTGTTCATGATTTCTTACCATCTTCTCTGTTTGTTCAACTTTGTTTTCAAGGTTAAATATTTTGTCTTCAATGTCTGAGGTTCTGTCTTCCAGGTGTTCTATCCTACTGGATATGCTTTCTATGGAGTTCTTAATTTGGTTTATTGTTTCCTTCATGTCAAGGATTTCTGTTTGGTTTTTTTTTTTCATTATCTCTAACTCTTTATTGAAATGATCTTTTGCTTCCTGTATTTGCTCTTTTAACTGTCGATTGGTGCGATCATTCAATGCCTGCATTTGCTCTTTCATCTCATCATTCAGTGCGTGCATTTGCTCTTTCATCTCATCGTTTGCTTCCCTGATCATTTTAATTATGTACATTCTGAACTCCTTTTCTGACATTTCTTCTACCATGCTGTCATTGGGTTTTATTGATGTAACATCTAGATTTGTTTGCAGCATTTTCTTTCCTTGTTTTCTCATATTGTTCAGGTATCAGTGGACCGCTGAGATATTGTAGATTTCCTCTATTGACTTGCAATGTCCCTGAAGATTTCTATATATATCCCCTCTTCGCCTTCAGTAGGCTGAAGTCTTGAAGGAAGTTGATAATGCGGTGCTCCACAAGGAAGCTGCCTCTCTAGGAGTGGTGGCCTTCAGGTGGGGTATATTCCCTGCTAGTGGGCAGAGGTGCCTCCACTTGTTGACCAATGGTCATCCAAAGGGGAACTAGGCTGCAGGCTGAGGCAAGGCCTGTTTGGGCCTGTGTCTCTGGTTTTACCGTCCTTGTGGGGAAACCTCACCCGGCAGGGAAGACTCACCTGGTGGGGAGGTCTCGTTGGTCAGTTCCCTCCTAGAGGTTCCCCTCAATTTACAGCTACTGCCTGGGCTGGGCTGCCTTCCTCTGCAAAGTTCCCAGGGGCCCGGCCCTACCTTCTGGGCCTGGGAGCCTCACCCTTCGCAGATGAATCTCCTTAGGCTGCCCCTCCTTAGAGAATCTGCCCGCAGTCCTGGAACCTTCACTCCACCCCTAAGCGTGTCTCTGTGGGGCTCTTCCACCAAGAAGCCTCCTAGATCGTGGAACCCTGCTGTGCACCTAATCGCCTGGCTATGCGGCCCCTCCTCTGAGCCACCTGGGGCCCCGTACAATCGCTCTGAGTCCCAGAGACCCACCACACACCTCTTCCTCCAGACAGCCGCCCAGTATTTCGGTGCGGTCACTAGGAGTCCAAGAAACTCACTGCGTGCCTCCTCCCACCAACCACTGGTAGCCCTGGGCAATCAATCACTCCGGGTCGAAATGACCCTCCCCGTTCCTCCTCCTCCTCCAGGTAACCCCCCAGGTGTTCAGGAGCGGTCGCTCTGAGTGGTTCTGAATCCCCGTGACCCGCTGCACGCGTCCTCTGGGCAACTGCCCAGAGCTCTGGTGCGGCCACTCGAGACCAAGCGACCCACCGCGTTTCTCCTCCAGGCAGCCCCCCTGTGTTCAGGAGCGGTCGCTTTAAGTCCAAACAACTCACCATTCGCCTTCTCCTCTGAGCAGCCGCCTGGAGCTCCAATGCAGTCACTGCGAGTCCAAACGACCTGCCGCGCTCCTCCTCCTCCTCCTCCTACTCCTCCGGGCAGGCCCCGGTGTTCAGAAGTGGTCTGAGTCCAAACAGCTCGCCACGCAGCCCCTCCTCTGGCAACCGCCTGTAGCTCTGGTATAGCCACTCCAAATCCAAGCAGCCGCGCTCCTCCTCCTCTTCGTCCTCAGGGCAGGCCCCGGTGTTCAGAAGCAGTCACTCTAAGTCCAAACAGTTCGCTGTGCAGCTTCTCCTCTGGCAACCACCTGTAGCTCTGGTGCAGTCACTCCGAATCCAAGTGGCCACGCTCCTCATCCTCCTCCTCAGGGCAGGCCCCGGTGTTCTGAGTCCACACAGCTCTCCTCGCCACTCCTCCCCTGGGCAGCCGCCGGAGCCCCAGTGGTTGCTCCGAGTCCCTGCGCTGTGCTGAGCGGCCTCCTCTCTGATGCTCCCAGTTGTCCGAGTTCACTGCTCCAGCGGGGGGAGGGGTGTCTCGCCGGCAGCTCTACTTCACAAAGTTCCCTGCGTTCCGGGACTACCGTCCCATCCAGGACGCCTCCCCAACGGGAGAGACTCACCCGGCTGCTTTGAGTTGGTCCCAAGTCTCTCTATATCTCCTCTTTTGAATCCTGAGTCCTGGAGCAACATGAAATGCAGCCACCCTCTAGGCTGCCATCTTGAAAAACCACTCCATGTTCTTTTACAGCTTGAAATATGTTAACAGTTCCAGGCCCTCCTAGCTTTTAGGGTCTGGACTGAGAAATCTGCTGATATTCAAATTGGTTTCCCCCAAATGTAATCTGATACTTTTCTCTTGTGACCTTTAAAATTCTGTCTTTATTTTGTATGCCCAGCATTTTCATTATAATGTGCCTTGGTGTGGATCTGTTGTAGTTTTGTACATTTGGTGAACTGTAAGCATCTTGATTTTTCATTTCATTCTTCAGGTTTGGGAAATTTTCTGATATTATTTCATTGAATAGATTGTTCATTCCTTTGGTTTTTTTCTCTGTGCCTTCCTCAAACCCAATAATTCTTAAATTTGGTCTTTTCATGTTTCAGGTTCTTTCCATGATTTCTTACCATCATCTCTGTGTGGTCAACTTTATTTTCAAGATTAAATATTTTGTCTTCATGTCTGAGGTTCTGTCTTCCAAGTGGTCTAGTCTGTTGGTGATGCTTTCTATTGAGTTTTTAATTTATGATTTCCTTCATTTCAAGGATTTCTGTTTGGAATTTTTTTTTTCAGAATCTCTATCTCTTTATTGAAGTAATCTTTTGTTGCCTGCATTTTCTCTCTTATATCATCCTTTGCTTCATGGATCATTTTAATTATGTACATTCTAAACTCTTTTTCTAACATTTCTTCTACCATGCTGTCAATGGATTCTATTAATATAGCATCTTGGTTTGTTGGGGGCACTTTCTTCCCTTGTTTTTTTCATGTTGTTCATGTATCTTCCCCTCTAACAGTGCAAATCCAGGTATGGTAGTTTCTACCCTATAGATTTATAGTGTCCCTTTAGGTTTCCAATACCCTGCCTTTAAGGGGGAGATCAATATTAATAGCACCCAAAGCAAACAATATGCAGTTTTAAACCAGATAGCCCCTATTGAGATATTAAGAGTATTATTGTAATAAACAGAGATGATGTGTTCAATATTATCTACAACATAAACAATAGGTTTGCAATAGGTCTAAAATTTCTAATAGTGAACAAAGAAAGAATGGGTGAGAGGTATAGGATGTGATTTTAATGAGGTAAGAAGGGAGAATATAGAGATACTAGATCATAGGAAGAGTGAAAAAGGAATCAAAAGAAGTTAAATATTTTGTAATTTTAAAATTACAATTTTATAATTATAAATATTTTATAATTTAAGAATATTTTATAATTTAAAAAATTATTTCATAATTTTGTCTTTTTTTAAGACAACATCTCTCAGTGTTACCCAGACTGACCTTGAACTCCTATGTTCTAGTGATCCTCCCACCTCAGTCTCCCAGGTAGCTGGAACTATAGGTATACACCACCACACCCAGCATATGTCATTATTTTGAAAGCAGTATTTTTTCCACTTTCATTTCTAGGTTTCATTATTAGCATGGGGGGGAGGCTTTTTTATTTTAATTTATGTCATCTTGTAAAACATATTAATTCTTAGAAATTTTTATTTGTGTCTTGGTTTCTGGGTATATTATTGTATCATCAGAAAAAAAGAATGTCATTCTTCTCAATTTTCTAGCCCTGAGCACAGTGTCTAGTACTTTGCAAGCACTTCATAAGTGCTTTAAGAATGAGTGAACAGAAGAATTAATGAATGAACAAATGAAGTGGATCAGAGTTTATTCACCCAGAACATCAAGGTTTTTAAATCTGTAGCTCTACTCCAATGAATTCCTGCTCTTACTTTTGAATGCCACATTTCTTTAAATTTTTTAATTTGTTCTTTTTAGTTATACATGACAGTAGAATGTATTTTGACATATCATACATACATGGTATATAACTTCCCATTCTTGTGGTTGAACATGATTGCCAGTCATTTCTTTGATCAAAACCACAGAACTTTCCAGATCTCATAAAGGAAAATGAATAAGTATGATGGCCAAAGGGAACATGTTCCTGATTAGTGCAGGATCTTCCTGAGTGAATTGTGGTGTGTGTTCTCTGACTTCCTCTTTTCCTTTGAGCTAAGATAGAGACTACACAGGAAGGCTTTTTCATTCTGACCAGGAAAGAAGCAAAAAGCTGTCGCTGCACTTTTGAGTGGATTAGAAGGCTAATGCTTTTATTGGATGAGAACAAGCAGTCAGATTAGACGGCAGGAGCATTTCAGTGAAGAGCCCAAAAGCACAGAGGAAAAAAAAAAAAAAACCAAGGCAGCTCATGAAGCTTTCTTAATCTAGGAAGAGAGCCTAAAAAAAAAAAATGTGAAAAATCAAAGAGGCACCCATCTATACACAGGGTTCATTTTAGCCTTGGTCCACACAATACCTCCATATGTCAGCCTGAGGAATCCTGTACAACTGAATTGAGAGCAAGTGCTCACTTAGCTAACCTTAAGAAGAGCCAATCCACTAGGCCTAAAATCTCAACCACAGCCGCTCACCTTATGGCAGCTATTAGACATGTAGGCATAATTTATCACTGAAAGAACCAGCTGTGATCTATGCTGCATACTTGAAATTCCAGCTTCACTAAGTGTCAATCCGAGTCATAATAAATAGGCCCTGTGTGCTGGAAGCTTTTGACTTGATGTCATAAGAATATCACTTAATCCTGGAAGAGGTTTTCCAATAAACCACAGTAGCTCCCTGCCCTTCACAAAATTAAAACACACATGCACAAAATTCATTAATGTGCATGAAGAGTTTTCCACTGTAAGAAACACCTTTGTTTGCAAACACAGAAGTGACAATCACCAAGCTGGAGAGCATGATATGAAGCACATCACATAAATTACTAGCAAGAACAGCATGTAACCAGGGCGAGGAGGAGGAAAGGCATGTCCACACTGTGGAAATAAATCCAAACTCTGGCACATATTACAAAAGATGGTTCCCCAAAGGCTGACCAAACTGTTCTTCTAAGGGGGAAAATGTATCTATTAGAGAGCCTAAATGGAAATCCCTGGAGAGGCAGATAGAGATTCAGGGCAGTAATTGGCTAGATGATCCCAAACACTGCATCTGAGCTAAGGGCACAAGGGTAAATGAGGAGCTGCAGCTTCCACACACAACCCAAGCTCCTGGGTGGTCTGATGCTTTGAAGCACCTCTTCACATTTTCAGTTGATGAAAGGTTTATAAGGAACCTTTATCCCTCTAAATAACCCTAACCCTGCAAACACACGAGTCACATTGGCGATGTGGCTCGCGCCCTTCATTTACCTTGTTAGCAGCTGGAGCCTTGATGTGTGGCCTTTGCTCACAAGACTCGTCCTACCTAAAGTGCCCCTGCCCTTCCTCTCTGAGGACCAGTATCCTTCTCCTCTGTTGTGGGTCTGCCAGGCTTAGCATCACCCTCGTCCCTGGGCCTAATCATACTTTAATTCTTTTGATGACAATGAGACAGAATTTGACAATGTGAAGAGACCACTCAAAGGTCTATGACCTTTCCTAGGACCTCAGTTCCCTTCTAAAGGACTCTAGTAAGAGCCCAACCTCTTCCCATATTGCCACCCAGCCTCTTGCCCAGCAGTGAGAAGTTTAATCATCCAAATGGTCCTGGCCTGGAGCTGGCCTTCTTCACTCAGTAACTGAGACGGACGACAATGAGGGCTTCCCTGCAGCCCAGAATGGGGTCCCTGAAGAGGATGGAGAGGTCAGAGCCAGCAAACAGAAGGGATGCTCTTTATTTTCTCTGGGACAGAATTAATGAAAACCTATTCCAGTGGGCCCTTAATATCCACAGGCTCCACATCCATGGATTCAATCGATCTCAGGTGGAAAATATTAGGGGGAAAAATATCTGTATCTGCACTAAACACATGCAGAACTTGTTCTTGTTGTTATTTCTTAAATACAGTATGACAGCTATTTATATGACATTTACATTGTATTAGGTATTATGAGTGAGAAATGATTTAAAGTATAGGGGAGGATATGTGTATGTTACATGCAAATACTATGCCATTTTATATGAGGGATTTGAGCATCTGCAGATTTTGGTACCCACAGGAGGTTGAGGAGTCCTGGAATCAACCCCCACTCCCAGATATGGAGAGCTAGCTTCATAACATCCTTTACATTATCTGTAGAATGACCATTAGGTTGTGTTTGCGTCCCACAATCTTGGTTTTTATCTACTGTCCCCGAATTATTTACTTGTAATGCATTCTCAAAGTGTTCCACTTTGGAATATAAATTATAATTGTCAGCCTACTTATTCAGGATACCAAGGGCAAGTTCCTCTTTGGCTCCATGCAAGGTAACATATGTTCCAAGTCAAGGGGCTTTAAGCAGAACAGTGGAGATTAAGCAATGTTTCTCATTCTCCTTTCATCAGATATCAAGTTTATCTTTTGCTAAAGGGTACAGCAACCTTGCATATCTTGCTGGAGAAAATTAGTCATAATCTTTAAGTTCCATCTGTTCTCATTAAAAGGAAAATTCTTTATATGACTATCAGACAGGATCCCAAGAGGAATAGGATAATTCAAAGAGAGTTCATGTTTAATAGATGTAAAGACCACAAAGAATAGTACAGAAACCTGATGTTCAGTGTTTGACCAAGCTGTTCCCATACCAGGCCAAAGGAAGGAAGGAAGAGAAAGAAGAACCAGAGCAACATGAGATTGGCATGTTCCAAGTGAGGAGCCCATGGTGGCTGGACTGGAAGGGAACAAGAGGAGAGGGCTGGAGGTGAGACCACAAGTTTGAGAGGGAAGGCAGATCATGGAGGGTCTTGAGTTTTTTGGTGGTGGTGGTGTTTTTTTTTTTTGTTTTTTTTTTTTTTTTGTACCAGGAATTTAACTCAGGGCTATTCGACCACTGAGCCACATCCCCAGTCCTATTTTGTATTTTATTTAGAGATAGGTTCTTACTGAGTTGCTTAGTGCCTCACTTTTGCTGAGGCTGGCTTTGAATTCCAGATCCTCTTGCCTCAGCCTCCTGAGCCACTGGGATTACAGGCATGCACCACCACACACAGAGGGTCTTGGATTTTATACCAAGTAAAATGAGAAATAATTTAATGGTTTTCAGCAGAAAGACTATGCTCTTAAAATATCACCCTATTAGTGTATGGAGTTGGACTAGGAAGGCAAGGGAATGAGAAGGAAGGAAACCACTGCAGCAACCTATGAAACAGGCAGGCAGTTTGGACTAGGATGATGGGCAGAAGGCAGTGAAGAGCAGTCAGATTCTGAACATAACACTGACAGAATTTGAGTATTGATTAGATAGAAGCCATGAGAGAAAGAAAAGAGTGACAGATGAGGCCTAGGGTTTTGACCTGAGCAACTGAAAGATTGAAGTAGACACTTAGCAAGAGAGAAGAGAATGAGAGAGAAGCAGGTTTGGAAAGGAAGGTCAAGAATCTGTTTTGAACATGCTAAGTTAGATCTGCCTTCTGCAAGTTTAAGAGGGACGTCCAGCAGACTTCTAGGACATAGTGTGGAGTCTAGTGGGACATCCAGTAGGCCGTTTGACACACTGTGGCATTCAGAGGAGAGGCTGGGAGTCATCTGCACGGAGGTGGTATTTTTGAGACACAGGACAAGATGTGGGGTCCCACAAAGAAGAGGGCTCAGGACTGAGCCCAGAATCAATAACATACTGTGCTGTCCCGCCCAGACTTCACATTTGCAGTTTAACGTGGACTTTATGCAAATGGTGCCTCTTTTTCTCCTTGGTCATCAGCAGAAGGAGAGTTCGCTGCTAGAATGTCAACGAGCCTTGCCTTACTATTTAGGGTAGCTGCACTTCTTCTATGGACCGTTCATCACCCTCAGAAGCAGCCAGAGGCCATTCACTGAAGCCACGCCGGCAGAGGCTATGGTGAAGGGGCCAGAGAAGGGGGAGTGGGTTAAAACAGAGGGGAGGAGAACACAGAATGCTACCATTCTTGGGTGGTGAGAAGAGAGCCAGAGGTGGCTCACAAGGCCATCCTGAAATAGAATGGAGAGCACAGCAGAGGTAAACCAACAATGAAGAACATTTTAATGGGAGGCAGGGGGCAGGGCCAGTACCCAGGTGGCAATTATGTCCTTGAGGCCATAAACAACAGCAACTGGCTTTGAGTAGAATACAGGGCTCAGAGTTTACAGACATTGCAGGGTTGAATCCTTCTTGGTAGCCAAGGACAGAGTGAGGACAGCAGGCCTGACACTGGGCTGAGGGAGCTGGGGAGCAGGCTGGAAAACCCCTTTCAGGTTATCTGACTTCTGGGAGACTTGACTTTCTTTCCACTATGAATTGGAAGTGATGAAAGGAATCACCTTTACAGGGAAGGGTTTTCAGAAATAACTTATGGGAATTATTTCCCAAGTAAAAATAGCACCACCACATTGAGTTTTAGACAGTTAAAAATAGTACCCCATTGTGATGAACTCAAGGAAGTTGCCAATTATTTTAATGAAATCAAATGGTGCTAAAATTAACACATTGCAAGAAAAAAAAAAAACAGGTTTTAGGATGAGCGAACTGGAGAAGAAAGAGCACCCACCTCCAGCTTTTATGCTTCATAAATCCACAAGCAAAATGAACTGAGCCCAGCAGGAGGAAAGAAACGTCATGGATGCACAAACACACATATTCTACCCTTCCTCTGATTAGATGCAAGGCTTTTGGAGTATGTGGGATTTTGTTTAATTAATTAGTTGAAATACGAGATGACATGAAATTAGATGGTTATTTCTGCTAGGCAAAGAGTAAGAGTTACAGAAGAAAAACCACTTCTATTAGGAAAGCAAACCTAATAAGAATAGTCAGTTATCTTCTCTTACCCACAACACTGGAAGCACACAATCAATTTCTTTTTATTATTGGAGTGACTATAATATGGGCAATCATTCTACCAAATTATTATTACACATAATTGACTGAAGCCAGACCAACAAAGCCCTGTTCACAGAGTATAATGCAATGACTCTAAGCAATAATTTTGGAAGCAGGCAGAGATATAGGTCCATATCCCAGCTCTACAAATTTCCAGCTGTGTCACCTTGGGCAAGTTACTTTGCCTCTCTGTTCCTCTGGTCTCCTCTTTTATGAAATGAAACTACAACTCCTGTCTCCTAGGGTTATGAGTACTGAGTGTGATGACACATGAAGAACTGAGCACACACTGACAGGTGCCTGCAACCATGAACATTCAGAGACTAGACTGTCCAGAACATGGATGTAATGTTGGCATCTAGGAAGCTTTCTCATAACGGTACTTATGATTGGATTGAAATGATAAAGACAAGCAAGAGACACCAAAAAGCAGTACAGCCACCCACAGCCTTCTCCAGTAAGTTCAGGTTTCTAATAAGCATTTATGAAAGCATCAAAGGATATGGAACGAGAGCAAGCTGTTTGTAGAAGCATTAACCTAGTGCTTAGAAAAACATACAAAATGAGCTGAGATTTGTGAGTAAAAAGCTATAAAGACAACAAAAATAATTTTTTCTAATTATCTCTTTGAAAGAAAGTAGTACAGGTTGAACATCCCTAATCCAGAAATCCAAAATTCAAACTGTTCCTTGACTTTTATCTAAAACATTTTTGGAAAATTTCAGAGTTTCAGATTAGAGATGCTCAACTGGTAAATTTATGCAAATATTCAAAAATCCAAAAACTTCAAAATCTGAAACTCTCCTAGTCCTAAGTATTTTGGACTCATTGAGTATCCCTTATCTCAATGAGTATGCTAAGACACTATTGATAAGTTGTTGTTTTTTTTTTAAACTAATTTGAGCCATAACATAATTGGTGACAGAGTTCTCTGTAGGGTCTCTGGAAGTCTTCATCAGAAACCACAAAAAATCCAAGAGATGAACTTGATTAGTTTTGAAAGTTGTTTAGATGCACCTTTGTAGCATCTTGTGGTCTCTTTGAGACGCCAGTCCTCTGCACTCATAGGATTCATTCATTTCTTCATCCATTATTTATTGGGAGCCTTTTATGGGCATTCTTCTAGGCTCTGGAGATGCTGATATGAAATAGACAAGGTAGTTGCCCTCAGAGTTCTTTATAGTTGGGTAGAAAATGAATGAATATGAAAGTCAGGGGTGGCTGGGGTTGTGGCTCAGTGCTAGAGCGCTTGCCTAGCATGGGTGAGGCACTGGGTTCGATTCTCAGCACTACATGTAAGTCAATCAATAAATAAAATAAAGGTTCATCAACAAGTAAAAAAATTTTTTTTTTAAATCAGGGGTGATAAAAGTTTTTGAAAGGGATTTGGGGACAGAGCAGGATTTCCTTACATTATCTTCCCTTTGTGAAGTAATAGTGTCTATATACCACAGTGGGGGAAAGGGATGCAGTAAGTCATGAGTGGAGGTTACAGGCTGGAGTATCCAGCCTCCCCAGATTCCCTGTGAACTGAAAGTAACCAACACCCTCAGCGTTTCCATAGGTCTTTCTCCAGTAGGTCCCTGTGAAGCTAATGTAATTGATGCTGTAATTAAAACTTGCCATTTTGAAATTTCAAAGATGGGATGATAATAAAAAATGAAAATAAGAACTGGAAAACTGAGCTTAACAATAATAGTTGGAATAATTTGTCTTCAATGTCTTAAGGGAGTGCAAGGCCCTTCTGGCCTAAAACAGCCCTGGTGGCACCTGTTTCCTTTTCTGCTGACAGGGGAAAAGCATGCATAGCCAGCAAAAGGATTTATGTACTATAATGTATGTAGCCAAGATATAAGAATACTTTGCTCAATGTTTAACAAAATCATTATATTGGAGAATCCATTCACCATTTTGTTATAAATTATGCATGGATTGGTATTGGCAGATTCAGCAAATACAGTTTATCAAGTTAAATTTAAATTTCAGATAAGCAACAAATAATTTTTAGTATATGTCCCATGCAGTATTTGGCAAAAGTCATTTTTCATGATAGCAGACCTGATGCTAGGAAGGAAGATACTCTTTTAACTTGGCAAAGAACACAAGTTCTGGTTGACATTTTGCCCCTCGTTTCTGAAGAACGCACCCATCATTGATCACTCTCATTGATCTACTCCAGTGGTTTTCAAACACATACACAAAATCCTTTAGGGAACAAATTCTGATGTAGAATCCTAATATACAGTGCAGAGGTTTTTTTGTTTTGTTTTGTTTTCTTTTGTTTCTCAAAGAGAAATGTCCTCTGGTTGAATGGAGAAGTAAAGAGTAGGGTGGAAGAAGATGGAGAGTCTATATTTTTGCCCACTGGTTTATCTACCATCTTTGCCCTTGGTAGTACCCCCAGAGGATCTACTTAGAACAAAAGAATTCTATAGACAGACATAAAGCATCAATCACCCACACCACTTCTTCCCTGATAAGGGATGCCCAGATCAACGTGATGTGTTCCATACATCTCCTTACCCAGGCTTTCTTCTCACTGCAGACAATATCATCCAACTCCCTAAAGAAACCTGAAGGTCTCTTTGACTCATTTCAGTTCTTCTTTTACTGTGCCCAATCTCCCTCCACAGCCTGCTGTGTTTTCTTTTGCCATGGTGAGGTGAAATGAGCAGCTAACAGCAGACAAAGTCACCCCAACAGTTCATCTACATAAGCACAATAATCTAGGAACTGAAATGAACTTCTAGACTCTTTGCTAAATTTTCCAGTTATCATCTAGATATTTATAACTCTCACATAGACATGGCCAACGTGCTTCCCACTTCAGCCTTTTCTCTCAGGGGGTTCAGAAGATGTTTTCATCAGTGGGGACAAGAAGGAATGCTATGACACAGAAGTATCTTTCTTCACCTCATTGCTATGACTATTTGCAAGGACAACGTGCCATCTTCTGCTGTCCTAAGTCCATCTGCAATGTGAGCGTGTTCTTGGACATTATTTATATGTTAACCCAAATCCTTGTTATTCTCATCCACCACAGGGTATTTTTAACATGCTTCTCCATGGTTCTTGTTTGGGAGTATCATGATGATTTTGCCCCCAACCCATTTGCCATGAAAGACCTTTTATTTTGGAAGGACCATAGATTAATTCTCAGAGCATATGGAGGGCATCCTTGACCAGCTCAAAAAAAAAAAAAAAAAACCTTCAGACCACTACTGGAGAAGACTATTTTTCACCTATGAACATGAACCTGTTCAATTTGCTCATGAAAATTATTCATGGTGGGCTGGGAATGTGGCTCAGTAGTTACAGCACCTGCTTAGTTAGCATGCCCAAGACCCTGGGTCCTTTCGCCAGCTCCAAAAAAGTTATTCTACTAAAACTAATAAGTGAATTTAGAAAAGTCACAGGATTCAAGATCAATATGCAAAAATCAATTGTATTTATATATACTAGGAACAAAGGATCACAAATTGAGAAACAAAGTACCATATGCAATGCCATCCAAAAAAAAAAACTACTTAAGGAAAATTCTGACAAAAGATTGTGCAAGACCTGCACAGAAAATGATAAAACACTGATGATACCAATTTTAAAAGACCTAAATAAAAAACATGTTCATGAGTTGGAGGAGTCAATAATGTTAAGATGCTAATGCTCTCCAGATTGATTGAGTCAATGCAATGCCAATCAAAACACCAGTAATTAGCAAACTGGTTCTAAAGTGCACATGAACATTTCAGGAACAGTCAAAACAATCTGACCAAAAAAAGTGTTGGAGAACAGCACCTAATTTAAGGACTTATTATAAAACTATAATAATCAAGCACTGTAGTATTGGTGTAAAGAAAGACAAACGGATCAATGGAACATAATGAAGAGTCCAGGAATGAACTCATAAACATATGGATTTTTTTTCTATATGTGAGAAAGCAATTCAGTGGAGAAAGGAGTCTTTTCAATAAATGATTCTGGAACAAATTAATAACCATATACAAGGAGGTGGAGTGAGAAGTGAAGATCTTTAATCATACTTCATACTATAGACAATAACTCAAAATGGTTCATAGACCTAAAAGTCCATGAAAATAAAGTTTAAAAAAACCTTCTTGTAGGAAACATGATAAAAATCTTCCTGATGCTGGGTTATACAAAGACTTAGATGTGACACCAAAGCACAATCCATAAAAGACAAAAATCAATAAATAGGACATCATCAACATTAAAAACATCTGCTCTCTGAAAGACTGTTAAAGACAAAACACAGACTGAAAAAACATTTTAAAATTTGTTAAAGGAAATGTATCCAGAATATGTAAAGAACTCAAAATAAAAAAAAATTATAAGTAGCTCAATGAAATGTGGACAGAAAAATCAGACACTTCACCAGAGGAAATATATGGGTGGCAAATAAGCACATATTCAATGTCATTAATTATTGTGGAGTAAAAATGAGATGCTACTTCCTACCTATTCAAAGAGTTGATACCAAAAACATTGAGCATAACAAATTGGAAAGGAAATGGAACTAATAGAACATTTATATACTTCAAGTGTGAATGTAAAATGGTACAATCACTTTGGAAAACATTTTAGCAATTCTTAAATAATTAAACATATACCTACCATATGATAAATCCATTAGATTCACCAATATTTATTCAACATAACTAAAAGCCTATGTCCATACAAAGCCATGATAATGAACCTTCATATAGCTTTGTTGTAGCCGTCAAAAAACTGTAAGCAACTCAAATATCAACAGATGAATAAACATTCTGTGGAGTATTATGTAGCAGTAAAAATGGATAAACTATTGATACACAAAAATACATGACAATTTCACAATAATTATTCTAAATAAAAGGAGAGATCCCCCACCAATAAAGGAAGAACATATGCCATGGGGTTCCATTTACATAAAAATCTAGAGAATACTAACTAATCTATAATGACAGAGCAGATCGGTAGTTGCCTGAGGACAGTGAAATGAAGGAATTGAAGAGATTTAAGCTTTGGGGATGCTGGATTCACCCCTCATCCTCATTGTGATGATGGTTTCAAGGGTGCTTGTTTGTCAAAATGCATCAAACCATACACTTTAAATTTGTGCAGTATGTTGTACATCGAATTATACTTTGACAAACCTGTTCAAATACAACAAAGGTAAACATAACTATTTGAGGAGAGTTTGTCATATTTAGTCTAGTCTTTGCACAGTAAACAACTATTTGACAACCAAGAATTAAATGACAATAGTCGATCTTTAGTGAAACTGTGGAATAGCATCAAACAGAACCCAATTCATTATAGCAGTGAGTCATCCCCAAAACTTATTTATCTTCCACAGATGCCCAGAGCTGCCCCCAAGCACCCTCTTCTTTAAATTTCCCCAAGCCCTCCGTTCCTCCACCCTACCCAAGAATCTGTGGTCCTGTTTCACCTCTTCCCCAGCACCCCACCCCCCCATGTCTTCTCCAGCTGCTATGCCACTCCCTGGCCTAGTGCTTTCATTTCTTTTCAATTCCAATCTTCTAACCCTAACTCAGCATTTTCCCATTCATTATCTTAAGCAGCATAAATAAAACCCCAGAAGCCAAAAAGTAAAAATAATCTTCCTAGCAAGCAGGATGAATAGGGGTGAAGAGCAATGCTCAGACCTCAATAATTTTTTTAACCCTAACAGCTGGGTGGTAGAAGCAAATGTCTTCTTTTAAATAGACAGTCTGATCCCAGATCCTGGTCCCTCCTCATTTTTTCCCTTATGCAGAGACTTGTGTCCACTCCAGTCTTCCGATTTTGACTCTAAATTGCATCCTTGTGCCTGAAATACATCTTCTCCCTAATTCACCCTTTGCCTTTCCTGTCAATGTGCACCCCTGTCCCAAGCCACCAGAAGAAAAACTGCCTGTTTTGTCTTTTAAATAACTCTTTCACAAGTATCTTTTTGGCTATATTATAGATGATGCAAATGCTTCATCAATTTATAGTTTATTTGCTAAATGTTTGTCCATTTGTCTGCAGAAAATTAATACAATTAACCTGTCTGCCTTCCGCATTGCTCTTGTAGACGACTATGAAGTCCTAGATGGCCAGGGATCCAGTTGTTCCGTCACATGCTCCAGGCCCATTAGCATGGTGGCCAGGCTTGCTGGACGTGCCAGGACCTTTCACTGCTCTACTTGCTCCCCCCACATGTTCCCCACATGCACAGCTTCATGCTCCCATGTGATCAAACCACTTACAGTCCCCATCCTCACATTACCAGCAGGCACCACCCACTTTCATGTTCCTGGGTTACCCTCCACATAAAGCAGAGGTCAGCAGACTTTTTCTGTAAAGGACTAGACAACAATGTTTCAGGCTTCGTGGGTCATGTGTCCCAACTATCCAATTCTGCTACTAGAGCACAATTGCAACCATAAATCATACATAAATAAATATGGCTATGTTCCAATAAAGTCAAAAACAAACCATAGACCAGATTTGGTCCTTGGGCCATCATTTGCCAGGCCCTGACCCACAGCATACTCCCTTCCAATTTCTGGCTGGCTCCCCCAGCTTCCTAGAAGACTCAGCCCTTCTCAAGAGTGTTGTTCTCTCCCATCCCTGGGTATGGGCACCCTTTCTTTGTTCTCCTATAGCACAGATGTGAGATATAATTTGTAGAGGTGGGAAAGGCTTCTCCCCAAAGCTTCGTGTCTCCTTCTACATGGAGGAAGTTCTGTGGTCATAACCAATGGCCTCCCTCCACTGCCACTTACTCCTCCTCATGGGAGAAGGAACAACCTGTAGTAGGCTAGCTCCTTCTCTCATTCATGGCAGCAAACTGCCGCACAGAACATGCATCCCTCTGTTCTCCCATGCAGTAAGGGCCACACTCCACCACCACTGGGAGAGGCCTGCCGGTGTCTAGGTGCATGTGTCTGCCTCAGTCCAGAGCTGCCTACCAGCTTAATCATTAGCAGTGGTGATATTTTTATCTGTATCTGACTTCTTGATTGTCTCTTAATTGGTTCAGAACTCAAGAGGGAAACAGGGATCTAGGTATTAGGCCCCAACAAACCCTAATGAACACTACTAGACAGCTTCAGCATGATGCTCAGAAATTTTTTCTGTATCTTCTTTTGTTTCAGTTCATTGATTCTCAGGGTGGACCTCAGTCATCTGGAGAGTCCTTCCAATTGCTGTGAACAGAAATGCAAATCTTCCTTTCATACTGACAGTAAAAGTCATACATTCCATTAGCTTTTATCTTACACACAATCTAGTGTTACTTATTAAACCTGTTAAGTGAATTAGTAATAGTTTCTAAGTTGAAAGAATTAATAAATTTTACTGAATCTTTAATTCAGCTTCTTGGAAATCCTGAAAAACTTGTATTAAGCATGAGCATATAGGATAGAAATTTCAGTCGTTTTCAGGAAAGACAATTTCTGAATAGTGTATCATTGACGCTGTCTTCAGTTCATCATGATTTTCCACTACTCTAGTCAAAAATACTCCACATGTTCTCAGTAGAAAGTAACTCAGTGATAGCCAAGAATTGAAAATTCTAAAGTATTTGAAATGACCCAGCAGTCGAGTTCTGCATAATACCAAAAGAAATAAGTAGAAAAGTCCGTCAGAAGGCATGTATGAGAATGTTTATCACTAATAAAAAAAAAAAAAAACTATAATAGAAGACCAGTAGAGTAGAGAAAAGGGAACAGGGAGAGAGGAGGGGAGGGAAAGAGGAAGTACTGAGGAATAAATTGGAGCAAATTATATTCCATGCTTGTATAATTATGTCAAAATGAACCCCAATAACTATAATGCACTAATAAAAATAGTTCATTTAACCAAAGTAATAAACTTAAAAAAGAATGTTCATAACAGCTTATTTATAATAGCTAAAAATTAGGAAGAACCCAAATATCCATCATAAGAATAAATAAATGATGGCTTATTGAAGGGACTATTAACACAGCAATGAAAAAGAACTACTTTTTGTGCAGTACTGGGAAACTATTTTTATATAATCTTATTTGAAATAACGTGGATAATGTTGAGCAAAAGGCAGCAGATATAAAAGATAACATTCTTTGATTCTAGTTATATGAATATTCAACTTATGTGAATTTCTATGAAGTATATTAGTTATAGAAAAAACTAATTCGTAGATATAAAAGTCAATAGATTGGTTTTCTCTGTTGGGAGAATGTGAAGGGGCCTGAAAGCGCCTCTTGAGTTATGGGAAATGGCCTCAATCTTAATTTGGATGACAATTCACCCATGTGCATTTGTGTTTCTACACCCATTGAACTGCAGTTAGGTTTCATGCACTTAATAGTATATGTACATTTATATATATATATATATATATATATAGAGAGAGAGAGAGAGAGAGAGAGAGAGAGAGAATCATTTCTGTCTACTGACATTTAGCCAGGTCCTGGAGATATACTGATGAAAAGATGGGCCTGGTCCTTCCCTGCAGGTCAGTGTGTTCCCAGTGCCAGCTCTGTACCTGTGCTCAATAAGTAGTTGGTGACCTGAGTTGAGCTCTCCTTTTTCACAGTCACCATTTAAACTTTTTTTAGAAAAAGACTATTGCTGATGTTCATGGCAACAGTGGTGCTTCATACTTCTTTGATAAACATGTTTTGTTTCATTTTAGTCTTTTTCAATCCAAGGTCATTGTGATGCTTCATTATGGAAAAATCCCTGAACCTTCTCCTCCCTGCAGCAAAAATGCTGTATATACTTTTACCCTGCAGATTTCAGAATTGATCTCTGTGCTGCTAGTATTCTCTCTATCCCACAGGGTTGTGTGCTAAAATCCAGGGCAATGAACACACCTATGAAAAATGATGCTTTCGAAACTGCCTCATGGTGCAGTAAATTTGAAAGTACTTTTAATAATAATAAGGATCAACATTGACTTTAATGGTCTTCAAACCCATCACGTAATTTCATTAGCCACCCAGCACAGATGCAAGTGGGGTGATGTCATACTTCTTCCCCTTGCTCTGAAACCTGAGTTAGGCGCCAGAGATGGAAACCAGTTTTGCAGACTCTAATCAGATTAAAGCTTCTGGCAGCCACTGATCAATAGGTGGTAGGTGGAGGAATCCTGAAATGCACACATCCCTCTCTGCCCCTGGATGGGCATGGCCTCGCTCAAGTGGCCCACCACTCAGGTGGGGAAGTTAAGATGTGCCCCAAGGCACCGTGTTATTTGTCACTCTCCGCAGGTCTCAAGTCCACAGGGGAGAGAAGGATCACCACTTGTACTGCAGCCTCAAATATTGCTCTCTTATCTTTCCCAATGGGAACCTCAAACTGCTCAATAACCGTCACAGGGCAACTAGAAGTTTTGAGGTTGGGCTTTGGAGTCAAGCACAGCCTGATGTACAGCTTAGCTCTTCCATTGCTTAAATAATCTTGAGCAAGGTACCCACCTCTCAGATTCAGTTTCCTCATCTAGAAAGTGGAGATAAACAACACCAACCTCATACAGTTGTAGTGAGGATAAAGAGAGTTCATGCGTGTATAGGCTTATGATAGTTCTGACCCATATGGACCTATCTGTATGCTCAACAATTAATAGCCATCAGTGAAAAGAGATAAGCTATAACTAGAGGCCACAAATTTTCATTACAATCCTTAAAACTCAGAAGTATCCCCTCATGTGGGTTATCTTACTCCCCTCAACTTTCCCACCTCTTAACTTAGCACAAACAACAAGCCAGTGCCTACATGTGCTTGCAACCTTCAGGGTGCTTTAACAAGAATTTCAATAACATGGCAAAAGACAATGACCTCATCATCCCAAAGTTGCCATCGTGAAAAATCAATGCTACTTTAAAAGCCTGACAATCAATCAAGGTCTAGTCAGATATCTGTAGAAGTCAAACAGACCCATATAAAAAAACGGATTCACCTAGGGATCTCATTAAAGTGCTGCAGCAGTATTTCCCTGATGTCAGCTGGGAGTTTTCTTTCTTTTTTTTTTTTCCTTCCTCTTCTTTTTTTTCACATATGGAATCCCAGTGAGATCAGGGCTATATGTCTCCCTCGCAGCTGGCTTAGGAGCACTTTTATTGGCTGGATGTTCTCACTGGCATTACCGGTGCAAACGGTCATTCATACATCAGTGTTATTCTACCCTCCCGTGGAGATGAGGACTTTTTCCCACCAAAAGCACATGCTGCTTAGTCCAAAGTAAGCTCTTGAAAGAGTAATAAACACGTTTTATTTTTATTGCTTACACATAGAACCGTAGGGGTTTGAAAGAGCATAATTTTAAGATAATGCATTTCTAGTCTATGAGCCTTTTTCTAAAGCCTCATAACTCAAACATTAATGCAAGATAGCTTTCCCTCTCTGAGCTCAGGTCTTTTTAAGAAATAGAACCTACTGTGGATCAATCATCCTTTGAGGCACTAGAGATACAAAGATGGGTAAGGTGTGAGCTGCCTTTCTGCAGCATCTGGGTCACCAGCAAGCACAGATACCCCCAACTCCTAACTCAGTCCCTGAAAATAGACCCGTAGGATGAAACAGGATGTAACGCACACCACTGAGCAAACTCTTTTTTGCTTCTAGCAGTGAAAAACTAAATCTGCTAGACTCTGGATTATCCACTCCAGAACAATCAACCTAGAGTGAAAATTCAAAACAGTATGAAACATTGGATGAACAAGGATCACTGTTCTCAACAGCACTGGTGATGCTTCACTTAGAAACTCAATGCTGAGCCTACTCCCTACCCACATGTGTGGACAAAGAGGTGAGTTTACACATCATCGACTGTCCTCAAGCCATGCAGTGACCTCTGCCATGCCTTCAGTTAATCTCCCTATGTATCTGTGAGTATGCTTACCTCCCTTCTAGAGGTGTTGTTAGGAGTAAATGAAACACTCTATTTTAGAAGTGTCTAGAAAGACATGTGGGTTTTTTTGTTTTATTTTTAAAAATTTAAACACCTGCATTATATTAGGCCACACTGAATAACATCTTTAAGAAAACTCAGTTCCAGGATTCCAAAAAGAGTGTGACCACAGATGACATGTATGTCCCTGTCTAGCTTTTGGTTTATCTTGCCTTGAAGCAGAAGAATCAGCGAAGAAAGATCTAAGTTTAGCTACTAACACTAGAAGGTCACTGGAGTAAACTTGACAAAAGATCTAGAAATCAATCCAACAACAACAACAAAAAAAGACGATGACAGGAATATCAGTAATCCCAACAACTGTAAACAGGCTATGTTCCCTCTCTAAAACATTAGAACTTTCAGACTGATTTTTTTAAATAGTGAGCTATCCTATATGCCTATTTATAAGAGACACATTATTTACAAGAGATAAATAACACAGAAAGGGTTGTAAGCTGCCAGATGTTCAAAGATAGACCAGATCTGAGAGTCTCAGCCTGCCAAGGTGATGACAGTGGGTGGTGGGGCTGTGGGGAGATGATTGGAGTGTGAGGGTAGAGCTCTCATGAATGGATGAGTGCCTATAAAAGGCCCGCAGGCATCAAGCCTTTGTCTCACACCCACACGAAACCCAACTCAAAGTGGATCAAAGACTTAGGCACTAGAACAGAGACCCCGCACCTACTGGAAGAAAATATAGGCCCAAATATTCATCATGTCAGCCTAGGATCTGACTTCCTTAACAAGACCCCTATGGTGCAAAAAGTAAAATCAATAAATAGGATGGATTCAAATTAAAGAGTTTCTTCTCAGAAAAAGAATCAATAACGTGAAGAGAGAGCCTACAGATTGGGAGAAAATCTTTACCACATGTACCTCTGATAAAGCATTAATCTCTAGGATATATAAAGAACTCAGAAAAATTAACACCAAAAGAATAACCCAATCAATAAATGGGCTAAGGAACTGAACAGACACTTCACAGAAGAAGATATACAATCAATCAATAAATACATGAAAAAATGTTCAACATCTCTAGCAATTAGAGAAATGCAAATCAAAACTCCAATTGGAATGTCAATTATCAAGAATACAAGCAACAATAAATGTTGACAAGGATATGGGGGGAAAGGTACACTCATACATTGCTGGTAGGAATACAAAATGGTACAACCATTATGGAAAGCAGTGTGGAGATTGCTCAGAAAACTTGGAATGGAACCAACATTTGACTCAGCTATCCCACTCCTGGGTTTATACCCAAAGGACTTAAAATCAGCATACTACAGTGATGTAGCCACATCAATGTTAACAGCAGCTCAACTCACAATAGTCAAACTATGGAAACATCCTAAGTGTCCTAATGGGGTATATATACATAAAATAGAATATTACTCAGCTTTAAAGAAGAATGAAATTGTAGCTTTTGCTGGTAAATGGATGGAGATGGAGAATATCATGATAAGCCAAATAAGCCAAACCCCAAAAACCAAAGACTGAATGTTTTCTATGATATACAGATGCTAATTCACAATAAGAGGGTGAGAGGCAAGAATAGTTACTTTTTGTTAGGTAGAGGGGAGTGAAGAGAGGAGAAGGGGTATGGAGGTAGGAAGGATAGTAGAATGAAACAGACATCACCTTATGACATACATGACTGCATGACCAATGCTACAATATGTAAAATCAGAAAAATGAGAAATTATACTCCATTTATGTATGACTTAGCAAAATGCATAAATGCATTCTACTGTCATGTATAAGTAATTAGAATAAGTTTTGAAAAATATTTTTAAAAGGCCTAAAGAGCTCATTTTGCCCCTTCTCTCCTGTGAAGACACAAAAAAAAGAGAGTTGTCCATGAACAGTAAACAGGCCCTCGTCAGACACCAAGTCTGCCAGTACCTTGATCTTGAACTTCCCAGTCTCCAGAACCATGAGAAATAAATTTCCATTGTTTATAAGCCACCAAGTGTCCTCAACACAAAAAATGATAAGTATGTGAGGTGATGCATATGTCAGTTATCTAAATCTCACCATTCTGCTGTGTATACATATTTCAAAACCTCACTGTACACAATACATAAGATTTTTCCTTATTAATTATAATAAAAATTAAATAAAAGTCACCCAATTTATAACCCAATTGGGCCTCCACATTTGTGAGTTCCACATCTGTAAGGAAAACCAGGAGGAGATTAAATGTTTCTCATAAGAGTTGAGCACAACATCCACAGACTCACAGCTCAGCCAGGGACTGAAACTTTTTGGAAAAAATTGTATCCGTAGTGAACATGTACCAGCTTTTTTTCCCTGTCATTATTTCCTAAATAATACAATATAACAATTATTTACATAGCATTTATTTTTATAAGCAATTACTTATAAGATGATTTTAAAATTATGGAAGAATGAATGTAGGTTATATGTAAAAACTATACCTTTTTTATGTAAGAGATATGAGCATCCACAGATTTTTATATCCTGGAGGGTCCTGGAACCAATTCCCCATAGACACTACAGGTTAAATGTATTTTATTATAGCGGCTCAATGGACTAAGACAGCCAGCAAATACAAGTAAAAAGAAAACAACGTAGCAATATTAATATAGAGAATTCAAGGCAAAAAGCTCTATATGGATACATTTTTTACTGTCATGTATAACTAAAAAGAACAAATAAGAAATTAAGGAAAACAAAGCTCTAAATGGGACAGAGAAAGCTGTCTTATATTCACGCGCAGTGGATTTCATCAAAATATATGGCAACTCTCTCACTTTGCATATCATGGCAGCAGATACATAAAGAGTAATAAAGTACTCACCATGTGTCAGACACAGTTTTGCATCGACTCATGTAATCCTCCCAAGAACCCTATAAACTAGATGATGTGATTTTACAGTGGAGGAAACATTCAAGGCCTGTCAGCTCCAAGGGTGGAGCCCATATTCAAACCAAGCAGACTGGGCCAGTATCGGTGCTCTTTTTTACTGTCCACTCTCCAAAAAATAAAGAGAAGTATTAGAAGTGGAAAAAAACAATTGTCAAACCAATAGGTGTAGGGGAAAAGGTTAACAAATAATTTCCAAAATGTGCTATATCAAAATGATGAAAAATAAACATATAAAATATGTAATTAACAAATATTATAAACTTGACTTCAGAGCAAATCATGATCTCGCTAAAAAGGAGAGAGGCCATATTCTTTTCAAATGTCTGTAGAATTTTTATTTAAATTTTATGTAGAGAAAAATCATTTAATAGGCCACAAAAAAAGTTTCAGTAAGTTTCTAAAAGTAGAACTCTTACAGGATCTACTCACTGGTTAAAATGAAAGTAAATCTAAAACCTCACTCTTCTAAATAACTCTTGTGTCAGAGAGAAAATAAAAATTTAATTTACAAATTATGTGGAGTACATATGTTGTATATTGAAATACTAAATGGAAAATTCTACAGGATACAGCTGAAGTTTACTTCAGAAAAATAAAATCATATTCTTAAATAAGTTTTTCCTAATTCAAGAAATGTCTAAAATAAATATTTTGGGAACATTCATCTCAGAATGTAGAAAAAGAACAATGAAAGAAGCCAAAAAAAAAAAAAAACAATGAATTTGTTTAAAATATCTAGAACTATTGAGTAAAACCAAGAGCTAGTTCTTTGAAAACAGATTAAGAGATGTTTAACAAATCTGACAAAAAGGGGAAAGATGGAGAACATTGGCAATGAAAAACTTAGTTGCAGATAAGGAAGAGACTATTTTAATAGTCTTAATAGTTTAATAATAATTATAATAGTCTTAATAGTTTTTAATAACTTATAAGTTTATGCCAATAATGTGAAACCCAAAAGAAAAACAATTTTCAAATAAACTGTTTGAATTTTAAAAAGTAAATGGAAATTAAGTAATTAGTGATATCAATACTTTAAAAAAGTTCCAGTTGTTGGCTTTATAAGGAAGCTTTATAAAGCTCTCAAGAATCACTTCGTGATGCTAGCATATAACCCTAGTATCAGAAACTGACCAAGAAAGTGAAAAAAGTAATCTATAATCCAATTTGCTTATAAATATATGTATGCAAATATCCTAAATAAAATATTAACAAATAGAACAGCATAGTAAAAGAACAACATGTTATCTATAGTTAGGATTTAATACAGGAATTCAAGGATGGGTCAACATTAGGAAAACAATCAATGTAAAACCCTAGATTCACAGATAAAAAAAAATACAAAATGACAATTTTTAATAAATGCAACTGAGAAAATTCCAAATCCTTTCTGGGTTTCCATGGGTAAACTAGGAACATAGTAAAAGTTCTCTAACACAAAACAGAACATTTTTTCCCCAAAAAATAATCACTAATAGTTTCTTTAAATGATCAATACTACCTGGAGAAAACAAAATTTAAGGGACCATTCTATATGAAAAAGAAAGACAATCACAAAAAACAATGGTTGAACTCTTATAAAATACTTTAAAAATAAATCAGGGGAGAGGAAGAAGGGAGGGAAAGAAGTACTAGGGAGTAAAATGGAACAAATTATGTTACCTGAACATATGAATGTGTCAATGATGAAACCCAATACTAGGTACACTTATAATTCACTAACAAAAAATAACTAATAACAAATAAAACAGAAAAACTAAATAAATAAAGCAGCAATTGGCTATATTTAGGTTATATATGTACTATGTGGAACAGTAAAAAAAACGGTATATTTTATGAAGAGTTCTTATAAATCAATTCTTTTTTAAAAGACAAGTAATGTCCCCTTCTCCCAAAGAAAGTAAAGAACCACAAACTGGACAATTTCAAATAAAGAAACACAAACTGCCAAAAAAAATTTTGAAAGATATTCAGCCTGGTGAATAATCAAAGAAATATAAAGTGATATCATATTATTTTCCACTTTCAGATTAGCAAAGATTAAACAGAATAATAGTATGCAAAGTTGGTGATAAACATTGGTGAAGTAAAAATTCATTCAGCTTTTTGGAGGTAATGAATTAGATAATATATGCCAAAACATTTTAATTTTACATTAATATTTCTTTCATTCTAGCTATCAGATATCCAGAATCTATCCAAAGGAAAAAAGTAAGTGGGCAAAAATTAATGAACATTTCTTATTGCAGAATTGCTTATAATTTTTTGAAGTAAATAAATAGTTGAATAACTTGTGCCATAACCATATGACCACACACTCAAGCATTTGAAAAGAACTTTATATATATGAACACAGAAAGATATCCGAGAAAATTTAAGTTAAAAAATATTATAGGCAAGTAGGTATAGTATGACTTTATCTAAAAGATAAATATGTTCAATTCTTGTGTTTATAGATGCATAGAAGAACTTCTGGAAAAGCAGATAACAAATTGTAACAATTGTCTATGAGACAGAATTAAGGGAATTTTTATTTTGTCTAAAATTTTAGTATTTTATAATCAATATGTAATTTTAGTCAGAAAAAAAAAATAATGCCTTATAGAGAGAAAGTATATTCTGTGCCCTCCTCCCCACTCATAAAGGCCAAGTCCATGTTCCATGTCAAGGTGCACCCCAGGCAAAGCCAATAATGGGCTAGGGGCATTGTGGAAATCTGTTTTGTAAAGGTCCACACACCCAAGACTTGAGTCAAGTCAGAGATTGTCACCCCCATAAGTCACCCTTATTACTAGGCAGTAACTGTGCCACATCTGGGAACAAAAGTACATTTTCCCCAAAGAAGTCCTTGTTTCTACCTCTGTACCCTGGTTTACCATCAGCTTACCTTTGGCCTCTGACAGCCCACCTGGCCTTCATTTCTTGGTTGTCTCTAAGCACAGATTCAGAGGAAAGGACAGCAAGAATGTTAAGTTTCCAAAATGAACCATCTCTCTATTCTGCTTCCCATGTCCCTTCTGTGACCCCGAGCATGATTAGGGTCTCATAACCATCACCATTTCCCTGAATATGATACCTAACAGCAGGCATTCATCACAGGCTACCCAAGCCAGAGACTTAGGGGGACTTGGCCCAAATTGTTCCAAGTGGCACAGGACTGTACCCGAGGGCTTTGCCTACCTAAGGGTGATTCAGGAAATAGGTCTAAGATGCTGGGCTAGCAAGAAAAGATAGACTCTGGGTAATTATATTCATAGCTTGAATGCCACATGGGGGTAATTAGCAATCTATAAATGTCCCAAATGAGTGAACATATTGAGTTATTGTATCATAAAAAATGGTGGCAGTGTTAATGCGGTTCCTCTGCAGGGTTCATTAACTGGACAGAGTATCAGATCAGGGTGGATTTATATTTTAATTTCTTCCATTTACTCTTTATTTTGTTCCCATTATTGTTCATATATAGAAATGGCAATCATGGGGGGATGAGGGTGAAGCCTACCTCAGTTTTAACAGACATCAAGGGAAAGGTAGAAATTATTTACCTACAACAACCTTGCCAAATCTGCAAGACAACTATGTAGAAGTAAATGACCACCTGGGAGATTTTGGATTTTAAAGCATGCTGGAAAGTATAAAGTTCTAAATATCAGTAAACTGTTGTTTTGCATTTTGTATCATTTATAACTGACATCAAATTGATATCATGCTAGAGAAATCACTGTTCGGGGCAATTCAAAAGGCACAAAACTCCCAGCTTGGCATAGAGGGCTACGAGGACCTTGATAAACGTTCTTGGTACTTCAGCCTCACCTCAGAATACCATGTGCTTCCTCATCAACAAGAACCACCAAGGAAATGAGGCTGAGTTCTAAGAAAAATGGAATGTTGGATGAATACACAGGTGAAAAGATGGATGGATGGATAGATGAATGAGTAACCAGGCAGAGAGACACAGATAAATGAACAGAAAGGTAGGTAGGTAGGTAGTGTCCCCCCTCACTCCCACTCTCCATTTCTGTACAACTAAGCAGGGACCAAGGAGTGTCACCTACCTCAAAGGAAGACATAACTATACGTCATCCCAGGATTGGCTCTTCTCTTGTCCTCTTGTTCTACCCCTTCCTGTCCTCTCCCAAATCCTGCTCTATCATCTACTCTTGAATCCTTAATCTTTCTCTCCACTAGATGTCCAGGCTGCAAACATCTTCTGTTCTCCTACACTCTAATATATATACAAATATTTCCCCAAATTCCCCTTGGGCTAAATTCCACTCAAAAGCATCTTTTGGACAGAGTCCTCCATACCCCACCATCTCCAGTCACCTCCACCTCAGTCATCACCACTGCAACTTGGGTCCCACCATCCATTCTGCTGAGTCCCCTTCCCTATCCCAGACCCCATGGTTTCCTCTCCCTGTAATATCCAACCTCTTTGTTTTGCCTTAAAATTATCTCCTCCCCTATCTTCTATGAGAATTTACTCCATTTATTTTTTTCCACCTCTCCAACAATCTTTCTTGATTCCTTAATTCTTTAATGTATTCAATAAACATTTACTGAGAACTTATTTTGAGCCACGCTCTGAGCCAGAAATTCAGAGAACACAGTGTCCAAGACCTCACTCTCGAGAGCCTGAAGGAAGAGAGAACAATGGGCACATGGGAGCTATAAGAAACCATGATCGATGTCATTATTCATTGATTCAGAAAGATTATGGAGCATCAACTCTGGGTCAAACACATTCTGAATGCTAAAGATAAAACAATGAACCAAACTATTAATTCTGCCTTTATGAAATGTATACTAAAGAAGAAAATATGGCTGGATGTGGTGGTGTACACCTGTATTCCCAGTGGCTTAGGAGGCTGAGGCAGGAGGATTGAAAGTTCAAAGTCAGCCTCAGTAACTTAACAAGGTCCTAAGCAACTTAGTGAGACCCTGTCTCAAAATAAAACATAAGGACTGGGAATGTGGCTCAGTAATTAAGTGCCCCTGGTTCAATCCCCAGT
Organism: Sciurus vulgaris; assembly: GCF_902686455.1. Lineage (NCBI taxonomy): Eukaryota > Metazoa > Chordata > Mammalia > Rodentia > Sciuridae > Sciurus > Sciurus vulgaris. The sequence goes on along the minus strand of NC_136466.1, from coordinate 114,912,757 downwards.
ACTCAAAAAAAAAAAAAAAAAAATGAGTAAAATACATTCTACTGTCATGTATAACTGATTAGAACAAATAAATTTTTAAAAAATAAAAAGTCAAAAATAACAAGTATGGCCCCCGCTGGAGCAGTGAACTCGGACAACTGGGAGCATCATAGAGGAGACCGCTCAGCATTGTGCTTGGACTCGGAGCAACCACTGAGGCTCTGGGCGGCTGCCCAGAGGAGGAGCTGCAAGGAGAGCTGTTTGGATTCAGAGCAACCACTCCTGAACTCCGGGGCCTGCCCAGAGGAGGAGGAGGAGCGAGGCCACTTGGACTCAGAGTGACTGTACCAGAGCTACAGGCGGTTGGCAGAGAAGGAGCTGTGCAGAGAGTTGTTTGGACTCAGAGAGACCGCTCTGAACACCGGGGAGCTGCCTGGAGGAGGAGGAGGAGCGCGGTGGGACCCATGGACTCGCAGTGACTGCATCAGAGCTCCAGGCGGCTGCTCAGAGGAGGAGGCGAGTGGTGAGTTGTTTGGACTCAGAGCGACTGCTCCTGAACACCAGGGGGATGCCCGGAGGAGGAGGAGGAATGGGGCGGGTCACTTGGACTCGGAGTGACTGCCCAGGACTACGGGCGGTTGGCGGGAGGAGAAGGCGCGCAGTGAGTTGCTTGGACTCCTAGTGACCGCTCCGGAACACCGGGCGGCTGTCTGGAGGAAGAGGCGTGCGGCAGGTCACTGGGACTCAGAGCAACTGTACAGGGCTCCAGGTGGCTGCTCAGAGGAGGGGCCACATAGCCAGGTGATTAGGTGCAGAGCAGGGTTGCAGGACGTAGGAAGCTTCTTGGTGGAAGAGCCACACAGAGACACGCTTAGGGGCGGAGCGAAGGTTCCAGGCCTGCGGGCAGATTCTCTGAGGAGGGACAGCCTAAGGAGAGGCGACTACAAAGGGTGAGGCTCCCAGGCCCAGGAGGTAGGGCCGGGCCCCTGGGAAGGTTGCAGAGGAAGGCAGCCCAGCCAAGGCAGTAGTTGTAGATTGAGGGGAACCTCCACTAGGGGAACTGACCAGCGAGACCTCCCCACCGGGTGAGTCTTCCCTGCCAGGTAAGGTTTTCCCACAAGGACGATAAAACAAGAGACACAGGCCCAAACAGGCCTTGCCTCAGCCTGCAGCCTAGTTCCCCTTTGGATGACCATTGGTCAACAACTGGAGGCACCTCTGCCCACTAGAAGGGAATATACCCCACCTGAAGGCCACCACTCCTAGAGAGGCAGCTTCCTTGTGGAGCACTGCACTATCAACTTCCTCCAAGACATCAGCCCACTGAAGGCTAAGAGGGGATATACTAGAAATCTTCAGGGACATTATAAGTCAATAGAGGAAATCTGCAATATCTCAGCGATCCACTGATACCTGAACAATATGAGAAAACAAGGGAAGAAAATGCTCCAAACAAATAGAGATGTTACATCAATAAAACCCAATGACAGCATGGCAGAAGAAATGTCAGAAAAGGAGTTCATAATGTACATAATTAAAATGATCAGGGAAGCAAACGATGAGATGAAAGAGCAAATGCACGCACTGAACGATGAGATGAAAGAGCAAATGCAGGCATTGAATGATCGCACCCATCAACAGTTAAAAGAGCAAATACAGGAAGCAAAAGATCATTTCAATAAAGAGTTAGAGATATTGAAAGAAAACCAAACAGAAATCCTTGACATGAAGGAAACAATAAACCAAATTAAGAACTCCATAGAAAGCATACCCAATAGGATAGACTACCTGGAAGACAGAACCTCAGACATTGAAGACAAAATATTTAACCTTGAAAACAAAGTTGAACAAACAGAGAAGATGGTAAGAAATCATGAACTGAATCTACAAGAATTATGGGATATCATGAAAAGGCCAAATTTAAGAATTATTGGGATTGAGGAAGGCTTAGAGAAACAAATCAAAGGAATGAACAATCTATTCAATGAAATAATATCAGAAAATTTCCCAAATCTGAAGAATGAAATGGAAAATCAAGTTCAAGAGGCTTATAGGACTCCAAATACACAAAATCACAACAGACCCACACCAAGACACATTATAATGAAAATACCTAACATACAAAATACAGAATTTTAAAGGCTGTGAGAGAAAAGAACCAAATTACATTCAGGAGGAAACCAATACGGATATCAGCAGATTTTTCAATCCAGACCCTAAAAGCTAGAAGGGCCTGGAACAACATTTTTCAAGCCCTGAAAGAAAATGGATGCCAACCAAGAATCTTATACCCAGCAAAACTTACCTTCAAATTTGATGATGAAATAAAATCCTTCCATGATAAACAAAAGCTAAAAGAATTTACAAAAAGAAAGGCCAGCATTACAGAACATTCTCAGCAAAATATTCCACGAGGAAGAGAGGAAAAACAAAGAAGCAAATCAGCAAGGGAGGAATTATCCTAAAGGAATTGTCAAATAAAGGAGGAACCAAGTCGTGTCAAATAAATAAATAAATAAAATGTTTTAAAAAATGAACCAAATGACCGGGAAACCAAATCACATCTCAATAATAACCCTGAATGTTAATGGCCTGAATTCATCAATCAAAAGACATAGACTGGCAGATTGGATTAAAAAGAAAGATCCAACAATATGTTGCCTGCAAGAGACTCACCTCATAGAAAAAGATACCCATAGACTAAAGGTGAAAGGATGGAGAAAAACATACCATGCACATGGACTCAGCAAAAAAGCTGGAGTCTCCATCCTCATTTCAGATAATGTGGACTTCAAGCCAAAGTTAGTCAGAAGGGATAAAGAAGGACATCTCATAATGCTTAAGGGAAGCATAAATCAGCAAGATATAATAATCATAAACATCTATGCCCCAAACAGAGGCTCATCCATGTATGTCAAACAAATCCTTCTCAATTTCAGAAACCAAATAGACCATAACACAATAATACTAGGTGATTTTAACACGCCTCTCTCACCACTGGACAGATCTTCCAGACAAAAATTGAACAAAGAAACCATAGATCACAATAACACAATCAATAATTTAGACTTAACAGACGTTTATAGAGTATACCATCCAACCAAGAGCTAATACACTTTCTTCTCAGCAGCACATGGATCCTTCTCTAAAATAGACCATATATTATGCCACAAAGCTAATGTTAGCAAATACAAGAAGATAGAGACACTACCTTGTATTCTATCAGATCATAATGGATTGAAGTTAGAAATAAATGAAAGAATAAGGGGGGAAGGGAAAAAATAACGGAAAGAATCAAACAACATTACCCTATGTAAATTTATGATTATACAAATGGTATGCCTTTACGCCATGTACAAACAGAGAAACAACATGCATCCCATTTGTTTACAATAGAAAAAAAAAAGAAATAACAAGTATGATGGAGAAAAATAAAGCAGAAAATAGAGGGAGTTTGGGAGAGAGGTGGGTTTAGTTTTCAATGGGATGAACCCAGGGGAAAGCTTACAAAGGAAGAGACAGTTGTACAAAGACTTGAAGGAGGTGAAGGAATGAGCCATGTGGACATCTGCAGTACAGCACCCCAGGTAGAGGGAAGAATAAATGTGGAGCCCTGAGGAAGGAGCACATCACCATGTTCTGGAGACCAGTGAGTGGCCAAAAATGAGGTCCAAGCAGCAAGGTTGGGAAAGGTGGAGCACACGGCCTACAGACCAGCAAGGAACTTGAGTTCTACACTGAAAGAGGTGAGGAACCACCAGTCTGAACAAAGGAATAGCATGATCAGAACTGGGTGCCACTGTACGTGGAGACAAAGGACTCTAGGGAACGTGGGCAGAAGGGAAGCCAGCTGGGGAAGGCCCTCACAGGAAGCTAGGAGGCAGCTGGTGGTAGCTTGGACCATAGAGGATGGTGGAAGAGATACAGAATGGTTAGATACAGGGTGTTTTGGGGAAGGAATAATTAATAAATTCAGAGAAAACTTGCAAATGAGAGCTCCCCAGAGGTGGGAGTACCCAGAGAACCCATAAAAGTGTCCCACTAGAGTATCAGCTTCAAATGCCTCCCCACCCAGTTTCAGGGGCCATCTGCCCACAGCACTAGTCATGGGAGCCCCCTCCCAGCTGATTCCTCTCTCCCCAGCCCCTCCCACCTGCCATCTTGGAGATGATCAAAAATAATGGCTTCATTTTTAGATGAGGGAGGGGGATGATGCAAACCAGGGAAAGAAACAGGAAGCAAACCAAGCCTCCTTTTGTCCAGTGCCAATGGCCAGCCTTCAGTAAGCCTAAGCTGGGGGAGAAAGGCACCAACCTTGAATGAAATATATGGATTCCATCATTATGCCAGCCTGGACATGCTAACGGGATGACCTAGCATTAACTAAAAGTGGGAAGAAAGGTACCAATTTGCCCTAAACTTTATCTTTCACACAGAAGCAGGAAAGTAGATCCATAGAATTAAAAAAGGGACAATGGAAGACAAAAATTAAAGTTACCTTTTTGTAATACGGTTGTGTTTGTCCAATCAAACATTTATTTCAGGCAATCAAGACTACAATGACCAGCAAATGCTCCCTGTAGGACGACTGGTTGAAGACGTGCATATCTAATTGGCACTGTAGAGCACCAGCCCTAAAGAGAACTTGCCAGAACCCTTCGTGCAGGGGTAAGTCTATAATAAAAGACACAGACCACTCAAAAGGCCTGGCCTTTACACAGGGTTGCTGGAGGCTGATAGAGAAACAAAACAGTTTTGTTGTTTTGTTTTCATTGCTGCTTCTGTTATTGTTATTCAGTAGAAACCTTTAGGTCTTGGGAAGCTGAAATCCTGAACTGAATTTATGATTTCAGTATTTCAAGAGAAAAGATGATCCTTCATTTGACATTTCTTCACTTCGTTGTTTTTTCTATAGTGTTCACATGGAGCCATGCCATTTGATTTATTCTTACTATAATGCACTTGTACATTTGCTGTTTTGATTATTATCTCCTACTTGAAGCTGAGTTGGCACTTTCTTCCTGGGCTCTCGTCTCCAGCAGCTTTTAAATTTTATGAACAAATTACTTTTTATTTATCAACCTCTTCTGCCCAGTAGTGAATTTTCTGGAAGGTTGGCAGAGAATGCACAAATACTCCTTTTTAAATGAGACATCCTAATGAAGAAAGCTATGACCTTTGGGACAAAAAGTAAGCCAAGATGGTGCTTTCTTTTAAATTTTTACATGACTTCAAAATAAAGTAGTAAATACAACTTCAGAAAATAACATAAAGCAAAATATATGTGCTAGCCCTTCAAAAGTAGAATTAATTCCTTGCAGGAAATATTTTGCCAGAATCTCTTCTCTTCTGGTGTATAACTTCTATGTTGGAATGTTTCCAAAAGAGTTTTAATTCCCTAACCCCATCAAGTTATGCATTAAAAAAAAAACAGAGTTGATACGCTCATTATGATTTCAAGAATGGTATTTGACTTACCTGAGTCAAAGACTGTCAAGTTCTGGATTGACAGCATCCTCCATCAGCAACACTAAGATATTAAAATCACCACAAGGGGGACAGGGTTGGTGCATCCTTCAACTAAGGACCACAAGGGGGAGAAGGTTGGTGTGTCTCCATAGGAGAATGGATTGGACATTCCATGACAATGTTCTATTTAACTGGCAGTGTATGTATTTATCTCATTTCCTCTTCAAAAGCTATATAAAACAAGCATGATCATTTCACTTCATGAAAAAAAGATATTGTAGTTCAGACGGGCTGATCACCTTGCCTAAGTTCACACAGTTGGTTTTAGGGTCTGGCTCTAAACGAAAGGTTTTGCACATATCGGGACATGTGCAAAAACTTAAGTGCTACCATTTGACCTGGAATGCTATGTATTTAACCTAAAGTGGGTATCTGACATCCACCTTAGCTTTTCAATATAAATTCCTTTCTTTGGGGAATTTAAGACTGAGTTTTGGTGGGAGAAAATCTAGGCAATCTCTTCCTGAAGAAACTGAAAATGTGAGGATATTCCCTTGCCATGAGGATATATCCATGATGCAAAGCTCTGCCAATCAGAAAACCACACCAGACTTGGTGCAGAAAGCTCCCTTGCCCTGAGTGCTCTTGATCCTACTTTTCCTCATTTCTCCCTTTCCCTCTCATGCTAGAGGGATCAATAGTAGCTACAAGGCAAAGCTCCTGACATAGAAGCTACATTTGAAACTGTATCCCCACCCCCAGGAAGAAAATATTTGCAAACCACAAATCTGTTAAAGAATTAATATCCAAAATAAGTAAGGAACTCAAATTTTCTACATAGTTATCAATACATTAGAAAAATGGCAAAGGGCCTGAATAGATCATTCGCAAAAGAAGACAGAGGAATGGCCAAGAGGTATATGAAAAAATGCTCACCACTGTCAATCATCAGAAAAACACAAATCAAAACCATGAGCTACCACCTCACATCTGTCAGAATGGCTATTATCAAACAGAGGAAAAACAACAAGTATTGGCACACAAAAGGGAACCCTTGTACACTGTTGGTGGGAATGTAAATTAGTAAAGCCATTATAGAAAATACTGTGGAAGTTCTTCAAAATTTAAAAAGAGTACTACCGGATGATCTAGCAATCCTACCTCTGGGGGTATGTCCAAAGAAAGTACATATGTTGAAAAGACATCTGCACTCCCATGCTCACTGCAGCATGATTCACAACAGCCAAAATATGGAATCAATGAATGAGTGGACAAACTATGATACATGTATACACACAATGAAACACTATTCAGCCTTCAAAAAGAAAGAAATGCTGTCAGTTGCAACGATACCCACGGTCCTAGAAGATTTTATGCTAAGTGAAATAAGCTAGGAACAGAAAGATAGATACTGCATGATTTTGGCACTATGTGGAATCAAAAAATTCACAGAAGCAGAGTAGAATGGTGGTTGCCATGGGGCTGTGATCACAGGGGGTTCATTGTAGGGAGATGTTGGTCAAAAGGAACAAAGGTTTAGTCACAGAGAATGAGTAAGTTCTGGAGATCTGTTATACAATACGACAGCTATAGTTAATAACTGTGTACTTGAGAATTGCTAGGAGAGTAGATCTTAAATGTTCTCACAGTAAAAATAAAGTATGTGAGGCGATAGATATGTTAGTTGACTTAATTATTTCACATTGTATACATTTATCAAAATATGTTGCACACTATAAATATAAGCAATTTTTATTTGTCCATTATATTTTAACACAGCTGGGGGAAAATTAAAGTTTCTAAAACTGTACTATCCCATACTCAGTGACTCCAGCAGTGGCACCTTTTTTCTGAAAGCTTAGCCTCAAGATTGGGTGTTTCCAGTCCCATAAAGGGCTGGAAATTCTGTAAACACCTTCTATCTTTGATAAATCTAAGTTCCATTATTTGCAAACAAGAATTCTGACAAAATCAAAACTTAGCTCTGAAAGCACTTGCCCATACAACCAACTAATATTCTCCACAGGGTAACTTATGTCATTAAGAAAAAGTTCAATTATATTTTATGCATTCCAATTACTAGGATATGGCATACAGACTATATTTTAGAAATTTTCTATTTGAGAAAAAGAAAAAAAAAAAGATTTTGTTACTTAAGTCAAATTATCCAAAACAATGATGCAGTTGTCTGAATGCTGATTTCCCAAAAAAATTCATACCTTGAAGCCTCCCTCTTGGGGAGGGGGCTTTGGAAGGTGACTGGGTCATGAAGGTGGGAGCTCTCATAAAGCAGACCCCAGAGAGCTTCTACAATTCAGCAAGAAGGTGTCATCTGTGAAGAAATAGGCCCTTTCAAACACTAAATCTGCCATTACCTTGGTCTTAGACTTCCCAGCCTCCAGAACTGTGAGAAAGTTTTTGTTCTTTATAAGCTATCCAGTCTATGGTGTTTTGTTATAGCAGCCCATACAAACTAAGACAAGCAAGATTTTATGCCCAACTATGCAGGCTGCTGAGTTATTACTGGGTTATGTTATATAACACATATTTCACACTAAAGAAATGTTTACAAGTGTCAAGAACACATGTGTAAGGTTTGCACTTTTTTTTAATGTGTGAGTGTGTGGAAAAGGTAAAAGTAGTAGAAGCAAGGAATGGTTATCAACAATGCGACAATTGATCTGAGTTCATTTGAAGGATTTCCAACAAATTCCAAATTCAGAACTCTAAAGTGATGGCATATAGTGATTTGTAATTCCTGGTATTAATTTAAGGGACAAAGTCAGATAGGGTTGAGGGAAAGATTACGGAATATCACATTACAATTTGTTTTAGTCTTTTTTTTTTTTTTTTTTTTTTTTTTTTTTTTTTGCTGTTATGACTAAAGGATCCAACCAGCACAATTGTAGAGGAGGAAAAGTTTATTTTGTGCCTCCTGGTTTCAGAGGTCTCAATCCATAGACATCAAGCTTCATTCCTCAGAGCTCAAGGTGAGAATATCACGGAGGCAGAATATCACGGAGGAAGAGTGTGGTGAAGGGAAGCAGCTCACATGATGATCAGGAAGTGGAGAGAGATCTCCACTTGCCAAATACAAATATATACCCCAAAGATATGCAACCCCCAATGACCCACTCCTCCAGCAACACCCCACCTGCCTCCACTTACCACTCAGTTAATCTCATCAGGGGATTAATTCACTGTTTGGGTTAAGACTTTCATAACTCAACCATTTCCCCTCTGAACCCTTTCACACAGTCTCACACATGAGCTTTTGGGGGACTCCTCACATCTAAACCATAACATTCAACCCCTGGACCCAAAAAGCTCACAACCATCTCACAATACAAAATACATTTAGTCCATTCTTAAGAGTCCTCATAGTCTCAACAGATCAAGATTGTGCAAAATTTCAAACCCAAAGTTTCCTCTGAGACTCAGGCAAGTAAAATCAAAAGTGATTTACAAGTATCCAATACATAAAGGTACAGAGTAAACATTTCCATTTACAAAAATAGGGGTAAATAAAGAAGGGATAAGACCAAAGCAAGACTGAAATCCCACTGGGCAAATAGGTCCTACAACTCCATATCTGGCATGTGCAACACATGGCATGGTGATATTCTATTAAAAGAGCTTCTGTAGCTCCACCCCTGTGGCCTTGTTGGTTGCAGCCCAAGTGACCTTTCTGTTGGCTTGTCTCTGCTCAATTCCTGCAGCTGCCCTAGGATGATGTCCCACATTACTGGCATTTCTTAATCTTGGGGTTCTCCACTACAACTTTAACTTCCTCCTCATCAGATCTCCATGCATCACTCTCCCAGGGGTTGCCCACATGGACTCCAACCCTGCTGCCCTTTGCCTGGCCTCCCAGGCCTTCCTTCGAAATCTTGGTGGACACCTCCGTAACCCCCAACTCCAGCAACCTGCATTCCTGCAGAACCAGCACCAAGTGGTTGACACCAAGGTCTGCTGCCATCTCGAGCAATAACCAAGACTCCAGGGACCCTGGCTGCAGAAGTCTGAGTGCCTGAATTGCTGAGCATGTTGAAAAAACTTCCTAGGCCCCCTTGTGCAAGAAGCTGCCCCATTGCTCTCTTCTCAAGAGAATTTTTACTTTTACTTCCTAGAGTCTGAGATGGATATGATCTTGACAATTCCCGAGTCACCCTCAAGCCATCTTTCTTATCGTCTCTAAGCAAAGTCTTTATCATTTCTTTAGTGGTGGTAATGTCTTTAACAACTGCAACTTCCCTAGCCCTAGTTTTACTCCCACCTTTCAAATCAAAGTTTGCAAATCTTTCTGCTCTGTTTTCTGCTCCTGCTTATCACAATAAATTTAGCTAAAAGCCAAAAGCAATATCCATGCCACCACCTAAATGCTATGCTGTCTAGAAATTTTTTCCACCAGATTAAGAAGTCCATCACTTTTAAAATCAGCCTCACAGCATCACAGAACACAGGCAAAATGCAGACAACTTCTCAGCCAAAACATAACATAAGTGGTCTCTACTCCAAATTCCACTAGTGTCCTTTTCCTCTTAAACCCTCTTGAGCTCTGTCTTCCCTATCCAGAGCCCTAATGGCATTCTGGTCTTCTGAGCACCCACCAGAATCATTCATTAAGCCCCACTTACAACAATCTAAAGCATTTACAGCTTACACTGCTAATCATCTCAAAATTCCTCCCCACCCATTCCAAAAAGCTCAAAAATCTTCTGAACCACATGGCCAGATTAGTCACAGCCACAACCCCACTCCTCTGTACCAGTTTCTGTTTTAGTCAACTTTTTCACCACTGTAACAAAAAGACCCATCCAAAATAATTTTAGAAGAGGAAAAGTTTATTTGAGGGCTCATGATTTCAGAGGTCTCAGTCCATAGACAGCAAACTCCATTCCTCAGGGTTCAAGGTGAGGCAGAAAATCATGGTGGAAGAGCTTAGTGGAGGGAAGCAGCTTACAAAATGATCAGAAAGCAGAGAAAGACTCCAACTGCCGGATAGAAAATACATACCCCAAAGCCAGGCCCCCAGTGACCCACCTCCTCCAACAACAACCCACCTACCTCCACTTACCACTCAGTTAATCCCATCACGGGATTAATTCACAGATTGGGTTAAGACTCTCATAACCCAATCATTTCCCCCTCTGAATCCTCTCACATTGTCTCACATGTGAGTTTTGGGGGGATACCTCACATTCAAATGAACATAACTCAATTCATATTGAGTTTTAAGAAGGAAGAAAAAGAGAAACATTTGCCAATAATAAATTGTATAAGACTAACTGGATCATCAACCTCAACTTGATTATATTAAAACAAGTGGCATTCAAGGGTAAAATTATTTTACATAGCACACAAATTTACACATGCATACTTCTTTTTAATCTTATATTCAATTCTACTAGGCGAGGGGCTAGAAATAAGAAAACCCTCACTGCCCCACAGCACAGTTTATATTATAATCTAGGATATCTAAATGGTTCCAGTATTAAAGAAAAGTGCACATTTCAAAGGGCCTGACTACCAATGAAGATTGGTTTGACACAAAAGAAAGGGGAAGGAAATGAGGGAAGGTGGAAGAAAAGGTAAACCTCCTTGAGGCAGAATGCAGGGCAAGTCAAGACCGATGCCTGTTAAGACTGAATTCATTAATCAAATTGATCCCACAGCTCAATGTCATCTGAACAAAACAAAACTTAATGTGTTTGATGGAACTGACCTGATAATTAATTAAATGGATAGCCCAGTATGACAAAATAGTCCAAGTGGATGTGTGTAGATACAGAAGTTGTCTCATAGGAACAGATCCTAAAAGTAGCATGAAATCAAATTAATTCGGGCTGGGAAAAAAAAATGCAGAGAAAAAAGAAGATAGCAAGTGATGGGGGCGATCACTCCTCGAAGGCTGTGAATTGTATCAGGCAAATGAAGACTTCTGATTAGCTCCTGGCTGTGCCGCTAATAAGGTGGAATTTTTCAGATTACCTATGATTGCAGCAATTTTCAAAGCTTTAGAATATACAAAAGACAAGTGAATGATGGGTTCAAGGGGGTGAATGAAGAGTTTTTTAGGAATCTTTAATGAAAAATGAAGAAACCAGTCATGAGAATGTCGCTAAATAAAAAATGAGGTGGCAGAAGGAGCCTCCTTCAGCCTGAAAAGAAACACAACCCGGCAGCCGTAAAGAGGCTGGTTCATAAAGAAAGCCCTCCCCCAACTCCTTCCCAGCTATGTTTCAGAACAAACCCTTTAAAATAGTTAATTTCACTTTTTAAAAAACTGAAATGTGTCAAAGGTATTTTCTGATGTGTGAGATCAGGAGACCGTGGTGGCACTGGATGTACTTTTCCTTTTCTTTTGCTGTGTCCTAGGTAGACTGCAAGTTCCCCTATGTAGATCCACACAAAACTGCCATCCAACAGTCAGTCAACACACACACATACTGAGCACCTATTATGTGGCAGTCACCCCGAAGAGCTGGGATTACTGAAAGCAAAGCAAAACTCCCTGTTCTTATGGAATGAATGTTCTAGCTGAAAAGACAGAAGCAAAAAACCATATGTGCAGGAAGTCAGATGGTCATAAACGCTACAGAGAAGAATAGAGCCAGGTTGGGGGAGTAGAGTGTTGTAGTGAAGAGTTGCCTTATAGTTACACATAAATGGAGTTGAACAACTGGGGGCTAAAAGATAACCTGGGGTCCTGGGCTTCTTTTATTTTTAATTATAATCAAATACATATAGCACAAATTTATCATCTTAGCCATTTTAAGTATACAGCTCAGTAGTGCCAAGTACAGTCGTACGGTCACACTGCTGTGCAACCAGTGTCCAGAACTCTTTGTCTTGCAACACAGAAACTCTGTCTCTTCCTCTACCCCAGCCCCTTGGCGACCACCACGGGACCTCCTGTGTCTATGAACCCGAATGCTCGGAGGATGTCACTGAAGTGGAATCAGAATCTGCTGGGTTCTGAGCCTCTTGTGACTACTGGAAACTATGATCAAGTCAAAATGAGATTAGTCCTGAGGGTCTCAAGATAAAAGTAGTGAGGCTCTGAGTGTCAGGGGAGAAATTAGAAAGTTGGGGGAGGGTCTCAGGAAGAAAAGAAATCCCAGGACCCCTTGCTCCTGCTACGTGGTATACCCCGATATACCTGGTAGGCCCTCCCGGGTCTTGGGCGTGCTCTCCACTCCTGCTGAGGGAGCTCTGGAAAGTCAAGGGATCATCTTCTCTCCTGGACTCCCCTTTGGCTTCTTGGGAATCCAGCTGTTGCAGGGCAAGAAAACATCCCCACAGCATCAGAACGAGAGCCTCCAAAATGTCTGCAGAGGGCTCAGTGTGGTGTGCTAGAAAATAATGCTGCCCTAGGAAGCGCATCAAGATTCAAGTCCTGGCCCCTACCCTAGATTCCGGTGTGTCCTTGGGCACATCCCTGCACTTCTCTAGGCCTAGTTTTCCTCTACTTTAAATGAGTTAGGTAGAACCCTCTTCGTCAAGCCCCAGAAAGCTGCTTAAATGGGGAGGGATCTCTGATACGCCCTCCAACAGGTAGCCAAATTGTTGTTTCATAAAAGAACCGCTCGACATCACTGCCAAGAGGCAGGACTCCATTTATCTGCTCCTTGGGTAACCCAGTGCAGCCCCTCATGAAGAGCGCACACCAGCACAGTGAGGCACACACCCCTACTCCAGCACTCTGCTGGCCGGGCCCAGCTCTGCCCCTCCTCCCTGCGGGATCACAGTCACAGAGCACCCGGCCGGGCAGCCCAGGGCCGGCCCTTCCACCCACCCGACACACACGCGTCCGTATTCTCACACACGTGGGAACGTGGTCAGGCACTCCTCTGGACTCCTAAAAAAATGCATCCACCACAAATATTAAACGTTTCTTACCAGAGGAAGGCCAGGGGAGAAGAATTGGTATGATTTCAAATAAATTACTTCCTCCATCAGTTCCTTTTGGTTTGTTTTTTATATTTTCAATAATGCCATGTCATGTAAATCATGTCTTTATTTTTGTTTCCTAAATACCTATTCATAATAGCAAAATCAAAAATATCAATAAAAGGAAAAAGAATCATGCCATTTACAGATAATCACCATAAATGTTTTTATATTCGTCCTTCTAGACTCTTACTTGAATTAATTACCCAAACTGTTGTAATAAAAATAGGTTCTGTCTATATTTCCTTATTATATTGTGACCACTTTTATATGTTCCTGATTGTAATTTCACAATTTCCTCTTTAACAGCTATATTGTGTGCCAGTGAATGGATAGACACAAGTTATCACCCATTCCCTGTTGTGGGTTTCATGTTGTTTTCAACCTTAGTTTAAATATAGTTGTGAAAAGTATTTCTCAGAAGGCTGGATTCAGGTATGACACAATACAGGTATTTAAATGACATCATCAGGAATCAGTCTATTGCCAAATGACTGGTTTCCAGGGGGTTCACTTTATTCAAGTCAGGATCTCCCCACATAGCAACATGGCCGGCAGCAGCTCCAGGCCTGAAGCACCTTGGCAAGCAAGTTTCAGGATAGATACCCACTGAACTAATCTCAGTTACAAGTCCTGCCTCTCCAATCTCTATGGTCAGAGAATATAATACCCAAATGGGCCAACCCTCAATCAAAAACTCATCCCTACATTCTGGGGTTGGGGTAAGTCCCATCCAAACCCCATGAACAGAAAAGGAGAATGGAAGCTGAACAAGCAAAACAGATATCCATTACAATCAGGTGTGTAAAAACACACTCTCCTTCCATGATTAGCCACATCCTCACAAGAGCTTATTATTAAATCACCGGAAATTTATGCCAGCATTGTTGAATCACTGGTAGCTTGCTGAATCATTGGTAGCTTGAAATCTGTCACGGTGGAAGTATTTACACCACAGAAATTAACAAAAGCTATGAATGAATTTTTTTCAGAGACCCAATTTTTTTTTTAATTTGTGCTTTTCAGTTATATATGACATAGAATGTATTTTGACATATCATACATGATGTGGAATTACACTGGTCATGTATTCACATAAGAACATAGGAAACTTATGTCCGATTCATTCTACTATCTTTCCCATTTCCATCCCCCCTCCCTTCCCTTTCTTTACCTTTGCCTAATCAATGAACTTCAATTCTTCCCCACCGGCCCCTTATTGTGTGTTAGCATTCACATATCAGAGAGGACATTCAGCCTTTGGTTTTCTGGGGATTGGCTTATTTTACTTAGCATAATAGTCTCCAGTTCCACCCATTTACAGGCAAATGCCATAATTTCGTTCTTCTTTATGGTTGAGCGATATTCCATTATGTGAGATATATATATATATATACACACACACACACACACACATATATATCATATTTTCTTTATCCATTCATCTGTTGAAGGGTACCTAGGTTGGTTCCATATCTTAGCCATTGTAAATTGAGCTGCTATAAATATTGAGGTAACTGCATCCCTGTAGCATGCTGATTTAAAGTCCTTTGTGTATATACCAAGGAGTGGGATAACTGAATAAAATGGTGGTTCCATTCCAAGTTTTCTAAGGAATCTCCACACTGCTTTCCACAGTGGCTGCACTAATTTGCAACACCACCAGCAAAGTATGAGCGTACCTTTTTCCCCACTTCCTTGCCAACACCTATTGTTGCTTGTATTCTTGATAATCGCCATTCTGACTGGAGTAAGATGGACTCTCTGTATAGTTTTCATTTGCATTTCTCCAATTGCTAGAGATGTTGAACGTTTATTCATGTTTGTTGACCCATTGTATTTCTTCTGTCAAGCATCTTCTCAGTTCCTCTGCCCATTTATTTTTTGGGCTATTTCTTTTTAGTGTTAAGCTTTTTGAGTTATTTATATATACTGGATATTAATGCTCTATATGAGGTGCAGGTGGCAAAGATTTTTGGAGAGCCAGTCATTAAACATTTACCAGTGTACCACTAGTCCCTTCTAATGTTATCTTACATACATATGATGTTTTATATTTTGCAAAGCCCATGTCACTCCCATCAGATTCATTGTGTTACAAAACAAACTTAGGCAGATTATACCCAAAAAGGAGCCAAAGCTCAGAAGTATCTATATACACATATATGAAACATATCTTCAGGCAATATGTGGATGCTATGGGTTTTTTTGTTTTGTTCTTTGTTTTTTGGTTTTTTATTGTAAACAAATGGGATATATGTCGTTTCTCTGTTTGTACATGGAGTAGAGGCATACCATTTGTGTAATCATAAATTTACATAGGGTAATGTTGTTTGATTCATTCTGTTATTTTTCCCTTCCCCCGACCCCTCCCACCCCTATTTTCCGTCTACACAGTCCTTCTTTTCTCCATTCTTGCCCCCCTCGCACCCACCCATTATGTGTCATCATCCACTTAGCAGTGAGATCATTCATCCTTTGGTTTTTTTGAGATTGGCTTATCTCACTTAGCATGATACTCTCCAATTTCATCCATTTGCCTGCAAATGGCATAATTTTATCATTCTTTATGGCTGAGGAATATTCCATTGTGTATATATATATATATACCAAGTTTCTTTATCCACTCATCAATTGAAGGACATCTAGGTTGGTTCCACAATCTGGCTATGGCGAATTGAGCAGCTATGAACATTGATGTGGCTGTATCTTTGTAGTATGCTGATTTTAAGTCCTTTGGGTATAGGCCGAGGAGTGGGATAGCTGGGTCAAATGGTGGTTCCATTCCAAGCTTTCTGAGGAATCTCCATACTGCTTTCCAGAGTGGCTACACTAATTTGCAACCCCACCAGCAGTGTACCATTTTCCCCACATCCTCGCCAACAACTATTGTTGCTTTTGTTCTTGATAATCACCATTCTAATTGGGGTGAGATGAAATCTTAGGGTAGTTTCGATTTGCATTTCTCTTATTACTAGAGATGTTGAACATTTTTTCATATATCTGTTGATTGCTTGCAGATCTTCTTCGGTGAAGTGTCTGCTCATTTCCTTAGCCCATTAGTTCATTGGGTTATTTGTATTCTTGGTGTAGTGTTTTTTGAGTCCTTTATATATTCTGGAAATTAGTGATCTATCTGAAAGTATGAGTTGCAAAGATTTTCTCCCACTCTGTAGGCTATCTCTTCCCATTACTGATAGTTTCCTTTGCTGAGAGAAAGCTTTTTAGTTTGAATCTATCCCAGTTATTGATTCTTGCTTTTATTTCTTGTGCTTGGGAGTCCTGTTAAGGAAGTCTGATCCTAGGCTGATATGTTGAAGATTTGAACTTAATTTTTCTTCTGTAAGATGAAGGGTCTCTGGTCTGATTCCGAGGTCCTTAATCCATTTTGAGTTGAATTTTGTGCACGGTGACAGACAGTGGTTTAATTTCATTCTATTTCATATGGCTTTCTAGTTTTCCTAGCACCATTTGTTGAAGAGGCCATCTTTTCTCCATTGCATATTTTTGGAACCTTTGCCTAGTATGAGAAAATTGTATTTATTTGGGTTTGTGTTCGTGTCCTCTATTCTGTACCATTGATCTACCTGTCTATTTTGGTACCAATACCATGCCGTTTTTGTTGCTATTGCTTTGTAGTATAGTTGAAGTTCTGGTATTGTGATACCCCCTGCTTCACTCTTCCTGCTAAGGATTCCTTTAGCTATTCTGGGTTTCTTATTCTTCCAGATGAATTTCATGATTGCTTGTTCTATTTCTGTAAGGTACATCATTGGGATTTTAATTGGAATTGCATCAAATCTGTATAGCACTTTTGGTAGTATGGCCATTTTGACAATATTAATTCTGCCTATACAAGAACATGGGAGATCTTTCCGTCTTCTGAGGTTTTCTTTAATTCCTTTCTTTAGTGTTCTGTAGTTCTCATTGTACAGGTCTTTCACCTCTTTTGTGAGATTGATTCTCAAGTATTTTATTTTTTTCGATGCTATTGTGAATGGGGTAGTTTTCCTAATTTCTCTTTCTGAAGATTCATCACTTATGTATAAAATTGCATTGGAGTTATGAGCATTGATCTTGTAACCTGGTACTTTACTGAATTCACTTATGAGTTCTAAAAGTTTTCTGGTGGAATTTCCAGGTTCCTCTAAATATATAATCATGTCATCAGCAAACTGGATAGTTTGAGTTCTTCTTTTCCAATTCGTATCCCTTTAATTTCTTTGGTTTGTCTAATTGCTCTGGCTAGAGTCTCAAGAACTATATTGAATAGAAGTAGTGAAAGAGGGCATCCCTGTCTTGTACCAGTTTTTAGGGGGAATGCTTTCAGTTTTTCACCATTTAGAATGATATTAGCCATGGGCTTAGTGTAGATGGCCTTTACAATGTTAAGGAATGTTCCCACTACCCCAATATTCTCTAGTATTTTGAGCATGAAGGGATGGTGTATTTTATCAAATGCTTTTTCTGCATCTATTGAAATAATCATGTGATTCTTAACTTTTAGTCTGTTGATATGGTGAATGACATTTATTGATTTCCTGATGTTGAACCAACCTTGCATCACTGGGATGAAACCCACTTGATCATGGTGCACTATCTTCTTAATATGTTTTTGTATGCGATTTGCTAAAATTTTGTTGAGAATTTTTGCATCGATGTTCATTAAGGATATTGCTCTGAAATTTTCTTTCCTTGATGTGTCTCTGTCTGGTTTAGGTATCAGGGTGATATTGGCTTCATAGAATGAGTTTGGGAGGGTTCCCTCCTCTTCTATTTCATGGAATACTTTGAGAAGTATTGGAATGAGCTCTTCTTTAAAGGTTTTGTAGAACTTGGCTAAGAACCCATCTGGTCCCGGACTTTTCTTTGTTGGTAGGCTTTTGATGACTTCTTCTATTTCATTGCTTGAAATTGATTTATTTAAGTTGTGTATGTCCTCCTCATTCAGTTTAGGTAATTCATATGTCTCTCGAAACTTGTTGATGTCTTCGAGGTTTTCTGTTTTGTTGGAGTATAGATTTTCAAAATAGCTTCTAATTATGTTTTGTTTTTCACTCGTGTCTGTTGTGATATTTCCTTGTTCATTCCGAATTTTAGTAATTTGAGTTTTCTCCCTCTTTCTCTTTGTTAGTGTGGCTAAGAGTCTATCAATTTTGTTTATTTTTTCAAAGAACCAACTATTTATTTTGTTAATTTTTCCAATTGTTTCTTTTGTTTCAATTTCATTGATTTCGGCTCTGATTTTAACTATTTCCTGTCTTCTAGTACTTTTGGTGTTGGTCTGCTCTTCTTTATCTAGGGTTTTGAGCTGTAGTGTTAAGTCGTTTATTTGTTGATTTCTACTTCTTTTGTTGAATGCACCCCATGAAATAAATCTTTCTCTAAGTACTGCTTTCATTGTGTCCCAGAGGTTTTGATATGATGTGTCTTTGTTCTCGTTTACTTCTAAGAATTTTTTTATTTCCCTCCTGATGTCTTCTGTTATCCATTCATCATATAATAGTGTATTATTTAATCTCCAGGTGTTGGAGTAGTTTCTGTTTTTTATTCTGTCATTTATTTCTAATTTGAATCCATTATGCTCTGATAGAATACAAGGTAGTATCTCTATCTTCTTGTATTTGCTAACAGTAGCTTTGTGGCATAAGACATAGTCTATTTTAGAGAAGGATTCATGTGCTGCTGAGAAGAAAGTATATTCGTTCTTTGTTGGATGGTATATTCTACATATGTCCGTTAAGTCTAAATTGTTGATTGTGTTATTGAGATCAATGGTTTCTTTATTCAATCTTTGTTTGGAGGATCTATCCAGTGGTGAGAGAGGTGTGTTAAAATCGCCTAGTATTATTGTGTTGTGGTCTATTTGATTTCTGGAATTGAGAAAGATTTGATTGATGTACATGGATGAGCCAATGTTTGGGGCATAGATATTTATGATTGTTATGTCTTGCTGATTTATGCTTCCCTTAAGCAGTATGTAATGTCCTTCTTTATCCCTTCTGACTAGTTTTGGCTTGAAGTCCACATTATCTGAAATGAGGATGGAGACTCCAACTTTTCTGCTGTGTCCATGTGCGTGGTATGATTTTTCCCTTCCTTTCACATTTAGTCTATGGGTATCTCTTTCTATGAGATGAGTCTCTTGCATTTTGGATTTTGCTCTTTAATCCAATCTGCCAGTCTATGTCCTTTGATTGATGAGTTCAGGCCATTAACATTCAGGGTCATTGTTGTGATATGATTTGTACTCCCAGTCATTTGACTCATTTTTGTTTTTTGACATGATTTGGTTTCTCCTTTATTTGGCTATTCCTTTAGGCTAGTTCCTCCCGTTGCTGATTTGCATCGTTGTTTTTCATCTCTTCCTCATGGAATACTTTGCTGAGAATGTTCTCTAATGCTGGCTTTCTTTTTGTAAATTCCTTTAGCTTTTGTTTATCATGGAAGGATCTTATTTCATCATCAAATCTGAAAGTAAGTTTTGCTGGGTATAAGATTCTTGGTTGGCATCCGTTTTCTCTCAGGGCTTGGTAAATGTTGTTCCAGGCCCTTCTAGCTTTTAGGGTCTGGATTGAAAAATCTGCTGATATCCGTATTGGTTTCCCCCTGAATGTAATTTGATTCTTTTCTCTCGCGGCCTTTAAAATTCTGTCTTTATTTTGTATGTTAGGTATTTTCATAATAATGTGCCTTGCTGTGGGTCTGTTGTAATTTTGTATATTTGGAGTCCTATAAGCCTCTTGTACTTGGTTTTCCATTTCATTCTTCAGATTTGGGAAATTTTCTGATATTATTTCATTGAATAGATTGTTCATTCCTTTGGTTTGTTTCTCTAAGCCTTCCTCAATCCCAATAATTCTTAAATTTGGCCTTTTCATGATATCCCATAATTCTTGTAGATTCTGTTCATGATTTCTTACCATCTTCTCTGTTTGTTCAACTTTGTTTTCAAGGTTAAATATTTTGTCTTCAATGTCCGAGGTTCTGTCTTCCAGGTATTCTATCCTATTGGTTATGCTTTCTATGGAGTTTTTAACTTGGTTTATTGTTTCCTTCATTTCAAGGATTTCTGTTTGGTTTTTTTTTTTTTTTTTTTCAGTATCTCTAACTCTTTATTGAAATGATCTCTTGCTTCCCGTATTTGCTCTTTTAACTGTTGATTGGTGCGATCATTTAATGCCCTCATTTGCTCTTTCATCTCCTCCTTCAATGCCTGCATTTGCTCTTTCATCTCCTCGTTTGCTTCCCTGATTGTTTTAATTACGTACATTCTGAACTCCCTTTCTGACATTTCTTCTGCTGTGCTGTCATTGGGTTTTATTGACATAGTATCTAGATTTGTTTGGGACATTTTCTTCCCTTGTTTTCTCATATTGGTTAGATATCAGTGGGACTCTGTGATATTGTAGATTTCCTCTATTGCCTTATAGTGTCCCTGTAGATTTGCAGTGTATCACCTCCCAGCCTTCAGTAGCCTGAAGTCTTGGAGTAACTTGATAATGCAGTGCTTCTGAAGAAAGTTGCCCCTATCCCGCTACTGGTTCCAGGGCTTGGCTCTGGCTCTGTGTGGAAAGGCTCTCACTGGGGGGCCTGCTCCAAGAAGCTGGCCGTGTGGGAGGAGCCCACCGCTGGAGTGCCCAGGGCTGCCTGGAGAAGACTCTAGCTGCCCTGCCCTACTCTAATAAGCCACCCAAATCCGGGCCTACTGCCCGGGGCTGAGCTTCACCGGGTGGGGGAGACTCATCCCGTGGTTCTATTTTAGTCCGAGTCTTTCAATGCCTCCCCTTCTTGAATCCTGGATTCTGGAGCAACTGGAGATGCAGTCACCCTCTAGTCCGCATCTTGGATTGCCCCGTGGAAAAAGCCTGTGGCCAAGGGGGGCTGGGCCACCTTTAGAGGTCTCTGGCTGCCCTGCCCTGGTCCCAGAGGCTGCTTGCAGGTCGGAGGTCTCCGCTGGCTTGGGGAATTTGTGGCTGGCTCTGTGTAGAAAGGCTCTCACTGGGCAGTCTGCTCCAAGAAGCTAGCCTAGAAAGGCACTTCCTGCTGGATGGAGCCGGGCTGCTTGGGGAAGTCCCTGGCTGCCCTGTCCTGGTCTCTGAAGCAACCTGTGGGCGGGCTGGAGCTCACCACGCACGCTGGCTCAGGGACTTGGAGTTGGTTTTGTGCAGAAAGGCTCTCACTGGGGGGCCTGCTCTGAGAAGCTGGAGTATCTGGCCCTGTGGGAGGAGCCCACCGCCAGAGTGCTCAGGGATGCCCGGGGGAGACTCTAGCTGCCCTGCCCTACTCTAATAAGCTGCCCGAATCTGGGCCTGCTGCCCGGGCCAAGCTTCACTGGGTGGGGGAGATTCACCCCATGGTTCTATTTTAGTTCGAGTCTCTCAATGCCTCCCCTTCTTGAATCCTGGGTTCTGGAGCGACTGGAGATGCAGTCACTCTCTAGTCCGCCATCTTGGATCATCCCCTCCCTACTATGGTTTTAATGTCCCCCAAATTTCAAGTGTTGGAAACTCAATCCCCAAAGTCTTATATTAATAACATTTGAGAGGTTGGACTCTTGGGAGGTGAGTGGATTAATTCATTCATGGATTAACAGAATATATCAGAATGGCTTTGTTATAAAAGTGAGCTTTCCATTAATCTTCAAGATATATAAAGAACACAACAAACTTAACACCAAAAAAACAAATAACCCTATCATTGAATGGGCAAAAGAACTGAACAGGCACTTCACAAAAGAAACATGAATGGTCAAAATGTATGAAAATATGTTCAACATCTCTAAGAAATTAGAGAAATGCAGATTAAGACTACACTGAAGTTCCATCTCCATTCAGAATGGCAATTATCAAGAATACAAATAAGAATAAACATTGGCGAGGACGTGGGGAAAAGGCACACTCATACATTTCTAGTAGGACTGAAAATTGGTGAAACTACTCTGGAAAAGCAGTATGGAGATTCCTCAGAAAACTTGAAATGGAACTACCATATGACCCAGTTATCCCACTCCTTGGTATATACACAAAGGACTTAAAATCAGCGCACTATAGTGACATAACCATATCAATGTTTATAGCAGCTCAATTCACAAATGGCTAAGATATGGAACCAACCTAGGTGCCCTTCAACAGATGAATGGGTAAGGAAAAGGTGGTGTGTATATATATATACATACACATACATACATACATGATGGAATATTATGCAGCTTTAAAGAATGAAGTTCTGGCATTTGCTGGTAAATGGATGGAGTTAGAGACTATCATGCTAAGTGAAATAAGCCAAACCCAAAAACCAAAAGCTGAATGTTTTCTCTGATATGCAGATGCTAATTCACAATAAGGTGGGTGGGGTTAGGGTTGGGGGGAAGAATGGAGTTCCTTGGATTAGACAAAGAGGAATGAGGGGATGGGAATAGGACAGTAGAATGAACTGGACAGAACTTTCCTATGTTCATACACGAACACACGACCTGTGAAATTCTACCTCATATACAATCATAAGGAAAGACCTTTGAGAACTGAATAGCCAGCTCTCCAAAGCTGCAGGATCAAGCCAGCCTTTTATCCAGGCTGTGATTTTGAAGGAGACCTCTGGAGCCTGTCATTCCTGTTATTTCTTATGTGCCTTTTGACCTTTCTACAACCAGTTTTTGCTCCCAAGCGCACACATGGAATATGACGCTTTGGTGACTCCAAGTCTGTCTAGATTACCTTTATACTGGATACCCATTTGGGGTACAAATCTGTTTCTTTGATATAAATCTGTCCTTCCCAAATCTTTCCCTGGTCTTCAAAACAGTGCTGTAGCCTCATCTTTCACATTTACATTTGTCCATGCACAGCCTCATCAGACCCCTCTGAAACCTAAGGCAGATATTCTAAACCCCTTTTACAGGTGGGGAAATTGACACATTGGCTCACATAACTGGTTTATGGCAGAGCTGGGACTGAAATTCAGGAATCCAGATGTCTTCAATTCATCCAATAATCTATTCATTGAGTCATTCACTCAGTAATATTTAACGATGTTATTTTAATGGTTGTTACTCCTTAATTAGGCTAATGAGATGCTCGGCTTTGTTATTACAGTGACTCCCACTGAGAGTATACATGTATCTAAACATCACACTGTACCCCATAAATGTGTACGATTATTAAGTGTCTATTAAGAAAAAAAGGTGCATTCAGTCCCTGTAACCCGTATGGAAATTTCCACCTACACAGAGCTTGCCTTTCCACACTGGAGGGTTCCACATTCCAGAAGACCTGGACTAGAACCTGCAGCCTAACAAAAGCAATTGGCAGGCAATGATACCATGGCTGTGTCAGTCTCCCTTTAACCCTGATCCCTATCAAGCTCCAAAGTGTCACTTTCAGAGTAGCTTGGCAAGCAGCTCTGGCATCTTTGGACTCGCTTGGGAGGATGAGAGATCAGAGTGGTGGGAAAGCAGGCCTCAGAGAGAACCTGAAGCAGGGCAGGCCCAGGGTGCAGAGGGAGGTGCCCTGCTGCCACATCTGGACCCCAGCCAGCTTTAGTCATGATCTTGCAAAACCCAGTGTCAAGTCCCACAGCAGGGGTTTCATACCTTCCCTGGGGGAGAGGAGTTCTCAAGTCTAGAGCAAAACTGAGAGCGGTCCAGCAGGGAAGGAGGGAATCCACCATGACCAGTAGTAGCTACAGCAGTTAGCATGCACATGTTGAGGGCCACAGCAATATGTTTCCCAACAGCGTCCTTCTAAGGACTCTGAGAGGCTGGACAGTTGGTGCTTTCCCAATCTGATCAGATGAAGTTTCAGAGAAGTTAAGGGACTTGCACCACATCAATTTTCTTTCCTTCTCTTTTCTCCAGAGATTTTAATAAGTTACACACAAGGTTACAAAAAGATGCAGGTCTTTACTCTGGACCACTGCAACAAGCTCCTTGGTCTCCCAGCTGCTGCCCTTTTCTCCCTAGAGCATTTCTCCACACAGGAACCAGAGAGATCTTTTGAAAATATAAATTAAATTTCATCAGTCCTGAGCACCAATCCTTCTAATAGCTACAATGCCTTGTGTGATCTGATTCTTAGATCTCTCTCTGACCTCATCTTCTGCTATCCCTCCACTTTCTCCCTCACAAATACCATGCTCTGGCCACACTGGACTCTGGACTTCTGTAGGCAGCCATTGTCATCTAGAGAATGACTCCTGCCTCAAGACCTTTGCACACACTGTTCCTGCTGCCTGGAACACACTTCTTCCAAGCAGCCAAATGACTCTGTTCCTGCACAATAGAGGCCTTCCTCATAACACTAACGAAACTGCATTCCTAAGGCTCTCTGGTCTCTTATGAAATAAACAACTTCCAAACTCAGACACTTTCATAGATAAAAAGAGATGCTATTAAATACCTCAAGATGACACCTGAACTCATTTACTTTTCTTCATGTCATTTATCAATGTTTATATTTTATGTCTATTTCTTTATTTGTTCAGACCATATTCTCCACCAAAATGGAAGCTTCTGCATATTGCGACTTCTTTTTCATTAATTGCTCTATCTCAGAACTAAAAGAGTACCTTGTACGTAATACATATTTATCAAATGAATTAATGCACAGATGAAACCCTGTTATTTGTTTAGCAACATGTTAAGTGCAATGGTAAAAATATTTAGAAACCTTTAGAAAACAATGCAATTCCGAACTGGATGGTGCAGGTCACTGACCTTATTTATGTCCAATCTGGGTTGCTATTATTAATAAGCTGTTGATTATTTAGATAAGGGAGAAAGAAACATTCCTACATCAGAAAGATGACTTTACAGAAGGATTAGGTTTGGGCTGGGCTCTAAGGGGCAGGTAGGTTTAAGTAAGAAACAGGACAAAAGTCCTCTCAGGCTGTTAAGCATAAAACAATCAGAAGCCTGTCCCAGAGATTTGTTCTCTCTATACTGTCTTCCTACCAGTTGAATTTGGGACACATTGGGTTTGAGGTGCCTGCAGATGTCTAGCATGCCTTTGGAAATCTGAGTTTGGAGCCTGGCCTAGAGATCCAGAATTGGAATTCATTCACATAAAAGGAACTGTTATGGATGCCATCCAAGAAATCACAGCTCTTCTTAAAACTTAGCCTAATACCCTACAGCTTCAGATCTTTCAGACAGAAGATGGTATTCACACTGAGAAACAATCCACACATTCAGTCTCAAATCCAGCTGAGTAGCCATATTGCAAAAGCAAGGAGATCCAGTCAGTTCCTCAGGTTTGTGCACACCCAACCCCATGCAAACACAGGCACTAGAGGCAAATTTGACCAGAAATCTGGGAAGCAGATGACCTTACATCTCAGTTTGCCCAGGACAGTTCTCATTTATACTTCCTGTCCCTGCATAATGGCTAATAGCACCCCTTTCACTCTCAAAATCGTCCCAGTTTAGATAATAAATTATAAAGTCAATCTACTAATTCCTTAAATGATAAATTGTCCAAATATCCAATTTCTTGAATGACCTATTCCCCAAATGACCAATTTGCTTAATGTCATTACATCCTTTAACTTTCTAGCTTAGTTCATTGGTTTCATTTTGCTTTTATAACATCACTAAGAAACATTTAAACTGCCTCTCCACAGCTCTGTAACACTTGAGCTAGAAACTTAAGGCTTTTGGTCTATCTGTGCCTCAGTTTCCCCCTCCACCTTTAATTTTATTCTTCATCCTCCAGTACCCACAGCAGGGAGCTGGAGCAGAGAAAAACTAAACATGTTCTTCTTATGAATATATTCTTCTCATGAATAGATTGTTTTATGAATATATTCAATGATAATATTCTTTTTATGAATATATTCTTTATAAATAGTGCCTTCTTACATATATTCTTAAATGTGAAGAGTTCATATGAATGTGTTATCCTTATGAATAATAATAACTTAATGAAAAATATATTTCTAACCATTCTCCCTACTCAAGAACATACCCCTATGAATGTGTTACTGAAGTCCTGGGCCAGAGGCCAGACTCCAGGAATCCCAACAAATCAGGTAGAGCCACTCACCCCAAAAACCAAATGGAAAAAGTAATACTGAAAAGCAGGCAAGGAACATGAATCCATATGGCTATATGAAGAAGATAAAGTAAGCTCAAGCATCTCAGCTCAGTCTTCAGGGAACTGACATAAGCTTTAGGACTAAGTAAAGGAAGTCTGGGGTGGGGGGTAAGAAGGTATGCATAAATAAGCCGTCTTGGCTAAACAGTGGACTGGTGATCAGTATCTCAGTTCTGGTTCTGCCAGGTGGCTCTGGAGAAGCCTTTATCACTTGAGGAGGCAATCTCAGTTTGCTATGCAGGATGTTTATCGGATCTGTGATCCTGGAAGGGGGCAATTTGGTTCCCATGAGATGACTCTTCCTGCTTAATGGAGGCATTCTCAGTTCCTATCCCAGGGTAATTGCCCCTCTTTAGTGGGGTAATTTCATCCTGGGGTAATCTGCAAGGCTCAGTTATTCCTGAAATCCAAGATGACTCTAGGTTTAGGGCAATGAGTGGAGACTATTAGACACCACTCCAGGGATCGAGAACAGGCAGTTGAATATCCCCACAAACTTTGAAAATAGTTCATCTTACCTTCATATCCTCCATCTTAAAGGAGGACAAGATAGGTTAGGTCAGTTTAATGCAAATAAACCTTAATAGTTTTTAGATGAACAGTCCTTAAATGATTAACATGACTATATGCAGAACAGAACAGGAATCTGAAGACAGAGATGCCAAGATTAATCCTGCTCTTAGTTACCCATTGGGCATCTGTGGGCGCAAAGGAAGTCAGTGCTTTTAGCAAAAGCAGCTTCTAGTTCCCTGTTATCGTTGGCTTCAGGAGGCCCTCTCTCTACCTCTCAATTTTTCCTGCTTCTATGACTCAGTTCTTGAGCCTGACTAGGGGAAGACTGTTGAAAAGTTCTCAAAATACTATCAAAAAATTGAAATGAAAATCAGAACTAAATAGTATAGATGACATAAATAAGCTTGGTGAATTAGTCCTTGAGTAGGATGGGCCATGCAACAATTTAGCTTTCAGCAAATTGGATTTCCATTTATTGAATGACCAGCCCATTTAAAATAAAGTCAGCTAATATCATACCCATGACCTCAACTCTACCCAAATTTTCTACCAAAGGACTTATTTCTTCCATAGTTTTATGAAAATTAAAAATAATTTTATTTGCTTATTATTTTCCATTATCACTACTTGGAGTATCCACATGACAACTGGGGCCCCTTCAGTTCTGTTCACCAGTGATTCCACAGTGTTACAACAATCTCTGGCAGCTCAATAAATATTTGTTGATTAAGAGTCAAGAATGAATGCACAAGGAATCCCAGGACTCTCTAAACTCAGGATAGAAAAAGGAAGATAAACTCTATATTCATCCCTACCTCAGTTCTGACCAACCTCAATCATCCCAACCACCCTCCTTTTCCATTGACAAATAAACAGAAGGTATTAAGCAATTTTTTTTTTTTTTTTTTGGATGATTGGGCATTAGAGGAGGAAAGTGATTCAAGAGACAAGAAAGCTTTAAACCAACATTTAATCAGACTGAACCTGTTTGGCCATCTCAAATCAGAAGGTGCTAAAGAAAATTTTACCCCAGATGTTACAACATTGCCCGTTTAGTACAGCATACTTGAGAGCAGATGGCGGTGAGTCAGGATTTAACAAAGACCTTAATGGCTCGTCTGCAAGCCCCGGGCCATCATTTGCATAGGAAGCAGATTTGGCTTGGCTGCTCATAGCGATGGCCTCTTACCCACATGGACATGACCTCATTTTCATGTCTCCATTTTCCATCTCTGCCATATGCTGTCATAACCTTCTGGGAAATACTGTGCCACAAAACATAAAACAAAAGCAAGTCCTGATCACTTGAAGCACTATTTTCAATGATGATTTTTACTGACATGCCTCATTGGAAATTCACTTTTAATCAGTCTAACACATTTGAGTGTGTGTGATGTGGCTTCTCTCTCACCCATTTAATCTCTCAAACGTTTTTAGGATTGTATCAGGGCAATCACATGAAGGGAGACCACTTTCAAAGATGTACATAATTTTATTGTGGATTTGCACTGTATATGAAACAGATTTATAGGCCTCACCTTGTCTCTAGACTCACAATCAGAAGAGAGGCATTTCACAATGAAGATTTAACATCTTTACCATTTGGAAACAAATGACCCAACCCTAACAAACACAAAGGCATTTATTTACAGTCAGTTGAATTACCTGGTGGAGGCAGGAACAGGTCTTTATCTGCCATCTCAATTTGCTGAGGTCCAGCCAGCAGCATATTTCCTCAAGAAAGGACAGGAGACAGAGGGACTGGAGAGTACTATTCATTGTACTTTCTGAGATCAGAGTTCACAGGACACAGCAGGAATCCTGGAAATTCTCTCTTTCTTTCCCTTCTTTCCAGTCCCTCAGAATTCCCCAACCCAAAGTTCCAATACAAGTCCCTCATTTTGTAGCTTTCGAATACCTGTTGTCCCAAGCCATGACCTTGATCTTTAGCTCCTCTCCTCCTTCGATTTCTCTAGTAGCTAATTTACCAAGAGATGGTACCATGAACACTTCAACAAAGCCCCTACTGCACAGCACTGCTGCTCAGAGGATGCTGATGCCATTTTTCAAAGTGTAATTCAAAACTCAGTAGAGATGAAAAAAAAAAATTTAAATAATAGATATGGCAAATTATATGTTTTTAATGAAAGATAGAAAATATTGGTATGTATCATACATAATAAATTTCTCTTTCAATTGTGTGTGGAAGTAAATGTGTACAGAATCAAATGTAGAAATATTATTAGCAAACACTGATAATGCTTAATAAGTACCAGGGACTGTGCCAAGAGCATTTACATGCATTAACTCACTTAATATTCAAGATCATCCCATGAGATGAAATTACCCAGTTCTACAGCTAAATAAGCTGAAGCACAGAAAATTTAAGTGATGTATCCAAGATCATCCAGCTAGCAAGCGGCAGAGCCAGGATTCACACCCAGGCAATCTTGGTAGATTTTCATGCACTTAACCACTATCTCCTAAATATTTTTCTTGCTGTGAGTTTTAGGGTTTTTTTTAAAGTTTGGTAAATATTAAGTGTCGCTGGCTCTTTGCGGTTCCAAAATCCATGGATATTTGTCACCGCCTGCAGCAACAACTTGCACGGGTCTCATGGGTGGTGGAGTGGAAACTGAGGCACTTCTATCTTTCTCTTTAGTGCACTGCTTTCTTGCTTGTTCATTTATAGAGGATAGAGGAAATGAGGTTTACTTGCTTTGATAGGAGAGAGAGAGAGTTTGCTTATCAGAGACAGAGACTTTGCTTAAGAGAGATTTTGAAAGAAGGACAGGCTTTTCTTAGAGCTTAGAAGAAGAGAGACCTGCCATGCCTTAAAGTCCTGCATCCTGTGAACTAAGGGTCTACCTAAGGTGCCCTAGTGATGCGTCTCAGTTCTCCATTCTGCATCTGCCTTCCACCGCTGCCTGCTAGCTGCTGTGCCGCTTTTCCCTACTAGCTGCCGTCGCGCGTTTCCTAGCTGCTTTCGTGTTTGAGTCTTCTTCTACTACTTTTCTGCTAATGGCTGCCGTAGCGTGTTTTTCCCTCTGGCTGCTGTCGCGCGTGTGTCCTTCTTCTCCTGCTTTTCTTCTGCTAACGGCTGCTGTCTCTGTCTCGCTCCGCCTACGCTTATATCACCTCCAGGAGGCAGAGAGCAGGGCCACGCCTCTTATGCAAAGATTAGGCAAGATGCTCCGAGCAGGCAATTAGTGCTCGAGAACACATGTGCATACATTGTGTGCGTGGACGAGAAAATCACCTGAGTGTGCTTATGTCAATTAACCTCCTCGCTGCCAATGTGATCAGGTGCCATCCCAGCGCCGCCAACATGGCACAGCCCCCAACAATTAAGGGGATTGCATATGCTGTATATCCTAAATTAGTTCCAATTTCAAATAATCTATGCAGTGGTCCTACATCTTCCAGTCATATAAAGTCACATGAGGCTCAGAAAATGGGGTTCCTGTATCAAATAATATAGTGTCACTAATGATAACACCTTTTCCACCAACCATAAGCCAGAGAGATCTTCTGCCTTGATCACCAGTCCCTGAGACAGTGCCACTTCTTATGTGCAATGGGCCCAAGCCCCACGGTGTCAGGGCTAATAAAAAGTTGTTTATATCCTGCCAGAGCTATTACACCATCAGTCATGAAACTAAAGCTTTTTAGAGACTGCTTAGTCTTTGGAGTAGTGGGGTAGCTATAGAATTAAGTCATAAAATAATCACTACAAAGTTTATTTTCCTTATCCTGGTTTACAAAGAACGGTGCTAAGTAGAAGGAGACCACATAATCCAAGGACAACATCCTTAAACTTCCCCTCACAGTATCTGACCTCTGCTCTGCAGTCATGTAACTTGGGCAAATCACTTATTAACAACAGCTTACGTTAGCTAGGATTTTACACTTTCCAGAGCTTGCTCACATTCACAGTTTTTAGGCCCCAACAACTATTCTCTGAGGAAGGTGCAGACGGTTATTGGATGGAGGGCATCTCCTCCTCCTTCCCGGTGCTTCCACCCTCTGCCTAACTCCCTCATCCGAAAGAGGAGAACCAATCACGTGGGTGAGAGCAGAGCTGGTGAAAGGCGAGCACCCTGTGGGCCTGTGTGGCAAACCCACCTAACACATCCCCTTCTCACACGTGTATCCTCTCCTCCCAGATTCCTGGGCACCCCCTATACCAGTTCTGTGCCCCACCTTCTAGCTTCTCTGTGCTTTGCTCCTAATGATTGAACCAGTCGCCTTCTTCAGAGGATTAGCCTGAAGACACTGCACCCAGATGTACTTAAAGCCAAGTGTGAGCCATGAGTGAAGGTTCACCCCTGCCCCAGGTGGACCCCAACTGGTAACAGAATGTGCAGAAGTACAAAAGCCCAACACCCTCACCTCAGATGAAACAAGTTCTTAGATGTCAATCATACCCCCACTCAAAACATCAAGCCTGTTGAGTTCACCTGGAATTGTACCCTTGCCTGGCTTCTTCGCCTTACCTATTCTCCACCTCTACTCCCTCACAGGTTTCCTGAGGGCCCTTCCTTAACAAATCACTGAAAACTGTGTCCTATTCCCAGGGCACCTGAACTCTCTCCCTGTTGCTGGGTTAGGGCTGTCTGAGATCAGCCTTACCAAGTTTTCTCTGGCCTACTCTTAATCTGCAATGACATTAGGGCAGGGCCTGCTCCACGCAGATTCAAAAAGGATTAGGTAAGTCCTCAGGCCTTAGCTGGACTGCCCCTCAGCTTCTACCAGAACCATGTTTTTGGAGGTCAGTATTTATTAGCCAACTATTCATACAGCAGGGTTCTAATATCCATTTAGTTATTTTTCTTAAAAGAGCTTCCTCAGCCAGAAACTGAGGGGTAGATTAAGAGGATGTAGGTATTCCTGGTTTCCGGGCCCGATAGCCATAAATATCAACCAAACCTCAAATCTAACTTCCTACAACTATTCCGCAGCCTTCTAGACAGTAAAAATCATTCCATATAGCTTAAGAGATGGAAGAGGCATTTGAGATCTGTTGCTTGGTGTGCAGATGAAGGCATTCGTGTTAGCTTTCTGACAGTGTAACAGATACCTGAGGTAAATAAACTTATAAAGATAAATGTTCTTTTGGCTTACAGTTTTGCAAGTTTCAGCCCATGGTCAGTTAGTTTCTTGCTTTGGGGCCCATGGTAAGGCTGCACAGCAGGGTGGAAGTATGAAGAGATCTATTTACCTCATTACATTCAAGAAGCAGAGAGAGCCAGTAAGGACCAGGTCCCAGTACATACTTCAAGGGCACTCTCCCCCAGTGACCTCACTTCCTTCCACCTCTTAAAGCTTCCACTACCTCCCAGTAGTACCACAGGCTGAAGATCAAGCCTTTAACACATGGACCCTCGGACATTTCCAATCCAAACTGCACTAGCACTGACGCTAAAACAGGCATTCTCCCAAGGTCACAGCGCCGAGGGAAGTTCTTCACTGAATTTGAGGCTCTGGATTTAGAGTGAGGGTGCAGGCCAGTGAACCAGGCAGCTGGGGGAGGGAGATGGGGCAAGGACAAGTGACTTCACCACTGTCCTCCCAGACCCCCTCCTGGAAGCATCTATGGGTGTCTTTAAATATATCTGTGGCAATTGATGGGTTTGAACTGCTTTATCTTACACCCACTGAGTCAGACAGCATGAAATGTAGATTAACTCTCAACATCTGCCTTGAGGAAAACCTAATCAATACAGTTAGGCCGTTAAGAAACTTCTCGGTCACACCACAGCACATACGGCAGACCTAGCTGAGTGTCTGCCAGACAGTACATACAGTCAGATCATTGTTTCCATCAATTCGTTCAAACTGAACACTCAACTATACTTGCAGTGACTCTCAAAATTATTCATGGGGGAGAGCTTTAGTAGGGTAACAGCAAAATATATAAATATTTATAAATGTGTATATTTATAAAGACATAAAATATATTGATATATTTAATTCACATTATGTATTGTTGAATATGTAATTCCATATATGTTGAATTCAATCATACAAATAGTAATTCTACCAGCATAAAATATGGACATAGAATATATATTTCTCATCCAAGAAATAACTCAGTAATTCCTTAAAACACTAAAAATCTGAGAAATCACTTGTCAGATATGCATTTTCTATTTTATATAATTCACACTTTACTCTTCAGCTAGCCCCCACTACAAAACTTTTTTAAAAAGCAATGTATTCAAATGCAGGAAAATTTGAAATTCAGAAAACATTCCATTCATTCACTTATTTTTCCTTGAGGTAGAACATCATTATTATTTGACTTAGCCATGAACCAACAGTACAACACTGTTCCCTGAGACTGTTGGTTTGAAAACAATGCACTGAGGCAGGCTTCCCACAACCCCTCTCTACCATAGCCTCCTATTAAGCAATCTTACAACTCCCAACTAAATCCACACTGGGCCCAGCCCCACTTTGCCAGAATCCCCCTCTATCAAATTAACTGCTATTGATTCAAAGTAGGGAAACTACCTATAATTCTAAACAAGGAAATGTTTAAACAGAGTTTAGGTATAAATCCCCAAAACACTAAAGACCCAAGCCAGTGTTCACAACTGGGAAAACAAAGTCAGACTTAGTTCTTCTCTGTAGACAATCAACTTGTGAAATTTCTAAAAAGGAATCTATGGGTGCATGCATAAAGATGAGTGATTACTTTTAAATGTTTTCAAATTTCAGATGCATTTCTTATATAAAATGTGTCAGAAGAACAGCAAAGTTTCTAATAGTGCTAGCAAAGGGTTGAAGGAGGATGGACTCAAGATATCTAGATCTTTTGCTTTATTTAGATGGCACACAAGATAAGACCTAAGAGGCTGAGACAGCTAGAAATAGTACAGGCTACCATGCCGCAACCAAGCAGCCAAACTCTTGATTCTGGCAAGGGGTGAAGGGGCATTGGAAAATAAAAATTCACAAACACAGATTTTGAAGATTAAGCTGGGATCAGGTGGAGCTCTGCTGTCTGATGGAGATGCAGATCTAAAGAGTTACACCAGAATCTTTATTTATATATGTCTCATTATCAGGTTAAAGACTATGCCAGCATTATTCTTTGTATTCAGGAAATTTACAGAAACTAGGACATCTATGTAGCTTTTCCCCAGTTGTAAACCACAGTTGCAAGGTGCAATGTTAGGAGCTTTGTGTAGATCTCAAGAGAGTCTATTGTTTAAAGTCACTGTAGTGCAGGCAGGAACAGGAAAAGCAGAGCTGGTGAAACAGTGTGGTTGTCTAGCATAAGAGTTCCTTCCTTCCCAGGAGCTGTGTGCCTGAGATCAAGGTCAGAGCTCATAGGGCTCTCGCTCAGAACCTCCTCATGCAGGGCATTTCCACCGCAGCTGAGCATCCTGTGCCCTTGCACAGAAACATTCCCAGGCATCAGGCATGCCACAGCCATGAGGTCAACAGAGACCCCCAATCTCAGTCACTGCTCTCCCATCCTCTGTCACCACTCTCCACACTACCAGGCAATGGGATGGTGACCCAGCCCTCAAGAGAGCTGGGCAGGACCAAGGACCATCGATTCAACTCAGCTAAATGGGCCATCAGTGTCCCCACACGCCAAGCTCCACATTATGAGCTGAGGATAAAGTGGTGACTAAAACTCCAACTCCCTTCTGACGTGGAATAAAATAGAATAACCCTGGAGAAGGCAAATAAAGGAGAAAAGGAACATGAAAAGGGAAACGGGGGCCCTAGGAAGAGTCTAGCTTCATTTGCACCAGCCAGCAGAGCCACTCCTCTCCCGAGTTGTTATCTAGTGGCATTCCCTGTAACAGCAGCGGGGCAGACCAAGGTCAAAACCACAGCTATAGGGGATTACCCAAATTCACCACAGGTACCATTAGCCCCATTTAACAGACAGATAAAACTGAGGCTTAGAAAGCTAAATACCTTGAACACACTCCAAAACTATCAAATGAAAGAACTGGCTCAAATCACCACCCACCTCACATCAAAGCCAAATGTCTTCCCACTCCTCACCAACTCCTTACAGGGTCTGGTTGCTGTCTATCCAATCCTTTTGTCCTATTAGATTCTACAGAGGACAACAGGGAGACTACATCACTCTCTCTGACTTATGGTCAAAATCTGGATTGAGAAGAGGGCCCCTGAGCCCCAACACATGACCTAAGTACCTCCTGGTCAGAGATTTCTGATGTCCCTCAGAGAAATAAGCAGACCTTCCCACCTCGGGCTCCCACAGCAGGACATGTTGCCAGAGGCTTGCATGCTGACTTAAGCTGGGCAGTTTTGGAGGTTCCAAAGAGCTAAGGAGAAGGGCTGCCAGCAACAACCTACCTTTGAGCTAGCAGTATCCGGCAAGGTGCTCCATAGGTCCCAGGGTTTGGCCTAATTTTATGAAGATAGTCTTTCACAACTTGTAAACTTCCCTGCTTCTTATAAACTTACTCATCAATGTCCCTCTTCCCAGGAGACACACATAAGTCCATGAGGCTGAGTTTGAGAAAAGCCCAAGGCAACTACTTACCTGCCCACTATTCATTCTCCAACTGCATACCTATCCCGGGAGATGCCCTCTCCTAGATATGAAAGCTATGCAGAAATAAAGAAAAAAATCTTGAAGACATTTACAAACTTCTAGAGGCATATGACCAACCCAAATTGAATCAGGAAGACATAGAAAATTTAAACAGATCAATTTCAGTCAATGAAATTGAAGATGCCATCAAAAGCCTACCAACATAGAAAAACCCAGGACCAGATAGATTCTCAGCTGAGTTCTAAAAGACTTTCAAAGAAGAACTAACACCAATATTTCTCAAATTATTCCATGAAATAGAAAAGGAGGGAACCCTCCACACTCATCTATGAAGCTAGTATCACTCTGACACCATAACCAGACAAAGACACATCAAGGAAAGAAAATTTCAGACCAATATCCCTCATGAACAGAGATGCAAAAAATCTTAATAAAATCCTGGCAAATCACATATAAAGACATATTAAAAAGATAGTGCACCATGATCAAGTGGAGTTCATCCCAGAGATGCAAGCTTTGTTCGACATAAGAAAATCAATAAATGTAATTTATAACATCAATAGATTTAAGACAAAAATCACATGATTATCTCAATAGATGCAGAAAAAGCATTTGACAAAATACAGCATCTACTCATGTTCAAAACACTAGAACAAGGGCTGGGGATATAGCTCAGCTGGTAGAGTGCCTGCCTCGCAAGCACAAGGCCCTGGGTTCAAACCCAGCACCTCAAAAAAAAAAAAAAAAAAAAACACTACAAAAACTATGGAAGTAGAAACACACCTCAACATTGTAAAAGCTATATACATTAAACTCAAGGGCAACATCATTCTAAACCAAAAAACCAAAAGCATTCCCTCTAAAAACTGGAACAAGACATGGATGCCCTCTTTGACCACTTCTATTCAACAGAGTCCTTGAAACTCTAGCCAGAGCAGTTAGGCAAACGAAAGAAATTAAAGGGATATGAATAGGAAGACATCTAAATATCCCTATTTGCCCACAACATGATTCTATATTTAGAACACCCCAAAAACTCCACCAGGAAACTTCTAGAACTCATGAGCAAATTCAGCAAAGAAGCAGGATGTAAAATAAACACCCATAAATCAATTGCACCCCTATACACCAATAATGAATGAGTTGAAAGATATTAGGAAACTACCCCATTCACAATAGCCTCAAAAAAAATAAAATACTTGGGAATCAATCTCACAAAAGAGGTGAAAGACTTCTATAATAAAAACTACAGAACACTAAAGAAAGAAATTAAAGAAAACCTTAGAAGATGGAAAGATCTCCCATGTTCTTGGATAGGAAGAATTAATATTGTCAAAATGACCATACTACCTAAAGTGCTATATATTTTTTTATTTGTTTTAATAAGTTACACATGACAATAGAATGCACCTTGATACATCATATATAATGGAGTACAATTTCTTATTCTTCTGGCTATATATGATGTAGGATCCCACCTGTCATATAGTTATATATGCACTTAAACAATTCCCATTAAAACTCTAAAATGTTTTTCACAGAAATAGAAAAAGTAGCCATGAAATTCATTTGGAAAATTAAGAGGCCCAGAATAGCCAAAGCAATCTTTAGCGAGAAAAGCAAAGCAGAAGACTTCACAATACCAATAGCAGACCTTAAATTATACTACAGAGCTATACTAACAAAAATGGCATGGTACTGGCACCAAAACAGACATGAAGACCAATGGTACAGAATAGAAGACACAGAGACAAACCCACATAAATACAGTTTTTGCATACTAGACAAAGGCCTATAAACATACATTGGAGAAAAGATAGCCTCCTCAAATGGTGCTGGAAAAACTGTAAATCGGTACATAGCAGAATTAAATTGAACACCTTCTCACAAAACTCAACTCAAAGTGGATCAAGGACCTAGGCATTAGATCAGAGACCCTGCACCTACTAGAAGAAACTGTAAACCCAACTTTCCATCATGTCGGCTTAGGAACTGACTTCCTCAACAAGACCCCTAAAGTGCAAGAAGTAAAATCGAGAGTCAATAAATGGAATGGTATCAAACTAAAAAGCTTTTTCACACCAAAGGAAACAATCAAGAATGTGAAGAAAGAGCCTACAGAATGGGAGGAAATCTCTGCCATCTGCACCTCAGATAGAGCATTAATCTCCCGGATATTCAAAGAACTTTAAAAACTTAACACCAAAAACAAACAAACAAACAACCCAATCAACAAATGTGCAAAGGAACTGAACAGGTACTTCACAGAAGAATTACAAATGGTGAACAAATAAATGAAAAAGTGTTCAACATCTCTAGCAATTAGAGAAATGCAAATTAAGACCCAGTTATACCTCCTGCTTCACTTTTTCTGCTCAGGATTGTTTTGGCTATTCTAAGTCTCTTGTTCTTCCAGATGACGTTCATGATTGCTTTCTCTATTTCTATGAGGAATGTCATTGGGATTTTAATTGGAATTGCATTGAATCTGTATAGCACCTTTGGTAGTATGGCCATTTTGACAATGTTAATTCTGCATATCCAAGAACATGGGAGATCTTTCCATCTTCTAAGGTTTTCTTCAATTTCTTTCTTTAGTGTTCTATAGTTTTCATTGTAGAGGTCTTTCACCTCTTTTGTGAGATTGATTCCCAAGTATTTTATTTTTTTCGATGCTATTGTGAATGGGGTAGTTTTCCTAATTTCTCTTTCAGAAGATTCATCACTTATGAACAGAAATGCGTTAGATTTACACGTATTGATTTTATATCCTGCTATTTTGCTAAATTCATTTATTAGTTCTAGAAGTTTTCTAGTGGAGTCTTTTGGATCCTCTAAATATAGAATCATGAGTGAAGCAGGAGGTATCACAATACCAGACCTTAAACTATACTACAGAGCAATAGTAACAAAAATGGCATGATATTGGCACCAAAATAAACAGGCAGACCAAAGGTACAGAATAGAAAACACAGAGACAAACCTACATAAATACAGTCACCTCATACTAGACAAAGG
The DNA here is from genome assembly GCF_902686455.1 of Sciurus vulgaris. Taxonomy (NCBI): domain Eukaryota; kingdom Metazoa; phylum Chordata; class Mammalia; order Rodentia; family Sciuridae; genus Sciurus; species Sciurus vulgaris. The sequence goes on along the minus strand of NC_136466.1, from coordinate 114,874,183 downwards.
AGCTAAAAACATACAATGGAGAAAAGATAGCCCGTTCAACAAATGGTGCTGGCAAAACTGGAAATCCATATGCAGTAAAATGAAATCCATATGCAGTAAACCTCTGTCTCTCGCTCTACACAAAACTCAAAATGGATCAAGGACTTAGGAATTAGACCAGAGACCCTGCACCTAATAGAAGACAAAGTAGGCCCGAATCTTCGCCATGTCGGCTGAGGATCAGACTTCCTCAACAAGACTCCAAAAGCACCAGAAATCAAAGCAAGAATCAATAAATGGAATGGACTCAAACTAAAAGTTTTTTCTCAGCAAAGGATACAATCAAGAATGTGAAGAGAGAGCCTACAGAGTGGGAGTAAATCGTTTCCACATGCACTTCATATGGAACACTTATCTCCAAAATTTATAAAGAACTTATAAAACTTTACACCAAAAATACAAAGAATCCAATCAATAAATGGGCCAAAGAATTGGACAGACGCTTTACAGAAGAAGACATACAGGTGATTAATAAATATATTAAAAAAGTGTTCAACATCTCTAGTAATTAGAGAAATGCAAATTAAAATAACTCTAAGATTTCATCTAACGCCAATTAGAACACAAACAATAATAGATGTTGGCATGGATGTGGGGGAAAAGGCACACTTTTACATTGCTGGTAGAGTTGCAAATTGGTGCAGCCACTCTGGAAAGCAGTGTGGAGAATCCTCAGAAAACTTGGGTGGACCCACCTTTTGACCCAGTTATCCCACTCCTTGGTTTATACCCAAAGGATTTAAAATTAGCATACTACAGTAAAGCAGCCACATCAATGTTTATAGCAGCTCAATTCACAATAGCTAGATTGTGGAACCAACCTAGATGCCCTTCAACAGATGAATGGATAAAAAAAAAAAAAGCTGTGGTATATATATACAATGGAATATTATTCAGCCATAAAGAATAATAATATTATGGCATTTGCAAATAAATGGATGAAATTGGAAAATATCATACTAAGTGAAATAAGTCAATCCCCAAAAACCAAAGGCCAAATGTTTTCCCTAATAAGTGGATGATGATATATAATGGGGGTGGGGGGGAATGAGAGAAGAATAGAGGAACTTTAGATTATGTAGAGGGAAATGAGAGGGAGGGGGATACAAAAAATAGTGGAATGAGACAGACATCATTACCCTATGTACATGTATGATTACACAAATGGTATGAATCTACATTGTGCACAACCATAGAAAAAAAAATGATGTATCCCATTTGTGTACAATGAATCAAAATGCAGTCTATAAAAAAATTTTAAAATGGACTTTCCCAAGCAGCCCACAGCCCAGCCTCCTTCGGTGGGAAGCGCCTTTCCAGGCTAGCTTCTTAGAGCAGACCCCCCAGTGAGAGCCTTTCCACACAGAGCCAGCCACAAGTCCCCAAGCCAGCGGTGACCTCCGGCCCGCAAGCAGCCTCTGGGATCAGGGCAGGGCAGCCAGAGACCTCTCCAGGCATACATGCCCCCTGGCCCACCTGGCCGCAGGCTTTTTCCACGGGGCGATCCAAGAGGGCGGACTAGAGGGTGACTGCATCTCTAGTCACTCCAGAACCCAAGATTCAAGAAGGGGAGGCATTGAGAGACTCGGACTAAAATAGAGCATCGGAGTCTCCCCCACCTGGTAAAGTGCTGCCAGGGCGGCAGGCCCGGATTCGGGTGGCTTATTAGAGTAAGGCAGAGCAGACAGAGTCCTCCCCAGGCAGCCCTGCGCAATCCAGCGGTGGAATCCTCCCACAGGGCCTGATTCTCCAGCATCTCGAAGCAGGCCCCCAAGTGAGAAGCTTCCTGCACAGAACCAAGCTTCAAGACCCTGAACCAGGGCGGCGAGTTCCTGCCACAGGTTGCATCAGGGACCAGGACAGGGCAACCAGGGACTTCCTCAAGCAGCCCACAGGCCGGCCCCCTCCGGCGGGAAGTGCCTTTCCAGGCTAGCTTCTCGGAGCAGACCCCCCAGTGAGAGCCTTTCCACACAGAGCCAGCTCCAAGCCCTGGAACCAATAGCGGGCTAGGGGCAGCTTTCCTTGGAAGCACTGCATTATCAAGTTACTCCAAGACTTCAGGCTACTGAAGGCTGGGAGGTGATACACTGGAAATCTACAGGGACACTATAAGCCAATAGAAGAATTCTGCAATATCTCAGAGTCTCACTGACATCTAACCAATATGAGAAAACAAGGGAAGAAAGTGTCCCAAACAAACCTAGATACTATATCAATAAAACCCAAGGACAGCACAGCACAAGAAATGTCAGAAAGGGAGTTCAGAATGTACATAATTAAAACAATCAGGGAAGCAAACGAGGAGATGAAAGAGCAAATGCAGGCATTGAAGGAGGAGATGAAAGAGCAAATGCAGGCATTAAATGATCGCACCAATCAACAGTTAAAGGAGCAAATACGGGAAGCAAGAGATCATTTCAATAAAGAGTTAGAGATATTGAAAAAAAAAAAACAAACAGAAATCCTTGAAATGAAGGAAACAATAAACCAAGTTAAAAACTCCATAGAAATCAAAACCAATAGGATAGAACACCTGGAAGACAGAACCTCAGATATTGAAGACAAAATATTTAATTTTGAAAACAAAGTTGACCAAACAGAAAAGATGGTAAGAAATCATGAACAGAATCTACAAGAATTATGGAGTATCATGAAAAGGCCAAATTTAAGAATTAGGATTGAGGAAGGCTTAGAGAAACAAACCAAAGGAATGAACAATCTATTCAATGAAATAATGTAAGAAAATTTCCCAAATCTGAAGAATGAAATGGAAAACCAAGTACAAGAGACTTATAGGACTTCAAATATACAAAATTACAACAGACCCACACCAAGGCACATTATTATGAAAATACCTAACATACAAAATAAAGACAGAATTTTAAAGGTCGCGAGAGAAAAGAATCAAATTACATTCAAGGGGAAACCAATAAGAATATCAGCAGATTTTTCAATCCAGACTCTAAAAGCTAGAAGGGCCTGGAACAACATTTACCAAGCCCTGAAAGAAAACGGATGCCAACCAAAAATCTTATACCCAGCAAAACTTACTTTCAGATTTGACGATGAAATAAGATCCTCCCATGATAAACAAAAGCTAAAGGAATTTACAAAAAGAAAGCCAGCATTAGAGAACATTCTCAGCAAAATATTCCATGAGGAAGAGATGAAAAACAATGATGCAAATCAGCAACGGGTAGAACTAGCCTAAAGGAATAGCCAAATAAAGGAGAAACCAAATCATGTCAAAAAACAAAAATGAGTCAAATGACTGGGAATACAAATCATATCACAATAATAACTCTGAATGTTAATGGCCTGAACTCATCAATCAAAAGACAAAGACTGGCAGAATGGATTAAAAAGAAAAATCCAACAATATGCTGCCTTCAAGAGACTCATCTCATAGAAAGAGATACCCATAGACTAAAGGTGAAAGGATGGGAAAAAACATACCATGCACATGGAAACAGCAAAAAAGCTGGAGTATCCATCCTCATTTCAGATAATGTGGACTTCAAGCCAAAACTAGTCAGAAGGGATAAAGAAGGACATTACATACTGCTTAAGGGAAGCATAAATCAGCAAGACATAACAATCATAAATATCTATGCCCCAAACATTGGCTCATCCATGTACATCAATCAAATCCTTCTCAATTCCAGAAATCAAATAGACCACAACACAATAATACTAGGCGATTTTAACACACCTCTCTCACCGCTGGATAGATAGTCCAAACAAAAATTGAATAAAGAAACTATAGATCTCAATAACACAATCAACAATTTAGACTTAACCGACTTATATAGAATATACCATCCAACAAAGAGCGAATATACTTTCTTCTCAGCAGCACATGGATCCTTCTCTAAAATAGACCATATTTTATGCCACAAAGCTACTGTTAGCAAATACAAGAAGATAGAGATACTACCTTGTACTCTATCAGATCATAATGGATTGAAATTAGAAATAAATGACAGAATAAAAAACAGAAGTTTCTCCAATACCTGGAGATTAAATAATACACTATTATATGATGAATGGATAACAGAAGACATCAGGAAGGAAATAAAAAAATTTTTAGAAGTAAACGAGAACAAAGACACATCATATCAAAATCTCTGGGACGCTATGAAAGCAGTACTTAGAGGAAGATTTATTTCATGGGGTGCATTCAACAAAAGAAGTAGAAATCAACAAATAAACAACTTAACACTACAGCTCAAAGCCCTAGAAAAAGAAGAGCAGACCAACACCAAAAATAGTATAAGACAGGAAATAGTTAATATCAGAGCCAAAATCAACGAAATTGAAACAAAGAAACAATCGGAAAAATTAACAAAATAAATGGTTCTTTGAAAAAATAAACAAAATTGATAAACCCTTAGCCACACTAACAAAGAGAGGATGAAAACTCAAATTACTAAAATTCGGAATGAACAAGGAAATATCACAACAGACACGAGTGAAAAACAAAACATAATTAGAAGCTATTTTGAAAATCTATACTCCAACAAAACAGAAAACCTCGAAGACATCAACAAGTTTCTAGAGACATATGAATTACCTAAACTGAACCAGGAGGACATACACAATTTAAATAGACCAATTTCAAGTAATGAAATAGAAGAAGTCATCAAAAGTCTACCAACAAAGAAAAGTCCAGGACCAGATAGGTTCTCAGCCGAGTTCTACAAAACCTTTAAAGAAGAGCTCGTTCCAATACTTCTCAAAGTATTCCATGAAATAGAAGAGGAGGGAACCCTCCCAAACTCATTCTATGAAGCCAATATTATCCTGATACCTAAACCAGACAGAGACTCATCAAGGAAAGAAAATTTCAGAGCAATATCCTTAATGAACATCGATGCAAAAATTCTCAACAAAATATTAGCAAATCGCATCCAAAAATATATTAAAAAGATAGTGCACCCAATCAGGTGGGTTTTATCCCAGGGATGCAAGGTTGGTTCAACATCAGGAAATCAATAAATGTCATTCACCATATCAACAGACTAAAAGTTAAGAATCACATGATTATTTCAATAGATGCAGAAAAAGCATTTGATAAAATACAGCATCCCTTCATGCTCAAAACACTAGAAAAAATTGGGGTAGTGGGAACATTCCTTAACATTGTAAAGGCCATCTACACTAAGCCCATGGCCAATATCATTCTAAATGGTGAAAAACTGAAAGCATTCCCCCTAAAAACTGGTACAAGACAGGGATGCCCTCTTTCACCACATCTACTCAATATTGTTCTTGAGACTCTAGCCAGAGCAATTAGACAAACCAAAGAAATTAAAGGGATACGAATTGGAAAAGAGGAACTCAAACTATCCCTGTTCGCTAATGACATGATTATATATTTAGAGGAACCTGGAAATTCCACCAGAAAACTCTTAGAACTCATAAGTGAATTCAGTAAAGTAGCAGGTTACAAGATCAATGCTCATAACTCCAATGCATTTTTATACATAAGTGATGAATCTTCAGAAAGGGAAATTAGGAAAACTACCCCATTCACAATAGCATCGAAAAAAATAAAATACTTGGGAATCAATCTCACAAAAGAGGTGAAAGACCTCTACAATGAGAACTAAAGAACACTAAACAAAGAAATTAAACAAAACCTCAGAAGATGGAAAGATCTTCCATGTTCTTGGATAGGAAGAATTAATATTGTCAAAATGGCCATACTACCAAAAGTGCTATACAGATTCAATGCAATTCCAATTAAAATCCCAATGATGTACCTTACAGAAATAGAACAAGCAATTATGAAATTCATCTGGAAGAATAAGAAACCAAGAATAACTAAAGCAATCCTTAGTAGAAAGAGCAAAGCAGATCTTCAACTCTATTACAAAGCAATAGTAACAAAAATGGCATGGTATTGGTACCAAAATAGACTGGTAGATCAATGGTACAGAATAGAGGACATGGAAACAAACCCAAATAAATACAATTTTCTCATACTAGACAAAGGTGCCAAAAATATGCAATGGAGAAAAGATAGCCTCTTCAACAAATGGTGCTGGGAAAAATGGAAATCCATATGCAACAGAATGAAACTAAATCCTTATCTCTCACCCTGCACAAAACTCAACTGGATGGATAAAGGACCTCAGAATCAGACCAGAGACCCTGCATCTTATAGAAGAAAAAGTAGATCCAAACCTTCAACTTGTTGGCTTAGGATCAGACTTCTTTAACAGGACTCCCATAGCACAAGAAATAAAAGCTAGAATCAACCACTGGGATAGATTCAAACTAAAAAGCTTTCTCTCAGCAAAGGAAACTATCAGTAATGTGAAGAGAGAGCCTACAGAGTGGGAGAATATCTTTGCCAATCATACTTCAGATAGAGCGCTAATTTCCAGAATCTATAAAGAACTCAAAAAACCCTACACCAAGAATACAAATAATGCAATCAACAAATGGGCTAAGGAAATGAACAGACACTTCACAGAAGAAGATCTACAAGTAATCAACAAACATAGGGAAAAATGTTCAACATCTCTAGTAATAAAAGAAATGCAAATCGAAACTACCCTAAGATTTCATCTCACCCCAATTAGAATGGCGATTATCAAGAACACAAGCAACAATATGTGTTGACAAGGATGTGGGGAAAAAGGTATACTCATACATTGCTGGTGGGGATGCAAATTAGTGCAGCCACTCTGGAAAGCAGTATGGAGATTCCTCAGAAAGCTTGGAATGGAACCACCATTTGACCCAGCTATCCCATCCTTGGCCTATACCCAAAGGACTTAAAATCGGCATACTGCAGAGATACAGCCACATCAAAGTTCATAGCTGCTCAATTCACTATAGCCAGATTGTGGAACCAACATAGATACCCTTCGGTTGATGAATGGATAAAGATACTGTGGCATATATATACAGTGGAATATTACTCAGCCATAAAGAATGATAAAATTATGGCATTTGCAGGCATATGGATGAAATTGGAGGATATCATGCTAAGTGAGATAAGCCAATCTCAAAAAACTAAAGGACAAATGATCTCGCTGATAAGCGGATGAGGACATATAAGGGGGGGTAGGAGGGGTTAGTGCTAGGATTAGGGTTAGATTTAGGGTTAGGGATAAGGAGGGTGGTAAGAATGGAGGAAGGAAGGACTGTATAGAGGGAAAAGAGGGATGGGAGGGGTGGAGGGGAAGGGAAAAAAATAACAGAATGAATCAAACAACATTGCCCTTGTAAATTTATGATTTTTAATTAAAATTTAAAAAAGTACATTGGAAAAAAAATTTTTAAATAAATAATCTAATAAAAAGATTCAGTTATCCCACGCCTCTGTATACATACAGAGGATTTAAAATCCATACTATAGTGGGACAGCCACATCAATGTTTACAGCAGCTCAATTCACAATCAACAAATGAATGGATAAAGAAATGTGGAACATATACACAATGGAATATTACTCAGCCATAAAGAAGAAAATGAATTTATGGCATTTTCCAGTAAATGAATGGAACTGGAGACTGTCATGGTAGGGGAAATAAGCTAATTCTCTCTGATATGTGGATACTAACACATAATAAAGATGAGATGAGGGAAGAATCAAAATTCAGTGAATTAGACAAAGGGGAATGAAGGCAAGGGAGTAGGGTGGGAATAGGAAAGACAATAGAATGGATTGGTCATAACTTTCCCATGTTCATACATGAACACATGACCAGTGTGACTCCACATCATGTGTGACCACAAGAATGGGATCCTAATTGGAATAAGTTATACTCCATGTATGTATATGTCAAAATGCATTGTACTATCATGAATATCTAAAAGGAACTAATAAAAAAAATGTATTCTATTTTAAAAGAAAGAAAGAAGAAAAAAGAACCTAGTATCATGGAACTTTCTTTCTAGTCAGTAAGGAAAAAAATGATCAAAAAGGAAACCAAGCAATGAGTAAGATCATTTTAGATGTAATAAGCACCATGAAGAAAAACTTTAAAGAGGGGAGGACGAGAAGAAATATCAGGGAGGGAGGGTATCTGTTAAGACAGGGTATCTGAGAGTGGCTCTCCAGGGAGGGGACCTTTGGTTACATGCACACACCACCCCCACTTTAGATCTAAGACTGGTTATTAGGATGTGCCTGGGTCCTGCGGCCTTCCTCAAGAATTCTTCCCCAACAAATTCCTAACCTCTCACACAGTCCACTGTGGGCCTGCTCCACCAATTCAGCAGACGAGCTCAGACACGTCCAGGTTCCCCGCGATTTTAGACGCTGTCATCTCGGTGACCGCAGCCGCCGCAGCAGCAACATTACTACCAGGACCCTTACTGCGGGACCGCACGTCTCCTCCCAACTACGACTGAGACAGGAGCGCGACAGCCCCCGGGAGGGGCTCCCGGCCTTCCCCAGGCAGAGAACAAGAGCGCAGCCTGGTCAGGCAACTCGCGGTCAACAAGAAGACACTTTTCTTCTTTTTTTGCCAAATGACCAAGATCTATGCTAGCAGGTGATATTATGAGTCTTCGAGTGGTTCTAATGATAAAATCACTTCTCACAGTGTGAAATCTGATGTTTGTTTCTCAACATCTGAACATCTGATGGCGATCCAAAAGACAGAGGAAATGAAAAGGGTGAGCTGTCCTGGAAGTCAAGGCCACCCATCATCCTCCCGTCCCCTTTGGTCCCCAGGTCGGGAAATTGTACTGTCCCCTACCCAGCAAAAGGAAGGCTGGGGACAGCTAGCTGGGCTCTCACGCCATGATGAAGGACTGAGGATGTTCGAGAGGGAGGACAAAGAGAGACAGAGGCTTCGGGGGCGAGGAAGGGAGAGACGGGCCCAGGCTGAATGCTCTATCCACTAAGTCCCCAGCTGGGAACTCCCCAAATGTCTGGGTGGGAAGTGCTTCTGGTAGGTGCCACACAGCACTGATTTCAGCAGACAGAGGCTTCAGCTCCTCACGGTGCCTCCCCACCCGACTGCCCCGCTTAGCTTCTGAATATGCTGTCATCATGAACTTGGAGAAGAAAACGCACCGGGGTTTGAGGTGCTTGTGCTAACTCAGCAGAAAGGAGGAGGTGGGCCACTCCCCGCCTCCCCTCCAGGGCCCCATCCCAGCAGCCCCTGAGACCCCCTGATGGCAAAGAGAACCAGTCACCGCCATCATGTGACTAAGGAAAAGCACTTTTCATGAGACTGTTTTTCTTTTGCCCCAGGAAAGACCCACAGATTACTGCCCACCCTGTAAGGAATCCCACAAAAATGACGCCGGACCCAGGAAATCACATAAGGGAGTTTATTAAGCAAACAGAGTGCCTCCCTGCAGGGTAAGAGAGAAAATGAGAGGAAAAGAGAAAGGGCATACCCTAGAGAGAGTGGAAAGCCAGGAGGAGAAAGAAAGCAAGTCAGGGGGAGAGAAAAGCAAGAGAAAAGATGGCGGTGAGGCTATCTTTAAGAATCCTGCTGGGCTAACAGGGGACCAGTAAGGAGAAGGATACTTGCAAACTGACTGATGAACCAATAGCTAGCTAGGATGTCCACAGACTGACAGTAGTTGGGAGGCAGGAAAATGGCTGCACCGGAAAGGGCGGGGAGCAGCTTTGTACTGCCCACCCCGCTGCTTGCTGCCTCTCCCCGACCCCAGCCCAGAACAGACTAGCAACAGGTTCCATTGGCACCATCCTCACGACCACTGCCATCTTCATCCATTTCTCTCCTTTCTCTTCCCATTTTACAGATTCGGAGTGATTCGGGGATTCTCTCAAGTTCACAATGCTGGCAAAGAGCTCAGCTAAAAAAAAAACAAAACCCCCAGCTCTAAATTCAAACGCTGGTGGCCTTCCCAGGACACCACAAGACTGTGCTCCACCGCAGCACAGGACCCAGGAGGTGATGCTGAAGAAGCCGTTGCCCACTTCATGTGATGTTTATCCCAAGACTTTGCCACACAGCTAAGCAAAAATACATCTGCTCTCCATCACCTTCTGCTCCATAGCTGAGACCATACCTGTTGTCAAATGCCAGTTCTCTCTCAGTATACAATCACAAAACCATGAGGCTTAACAAGAGGGCTTATTCCCCGCCCCCACCCATGACAATCTTTCTACCAACCCAAATTCTATTCCTTCAACATCCCACTCTTATCAGTCCTGACTTTTATCATTCCGGCCTTCATTTGATTTCTAAGTATTCATGGGTGTTATTCCAGTGCCAACTGGAACTGGAATCAAATGAAGAAAACTTTTACTAGTTCCTGCATTTTAAAAAGTCAAATTATGGGGCCAGGGTTGTAGCTCAGTGGCAGAGCGCTGGGTTCGATTCTCAGTACCATATATAAATAAATAAATTAAATAAAGGACCATCGACAACTAAAAAGTATTTAAAAAATAAAGTCAAATGAGCCAGGCACACTGGCACATACCTGTAATCCCAGCATTTTAGGAGGCTGAGACAGGAGGATTACAAGTTCAAGGCCAACCTCAGAAGTTTAACAAAGCCCTAAGCAACTTCGTGAGACTCTGTCTCAACAAAAAAAAAAACTTAAAATAGGTCTGGGCTGTGTCTCAGTGGTAAAATATCCCTGGGTTCAATCCCCAGTACAAAAAAAAAAGTCAAATTATGTGGCCCAGCTAAGATTGACAGTGGCTTTTAGAAATGCTAACTCCCGAACCTTGATTTCTGCCAGCTTTGAGGGGCCACTTGGCAGGCAGGAAGGTCACCGAGAAGTGTAGCAGAAACAAACTCCTGAACTCCTGCTAAGAGGCCATTGCTGAGCCCGACATGGTTACCTCCATCTTTCCCACTTTAATCACAACAGAGGGCCTCAGGATGCCAAAGTGCCTTCAACTCTCATTGTATTTCTGAAATCCCATCCAGGCCCCCACCTCCAACAATTAACACCCCAATTCAGACTGAACCCCAAACACATACAGACTGGTCTGGTAATACCTGCAACAGGTGTTGGTTTACTTAGAGACTCTGCATTTAATGCACCCAAACTAGACTTGAAACTTACAGACTTACTTTTACTCTTAGAATATTCTCTCTCTTTCTCTCTCTCTCTCTCTCTCTCTCTCTCTCTCTCTCTCTCTCTCTCTCTCTCTCTCTCAAAAAAGGCATCTCCTGAACAAAAGTGTCTACCTTCTGACTGACTTTCAAAGAAAAAGGAAACATGTAAGTAGTCATCCTGCCCAGAATAATGTGGCTCAGAATGTCCAACTTCCTGGCCCTGGAGCTGAGATGGTGACCTGGCATGGCCAATAAAAGGATCCATCCGCTTGAACCAATAATTGAAACACATAACCCAAGTCGGGCCAGCTAAGGTCTCCAGATGCCATAAAAGGTGCTTGCAGGTAGACAAATTTATAGAGACAGAAAGTAGACTAATGCTTGCCCAGGGCTGAGATGTTGAGGGAGAACAAAGAGTACTGCTAACGGGCATGAGGTTTCCCTTTTGGGTGATGAAGATGTTCTAAAGTTGATTGTGGTGATGGTTGCACAACTCTGTAAATATACTAAAAACCACTTAATTGTGTGCCTTGGGTGGGCGAACTTGATGGTTTGCAAATTATATCTCAACAGCTAGTTTAAAAAAAAAAAAACACTTGCTTTCACTTTCTCTGGGATAAGCGATGGAGATAATGTAAACTTGGGTCTTCTAGGAGCTATTCTCATCTCTTAGAAAGTCCACTTGAGAATTAAGCCACACAGAAGCAAGCAAAGAGAGAGAGAAAAAAACAGAATGAGTCATCTGAACTACTGGATCCAGCTTTGCATAAAGCCACTCAGTCCTTGAATTTCAGTTGTATAAACTAAAAAAAAAAAAAAAATCTCTTTCTTGCTTAAACTAGTTTAAACTTAATTTTGTCACAAAGCCCTGCTATAGCTTCCCAGAAAAAGGGTTCAGACTTGTTCCTTCACCACCTCCCTGAAACTTCGATGCCCCTGAAAATTAACTTTAATAATAATTTTGTTCAAGGATAGATCAAAACACTGCAAATGTTAAATTTCTTTACAGGTTGAATAATAGCATTAACTCTCATCATTCTCCTTCTTTAAATTGTCTGTTTTTACATGAACATCAACTATCTGTAGAATAATGTTAATTAACCTTTAGTCTATGAATATTTTCCCCAGTTTATCACTCATGAACATAACAGAGTTTCTTTCTTGACTATGTGATTATATTGAACTAAGTACCAATCTTGAGCCATTACTCTACCTACTGTAACTCTATAGTAGTTTTTTCTGGCATTTTTTTATTGTGTTAAATACATACAACATTACAAAATTTACAACTTTAACAACTTTGATGTGTCCAGTCCATTGAGTATATTTACATTGTTGTGCAAAAATCAAAAACATTCATCTCTAGAAGCTTTTCATCTTTCATCTTGAGACTATAGTCATTAAACACTAATTCTCCATCCTCCCCTTAGTTCCTAGAAACTATCATTCCACTCTGTTTCAATGAGTTCGACCCTTAGGTACCTTATATAAGGGGAATCATATAAATATTTGCATGGATTCAATATTTGAATGGTACATGTTGCACCATGTGCCAAATGTCTTTCCTTTTGAAGGCAGAATAATGTTTCATTATGTGGATATACCACCTTTTGTTTGTCTATCTGCTGAGGGACATTGGTGTCCAACTTTGTAAATTATTATGCATAATGCTGTTATGAATATGAGTGCACAAATACCTGTTAAAGTCCCTACTTTCAACTAGTTTGTATAACCAGAAGTGGAATTGCTGGACCAAATGGTAATTCTATGCTCAATTTTTTATGAAGGGAGGAAGAAAATCTCTGGCAAAATAGTCTTCTGTTTGAGCACTATACTATTTTTAATCAATCTAACCCTCAACTTCCCACTATTAAAAAATGACAATATTTGCAAATTTAAAATAAATAAGTAAAGGCAAAAAACTATTTTGGAGGAACTGCCTTACTATTTTCCACAGCAGCTGCACCACCTGACATTCCCACCAACAGTGCACAAGAATCCTAATTACTCCACATCCTCTCCAACGCTTGCTGCTATCTGGTTTTTTATAATAGCCACACTACCAGGTGTAGCATAATATGTTTTAATAAATGACAGTACAAGTGCTCTATCATTATAATTCTTTGTCAAAAGTTGTTTTGGCCACTCTCCATTTTTTTTTCTTCTGGAACAATTTTTTCATTGTTTTTAGGACCCCCCCCCCCCCAAATACTTACACAAGCAATATTTAGAGCTCTATTACTTGTTTTGAGAAAAATTGACATAATTCATATCTTTAAGATACTCACCAAAGAAAATGAAGTACTTTCTCACTTCCCTTAGTAAATTTTATGATTCTTCATATGGGACCAAAACATTTCTTGCTAAGATTATCCCTAGGTATTTCATAGTTTTGTACTATTATGAATGAAATAATCAACCTCATTTTAGAAAATAATTTTTGGAAGAAGAAGCCCATAATCAAGAGTAACATTCATTTATGAAACACCTGCTATTTTAAGACCAGTGATAAAGGTCAATAGTCCCTGTCTTCCACATGGAAATTTACCACAAGAGGGAAAGAAGGTATTGGCTGAAACTTCATTGGATTGCCTCTTTTAAAGACCCAGAACATTTAAATCACTCCTAAGGAGGTAATGGAGACTGTGGGTAATTTAATGTTTAATCAATGTTTGTTATAGCTATCATTAATTTTGGGTCAAATTTCATGATGCCTGAGTTTTCTTGTTTCCTACATGTACCTTACATTGGCCTCCCCTTGTGAATTTATACCAATTTTATTACTCTATTAATTTACCATCTAAATTATTACTGAAGTGTACACTTGTATCTCTCTTTTATGATATATTGGTATTTCTGTGATTTATTTACTGTCAACTCTTCCATCAGAAAAATAATCTTTCATTTTTCTATAGCTCCTAGGAGGAAATGTGAGTCACTTTACAATTTAAGATGTTTGGCTTTAGTGTAGTTTTTTTTGTTCATTGCATAGAAAAGCTTCTATGGATAAAGTTCTTCACTTTTCGGGGGAAGAAATTACCAGCTCTGATCTAGGTGCTGAGTGTAGAAGGGCTATATAATAATGCACCCAAAAAATGTATATAATTTATAGCCATGAATACATATAGCATCAGGAAACACATAAACATGTTCCTGATCCCTTCTAAAAACAGCCTACAAATGTCAAAAGAGAACAAAAGTACCACCTGATACATCTTCCTCCCTGACATTTTTCCTTTGACAAGGGAAGAATTCTATCTATAAAAGCAATCCACAGCATTTTGAGTCTTGGTGAGGTGACACACCAACCTTATTTGGTCTTACCCTTCTCTCACCACCACCGCCACTTAAGGGACCATAGAAATCACATGGGTTGTGGCTCCTCTGTTTTTTAAGAGTCGTACTTTTGGTCAAGAAAGAACAACAAAGGATATTTTTGTATCACTGGAAACAAAAAAAGAAGGAAACAGAGCCCATCCACGTGAACAGTGGACTTCAGGCAAGTTGTTATTAGACCTCCTGGCTCGTGCCAGCTACTTTAATATCCTTGCTCTCCTCTCCACTGGCAACTCTTCTCTTTCCAAGCTTTTATTTATGCACACAAACAGGTCAAGGAACAACAATATATACCCCTCAAAACTGGACCAAAACAATGACCCAAATACTGGAATGATTCATAGCTTATTGCCAATACTGTCACGGGGTCTCTCTGACGATTAAAATCTTCATCTTCAGAACACCCATTTACATTTGGAATATACATTCCCATTTTGGGTCCTGGAATATGATCTGTTTTGTGTCTTAGATGCAATAGAACTATTATTTATTGCTCTGAGAAACACTCCCACTTATGACTGCATAGGGAAAGGAAAAATATCCAAGTCAACCATTAACTTACTTTTCGCAATCAACCCCTTCTGAAAATTGCTACTAAGATTCTATCATTTGGGACTGGAAGGGCAATCTCAAACTAACGGCAACTCAGTGGAATAAACCACAGAGGAAAGTCATCCAAACTTGTCTTCTCAATTTCTAACAATTCTAGCTAGCAGAAAAATATTGTCTCTGCTAAATTATGTTTCCATGCACTGTTCTTGCAACCCAAATCCAATCAAAGTATTCTCATGAAACGTTCATGGCACTACATAACTTGATTTGTCTAAAAGCATAAACTAAATAGTAGAATCTTGAAAAAAAAGAGAGAAAGAATGTTTGTTGTATTAGACAAGCAAACAGTACAAATATCGCTTAAGATTTAGGATTACCATAAACTGTAACTGTTTTTAAAAGTCAGCATTTCTCTGAATTAGCCATTTTGTACAAAGTCAACACCTCTGTCCAAATGTCCTGCACCATCTCTATATCAGGATAGAGCAAGTTCTGCGGTGGTGACAAATAATCCCAAAAAGCTCAGTGGCTTACAAAAGCATAAATTAACTTCTTGCTCACAGGATCTGCTCATCCTGTGCAGCTCTGCTCCACACTCTCTTCATTTCATGATCAAGGTCGATCATGAAGCAGCCCTTATTTGAAACATTATGGAATGGGTGACAGGCAGGGAGATGACAAAGGAATAAAAGAGAATCACAGAGCAGAAACTAACTTTTAAGATTTCTGCCCCAAAATGACCCGAGCTGCTTCGGCTCACATTTCACTGGTCAAGTCAAGTCACATATCACTGAATTCGAGAATACAAGGATATGTGATCACCTTCATACAGCCTCAGAGCTGGTCTCCTCCCCACCTCCCATTACTCCTTGGGGTTCCTCTTCAAATCTGGCCATATTCCTCCTCTGCCCAGAAATTTCTGTGGCAAGACTTCTGTTCCCACACACATCACCAGGGAAATGTGTGGCAGTGGGCCAGAAAATTCCCAGAATTAACAGGTAACTTTTCCAGAATACTAGCTTTCCTTGAAAATGTAGGGAAAATATATTTTTTAATAAAATAAATTTGAACATATTCTTGGACAAAATAAAAACTAGTAAAGTCTCTGAAGATAGCTGGTGTTTGAATTGAGACTCATCGGGCTGTCCCACATCTTGTGCTGGCTTGGCTGCAGGCTCATCTGCTCACGAGGGTGCTCGTATGGAAGCCACTGAGAAGTCTCAGAGCCCACCTAACCGGCACTACCTGTCCACAGCAGAACCTCCAGTGTGGTCAGCAACAACCACATATGGCTCTTATGCTCTTGAAATGCAGCTAATGTGACTAAGGGGATGAATGTTTAATTTCATTTATTTTAATTGGTTTAGATTTAAATAGCCACATGTGGTTAGTGGCTAATATATTAAACAGGACAGACACAGAACATTTTTTTTTTATTCTTCTTAGTTACACATGACAGTAGAATCCATTTTTATATAGTTATATAAGCATGGAATAGATCTCATTCTAATTAGGACCCCATTCTTATGGATGTGCATGATGGTGAGAGTCACTGTGGTTATTCATATATGTGCATAGGAAAATTAGATCAGATCAATTCCACTGTCTTTCCTTTTCCTATCTCCCTCCTTTCCCTTCATTCCCCTTTGTCTAATCTACTGAACTTCTATTCTTGCTCTCCCTGCCCCACTTATTGTGGGTTTTCTTCCACGTATCAGAGAAAACATTTGACCTTTGGTTTTTTGGGGGGGTACTGGCTTATTTCACTTAGCATGATAGTCTCCAAATCCATTCATTTACTGGCAAACGTCATAAAGACATTTTTCTTAATGGCTAAGTAATACTCCATTGTGTGTATATATACCCCACACTTTATCCATTAATCTGTTGAAGGGCACCAAGGTTGGTTCCACAGCTTAGCCATTGTGAATTGAGCTGTTATAAACATTGATGTGGCTGCTTCCCTATAGTAGGCTAATATTAAGTCCTTTGGGTATAGGCCAAGGAGTGGGATATTTATTGACCATTCCTATTTCTTCTTTTGAGAAGCATTAGATACAGAACATTTCTCTCTGTGGTAAGCAGGATAATGGCCTTCCAAAGATGGGCATGTACTAATCCCTGGAGCATGAAAATATGTCAAGTTACATGGGTGACCTTAAAACAGGGCAATTATCCTGCATTCCAATTGGGCTCAATGTAATCATAAAGGCCCTCAAATGGGACCAGGGAGGCAGAAGAATCTCTGTCCAAGTGACACAAAGGTGAGGCTCAGGCAGCCATTGCTGGCTTTGAAGGAAGAAGAAAAGGACACAAGCCAAGGAACTTCCAGCCTCTTGAAACCAGGAAAAAATCAAGAAAATGGATTTTCCTATAGAATCTCCGCCAAGGAATGCAGCCCTGATGGCACCTTTATTTGAATTCATTTAGTGAGATCCATTTTGGACTTCTGACCTCCAAAATTATAAGATAATAAATTTTGTTCTTGTAGGTCACAAATTGTGTGGCAATCTGTTACAGCAGTAATAAGAAATAAATATGCCCTTGCTGCGGAAACCTATGTTGGGATAGGTCTATTCTAGAAGCATCTCTGGATACTGTTGCTGCAGCAACTCTAAATCACCTGCACAATCTCATGTTCCTTCTGCCTGGGTCTCTCCCTGACCCCTCTCTTTGATATCCCTTAGTTATCTTTTAATATTCACTCCATTATCAACTCCTTAAGGAATCCTTTCACTATACCCTGGCTCAGGTAGAGTATGGCTTTTCTGTTCTCTTGAAATCCATGTGTAGCTCCGTAATACAGGTTGAGCATCCATAACCCAAACATTCAAAATCCAAAATGCTCCAAAATCTAGAACTTTTTGAGTGTCATGATGCCACAAGTGGAAAATTCTACACCTGATCTGATGAGCCAAGTTCCATTAAAAAATGAGCACACTAAAAATATTGTATAAAATTATTTTTGTGTGATGCATCTAGGTATATATGAAACATAAATGAATTCTGTGTTTAGGTATCCCTAAATAGCTCATTATGTATATGCAAATATTCTAAATTCTGAAAATATTCAAAATCTGAGGTATATCTGGTCCCAAGCATTTGGGATAAGGGATAGTCACCCTGTATGTATGAATTTCAACAAAAATCAGACATACAAAAATGCCAATATCTTCATTTTACTTAAACCTAAGCCTGAGCATGCATCCTAATAGGCTGGCAGAAACCTCAGTCTCAGGAAAGCCAGAATTTGCCATCCCTTGGTATTACAAACAAACCATCATGAGACTTCTCTCAGTATCCACGGGTGACTGCTGAGATGCCACTGCCCCAGTCCTTGCAGCACCTCTTCTATGCTGTGCTTGGGGTCCTGAACTCTGCAGCCAGACTGGGTGGACTCCCTGCTTCCTCGGGCCTGAGGTCCAAGAACCTCTGAATGCACTACTCAGCACAGCCTCTGAGGCAGCTCCCCTCCCCAGGGAGCAACCAGGCCCAGCTCCTCTGCTGAGGCTCCAGCACCCACCAACTTCCTCCACCTCCCGGTTTCCTCTGAGTCTTCACTCCTCCTCCAGGACTCCTAATTAGGATTTCATAAAATAACAAGAAGGGAGAACGACTTATAAAACCTTCCCCGAGATGAAAGACCATGAAAAGGACTCAGCCTCCTGTTGGAAATGGGAGAGTAGAAGTGGGGGGAATGGACAGAAAACAACATTCAAATCTCAGTAAAGCATCTTGTCAAATCTAGCAGCTATCACTGCAGCTTCAACACCAATGCTGGACCAGTCTCATTTGAGGATCCATTACATTCCCTTAGCACAGGACACCCACTTCATGAGGCAAATATTAATATTCTCATTCTATAGACGAGAAAGCCAAGATGCTGAGAGTTTAAGTGATTTTGCCCAAAGTTTTGAAGTTATAAAGTGACAGCACAGAGTTTCAAACCCTACATGGAAAACTGGGTACTGAGTTAGGTGCAGCGATGTGCACCTGGAGTCCCAGATGCTTATGACACTGAGGAGGGAGGATCACTTGAACCCAGGAGTTCAGGACCAGCCTGGGCAACATAGTGATATGCTCTCTTTAAAAAGAAAAAGAAAAATAGTATTACTTTGCCCCTGAGCCTCCAACATACAAGGTAGGGGACTTAGTCAACTTTTTCTCTACTGTGACTAAATGACCCAACCAGTACAACTATAGAGGAACAAAAGTTTATTTGAGGGTTTGTGGTTTCAGAGGTCTTAATCCATAGACAGCCAGCTCCATTCCTCAGGCCCCCAGATGAGACAGGAGCAACATGGTAGAAAGTGTGGCAGAGGAAGTTGGCTTACACCGGGTGATCAGGAAGCAGAGAGAGAGTCCACTTGCCAGGTACAAAGATATACCCAAAGCCACACCCCAATTTCTCCCCCTCCTCCAGCCACACCCTACCACTTCAGTTACCACTCAGTTAACCCCTTTCAGGGGATTAATTCACCGATTGGGTTAAGACTCTCACAACCCAATCATTTCTCCTCTGAGCATTGTCTCACATGCGAGCTTTTAGGGGACACCTCACATCCAAACCATAATAGCAGGTGTGGACCAACTGGACCACTTAGTCACTGACCCACATCTATACATCCAGAGCTCCTGATGTGTCCCTTCCTAAGTCCAAGTCCAGAACAAATAGTCTGTCTTTGTTTTCCCTTAGTTCAGCTGGCTCAAGTTGGTTTTATTAAAAACCAAAATGCGAGGGGGAGGAGTCAGGGAGACAGTATAGAAAAGGCTCAGGATCAGACAGGAACAGTGGATCTGATCCCAGTAACCTCAATAAAAGCATGAACTGAACCCCAAACCTTCTCTCCAGTCATTGATCTTGAGCCACAGAGTGTTTGATGCAAGTCACACCCGTATTATTTAGAGTTCTACTCTCTGCCTTCCCCTCCCTGCCACTGGGTCAAAATTACAGTTTATTTTTATTTCTTGAAATTTGAGGGATGTCTTTTGAAGTGTTCCTTCCTGGTACTGTCTTCTAAATTACAACTGGAAGAACAAACCCAATTTGAAATTCACCCCAGGCTCGAGGAGCACCCCAAGAAGTGATCCTACACAGACTGGTCAGTTACTACCTTCTCTCACCTATTCCCTGACCCTGTGATTCACCCCAAAGGTCCTCACCCCCCTGCGTTCCCCAGATGACCCACCCTGTAGGGAAGTGGTCTTTTATAATTAGAGTTTTAATATTTAAAATTAGCTTATGCATACAGTAACCATAACACAAATAGGGTGCAGCAGGTTATTCCCTCAAAGGTCCTTTTCTGAGTGTTTATACAAGTTTTCCTAACATAACAATCTGTTTAATAAGGGTGGACTGAATATTGTTAACCCTTTAGGACCTAAAAGTGTGGCTGGTACAAAGTGAAACACACATCTTACCCATTATATACAGAGATCCCTACTGAAAATGGAAACAGAAAATCCTTACTAGAAGACAACAACAACAGATCCTTAAGCAGTATTCTTATTTTTGCATATTAAAAATATGTTTATTTAGCTTTTTTTGCATCCCTAATTGACTAATTTTCCTCTGATGAAAAACATCAAATTATTAGATCATATAGATCCAGCCTTACTGGGTTTAGAAAACAATATAATTTTAAAAGGAGCTGATAACATGCTCCAACTCTTAATGTCAAAGCCAAAGATTGGAATTCCGTATGAATGCATGAATCCATTAAGTGGGAGTCATTTTCAATTATTAAGAAGCAAAGATCTGTGCTCTTTATAGAAATTAGAAATGGCAGAAAATAACATCAACATTCATAACTGCTGCAATTAGAACCAATAAAATTTTTAAATCAAATTAAAATTGAAGTGATGATAATAAGAGTAATGAAATTTATGTAGCACCATGTGGCTCTATTTCCTCAAAGAAACCCCCAAGTCTGTTATTTTACAGCAACTAAGGGATCATCGTCACTGCTTGCTTTATTTATATATATATATATATATATATATATATATATATATATATTTTTTTTTTTTTTTTTTTTTTTTAGTGGCAGATGGACACAATACCTTTATTTCATTTAGTTATATTTGTGGTGCTGAGGGTCAAACCCAGTGCCTCACACATGCCAGGCAAGTGCTCTACCACTGAGCCACAAGCCCAGTCCAACTGCTTGCTTTTTCTAGGACACTGGACTAAGGATTCACCTGCACCAAAGGAGAAATAAATCAAATGTCATCACATTGCTGTGGCGGCCTCTCCTGCTTCCCCAAAAAACCCAGCCCCCTGAGTTGTCTGGTTTTGCCAGGAGAACCCAGGAAAATGCTTGTATTCCTACTGATTCTATGTAGTCCTTGCATTCATTTGATTCTGGGGGGGGGGGGGGGGGGGGGGGGGCCTATTCTGGGTAACCTGACACCCAGGGAACAAGAGCAAGAAGGGACTTACTGTTATAAGCAGCTACATCTATGGCGCCTACAAATACTTGTTTTGAAAGCTTGTCCTAAAGATTCCACCCTATACATACCATCCACATTTCTACTAAAATCTAAAATCAAAAGCAGTTATTAACCTATTTAAAGCCATTTATTGGGCTTGGGATATAGCTCAGTTGGTAGACAGCTTGTCTCACAAACACAAGGCCCTGGGTTCAAATCCCCAACACAGGAAAAAAAATAAAAAATAAAACCACAGATCACCTTGAGAATCTGATAGATGTCCCAAACCCTCCACCCAAGAAATGTATACAAAATCACTAGAATTTTTTCCTTTGATTTCAGAAGGTCACAAACCTATTAAAACCTAACCAGACATTTAGGGGTCCTGTGAATTAATCCCAAGCTAAAAAACACCTGCTTTGAGATGTTTTTGTTTTTCCTTATGGCTCTGAATTAAAATTAACTGGCTTAATTTTAAGCCAAAAATTAAAGTGCTAAATTAATATAGATTATTGCTTATTAATGTCACTGTGTATATAACATTAATTATTATTATATTATGTGTGTCAAGACAGCCAGACATCTGGGCCCTAGGCTGCTATCACTCTTGGCCCAAATGTGAACTTGAAGAGAAACAAAATAATTCTATGGAATTTTCACTGGACTAGGCGTCTAAGTATCATTCCAATGAACCAGATGAACTGTCCTTTCCCTGATGCCGATAACAAGTACCTAATCTTAAGCAAATCAGGCAGGGAGAAGAGGAGACAGACACAGAGAGCTCATATTCTAGGGCATCCTCTCACCCAAGAATGAGGAGCACAAAACAAGTGCATTCCAAAGGACTAGAAACACCACGGGCTCCTGAGAACATAGTAAGCCATATCTAAGTTTATTTTTAAAATATAAAAGAATATGCCTTTCTGAATGGCACCTGAGCATCATGGAGCCAATGCATGCCCATCACACAAGTTTGGGACTTCTCACCTAGATCCTCTTTCAGAACTAAGAAACCACTGAAAGCCGTGACTAGATTCTCTCTTCTTTCTGGACCACAGTTGTACTTGTCTTCCAGCAGTACACCTCAGTTCTCTTCCTCTCATCCTAACATGGATTTAAGTCACTGATCAAGAAATCATGGGATGGGGTCATGAAGGGAGTAGAATGGGCATTTCTCAGCCCAGGCTAAAACCACGCAAACAAAGGATGAAAGAGATGCAAATCAAAATCACAATGAGGTGTCTTCTCACCCCAGTAAGAATGATTATTATCAAAAAGAAAAAATTAACATATCCTGGGACAATGTAAAGAAAGGGGAACTCTCAGATACTTTCGTTCCATTGGTGGAAATGTAAACTAGTGCAACCACTATGGAAAACAGTATAAAGATTCCTCAAAAAACTAAAAATAGAACCACCATATGATTCAGCAACCACACTACTGCATATATATCCATAGGAAATGAACTCAGTGTATCAAAGAGGCAGCCATGCTCACATATTTACTGTAGCACAATTCACAGTAGCCAAGACATGGAATCAACTGACATGTCCGTGGATAGATGAAGGATAAAGAAAATGTGATGTATATACCCATTGGAATATTATTCAGTCATAAAAAGGAATGAAATCCTGTCCTGTGCACCAATATGGATGGAACTAGAGGACATTAAGCAAGATAAGTAAGGCACAGAAAGACAAATAATGCATGTTCTCATTTGTATACGGAAGCAAACATTGATCTCAAAGACTCGGTGGCTGAAACGGTGGTTACCAGAGCCTAGGTAAAGTATGGAGGAGGGGAATGAAGAAATGACGGCTAATGTGTTCAGTGTTATGGGGCACAACTTAAGGACAGACCGGTCACCAAAAAGAAGTCCAAATCTGAGAGTCTTTATTAAGCTGGCCGGCTGACCATCTCACACAATGCCCCAAAAAATGGCTACTGGGAGAACAGCCCCGACCACAGGGTTGTAGGGGTTCTTATACCAAAAATCACATCAATCATAAGTATCTGTTGCTATGATTCGAAATTACACATTAACATCATGAGATCATCATCAGAGGGGGACGTGGGTCAAAATGACCCTTACCTAGGTACAAACTAAAGAATGGTTGCTAACATCCACACAACCACTGTTCACATGGTTTAGGAGCAAGAGGGACCAAAAGAGAGCAATTTTTCATTACATAAGAATTGTCATTTTGTATTGCTAAACATGTCACACTAAGCAACCGATGATGGGTACAGAGGCGAGGTGCTCCCATGGGAGAAGCTAAGCAATTGTTGATGGGCACAGAGGTGGGGTGCTCCCATGGGAGAAGCTTATTTCCTACATAAGATGGAGTCTCAGAGCAAAATGGAGTCTGTCCAGTCATTTCCCCCATAGTTTGGCCTATAACATTCTCCTGGAGCCAGATCTGTCCTCCCATCACATACAGGAGTGCAATTGAATTGGAGGAATTACTTCTCATTATTCTGTGTTCTGCAGCACAATAGGATAACTATGGCTGACGATGAGTAGTTGAATGTTCCAGAATACCTAATAGAGGGAATGTTCAATGCTCCAAACAGAAAGAATCGATAAATGTCTGAGGTAGTGAATATGACAATGACCCTGATTTATCATCACCATTGTATACATGTATTAAAATGTCACCCTATACATATGTAAATACGTAAGAAATGAAATGAAAGGATAGAACAAGAGGGGAAAAGGCATCATGAGAGCTCAAAGTGGGGAAGCAGGTGAGACTCACAAGTATCCAGAAGGGCTGGACTGCTCCTTTTGGCTTCCTAAGATATGAAGAAAGCCCCACTAGCTTTGAGGCTAGATTTAAAGAGAAGCTACTTGTGAAAGACTAAGGCTTTTACTCATCTAACTGATGGGGCCCTGCCCAAGACTGATGACCCTCACATATAGACTACAATTATTTCAAGGCCTCACACTTAGTTCCACTCCAAATTCTCAAAACCATACTTATTGTGTATGATTTTAATTTTAGGAATAAATATAAAATCTTCACATATTTTCAATTAGGTGGTGTCATTTGAAAATGAACAAAAATTGGTGTCTCTGCCCTGAACGATCTTAGAATTCCTGGTCTAAAAAGCCCTTAAGAGCCGCAGTCAATACCTGGCTGCAGATTAGAGCCTCCTGGAACGCACTCCGAGAGAGTTTTATTTAGTTTTGATGCCTGATATCCAAGCACCAGTATTGTTAAGCTTGAGAAACAGTTCTAGAAACTTTTTTTAACAAATATTTACTTAAATACTAAGCTGCTGCTTTTTTGTCCAAAGAACAGGTCACATATTGCTTTTGCTCTTGATTTCTTACATAAGGGTTTCAGGATCAGTAAGAAGGAGAAGGAGATGACTTGGAGGATGAGGAACGAGACTCACAATTTGATTCCTCTCCCTCCACATCCCTACTCACACCTACATTCCCAAAGGCTCAGAGAAAAAGGATCTGATAACCAGGACTCTTGTACACCCCCAGTATTCTTGCATTCTCATTGTTCATAAAAGCCATTTTTCTCTACCTCCACCTGAAGAGAAATGAAGCAAGAGGAGACAATGAGGCAACATTCTAGAAGAATCACAAAAGCAGGACATGGGACTGACTGTCTTATTAACTTCATTGTAGTGATGTGTTATAAAATGCAAATTACAGAAAGGGGACAGTAATTTGTTAATAAATATGTTAATTAGGCAGAGTAAATGCCACACTGCGTGGAAGAGAGGGAGGATTGCTGATTGTAAACTCCATGCACAGCAGATTTCAGAGGGCAGGATGTAGTTAATAAAACTACCTTTATGTTTTATATAGCTCTTTAGCATAAATAGCTAATAACCAATTTACATTAATGGTGTGGGCACAAATGGAAATTAGCCCCTTTTTGGTTTATATGCAATGCAGTCCTAACGTTGAAGTGTTGCATTTGGCGATTTCATTAAAGGAAAGATCTGAGGACCCCAAACAGGACCCAGGACCTGCTTCAAGGAATTTTAATATGAAACCAAAATTACAGTGCACATCCTTGTTCTCCTCATGGGAATTTCCAGAAAGAGCTCTGCTATCAAATATTTTTTCTATCCATGGCTATGTCCACAACCCTGAGCTCCTGTGGGTGTTCAAAATGTCCTGCTCGCCAAAAATGCCTCACAACCCCAAGGCTGCAACAATATAGTCTTGTGCAACTGTAGTCTGGACTTGTGGTCAACGCTCCTTGCTTGCCGGCCCCGACTTGACAACAAACAAAGAGATCCTTGTGTCAGATGGACTTTCATAGGTCCAGGTGGCTGGAGGACGGATAGAGGAGGACCTGCAGGGCCTTCTGGGCCCACGTTCCTACTAGCCACAAAGATCGAATGCAAATGCTAGCAAATCCTAACAACATGCATTTGTGCTGCTCAAACCAGTGGAAGTTTTCCATTTCTGGCCTCATTCATCTGCAACCTCTCCTACTCACAGGGTCTTTCTTTAGTCATGCTGTGCAAGCAGTTACTGTGTATACCA
This sequence comes from Sciurus vulgaris, assembly GCF_902686455.1. Classification (NCBI taxonomy): domain Eukaryota; kingdom Metazoa; phylum Chordata; class Mammalia; order Rodentia; family Sciuridae; genus Sciurus; species Sciurus vulgaris. The sequence goes on along the minus strand of NC_136466.1, from coordinate 114,848,293 downwards.
AAAGTTAATTTTACTACACACTTCAGTGTGTCGCCGGAGGTGCAATAAATCATGAACCAATTTCCAATTTTGCTATGCCCTACTTGATAAGGATGTGAAGCATTCTTTCCCCCAATGGACACGTTTTTAAACATGAGGATTAGAAGGAAGAAAGTGGCTCCTGATGTGCACTGAAATTTTAACCTTCCTTTTCAGGAGAAGTTGACCCCTGCAGGTCCTATTAGAATAAAACATCAACTTGTGCTTTCTTTACTTTGATTCTCAGGTCCAGAAGCTGCCTATAGGCCTCGATGCTGCAGAACACGTCTTAAGAGAAGTTTTGGGATTTTTTTTTTTTTTTCAACTTCAGCAAATAAGTTGTTGAAGTTTTATTCTGAATTGGGCTGCATTTTTCAAAAGGTATAGAATAAGATTCTTATAAATTTAGAAGTTCATAGAATCATATTCTTGAAGATGGATAAAGAGACTTTTGTATTCCTCCTAAAATTTTTACTTCTATTTTTTAAGTGACAAGTAAAAATTGTATATCTTTATAGTATAAAACCTGATGTTTCAATACATGTATCTATTGTGGAATAGTTAGCAAACTGGGTAACCTATGCATTACATTGTGATTTTTTTTGTAGCAAGAATGCTGAAAATCTGCTCTGAGCATTTTTCAAATAAACTATACTTGTTATTAACTAATTACCATGATGGACAACAAATCTCTGGAACTTATTTCTCCTATCTAATTGAAATTTTGTGTCCTTTGACTAATAGGTCCCCAGTCTTCCCAACTCCAGCCTCTGGCAACTACCATTCTATTCTCTGCTCCTAGGAGTTTGACTCTTTTGCACTCCACATATAAGAGAGATCATCCAATATCTGCCTTTCTGTGCCTGGTTTATTCGCTTAGCATAATATCCCCCAGATTTGTCAGTGCTATTGCAAATGGCAGGGTTTCCTTCTTTTTAAAAGCTGAATAACATTTGTATATATGCCACATTTTCTATATCCATTCATGCATTGATGAACACTTAGGATGATTTCATATCTTGTCTATCAGGAATAGTTCTTTTTTAAAAAAATTTTTTTTAGTTGTCAATAGACCTTTATTTTATTTATTTATATGCGGTGCTGAGAATCAAACCCAGTGCCTCGCACATGCTAGGTAAGCACTCTGCCACTGAGATACAACCCCAGTCCCTGAATAGTTCTTTTATTTCTTTTTCCCTCCAATGCTGGGGATTGAACCCAGGAGTACTTTACCGCTAAGCTAGCCCTTTTTATTTTTTTTTATTTTGAGAGAGGTTCTCACTAAATTGCCGAGGTTGGCCTCAAACTTACAATCCACCTGCCTCGGCCTCCCAAGTCACTGGGATTACAGGCATGTGTCACCACACCTTGTTGCAGATCTCTCTGATATGCTGATTTTGCATTCATTGGATATATATGTACTCAGTGGCAGTAGGTACATAGGTATATTTTGCTGGACCACAAGTAGTTTTGTTTTAATCTTTCGAGAACCCTCCATATTGTCTTCCATCATGGCTGTGTTAATTTACATTCCCACCAACAATGCACAAGGGTTCCCTCCACATATTTGTCAACACTTACCTTTCATCTTTTTGATAACAGCCATTCTAAGAGGTGTGAGGTGATATTTCATTGTGGTTTTAATTGGCATTTCCCTAATGATTAGCAACGCTGAACATTTTTTCATATCTCTGTTGGCTATTTGTATGTCTTACTTTGAGTACAACTTTTACTCTCAACTTGAATAGTGTTAGCCTACCACAATTGTAAATTAACCTAATTCTTTTTTGTCACCAATCTTTTTGAGTCCTTATTGTGTGCTATCACATTTAAGTCCATCAGCAACCCCAAGAAATGAATGTTAACTCCATAGACTGCTATGAGTCACAGATGTCATAAACTCAAAAAACATCAGAACTATATCACATTCTCTGTGTAATAATTTCCCCCATATAATCCCACGAATATAATCTTATGAACCTTCAGAATAGTAGAAGAAAGAATGCTAGTATATTATTTTGTGATAATGTCAGTGTAATATTTTTGTCTGTGAAATGAATCTTACTGCTGTTTCAAATTCAGCTCAACACAATTCGACAACTGTTTAGTGAGGTCCTACCATGTTGGAGACTAAGATAGGATGATGATAAAGATCCAAGTTCCTGACCTCAAGGACAGAAGACAGTATTGTAATCAAGCACAGTTGGTCTTGCTTTATCTTCAGTACTAATAATCTACATTTGTGGGTTTGAGAGCAGATACCAATTACCATTGCCTACCTGTCTCTCTTTAACCCATCCATGAATAGCAAGTGCCTTCCAACGTTAGTGCCATTGTTTTCAAGGTGTGAGAAAATGTCCACACTATATGAGTGATTCACAAAGACTAAGCAGATGTGCACAATGATTAGTATTGCAATCAAATAAATCTTACAACCAAGTTGATCTGGCACACATTTGATGATATGCATAATCATTATCATGCAGCCTGGTAATTAAGGATAATTGGTAAATAATTCATGTAAATTACTGTAATTGGTTCAGCTCTGCAGTTAAGCCAAGCATTTCTAGGGTCAGCTAAGTGTAGTGAGAAGAAGTTAGTTGGCCCATCTGAAAACCTCCTGGATCTGCTAACACTGAGGAACATAAGCCTTTTCATGGCCTATGGGTGCTTTGTGCTTCCCAAGAGCCCCAAGCTGATGGCAGAACCACTCATTGGGATTTCCAGCTCTGATGCTTCCTAGGTTGGCAGGTGTGCTTGGTTTCCGTTAGAGTGAATTTTCACTCACTTATAGAGAGAAAAGATCAAGAAGGTGAGCTCAGACCTAGGCTTTGAACTAGAAGCTTAGAAATAAGGTGAAGGAAGAGGACTAACTCCTCCCTCCAGCACTGAAGATGCTAAAAGTGGATTTCACCTTGCAATTTTCTACACGGTGGGAGTGCTAAGGGGACTCTGGATCATTTGCCCAACAAGGTGTTTTTGTTTACTCTGCTTGGTTTCCCTTCCTAGCTAAGCGTATAACAGTAGTGGGAACTGAATGGTGTTCCCACTTATTTCCCATTTATAAATAGTAAGTGAGAAATCATTCTGCAGCAAAGAAAAGTGACAGAGTACAGGATCCAGGACAGACCATTTTGGTCACTGGGTGCCTTAGTAGCAGAGAAACAAAGAGCTTAAAAAGTAGAAGAGAAACTAAAACACACAAGTTCCTTGAGAGTAATAGACTGAAATACACAGGCAGATATAGTAAGGTTTCTGTCTTCATCTTGCAACCCCAGCTTGCCTCCTGTCTCAGCTCACTGTGCTGTGAAAGTCCTAGAGCATCCTCTTTGCCGAATTGAGAAAGGGACTCAGCAGCCTCATGTGCCAGCAGTACCAAGACTAGTGCAGGTCTCAGACCCATCCTAGTGCTCATTTGCTAGTCTGTGTCATTATCCCAGGCTCAGTAAATCCCACCACATGGTTAAAACATCCATGTCTATGGACAGGAATCTACTTCAGGTGCCCAGTGCCTCTGGGCTCGTGCCATTGATAATGCCAAGGAACATGACTGTGTCCTAGTGACTAATGGAAGAACTGCAGTGACCTGGAAGTCCATGAAAAGTTCCAAGAAAAGAATAACCTTCCTGGGATACTGGAAAGCTCAGACTTAGAACATTGGAAAGTCAGGAGAGGCGGAGGGCAGGTGAGGGTTCCAATGAGTTGAGCTCTATAGGACAGAAATTAGTGTTATTCCTCTGTGAGAAGACACCAGACACAGACAGTCCCAATGGCCTGTAGGGCATAGATAGCAATAGGTTCACATAAACCTACTAAAGATTTCCTAAAGAGCATTCGCCAGAACACTGGCTCTGTGGAATGTTTAGCAGGTTCAATGATCAAATAAATTTGGGACCATCTGGTTTAAATAAATTTCTTTTTAGTTGTATGAACACACACCTTTATTTTATTTATTTATTTTTATGTGGTGCTGAGGATTGAACCCAGTGCCCCACACATGCAAGGCAAGCCCTCTACCACTGAGCCACAACCACAACTCCTGGTTTAAGTAAATTTAAACACATCTTCATATTTTATGAATTCTCAGGACCTTTGATATGTCAATATACACTGTAGAAACCCAAGAGGAACAAGATAGGCAGTGTTTCCCAAACTCAGTGATAAGACAATCTTGTGGGACAAAAGGTATTTTCTTCAGATTCTCTCCATCTTTTCTTCCCCCATCTTTTCTTCCTGGAGGAAGAGCAGGCTCTACTCTTACCTCAGGGGAGGAACATGGCAGGACCTCTTGGTTTTTGTTTACAGATCGTACAGGGTTAGAGGAGTGTTATAGTCAGCTTTCTCATGGCTGTGACCAAAATACCCAACAAGAACAACTTAGAGGAAGAAAAGTTTATTTGGGGCTCACAGTTTCAGAGGTCTCAGCCAGAGATGGCCAACACCATTGCTCTGGACCCAAAGTGAGGCAGCATATCCTGGGGGAAGGGCCCAGTGGAAGAGAGCTATTGAGCTCATGGCAGGGCCAGGAAACAGAAAGGCAGGGGTGGGGAAGGGGTCATAAGGGAGATCATGTCCCCAGTGATCCACCTCCTCCAGCCATGCCCCACCTGTCCACAGTTACCACCCCATCAGTCCGTTTAAACTAAGATGAACTAATTAAGTTACTGCTCTCATAATACAATTATTTAACCTCTGAATATTTTTGCATTGTCTCACACAGGAGCTTTCGGGAGATAACTCATATCCAGACCCTAACAAGGAAAAAGAGGTTGGGGCCCCCAGCATCAGGTATTTGGAGCTTCCAACCTCTCAAAGTCCCTGTACCCACCATACAGAAGCAGCAGGGAGTCCTTCTGCAGGGACTGTGCAGGTTGGGGTGGATGACGTCTGCATGTCAGGCACCATGGATAACAGCGCCAGATACCTCAGCACCCTGCGAGGCCAAGGAATATGGACAAAACTCCATCAAGAAGGGAAAAGAGGAAGAAACCCAAGTAAGACCAAGTTGGAATTTCCCCTCAGTCTGGAGAGATGACAGATAAGAGCTAAAATCAGGTCAATTCACAGAAAGTTTGAAATGCAAGATTTCCCTGTACACTGAGATTCATAACTATTATATGTAAATATATGTCCATGGCAACCCTTTTTTGTTGATTACATCACATGGTCAGTGTTTTACAGATTGTATATAAGAAAAATGCTGAGGTGGATTATCCCATCTTATCATAAATACCCCTAATCAATACTCATAATGCAAGAACTACTGCCTTTACTAAGAAGCTGTGATCTCAGTCAGTCAGGAAGAGAATATCCAGAATCCCTTATCTCAATACCCAGAATGCCCAAATGAGAGTCATAAGCCCTTCAAGGAAATGTATGTATAGGAATTACAGTGTTTGAAATGCATGTATAGGAATAACGGGTTTTTTTCTTTGAAAAAATAACTTTTAATTCCCAGTGAACAACTAGAAGTTTTGACAGAAATCCTAGGAAACACTAGAAAGACACATAGTGGAAAGGAAGGAAAGCTACAAGGTCAAAAACTGCTCTTCTAACAGCTTAGTGAACCCTCTCCTCTCACCAGTGAGCACCTTGCAGGGAACAGAGCTCACTCCTTGCATGCACTGGGGCCTTCAACTTGGCTGCTCCCTCGTTCCTGATCCTGGGAAGATTAAATGTTGATGATCCTGAACACTGAGGCTCTTTTTATTTGTCTGTTCATTGCTATTGTAAATAATGATTCACAATTGCCAAGTTACAAAATCAATCTGAGCGCCCACCATTGGATGAATGGATAAAGAAAATGTACTATACAATTCACAATAACCAAACTATGGAATCAGTCTAGGTGTCCATCAATAGATGAGTGGATAAAGAAAATGTGGTTTATATACACAATGGAGTTTTATTCAGTCATAAAGAAAAATGAAATCATGTCATTTGCAGGAAAATGGATGGAACTAGAGACCATCAAGCGAAATAAGTCAGACTCAGAAAGTCAAGGGTTGTGTGTTTTTTCTCATATGCAGAAGCTAGAAAGGAAAAAGGTAAAGAAAGGTTGGGGGTGGGGCAGTCTCATGAAAATTGAAGGGAGACCAGCAGAAGAGAGGAAAGGGAGCAGGGGAGCAAAAAGAGAAAGGAAAGGGAAAATACCAGGGAATGATATTAGTCAAATTATATTGTTATATTGTGTGCATATACACTGTTTACAACTATAATATGCCAATAAAAATGTGGGAAAAATGTGCTATACATACACATTGGAATGCTATTCATCCTGTTTCTTGAGATAGCAGGAATAAACCTAGAGGACATTATGCTAAGTGAAATAAGCCAGGCACAGAAAGACAAATACCACATGATCTCACTTACACATGGAGTATAAAAACCTTGAACTCATAGAAGCAGAGAATATGGTGGTTGCCAGTGACTGGTGAAGGAGGGGATGTGGCAGGGGGAAGAAGGAGATGTCAATGAAAGGGTACAAAGTTGCAACAGAGGAGAAATAACTTTTTGAGATCCATTGCGCAGCTTAGTGACACTAAAAATTAATGTATTTTGTACTTCAAAACTGCCAATAGAATAAATTAAATGTCCTTATCATCAAAAAAAGTATGTGAAATGATGGGTATATTAATTAGTTTGATGTAATCGTTCCATGTTGTTATACATACATCAAAAATTCACATTGTTATCTCACAAGTGTGTGTATGGATGTATGCATGTATACATACATAATGTGTCAGTTACAATTAAAAATAATTTTTTCAATGCAATGATCCTCACAGGTATTTAGCAAGAGCACATGGCCTATGGTGAAGATACGTGGCAATGGCAAGGAAGGTGTCAGTAACAGAAGCATGGATGATAAAAAGGGAGGTGGATCTTGCCTCGCAGCAAACCCCCTGAGGGAGCCAGTTATAGTTTAGATGCATTAAGGTTGGAGTGTTGCTACAGTGAGAGGAAGAGAGGACAAGGATGTCTGGGCTGGCAGATTCCAGCCCTAACTACAGAAGGAAGAGTCTGTAATTAAATTTCTCTTTCCAATGAAGTATTTCAGGGTGTTAGACTATCATTACTAATGGCTTCAGATATTATCACTCATTTGTCAGAAATAAATCTTCCTTTGGGCACACAGAAACTGCAAAAGGAGGAAAGATTCTAGCAAGATGAATCCCTACATTTCTGAACGACGTGTCAAGCCTGCATGAGACGTGGCAGCACAAACATTTTGACCCAATGGTTACATAGCTGATGCTTTTGAAAATTAACTTCTTGCTCTTGGGAATTTCTCAGAAGTACAGCAACATCTTGCCCTTTTCCAGATTCAAATGAAAATAGCCCTCCTATGACAATAGAGCCACTAAGTGTTAATGTTATTTTTTTAATGAGCACATTCCCCATCTTTCACCTTCACTTAACCCCCCCACAGCTTTTTTTGACATAACCGACCACCATTACCTACTCATCTCCATACAGGGCAGCCATCTGGAATGGAGTGGTGAAGAAAGAAATTGCTCTTTCGGAAATCTCCCTCCCACATGAGGTATGTGAAATGCAAAATTGATATTTTTAGCTTTTAAATCTCTTTATCAGGAGTTTCTCATTATCTAAGTCATCTGTTCTGAAAAACATTCAGCTACATCAGGAATTTTAAAGCTTCCCATGGAACCCAAAATAAGTCTCAAATTCATAAATTTTCCTCTGTGAATATGTCTCCTCAAAGCTGACAGCCTCAGGTCATCCTTGGGGATTGTCTGAAAAGCAGTTGAATGAATAACTTCTGTGTGCAGAATTTCAGCAACAATATTAGGTTGAATTTAATCTTATCTATTACTTGTTCCCTTAAACAATGACTAGTTTGCTGAAAATCAAACACAGGAGATGATATCAGATGGTCATTTAACAAGAAGCTGTAGAGCATTGTGGTAAGAGATCAAACCAGATCCAGCCATATCCCAGATCTGCCAACTGGAAGATCTGCACAAGTACCCAAACCTCCCTGAACCTCACTTTCCTCATCTGTAAAATGGGGATATGAAGAGACTCATTTCATTTCACCACAAGAAAGTGATCATTGTTTGAGGAGATTGATGTTTACCCTGATCTGAATATTTGCATAATGTATACACAAATCAAAACATCACTACCCCACTAAAATGTACAACTTTGTGTAAGAGCTAAAAGAATTTTTTTAAAGAATCTACCTCAAAGAATTTTTGTAGGGATTAAATGAATGCTAAGTAAAGCACTCAGGAGATTGCCTGGCATGTTGTAGCACTGAAATTTTTGCTATAGTACTATTAATATTAATATTGATTGTAGATATAATAATATTAATAATAGCATTATTATCATTATGATGATAATGATGATTCCTGAACTCATGTTACCACACAGTAATTCTGTGGATGCTTATGGAAATTCCTCTGTTCTTATTCAGTTACTTATTTTCTTTATATGGTCTGTCATGGCCCCACTAAATTGATCTTGCTTGAAAAACACCAGTACTTCAAATGCCCCCACCTTTACCTGTTCACCTTTTGGTTTCCATCAACGAGAGTTTGAACATGTGAAAGGCAGATGCCAAACACACATGCCTAGTAATGAGAATGCAGTTTGCAGTCCCACAGTGCAGGCCTTGGAGAGAGAATTCTACCTTTCATGCATCAACTTTGGGACCTATTTCCTGAGGACATATTGCCCCTCATGGCAGGGTTACCTATGTCTACTATTAAAGCAATATGGCCGTCCATGCAGTGTCTCTGTCCCTATACCATTCCTTCATGCAAAGGCTGTCTAGCAGGTGGCTTAGTATAACACAAAGGAGGCAAAGCTCTGTAAAGCTGATCTACTAACCCTACTTCTGAGAATAAGAAAATAATTCAAAATAAGGGGGAAATTATATGTATATATGTGTGTTTGTATATATGTAATATATTACATAATCACACATAGTAGATATAAAATACATAGACATAAATGTATAATTACATATACACATATATTTATGGAAATATATACATATATAAAATATTTGTAAACATGTGTTGCCTATGCAAACAGCAGTAAGAAGATTAAATAAATGATAATACATCCAGTTGTTAGACCATATAGTACAATTCCAAAATAATTATGATCATTTCGCAACAGAGTTAAATTTAAAAAGAAGAACACAAAATGTTATCTAGTTTATTATTGCATTGTTTGTGAAAAAAGGGTACCTAAATGTCATCAATAAAGGAATAAAGATACGATACACACATGCCAGCAAAATTATGCAGCACTACCAAAAAGAATGAAAAAAAACTTATACATACTGAACAATGAGACAGTCTCCAAGACATATTGCTAAGTAAAAAAAATGCAGGCTGGGGAGATAGCTCAGTAGGTAGAGTGCTTGCCTTGCAAACACAAGGCCCTGGGTTCTATCCCCAGCACCACAAAAAAAAAAAAAAAAAAAAAAAAAAAAAGCAAGTCCAGGTCACTATGCAAAATAAGATCCCATTATACCCATCTTGGAGTGTGTGTATGTGTGCATGCATAGTGTGTATGAAAGTACAGAGCCTAAAATCTAAAAGGTGGGTTCAGTGGTAGAGTGCTTGCCTGACATGTATGAGGCCCTGGTTCAATTTCCAGCACAACTAAGAAAGTTGAAAATTGAAAAATAAATCCAAAAGTTTATGCGCTAAATGTTAATATGGATTACATCTAGAGAAGAAAAAAGCACAAGATGGCTAAGGAAGACCACTGTCCTTTTCACACCTTCTGTCATGTTGGAACTTTTCATTATGAACATTATTGCTTTCATATTTTAAAAGTTCATATTATTATTACATCTACTTTGTAAAAAGATGGACCCCCATGGATGGGAGAAAAGGAAATTTCTATTTTGGAATGGAAGACTATCAATTTTTTTTCCATATTCTGATTTATTTTCTTTGTAGTTAGCATATTATTGGATAGGAAATAAGTCAACACATGAGAGAAGACAATGGCTGCTATTTGTTAATTACCTACTTCAGTGGATGATACTGGTGTCTAGTTCGGGTGTCTACCAGCCAGTGCTTCCATCCACCAGTTGCTGTTAATGACAACTCACAACTGCCCCCTTCTCCAGGAAGCTGCCTCGCTGTACCCATCCACCCCAGGAGCAGACCTCAGCCATGAATTGACTAACTCGGGGATACTAAGGTTGGCCCCTGGCCTCAGGGTGGAACCAGTTATATAATTTATGTTCTAGAGCTTCCCATGGGATCAGGCCAAAGCTGATGTATACTGAGATCACATCATTACTAGCTTTTTCCCCTGCTGCATTAGTCAGAGTTCTCTGGAGAAACAATCAACGGGAGAAGCCCCAACATTGGCAGTTGGAAAGTTGGAGACCCAGAACAAAGGTATAAATTCCGTCTCAGTCCAAAAGTCTTAGAAGAGACAGTGGTATCAATTCCTGTCCAAGACCAAGCTCAAAAGCAGGGGAAACTGATGCCCCAGCTCAAAGACAACAGGCAGAAAGAAGAGTGAATTCTCCCTTACTTAGCCTTTAGATCTACTTAAGCATCTGAGGGACTGGATGAGCCCACCCCACTGGGGAGGCCAATCTGCTTTACTCAGTCTACTGATGCACATATTACTCTCATTCCATCTCAGCCTCACAGGTACACCCGGAATAGTGCTTCATCAGATATCTGGGTAGCCCAGTGAAGTGGACATAGAAAATGAACCATCGCACCTGCCCTATTCTTTTTCCTCTCATGCGATGTCACCTAAGAACATTAAATCCCCCAATAAATCACTTGAATAAGAATTCCCACCTCAGATTCTCCTTCTAGGGAGCATGACTTAAACCACCTACCATGTGTCAAGAATGTTAAATATCAATATTTATTATTCAGTCCTCATGGCATAAAGCAGAATAGTGTGGTGGGAAGAAATCTGTCCTAACAATTATGAGCATGGAAACATCTCAACTCAAGATCTGGGTTAAGATCTTAAGTTGAGATCTTGAGTTGAGATTATATATATATTGATATAGATATATAGATAGATACAGATATAGATATATATCAGCATATATATATATGCTGGGTGATGTCAGGTGTTACATAATGTCTCAAGTTTAGTTTCCTCATCCTTAAAATGGGGCTAATTGTGGTACTCTGATACTTAATTTACTTACCACGAGGATTAAACTGGCCTGTTAACAAATGCTTGTTGAGTCATTAGAAGGAGATAATACATAATGTTCATTCATATATCAGCATCCATTACAGACTAAAAGTTCAGTGAAGATGGTCTGATGATATTCAGCTGAAGCCCACATCCTTGAAATGTCATCATCAGGGAGAGAACCAAGACTTACAGGAATTTGAAGTCATCACCAGCTTTCTGCAAATTTCCAAGGGCTCATATTCTCACGATCTCTATCTCTTGGCACCTATGTTGTCTCACCAGTCCAGACACAAAGCCCAGCCCCTTCCCACTTGTATAACACACACAATACCCAACTGCCACAAAACATCAGTGAGCTTGGCAGACTTTATAAATGACTGAACCAGGGACAGGCGAAGGCAAGTGGAAAAGGAAGCAGAGCGTGTGCCACAACAGCACCACAATCTCAGTAAAGCAGAGCACCACAGCTTTTCCACTATCTCTGGCCACCACTACCACCCTGCCACTTCACAGGCCTCCTTGCCTTCCTGCTCCCTCCTCTCAAGGCTCCTCTCGCCTCTCTCTCCTCACCCCAGTCTTCTTACTATTCTAGAAACCGTGGAATTCACCCAGTACCCACCTACCTCCTAACTCCTGTTGCCAGATTTGCACAACCAAACCCAAGGCACTAAACAGGAAAGGGCCCTTCCCTTTAACCAGTCACACCCTCCTCAAAAAGGATTTTCACTAAAACAATGCAATTTTGTGCCTATGACAGTATATGTATAAATCCCAATGAGGATGGATTTTTGCCTTCAATTTGCACATGGATATATGGAGATTGACAGGTCAAAGCCTAGAGCTAGAATTTGAATCCAGGTCTGCTTAATTCCACAGTCAGCGCTCTCTAAACCTATACCACCCAAAAAATCCCCAAGAGGCCATTTGGCAACGTTCAAGTCTGTGGCAACAGTCTGCACCATAACCTCAGCCAGCTGTCCCTTAGAGATATGCCAGTGCTTTCAAGGGGCTGGGGCAAAATAGCATGAATTATTCAGCACAAACTATCAGTCTCATTACAGAAACAATGCCACAAACACAAGCCGCCATCTTCTGTGAAGGGTGATTTTCATATGCATTTGAGATACCATATTCTTTTGATTCAATTTCTCCAGACAAGTTGTGCATACAAGCTCTTGGAGCCTCTTCTACATGGAATTATAGAATGTAATAACTCAGTGCATAATGGAATACTGTGTTCATTTATTTGATGATTACTAAATGAATAAGAGTGTTTCAGTAGTGCGCGGCAGATGGTGGGTAGTGGGAGGTGTAGAAGCCCCAGAGTGGGCAGATATCTATTGTTGAAGGCATTTCAATCTCAATTTCGTTTGAGCCCAAAGAAGGTGAAATTCGATCTTCATTACTTAATGATGGTCTCACAGATCTAAACCCATGCCCATTTTAGCACTCTTTCCTGAGGACTAATTTATTCAAAAGGACAAAATATTTGCTTTTGTTACTTTTGTTTTGTTTCAGTTTCAAAGAAATTCCTTAGTTGTTGAGTTATTTCAGGTCCTAACAAAAAAAGGAAGGAATTTTCAAATGACAGCAGCTGAAAGCTTCAATAGCATTGCATTGAAACCACTCGCTTTGAAAACATGAGGAAAGAAGCACTGCTACCCTGATGAAATAAGATCAGGGTTGACATTAGTCCTTGCCACACGTCAGTATTGGGCTCTGTGTCTAGAAGTGACCACCACAATTCTGGAAACAATTGCAAAAGGAGAAATAGTATAAAATTTTAAATTTTAAGATCCCGAAGTAAAAATTTACAAAAGAACTTCCCTAAGGTCCCTGCTCCCAAATGTGTTTGCACAGTTCATCAGATCCCCTCCTTTGGTAAAATTCCTGGGAATTACAAGAACCTTTTAGACAGTCAATGGCTAAAAGGAATTTTTCCATGATGAATAACCTGTTTTCATCTCAAATGTGCCATAAATCGCAATATAGCTCTGAATAAGCCATTACATGGCTGTAAGCTCAGTTTCCACCTAAATAAAATAAGAGATTGATTCTCATGCTCTTGAGAGCTCTGTCTTAGTGCATTTGGCTGCTACAACAAAAATGCTTCCAAACTGGGTAGCCCATAAACAACAGAAGTTCATTCCCAACAGTTCTAGAAGCTGGGACGTCCAAACCAAGGCACCAACAGATTCAATGTCTGTAAAGGCCATTTCCTGGTTCACGGATAGTGCCATTGTGTCCACAACACAATGGAAGGTAAATGAACTCCTTTGCAACCATTTTATAAGGCATACTGTGGCTTGAATATATCCCCCCAGAAGCCTAATAAAAGGTGATTAGGTCCAAGACCTTTGCCTCATGTAAGCTAATGTCATTATCATGGGAGTGGCTACTTGTCACAAGAGAGAATTTGTTATAAAAGCAATTTCTGCCTCCTCTTCCTCTCTGGCCTTCACAGACTTTTCTGCTTTCCACCATGGGATGATGCAACAGGATGGCCCTCACCATATACCAGCAATTTCTACAGAATTATGAGAAATAAATTTCTTTTCTTTATAAATTACCCAGCCTGCAGTACCCTGTAATAGTAACATATAGTGGATGATACAGGCAATAACCCCATTCATGAAGGCTCTGCTGTCAAATCTCAATCATCTCCTAACAGCCTCACCTTTTTATACCTTTGCATTAGGGACTAGTTCCAACATATTAATTTGGAAGGTGAGGGAACAACACACATGCAGGCTCCTAATACTGATATGTCCAATCAAGCTCAATGAGAAGAAAGTGGCTAACTATAATACCTTGGATTGGCATTAGGTCTAAAAGTCCATTTCTTAGAAGTTAGAACTAGTGGATGTGGGTACCACATTTCCATCTCTGGACACAGGTGTCCTCCTAAGTGGGACAACTTGGGTTCTGCACAGGGAGGAAGAGCAGAGACTGTTATTCAGGCTTTGTGTGTGCAGAGGAGCAACCTCTTCTTAATTCACTTAAAGAAATTTTCTAGGTTCCTTTAAAAAGAAAAACAATAGTTAAATTTAAAATGTTCCTTTGTGATTTCAGCCTATTTGGTAAGCACAGATGCAAGAGAGTCTATAATTTTCTCACTTAAACAATAACAACCAAAGCCAACTCTAAACAAATGAAAGAACTTCGCCTTACAAAGATTTGTAAGAGAAACCAATACAAGACTTTAAGGACATTTATTGGTGAACAGGCCCCAGAAGATACTGAGAATTGGATTTGGAAGCTGTGTCCTTAATTCCAAAGCTTTTTCTGATGTGTGTCACATCAGCCTCACATTTCTCCTTTCAGCTCTACCATCACTCTTTCCTCTTATCTTAAGCCTGACTTTTAGCCCTGATGCCACAGATAAAGCTGGGAACACTGAGGAGAATCCAAACCACACAGTGAATGAGCACAGCCTCACACAACCCAGACTGGGGATGTGAAGAAGGCAGGAGACCTTCTTCAGGGAGGCAGATGGTGACCACCATACCATCACTCACATTGTCCTGTTAGGGGTCGAAGCAAAGGGAGCCCAACATCCTCTTCCAAGATATCAGGAGAGGTCTCCTGAGGAGGTCACATCCATATTGAAGCTATCCTGATAAGGAGTCAGGTCTGGGAAGTATAGGAACAGCACAACCCAGTCAAAAGGATCAAGCTATGCCAAGAAGCCTAGCATGTTTAAGAAATGTGGAGAATGACATAACTAGAAAACTGGACTCTAGTGGGCCTGTGAGACAAGTTAGTTTAAGGAATTGGGCACTGGCCAGATCAAAGAAGACCCTGGGCTTACATTGGTTTCCCCTGAATCAGACCCAAGTAAGGACTTGCATACAAGTAGATCAGTTTGAAGGAAGCACAGGAAAAAAGCAGGACAGTGAAATAGGCGGGGGTGAGAGGCAGGCAATGCTGGATATGTTAGCAAGCAATTCACCATTGTGGCTATTAGGTGGGCTGCTAGGACCCACCTCCTCCTGGGGCATTAACTCCCAGGGAGTTTCTGCCACCCCTTGCTAGTAGACAAAAGACTTCAGATAGAGAGTTGCAGATAATTGCAGTAGAAAGCTGCTCAAGTATTTAGGTACAGTGGGTCCCAAAGGGATAGATGCTGGGTTTAGACAGTCCCTGTGACAGCCTTGTAATCAAAGATGAGGACTCTGGATTTTATTCTAAGTACACCAGAAAGTCACTGAAAGGTGTTAAAACTGGGCATCAACACTTTCCAATTTACAACGTGTTCTTCTGCTGTGTAAAGAATAGTCAGAGAGAGGGTAGTAGCACAAGAGGAGAAGTGTCAATCAGTCCAAACCCCATGGAGCTCAAGGATAAGTGGGTGCCCCCACACCTCTCTTACAGAGGCCAACCCAAGCATCACAGGATTTTATCCACCTCTCAGTTATCCCCTCCCAAAGCTCCCACCCCTTTTCTATCTTCTTTTCTTAATTTCATCTGTGACCATTTTGATTTAGTTTGTTCCAGAAGGATACATTGCCCAAGCTTTTTCCTTACTAAATTCTCATGATTTGTCATTAATACATAATTAATGATTTTGTAATTAATACATAATTAATTAATACATAATACATTAGGTCCACCTTGCCACCTAGCAACCTTCTCCATCCACTAGCAAATGGGGGACATAGGGAAAGGATTATGTCTTCAAAAGCAGTATTAAATTGGATAGTCTGGATTCAAATCCTGGCTCTCCCACTTAATTTCCTTGGGACCTGAGAATAATTACTTAAAATTGCCAAAACTATAAGATGGGGATAAAATCCCTTCCATAAAGTTTTGAGCAATAGGTAAGATATTAAAGGCAGTACCTGGCACATAATACATGGTCAATACATAGGTGTACATTGTGATGATTATTATTAGTGTTTGATAAATATTTAACCACAGAGAAGTCCCTTATGAAAGTAAGAAATAAGTCAACATGAAATAAAGCTAAAACACACCCACACAAATACATCCAATTGTTTATTCTGATAATCTGTCTCATTTGAAGTAATGCAAGCCAAGGTTTTCTCCCATTATCCTGAAAAATTGAGTACTGGCTGTATGTACTGTTCCCTGAACATGTAAGAAATCATTTGACTTATTGTCTGGACACTTTAGAGTGTCAACATAAAGAGGGCCAAGCAAATTTAAGGAATGCTAAGAAATGCCTGATATTCCTAGTGCCAAAGTCAGAGGAGAATTTTGCTCCAATTTTAAAGCTATCATGCAGAGAAAATAATGGCATTTTTCTGGAAATTCAAGTGTTAGGAACAAAAAACAATATGAGGTCAAGGATGGGGTCCCACTTGTTTTTCCCCATTGAAACGAACAGTATGACTTTGATAACAACTAAAAGCTAATGAGGGAGGAGGGATGGGATAAGGGAAAAACAGTGGAATGAACCTGAACTAATTTTCCAATGTACATATAGTGAAATGCACCATGATGTATATCCATAAGACACTAATTTAAATATTTGCAAAAAAATTGAAAGATCAGTAGAGAAGAAGAAAGAAAACAGGGAAGGAGAGGAGGAGGTAAACGTAAGTACTGGGGACTGAATTGGAGCAAATATTATTCCTTGCATTTTAATTATGTCAAAATAAATCCTAATGTTACACATAATTATTATAAACCAAAAAATAATTTTTTAAAAAACTAATGGCCAACCATTAGCTCCTCATCAAAAAGATCAATTAGAGACTATTTGGGACTTGTTTTGTTTTTAGGGGCTTTTGTTTGTTTGGAACTGGGAATTGAACCCAGGGGTACCCAACCACTGAGCCACAACCCCAACCTGCTTTTTATTTTTTATTTTGAAACAAGGTCTAAATTGCTTATGGCCTCAATAATTTGCTGAGGCTGGCCTTGAACTTGTGATCCTCATGCCTCAGCCTCCTGAGCTGCTGGGATTATTGTGTTTGGCTGGGACTTGTTTGGTTTTGACTTACACCCATTCCCTAGTTCCCACAATTACAAATGGCCCAAACATCACAATCCTAACTTATTTAAACAAAAGTGAAAAATTCCAGTATTGACGCACATATAGATTGGCCTTTTTAACAGATATTATGTTGGAAAAATAATCCATGACTCCCATTTTCCTTGACACATACCATGATTACTAGACTCAAAGACTGTTTGGAGACCCATTCATTAGAGAATAGTTTAAACTATTGGAGTCAGGAGACTCTATCTCTGGACCTCATATTTGGTCATCAGTAAAATAAGAATGTTGAATTCCAGAGTGATCAGAAGTCTTTGAGCTTAAATATTCTATGCTGTCAGTTGCTGCTCATGCAACTAAACCAATGTTTCACTGTGAAAAAAGGGAGGTGGAGGTGGGCACAGTGAGAACAGCAAATCAAATAGTAGTGATTCTTGCTAAGAGGCTCTCCAGAAAGCAACGTGAAGAAGCCACCTGGTGTAAATGAGGGGTTAGTCATGTGACACAAACTCTGAGCCCACAGGAAATGTGAAAAGTTGATATTCTCTTTAATTTCACAAGATCCAAACTTTACATCACATATTCAACTTTCAAGGTAGTTTCAAAACCATTTCAACACATGTCAACACTGTAATCATCCTTCTGACTATCTAATAATGTAACACCTTCTCCTGGAGTTTCTAGATCTGAGCTCGATACCCTCCTCAGTGTTTTATTGCAAGATGTATTCCATCTCTGCACACTCCAACACTACAAGGACCATAGTTCTTTGGGGCTGTGTTTGACAGTTTCTTCTATCAGCCGCAGGCTCATGCAGATCCATGCTGTGCTTTTGCCAATTGTGTAGGAGAAAAAGCAGGATGTCTTAAAAGTTCAGAGGATGATCAACTTGAGCAAATTCCCTTTTTTATTCTCTCACCAAATGCTCAAAGACAGGACAGAGATAGAGGTACCACCATTACACACCTAATCTCAATGCCAAGTCGAAGATAGAGCAGCCATATTGCAACAGTGTGTCACCAAAGGTGTTTTGTTCCTGCCATTATGAAGTTAATGTAGCCAAGGATTGTCAAACTTGAGTGTGGGATCAGAATCACCTGGAGGACTTGTTGAAAAATTGTTGTTCTTACCCACCAAGAGTCTCAGATTCAATAAGTCTAGGACCTAATGATTTGCATTTCTCACAGGTTCCCAGGTGCTTCTGAAGCTGGTGTCCAGAAATTACACTTCAAGAATCACAGGTATAGGGAAATCTGTGAGCAGTCCATAAGATGAAGCCTGCTTGCTATAGTTTGGATCTTGAATGTTCCCCAAATAGAACCTTTAAGAGGTGGGGCTTAATAGGAGGAAAGAAGAGTACTGGGGTCATGACCCTGACTGGGACATTAGAACACAGATCCACCTCTTCCTTGTCTCTCCCTCTCTTTGCTTCCTGGCCACCATGAGATGAGAAGGCCTCCTTCTCCACAGCTTCTACCCACCATGATGCACTGGGCTACCACAGGCCCAAAGCAGCAGGACCAAGTGACCATAGATTGACACCTCTGAAATCATGAGCCAAAATAAACCTTTCCTCCTTAAAAGCTGATTTATCTCAGGTATTTGTTACAGTGAGGAAAAGCTGACTAACACACGGTTCTTGCCTAAGATTAAAGGAAGTTAAAGAATGAAATCTGGGCTTGTTTTATTTCTTCCTTAAATTCAGATTCAATTAACATTTACTGAGTTATGTGTGGCACTGTGTTCAATGCTTTCCAGTACTTGTAATTCTCATAACAACCTGTGCTATAGCTATTATCATCCTCATTTTAAAGAGAAGCAAATTGAGGCTACAGAGAGATATTAAGTAACTTGCCCAAGACCACAGATGAGCCACAATTCAAGGTCAGGTTTTGGGACTCTGAGACTACAAGGTAACCTTGATGACACTGCAAATTCCCACTCTCCATCCATGAGGCAGCAAAGGGGTCAGAGGCCAAATTGTAAATGGCTTTGTTAGAGGAGGGACATTGCTGCAGAAGCTGCTGAGGGGCATCCGAGGAACTCTCTTCACAAGCACATCTGGCTAAGTGGGCTAAGACAGACCATTCCCTTCTCCTACCTCAGCTCTAACAACTGTGAAATCAGAGACCAAAATAGTTGCCACCTACCCCCCAGCTTGTTCCCAAGAATGAGATAAGAGCTCTCATTCTCCTTATTATATAAGAAGCAGCTTTCTTTCCAGTCTCTCAGCCGACTAGTCTGAAAGGCTCCAAATCTTCTAAAGGTTGAGACTCAGTTTTACCCTCTTGAACCTGCTGCAAGGATCACCCCTGTCCTCCCATCCTCCCTCTGGCCCTAATATTGACAGGCTGGAGACTCAGTGTTCAAAGAGTGCTCCTAAAATGATCGTAGGTATTTCAGAACCTCCATTTGTTCCTGTAGAGTGACTGACGAGAATTTATCTGACAGCTCAGTTGGACATATTTTTAGGTGTTCTTCTGATTCCACCCTCAATCTGTACCTCCCAGGCCCCTGAGGCATATGCTGGAGGCTTCGCCTGCTAAGTAGCTGGCAGGCAGCATGTCACACCTACTTTGTAAGCTCAGAAGGGCTCATGTCAAGAGCCTCATCCTCTCAGAATTAAGAATCTTGCAGAGCTTAGTTGGTCTGGTCTAATGAACTGGGAGAAACACTCAGCTTCCGCTTTAGTCAATGACAGAAACTTCTAGAGAATACATAAGTGTTCTGGTGTTAAAGTGAGCAAATAAAAGATTGATTTCTTTTTGTTTCCTTTTCTTGGTGATGCATGTGGTAGGAACATCCAGCCTCCCTCTGCCCAGTCTCTCCTTGTGGGTGTTTATTAGTGGAGTGAAGCAAGACCCTCAGAGCCCCACCCTTGCTCTCAAGTTCTGATTGTAATGGGAACAGTCGTCAGGGGGTGAAGTGTCACTGTGGTTATCTAATGATCAAGGACAGCATGCCTGGGAAGAGAGAGAGAGAGAAGCTGGGGTCTCTGGCTGTCACCACAGGCCTTATTCAGCCTGTGCTCTCTCTGCCCTGCCAGTAGCTAATTGATTTGTGAAAATGCTTCCAGGTAGTTTGAGTAAGAAAGACACTTTATATCTGCTTACAACAAATCCTCAGAGGAACAAGAAACCCATTTCACGCACAAATTCCCCTGCTTGACTCTTTCCTCCATTCAATTCCCAATTAGCTAAATCTTCAGGACCCAGAGAACTAAACAGATGAAAAACCTGATGGCCAGTTCCTGCCAAACAAAGAGATTGGCACATGAAGAAAAGAAACCAGAATCAATGGTAAAAATGAGGAACAGGAAAGTAGGCAGTAAGGAAGGAAAGTGACTCTGTGGTCTTCAAGCCACCCACTTAAGAGAATAACCAGATCTAAAAGTTAACAACTTCTAATAGTGACCAGTAAAAGGAATAACTCATGAAAAGCCAGAATCCTGTAGTGCAGCCTCCTGGCAACTTCATTTAACCCAAGTAAACTCAAGGAAACTGATTTTTCTTTTCCTCCAGCAATCAATCTAGTGTATCTATACCTAACCTTGGAAATGCTGTCATTCCTTTATAAATCCATTTTCTGAAATGAATCAAAGGGTTGATTTGGGATTTCTTTCTGCCCAAAAGGGAATAGGACTTACATTCTGGCTGACCAGTTCACTTTCTACCTACAATGCATTTATTTTCCAAAAAGAGTTTGTTAGCTGGGCTCAGTGGCAACCACCTGTAATCCCAGAAACCCAGGAGCTGAGGCAGGAGGATGGCAAGTTTGAGGCCAGCCTCAGCAACTTAGTAAGACCCTAAGCAACTTAAGGAGGCCCTGTCTCAAAACGAAAAATAAAAAGGACTGGGAATATGTAGCTCAGTGGTAAAGCACCACTAAGTTCAATCCCCAGTACCGAAGGAGAGAAAAAAATGCTGAGGATGTAGCTGAGTGGTAGAATACCCCTGGGATTCATCCCTAGTACCAGAAAGAAAAAGAAAGAAAGAAAGAAAGAAAGAAAGAAAGAAAGAAAGAAAGAAAGAAAGAAAGAAAGAGAAAGAAAGAAAGAGGGAGAATTAAAAAATTTAAAAAAACAAATGTCCTAGTGCTACTGAAAGAGTTGAGGGAATATTGATAACAGAACAAAGCTTTTATCAAACAAAGCTTCTAAAAAAAATGCTTCTAGTAAGTGAATTTCCCCAAATTCAGAATCCTTCCCCTGTGGTTGATTGATTGATGATTGATCCTTGGGTACTATGGGTAAAAGCCAGTAAAGGTACTTCTGAGTCTTTTTTACCTACAAATGTTAAATTTTTGGACATCTGATTAAAGAAGCTAAATTCATTCACTTATTTACTCAGGATTTATCAAATATCTGAAATATGACAGACTCATAAATAGAACTTATTTTTAATTATATTTCTATGTATACTTTTTTAGTGTTTCACCTAAATCTTTATTTTCAAGAATACAAATTAGAAATATACAGTTGCAGAGATTTACTTTAAGAATGAATTACTGGTGGGGTTGGGGTTGGAGCTCAGTGGTAGAGCAGTTGCCTAGCATATGTGAGGCACTAGGTTCGAGTCTTAGCACCACATATAAATAAAATAAAGGTCTATCAATATCTAAAAAAATTTTTTAAGAGAATGAATTACTGGAGAACACAATATAAGTTTTGGGATATTTCCTTCAGGTAGTACATTGTCTAAACAAATTATTTTGCACCAAGCAAAATTTTAATACAATTAAATGAGTATTTTTAAACTTGTTTGTAATTACAAACTGAAAATTGTGTTATGTGCTTTCTTTAGATAAATTATTATATATAATGTTCAATAGCAACAGAAGGCTTATTTTATGCATATGGTATATTGAATATAAATTGAGTCTACAAATCAGAGATTTTAAATTGAACAGTTCTTTTAAGAAATTTATATATTCTAATAAACATATACCACCAACTCATAGAAATATAAATGAAAATGTGTACTTTTTTCACAAATCAGTCCACTGACTACCTTGTAACAAACCATTGGATCCATATGGCTTGTCTTTCAAAGAGTCAGAAGGTATCTATAAGAGGTTGTTTAGCCCAATTCTTTCATTTTTATGTCTGTGTGTGTGTGTGTGTGTGTGTGTGTGTGTACGTGTATGTCCTCAAGTCAGTGCAATTTTTTTTTTTACCAAAAAAAACTGGATATATTTAATATACGGATTTTGACAATTTCAGATTTCACTCTTTGAGATGAGGGAAAAAGTTCAAATCAGCTCGGTGACCTGCCTGAGGACACCTAGCAGCAATCAGACAGGACTACAACATACAACTCTTTATGCTACTGAGACTAGACTATTATAATGCTAACTAGGGTTATTTTTTTGTCTTCTTCTTTTTTTTGGTATTTTATTGTTATTTATTTATTTATTTATTTTATTAAAAATCATAAATTTACATAGGGCAATGTTGTTTGATTCATTCTGTTATTTTTTCCCTTCCCCCCCACCCCTCCCACCCCTCTTTTCCCTCTATACAGTCCTTCCTTCCTCCATTCTTACCACCCTCCTTATCCCTAACCCTATACCTAACCCTAACCCTAACGCTAACCTCTCCTACCCCCCATTATATGTCCTCATCTGCTTATCAGCGAGATCATTCATCCTTTAGTTTTTTGAGATTGGCTTATCTCACTTAGCACGATATTCTCCAATTTCATCCATTTGCCTGCAAATGCCATAATTTTATCATTCTTCATGGCGGAGTAATATTCCATTGTATGTATATATATGCCACAGTTTCTTTATCCATTCATCAACTGAAGGGCATCTAGGTTGGTTCCACAATATGGCTATTGTGAATTGAGCAGCTATGAACATTGATGTGGCTGTATTTCTGTAGTATGCTGATTCTAAGTCCTTTGGGTATAGGCCAAGGAGTGGGATAGCTGGGTCAAATGGTGTCTTCTTCTTTATCCAGAACACCATTCATATTTTTTCTAGATCACATTTTAAATGATTGATAGGATCACTTAAAAAGACACCAGAACTTAATAATTTTTATTTATTTAATCATGTACAAATCTTCCAAAAACATATGAAGTAATCTGAGCACTTGTTTCTTCTATACCTCAAGAATAACAGTACCAAACCTGCCTGAGTAAAACAAAAAAGTCTTAATATTTAATATCAAGACCAAAAGCAAACTGGCAATTATTTGGAAGACAGCTATTCAGCAGGTGTTCCCAGAGTGTTCTAACTAGTTCTAATAGACAGGCACATCACTAAGAGCACTACAGAAAGACCCACATTTTTTTTTTTCAGACCTGTGGATTAACCAAGCTAAGCAAGTGCTGTGCCACTGACCCGTGTCCCCAGCCCTAGAACCACATTCTAAATACAGCTCCCTGGATGAAGAGCCACAGAAGCAAATGCCGTCAGAAGTACACTACCCTCCCACCTATCACTACCACAGTCCTTCAGCTGAGGACCTCAGTACCAGGTAATTTCTAGGAAACATTAAGAACAGGTTGAGAAATTCTGCTTGGTTTAGTCAGTCTGAATAATTTAGGCTGGGAAGACAACTTGTCTCAAGAGTTAGGTTAACTTTTGCCTTTGAGTCTTGACTACATCTTGCCTACAATGGTATTGATTGAAGCCTAAAGACCTTTGAAGAGAAATTTTCCATATTTTTCTTTCTTGAGAATTGATCTTTTTCCTTCTCCTTCGGAAGGTTTGCAGAATTTTGCTTCCATCTGAGCCAGAAAATTGCCCATTTCCTTTTGCCAATCCTTCTGTCTACCCTGAATGAGTGCTTCCAAGTTATCCACTCCTTCATTAAACCCCAACCCCTTCCTGTTCACTTTCACTTCTTTAGCTTCTTTCTGAACCCTCCTTTTCTTTGCATTCATCTTTTGTTTTGATGCTTTAACAAAGGCATTATAGGATGGGCCCTCTTCAGTGTCGATAGCTTGCTATCGACCTATTGAAAAAATAATAATAATTTTTAAAAGTCTCTGATGCCTCATTGGGTATTTTTGGAATATGTCCTAAGTAACATTGGATTCTGGATGTAGATGGTTAAGGAAAGCTATGTACCAGATTTATGCTAATGGAATGAGTTTCCAGACCAGTTTTGTAGTCAGTAGTTTGAAAGTGGTTCAGACTCCAGAGCTCCCCCAACCATCCCTGCCTCATGGAACTTACAGCTTCAAAGAAGGGAAAAATAAGATATAGTCTCATTCTCTCTCTCTCTCTCTCTCTCTCTCTCTCTCTCTCTCTCTCTCTCTCTCTCTCTCTCTCTCTCTTCCTCATTCCATCTACAATCTCAAGGTCCTGAAGAAGAACTGGCTGATACTAAACAGGTCTATCTGGAGTTCAGTGGGAACATGGATCATAGAGTCTGTGCTTTGTATGCAGTGCACAGAGGAACTCAGGATAAGGACTATCCTTTATTGATATATAGACAAAGTAATGAAATTATAGTAAAAAAGTTGAATTTATATTTATTGATTTATAAAACATTTTATAATTTGTAAAAGCATTTTCTCATTTATTTAAAAGAAAATTCAACATTAATAAACCCAGTCTTCAAGCATTTATTGACCATCCACTCACTCTACTCCACTGCACCCCAAAAGGTATCCCTAGTGCCTTGCACAGTACTTGGTGGATGAAGCATAAGATACAGAATATGCCCTCAAGAAATTCAGAATCGAGTGAATGAGAAAAACAAGTCAATGATAATTACAATAGATGTAAGTTCAATGGAGAAACTTAAAGATAAAATGGGAGACAGAAGAAGGAAAATAGTTACATCAAGAATTCAAAGTTTAAAATGATATCAGGGGATCCTATTTCCTTTAAGTTCCCAGACATTCATCATGTCTAGGAAAACATGCATAGATGCAAACATAATAAAATGTTTTTGATGGTAATGGTAAAGAAAGACTGAGGGGTTGGGACTGTGGCAGAAGAACTGCTGATAGGGGAGGTGGCAATGACATTGAGTTTGAGAGGACTCGGATACCTCTTGGTGGATCAGGATTGGTGCCCTTTCCTGTTATAGTACCATCTCCCAGCTTGACATTCCCATGGTTCACCACAGAGCCAATGTACACCCAGTCAGAGCAACAACCACCACAAAATGTTAGCAGTGACTGCCTCTTCAGCAACAAACCATGTGCTGAAGAACTGACAGCCTGTGGCCACTTATAGATGCACCCAAATGCCAAGAAAGCAAAAACGAAGCCTTCTGCTCACACCTGCCTTAGATTAGTTGAGGACCAATTACATGAACAGGAGAAGCAACAATAACTTTGAGGAGGGTAAGAATGCCAGGAAGGAGAAGAAGAAACCAAACACGAATTGAAAGCAGATGATATGAGCCCTTGGCTCTTATAGCCCTGCAAGGAAGAGCAAGAAGTAGTTCCCTGTAGAAGGGCGACTATCAGGGGAAAAAAGGGGGGGGGGGGGGTTGTTGCAATAAATCCTAACAAAAACCAACAAAATGTTGGACATATTGTTGGATAAGTATTGAGTAAGGCTGATCCACCTCATAGAGCTATTGTAAAGAACAACTAATATAAAAGATTGTCAAGGACACTGAAAACATAGAAGAACTAACCAATAATAAGAACATTAATAATAAGGGAGGGCCTAGGAATGAAACCAATTCAATCAAGACCAAAGATATTGAGCAACCAGCAGAGAAATAAAGAAAACAGATATGACTGCCTGGAGGTGGTCCAAGCAAACAAGAACCAAAATCCTTTTTTGTTCTTAATTTTTAAAAGAAGACAAGTTTACAGGGTATAAAGCTATAAATAAATATTGGCCAATGGGCTCTTGCTTTTCCCTGGAGACAGCTCCCTTTGAAATGACTTCCTGGATGGAGGGGGAGAGAGTTGAAGGCTCCTGCTCTCCTGCTTCGAGCCCACAGTCCACAACAGGAAGGCTTCCCTCCCTCGTCTCTGGCGATTTGGGATTGGAAAAAACACTGGAAGGAATCCAAAGCTGTGGTTCATTTCATTCTTTCATTCCCTGCCTTTGCCAAATGCTGACAATTACAAACAAATGTTTTCCTCACAAATACTTTCTTCTAGATGAGCATCCTGCTCATTTGGGTCGCTGATGTGCATGTGACTTGAGAGGCACTTTCTGAATCCCCAAGGTGACAGGATTTCCACGTAATGATAATGATTATTTAATGTCATCATCACAATGGGCTGCCTGGGCAAATGAAATGCTCGCTGGGGCTACAGCACTCACTCAAGTGAAGTAAATTAACGCTTTCCAGGGTACCAGATTTCCCGTTGGGGCCCTAAAGAAGGTAATTCATTACCCAGGCATTCTCCACCCCCAACAGTGCTATCCACCAGCAAGTTCTTCAGTGGCTTAAACTGCCAGGTTCTCAGCCAGTGTAGGGAAGTCCAAGAGAGATAAGAATATGCCAAGAAGGTCCAGACTGGGTAGATATTTTTAGTCATCGGAAGACCATCCAGGAGTGATAATCATCATCATGATAGCCCAAGTGAATGTAGCCAATCTTTCCTTTCAAAGCACTTCCATCATGAAAATCATCTTCTGATGCTTACTATGATCCCCCAGGTGTGCAGAGCAGGTATTATTCCAGTCAGCCCTGGCTATAGTGGCATGGAAGGCATAGATGAATGGCATGGAGGTAAGCCTGGAAGACACAGGAAGGTGAGGGATGGAGCAGGAAGAAGGGAGAGGCCTCAGAACCAATGGCATCGAAAGCATCCAGGTGGGGCTGCGGCTGGAGCTCAGCAGTAGAGTTCATGCTCAATGTGTGCAAGACCCTGGGCCCAATCTGCAGCACATGGTGGGAGAGAGGAGGAGCGCAGTTCTGGGATCAGGAGCTGTGTAGAGTGAGGATGTACATTGGCACACGGAGGCCAAAATGTGAAGAGGCTCAAGTGTCTGACCAGGTAGACTAGGTTTTATAAAGTATCTACTGGTCACTCATTCTTTAAAATATGTCTGTTTCTTTTTTTTTTTTTTTTTCTTTTTTTTTTTTTTTTTTTTGCGGTGCTGGGAATTTGAACCCAAGGCCTTGTGCTTGCGGGGCAAGCACTCTACCAACTGAGCTATATCCCTAGTCCAAAGATGTCTGCTTCTAGGGACAACAGCAAGTAAGATGGAAACTAAAATAGATCAAGGGTCTACCATTAAACATCCTGAGGTGAAAGACATGGGGCAAAGGGCAAGATGATACCTGGCTATTGCCCCCTTTTTCCAGATGGGGAAACCAAATCCCAGAGGGAGAAGGTCACAGCACAGTTGGAGAGAAGTTGCTTTCCTCCTGCAGGAACAGGGGGCAGGCACAACATGAAAACAGATTCTGGGAGGATCATACCAGCCAGCAAGAGGTTTGCTTTAGGTTCATGCTGGTGAGAGCCAGAGAAAGTGGAAGGGAGTAGAAGTCAAAACCAAAGGAATGCTAAAGGGGGCTTCAGGTAGTGCCAAGGAATCTTCTAATGCTTCTTTGCAAGGACACCTTGGACAAGATACTTCTAAGCTTTATCTGTAAAATAGTTAATCATAGTGATTCTGTGAGGAGTAATGCTTATAATAATAATAAGAGGGAAAGAGAGATTAATGAGGTAGGCCGTCTCTGGGGAGGATAACGTAGCAGGCAAGGATAGCATTTGGGTTTGGCACAATCCCCTTCTTCTCCTTTAAAAATAAAAACACTTCTATTGAAAATTTTCCCCAATCCTCATGAATTCAACCTATTTCACCAGCAAAATTTTGACTCTAATAAGCACATAGAAAACCGTTTCAGTGACCTTTTCCTTCTGCAAAATTTGTAGAACATGTCTCTTCTGACAAACCATGAACTTTTTTGCTTTAAACAAAGAAGATTCCTTCAGGTAGGAGAATTAATCAGGCACAATACATTCTGTCTGACCCTGCTCGGTACCGTAGAGTCCATCCAGTACAGTGCCAGAAGACTTCAACCAAACTGCCTTCATTCTCTTTAGAAGATTCACCTAAGAGAGCCCGCACATTCATTTCTGCAGTAACTCCAGGTACCAGAGAGATCTATTCCCAAAGAACAGTGGTAGCTGTAAGTAAAGTCATTTTTAGAATTACCTGCAAAGGTGCTTAGCAAGGTTCATCTTATAGGCCTGGAATAATTTAGAGTCTTGAAGTTACCAAAACACCTCGTAGGCTGCCAGCTCTAACCTTCAACTCTAACCCATAGTCCAGTGTCCTTTCAGGTTCACCACAGGCTTCTCTGACAGACCGGGGCTTGGGGAAGTTCCTTCTAGGAAGAGCTCACAGGACTCTTGGATCTGAACACCATGGTGCTGGAGATGCCGCATTTTGCAACAACATGGATGACCCTAGAGGATGTTATGCTAAGTCAGGCATAGAAAGAAAAATATTGCACCATCTTACTCATATGTGCAAGCTCTAAAACTACAAAATCCAATGCAAGGAACAGAGTAGAACAGTGGTCACCAGAAGCAGGGAAAATGGGGACATGTGGGACACAGGGTACAAAATTGCAGTTTGTAGAATGAGTAAGTCTAAAGATTCGAAGTACAACAACATAAGGACTAAAGCCAATATTATATTAAAAACTGGAGGGCTGGGGAGATAGCTCAGTTGGTAGAGTGCTTGCCTTGCAAGCACAAGGCCCTGGGTTCGATCCCCAGCACCACAAAAAAAAAAAAAAAAAAAAAGAAAGAAAGAAAGAAAAACTGGAAAATTGCAAAGACAATAGATTTTAGGTTCTCTTACCACAAAAGAAAAAAAGAAAGGAGATTATGTGAGATGATGGATATGTTCCTTTGCTGGACAGTAGTAATCACTACCTATATGTGTAACAAAGCATGTTGTTCGCTTCAAAATTACACAATTTCAAAAAATAAATAAATATAATACAATACAATAGCACAAGGAGCTATTAAATGGATCACTCAAAATCTCAGTTTCTCTAATCCTCTTTTTTATTATTTTGTATTATTTGAATTCCCATATTTTATAAAAATATTTTCCTAATGCATACCTAGCCTTGCAGCACTTAGCCTTGTGAATAGTCCCAGTATATCTCTTTTCCCATCTCTCTGTCCATCAGGTCCCCTCCACAGGTCACAGCACTGGCTCACTATCCAAACCCAGAGCCAATGTGGCCAAGGGTACTGGCCACAGGGATGACTTACCCTTCATGCCTTCCGTGTGCCAAATGAGGACAGGGAAGGACTGAAGTCTAAAACCAGACCAGTTGGACCCCAACTCAGCCCCGTCCTTAGCCTTTATCCCATCAGCCAACCCATCTGGCTACATTGAGCTGTGACAAGCCATTGCAGGTGGATGTTCGCTTATTTTAGATTCAGAGTGGAAGGCCACCTGGATACCCAGAACTGCAGAAAGAGCAAGGAACCCAACAGTTATAACAGCCTGCAGCAAAGCCTGGAAGAGACTACCAAAGGACACTTGGGGCCTCCTACTTTACAATGCCATGTGGGATGCATGGTGCCTCTATTGCAGGGTCAGACAAACCTCCTGTGCTGCTGTTGACATAGGAAGCAGGCCTCTTGCACTAATCCATCTGGTAGGTTGAACCAAGAAAATGTCACTAACAATGTTTGCTGGGATTTGTTTTAAGATTCCCAGGCAGCACAAACTATTAAAATGAAACAAAGTCATAGCTTGCTCTTCAGTAAGTCTTATCTTTCTGTCATCTCAGGGTTTCCCATGATATTAGGATAAGGCTTATGTAATGTTTGCCTCAGGTGACTCAGTCATCCATAGAAATGGAGAAGGGGAAGAATTCCCTGAGTTACCTCTACTCACATGCCCCAAAGTCAGACTTAACTCTAACAACTACAACCAAGTTTTGTCTTTTTTTGGGACAAGTGGCTCTCCACACTGGAAATGGTGAGAGGGGCCTACAGAGCAATGTGGCTCACAGAAACTTCCAAAATTCTGCCACCAAAGTCACAGTCCCTGGTGTTAAGGCAAAAGACAAACCATTTTCAGAGCACAATCTTAGAATAAGCTGCGTACGACCTAAGGTTGCAAGGAACAGGAAGCCTCACTGGAATTCTCTCTGGCAGAGTGAGCAACAGCTACAAGCTATGTACTTAACCAGCAGTTCTCTCCTGCCCCCCAGTGCCCTCAGTTGCCCAAAGTTCCCACTGAGCCCCACACTCCAGATCTTTCCTCTGAATCAGCTGCTTCTGTGTCCTATTCCCTCAGGGCAAGGCAGTGCATTTTCCAAGGTAACACCTAGCTAATCTCACATAATCTAATCTGAAAGATTTAGTATTATTGGATTAATACTCTATTAGTCCTAGAAAACACAATTTGCATTCTAGAGACACACGAGGCCTTAAACCGAAGGAGTGGGACTATCCATTACCCTGGCAATGTTGCAAGGGATGGGAGTTTCAAGACCAAATTTTAATTCTTAGCCTTGCCTATTCCCACAGCTGGGAAGATTTTAAGTTTCACATTTTCAATGGCTACCAATCCATGCTTCTATGTAAACTCTGTTCTGACTTTTTCCCCATCAGCATTGATGTGTGCAGTGGTTTTGGATTTTATTTGACCTCGGTTAATAATAATGATTGGTGATGCCAGAGCTGTACTTCATTAATGCAAAAATTTTTTTGTAATTAAAAAAATACTACCTCTCAATCATTTAAAGTCACCATGTCTTGTATTTCTTTTTATTGTGGTTCTATTTTTGGTAAACCTAATAAACAACTTCAAAGATAGACAAGAACTTTTAAAAAGAAGAGCTTTTTAGAACTTTACTTGTTGTACATACACTGCATGTCAGTGGAGTATACTATATATTTCAAACCAATAATATACATTGCCTCACCACTCATAACCCTATGAACTAGAAGCTACTATTCCCATTTTCAGATGAGAAAACTGAGGTACTGAGAAATTAAATAAATTTGACCAAGATCACATAGTCAAAAATGTTGAGGAAAGAATTTAAATGCAATTCTATCTGCATCCAAAGTCTGCCCTCTAAATCACTACTTTCTCCTCCCAGCCAAGAGAAGAGGGGGTGGGGAAGAAGTAACAATATTTCTGTTATCTTGAGCTTCTCAACTTTCCAGGAACTAAGTCAGCAATTCTCAAAGTATGATCCCAAGACCAGTAACATCATAATCACTACCCCCTAGGAAACTTGCTAAAAGTTCAGGGCCCACCTTAAAGAATCAGAAACTCTGGGGTGGGCCTAGAACTCTGGGTTTCTGCAATCCCTGGGTTTCTGCCTGTATGTTAATTTTAAAACCTTTCCCAGGTGATTCTGATGCAAGTTCAAATTGAGAACCAATGAACTAAGCCATCAATGTGGATTTCTAAAGTTTCAGAAATGGGTCAGTTGTAACTCCTTAGACTCCATCCCCTTAAATAATTGCTTTTCAGTTAGAAACTTGCACATCATTTTGTTGCAACTCTAGAGATATTTGAACCAAAAAAATATATATATATATTGGCATATGTTTAACAGGTGTATAACACTATAAATGGAAATGAGGTAATCCATGCCAAAAAAAAAGAAAAAGAAAAATTCCTCAAAATCCTATAAGGTGGCCTATTATGACTGAATTTTAAAAGCCATATAACAAGTGTTTCTCAGCTTTAAAAGAATAGGAATGGTTATCTAAATTAGCTATATCTAGTCAGTTACCATTAGTCTATGCCCTGCTTGCAAAATTACATGGAACATTGTTAAGATTACCTGTAGGTTTCATTTGACTAGCATCTCTGCAGCTGGCCTCACCTTTTCTCTTCCTTCTAGGCTACTGCTTTCTTAATCCAAAATAAGAAAGAGTGGTCAGCTTTGGCCTGGATGATACCCTCCAGGTTGAGGCCCTCCACTCCCTCTCTCTGGAGGACAAAGACAGGCCAGCATGCAGGTGTTCTGTGCACCTGCACTAATGACTCAGGGCTCAGAATAGGTCTTTTTCCAGAAAGCAGGTTCTACATTCAGTTTCCCTGGTGTTTTCCATGTTTTTGGAGCTCACTCAATATTAGCCTAGGTGTGCCCTAAATAAAAGAAAACAAATTCACAGACATCATTCTATCTTTTTCTGAAAAAGAAAAATGATTTGCATCAATTCTCAAACTGGGCCAGAGGTCAGAAGTAGAGGAGAAACTTCCTCACTAGGACTGACCTTCTCAGACCAGGGTTAAGCTCTTCATGCCCTGCAGGGAGGAAGCTGTTTTGAGGGAAAACGGTCTGGACTGAAGTCAAGTCCAGCAGTGCAACAAGTTCCAAAGCAATAGTTACTCTCTGTGTGACTTTGAGCAATAGTACACATCTTCTTGAGCTTTGGTTTCCTGACCTGCATTGTTTGGGAATGGGAGAGCAGAAGAATGTCCACCATAGTTAAGAGAAATGAACATAGTGGCCCAGCCTCACCAAGCCACCTCAGGAGATGCTAAGTTAATATCAGCCCCTTCCTCTTTCCCTCTGAAATAATAAGGGATTTTCACCTGACTGGGTGAAAACTTTAGCCTCCAAGAGCAGTCACCCTGGGTTATATAAACAGAGGCTTGTAAATGGGGGGTTTGATGACCTGGTAACAGTTCTCACAAGGATATCCCAGGGAATAAGATCTAATATAATCCAGGATATGCATGTGTGATTTCTAATCTTGAAACACAAGTCAAAGCCAGGATGCCTCGCATCTTTAAAAAGGGAAAAACAATAATCCCCTGATCTGGGTCATATCACAGGCCTTCCCCTAGAGAGTGCTAGGCTTTCTTCCTCCCCACAACTACCAAAAATTAGATGAATACACCAGTCAGCTAACCCCCAATTATTCAGGGGAATGACACACCAATCAACTACAGAGAAACGCCACACTTTGGTGCCTATGTATTAAGTTGAAAACCTTTCCCCCCATTGGTATTTTCCCAAAAGGAGAGAGCCCTCTACTGGCGAGTAGAGACTCTGCTGGGAAAGGACCTGACTGGATTAGCCAGGCCTTAGGGGCTGTTTTCTAGTACGCATTGGCTATGATAGGAACAGGTGCCAGTATGAATTAATGAAGGTTGATGGTATAAAACCCGAGTCCCATAAGACGTTCTCACTGGATACAGTTTGCCCTCACAAACAGAGGAGATAGAGAGGACCCAAGACCCTCCCCCATTCTCCTCCATAGTACCTGAATTCATCTTCTAGAAGTGTTTCATGCAAAGTTATTTGCCCCATATTTGGGCTTTAGAAACAGCATGGCAGATAGTTTTCAAGAAACTGCGCCCTAAATGTCCATCCAAAGAAGATTAGCAGATAAGTTATGATGTATCCAAACAGTGGAATACTATGCAGATGTAAAAGAAAAATAGTGAGAACATTCACTCTATACTGATATAGGAAGAGTTCCATATCTTTTAATTTTAAAAAGAAAAAGTACAGAACCTACACATACATACGCACACACACACACAGATACACAATCCTTTGTATACATTGTACTTGCTTCTATATGCATAATGTAAAAAGTTTACACAAGGTACTAATGACAGTGGTTACACGTTCAAAGAAATGTGAGAACTATAGGTGGTCAGACACTTTTCACTTTGTTGTGTATTTTGACCTTTCATGTGAACGATTTAACTAGTCAAAACATCAAGTGCATAGTTTTGAAGTGACAGAAAGGACATGAAATTTGCCTTTACTCATTACTTTAATAAGATGAACTTTATTTAATACTTATTATGTGCCAGGAAATGTGCTAAGCACCTTACAGGTATTCACTCATTTATTTAACCTTCCCAACCACCCTATAAGGCAGGAACTGTTCTTGTCTCCACACTCGAGAGACATGGAACCTAAGGGAGAGAGAGGTGAAGTGACTCGCCCAGGCCCCACACAGGCAGGCTGATTTCAGACTCCACGTGCTTCACTCTGTTCTTTGCAACTGCCCCAGATAAAGTCTCCCCAGTGCAATAAAGCTGGTATCAGAGAATGTTGTCAGTTAAAAGTACAGGAACCACAGCTAAACATTAGGAGAAGCCCTTTACGAGTGGTCCCCAACATGCAATTTCTTTTGACTGAGCGAATTCATATCCCTTACTCACTGATACACTCCCACACACTCACACACACACTCTCAGGCACAATGATGGCCTTCTCTGGCACGGCCCCAGAATGTCAGACCTGGCTTACACTCCAGTCCAAGGATCCCTCAGACCCCTCTCAGGCGCACTCTCAGGAATTCTTCTCTATACCCCAAAACTCTCCTGACTAAAAGATAGGCTCCACATTCCATCCCACCCAACCACTTACACCTCCTACCATGCTTCATGCTAGCTAAGCCAATCTTTCATCTATGCCCCCTGACTACAAGGATTTTTCTCTTCCACAGGATTTTCAGAGGGAAAGATTGTTTTTCCATTCTCTGTATGCTTCCAGTTTCTGTTTGCACAGTGAGTGAATAATTTCATGCAATTTGATTTTTGACAAGAGGTACAACCCTTCTTCTATCTAGGGGAACACTCATCCTCCTAGGACAAGCTTAAGCACATATCTTCACCAGCCCCAAAAGACACAGGACTGCTGTGAGACTGACATTCTTGTTGTTTTGCCAACAAGCCATTTAGTGTCCCTGGAGCACCGACCTGCAAATATTCTAGATGTAAAACCATTTTCAAGGGAGAATAAGATACGGCATTTTACATGTGCTTTTTAAATTCCCCTTTGGATTCACTCCCAGTTTATAACCTCAAAGTTCTCGAATATTTTAATGCTACCCCAAAGCTCCCTGTTGCTTTGATGTTTCAAATACTGGAGGACAAAGATACTTTCTGTCTATGCCATACGTTGTTTTATCATACAGGGACTGTAAAAGGTTACCAAAATGCAGGCACTCATCTGGAATTATTCCATTTCTAATAATTAATTAACATTAGAAATTCTTTCTCATTCATCATCCCATTTAATCCTCTGTGACATCTGTAGTGTTATTATTCTTGTTTTACAAATGAGAAATCTAGAGGTCACAAGGGAAAGTGACTGGTCCAAGTCCACATTGGTAGTCATTAGCAGAACTGGGAACTAAAGTCAGGCCTATTCAGTAATAAATCCACACCACACCTAACTGTCCTTTGGAGCTCAATTCAAGTTCTTCATCCTCAATAGTACAAATTCTTGGCCCTTGCAAAGGAAAACAAACCTGTTAACAACCCTTGGGATCATTCTGTACAACATGTCATTATGTGCTTCTGTTTATTCTATGCCTTTGGGATTTTTTTTTTTTTTTACTTTTTCTTAATTTTTTTTATTTTAACAGACTGCATTTTGATTCATTGTACACAAATGGGGTACATTTTTCGTATCTATGGTTGTGCTACTATTTGACATTAAGAGCAGTATTTGTTACTAGTTAACTACCAACACTAACTAAAATTCAAACACTAGAATCACTGTCAGCATTTGATATTTATTATTGGTAGCAAGTTTTCTGTTATATGCTGATATCACTTCTAATGTTAGATACTAGAAATTAATGTTACAACTGCTTGTGGAGAGATTAAGAGGTGTGAAGAGAGGACAAGTGGATATTTGCAAAGTAGAAGGCTAGAGACAGAAACTTCTGAGAAAATATATTTTATCTTCAAAATATAGACAATGCTGGATTAAATTCTGAACCAAATCTTTTTTTTTTTTATGATCTGATAGAACACAAGGCAGTATCTCTATTTTTTTGCATTTCCTAAGGGCTGCTTTGTGGCATAACATATGATCTATTTTCAAGATGGTCCCATGTGCTGCTGAGGAGAAAGTGAATCCACTTGTTGATGGATATATTCTATATATGTCTATTAAGTCTAGGATATTGATTGTGTTATTGAGTTCTATGGTTTCTTTGTTTAGTTTTTGTTTGGAAGATCCAACTAGTGGTAACAGCACTGTGTTAAAGTAACCCAGAATTATTGTGTTGTGGTCTACTTGATTCCTGAAATTGAGAAGTATTTGTTTGATGTACAGGGATGCACCATTGTTTGGGGCATAAATATTTACTATCGTTATGTCTTCCTAATTTATGTTTCCCTTAAGCAGTATGAAATGTCCTTCTTTATCCCTCCTGACTAACTTTGGCTTGAAGTCCACTTTTTCTGAAATAAGGATGGAAACCCCCACTTTTTTACTGAGTCCATGTGCATGGTAGGCTTTTTTTCCATCCTTTCACCTTTAGTCTGTGGATGTCTTTTTCTCTGAGATGAGTCTCTTGCAGGCAGCATGTTGTTGGGTCTTTCTTTTTAATCCATTCTGCCAGTCTATGTCTTTTGATTGAGGAGTTTAGGCCATTAACATTCAGGGTTATTATTGAGATGTGATATGTAGTCCCAGTCATTTGGGCTTATTTTTGGTTTTTAAGTTGGCTTGGTTTCTCCTTTGAGTGGTTTTTCCTCTAAGGTAGTTCCTCCCTTTGCTGACCTCCATTGTTGTTTTTCATTTCCTCCTCATGGAATATTTTGTTGAGAACATTCTATAGCACAGGCTTTCTATTTGTAAATTCTTTTAACTTTTGTTTATCATGGAAGGATTTTATTTCATCTTCAAATCTGAAGGTTAGTTTTGCTGGGTATAGGATTCTTGGTTGGCAACCATGTTCTTTCAGAGCTTGAAATATGTTGGTCCAGGCCCTTCTAGCTTTTAGAGACTGGGTTGAGAAGTCTGCTGCTATCTGTATTGGTTTCCTCCTATATGTAATCTGATGCTTTTCACTCATGGCCTTCAAAATCCTATCTTTATTTTGAATGTTAGGCATTTTCATTATAATGTGCCTTGGTGTGGATCTGTTGTGATTTTGTGCATTTGGTGTTCTGTAAGCCTCTTGTATTTGATTTTCCATTTCATTCTTCAGGTTTGGGAAATTTTCTGATATTATTTCATTGAATAGGTTGTTCATTCCTTTGGTTTGTATCTCTGTGCCTTCCTCAATCCCAATAATTCTTAAATTTGGACTTTTCATGATGTCCTATAGTTCTTGGAGATTCTGTTCATGATTTCTTACCATCTTCTCTGTTTGGGCAACTTTATTTTCAAGATTAAATATTTTGTCTTCATTGTCTGAGGTTCTGTCTTCCAAGTGGTCTAGTCTTTTGGTGATGCTTTCCATTGAGTTTTTTATTTGGTTTATTGTTTCCTTCATTTCAAGGATTTCTGTTTGGTTTTTTTTTTTTTGAGAATCTCTATCTCTTCGTTGAAATGATCTTTTGCTTCCTGCAGATGCTCTTTCAACTGCTTATTGGGATTATCATTCATTGCCTGCATTTGCTCTCTTATCTCATCCTTTGCTTCACAAATCATCTTAATCATGTATAATCTGAAGTCCTTTTCTGACATTTCTTCTAACATACTGTCATTGGATTCTATTAATACAGAATCTAGATTTGTTTGGATTATTTTCTTCCCTTGTTTTTTCATGTTGTTCATGTATCTTCCCCTCACAGTGCAGAACTGGGGTATTGCAGATTTTCCCCTATAGGCTTATAGTGGCCCTATAGGTTTCCAAAATCTTTTCTTTAAGGGGAGATTAATATTAGCAGTGCCGAATTCAGACACTATGCAATCCTAGACCAAATAGACCCTATGAGGACAATAAAAAAATTGTCATAATAAACAGAATGAGTTCAAATATTGGGATTTATTATTGCTTTGTGCTATTATCTTTCATGTATGCTTTGCCTCTCCGAGTAGTCATGGTACTGTTAGATTTTTATAATCAGAGAATAAAGCTTTTCCATCTTGTGCCTCCATGTTCAGAAGAATCTTTTACACATTTAGGTGTTTCCCTTTGTGTGTGTGTGTGTGTGTGTGTGTGTGTGTGTGTGTGTGTGTGTGTGTTTCTAGAGATTGAACCCCAGGGGTGCTTAACCACTGAGTCACATTCGCAACTCTTTTAATATTTTACTTTTAGACAGGGTCTCACTGAGTTGCTGAGGCTGACCTCAAAGTTGCAATCCTCTTGCCTCAGACTCCCAAGACTCTGGGATTATAGGCACGTGCCACTGTGCCTGCCCCTTGGGTGATTTTTAGATCACCTTGTTGTTGATGGAGGTCTTCTGCTTCTTAGGGCTTCCCAGACAAACTCTGCACAAACGAGGCCTCTCTTCCTGTGAAGATGGGGCACAAACATGCTTCTCATAGGATTTTTTTACAAGAATAAACAAGAAGCTTCTCAAATAACCTACAAGAAAAGAGTGGCTAAGTAAACTATGTGATATCTGCATGAGGGAATGGTACACAACTGTTAAAAATCATCTTTCCAGAAACTATTGAAAAACATTTACCAAATGTTATATTTTGTGTTAAAGTACAGATAAAATATACCAATAACTTGGGAAGCGAAAGAAGGAGGATCTCAAGTTGGAATCCAGCCTCAGCAACTTAGGCCCTAAGCAACAGGGAATGATGTCCTATGAACTAATAGTGGGGGTTTTACTGGAGTTTACCTTTTAAAACTCTACAAATCTCTCTTTTCTTTTTAAAAACTAAGCTAGTGTCTCTCACATATTCAGTAAATTATCAGGAAATTATTCTCCATGAATAATTCAAGGAAATAAGTAAACACATCTTCATCAATAACCTAAACAGTTCAGCTTTGTTTTGGTTTTGGTTTTGTGGCATGGGGACTAGACTTAGCATTGCAACCTCAGGGTTCCTCTTGCTTTTCTATTCACAAAATTGCTGTGACCGAGGGGCTAGGCATGACAAGGAACTTCTCACCTGGCTGCTGAGGCCTTCCTGCAGGCCCTTGTGGGCAAACATAGCTACAGGACCTAAGTGCCACAAAGCACAGCCATTACACAGGCAGTGCAGGCCAGCGCCAGCGGGTTCCACCCCAGACACCCTGCACTTGGAGCCTTATCCTGCCTGGGTTCCTAGGCACTCTTTCCTCTCCTCCCTCTTCATCCTCCATCACATTCCAGGCTAGGTGTGACAACCAGAGCACTGGGGGAGCTCTTGAAATCAGGACCCCTCCTTCAGCACCAGGCACCCCTCTGCACTCCTTTAAACTCAGGTAATTTTTGCAAGCGATTTCCCTACCTTCCATTCCATCCCCTTTTCCCACAATTCAGTCATGTTCACGACTTCATTGGTAAGTGACCCTGAATTGCCATGTCTCGCCAAAGGTTTAGTAGGGTCAGTTCTATAAACGAGGAGGGAAAAAAAAAAAAAAAAAAACCCACCTCAATACCTCAATCACCTGATAACCCACCCAGAAGCCTTTGGAGAAAACCCAGCAGATGACCACAGGTTACACTCTCGGAGGCACCAAAACTCTGATGACATGCATGTTGGTGAATGGAAATCCTTCTCCTTCAGTCTGTGCTCTCCACTTTCTAAAGCAGGTTACACTGAAATTAACATCTTCTTGATGACTCATCCTTGAGAAGCTTTTCATATTTTATTTTCTTTCCTGGCTGACTGGTTGCTCCAGATTTGCAAACATCTCCCTCCTCACTTCAACCCTGTGCCATAACCTCAACCAGAGGGTAAGAAAGACCACCAGAGTGCACAATGGAAAGCTGGAAACGTTCACTTGGAGCGAATGGAGTAAAAGGAATGGAGATGATTCCAGACCTAAGAGTGGGTATAAAGTACAATGAAGTCATTTCAGTCGCTTTGACCTTAAGTTTTATTTTTTATTTTGTTTTAGTGACTAAAGTGGATCAAAGGGCAAGACCTATTGCTGTGGAATATACTTCCAGCTTTTTCAGGGTTTCACAAAAGCCTTTTTTTAGGGACACAAAATTGTGCTTCCAAGTTGTTTTCTTAGACTTCAGAGTTATTTGGTTCACCAGTCTTACCAAAACTCCGAGTGCTAACTCTGACTCTTCCTTCAGGTGATAACATCTACCCAGACCCTGGGGCACACTTGGCATTTCCCGGGCACCATCGCCACAGCCCTTCCCGCAGCTTCTATCTCTTCTCTTGTTGGAGATAATCAAAAGGCTCCAGAACTTTAATGTTAGAATTTTTCCAAACAAATAAAACTATGTGCAAGTGTGTTCATAGGTATGTTGTTTAAAACAGCAGAACATTGGAAAGAATCCAAGCACTAAAATAAGTAATTGATAACAATGGAATAGGGGTGGACATTTTCCTGAGACAATAGCTACTTTTCTCTGATATATATATATATAGTGTGTGTGTGTATATATAATATATATATATTTATGTACATATTATATATATACTATATCCACCTCGTCTTAATAAGTGCGGAAAAATATATGTTACAAACCAGTAACTGCAGCCTAATCACTTTTACAGATGCACATTATTTATAAAC
Source organism: Sciurus vulgaris (assembly GCF_902686455.1). Lineage (NCBI taxonomy): Eukaryota > Metazoa > Chordata > Mammalia > Rodentia > Sciuridae > Sciurus > Sciurus vulgaris. The sequence continues at coordinate 114,807,844 of NC_136466.1, read as the reverse complement.
ATATAGATGTCATTTGAGCAAGAAGAATATACATTAAAATAGATGACAACCATGAATGATTTTCCTTTCATGTTTGCTTGTCTGTAATTTTCTAATGTTTTTCTAAGTGATTATGAATAATACGTGAAATCAATCAAAAATTTTGCAAGAGAATTTTCTGTGATCAAAAGAAACAATTCCATTGTTTTGTTAATCACTGCAAAACTTGCTAAAGCTTGACAGAGCCTCTTCTTAAAAATCAAGTGCATTGGCTCTCTGCTCCTCCCATTCGACAGATAGCCGCTCTTCTCAACTCGTGCAGTGCCAGCAGCGTCCCTGAGACACGATGGTGAAGGTCGGAGTGAACGGATTTGGCTGTATTGGGCGCCTGGCCACCAGGGCTGCTTTCAACTCTGGCAAAGTGGATATTGTTGCCATCAGTGACCCTTCCTTGACCTCAACTTCATGGTCTACATGTTCAGTATGATTCTACACGTGGTAAATTCTATGGCACAGTCAAGGCTGAGAATGGGGAGCTTGTCATCAATGGAAAGCCCATCTCCATCTTCCAGGAGCAAGATCCCGCCAACATCAAATGGGCTGATGCTGGTGCCGAATGTGTTGTGGAGTCCACTGGTGTCTTCACTACCATGGAGAAAGCTGGGGCTCATTTGAAGGGCGATGCCAAAAGGGTCATCATCTCTGCCCCTTCTGCTGATGCCCCCATGTTTGTGATGGGCGTGAACCATGAGAAGTATGACAACTCTCTCAAGATCGTCAGCAATGCCTCCTGTACCACCAACTGCTTAGCTCCCCTGGCCAAGGTCATCCATGACAACTTTGGCATTGTGGAAGGACTCATGACCACAGTCCACGCCATCACTGCTACTCAGAAGACTGTGGATGGCCCCTCTGGGAAACTGTGGCGTGATGGCCGCAGGGCTGCCCAGAATATCATCCCTACATCCACTGGAGCTGCCAAGGCGGTAGGCAACGTCATCCCTGAACTGAATGGGAAGCTCACTGGCATGGCTTCCCGTGTGCCCATCCCCAGCATGTCAGTGGTAGATCTGACCTGTCACCTGGAGAAAGCTGCCAAATACAATGACATCAAGAAGGTGGTGAAACAGGCATCAGAGGGCCCCCTCAAAGGCATCCTGGGCTACATAGAGGACCAGGTTGTCTCCTGAGACTTCAACAGTGATACCCACTCTTCCACCTTCCATGCTGGGGCCGACATTGCCCTCAACGACCACTTTGTCAAGCTCATTTCTTGGTATGACAATGAATTTGGCTACAGCAACAGGGTGGTGGACCTTATGGTCCACATGGCCTCCAAGGAGTAAGAGCCCCTGGACCATCTGCCCCAGCAAGAACACAGAGGAAGAGAGAGGCCCTCAGCTGGGGAATCCCTGCCCCCACTCAGTCCCTCAACACACTGAGAATCTCCCTCCTCCCAATTTCCATCCCAGACCCCCTGAAGAAGGGGAGGGGCTTAGGGAGCCCTACTGTCACATGCCATCAATAAAGTTCACTGTACCCAAAAAAAAAAAAAAAAAAAAAAAAATCAAGTGCATTAAATCCAAGAGACAGACAGGGGTGCTAATAATCTGCATCAGGAAAATTCCAACTGTTATGATATAGAACCACTGGGACTGAAGTGCAGAGGAAATACAGGCAGAGATAAGGGAAGAGAGGCAATTCACCATCAATAAAAACCACAGACTCTCAAGTACAGCAGTGGGCAGGAATGAGACACGAAGCAGAAAAGAGCAAGAAGGGAAGGTTGGAAGTTTATGTAACCACTGTTGATCTGCCTCCTCCTTTCCCACACTCAGAACTCCACTAGCCAGGAAGTACCTCAGGCAGCAGGAGACCAAGATTCACTCTTGAGAGAAATTAAAAGGAGAGTCAGAACTCAAGAGCACAAGTTATACAAGCACAGGTAAAGGCTTCAGGCTGAACCCACAGAAATTAATTGAACATGTACACAAAGCATCGTTCAACTGCAAATCTTTCTCCTTGGCTCCTGAGAACATTTGCAACCAAGTTAGGAGATCTGAAGACTTTTCTCTGTAGTACCACTGAAAAGTCTTACTGACATGGGGATCATCCATCAAACAGACCTCCTGGTACAATGATCCAGAAGTGAAGTCCATTATTCAACAAGCTTTCCCCAAGTCTGCATGGCTTCTAATTAGCTTTTTACCACCTCATTCTTAATATGAACTGTCAACCAAGTACCACTAGACCTCTGAGAAAGCACCTAAAATGAAATGAAAACACCTAAAATAAATGGAACAAAAATTAACTCTGAAAAAAATCAAGATGATGCCTCAGGAGGAGCATGTTTTTAAATGTCCATTAATAGACTCAAAGAGACTTTATAAGATACCATATGATAAAATAAGAACAGAAAGTTATGAGAAAGGAAGAGTTAAAAGTTAAGAAAACCCTGACTTCCTTAACAAGACTCCTAAAGCTCAAGAAGTAAAATTAAGAATAAATAAATAGGATGGATTCAAACTAAAAAGCTCCTTCTCAGCAAAGGAAACAATAACGTGAAAAGAGAGCCTACAAATTGGAAAAAAAAAATCTTTACCACATGAACTTCAGATATAGCACTAATCTCCAGGATATATAAAGAACTCAAAAAACTTAACACCAAAAAAAAATCCTAATCAATAAATGGGCTAAGGAAATGAACAGACACTTCACAGAAGAAGAAATACAATTGATCAACAAACATATGAAAAAATGTTCATCATTTCCTGCAATTAGAGAAATGCAAATGAAAACTAACATTTCATCTCATTCCCATCCGAATGGCAATTATCAAGAATACAAGCATAATAAGTGTCAGTGAATATGTGGGGAAAAGGGCACACTCATACATTGCTGATGGGACTGCAGATTGGTGCAACCTCTTTGGAAAGCAGCATGGAGATTCCTCAGAAAACTTGGAATGGAACCACCATTTGACTCAGCTATCCCACTCCTCAGTTTATACCCAAAGGACTTAAAATCAGCATATCACAGTGATGCAACCACATCAATGTTCATAGCAGCTCAGTTCACAATTGCTAAACTATGGAACCAGCCTAGATGCCTTTCAAGAAATGAATAGATAAATAAAAGGTGGTACATATACACAATGGAATATTGCTCAGCCTTAAAGAAGAATGAAATTATGGCATTTGCAGGTAAATGGATGGAACTAGAGGATATCATGCTAAGTGAAACAAACCAATCCCAAAAAACCAAAAAGGTAGAATGTTTTCTCTGGTAAGTGGATGCTGATCCATAGTGGTGGGTGGGTAGGGAAAAATGAAGAAACTCTGGATTATGAAGAGGGGAGTGAGGGTATTGGGGATGGAAAGGACAGTAGAATGAGACATATTATTACCCTATCTACATGTATGAAAAAAATTTTTAATAAAAAAAGAAAGTTGAAAAAAAGTTAATAAAACATTTCTGGAAATTAAAAATGAAATAGCCAAAAAGTAAAAATTCAATAAAAAGTTTTGAAGATAAAGTCAAGGAACTTTCAGAGAAATAAAAGCTCAAGAATAAGAAGAGGGAAATTGTGTCAGAAAATACAATGACAAGGGCTGGGGTTGTGGCTCAGTGGTAGAGTGCTTGCCTGGTGTGTGTGAGGCACTGGGTTCAATCCTCAGCACCATTTATTTTATAAAAATAAATAAATTAAATAAAGGTATTGTGTTCATCTACAACTAAAACAAAAGAAAGAAAACACAAGGACAGCTAAGGTTTACTGATTGCTTATCTATGTCATTCTCAGTGTTTTACATATATTAATATATGTCATCGTCCGTATCGTTTCATGAGGTAGGAGCTATTCTCATTATCATCCACTCACTTTACATTTGAGGAAACTGAGGCATGGAGAGATTAAGTACCTTATCTAAATTCTGACCACTAGTAAATGAATGGTACAGTTAGGTTTGAACCCATAGTACCCTGTCCCCTTAACCACCATGCAACAATACCAGATGAAACATTAATAGTTAAAATACCATGCTACCCAGATTGAACAATGAAAGAAGAATTTTGAAGCATAATTGCAAATGTTGCCAAAGAGAAAATTATGGATTCCTTGAATGGTATCAGAGAGAAATTCAGCCCTAAATTTCCAGTTGCAGAATAATGGGACACCAAAAGCCAGAAACTCCCATTGAGGATAACCCTTCTTAAAAGGATGAATATTACAGCAACACCAAAAATGCAAAGCTAGAAAGGGAAGCCCAGACAACTGACTAGTTGTAGTTGACACCTAACAGATGGATATTCCAGTATTGTAAGTCTCAAAAGTTATAGGGGAAAAACAGACAAGGGCGTTAATGTAGTAGTCGGTAAATAAAATAATAAATATTGATTTCCAGTCAAGATAGTGCAATGAGTTCATGCTTTGACTACTCTTTTAGGGTCAAAATATAAAGTGATATGTGATAGAATATAAAAAGATAAAGAAGTATCATATTCAAAAATGAAGTTAATGTCTCCACTGAACAGAAATGCAGAACTGAGAGCCAGGTTGGAGCTAAGACTAAGTGGCCAAGAGCTCAGCTCTTCATGAGTCCAAGAGTTTAAAACTTCCATAGGCAGGGAAATAGGCTCATTGCTTAAGAAAGTATACTGAACAAAACAGCTGACTTCTTTCTAGAGATACAGCAGAGTTTCTCAACTTATCTTATTGGTTCATTATCACTATACATAATAGTGGGATTCATTATGCCAAATTTGTACGTGTACATAACATAATTTGATGAGTCTTATTCCCAAGTAACTTCCCTTTCCCTCCCCTTCAACTTTTTATCACTATTATCCCAAGTGAAATTTTATATATATAGTTCCTTAATGAGAGAGATTAAATGCTAAGGAGAAGGTTTTTAAAGGGTAAGATTGTGCTTTGAAGGGCCACAAACTGTTGCAATATCTAAGATTTTTCACTCTGATAGAATTTTCATCTTTTTGCCACCCCACCCCTGTTGAGTATGCATTTAAAACCCACACTCTTGGTAGTAAGAACTGAGCCAAACTGCTCCATGGGTCATGTCACTGATTTTGGGTACCCCACCCTCATGTTAAGGTAGGAACTCGACCAGCAACTAAAAGCCTGATTACAGATCAGGGTTCTGAAGGACAGTGTAAGGGAAAACTGAAACACTGCTGGTCAGAGAAGCAGATGAGGAAAGCTGAGAGAAAGAGAGAAGTGGAAAAAAAAAAACCTACTAGTAAACCAAAGTCCAAAAAATAAAAATGAAAATTGGTTGCTAAGAAATAAATGCAACAAAATTAACAAACATGCATTCACTCCTGAAAATTAATTTTATAAAGTAACCTAACAAAGACCTTAAGTTAGAAATATTGAGCATTTGCAAGACAAAATAACATAAAATCTGCTAAAAAAAAAAAAAGATATGTTTTTCTATAACAATAAGGTAAAACATGCCACATGACTAGGTGGCTATCTGGACTGGAGTTGTAGCTCAGTAGTAGAGACGATGGATTTGATCCTCAGCACCACATAAAAATAAACAAGTAAGATAAAGGTATTGTGTCCTTCTATAACTAAAAATAAAAAAGAATATGTGAATATCTAAAAGAAACGATTAGAATTTAGAAAATGAAAAATATTGATTGAATTTAAAATACAATAAACAGAACTGGACTGTTCTCCCTTCTAGAGAGAGAGAGATGATAGATGATAGGTAGGTTGGTAGATAGATAGATTTAAGTGGCAGTTATAAAACACAGAATTCTGATATTTGAATAAATAAGAGTTTCAAAAAGAGAACATCTTAAAACCTACTGGAGAGAAAAGCTAAATAGCATAAAACAGAGTGACAGTTGTACTGACAGCAGATTCCCTGTTAGCCAAAGTAGATATCAGAAGTTAGTAAAGTCAGATGGGTACAGTGGTGCATGCCTATAATCCCAGCCTACTCAGGAGGCTGAGCCAAGAGGGTCACAAGTTCAAGGGCAACCTAGATAATTTAGCAAAGTCTCAAAATAAGAAATAAAAAGGGAAATGAAAAAGGGCTCCGTGGTAGAGCACCCCTGGGTTCAATCCCCAATACTATTTCTTAATTAAAAAAAAAAGTAATGAAATAATATTTTTAAAAGTGCAGAAAAGAAGATCAACTATATGGTAACTTAAAGGTGACTATGGATGAGGAGTACACAAAAACTAAATTATCTTTGCTAATTTTCTGTAAATCTAAAATAATTTTCCCAAAAAGCTTATGTTTAAAGAAATATATCATGGTGGGCTGGGGTTGTGACTCAGTGGTACAGCATTTGCCTAGTACATGTGAAGCACTGGGTTTGATCTTTAGCACCACATAAAAATAAGTAAATAAAATAAAGGTATATATCCATCTACAACTAAAAACATTTTTTAAAGTACAGTGAAAATTTTTTTTTAAAAATCACAGTAAGCTAGAATTTCATAGCTACTTAATTCATCTGCCAAAGACCTGAAAATAATTATGACAGGATGTACTTCAGCAAGAAGTGTATCAAACATAAATAAAAGGTGTAGGATTATGAAAAAAATGGTGAGCCTGGAAACTGATAGTTTTCCTTCTTCCCTATTTTCCCTTCCATCCTTGCTGTGTTAAAATTCAGTCCGAAAGTCATTAGGTGAGTCCAAGCAAGGCAGGCAACCAAGGCTCTGGGGACAGAAGTAGCAGCAGCAACCCAGTATGGGGAGTCTCATTTGCTTGAGCAAAATGAAATCATCCCTGCAGCCCCCTGAGGGCTGAGCAAGCTGAAGCAGAGGGGGCAATGCCTCCTCAGGACAGAGCTGGGCACAACCAGCACCAGCTCCATATAGAGAGGAGGTCATCTGTGCAGGGAGCAGTGTTGGAGAGGGGCTGGTCAGAGTAAGTTAATATAGGGAGGAAAACAGATCATGTCACTTCAGAGAAAAAAGTTGCAAACAGAAAGAAAAGAACTAGAATGAACTCTATGAGGTTGGCTTCGAATAGGAAGTATCGGCACAAACACAAGGTTTCCGATGTGGGGGTGGGGTAATTGTGTACATAGCTCTGTCCACTGAGAGGGACTAGAAGCACCAATCTCCAAAAGGATTGAACACATCTAGGGCCCAAATCTTGGTTGGGTTTTTTTGTTTGCTTTGGGGTTTGTTTGATTTTATATGGTGCTAAGGATGGAAGTCAGGGCCTTGTGCACTAACTATGTGCTTTACCACTAAGCTATACCCCACAGCTCAAATCTTGGATTCTGAATAACATAGTTTGATAAAAGAACCAGGGATTCTTGGACAAATGCCTATTTCCAGGCCTGGGAGGGAAAGCCCAAAATACTGGACTATTCTACATTTTAAGATGTCTTCAAAAAATGATGAAGAGGGAGTGTTCAGTCTCTTCTTCAACTGGTAGAAAGAAATGGATACCTACTTTCAAAAGAACAAAGGTGAACCTTACCCGACACCACACACACACACACACAAATAAAGTTGGACCTTACTTCACACCATGCTCAAAAAAATTAATTCAAAATGGATCAAAATCCAAAATGTATGAGCCTAAATTATAACTTCTTTAGAAGAAAACATAGATTTAGTTTTCATGTACTTGGAGTTGTCAATAGTTTCCTAGGTATCACACCAAAAGCATAGCAACAAAAGAAATGTAGACAAATTGGACTTCATCAAAATTCAAGATGTTTTATTCATCAAAAAGAACATCAGGCGTTTCAAGATGGCGGCCTAGAGGGTGGCTGCATTTCATGTTGCTCCAGGACTCAGGATTCAAAAGAGGAGATATTGAGAGACTTGGGACCAACTCAAAGCAGCTGGGTGAGTCTCTCCGTTGGGAAGGCTTCCCGGATGGGACGGTAGTCCTGGAACGCAGGGAACTTTGTGAAGTAGAGCTGCCCAGCAAGACGCCCCTCCCGCCGCTGGAGCAGTGAACTCGGACAACGGGGAGCGTTGTAAAAAGGCCACTCAGCACAGCGCAGGGACTCGGAGCAACCACTGGGGCTTTGGTGGCTGCCCAGGGGAGGAGTGGTGAGGAGAGCTGTGTGGACTCAGAACACCCGGGCCTGCCCTGAGGAGGAGGAGGAAGAGGAGGAGGAGCGTGGCCGCTTGGATTCGGAGTGACTATACCAGAGCTACAGGCGGTTGCCAGAGGAGGGGCTGTGTGGCGAGCTGTTTGGACTCAGACCACTTCTGAACACCAGGGCCTGTACACAGGAGGAGGAGGAGGAGCGCGGCCACTTGGATTCGGAGTGGCTATACCAGAGCTACAGGCGGTTGCCAGAGGAGGGGCTGCGTGGCGAGCTGTTTGGACTCAGACCACTTCTGAACCCCGGGGCCTGCCCAGAGGAGTAGGAGGAGGAGGAGGAGGAGCGCGGAGGGTCCTTTGGACTCGCAGTGACTGCATTAGCGCTCCAGGCGGCTGCTCAGAGGAGGAGGCGATTGGTGAGTTGTTTGGACTTAAAGTGACCGCTCCTGAACACAGGGGGGCTCCCTGGAGGAGAAGCGCGGTGGGTCGCTTGGTCTCAAGTGGCCGCACCAGAGCTCTGGGCGGTTGCCCAGAGGACGTGTGCAGCAGGTCACGAGGATTCAGAGCCACTCAGAGCCACTCAGAGGGACCGCTCCTGAACACCCGGGGGGTTACCTGGAGGAGGAGGAGGAACGGGGAGGGTCATTCCAACTCGGAGTGATTGATTGCCTCGGGCTACGGGTGGTTGGTGGGAGGAGGAGGCATGCAGTGAGTTGCTTGGATTCCTAGTGACCGCACCAGAATACTGGGCGGCTGTCTGGAGGAAGAGGCGTGTGGCAGGTCTCTGGGACTCAGAGCGATTGTACAGGGCCCCAGGTGCCTGCTCAGAGGAGGGGCCACATAGCCAGGCGATTAGGTGCAGAGCAGGGTCCCAGGATCTAGGAGGCTTCTGGGTGGAAGAGCCGCACAGAGACACGCTTAGGGGTAGAGCGAAGGTTCCACGACTGCGGGCAGATTCTCTGAGGAGGAAGAGCCTAAGGAGATTCATCTGCGAAGGGTGAGGCTCCCAGGCCCAGGAGGTAGGGCTGGGCCCCTGGGAACTTTGCAGAGGAAGGTAGCCCAGCCCAGGCGGTAGCTGTAAATTGAGGGGAACCTCTAGGAGGGAACTGACCAGCGAGACCTCCCCACCGGGTAAGTCTTCCCTGCCGGGTGAGGTTTCCCCACAAGGACGGTAAAACCAGAGACACAGGCCCAAACAGGCCTTGCCTCAGCCTGCAGCCTAGTTCCCCTTTGGATGACCATTGGTCAACAAGTGGAGGCACCTCTGCCCACTAGCAGGGAATATACCCCACCTGAAGGCCACCACTCCTAGAGAGGCAGCTTCCTTGTGGAGCACCGCATTATCAACTTCCTCCAAGACTTCAGCCTACTGAAGGCTAAGAGGGGATATATATATAGAAATCTTCAGGGACATTGCAAGTCAATAGAGGAAATCTGCAATATCTCAGCAGTCCACTGATACCTGAACAATATGAGAAAACAAGGAAAGAAAATGCTGCAAACAAATGTAGATGTTACATCAATAAAACCCAATGACAGCATGGCAGAAGAAATGACAGAAAAGGAGTTCAGAATGTACATAATTAAAATGATCAGGGAAGCAAACGATGAGATGAAAGAGCAAATGCATGCACTAAATGATGAGATGAAAGAGCAAATGCAGGCATTGAATGATCGCACCAATCGACAATTAAAAGAGCAAATACAGGAAGCAAAAGATCATTTCAATAAAGAGTTAGAGATATTGAAAAAAAAAACAAACAGAAATCCTTGCCATGAAGGAAACAATAAACCAAATTAAGAACTCCATAGAAAGCATATCCAGTAGGATAGAACACCTGGAAGACAGAACCTCAGACATTGAAGACAAAATATTTAACCTTGAAAACAAAGTTGAACAAACAGAGAAGATGGTAAGAAATCATGAACAGAATCTACAAGAACTATGGGATATCATGAAAAGGCCAAATTTAAGAATTATTGGGATTGAGGAAGGCTTAGAGAAACAAACCAAAGGAATGAACAATCTATTCAATGAAATAATATCAGAAAATTTCCCAAACCTGAAGAATGAAATGGAAAATCAAGTTCAAGAGGCTTATAGGACTCCAAATACACAAAATTACAACAGACCCACACCAAGGCACATTATAATGAAAATACCTAACATACAAAATAAAGACAGAATTTTAAAGGCTGTGAGAGAAAAGAACCAAATTACATTCAGGGGGAAACCAATACGGATATCAGCAGATTTTTCAATCCAGAACCTAAAAGCTAGCAGGGCCTGGAACAACATTTTTCAAGCCCTGAAAGAAAATGGATGCCAACCAAGAATCTTATACCCAGCAAAACTTACCTTCAAATTTGACGATGAAATAAGATCCTTCCATGATAAACAAAAGCTAAAAGAATTTACAAAAAGAAAGCCAGCATTACAGAACATTCTCAGCAAAATATTCCATGAGGAAGAGATGAAAAACAAAGAAGCAAATCAGCAAAGGGAGGAATTATCCTAAAGGAATTGTTAAATAAAGGAGGAACCAAGATGTGTCAAACAAATAAATAAATAAAACTTAAAAAATGAATCAAATGACCGGGAAACCAAATCCTATCTCAATAATTACCCTGAATGTTAATGGCCTGAATTCATCAATCAAAAGACATAGACTGGCAGATTGGATTAAAAAGAAAGATCCAACAATATGTTGCCTGCAAGAGACTCACCTCATAGAAAAAGATACCCATAGACTAAAGGTGAAAGGATGGGGAAAAACATACCATGCACATGGACTCAGCAAAAAAGCTGGAGTATCCATCCTCATTTCAGACAATGTAGACTTCAAGCCAAAGTTAGTCAGAAGGGATAAAGAAGGTCATTTCATACTGCTTAAGGGAAGCATAAATCAGCAAGATATAACAATCATAAACATCTAGGCCCCAAACAGTGTCTCATCCATGTATGTCAAACAAATCCTTCTCAATTTCAGAAACCAAATAGACCATAACACAATAATACTAGGTGATTTTAACACGCCTCTCTCACCACTGGACAGATCTTCCAGACAAAAATTGAACAAAGAAACCATAGATCTCAATAACACAATCAATAATTTAGACTTAACGGACATTTATAGAATATACCATCCAACCAAGAGCGAATACACTTTCTTCTCAGCAGCACATGGATCCTTCTCTAAAATAGACCATATATTATGCCACAAAGCTAATGTTAGCAAATACAAGAAGATAAAGACACTAGCATGTATTCTATCAGATCATAATGGATTGAAGTTAGAAACAAATGAAAGAGTAAAACACAGAAACTATTCCAACATCTGGAGAGTAAACAATATGCTATTATATGATGAATGGATAACAGAAGATATTAGGAAGGAAATTTAAAAATTCTTAGAGGTAAATGAGAACAAAGAAACATCATATCAAAATCTCTGGGACACTATGAAAGCAGTACTTAGAGGGAAATTTATTTCATGGAGCGCATTTAATAAAAGAAGTAAAACTCAACAAATAAACGACCTAACACTACAGCTCAAAGCCCTAGAAAAAGAAGAAGAGACCAGCACCAAAAGTAGTAGAAGACAGGAAATAGTTAAACTCAGAGCTGAAATCAACGAAATTGAAACAGAAGAAACAATACAAAAAATTGACAAAATAAATAGTTGGTTCTTCAAAAAAATAAACAAAATTGATAAACCTTTAGCCACACTAACAAAGAGAAGATGAGAGAAAACCCAAATCACTAAAATTCGGAATGAACAAGGAAATATCACAACAGACAGGATTGAAATACAAAACATAATTAGAAGCTATTTTGAAAATCTATACTCCAACAAAACAGAAAACCTCGAAGACATCAACAGGTTTCTAGAGACATATGAATTGCCTAAACTGAACGAGGAGCACATACACAATTTAAATAGACCAATTTCAAGTACTGAAATAGAAGAAGTCATCAAGAGCCTACCAACAAAGAAAAGTCCAGGACCAGATGGGTTCTCAGCCGAGTTCTACAAAACCTTTAAAGAAGAGCTCATTCCAATACTTCTCAAAGTATTCCATGAAATAGAAGAGGAAGGAACCCTCCCAAACTCATTCTATGAAGCCAATATCACACTGATACCTAAACCAGACAGAGACTCATCAAGGAAAGAAAATTTCAGACCAATATCCTTAATGAACATCGACGCAAAAATTATCAACAAAATTTTAGCAAATCGCATACAAAAATATATTAAAAAGATAGTGCACCATGATCAAGTGGGTTTCATCCCAGGGATGCAAGGTTGGTTCAACATCAGGAAATCAATAAATGTCATTCACCATATCAATAGACTTAAAGTCAAGAATCACATGATTATTTCAATAGATGCAGAAAAAGCACTTGATAAAATACAGCACCCTTTCATGCTCAAAACACTAGAAAAAATAGGGATAGTGGGAACATTCCTTAACATTGTAAAGGCCATCTACGCTAAGCCCATGGCTAATATCATTCTAAATGGTGAAAAACTGAAAGCATTCCCCCTAAAAACTGGAACAAGGCAGGGATGCCCTCTTTCACCACTTCTATTCAACATCGTTCTTGAGACTCTAGCCAGAGCAATTAGACAAACCAAAGAAATTAAAGGGATTCGAATTGGAAAAGAAGAACTGAAACTATCCCTGTTCGCTGATGACATGATTATATATTTAGAGGAAACTGGAAATTCCACCAGAAAACTCTTAGAACTCATAAGTGAATTCAGTAAAGTAGCAGGTTACAAGATCAATGCTCATAAGTCCAATGCATTTTTATACATAAGTGATGAATCTTCAGAAAGAGAAATTAGGAAAACTACCCCATTCACAATATCCTCGAAAAAAATAAAATACTTGGGAATCAATCTCACAAAAGAGGTGAAAGACCTCTACGATGAGAACTATACAACACTAAAGAAAGAAATTAAAGAACACCTTAGAAGATGGAAAGATCTTCCATGTTCTTGGATAGGAAGAATTAATATTGTCAAAATGGCCATACTACCTAAAGTGCTATACAAATTCAATGCAATTCCAATTAAAATCCCAATGATGTACCTTACAGAAATAGAGCAAGCAATTATGAAATTCATCTGGAAGAATTAGAAACCCAGAATAGCTAAAGCAATCCTTAGAAGGAAGAGTGAAACAGGGGGTATTGCAATACCAGATCTTCAACTCTACTACAAAGCAATAGTAACCAAAACGGCATGGTATTGGTACCAAAATAGACAGGTAGATCAATGGTACAGAATAGAGGACATGGACACAAACCCAAATAAATACAATTTTCTCATACTACACAAAGGGGCCAAAAATATGCAATGGAGAAAAGATAGCCTCTTCAACAAATGGTGCTGGGAGAATTGGAAATCCATATGCAACAGAATGAAACTAAACCCATATCTCTCACCCTGCACGAAACTAAACTCATAATGGATTAAGGACCTCAGAATCAGACCAGAGACCCTGCAGATTATAGAAGGAAAAGTAGGTCCAGATCTTCAACATGTCGGCTTAGGACCAGACTTCCTTAACAGGACTCCCATAGCACAAGAAATAAAAGCAAGAATCAATAACTGGGATAGATTCAAACTAAAAAGCTTTCTGTCAGCAAAGGAAACTATCAGCAATGCGAAGAAAGAGCCTACAGAGTGGGAGAATATCTTTGCCAATCATACTTCAGATAGAGCACTAATCTCCAGAATCTATAAAGAACTCAAAAAACACTACACCAAGAATACAAATAACCCAATGAACTAATGGGCTAAGGAAATGAGCAGACACTTCACCGAAGAAGATCTGCAAGCAATCAACAAACATATGGAAAAATGTTCAACATCTCTAGTAATAAGAGAAATGCAAATCAAAACCACCCTAAGATTCCATCTCACCCCAATTAGAATGGCGATTATCAAGAATACGAGCAACAACTGTTGTTGGCGAGCATGTGGGGAAAAAGGTACACTCATACATTGCTGGTGGGGCTGCAAATTAGTGCAGCCACTCTGGAAAGCAGTGTGGAGATTCCTTAGAAAACTTGGAATGGACCCTCCATTTGACCCAGCTATCCCACTCCTTGGCCTATACCCAAAGGACTTAAAATCAGCATACTACAGAGATACAGCCACATCAATGTTCATAGCTGCTCAATTCACAATAGCCAGACTGTGGAACCAACCTAGATGCCCTTCAATTGATGAGTGGATAAAGAAACTGTGGTGTATATATACAATGGAATATTACTCAGCCATAAAGAACGATAAAATTATGGCATTTGCAGGCAAGTGGATGAAATTGGAGAATATCATGCTAATGAGATAAGCCAATCTCAAAAAGCCAAAGGACAAATGATATCGCTAATAAGTGGATGATGACACATAATGCAGGGAGGAAAGGGTTAGTGTTAGGGTTAGAGTTAGGGTTAGGGAGGGGGGCAAGTATGGAGGAAGGAAGTACTGTATAGAGGGAAAAGAGGGGTGGGAGGGGTGGGGGGCAGGGGAAAAAATAACAGAAAGAATCAAACAACATTACCCTATGTAAATTAATGAATACACAAATGGTATGCCTTTACGCCATGTACAAACAGAGAAACAACATGTATCCCATTTGTTTACAATAAAATAAAATAAATAAATAAATAAAAAATATTAAAAAAAAGAACATCAATCAAGAGTGAAAATCCAACCTGCAAAATTAAATATTTGCAAGCCAAATATCTAATAAGGATCTAGAATCCTTATTAGAACTCCTACCTTTCAACAACAAAAAGACAAATGACCTAACTAAAAGGGAGCTGAATATTTATTCCTTCAAGAAAGATCTAGAAATGGTGAAAAAAGTACATGAGAAGATGCTCAACATCATCAGTCATTAGGGAGATGCAGATCAAAACTGCCATGAGCTACCACTTCACACTCACTAGAGTGGTTATAATCAAAAACAGGGGAAATAAGTGTTGGCAAGGATGTGAAGAAATCAGAACCCTCATCTACTACAGATAGAAACTGTTTTCATCAGCTTTTTCGCCCTGTGACCAAAAGACCTGACAAGAATGATTTTAGAGGAAGATAAGATTTTTTGGTATGCAGTCTCAGAGGTCTCAGTCCATAGGCAGGTGACTCTATTGCTTTGGGCCCCAGGTGAGGTAGAACATCATGGCAGAAGGGTATGGAGGAGGAAAGCAGCTCAGAACACGGCAACAAGGAAACAGAGAGTGAGCCCCACGAACTTTTTGATATAAATATCAAAAGCACACCCCCAAAGACCTACTTCCTCCAGACACACCCTACCTGCCTATAGTTACCACCCAGTTAATCCTATCAGGAGATTAATCCACTGATTGGGTTAAAACTTTCATCGTCTAATTATTTCACCTCTGAACCTTCATGCATTGCCTCACACATGAGCTTCTGGGGGACACCTCATGTCTAAACCATAACAGAAATGTAAAAGGGCACAGTGTCTGGAAAACAATTGAAAGTTTCCTCAACACATTAAATACAGAATCACATATGACCCAGTGATGCCACTCCTAGGCATACATCCAAAACACTGGAAACGTGTCCAAAAGGAAACCTATGTTCCTATTCACAGTAATCAAAAGATAAGAACAACCAAATGTCTGTTGATAGATAAATGGATAAACAAAATGTGGTATAACCACACAATGGAATATTATTCAATTATAAAAAAGAAATAAGTACTCATTCATACTTCAACGTGGATGAACCTGGAATAAAATATGCTAAGTGAAATAAGCCAAACACAAAAAAATACATACTGTACAATTCCATTTATATAAAACATCCAGAAATACCCAAATGGACAAATCCATAAGACAGAAAGCGGATATGTCAGGAGGGGAAAATGGAGAGTGAATGCTAAATGTGTATAGGGTTTCTATTTGGGACAATAAAAAAGTTTTCTGGAACTAAGTAAGGATGATGGTTGCACAATTGGAGCCACTGAATGACACACTTAAAACGGTTAAAATTTGAAATAATGGTTAAGATGGTAAATTTTATAAGTATTTTGCCACAATAAAAAAAAATTGAGAAAAGTGAAATTATAGAACCATGTCAAGGGACATAGGACCCAAACTGAAATGCCTCCCATGGGTCTACATGGTACACAATCATTGAAATAAGTAGTAAACATATATTGCTATTATAATTACATTATAACCCATTGCATAAATAGAAATCCATGAATCCAAACCAATATAAGAGTCTAAGTGCAGAAAGAGAAAACTTTATCTTATAGAATTTCAACTAATCTTTGTAGAAGAAATAATGGAATGAGAAAATCACTATTCGGTGAACATTATAGTTAAAATTAATTCAACCAAAAAGCTTCAATTGATAATAGACAATAAAAGTTTGGCAAGTAAAGAAATACATACATTGTCTCAAAATACTTCTCCCCCAAACACTGCATAATCACAAAAGGAAAAAATAGCTTTCTAACGAAAAAATCTGACAGACACCACCTTAACCAAGTGACCAAAGTTAACATCACCAGTAATGGGACAAACCAAAATCAAGAACAACCTGGACTCAATGAGAACACAGCATCTCTGCAATTGATAGATGCATGAACTTGACCAAATAACTCACCTTGTTAGACCTCTGTCCCCTCATCTGAAAAAGAAAGGAAGTAGAATAGATGATATCTGATTTCCACTCCAGCTCTAGATTTCGACTCTTCTAATACTTATTAAACTCATCTAAATATGTCATCATGTCCAAAACTTGGCAGAGGGAAGTAGAAGGTTTTCTTTCAGTTTAAGTGGTTGATGTTCTTACATAAGCAAATCAGGTTAAAGTGCACAAAATGACATATATAGTAAAACTTCTGAACTTGAACTAATTTCAGAGCGACTATTGGAAAAGTCAAAATTTGAGAGTTTTTAAAGCAATAATAATCATTCCTTTCAAGGAAATACCTGAGTTCAAACTAGGGTAGGAAAGCAATTATATGGAAATGAGTGCTTATATAAATAAGTGCTTGAAAGTTTTCTTCCCCTTAAGAAAGTTGTACATGGCTGCTTCACCTGAGCTCCAATCAGAAGCTTAAACAAGTCCCTGAGGTGTCCAGGTCTTTCAGGCAAGGCACTCACACATTCCAGTCTTCAGGGGCTGGGGATATAGCTCAGGTAGAGTGCTTGCCTCGCCAGCACAAGACCCTGGGTTCAATCCCCAGTACTGAAGAAAAAAACAAAAGAAAAAAAAAAAAACATCTTCAGTGCTGGGAAGAAATCTCTACTTGGCCAAACGTCACTGCTTTCTGAAGGGTTAAGATGAGTGTCATTTAGTTAAATAGAAGAGAAAGGTCCTGTAAAATAATTTAGGCCCTCACAGAGCAATTCAAATGGTCAGAGCCTCATAAATAAATGTAATCGTATCAATATTCACCTGGCAAACCACCAAAAAGCAAAATCTAAAATGATCTTATTACACCATTTGGCCTCAGCTATCAGCATTTATGCAAACAGAAACACATTGATTGGTTAATGAGTAATCTTTTAAGGTTGGGAGAGCCAACTATAATTTTTACTAAATTTTTATTATCCCAACAATACACAGAAGTATATACATTCAAACTATCAGAGTTACTAACAGCTTTGGTAAATGATGAGTTACTAGTTCATGATTTCTTTTTTTAAATTATTCTTCATTCCTACACTAAAAATATAAATTAATTATAGCACCCTTGAATCATTTGGGGCTCTTTCCTCTCTTCATTGCCTATATCCAGTCAGTCACAAAATGTGGCCAGCTTTTCCTTTCCAATCCAGTGCTCCACTCCCACGACCTCCCTTTCAGGCCAGGCCTCCGTCACACCCTGCTTGGCTCAGCGCAAGACTTCTATATGGGGCAGCTCCTACAGCTTGCCAGGGCTTTTAAAATCTAATCAGTCTGATGTGGTAATGATCTCTCCATCTTTATAGCTGACCCAAATTCTTCCCACCCTCATGGTGCAGAGGCAAGACCTGAGGTACTCTCCTCCAGATCTTCTTCAAGTCCCCACCAATCCATTCTTGGAGACTTCTTTTGGTACACACAGTCCAAACTCACCTACCTGCCCTACTCTCCCACCCACAGGCTATATTTCCTTCTCCCACCATAAATAATTCTATTAAATTGTTTGTTAAAAACTCCCAGCCAGGCACAGTGGCACCTACCTATTATCCTCGCGACTGGGAAGGTTAAGGCAGGAAGATAGGCACAAAAGCCAGGCACTAAGCAACTCAGTGAGACCCTGTAAATTGGATACAAAATAGGGCTGGGGATGTGGCTCAGTGGTCTTGTAACCCTGAGTTCAGTCCCAGTACAAAAAAAAAAAAAAAAACTTTCAATAACCTATTTCTTCAAAATTTCCCCAAGTCTTATTTGCTGACCCCCGCTTCCTCTGCTAACCCTCTAAAAGAGGGAGCATTTTAGAGTCAAATCTCAGCATTCTTTTCCTTTCTATTTCCATTTCAGCCCTAGATGATCTCATCCAGTCCCATAAATATCTTTATACTGACAAATCCCAAATTTATATCTCCAGACTTGCTCTCTTTCCTGAGCTCCAAAACCAAACATCCAACTTTATACTCAGAATTTTTCCTGGACATTTCAAACATAATGTGTCCAAAGACTTGCCAATCTTAGTAAATGGTATCGCCATTCACCTAATTACTCAAGTCAAAAAGTTTGGATTTGCCCTTTTTACTCTGCCGTTCATTTATCTCCCAACACCAATCACAAAATATGTATTTCTACCTCTCTAAAATAGATTTCAGATTCAACCTCTGGAACCATATCTGTTGTTGCCACCCGCATCCAAGTCATTAACATTTCTCACCTGGATTATTGCAATAGATTCCCAACTGGGGATGAGGAACTGCCATTCATTCATTCGGAATGACAGAATGGCATCAAAAAGCAAGCTAGATTGGCATGACATACATTTAATGAAACCTTACTTACTGCTATTGCAAACGACACCTTCCTCTTTTTCTTATTCTCCCTATAACTTCCTTTCTTTTCCCCCACATCTATCTCCCTCATTCTCTAACTTCTTTTCCTTTTCTATTTTCTCAGTTTCCTCTTTTTTCTTTTCTTCCTCCTGTTGTCTTACTGACCAAGTAAGCACATAAATTAGTAGGAAAATGCTAGAAGTTAGTCTTGGAGGTAAAGGATTTATTCCTGTGGGCTGTCATGGTCACAGAGGATAATTATGACAGTCAGTTTATATTTCTGGCCCTCAGCTGTCTCATCTATTAAGTAAAGAAATTATACTGGATGGTCTCTGAGGTCCCTTAAAGTTCCAGAAATCTATTCAGTGTATTTATTGACTAAAGTGCTGTGTTCCTTGTTCTTAAAAGTCGGTAAATTCAATATTTTATATTTCCCTGAGGGAAAAAAGCAAATTCGATTTTTCACAAGGCCTTCAATTGATCTTTTTCTATCAGGGGCCAGTTGCTCTCAATAGAAAAATGCACCTCTGCCTTGGTATAGTCTGAATGTTCAATACCTCTGTAGTTATTTTGGTCTTTGGGCCCTTCATGGAACAAATAAGTTTCAAGAAGAAAAAAAAGGCCAACAGGCTGCTTTATATGAAGGCCATTATTTATTAGGTACTTACCATGTTCCAGTCTCTATGCTAAGGCTTGTTGTTGTTTGTTTAATCCTCAGGTCTACATAAACATATAGTAAATGTTATATTGTCCCTCATATTTTACAGAAGAGGGAACTAAGATGCAAAAAGGATGAAAAATTTGCCTAAATGTACAGTTAATGAATTTATGTTAATAGATGAGATAAATTTGAATCTGACTTCAAAGCCCATGCAATACAAGATTCTACTACAATACCTCTCTCCTGCAATGCTGGACCCTGAAGTCTATTTTTGAGGTCTCGAAGCCTTTTGGACTGAGAAAACATGGAGCCTTTAATGTCCTGCAGACCACACCCTCACCTCTGCCTAACTCAACTGTGCCAACGACACTACAAGGGTTTTGAGGGCAGAGACTCATAATTTCTTAAGGCATCTGGTACCAACCATGTGAGTACTCAAATGCCCTTGACAGAGAAAGGCCATGATAATAATCTCTTTAAAGGCTAGGATTGTATAATGTAAACTCTAGTGACACAAAAAGAAAGGTTGAGATGGGGCAGAGATTATGGTCAGGATGGGACTAGGGAGATGGTCAAACTTAAAAAAAAAAAAGTTGAACTACCATAACCTCATTACTGTTTGTAAAAAATTGAGAGAGTGTTGATACCCCTGGAGGATCAGTTTAGAAAATGGTTGAAAGATTGGCTTAATTAAGACTCTAGGTATTTAAGTGAAATATTGGGTCAGCATATTTATGGAAAATTTTCTCTTTTTAAAATGCTTCAAAAGATCTTCAGAAGTAGACTTTAATTTGCATCACCATCTCCTGAGCAACATCAGAGCAGAATCAGCTTTCAGGGAGTTTTAGACCTAAGGAATTTATAGGTTTCCTGATCAAAATGATCAATTGCCAGAGTCCCTGAATATCTGCCCCAAATGTCTCACAGATCTGTCTTTGGATAGAAAGAAAACCCTTGCTGAAGTGTGAGACCACTGAAGCACCCAATGTCCTCCCAGTGACTCGGCCTCAGCGCCTGGGGCTGGTTGCCGGAAGTTCCTCACAGCAGTGTTAGGGTAAGCAGACCCAGGCCACCCCTTGGGAGGTGCTTCTCGTAGTGACCAGTAACACTGTGAGGAAAGAGGGAAAGTGGAAAGGACACAGTCACCATAAGTCATTGAGGTGGTAGGCAGGGACTTCTGCCAGAGGCCACCAGTCTTCAAAACAAAAAGTAATGGTTGGCCAAACACAGTGGTGCATACCTGCAATCCCAGTGCTCAGGCAGCTAAGGCAGGAAGGTCAAGGTTTGTGGGCAACCTGGGCAACTTAGCAAGGCCCTGTCTCAAAATAAAAAGAGCTGGGGATGTAGTTCCATGGCAGAGTGCCCCTGGGTTCAATCCCCACTACAAAAAAAAAAAAAAACAGCATTTGCAATAGCTAAACAGATATTTGAGGAACTGAAAGTCTTAAGGGAGAAAATGTGCATCAACCAAGACCAAAGAAAGTGAGAAATTTGAGGAGGAAAGGAAGCGTTGAGGTCCCAATGACTCTGCCTGGTAAGTGCTCAAGGCCAAAACTATGGGTTACCATCACCCTCACCTTGGTGTTCTGAGCCTGTACCCTCAGATTCTTGTAACCTGGAAAAAGAGTTGGAAACATTGTCTAAGTAGTAATATATCTACGGATAAAATATTTCTTCCTTTTCTAATACTTCCTTGGTAAGAATATTTTTTCCATCCTAAAAGGTGGCACCAGTTGAGTCTGTTTCTGAGTTTCTGATTTATTTTATTTAGTCAATTGCAACACGCCGCTGAAATAAAGGAATTGGACCAAAAACAAACATAACAATGACAACGGCCATTAAATCCAGGTAAACACAGTTTTTCTTTCTCTTTACTCAAGAAAAGTAATATTACTAACTCTGCCCACCAAAAGAACATTAAGCACTTTACCCATCCCACAGAAATCTCATTTTTTTCTTCCTTCTTTTCAAAATGTACTTTTAAATTCCAATTTTCTTGAAAGTATATATCAAGATGTGGCATTCTATGCAATCACTGAGAAGTGTAAAGGAGAGCAGAACAGCTATAATTAACTCTGTTTGTATACCAGACAGACTTACCTTTCACTATAAATATTCCACAGGAAAAATATCTGAAAGAGGGCCGATTATGCTGAGAAGTTTATCTATGTGGCATTTGTCAAAAGAAAAAAAAATGTGCTGTAGTTCCTATTTGGAAAAAAAAAAAAAAAAAAAAAAAAAAACTATTTCCTGGAAAAATGCAAGAACACACACTTACCACAGGAAAGAAATGAATAGTTGTACTAAAAAACACATTTGTTTAAGCTGTAGGGCTCTGTCCCTGAATGCTCACCTAATCATAACAACAGAGCACACACCGAGGATGCAAAATCATATCATCTAAAATTCTGACACTAATACCAGTCACTGAGAGAACACGTGTGCTCTGCTACAGAAAACTTCATTTGCTCCTAACCTTTTGCCCTTATAATTCTTTTTTTTTTTTTAACCTTTGTCTTATTTATTTATTTTTATGTGGTGCTGAGGATCAAACCCAGGGCCTTGCACATGCTAGGCAAGCACTCTACCACTGAGCTACAGCACCAGCCCTATAATTCTTATTTAAAATATGTTACATTCATTTTGTTTTTCCTCTGCCACTTGTCACAGAACTGTTAAACTTAAGTTTTTAGGGGGCAAACACAAAATTTTTCAGCGTTCCTGTTTGCTTTTGTGACCATTTCTCCCCCAAGGGTCGTGATTACAAATATGGCTTCAAAATAATTCAGCAGTAGAGGTCACATACATTTTACAATGCTAGTTACAACTTCTGTGATCAGGTCCCTTGCAGGACTTTACAGCCTAATTAATTTAATCTAGAAAATCAGTCCCTCTGATTAAGGTATTTCTGAGAAAAACATCGTGTACACATACCTAGATAGTCTCTTGGCAGAGAAGAGTTGAGACTCATTGGTCCGGCCCCCTGGTTGTTTCCAAGCCCGCATCTGTTCTGAGGTTGTGGCTTCTTTTCTGAATGGCTTCTTTTCTGAAGGGCCCAAGTCATAGGACTGAGAACTACTTTTAACACTCTGAATATTAGTCGAAAGAAATCTTTATCAAGTTCAGCCCTCGGGTCCTTCAGAAAACATCTTCCAGATAACCGAATTCATTAGCTCTGGCATGAATTCATTAGCTCTAGCATCCACTCTCATTACTCCCCAGAGAGTACTCTCAGGGAGGCTCCAGTGATCTCCAGGCTGCCGCATCTGTGGGCCCTTTCCTATCTTTATCTCAAATGATTTATCTTCAGCATTCTACCCTGACTCCTTCCTTCTTTTTTTTTTTTTTTTTTTTCCCCTCCCTTTTGGTACTAAGGATTGAACCCAGAGTGCTCAACCACTGAGCCACATCTCCAGCCCTTTTCAGATTTTATTTTGAGTTAGGGTCTCACTATGTTGCTTACAGCATTGTTAAATTGTTGAGGCTGGCCTCAAACTTGTGATCCTTCTTCCTCAGCCTCCTGAGTCCCTGGGATTAGAGGTATGTGCCACCACACCAGGCTTCCCTCCTTCTTCTTAAGAGCTCATTTAGAGGTTCTAGCAGGCGAGCACAGCTACTCATATACCCTCAACCAAAAGAATGGGCCTCTTCTATTGGGGAAGGTCAGGCCCCCTTCCAACAAGCATGCAACTTTGGGAGGGACATCCAGGAGTGGTGAGGGAGGAAGAACCACCTGCCTAGTCAGCCAGGTCAGCAGAATCAACCCTGGTGATCAATGGGTGACAGCTGTCTCAGCCAGATCACCTTCACATCCCCCTTCCTCCTTCTTGAAACTCTCCTGTCTTCTATGATATGTTCTATTGCTGTTTCTCATGTCTCTCTTTCTCAACCAAATACCCTTCCCCTTTCTCTAGGAATCTCTAGAACACTGATATTCCCCAGAGATAATCACATCCATTTCTGGCTCTATATCAATAAACAGGATCGCATACATTCAAAGATAAACTCAATTTTCCTTTAAATCTGGTATTCAGTCTATATTTCCTAATTCAGCAAATGAGTTCACCAACCAACCAGTCACCCAAGCGGACATAGAGACGAGGCTGCCCTTGTGGGATTCCCTAATGGCAGATCAGGGAGCGCTTGTAACCCAGATCTTCCTATCCTCTGTTGGATCATGCATCCTTTTGAGAATCTGATGAAAATTAAGGAATTTCTCCAAGTGGAAAAATGCACCTACACACATTCCACAAAATTCTCCATGTAATTTCAGGGGGTTCTCTCTACAGACATTCGAAGGATTCATAAATCCAAGGTGTCACAGAAAAACAGATGACATATATTAGGCGGGTGTGTCTGGAAATGAAAATTTATTCCAGAGAAGAAGGAAATTTTTCCTTTATCATACATCACACAAAACTACTTTAATGAATATCAAATTCATTAAAGGATGAGATAATATTTTACTTACAAAGTATTAAGGAAAGCATTTGTGTAATCTTGAAGTAGGTGTAAAACCACCAAGCCATGAAGGAAAAGACTGACAGATTAGACAACATAAGCTTCCTTATTATACTATATCAGACACCATGAGCAAAGAAAAATGACAAGTATCAAAGTGTATCAAATATGTAAAACACATAAGATCCAAGTGCTTTATATCTAGAAAGCACATAATGATTCTAAGTCAGTAAAACAAAAAACACAATAGAAAAAGTGCACAGTGGACAAGAAGAGACAATTCACAGAACAAAGGCAAATAGCCACTTAGTACAGGGAAAGGGAAATATAAATTAAAACAACTAAGTCTTTCCTCTTCATCCCCCAGACTAGCTAAAATTAACAGATTGAGGATGCCCAGAGTTGTCAGCAATATGAGAAAAGCATATCCTCATGCACTATGGCAGAAAAGGGAAAATGAATATTCTTTAAGGCAATTCTGCAGCATCTAGCAATGCTGCAAATGTACATACAGCTCTACCCGTTAACTCCACAGGTAAGCCTCCATCCCAGAGGACTGCTACATGAGTGCACAAGCTTATGAGCAAGGGAATCCGCTCAGTATTGTTTATAATTGAGAAAGCTAAACATCCACCTAAAGGAAAAAAATGCTATGGTTTAAAAGAATGCAGTTGATCTATTTGTACTTGGACAGATTGCTGAATAAGACAATGTGTGCAATATCATTCCATTTACTTTTTTAAAAAAACTTTATTTTTAATTGACACATAACATTGTATATATTTGATGTATAATGTGATATCATGATATATGTATATATTTCATAATGATTAAATCAAACTAGTATCCATCAGTTCATACACTTATTACTTTTTTATGTTAAGAACATTTAAAATCTACTCTTAGTACTTTTTTCCCCTTCCCCACCACCCCACTGGTCTCCTCACTCCCCTCTGCATAATCCAAAGTTCCTTCATTCTTCCCTACCCAATCCCTACTATGGATCAGCATCTGCTTATCAGAGAAGACATTAGGCCTTTGGGTTTTAGGGATTGGTTTATTTTACTTAGCATTATATTCTCCACCTCCATCCATTTACCTGGAAATGCCATAATTTCATTCTTCTTTAAGGCTAAGTAATATTCCATTGTGTATATGCTCAGGGTCTCTTCTAGTACCTAAGTCTTTGATCCACTTTAAGTTGATTTTTGTGCAGGGTGAGAGATAGGGGTTTAATTTCCTTTTATTACAATAATTTCCAGTTTTCCCAGCACCATTTATTGAATAGGCTATCTTTCCTCCATTGTATGTTTTTGGCACCTTTGTCTAGTATGAGGTAACCATATTTATATGGGTTTATGTCTGTGTCTTCTATTTTCTACCACTGGTCTACATATCTGCATTGGTGCCAATACCATGCCATTTTTGTTACTATTGCTTTGTAGTATAATTTAAGGTCTGGTATTGTGATGCCTCCTGCTTCACTCTTCTTGCTAAGGATTGCCTTGGCTATTCTTATTTTTCCAAATGAATTTCATGATTGCTTTTTCTAATTCTATGAAGAATGTCATTTGGAATTTTAATAGGAATTGTATTGAATCTATATAACACTTTTGGTAGTATAACTATTTTGACAATATTAATTCTGCCTATCCAAGAACATGGGAGATCTTTTCATCTTCTAAGGTCTTCTTTCATTTCTTTCTTTAGCATTTTGTAGTTTTCATTATATAGATCTTTCACCTCTTTTGTTACATTGATTCCCAAGTTTTTTTTTTTTTTTTTTTTTGAGGCTATTGTGAATGGGGTAGTTTCCGTAATTATCTTGCAGTAGATTCATAGCTTACATATAGGAATGCATTTGATTTATAAGTATTGATTTTATATCCTGCTACTTTGCTGAATTCATTTATGAGTTCTAGAAGTTTCTTGGTGGAATTTTTTGACTCTTCAGCAAATAGTGATAGTTTGAGTTCTTCTTTCCCTATTCATAGCCCTTTAATTTCTTGCATCTGTCTGATTGCTCTGGGTAGAGTTTCAAGGACAATGTTGAATAGAAGTGGTGAAAGAAGGCACCCTGGGCTGGGGTTGTAGCTCAGTAGTAAAGTGTTTGCCTGCACATATAAGGAACTGGGTTCAATCCTTAGCGCCACATAAAAATAAAATTAAAAAAAAAAAAGGTATTGCGTCCATCTACAACTAAAAATATTTTTTTAAAAAAAGAGGGCATTCCTGTCTTGTTCCAGGTTTTAGAAGGAATGCTTTCAATTTTTCTCCATTTAGGATGATGTTGGCTTTGGGCTTAGCATAGGTAGCTTTTACAATGTTGAAGTATGTTCCTACTGTCCCTAGTTTCTCTAGTGTTTTGAACATGAAGAGGTGCTATATTTTGTCAAATGCTTTTTCTGTGTCTATTGAGATAATCATATGATTCTTGTTTTTTAAGTCTATTGATGTGATGAATTACATTTATTGATTTCCATATGTTGAACCAACTTTGCATTCCAGGGATGAACTCAACTTAATCATGATGCATTATTTTTTAATATGTTTTTGAATGCAATTTGCCAGAATTTTATTGAGAATTTTTGCATCTGTATTTATCAGGGATATTGGTCTGAAGTTTTCTTTCCTTGATGTGTCTTTGTCTGGTTTTGGTATCAGGGTGATACTAGCCCCATAGAATGAGTTTGGAAGGGTTCCCTCTTTTCTATTTCATGGAATAATTTGAGGAGGATTGGTGTTAATTCTTCTTTGAAGGTCTTGTAGAACTTGCTGAGAATCTGTCTGGCCCTGAACTTTTCTTTCTTGGTGAGCTTTTGATGGCATCTTCTATTTCATTGCTTGAAATTGATCTGTTTAAATTGTATATGTCCTCCTGATTCAGTTTGGGTTGGTCATATATCTCTAGAAATTTGTCAATGTCTTTGAGATTTTCTACTTTATTTGAGTATAATTTTCAAAATAGTTTCTAATTATCCTCTGTGTTTTGATAGTATCCACCATGATATTTCCTTCATCATCACTAATTTTATTAATTTCATCATCCCTCTTTGTTAGTGTGGCTAAGTGTTATCAATTTTATTTATTTTTCCAAAGAACAAACTTTTTGGGGCTCGGGAGATAGCTCAGTTGGTAGAATGCTTGCCTCACAAGCACAAGGCCCTGGGTTCAATCTCTAGCACCACCAAAAAAAAAAAAAAAAAAAAAAAAATTGTTTTGTCAAGTTTCTTTTATTTCAATTTCATTGATTTTGGCTCTGATTTTAATTATTTCCTGTCTTCTGCTGCTTTTGGTGTTGATTTGTTCTTGCTTTTCTAGGGCTTTGAGATGTAATGTTAGGTCATTTATTTGTTGAGTTTTTGTTTTTTTTAATGTATGAACTCAATCCAATAAATTTTCCTCTTAGTACTGCCTTCATAGTGTTCCAGATATTTTGAAATGTTGTATCAGTGTTCTCATTTACCTCTAAGTATTTTCTTATTTCCTCCCTAATTTCTTCTTTTATTCCTTCATCATTCAATAGTATGCTATTTAGTCTTTAATTGTTGGAGTAGCTTCTATTTTTTATTTTATCATTGATTTCTAGTTTCAGTCCATTATGATCTGATAGAATGGAGGTACTATTTCTTTTTTTTTTTTTTTTTTGTATTTGCTGAGATTTGCTTTGTGGCAAAACATATGGTCTATTTTAGAGAAGAATACATGTGCTGCTGAGAAGAAAGTGTATTCACTCGATGATGGATGAAATACTCTATGTCTATTAAGCCTAAATCATTGATTGTATTATTTAATTCTATAGTTTCTTTGTTTAGTTTTTGTTTGGAAGATCTATCCAGTGGTGAAAGAGGTGTGTTAAAGTCACCCAGTATTATTGTTTTGTGGTCTATTTGATTCTTGAAATTGAGAAGGGTTTGTGTGATGTGCACAGATGCTCCATTGTTTGGGGCACATATATTTATGATTGTTATGTCTTGTTAATGTACGAGTCCCTTAAGCAGTTTGAAATATCCTTCTTTGTCCCTTCTGACTAACTTTGGTTTGAAGTCCTCTTTGTCTGATATGAGGATGGAAACTCCTGCTTGTTTATGCAGTCCATACAAGTGGTATGTTTTTTTCCCAACCTTTCATCTTCAGTCTGTGGATGTCTTCCTAGGAAGTGAGTCTCTTGAAGACAGCATGTTGTTGGGTCTCTTTTTTTTTTTTAATCCAATCTGCCAGTCTATGTCTTTTGATTGATGAGTTTATGCCATTAACATTCAGGGTTATTATTGAGATATGATTTGTATTCCCAATCACTTTGGTGTGTTTTTGGTTTTTAACTTGACTTAATTTTTCCTCTGATTGACCTTTCCTTTGCTGACTTTCATTGTTTTTTATCATCTCCTCGTGGAATATTTTGCTGAGAATGTTCTGCAGTGCAGGTTTTTTAGTTTTGAATTCTTTTAACTTTTGTTTATCATGGAAGATTTTTATTTCATCTTCAAATCTGAAGCTTAATGTTGCTGGATATAAAATTCTTGGTTGGCATCCATTTTCTTTCAGGGTTTGATATATGCTATTCTAGGACCTCCTGGCATTGAAGATCTGGGTTGAGAAATCAGTTGAGATTTGAATTGGTTTCCCCCTATATGTAATTTGATTTTTTTCCTCTCACAGCCTTTAAAATTCTATTCTTATTCTGTATGTTAGTCATTCTCATTATAAGGTGCCTTGGTGTGGGTCTGCTGTAATTTTGTACATTTGGAGTCCTGTAAGCTGCTTATAGTTGATTTTCCATTTCATTGTTTGGATTTGGGAAGTTTTCTGATATTAAGTCATTGAAAAGATTGTGCATTCCCTTGGTTTGTATCTCCATGCCTTCGTCTATTCCAATAAATCTTAAATTTCGTCTTTTCATGTTATCCCATGTTTGCTGGATGCTCTGATCATATGCAGTCAACTTCATTTTCAAGAGTATATACTGTGTCTTCATTGTCTGAGATTCTGTCTTCCAAGTGGTCTAGTCTATTGGTGATAATTTACATTGAATTTTTAAATTTGGTTTGTTGTTTCCTTCATTTTGAGAATTTCTGCTTGATTCCTTTTTATAATCTCAGCCGCTTTATTCAAGTGATCTTTCACTTCCCATATTTTCTCTCCAAGACCATCCTTTATTTTGAAGATCAGTCTAACTATGTATTTTCTAAACTCCATCTCTGACATTTTTTTTACTGTGTTGTCTATGGATTCTATTGTTGGAACATCTTGGTTTGTTTGAGGAGCTTTGTTCCCTTGTTTCTTTATGTTGTTTGTGTGTCTTCTCATCTAGCAGTATGGATCTGAGGCAATACAGATTCTACCCTATAGTCTTTTAGTGTCCCTGAAAACTTCCAGTACGTCACCTTTGAGGGGGAGACCAATATGAACAGCACCCAATGCAAACAATGTACAACCTTAAACCAAACGGCTCCTATTAAGGCATTTACAGTTTTGTTGCAATAAACAGAAATGAAGTGTTCAATTATTGTCTACAATATAAATAGTAAGTTTGCTAAAAGGGTTTACCATTTCAAATGATGGACAATGAGGGAACATAAGTAGTGTAAGATGTTATGTTTATGAGGGAGAAGGAGAGAAGATAGAGGTAAGTTTTTATAGTAAGAGCGAAGGAGGAATTAATAGAGGTTGGCTGTTAGTATGAGAGAAGTGAGAAAGAGAATTCAGGGAGACAGATAGGTGAAAGAAAATATATACACAGATATTTTTTAAAAAAATAAAAATATAAGAATACATAACATAACTGTAATATACTGTTGAGACATCCCATTCTTTAATAAATTGATGCATGAAAAATATTGGGATTCAAATATAGTAGAAGTGTGAGAGAGAGGTTAAAAAAAAAAAAAGGAAAGTCTCAATGGAAAATTGAATGATTGTTTCCATTGGATTTCAAACATTTTCTCAGCTTCCCTTCTTCATTGATAGGTGGAGTTGTCTGAAGTTTGATGTTAGCTCCAGTCCAGTGGGTACCAGACCAATTGTGTGGGTGAGCTGATAGAAAGATGTTCTCACACCCTCCTATAGTCTTCTCACCTGTTGTAGCTTGCCCCTTCCATCCCTGCACACTTTCAGAACTCAGTGAGCTGGAGAGAGTCCAGTTTTCTCCAGTTTCTTCAACCTCTGTCCCCCCAGGAAATTATCCCTAGTCTCCAGCTTTCCACAGACTTGCCTGACCCAGACCAGCCCACACAAACCCAGCTGCAATCTGATGAACCCTGGCTTCAGCTTCCCCAGGCCCTGTCTTTCTGCATTCCCAAGATCTCAGTGACCTTTCAACTTGCAGAGAGACCACCAGGGATGCAATCACACAAAGGGGAGACGGTGCCAAGAGGCAGCCAGATGGCAGTCACTATCACACCCAGCAGAAAGACCTCAGGTGAAACCAGACCTGCAGGTACCCCAATATATCTCCAGGTCCTGGCCTCAGTCCCCAGATCGAGGTGACTGTGCCCTGAGATGGCAGCAGTGGCAGCAGCAAACCTGCATGCCCTGGTTGGTGTCCCAAGATGGCAGCAGTCACGTGTAACCAAATCTGTGGGTACTGTGACAATGGACAACAACAGGCAGCAGGCAATCCACTGGAGTTCTGTAGGCAGTCTGCAGGCTAATGGCGGGCAATTGGCAGGTGGACGTCACACAGTGGGTGATGGGTAGGTCCCATTTACTTTAAAAAAAAAAAAAAAACTTGAATACACACATAAACTTGAGTGTAAGCCAGGTGCAGGGGCATGCATCTGTAACCCCAGTGGCTCAGGAGGCTGAGGCAGGAGAATTGCAAGTTCAAAGCCAGCCTCAGCAACTTTGTAAGGCCCTAAGCAACTTAGCAAGAGCTTGTCTCAAAATTTTTTTTTTTTTAAATGGGTTGGGGGACTGGGGTTGTAACTCCTTGGTAGAGAGCACTTGCCTAGCATGTGTGGGTCCACTCCTCATCACCATATAAAAATAAATAAATAAAATAAAGTTATTGTGTCCATCCACGACTAAAAATATTTTTTTAAAAAATGGGTTGGGGATGTGGTTCAGTGGTTAAACACCACTGGTTTCAGTTCCTGGTACCAAAAAGAATAATTTGGGTGTGAAAGGTCTATATACAAAGAAAATCACAAACAGTAGTTACCACTAAAGAGAGGACTAAAATTCAAGAGGGATGAGATATGTTTACTTTTATTCTATATTCTTTACTTCGTTTGAATATTTTGCAACTGAGTTAAATGGGGGCATGCAAATTTTTAAGGGAAAATTTCCAGCAGATTGCCCAATTCCCTCATTCATTCTGACCTCTGGAATTTCTCACTGTTTCACCTAATTTCTGCTGCTTACTGACATTTCATTTAACCCACAAATCATATGTTTGCTTTCTCTTAGTCCACACCAGAAGCCTCTCCCACCAACTGCAGAGTCATGGTGGCATCCTAAAGAGGGAGGAGATTTCTACAGCTCCTGAGACAACTGTGGGTCCTGTTTATGACATTTGCTTTTTCTTTTTGAGGGTTTTTCAGAAGAAACAATGATTCTGTTAAAAGAAAAAAAATTGGTAATATTCAATGACAGGTCTATATTCAATTGTGAATTAAGTGACTTTGCTTCAGTACTCAGCACGTGGGCTGTGAAATATATAAGTCTATGAGAATGTTCTCATAACCAAATAAGAGCGAGAAATAATAAACTAAGCCACAGCACTTCTGCTAGAGATCACTGTGGTAATCTGCCATTAGTCCCTCTGTATTCTGGCAATTAGCCATGAATTTCACCCTGGATTTCCTCAGGATACTAAGGTTCTAATCCATGGGAGTTCCTGCCCTCATACCTCCTGTTGACTGGTTGCATTTATGACTGTTAGGAGACATTTTACTGACAATGTTTCAAATGCCTAAATAAATGACACTCTCCTGACCCCACCCACCACCACTACTCTGTTAACACTGCCCCCAACCTCCTGATGAATTTGAATGTGTGTGTGTGTGTGTGTGTGTGTGTGTGTGTGTGTGTGTGCAATGTTTGGTTCTGCCATAATACAATGAGATAATACACACTTTTTTATTATTATTTTTATTTTGAGACAGGGTCTCACTAAGTTTTCCAGGCTGGCCTTAAACCTGTAATCCTCTTGCCTCAGCCTCCCAAGTAGCTGGAATTACAGGTGTGTACCTGTAATATCATATCATCCCCACCTTGATTTACATTTTTTATTATTTTCAAAAACCCAGATATGTTTTATGTTACAATAATATATGTGGGAGGGGGTCAAGTCTCAGAATATATAATAGTGGCAATATGAGCAACTCCATTTTTTTTGAAGAGAAAACAGACAAAGAAAGGCTTGAACTCTTGGAACTCACAGCAAAAATGAACCTGGCAATATTTCCAGGTTCATTTTCCCTTTCTCATGAACAGAAACATTGGCTGAAACATCAGCATGTTCCCATGGTAATCACCCCAGAGAGCCCACAGGTTCAAGTCAGTCCCCACCTAGGTGTACACCAAGATACCTACTGAGTGTTGGAAAAGTACAGCTGGTACCCAAGGCGAGGATGAGCTAGGACTCCAGGTCTTTCACCTTTTATCCCCTTGCTGGGCCTGGGTCCTTTCAGGGCAGAACATAGACAGCAGCACCTCAATATAAAAGCAAACAGAAAAGTCTCTTTCTCCATGTTCAATGCCAACTGGGCAATTTGTTTCCCTAGAATACTTATAAACACAGCTACACAATGCCCTGCCAACAGGCATGTGTGAGGAAGATGAGCACTCTGGTCCTATCACATGTTCTCCAGAGTACTCAGGTTACAGAGTGATTCAAATGAATCAGGACCCATTTCACATGCACATGCTTCATTTAAACAGGCTACCCGATGCAGTATATGTTACTATAAGTAATGCACCCATGCGCCAGAGATTTTAATGCATCCTGGAAAGCAAATTACTGTCAACAATAAGTTATATGACATTCCTGACCAAATTAGTTGATTATTCATCTGAAGACCAACAAACTCAGCCTCTATTGAACCATGAAGGAAAGGGAAAACATCCAATGATTATATAGATATTCTATAATTAGCATTTAGGAAATGACTATTTGGGATTCTTTCCTTAGCATGGCTAAACTGCAAAAGGTCTGCAGAGGTCATTGAGTCCAGCTCCTGGCTCAGCCTGCTGGAGACTCTAGGGATCCATTAGCATAGTCCAACAGAAAGAAAAAGATATACACCAAGAAAATGTATGTCTTCCTGCACGTTTGACAGCTACATTTTTCCTAGGGCTACTCCACTGGAAGTAGAACAAGATGTCAAGAATAACTTGGGAGAAGTTAGAAAAAAGCAGTCCTTGGGATATATAAGAAAGTTGACTAAGACACAAATAAATAAAGCAGGAAAAAAGATAAAAGGGCTCTCTCAAGGGCTCTGATCACCCTTCGCCTGGCCAACACAGGCAGACTCAGCCAGCTAATTCTAATGCAGCAGCTAACAGACGAAGGAGAAGATGGGGGTTTGGAGGAATTTTCTGTTTCCTAACTTCTAATTGTTCTTAATCCATACTCCCTAGATGAATTAATTATTAATAGGCTAAAGCTATGCATACCACTGGGTTAATTATGCTTTTGGGGTTACAAAGGACAGAAATAAATTCTCTTAGGTTACCTCAAGTAATGAGGGTTCACTGTTCACCTATGCATGTCAATATGTGTGGCTTCTCCTTTCTCTACCTATTCACCAGGACTCCCACCATCCCCTAACTCTCAATTCATCTGCTTGATCCTCTCCTTGTATCTTAGCTCAAGTTCCAGAGAGAGAGAGAATCTGTTTACCAATGTAATTACTTAACTCCTGTTGATCAGAGCTTTTCTGGTCAGATCACCCTACAAGCTACTCACCAGCTCTGGACTGGTTGCTCTGAGCCAGGAGCCTGTGTTCCAGTCACTGGGTGCCCATCATACAAGCTGCTGTTTCACCTGGCCTCTTATAGCAAGGGACTGTGGGGCAAGGCAGATTTCCTAAGAAAAGGATGATGTGCATCTCAGGTTCACGTCTGCAGCAAACTGACACCAAATACTTAAGTAGAAATAGACGATACATTTGGAGACAAGAGTAATTATAGAAGCAGAACCAGCTTCATGAACTTGCCACCTACGCAGTTCCACAGGGTCCCTGCACTTACGAGAGCCCATTCTTGGGTTAATGCTCTTCTGTGGCCATCTTGAAACTCTTAATAATTCTTGAACAGAGGCCCTGTACTTTCATCTCACACAGGGACTTACAAATTCTGTAGCTATTCCTGTTCAGGGATTTTTATTGTATTATAAAAAGTGAAAGGAGTTTTGTAGAATCGAATAATTTTGGATCCAAGCATTTTCTTCTGAGATCATCTACTCCAAATACTCATTTGAAAAATAAGAAAACTGAGGTCAAAGAAAGGATAATTGACTTAATCGAGATCCCACAGGGAGTTGGCAATGTTGAATTAGAACAGATTCTTATCACTCTTGAGTCCAAACTTCAGTACTCCATGTGGTAGGATCCCTCTTAGCAAAGAATGCCTGATATTTGTCTTCTTTGCCAGTGTCGATAAAGTACTTAGAAATCTCATAAAATGAAGGCTAATACAGAAACACAATTGTCAATCTTTCTTCAATCTTACAGTTTGTTTTGATCTCCCCCCCAAAAATTTCCACCGACAATCCCCAGAATCTATAACAAAATCTTAGCCAAGAAATGTAAACTAAAAGGATCTCTATGGAAGATCATTTACTAATAGATATGAGAATTATAATGCTCTTACCCCTCAACCCCATAATTCCTTTTCTAGATACAGTTGCATATAAGCACTAATACCCATGCCTGAGACTATTTATTGTGATACTATTCATAATAGCCCGGAAACAACATAAATAGCCATCAATAGGAGACTGCTTTAAATATTTTTTTTAAGTTGTTACTTTTGTTTATGCAACAGAATACTATGTAGTCTTGAGGAAAAAATAAGTTAATCTAGATTTACTGATATGGAGTAATTTCCAATATATTGTTTCACGAAAAAGCAAGGTGCAAAAAATATATAGTGCATGTCTATTTGTGGTGGAAAAGGACATATTATTATATATCCTATAATATAATTACACACACACACACACACACACACACATGCAGAGTGGGTATTTGTACATGCACAAAATTTGTCCATAAGGATATATGAAAAAGGAGTTGACTGACTCCAAGGAAAGCACATGGGGGATTCATAAATAAAAGTGAAGATTTTTATTCTGTTCTGTATTGTTCCCCTACAATTTATACTATATGCATGTGTTATCTTTTCAAAACTTAATCAAATCAAATGAGAGTCTGAAAGGGGAGCTCATGTCACTGCCATTATTATATCACATCTTCAGTAATGAGCACTGTATTGTTGCTATCATTTTTATTATAGTATTTGATGTGATCTGTATGTTCTATAGAACTTATAGACAAAGGAAATTAAATGTAGTTAAATAAGACTTAAAATAAAAAGCAGCTCTATCCCCTACTCGCCCTGCTATACGCAAAGGGAAAAATCTAAAAAGTTTTCAAAACCTGCATGATCCATTGCTTGTCTGGTTATTAGCACCCCTGTGTGACACAGTGGAGAAAATAAGAAGTGAGAGTTCCCAACTCTTCCTGTTGAACATTTTCCCTGGGTGACAGGAGAGGAGGAGGCTCAATCCTCCTGATGACACAGCTTCCCTAGTTAGGAAGCAAAGACAGGGAACATCTTTCCCCTACATATCCTCTTGTTTGCTCCACTCCCTCGTGTTTATGTAAACCCCACGTGGTGGATCTTGGATAGCTACAAATTCTTTGATAATCCTCTCCTTTGGAAGGAGGGATGTTTCTATTATTTTTTATTCTGGGCTGCTATGTGATTGCTTTGACCAATGGAGTATGATAGAATTAGCACAATAGCACAATATCAATTCCAAGTCTAGTATTTAAGAGAACTGGCGAAGTCCTGGGTGATCATGTGGAAACTCACCTGCCCTTCTAGAGAGAACTTGTGGAGAAGCCTCACTCTATACAGAGAGGGACAATGGCCCAAAGTCCATCAACCTTTGCAATCATGTGAGTGAAGTCATAGTGGACCCTTCAGCCCACACCAGAACATCAAGCAACTCTGGTCAAAGCCATATGATGCAGAAGAATCACCCAGCCAAGCGCTGCTCAAATTTCTGACCCATAAATTTATGAGATATGATTAAAAGGCCACTGTTTCAAGACAGTAAGTTTTGGAGCAGTGTACCATGCAACAATTCATAACCAGGATGCCACACTATTGCATATTAAACTTTTGTACTCAAAATTCACTCTTTCCTAAATTACCTTAGAGTAATGATAGAACTATCTCATGTCAGGCGGCCCATGGCAATGGGGAGAAAGGACCAGGTCCAAGCTAAGAGAACAGAAGAATTTCCCCAACAACTCCCTCCCACAGTGGCAGAGATGAATCTAGGATGGCCAACCTGAGACCATCCCCTACCTCCAGAGTCCAAGGCCAGGGATCCTAGAGTTTCCTAGCCCTACATCCCCAAAGGTGTCCTTTGACTGACCCCAACCACTCCAACACTCCACCCATGTCCACCCATTAAACCAGTGACCACTGACACCAAGTCGACCACAACATGAGGTTCACATGTGGTTATTCTTTGGGTTAGGATAAGAACCAGCCCTCTGTGCCAGCCCTTGCCCTCTCAGGCTGGGCTGAGAGAAAGAGAGCCAAGTCTTGGAAAGAAAGATTCCTGGATTAACTTCCCTCAGCCCACAACGACTGGCAGTTGCCACCCACTCCAGCCCATGTGCCTGTTCTCACCCACCCACAAGGTTGCCAAGGCCTCAGGGAGGTGGCACTGGCAGGAATCATAATTAGAGATTCCATCATACACTTCAGCTCCCAGAGAACAAATTCTTCCTTACAACATGCAAATCTATTGTTTGACTTTCATACATCCAACTAACTTTTAAACACATTGTTAGAAGCTCATTAGATACAAAGGTAAGACACTACCTCTTTAGAATTGTAGACCTGGCCTTGACATTCACAAAAGGGCATCTCCAAGATTGAAGCAAGAATGGAAGATTCAAAACCCATATGGTGAAAGAGAACACTGAGGTCATCACACGTGGTTCAGCAAGGTCCAGATGGCACCGAGGCAAGCATGGACAGAGGCACAATGAAGTCAGGAAGAGTCTCTCGTCCCTCCTGGCCCTCAGCTTCAAGGGCAGGAATGCCCATTCAGTTTCACAGAAGACCTTTCACCACTGTCTATTCAGACATATTAAAGAGGTGACTTGATCATCCAAATATTATGATAGATCAATAAATCTGGACACTAGTGGGGAGAGAGGTGCTGGCTTCAGGGAAAGCTTTTTTTCAAAAGGCTGACAGAAGAAATTTAGGGACTTTCCTAAATTATCTCAATCATTTTTTTTAGTTACCCACTTCTGAAAATATTTAAGGAACAACTATTTCCATAGTCTTATTGGGTTAAGTCATAGAGCCAGAGCCAAGCAAGGGGCAGAGGAGGGAAGAGAGAAGGGCAGAGCCACCCAGATTACCTGTCTGGTTGCTTAGACTGGTCCAATTTCACTAAGAATCACACAAAACTCTTCATTCCATCCACTTTGTTCACCTGACCTTTTTCAATTTCTTTTTCCTTTCTCTATTACCCTAAGGGAGTAATCTAGCCACTCTGACTATTTTTTTCTTTTTCTTTTTTTGCATGCAAAATGTAATAGTTTCTTTTTCTTCTTTCAGATAAAGGCAGGCTCAGGGAGGGGAAGAAAAAAGCGCCAGGCTTCTTCAAATTAGCTCTGAAATAAAAGTCACTGCCAGATGTTATATAAAAGGTGACGTAATCCTAAAGTACTTCATTACATATGCAGCTCAGCTCTTCAGCCCAGGAGGAGTTTATTACATTTTGTCGATTCCATTTTCTATACTCACATCATTTTTACATAATTTTTCCTGCCTGACAGACATCTTCACATTTTCACAGCAACCCATCAAGATAGCGTTACAACAGCACAGGGAACCAGGTTAGCAGTTTACAAATAATGGTGCTAATAAGTCAGATTTGTCCCTGAGATACAAATCAGGGGTAAATGGTCTATCCATGCGTGTGAGAAGCACATCTATTTCAGAATAATAGGGAAGAAAGCAGAACACCATTTCAGCTGACACTGTGTTCTTCCAGAACATGTACCAAATCTATTCTACAAGTAGGAAAATGGGGAAATGCCAATCTAAACTTATTCCTGCAATTCTCTTCATTTTCCTAATAAATTCCTGTGTCGACATGAAATAGATAGCCATGGCAAATGCATTAAGATCTAACTCACTGCCTTTTTGGATTGGCACAAAATTTAGAAGAAAACACACCATTTGTACCAATGAAATATCTAGCTACTGAGATGCCTTAAGTGCAAACACTGTGAGACACTTCCTCCCACTCGCCAGGTGCTGCTAGGCAGATATCCCGCCCCCCCTTTCCTGGGCATTCGCAGCCCTACTGCCCTCTGATGGTGGAAAGCAGCAGTGCAGGCTGGATTATTCTTTTCTCAAGGAGCATTAAAGAGAAATGGCTGAGAGACATTTGCCTTTCAGTTCAGTGTGAGAGGTCAAGTACTCTCTGTTCTTAGTTACTAGTTGAAAATGAACTTATCTGACTCAGAATTCCAGTGAGATAAGAAAGTGCCTGTGACACCCACCCTAAGTAAACATACACACCTAAAATTTCATCTTCAGAAACCTCTTTTAATTTTAAGGGAAGATACTATTCAAATAAAACATAGGCCAGGCGAGGTGGTGCACACCTGTGATGCAGCGGCTCTGGAGGCTGAGGCAGGAGGATCCAGAGGTCAAAGCCAGTCTCAGCAAAAACAAAGTGATAAGCGACTCAGTGAGACCCTGCCTCTAAATAAAATACAAATCAGGGCTGGGGAGGTGACTCAGTGGTCTAGTGCCCGAGTTTCTGGTACCCAAAAAATAAAATAAAATAAAATAAAACCTATGTTTTTAAAAAATAATTACAAACTTATAGTGATGTTTTTACTCTTTTATAAAAGCAGGCTTTAGATGTGGGACAAGGGGAGAAGTGAAGACTTTATGGAGGAATTCAGTTGACCCTCCCACACCACAGAGGAAGCAGATATTAACAACTAGCCCCCAAAATAAATTTATCCAATTTCATACGTTTGTCCAAAGTCAGCACATTCCTTAATTGTACAATTTGCCACATAGATTCAAATATTATTCTCCTTTTTAAAGCAATAGTCAAATAGTTCTACAAATCCTGTTTCAAAATGTGTTCCAAGTAATCCCCGCCTCCTGCTTCCTGCCCCTGGGAGGCAGCTATTTTCAACTCTTTTAACTGAATTGTTTACTATTTACTTTTATATCTCTACATAACATGTTCATGTTGCTGCTTCTTGATTTTTTTAAGCATCATATATTGGTTTTGCACCATGAAAGATGGTTTCATGTGTGCACATGTGTACACACAATCACATGCCGCCCTACCACATATATGTACTTCCCAGTACATTATAATTTTGGTAAAAGCAATAACCAATGTTTATAGTACTATGACTAATAACTTCTTCACAACTCAGCCATATGAGAACCATGCTCATCTTTCCTTTTTCTGAACAAATTTTTATTTTCCCTTGAGTTCAAAAAAAAAAAAAAAAGCCCTTTGTCACATCCTTAGTTTTCTATATGCTCATCATATCAATTTTCTAGGGCTGTCATGACAAACTAACACAAATTGGGTAGCTTGAAACAACAGAAATTTATGTCTTACAATTCTGGAGGCTGAATGTCTGAAATTAAGGCGTTGGCAAGGCCTTGCTTGCTCAGAAGGCTCTTCCTTGCCCCTTCCTGTCTTCTATTGTTTGGCAGCAATACCTGGTAGTCCTTGTCTTGTAGCTGCATCACTGCAGTATCTGCCTCAATTATCACATGGCTTTCTCCCTGTGTGTGTCCCTGCGTCTTGTCACATTACTTTCTCTTCCCTGTGTGCATCTGTTCCTGTGTCTCTTGTATGTCAGCCATCTTGGATTAAGAGCTCACTCTATACTTACATGAACTGATCTTCATTTACACCGTAATTACACCTACAAAAACCCTATTTCCAATGAGGTCACATTCTCCAGTTTCCAGGGTTTGAACTTCAACATATCTTAGGGCAGGGGGGAGTACAATTCAATCCCAAGATTTATCTCCACTAGTTTATCCCCAACTCTGCCCAATTGACTAAATCTTCTCTGAGTATATGCAAACATTATCTGTTTTCTCACAGCCTTCATCGTTTGTTTTAGTCTCAAAGGACTTTATGACCGACTATAGCTTTGATCTGCATCCTTTCGGTTTCAACCGGAAAAACAGAGCACTGGTCTTTTTGCTTTCAGAGATCTCACTGCCTCTGCAGGATCACACGTCTGTCTCCAACCAATCACCAAAGGCAGAAGAACCCTATGTGCACAAGGACGGTAAGCCTGGGTCTCATGATTCCACCCCCAGAGTTGGATGTGGGGCCAATTTTACTACACTGAATGACCTGAGCGATGGGAAGAAGTAATTCACAAAGTGCACACGGATGCTGGGAATCGAAGCATGAATTTATGTCAGTTGCAGTGATCTGTTAGAAAGTACTTTTAAGAGGGGTCATCCCCCACCAAGCTCAGAACAGTCTTTGTCCCTCTAGAGAATTTCATGATAATCTGCTCACTCCAGGAAGATTAAGAAGTCAGAAAAGACATTCAACAAAAATATATTCAGATCTACATTTTATCCATTTTCTGTTTTTATAGGGATTGGTTGGTACTTTCTGAGAGAAAAATATATGTCTCTTTAATACATTTTCATATTCTAAAATGTTTGGGGAGAAGGTATGATCCCAAAGATAAGATGTCACACAAATGGAAGAAAATAGTTCCGGGTTGAACCTCATGATGTAAAATACAATGATGCAGAAGATTAAAAAATTCCAACCATGCAGGCAATAACTATCCTGTTGATGAACATGTTCTCCTGCTGAGATGCCACAAGAAGTTTTCTTCAAACGGGTTTTCACACTACAGCCTAGTTGTCCAACATCATCTAGTCCCATCTGTGAAGAATTTTGAGAAGTTTTCTGCTCTGCCTGACAGCATCTGCCTCTGGAAGGAGTTCAGAAATAGTGAACTCTTAGTTTCCTTTTTATCCATTTTCCTATTAATATTTTCTACTTTTGACATAATTTTTCTATATTTTTTTTTAAACTGCAGGTTACAAATGTTAGCCATCACCTGATTCTCTGAAAGCGATTGAGTCTAAGAGGAAGTAGCCATCATTTCTGGTCAGGAGGCCTCATTCAAGGCAAAAAAAAAAAAAAAAAAAAAAACCTAAGACATAAGACTCAAGACAACAAAGTCAAAAAGAAAAATGGGGGAAATTAGAGGTGATAGAGTCAGAAGGAAACTAGGAAGAAAAGGAAAAGAGTAAAACAGAGAAACAAAAGAATAAAGAAAGCAGAGGGAATCGTAACGGATGGGGAAGGCCCTAACCTGGACCAGGGGACCTGCTCTATAGACCAGTCACTTCATTACATGTTGTCTAACCTCTGGGCCACAACTTCTCCCTGAGAAGAGTCACCAAACACATCTCTGAAGTTCCTTCAGTTCCAACACACCATCATCCTGATTCCTCTTTAGCAGCTGGGAACAGGTACCGCCCACACACAATAAGAGGCCACCTGAAAGAGTAGTCACTTGTGCAGGGATGACAATCAGGCAGCTCGTTATAGGGACTGGTTTTAAATGCTGTCTTGCCAATAAAACCTCTTCAGTGTCCTGGGATCAGAAGGAGGATCCCTGGTGGGATGGGCAGCTAAGTGCTAGATGTAAAGCTGCCAAACCATCAGGCCCAAGGGAGGAACTCTGAGAAGAGCATTTCCTAAAAACTCAGCATTTAAAGTGACACATCTTGACATCCCATTCCCAGAACCCATTGCCTCACCTCCTATGGGGTTTTAATGGTTTGAAAAACAATGAGCTCCCTATTCCAGGTGATGTTAGCAAAAGGTCTATTTCCCAAACCAATGGCCTCAACCAGCTAGGTGAAAGCAGCAGAGATGCAGGTTTTTTTGTGTCTTACTCATGCTTCTATTTGCTGTTGCCCTACCTGGAAGCTCCTGAAATTTTTATAGTATGATTAGTATTGAGAAAGCTGGGCCAGCAGTGATTTTTCAACCCTAAGACATTCAAATCACCTACAGAGATTTGTTTTGTTTTGTTCATTTACAAAATGAGGCTCTACCACTTCTCCACATCCCCAGCCCTTTTTGTTTCTTATTTTGAGACAGGATCTCATTTAGTTGCCCAGACTGGCCTCAAATTTGCCGTCCTCCTGCTTAAACTCTGGAGTAGCTGGGATTATAGGGGAACACCACAGCACCTGACTAGACTTATTACTTTTTTAATATGAATGGTTAGGCCCCTCCCCTCAAAAATCTACATTTAATTGATCTGATGCGAGACCCAGTCTTCGATCATTTTTTAGCTGACCCCTAGGTAATTCTAATCTGAGATCAGAATGAGAACCACTGGGCCGAGAGACTGCAGAGTTTCCAGGGGGTTCTGAGGGACTTGGAAAACTTCAGACACACCTGATTTGCATTCCCAATTTTGCAAACCAAGAATTCTCAACAGAAGGGAAGTTCCACCCACAACAGCTGTGGATGCTGTGTGTCTTGGTCTGGCCTCTCTCCCCGACAGATTCCCTGAACAAGAAGGATCTCACCAGTGATAAGAAGCCTACAGGATTCTTGCTGAACTGGTGCCCTTTTAATTGGGGGCTTACATAACCATTTCAGTCTTAAACTAATATTCTAGGAGTTTCATCCAAGGGAATATATTCCAGGGCCAAGATCTCCTGGTTCTAAAACATATTCATCAGCAAAGTCACATCTTGGGGTAGTGGAGAAAATAGTCAATGCCCATATGTTCCTGAATATTAAACTTTCTCCAGCATTCCCCAAAATCTGTCTCTCTGTGGAACTTAAAAGAACTATGTCCATTTGTACT
This sequence comes from Sciurus vulgaris, assembly GCF_902686455.1. Classification (NCBI taxonomy): domain Eukaryota; kingdom Metazoa; phylum Chordata; class Mammalia; order Rodentia; family Sciuridae; genus Sciurus; species Sciurus vulgaris. The sequence goes on along the minus strand of NC_136466.1, from coordinate 114,764,554 downwards.
GAGCATCATCTCACAGTTCGTTGTGGATTTTAAAATAAATTATCTGACTTCTGTGGTGTCAATTTTCATTTTTTGCAATTTGGCAAGAATTCCTCACTATAATCTACCACATACTTAGTCCTTGCAACGTATCAGGCACGGTAATGGGCACTACAGTCTCCATTATGTCTGACACCCCTACAGACACCCCTACAGAACAGGCACAATTTTTCCCAGTTTACAGATGAGAGGCCTCATCGCTAGTAAGTGTTAGAGTTCAGTCTCAAATCCAGGTCTGTCTGGCTCCAAAAACAACCACCTTTCCACAATACTGCACACAGAAAGTTTATTTGAAGGTTCATAACTATAACAAAACAATAAAGGTACATATATGTTTAGGAAAGAACAGAATCACCCCCAATGCTCTCAAACTTACCTGAGCCATGAGAAGACGTTCCTAAGCCTCAACTTTCACACTCAACCACATCAAAGTCATTGAAACATCCAAATCCTTTGAGAATGGAAATTATGTTTAATTTGTAGGGTGTGTTATAAGGTCATTTCTAAAATGCCATACAATCAGGTCCTATAGACACTGGTACGACTAGGAGACGGAGTTCCAGAGACAGGTGGACGTCTCTGAGTACAAACACAAAAAGTCTAACAAGTTCTTACGCAGGAGGTCAGGCTCCTTGAGAGAGAAAGACCAGCAGATGCCAGGGTATTTATTCAACGCACACATAAGCTCAGTGCCTGCCCTCACAAAGCTTCCTGGTGGGAAAGCTGATACTAAATAAATAAGCCCACCAACAGGATGATGTAAAAAGTTCTAGAAGGACGAGCACAGGGTTCTCTGACAGCATATAACAGGACCCCTGGCCGAACTGGAATAAGGAGGATTCGTACATGGTGAAGAAAAGGCTCACTGAGGAATTTTTATTTTCCCAGTAAGAGTTTATTGTTCTCAAATTAGCTGATGATACATTCTGTTCTTGGTTGCGTAATAATGATGACTAGAAATGATCCACTCTGCAACCTGTGTCTTTAAAGCCATCATCCATGCTCACTAGAAGCTGACATGAGCCATGAAGGTTGTCGGCCCCTCCTGATTCTCTAGCCTTCTGCTCTTCCCAGGTTTGAAATTGTAGGTCTTAGGCCTACCAGCTGGGGCCCCTCCCTTTTCTTGCCCCCACTATTCAGCTCTTCCCCCCTGTATAGTTAGCCTGACATTAGATGTCCCTGGGCTAACAGTGATTCTCCTATCTTCAAAGACAAGTAAATTAGGATTCTTGTCAGCCTTTTTGGAACAAAGAAAGTTTCTCCCAGCTCTCTATAAGCTGAGTGGATTGACTATGTGCTTTATGTCTGGTCAGCTACCTTCATCCAGAGCTATCAAGACAGGAAAAGCAGCACCCAAGGGTACAAACCCTAACTCAGCAGTCATATAAAAGTTGGCAGGGGAAGCCAAGTGCCACGGTGCACACCTGTAATCCCAGAAACTCAATAGACTAAGGCAGGAGAATCACAAGTTCAAGGCCAGCCTTAGCCAACTATGCAACTTCATGAGACATGTTTCAAAATGAAAAATAAAAAGGGATTGGGATGTAGCTTAGTGGTAAAGTGCCCCTGGGTTGAATCCCCAGTACCGAAGGGAAAAAAAAAAAGTTGTAGGAGTGTTATAGTTTGAGTACGTAGATCCCAGTAGATTTGGCTATTTTCATAGAGACATCTCAGAATTAAAGAAGGACTGTCCCTCGCTTCCCAGCTATTAGTAGGCAGCAGCCGCCTCACCATGGCTTCCAGAGTCAGGAAAGGCTATTATCTACCTCATGGATTTAGTGAAGCAAATAGAAGTTTGATTTCTTTTCAGATAAAAGAGATGATGCAAATGAGAATTTTATCTTGCATGGAGGAGTGACAAAGTAGGAGAATGAATCCTACTTGATTACAATCTTCCATCATTCTGATTTTATAATTACTGAATGAAATCAATCAGCTTTCAATTGTTACCTTGGTGAAAGATTAAAACATCATTACTTGTCCTACATATTTCACACTTTAGCAAATTTTAATAAACTGAATGCATGAGAAATGGTTATATTATCTTTCATGATATTGGGATGCTAATGACATTTCTATTGATTTTAATTCACATTTGTTGGTCAGGATGAGTCAGATTCCAGCGAGGCATGGCATCCTATAATCAACACTAACAAATGAAGACCACCGAACACTGAAATGGCCCAAATGAAGTCATTAATCAGAAATATCATAAAATGATTGCTAAAAAACTAGGGAGGTCTTCTCTTCCTAATGAACATCTTTTATGGTATATTGCTTCATTTGTAACTTTTGCACATTGGTGATTTCTCTATTAAAATGTTTTTAAATGAGTAAGTAAAAAGCATTTGGAGAAGGCAAAATTGGGAGCACAATTCATCAATGGAGGGAATCACATACACCTCCTGTGAAAGACGAAAATAACCCCCAAAGATCACAAAGTCTAGATGACTCTTCCTTAAAACCATTTGAGTCTGAAAAATTCTTAGCCCAGTATCAAAAAGATAAAATAAAGTGATCACTTAACTTGGTGCAGAATATGGGTCAGCATGCAAGGGTCTAACCCTATGCGAGCCCTAATTACAAGGTTAGACATTATGTCATAGAGCAATTTTGACTACTTCACTTCTTTTTGCCTTCATTCTCTAATCTGTCAAATAGGGGTGTCATAACTATTGGCATCAGATCTGCTATTTTGCTGCCACCAGTATTCTGCCCCGCTACACACACACCATTTTACAACCCAGATCATCAGTCTGCGAACATCCTAGCCAGCCATTGGTCTGCTCAGCAGCCTGAAAACATTCTCAGCTGAAATTCCACTATTTAAAAATAGCTCCACCGCCATTCTCTCTCTCTCTCTCTTTCTCTCTCTCTCTCTCTCTCTCCTCCTCCTCCTCCTCCTCACTCACTTTCTCTCTCTCTCTCTCTCTCTCTCTCTCTCTCTCTCTCTCTCTCTCTCTCTCTCTCTCTCTCTCTCTCCCTTCCTGCGGGTAGACACTCTGCCTGTCCACTTAATAAAATCTCTTGCGTGAGTTCCTGCATCCAGAGTGGTTTCTGGGTGCCTTTCAATAACAGTGCCCACTTCAGAGTGCTGTTCTCAAGATGAAATGTGATTGTGTTTCAGCATTCTCATCAAACTGCATTTCCATGACTAAAAGCAGCATTAAGTTTCATATGTGTGAAGATTTTGGTTTGATTCTCCCAGATTCTTTGTTTCTGTTTTCTCCATACTTATTCTTCTCTCTAGCTAGTAAGTTGGACCACACTTCTGGGGGGCCTGATCAAGTCTAGGAGGGCCTGGTATCTACAGTTCAGATTTGCAGGAGGTAAATGAAAGTGAAGAGGAAACAAGAACAGACTATTAAACACTCTGTGAGGTGAACCTTTCCCCTCACAGCTCCAGTCTTAAATAGACCTATAAAAATCATGATAAATGTCCTCTGTGGGATCCAATTTCTCGTAAAATGTGGAAAAAGCAGTGTTTTTTGCTCCAAGGATGTAGAAGATAAAACATAGATGGCACAGGAAAAACATGAGACCCTAGGGATCCCAGCTTTATAAGAGAAAGGACATGCTAAGCATTTGAAGGAAGGGTGCTGGATGGGTCCGAGCTGAGCTTGTTTAAATATCCAAGAGATAGAAGATTGAGGGATAAGGACGGGAGTCCCAAGTGACACCATGAGGATGTCAATATAAAATCAACCCCTCAAAAGCCCCATTTTCTCTATTTTGGATTCATTGTACTTCCTTCCCATTTGGGTTTTGACATCAATTCTCCATATTGTTCTTTGAGTTCTACTTAAATTCATTCTACCAACCATTTTAATCAGCATTTTCTTATGCCACATCTTCCTTTAAGGTTATTTGAAATGTTAAAACAATCTAATATTGAAGGGTTTTTTAATCATGTAAGTCTTTCATGCCTTGCCACAGTGGTGACAATACCAGTTATTGTTTATGGAGCACTCACTGTGAATCAGGCATCATGCTAATTGCTCCTCGTGCATTAGTATATTTAACCCTCACAAATCAGAGGGTGTAAATTCTATTAGAAATGAGGGAACTGAAGTCAAGAGAAGTCATTCATCCAAGGTCATAAAGTTAGTAAGTGAAACCAGAATTAGTTCATTCTTTCAGCAACTATATGTTAGGGATATATATATATATATATATATATATATCCCTAACATAAATATATATGCAATATACAAAATATATATTTATATATAATGTGGCTCACATGTATATGAAATAAGCCACATCTTTTTAAAAGTCTAGATTAAAGAAAATAGAGATATAGTTATATTTTTTAATGTATCTATTCACAAGAACTGTGAAAGCAAGTCAAGAACAATTGAAAAATAGAGAACTTCATTTCAAAGACATGGGCAGGTTTTTTTGTTTGTTTGCTTGTTTGTTTTGGTTGTCAATGGACCTTTATCTTATTTATTTATTTTTATGTGGTGCTGGAATTGAACCCAGTGCCTCACACGTGCCAGGCAAGCACTCTACCACTGAGCTACAACCCCAGACCCAGATTTTATTTTTAAAAACTAGCCACAGCCATACCTTCCATTCTATATGTGATTTTAATTGTGCTCCCAAGGTAGGTCTAGTTTGCCTCTCTTGAATCTTGGAGGGTTTAGACTTCTGGTGGAAGTGATATGTACTTCCAAAAAGAGATCATGAAAGGTTCACAGTTTCTGTCAAGTTCTCTCTGGATGCTGCCCTTGGACCAGCTACTGTACACTATGGGAAGTCCAACTGTCAAGGGGCCAGCACTAGAAATTCCAGCTGACATCCCCAGCTGAGATTTCAACCAATCGTAAGCATTGACCTATAGACACAGCACTGAAAGAGAGTGGTTTCAGACCCCAGTAATCAAGTTGCCCCCCCATCTTCAAGTCTTCCCAACTGAGGCTCCAGACATCATAGAGCAGAGATAAGATATACCCTTTGTGCTAAGTATACCCTTTCTGAATTCCTAATCCATGGTATCCATGAGCAGAAAGAAATGGTGGCTGTTTGACACCAAGGGAAATAAGTTAAACAGCAATAGCAGCTGGAACAATGTTCAACATCAAGCACCAAAGAATAGAAACATAAAATTGCAGTAACCTGGAATGTCATATTCACCTTTTCCTCAGTTTTATAGTTAGGCTTCCTCACAGCATGGAAACTGTATTAGTCAGGGTTCTCTAGAGGAACAGAATCAATAGGAATTATGATTATAAAAAGGGGATTTATTAGATTGGCTTACACAACTACAAACTGGATAATCAACAATGACTGTCTGCAGACTGGAGAGCTGGAGGACCAGTAGTTGCACGGTCCAAGAGGTTGAAGTCTCATAACAAGAGGGATCGATGGTGCTACCCTAGTCTGAGACCAAAGGCTTCTGGAAACTCCCTGGAGAATCACTGGCAGAATCAGCTTTGGAAGAGTACAGAAGCAAGAGTCTGATACCTCAGGCAATGGCAGCAGCAATCAAGAACCTACTCAAGAAGAATGGAGCTTGCATTTGCTGATGCTTCCTTGTTCTTCCAACTTTTATTCCATCCAAGCCACCATCCTATTGGACAGTGCTACCCATGCTTAGGGAGGGTCTCCACTTCAGTTCACTATCCTACTTGCCAATCATTCTTAGACACACCCTCACTGATACACCCAGAAGTCTCTTAATCATTGGCATCTCTCAATCCAATCAAGTTGACAATTCAAATTAACCATTACAGAAGCACAAGATGATAGGACTAGAAATCAAAAAAATCTTTGTCCTCATGTCAACTTAGAAAAAAGCCGTGTCACCTTGGTCAAGTCTCTTGGCCTCCATTTCCTCACATGTGAAATGAAGTTTATGCCTAACCTTCTGAATCCTTATGAAAATCAACCAATATATATATTGGTTTTCTTACATATATATATGTAAGAAAAGATTTGGTCAGAATACAAAACAGAAAATGCCATTTGTCTATCTTGTTATTTTACCAATTGCATTAATTTGCTAGGGCTGTAAATAAAGTACCACAAACTGATGCCTTAAACATAGAAATTTATCACCTTACAGTTCTAGTGAATAGAAGTCCGAGTCCAAAAGTCCAAGATCAAAAGTTCATCAAGATTGGTACTGTCTGAGGGCTGTGAGAAAGAATCTGTTCTATGCCTTTCTCTTCTTCCAGTGATTTGCTGGCTATCTTTGGCATTCCTTGACTAGTAGAAACATCACTCCGATCTCTGTCCTAATAGGCACATGGCATTCTCCCTGAGCGCATACATATGTCCAAATTTCCCTTTGTTACAAGGACACCTACCATATTGGATTTGAGCCCACTCTAACAACCTGATTTTCATATGTTTACCTCTGGAAAGACCCTATCTCCAGAAAAGGTCACATTCTGAAGCACTAGAGGTTAGGAATTCATATGAAAGGGGCAAGGAGATGGCATACAATTCATCGCATAAAATCAATGAAACATGATGATCGATCCAAAATGGGTAGTGAGGTCATGTAGGGAGAGCAGGACATAAATCCAGCAGACAATGACAACATGCTTGATGCGTAGAGAGAAATGTGCAAAACATTTCTTTTGAATTCCCAGACTAAGTGACTCTGGCTGGATCACTTTATGAACCTCAAGTTCGGCCCAGATTCATAAAAACTGGAAGAAAATCCAAGCCAATTTTGGAGTTTTTGACAAGCTCCAGAGGCTGAGTGGATCAGACAGAATTTCACTTGGTATTTAGGCTTATTGAGTCTAACTTGAAGCTTAATGCAAATTCATGGAAAACAAACTCCTTACAAATTGAATAGAAGCTAATACAAAGGGCCCCTGAGCCATCTGGAATGCTTGTGCTGAAGGCTGAGGTTTTCCCATCTCAGTAACATGGGGGCGGGGGAAGCCAGGCTGGCTAGGTCTCACCATCACCACCTCTGCAGTAACTCCTCTGACTCTGAATTATTTCAAATAGTATAGAACAAAAGTAATAATAATGGCAAACTGTCACTGTGCAAACAAAATTTAAAACAATATGAATCTCCTTAATGTAAAACCTTGTCAAAATCTGCAAAATTTTCAAGATGGGCCAGCTGAGATGCTCATTAACTGTATTTTTGTTAATATGTCAGAAGGTGTTTCTCTAACTGGTTAAAAGAAATATTTGCCATCTTCAATCAGCAGGCCCTGTAGTACGTAGGCATCCAAACATTGGCCAGCAGTCTTAGGGGCCATTGTGCTGTCATTGTAAAGATGACAGTTACTAAGAATCGGAATATTTTGAATAGTCTATAATAGTGTCATCCAGGAGTTCATGTGAGTGATGGCCATACGGCTGAAAAAAACAACTAGAAAATCAACAACTTGGAACTGGAAGTTCAGTGTGATAAAGTTATGAGGAAGGTCAGACATGGGCCTTGATACACTCTGATGTTAAATTAGGAGACAGCAGTGTACAAAAGATGCAAGACTGAGAAAACAAAAGGCAGGTAAAGCAAAACTATGCCCATAGGTGTGGGGTTTTGCCCTTTAAGAATATATCACCTCTTCACACTTATTCCTATAGGAATATTAACTTGCTGTACATTTATTTGACTTTAAATTGTGCAAGGCTTGAATTATGCAAGGACTTCAGGAATACATCTTTTGAATAAAGGTCACAACCCTGTGTTTTCTTAACAGTTTTATTGAAATATAATTTACATACTGTAAGATCCACTCCTTCAACAATTTTTAGTTCATTTACTAAATGTGTAAACACCAACAAAACTAGCTTTACAGCATTTTAGCATTCTAAAAAGAACTCTCATGCCCATTTATAATTAATACCCAGACCCACCTCTCGCCCTGGCAACCACTGAACATCATTTAACTTTTTGTCTCCTTAGATTTGCCTTTTTTGAACATTTCATACAATAGAATCATAAAACAAAGACATGTTTTTCTTTCTGGCTTATTTCACTTAGCATGATGTATCCGGAGTTTATACATGTTGTAGCATATATCTGTGTTTCCTTCCTTTGTATTACTGAATAGAATTCTATTGTATGGATTCTATAGCTATTTTTAGGCTTGTAGTTCCAATGAACCAGAGGCATAACCACTTCTTACCATATGTGCCAGATGTGACTACGAATATGTGTGCTAGATGGTCCCAAATACGCTCATCATCATTCCTCCCCTTCCCATATATACTCCTTGTGATGAGAGATGAAGTCTATTTCTCCTCCCTAGAATCTGGGCTGGCACTGTTCTTGTCTTAGTCTAGTAAGATGGAGTAGCAGTGATGTTCTGGGCAACTTCTAAGCCCAGACTTTAAGAGAATTGGCAGCTCCTGCTTCCCCTCTTGGAAGCCAGCTTCCATTTTGTAAAAAAAAAAAAAAAAACTATGGCTAGGGCTAGACTACTGAGTGACGAGATGTCACAAGGAGAAAGCCCTGGACAATGAGAGGCCACCTTGGAAGGCCAAGCTTCCAACTAAATGCAGCTGCATAAGTGACCACAGCTCCACCCCATGAGAAACTACCCAGGTTAGCCCAGCTGACCCACATAATTATGAAAAGTAATAAACTACTCTTGTTTCCAGTCGTACAGATTTGGACTAGTTTGTTATACAGCAGTAGGTAACTGAAACACTATCATTTAACCAAGTCTTTCTCTTTCCTTATTGATCTTATTGGGTTTGGGTTTTTTGTTTTGTTTTGTTTTGTTTTCTTGCTGTTTTTGAGTTTTTACAATTGTATTCTAGTCTCTACAGATTCCCACTGGGCCCCGACTTTAACATCACTTCCTTGGTTCTTTGTGTTACATGGAAGAGTTTTGTCAGTGAACCTGCTTCCTGATATTCATACGCTCAAATCTTGAGACAACACTTTTTTAAATGTTCTGAGGAGAATCACCTGGAAATCTTTGTAAAAATGGATTCTCCATCTTCCCTCCACTCCCTCCATGATATATAAGGAATTAGTATCCAGCTGCTCCCCAAATGGTGTACAAGTTAATTTAATAATCACACCAGGAAAGCTATTTCAATAACTCAATTAGGTATTTCCTGAATTTTGATTAAAGGAAAATCAGCATGCTAACCTCTGTGCATAAGGATAGAAAAACTGTCAAAATATAATCCTTACCCTCAAAAAGTTTAGAATTTGGCTGCAATAAATACATAAATTAAAATGGCAATAGCAAAATAGCATTCCATCAGCCCTTCCTCCATATTACACAACTCTAGGGGGCAGGGTGCACAAAGAAAACAATGTGAATTGTGTCTCCTGGGAGGTATTTAATGGACTGCATTCAATAATGAAGATAATAAGGGCTATGACTATTCTGGCAAATAATGTATCCTTCAAGAGCTGCAACTTTGTCATTCATCTCTGTCAATTCACAGTCTCTGGCCCAGCAGCTGGTACAACACAGGTGCTCACTAAGGCTAGTTCAGTGGCCATCATTGAGATGACATGTTTACTATGTGCTTCAGTGGTCATGGAAGGCTTCAGGCTTCATCAAGGAGAGGAGACTGAAATCGGACTTGGGGAAAGTGGTGCAGAGAGAGAGGGAGTGTAAAAGCTAAATAGGCCTGATGAGTATCTTTTCCTCTCAAGAAGAAATTTTCAACATGAAGGCAAATGTGCATCAGCACAAGACCCATGCTTACTATAACTCATAAGCCTTCAAAATCATCCTACTCAATATTTCTGCTATGTTTGGAAAAAAATAGGAATGAGTATTTCCAAAGATCAAGTTACTCCTGATTCCTCATCTTCTGTGTCTACAGAGTCTGTAGAGGGCTTCAGGGAACTGAGTAGCCATGCAAGGTCTGAAGAGGACAAGTGTTTGAAGTGAGCAGCACTCAAAAATGATCACACAGCTTTAGTTGGCACCCCTGACACTCAACAGCAAAGCATAATGTACCATGCTGGTTTGAGAGGCTTCTCAGGCACAAGTCAGAAGACATTCAAGTTTGCAGAAAACATGCTAATTAGAATGTGAAGCATGCCCCACCACACAAGTCCTCCACATCAGCAAGCTGACATGGACTGTTACCAAGTCCTAACTATTGGGCAGGGGAAAATTCAAAGACAGAGAATCCTCCAAACTCAAGAGTGTGAAGAACCTTCCTACAACTCCCATGCAGGAAAAACAAGTATAATTTCCCACTGCTTCAAGATAAAGTAAAACTCAACCATGGATGACATTTCATACCAGGGGTCAATTTCTACTGTTAGTGAGAATATTTTCAATGGGTGGTAGAAGATAATTTGGGTACTTCACAAACAGAGAAAGGAACCTGCCTTCTGTCCCCAGTTGATGAGACCCAGCTGTTGGTATTGTAAATAAATACTTAAGGCAAAACTGTTGTGTCCGTCAGGTACAGAGACGATAACAAGGACACCCACAAAAGGAGATGAAATGCAAAGAGAAAACAAGCATGGGTGCTGAGCCCCTTCTGTGGACTCTCTTTCAGATTGGTCCTTCCTGGGGTCACACATAGTCTTTTCTACCCCAGTTGTGCAGAAACAGATCTGCCCACGACTCTGAATAAGTGAAATTTTCATGCTCCAGGTAGCTCTAGAAGGAACAAAGATGCTATTTTGATCTTCACCAGTCTGATTTCATGTTTTATTGCTGCATATGCACCTTCCAAACTCCCAGAAAGTTCTCCTCACCCTCCCTGCCTGTTGAGGAAGAATCTGTCTTTGCTAGGTCTAGTTTTGGGAAATGGTGGTAATGATCTCAGTGCAGAAGAGCTCAAAAGAGGTCGAATTAATTTGCATGAGAAAGGGCATGGAGCTCATCTCGAAAGAATATAATAGATCGGAAGGCAAGAAGAGCTGGCAAACAGCTGGCATTTGCAGAAAAAAAAAGCTGCAGAGACATGAGAAGCAGTTAGGGTGACGAGAGGACTTTGGGAAGAGAGATCTACAAAGATATTGGGTGGCCTAGTTCCCCTTTTTGCTCCCACTTCCAGAGGCTTCCATCTTGACCAGCACACATAGCTTTTCAAGGCAGGTGTGGGGTTAGCCAGACTTGGGTTTTTTCTGGATGTGGCAGTATGCTGAAACTGGCCTTGAGGCAGCCCACTTTCATTCAGCTTAGAAGACATGGTGATTGACTCACAGAGCAAGGGAAACATTTTCCAACAGGCTTTGTTGAACATTAGTACCCATTCGAGATTCACAATGGGTATTACTAATATGCCGGTCAAGGTTCTGGAAAAAAATGTTAGTAAAAGAGCCTATGTGACTTCAATCAAGCAGCTTCCAAATTTAATTTACCATAGACCTCTCCAGGTAAGATACTTTGAGAACCATGGCACAAAGGATAAAACAGTAAGACCCAAAGTTATTGCTTAGTGATAAGGGACACTGCAAATTATTGCCAGAAAATATCATGGCATTCGTATCTCTGCCCACAATGAAACTGTTGTAACTGCAACTGCAGTTAAAAGTTAATTGTTTTAACTTGAACTTGAATCTGGAAGAACTCCTATCATTGAGGGAATCTGGGGAAGTTAGAGGGGAAGAAAGAGAGGAGGTGGGGAGAAATAGTCTGTTGTGGCCACACAGAGCAGAAAAATGATGATCTTACAGAAAAAGTGTAAAAACCTAAAGCACAGGACTACTTGCTGCAAAGATAAGAAGCTTTGCACAGTCGGGACCAGTCGTAGCTACATAAAGGGAAGTCTTCCATGAGGTCAGTAGTGGAAAACAGAACACTTACAAACTACATATGCAAAAATTAGAATTTACTAGTTGGGCTCTGGAAACAAGAAAAGGCTGAGACAGGGGCAAGGCAATTCCCACAGAAGGGAATCCAGACCAGACAAGGCCTAGTCACACCAGTTAAATGTTATCCCTAATTCCTCCATGAAGTGGCACTGGAAAGTGATATGAACGGCAAGGCTAACCTTGTAACAAAGGCTGAAAAATGATATGAATAGCAAGGCTGACTTTCTTATAACAAAGTACTTTTCTCTACTTCATAAAGTCCTGAATTAAATAAATCCACTAGTTGAAAATATGAACAGATAAATAACTTTAAAAGGAATTTAAAGTATAATTTAGGATATAGTTCTTAAAATGGCACCTGGCCCAGAGGGTTTCATTCAGTGAGTTCTACAAAAATGCGGGTAGAGCTAGGGACGTTAGCTTAGTGGTACAGTGTATGTTCAAGTACTGGTGAGGCCCTGGGCTCGATCTCCAGTACTACAAAAATAGAAAAGGCAGGTAATCTGAGGGCCACCAGTTGAGACCCACTGTCTTTGTTCAGTGCTGTTTTGTTTTCTTTGTTTTTTATACTGGGGATTGAACTTAGAGGTGCTTAACTACCGAGTCACATCTCCGGCCCTTTTTATATTTTATTTAGAGACAAGTTCTCACTGAGTTACATAGGGCCTCGCTAAGTTGCTGCGGCTGACTTTGAACTGAGATCCTCCTGCCTCAGCTTTCTGAGCATCTGGGATTACAAACATGTGCCACCATCGCACCTGGCTCCAATGCTGTCTTAATGAAACTTCTTTTGATGGCTGTGTTTCACCTATTAGAATTTGAAATCTGAAAACTCTAAACAAAGAAGACAAGTAGTTAAGGCAGCATCATCACAGTAGGAATGACATCAGGATCTCGCCATCCGAGGAGCCTGGCAAGCAGGACACAACGAGAGGCAATAATCAGGCAGACCAGTCTGTCTTAAGATTCAGCTGAGCTGGGCCTTGGTGGTGCACACCTATAATCTCAACAGCTCAGGAGGCTGAGGCAGGATGATCGAGAATTCAAAGCCAGCCTCAGCAAAATCAAGGCACTAAGCAACTCAGTGAGACTCTGTCTCTAAATAAAATACAAAATAGGTCTGGGGATGTGGCTCAGTGGTCAAGTATTCCTGAGTGCAATCACAGATACAAAAAAAAAAAAAAAGATTCAGCTGAAACTGAAGAAGTTAATTTGGAGTTGGACCAGGGTAAGTTCCAGAAACCAGGACATTCCCAGGAGCCCACTTATACAAAGAGCTGCCATCACATGTACACAGTGCATATGACATGCCTATGACAAAAGAAGGAGATAGATGGAATCCATTTTTTTTTTCTTTTTTCTTTTTTTTTTTTTTTTTCAATGCTGGTGATTAGAACCCAGGGCCTTAGTGCAAGCACTCTACCAACTGAGCTCTATCCCCAGCCCTGGAATCCATTCTTTAAGGATTCCCCCAGCAGAGTGTTCACTAGAGTCAAGACTTGTTGAAAGAAAAGCCTTCTTTCTAAATCCATCTACCTCTGTTAACTACTGTTTTCTTGTCTCTCGCCACAACTATGCTCCAGTTGAATCAGCAGCTCCTGGGACATCCCTTGTCTTCTCTCCCAGTTTTGTTCTGTTTTGTTTTGTTTTGTTTTGTTTTATTGTAAACAAATGGGATACATGTTGTTTCTCTATTTGTACATGGAGTCAAGGCATACCATTTGTGTAATCATAAATTTACATAGGGTAATGTTGTTTGATTCATTCTGTTATTATTTTTTCCCTTCTCCCCCACCCCTCCCCTCTCCCAGTTTAATTCCCCACCTAGGTCTGGCCAAGATACAGAGGACGTGGGTTCTCACCTTGACTTAAATCTTTCTAATTCTGTTATCAACTTCCTGTTGCCCACACTCAGATTGAAATTTCCATGCTTTCAGCTTAGGAGCCATTGTCTCCAGCCTGGCTAATTTGAGTTAACTACACATTATGAAAACAGAACTGGGAGATGTCAAGATAGATTGGGGCCTCAAAGTATCAGCAGGACATGTCTTTCAAGGTATACCGAAAGTTGGTACTACCCCCAGACCCTTCAATTCTGTAAGCCAAAACACACAGAGAGAGACAGAGAAAGAGAGAGAGAGGGCTACATACCTTTTTTTTTTTTTTTTTTTTTTTTTTTTTTGCTTAAACCAGTTCAAATTTTCCATCACTTTCTTGGAAGTGCGATTTTCATCAATAGAATGAGTGTCATACTTGCTAACAGGTTTCAGTAGGGTCTATTTCAGAAAGTATAGAGCCTATTCAGTTGTAAAATATTGTTCCTACTTACTTCCTCTCCTTTTCCTGCTGGAGTTCTTTGCATACTAATCATTTTTAAACATAATAATATACCAAAAGAACATTTCATTACCTGATATTCCTGTTCCATGTTCAGGGACTCGTGATCCCATCTCATGTACAGAATTTTTTATATAATAGAATTCTTTGAAACCAGATCAGCAAAGTTCTGTTTCTATGAACCATTTGTTCCCCAGGTCACAAAAATAGCTTCTGCAAATAAGTCCTATGTTAAAAATGATACTGTGAAAATATCATTTACTTGTATATATATAATGCAAACATGCTTTGGAAATGAAATTGCCTTGTAAGTTTGTTGTTGATGTTTTGTCAATTTTCATTACTACTAATGAAAGTCTTAGTTCCTTCTGGTTTCTTGATCTTGGGACTTGTGCTGCTCAAAAAAGGCACAGCCATACAGGGAGCCTACAATGAAAGCTCTTTGATCTTTATTCAAACAGCAGAAGATTTTCTTTTCAATAATCAACTGTTCATTTTACTTCTGTGATTCTCTTTTTCCTCTAATTCTACTTCTCCCTCCTTTTTTCATGACTCCTTAATCCAGCTTTGAAATTTGAGTCTTTGATTTAACCCATCTGTAATATTTATTCCTCCCAGCCATTATCGATGCCTTTGCAGAAACTCATCTGTTGCCTGTGGACATTAGAAGACATGGAGATAGGTGTTTTGTTCACACTCTAAAAAAATTGGTGTAAGAAACAATAGTTAAGTATGTGAATTTTAACTCAGTAAGTCTGTTACTTAAAAAGCAAACAAAAGCAATGAGTTAATACAGCAAGTCCCTCCAGAACTAATAGTCACAAATTGCTCCTCCCCAGAAACAAAACGTTTGGGGGGGAGGTTCTCAGCATTGAGGATGATGACATTCTTCTCTTGGTATCCAAATAGAACCCAGCAAAACCTCCTTCCAGTGTCACCAGTGAGGTACATGGGATCACAGTTGAGTGGGTTTAACTGATAAAGGCATTTTATTTGCCAGTGTTCAAATGCACCCTTTAAAGACTAAAATCAATTACAATGTCCCTCATTATACTCTGGTGTGTACCTATAGCAAAACAACCATTAGGAAATAAGCTTTGCATCTCTCCTTCTAATCCAAAATGATGGCAAAGTATGATATAATCAGATCAAGACCTTACATAAGAAAAAATATATTATGTACTAGATTTATTCAAAGCTCCCTTCTTTGTAAATTTTACTTTCCATTTTTTGTTTCACCCCACCTTGCCAGCTCACTGTCCTTGTAATTCACTCTCTAGCTCGGGTGGAATTACTGCAGTTACTTAGGATGGCAGATACAACAGCAAAAAGATGATGTCACCCTTTAGCCAAATTGCACTATTATTCCAGAACCGCATGTACTCTCATTCATTTATCTCTGCTGACATCGCTCCCCGGGAAGATTTTCCAGGGCAGATGTGCTCTCCCTTGGCAACAAAAGTGGTGGAGAATGCACATCCATTTTAAAATCCTGAGAGGTAGAATTTAGTAAATCCTGACGTTGTATAACTGTATGGTGAATAAAGGAGACATCAAATATTGTCCTCAAGTCTGTTCTGATTAAAAGCCTCAAAGAATCTGAGTGTGAAAGAACCTCCCAACTTATTTTCATTACAAAAATGTTTTCTTCATTTCAAGGCATGCTTTTGACTCTCAAAAGTATTACTCATATTAAAGCAGTCTATTTTAAGTGTATGTATGTATGCTAAGAAATGACTATTTCATGATCATTTGAAGAGAGGTTGGGACAAATATTAGTAAAAAATCATTATGTAGGGTTCCATTCAAATGTATTTAAACAATTAGAGAGACAGGAAGGGGCTTTTTGAAGAGGAAAACAAGCCATCCGAGAAATGGTATAAAACAGAAAAAAAAAGCAACCCAGGAAATGAGACTGAACAGAAATCCCAGGAAAACTCAGATTCATTTGAGGGATACTTTCCCCCAGATTTGTTCTTCCTTTTTCTTTCTTCCCTGGTTCTTTGGAGCAACAGGTAATTTTTTAAGCATTGTTTTTGAACATCTTTTTAGAACATAATCCATATACATAGCAAAAGTTCCAATAAGAGGATATTTTAAAAAGTAAAAAACCTCTTTACCACTCCTGACCATAGTTCCCTATAAGCTAATTCACCCACCCCCACTCCCAAGGCAAACACTGATACCACATTCATGCTTTCCTTATTTGTGTGTGTGTACCATGGATCCCTTTGCTGTTTGATGAAGCCTATAGATCCCCCTCTCAGAAGAATGTTTGAAAGTATAGAAACTAAAATGCAAAGAAAGTTAGTTATGTTGTAGATGGTTCTATCCATAAGGGCTTTAGGCATCCATGCCTTCAGAGTGACAACTTCGGCTCTTAGGGTTCCAAGCATGTGCAAGCAGGTAGATGTGCACAAATGTCCTTTCCCACAAGTGGCAGCATGCCTTCTGCAGTGGGTGCTGTTGTAGCTCTGTCCAGATCCCCTGTGGCCAGTACACCCACCTCTCAGCATCTGTGAGTATGACTAATGGTGATCAATGGTTCATGGTTGCCCTTTTCTACAGAGAATTCTCCACCTTGTGGCACACACCTGCCCACAAGAGACAGAAAGATGGGACTGCTCCCTGGTGCAATTCACTCTCCAGAGCTCCCCGTGGGATCAGGCTAAATCTAATGGCCACTGAAACCACCTACTTGCTTGGCTTTTTCCCCTGCTTTATTCTGTTCCCACCCCTTCTTCTGTGAGCAAACCCTTTTGAAAGCATAAGAATTCTCTCTCTTGGCTTCCAGAGATTTCAACTTAAGATACTTACTTGCTGTCCCTTATCTTGGTTTTTCCGTTTATTGGTTCCGTGGAAAGAATGCCATATCTCTATATATATGGATCCATTGCACTCTTTTAACAGCCACATACTATTTCATTAAATGGTTTTGCCATAACTAATGGAGCACATTTCCCTGAGAGTCATTTCTAATAGTTCCTCTCTGGAAACTTAAAAATCTAATTTTTACACATTTAAATGCAATTACTGCCTTGCCACATTTTAAATATCTAGTTAGTTGCTAGGAAGCCTTTCTTCAATGTCATGAGCTACAAAACTTTAGTACCTTGCAATCTTTTTGGAACAAAGCTTTGTTCTCAAAGCAATTTATCTTCATATGTGACAACTATAAAGACTTGGCTGGCTCTTAGCCCTGCATCTTTCAGTCTTTACAGCCCCAGCCTCAAAGCACCAGATCCAAGACCAATCTCCATTCTAAACAGGAGAAAAACAAGGACCTGAAAATGCTTAAGTTAGACCCTCAAATCTCTGCGCTTCATCACATGCCTCCCTACTGGTGAGGGGAGCAAATGGGCTCTTGAGTCTGGTAGGAAATTTATAGACTGCTTGTTCTCCCTCACACTACTCCTAATGACAAACATTAATTCCAAGGACAGCACAGTTCAAACCCTAAGGGGAAGAGAAACCATTTCCTTCGGACCACACATTGAGGTGTGTCCCTGCAAGTGTACTACCTGTTGAGGGTAGCTGAGGCTGCCCTCTGCCTTCCACAGAGCCATTCTGTATGTAGGAATTTCCCATAGTGTTAAATTCACTTCACCAAAGTCAAAATCCAGTTCTCATCTTCCCTGCAGGGGGCTCACAGTTTGCACAATCATATGTCTAGAACAACACAAGGAAGCAGGTGCTACTTGAAATCATTTTCTGACCAGGATGGAAGGCAGTGACCAAGAGTGCCAGGGATTCCTGGGGTGACGGTAGTGTCTCTGGTGGACTTGGGAGGTGGTGCAAGTTCTGTTGCTGGCACTCAGCAGAAGAGCTCTCAGAAGAGCTCAGACTGAAACATACTGCACCTTCACTTCTTCCTCCCTCACAGATTCCAACCTCTTCCAACCATGAAAAGAAAAGGAAAAAAGCATTCAACTTCATTCAAAAGAGAAATGCAAAATGAATTAAGAGAAATATTGTTTTCTACCTACTGAGCTGGCAAAGATGAAAACATTCAATGCAATACCTTGACGAGAACATAAGAAATCATACTGCAAGTGAAAGAATAAATGCAAGCTGTACAAAGAGAATTTGGCCATCATTATTAAGTGTGAAATACAAAACCTTGTTTTTTAAAAAATATATTTTTCGTTCTCAATGGACATTTATTTTACTTATTTATATGCAATGCTGAGAATTGAACCCAGTGCCTCACACATGCTAGGCAAGACTCTACCTACCATTGAGCTACAACCCCAAACCTGAAATACAAAAACTTTGACCCAGCAATTCTTTTTTTTTTTTTTTTTTTTGGAGGGGTTGGTGGTGGTTAGTAGAGATTGAACTCAGGGGCACTTAATTGCTGAGCTACATCCCCAGTCTGTTTATTTTTTTACTTAGAGACAGGGTTTCACTAAGTCGCTCAGGGCCTTGTTAGTTGCTGAGGTTGGTTTTGAACTTGAACTTGTGATCCTCCTGCCTCAGCCTCCTGAACTGCTGGGATTACAGGCATGGACCACCATTCGTGACTGACCCAGCAATTCTTCCAATAGGAATTCACAAATCGGAGGCCCGAAAACTGTTTATTTAAAGGACCAAATACTAAATATTTTGGGCTTCCAAGTCAAACATCATTGTTGCAATTACTCAGCTCTACTATTGTAGCAAAAAAGCAGTCATAGACATGCATAAACAAATGGGCACATCTGTGTTTCAATAAAACTTTATTTACAAAAAAAAAAATGGCAAGTTGAATTTTGCCCACAGGCTATAGTCTGCCAACCCCTGTTAGGTAACCTAGCACATACATACAAAACATCTACTGTATTCATCACAGCAATAGCCTAGAAATAGCTATTGTTTTGATGTTATCAGGAGAGAACTAGATAACTGAATTACATCACCTCCATTCAATGGAATACTGCAGCCACTAAAAAGAAAGAGGAAGTTCTATGTGTACTGATAAGGATTGATATCCAAAATACATGTTTTAAAAAGCAAGACAGAGAACAAAGTAGAACGTGTTCCATTTCTTATTAGAAATGTACACATGCATATTACATATTGTTTTCTCATAGCAGAGCCTATGTCCCAGGGAGACAATTTCCCAAGAGGTTGGGGAGGGGAGGGACAGCTGAGGGACAGGAGCATGAAGAAGACTTTGTTTAGTTTCATCGTATGCTCTTTTGTGTCCTTTGAATTTTATACCATATGCTTTATGAATAATAGCAAATAAACACAATTTAATTTAATTTTTTAAGTGTGTTTGCTCTTGCAACAGTGTTTTAGATCACCAAGTACAGGTAGAAAAATAGAGTAGGGTTCTGTACAACAGACTAGCTATCTCCAAGGACCCCTCCCACGCCCAGAAGCCATGTGGCGTCCATCAGGAACACTGGAGTGGATATCAGGAGGCCTGGCTTTCAGCCCAGGTTCTGGCTCCAGCTCTCTGTACTGCCCTGGCCAGACACCTCATCTCCCTGATCATCCCTTTCCTCTTCTAAAAAATGAAGGCAATAGTACTTTTGAGCTACGTGAGTAAAATAATATTGCTGCTATTGGAGCATCTCTTAATATCTCTCAGCTTCTCTTGATCTTTAAAATCAGAACGTTGGACAAAAGGGGTCTTTCAACTCTATGATGCAGGGTTCTGTTAATAAACAAAGTTGTCATTTACAAGAATTCAGGCAAAATCATGAACTTGGCAAGTAAGTGAAGATCTCTTTTTGCTTACCTCAAGAGAGTGAACTCCATGTCCAAAAAGAAATTAGATAGATGTTTGTGCTTAGACATCTAGTCCAACCTGGAGGTGGGAAAGGACTGCCTAATTCCAGGGACATCAACTCTTCTATCCTTGCCTAGTTAACACAGTCATTGCCAGCCATATTTTTTTAAAGTGTCACTAGTTATAGAATATGCCCTTTAGAGAAAAAAATTGGAAATGTTCCTCATAAAGAAGGATGCACTAGGAATTTCAAATAATTGACTACTGAGAACTGGCAGGACAAAGAAATGGAGGGGTTGGGTCAGAGGGTCCACTCAGGTAGAGTCCTCAGCCCCATCATGATTTCCAGGCTCTGCCAAGAGCCATCCTGTGTATTATTTCAGGAACTTCAGGAGATGACAGAATTAGTGGTAAGGCAGAGCAGCATTGCACTATCCTCAAATTTCTGAGAATTAAGAACAGGAATTGATTATTGTTGAAGTTTGGAGGAGTTAAACTGACAGGAAATAACATACATGTTGAGTTAGAGGGTGCTGAAGGTTGTGAAATCCACTGCCAGAAAAGGCCAACTGGAGGAGAGTGTGCCGATGTGATAAGAGCAGAGTTCTCAGCCCCTCTCAGCTGGAGGGAGACTCTCCTCTCCTTCGTCAAGTCCATGGGCTTGTGTGTAACTTCACAGACACTTGGAAAAGAAGTTTGAAAAGACTCCTCCTGCCCCCGGCTTTGAAGGACATTTCATTCCTGAATAAACCATTGTTGTTTTGTCCACCTTAGAACCAAGGCAGCCAGGCCTAGCTAAGAGATTTTAACAAGTCACAGACTTGCTGGCAATGCAGAGTGCAGCCGCGGTTGATCCCCAAAACAATGATGGATAGGACAAGGGACAGGGAACATGGCACCCTACATCAGCAGAAAAAGAGGCTGGATTTTTAAATGTGAATTAAAGGATTACATTTTCTCTTTGGTAAGTGAGAGATGAACATTTATTAAATACAAGACACAAGACATGAAGGTTTGGCAACAACTTTGGAAGATGATGGGGGCAGGTAGAAATCAGATGGAAAAAATAAAAGAGAAAGTGAATATGACACCAGAAGAATTGGTTTTGTGTCCATCTTTGGGTTCCTAATGAAGAGAAAGCTCCCAACAGGGGACTTAGTGCTAGAAAAGAACAGGACAAACCCTGATAGGGCAGAAGCCAGAAAGAGAACATTCAGAAAAACTAGCATCCAAGAGTTTGAGAAAGGGACCCAACATATGACCCTTTATTTCTCTAACCCATCTTAGTTCTCTCCCAACCTCCCCAGAGAGAACTACTGTCAATTAGTCTTTCAGTCTGTGGGGTTTTTTTAAATATGTTTTTAGTTGTTGATAGACCTTCATTTTATTTATTTACTTTTATGTGGTGCTGAGAATTGAACCCAGTGCCTCACACATGCTAGGCAAGCGCTCTACCACTGAGCTACAACTCCAGCCCCCAGTCTGTGTTTTGATCCATGTACACACATCTGCAAACAATGGATATTTTTGTGTGTTTTTACTCATCATTAGAAATAATGGTATCATCCAGGATACATTTTTCTACAACTTGCTTGGAAACAAACAAAAAAAAAAACTAAAAACTCATTGTATCCTAGTTCTTGCTTTTCAACAACTTTGCCTCCTTCTACCATGTATTCATACCCTGATTATTTATGTATCCCCACACACCTCTTTTTTTTTCTTGTACTGGGTGTTTACAACTAAGACACATCCCCAGCCTTTTTTAAAGTTTTTTTTTTTTATTTTGAGACAGGGCCCCCCTAAATTGCTAAGACTAGCCTCAAACGTGTGATTCTCCTGCTTCATCCTCCCCAGTCTCTGATAGTACAAGTGTGCATCACCATGCCTGACTATGTATCCCTCTTTTTTTGTGTGTATATGGTGCTGGGGATTGAAGCCAGGGCCTTGTGATTGACAGGCAAGCACTCTATGACCTGAGCTATAGCCCCAGCCCTGTATCCCTCTCTCAATGGACAATTAGCTTTTTTCCAATTTCCTACTTTGCAAACAATGCTGCAATGTGTATCCTTGTACATATTTCCTGGAGTGCATATGAAAAAATGTTTCCCCAGACCAATAGCTACCTAGAAATAGAATTGTTGAATACTATAGTATGATTACTTTCAACTTTAGAAAACATTGCTGAATTATTTTCCAAAATGATCATGGTAATTTATACTCACACCTACTCCCTACAGACTATTATGTAAATTTATTTTTGCCATTCTAATGAATATAAAGTGCTATCTTGTTTTAGTTTGCATTTTTAAGATTAATAGTGGGATGAGCATCTCTCCATATAAATTTACCATCTGTGACTTTTCTATCTATACCCTTTGCCCACTTTTTTTTGCATGTGTGTGCGTGTGTGTGTGTGTGTGTGTGTGTGTGTGTGTGTGTGTGTGTTATATCAATTTGTAGGAGTCCTTCATATATTCTGGAAACTATTAATTTGTTTGATATATCTGAACAGATTTTGTATTCCACAGTTTGGGAACCAAAATATCAGTAATTCTTTTCATAGTATAACGTTCAGTTATATAAATGTTCTTATAAGATATAAGAACTCATTTGATTTTCTAATACAAAAAAAATCAATTAAAATATTTTCTTTGACTCTTTATATATTTTTCTATATTTTGCACCAAAAAAATTTACAAAAGGACAATTCCTAAAATGTCTAAGACTATTTTATCATATGGTCCAATCAAATTTCACACAGTGAAATTTTCCCTCTGAGTTTTAAACTTCTGTATCAGGGAATGTCCCCTGCCCCATAGAACAAAAACAAATGATACACACAAAATGGGAAATTTTGAAGCAATTTTATTTACAAGTGGACTAATTTCAAAACATTGGGTGAGTTTTGAGGAACTATGAGAGATAAGAGCAGAGTAGCTGTTGCCATCCCTAAAGGGAGAAAGGGGAGAACTTGCTGGAACCTGGAAAGGCAGAGAGTAATACAGTGGGCCACCTGAACAAGAGCAGTGGTCTTTTGCAGAAGGACTCAGCAGCCTGAGGCAATCTCAAAAGAAAGAACCAGGAAAATAAATGCCCGAAGCCCATGCCCCTCTCTCCCTCCTGCAGAAAGACAGAGAGCATAGGTACCTTTGATATAATCCATGCAGAACAACCCATTCACAGAGAATGGTCTGGAGAAAAGTGAAGAATGCATCTAGAGGGACAAACAAGATATCCAACACTCTTGTCCAGCCAAGTAACATGAGATTCTATTTCACATATAGGAAAGGAAAATAATATAGTGAAGATATAAAAAAATTGTGAGATCACTACTCAGAATGGCAGTCATCAAGAATACAGACAATAACCACCATTTGACCCAATTATCCCACTCCTCGGTATATACCCAAAGGACTTAAAATCAGCATACTACAGAGACATAGCCACATCAATGTTCATAGCTGCTCAATTCACAATAGCTAAGCTATGGAACCAACCTAGATGCCCTTCAACAGATGAATGGATAAAGAAAATCTGGTACATATACATAGGAATATTACTCAACCTTAAAGAAGAATGAAATTATGGTATTTGCCTATAAATGGATGGAACTGGAGACTATCATACTAAGTGAAATAAGTCAGTCCCCAAAACACCAAAGGCTGAATTTTCTCTCTGATATGAAAATGCTGACAATAGGTAGGGAAGGGGTGTTACTGGATTAGACACAGGGGAGTAGGGAGAAGGAAGGAGGGTGGGAATGAGAAAGACAGTAGAATGAATTGGACATAATTTTACTCTGTTCATATATGAATACAGGACTAGTGTAACTCCACATCATGTACAACCATAAAAATGGGAAATTTTTTGTATATATATTTGTTTTCCTTGTATATATGACATATCAAAATACATTCTACTATCGTGTATAACTAATAAGAGCAAATAAAAAAATTTTTTAAAGAATACAAACAGGGCTGGGGTTGTGGCTCAGTGGTAGCATGTGTGAGGCACTGGGTTCAGTTCTCAGCACCACATATAAATAAATACATAAAACAAAGGTCCGTTGCCACATCAATGTTCATAGCTGCTCAATTCACAATAGCCAGATTGTGGAACCAACCTAGATGTCCTTCAATTGATGAAGAAACTGTGGTATATATATACAATGGAATATTACTCAGCCATAAAGAATGATAAAATTATGGCATTTGCAGACAACTGAAAATTAGTTTAAAAAAATAATATAAACAATAATAGTAGAGATAATGTGGGGGGAAAGGGACATTTTTACACTGTTCGTGGGATTGTGAATTAGTACAACCACTATGAAAATCAATATGGAGTTTCTTCAAAAGGCATGGAACTACCATAGGACCCACCTATACCACTCTTTGGCATTTATCCTGGAGAATTAAAGTCATCATACTGTAGCAATACATGCAAACTGGTGTTTATTCCAGCACAATTCACAATGCCAAACTATGCAACCAACCTAGGTGTCCATCAATAGATGAATGAATAAAGAAAATGTGGTATATATACACAATGGAGTTTTATTCAGCCCTAACGATAAATAAAATTATGCCATTTATAAGAAAATGTATGGAACTTGAGACCATTATGTTAAGCAAAATAAGCCAAACTCAGAAGGTCAAGGGTCATTTATTTTCCCTCATATGTGGAAGCTAAAGAGGAAAAAGGAAAAGAAAGGTGGGGATGAGGATCTCATAAAAATCAAAGGGAGATCGGTGGAAGGATAGAGTTGGAAGGGGAGGGCATGCTGGGAGTGATATCGGCCAAATTATATTGTTATATTGTGTGCTTGTACATTTGTAACAACAAATTCCATCATTATGTACAACTATAATGCACCATTAAAAAATGTGTAAAGAGGGAAAAAATAATTTGAGACCTTTTTTTTCCTAATATAAGTTTAAGCCATGAGTTACTAAGTCAAGAGCCCCACTCTAAACCCTACACTACACGCTACCATACTCCAACCCAATAAAAAAGCCCTTTAAAAAAAGAACAGAACTGTTTAATAACTGACAAGTCCTTGTAAACTCTTAAGTTCCACTATAAACTTTTAAATGTTAAAGGTGAGTTAAAGGACTCTCTGAAATTACACAAGAGTAATGAGAACAGGAAAGTGAAAGACTGATAATAGGAACAGATATATAGTCCACAGAGAACTTCATGTATTTTCTATCTTTCATCTCTGTCAAGGAGAAAGATCACTGGATACAAAAAAAGTAGAATATTGGCCAAATTATGTTGTTATATTTTATGCATGCATGAATACGTACCAACAACAATATTGCATCAATTTAAAAAAAGGTAGAATAAGCATTTAGATGAACAACCTAAAAATCCAAACCGGTAGAGATTATAAGAAAGCACCTGGTTTCATTGTATCAATGCAAATCTCCGGGCCCAGCAAATCACATCCCAGGCTCTTCCTAGAAGAGTTGGTGTGAAATAAGCCAATATTTGTTATATTAAAAAAAAATCCTAGAAAGTGAGAAGAGCATGAACAATGTACTTCTCAGATAGGGCTATCAAACATCACCTTAAACACAAGAAGGCGAAAGGGTAACAATGGTGCATAAAATTCAAGAAGGACAAATCATGATTGAATGAATTGACAGCACTTCCCTTTCTATTCGAACTCTGCTGGACTCGCAAATCAAAGAAAGTCATCACACATCTTCAGCATGTGAACTCGACATTTGACAAAGACTCTTACTTGTAAACAAGACAGGAGAATGTGGCCCAAATGACCACAAAGAGAGAAGCTAATTTTGAATCAGTGTCCGCCGAGAGTCTCTAGGGCCATGGTGTGCTGTCTCCAGCCATGACCTGTTCATGGAATAAATGGCTGAGTGTGCAGCCTGCTTGCCTGTGCCCTTCTTTCATAACTGGGAGATGAAACTGATAGATTGAATGACAGAATGAAGATCCAAAGGCTATAACAACAAGCTAAATTCAACAATAAAAAATTTAATTGAAATTAATATAAAACTCTACACTAACACTTTTTCATTCACAAGAACAGAATTAGAAAAACATGAAACATAGCAGGGTTTATTTCTTGCTTTTATTTTTCTCTCTTTCAAAACCTATCAAAATGACAATAAAATAATTTTTAAAGAAAAAATAATGAAAAGGGCAAAAAGAATGAGAGAGGAGAAATAAAGAACAGGAGATGTGAGCAATATTTGAGAGATGAAAAATACAAAATAACTGATTTGGCATAACCCATCACCAAAGCACCTGCAAAGAGGAATTCCAGTGAGAAGGAAGGCAATTCACCCAAGAACCCCGGAAAGACCTAGGACTAGGTCTTGCTCAGATATTGCAGAAGGAACTAGTAAAGCCCAGAGTAAAAAGTAGAAGTGTGTTAAATCATTACAATAGTCTCCTCTGATTCTTGTTTCTGCTTTCTGATGGTTCAATCAATCATGTTCCAAAAATATTAAATGGAAAATTCCAGAAATAAACAATTCTTAGGTTTTCAATTGCATGCTGTTTTGACTAGCATGATGAAATCTCTCCCCACCCTGCTGCATCCCACTCCATCCCACCCAGGAAATGAATCAGCCCTTTGTCCAGCATACCCACACCGTCTGCTGTCTACCTTATCTCCTCCGGTCACTTAGTAGCCAGCAGGGTTATCAGATCTACTGTACCAGTATCACAGTGCTTGGATTTAAGTAACCTTTATTTTACTTACTGATGCCAAAGAGACGATATAAAGTGCTTCCATTAAGTGTGAAGGAGCCAGGAACTGTCACCCCTCAAAACAGCATGCTGGTATGTGGATTATTTTAAATTAAAGGTCTTAGAGAGCAGTAGGTGCTGAAAGAAGCTTTCCTCCTTGTCTGCCTAAAGTCTGGACCCACCAAGGAAGAAAATAATTACCTTTGATTCCTTCCCTGAGTTTCCATTAATTAAATTCATTTCACAATAAGAGAGACTGAAGTCTGTCAACATCCCTGAACAGAATTTTGTCTTACATCATTTTCTTCTTTTTTGGTTCCATTCAGTATTCAAAAGAGAATCATTTACAAACTATTGTCTGTTCTTTGGGCCAAAAAGAATTTGTCCCAGGTCATTGTATGTCTGAGTCCCCCAAAAGTCATTTACAACTCCTCAAAACTGTGTACATTCAGCAGGACATGGTGGCACACGCCTGTAATACCAGTGACTCAGGAGGCTGAGGTGGAAGGATCACAATTTCAGAGCCAACCTCGGCAACTTAGTGAGGACCTAAGCAGCTTAGTGAGACCCTGTCTCTAAAGAAAACATAAAAAGGGCTTGGGATGTGACTCAGTGGTTAAGAACCTCTGTGTTCAATCCCTGGTACAAAAACAAAAATTGTCTACATTCCCTCTTTTCCCCCTGCAAGTCATTTCAGGCAGTGGGTAACAACAGTATGTGATTGCCTCTTTGCATGTAATAAATCCATATGCCTTTTCTTCCATTTAATCTGCCTTGTTCAGATTATTCTAGTAAATCTTCAGAGGCTAGAGAGAAACTTTCCCAGCACCACTAGAAGTGAGAAAGTGAAGGTCCTTGGCTTTAATAAGATAGGAAAAATATTGTATGCTGAGGTTGCTAAAATCTATGGTAAGAATGAACCTTCTCTCTGTGAAATAGTGGAGGAAAAAAAAAATCATGCTAGTTTTGCCATTGCACCTAAAACTGAACAAGTTACAGGCCTGGTACATAAGTGCTAAATTAAGCTGGGAAAGGCATTCAATCTATGTGTGTATGTATAAGAAAAACATAGGATATATAGATTTTGGAACTATCTGAACTTTCAGGCACCCACTGAAGGTCTTGGTGCCTTTAGCAGGACCACTGAAAATAGAACCAGCTAGCCAGCAATGGTGGCACACAGCTGGAATCCCAGCAAGTCAGGCAATCTAGCGAGGCCCTGTCTCAAAATCAAAAATTTTTAAAAAGGCCTAAGGATGTGGCTCAGTGGTTAAGCACCCCTGGGCTCAATCCCCAGTACTGCAAAAATTAAAATAATAAAAATAAAATAGATTGAGATTTTCAGGGAGTCTAAATCCAGTCACTTGAGATTTCAAGCAGAATTAGACAAACACTAATCAAATATGTAATAAAAACAATTCATTATTTGATTATAAACTTGACTCTGATGACCTCTAAAGTTCCACTATATCTGAAGTTATGATTCTAGAATGTTTACTGCTGTCATTGTGTAGAAGGGAATACAGTAGGTTTTGGTGATGGTTGGATGTAGTTCCCATGAGTGTCCTAGAGATGGCACTGTGGTTTACAATGAGACCCAGCAAAACTGCTACTCCTGCCTGGCTCCCTGGCTGTACTGCGTGTGTCTGGTGATACATAACTAGAGTTTCTAATTTTAAAAACATCAGAAATCTAAACCCATAGATTCAGAACTTCTAGCTCTAGTGACGCATGAGTCATCATGTGCTTTGGTTGTTATTTCTTTCAGCACTGGCCTTCTACCTCATTGATATCTCATCTGCTGCACTTCATTCTATTTTGCCATTCTTGGGCAGCTAAATAAGTCAAATGCCAAAGTTGCAGCTGCTTTGCATCCCAGGCCTTCTGCCTCATTATGCATACCTTCATCTCAGGGGTGCAGGAGTGTGGGACTCCACAAGTAGTGACCCCACCTTGATTATTAAAATAATGTTTGTTATTATTTTAAACAAAAACAACAACAATAACAAAACCCTTTTCCAGCACAAGTTTAGAATCTTATGTCCAATATGATTATCTCTGGCTATCCTCCCTTTTCCATAGCTAATGGAGATTTATGCTTTGCTCCTAAAAAATCAATTACTTAATACCTAGCTCCTCCTGACAAAGGTCAACACTCAAGGCTCTACAGCCCAGTTCCTTCATTTTCCCCTATCTGTTTCAGAAGTACAAGGTCCATGGTGGTTTTCTGCTGCTCACCATAGAATACCTCCATCAACTCCATAGATTCAAACAGCTCTGCTCCTTCATCCACATCTCAAATCCAGGACAACTTCCTAAGACTAGGGATCTATAAATGTCAGATCCACTCATTTTTATCATAACTTGCCCCTTTGGATTTTTCAACCTACAATTTTTTTTTTTTTTTTTTTTTTTTTTTTTTTTTTTAGTTAAATGCCAGTAGTCCAGCTCAAAACCTAGACTGCCTTTATTTATGCTTGGGTCCAGTCTCACTAACAAAAAATGCTAGTGAGTTAAATAGGAAAAGAATTCCCACCTCACAGTCCAAACAACAACAAATCCCAAACAACAAAAGCAGCGTTCTTTTCATTGCTGTCTTTTCAATAGTCATGGCTTCTTTGCATCTTATTCCAAGTATGTGTTCCAACTGCTTTGGTCAGTTATGGAAGTGCTCCCCGCCAGTCAGGTGCAGTGGTGCACATCTGTAAGCTAGGGAAGCTTAAGCAAGAGGATCACAAGTTCAAAGCCAGCACTTAGGAAGGCTCTAAGCAACTTTAGTGAGACCCTGTCTCAAAATGAAACACAAAAAAGGGAGGGCTGGGGATATGTCTCAGTGATTAACCGATGGACTGTGTTAGTTTTGTTTAATTGTTTTTGCTTTTTTTGTTTTTCAGAAATGTCCTCTGTACTAACTTCATCTGAACTCATATTTCCCATTTATCCTAATTCTTCTATCAACTTTCTAGACTTATTTTTCTGTCCTTCTCTGGTGAGAAGGGAAATGTTTACAACATTTAATAAGCACTTGTGGAAACATCTCTGAGTTGTTTGTCCCACAGAAGGCAGGGCTGCACCTAGTTAATTCTTCTTTCAGTTAAACAATTTCTATAGTTAGGGTTAGGGTTAGGGTTAGGGCTCTTAACATTTCCAATACCAAATAAACAGTCCCCTTAACCCAAATCACAAAAAGGAAAACTTCTAAATTGGAACAATTCTGATGTATTTAATTCAATTTCTTACCATATTCATAACACGATTCTTAATCCTTTCTGTATTTTATAAAGGTGGGGTGGAGTGGTCTAGCAGTCCTCCTGATCTGTTTCTGTCAGGCAAATTGTACAGCTTAGTGAAAAGTGAGGATTTGAACATGGTAGGTTCAAAATCAGCACATAAGCCCCCCTTCAGGCCAAATTCATTAATTCTGTGATGAAACTATGTCCTGGGAGATCCTGAGGATGAAGGGAACCAATGTCTCTGATGTAATTCATGCATGTGGAACAGAGATGTGGCTCACCTCCCAACAGGATGAGAGAAGAGGAGAAGAGCTTCTAAAGCTCATGGAAGAACTGCATGAGAAAGCATGACAGTTCTTGGTTTCTAAGGCAAAAAGAAAAAAATCAACAACTTGAGCCTATAATTGCCTTAAGAAGTTTTTCAGTGAAATTTAAACAACAAACAAAAATAGCATAACAGATGCTTGCTACAGAGTTAGCTTTTGGTTAGGGTAACTAGGCCTCTAGTTCTCTCTAAAGAAGAGGTCCTAGGTCTCTCCAAAGTCTACTCAAAGGAGCTATGAAAATGACCCCATTTGTGACTCTTATGGTATTAATCTTCTGATGTTTCTAGTGAAAATAAGAACTTATACATCGTAGATCAGGCTTCTATGAAATTATATCACATGAAGTGTGTCTCTGTCAACTCAGGCTGCCACAATAGACTGAGTGGCTTAAACAACAGACATTTATTGTCTCACAGTTCTGGAAGAGTCCAAGTCCAAGATCAAAGTCAGTTTCCAGTGAGGGCTCTCATAGACAGCTGCCTTCTTCCTGTGTCCTCACATGGCAAGGAGAGAGCCAGTCCTCTGGTACCTCTTCTTATAATCCTATCATGACCACATCCAAACCTAATAATCTCGCAACGGCCCCATCTCCAAATACCATCACACTGGGGTTTATGGCTCCAATTTGTGAGTTGGGGGTAAGGACACACCTGAGTTCATAGCAGAGTGTAATTATTTGTAGTATTTTATAGTGTTGGCCTGTTTTGTCCTTTGGAAAACTTAGTGTGAATATAGTTGGGGAGTGGGGGGGGGCCTTGTTTCCTTAAAAAGAAATCAAATCACTAAGAAAGAATACCGCTCGCTATTTTACTTTTGATTCTATGGGAAGCTAAGATACAGCTTGCCTCATTTCAACTTACAGGAACTTTTTCCAGTTCACACTCAACAAAGAAGGATTTAACTTCTTTGTTGTACATGAAGCTAAAACAGTGTTAAGTGTACCAGCACATCTAGGTGGGTTAAGTTTTTTGGTATCAAACAACTTTAGGTTACTTCAAGTACTGAGGGGTTTTTTTGGAGGTGGGTTGTTTGTTTGCTTTTTGGTTTTTTTATGAGTTGCATATGGGATTAAGAGAACTTGGACTCTCTGCTATTTGGCCAGGCATTACAGGGCACAGACAAGCAGGAGAGCTGGTCTGCAGTTTCGGAACTGTAAGGAGACAATGCAACAGCAGAGACAACAGACCCCAGCTAGCCACACTTTCCTCAGCCCCCCGAGGACACTGCCCTCCACTGTCAGTGACTCAGTGTCTGTCTTCCTCTGCTTCTCCAGCTCATCTGTCTTCAACCACCACCTCACTCTGAGTATCTTTTCTCCACCCCATGGCTAACATAACTCCTGACTTCTGCCAGTTCGTGGTTTCTGCAAACTCTTGGTATCTGCATCCTGCCCTCCACATGGAGATCCAGGTAAGCTTTCATTACCAATCACCTACCTCTTTCTCTTTATCAATCACCAGTACAAACACTTGAGAAAACTCAACTGATTTAGCTACTAATCACAGACCATCTGATACACTGCTAGTTCAGTGGTTCTCAAACTTGAGGATGGAATCCGCTGGAAAGCTTATTAAAGGACAGATTTTGTATGCCACCTCCAGAGTTTCTGATTCAGTAGACTTCTAGAAAAGACCCAATAATTTGCATTTCTAACAAACTTCCAGGTGATACTGATGTTTCTGATTTTGAGACCACATTTCAAAAACCACGGCTATAGCCTGTAGGTGGATGGTCCTCGGTTAAATGTTCATAGCAATAGGTAGGGCATAAGTTATGTGGTTTAGAGGCACTTATGAATAAAGAACACAGTGCCATTTCCCTAAGGAAAGGTTCTGAACGTAAAGCTTTATCACAGCCTGTAGCGAGGCAAGCCACACTCCGACATTTTCCTGTTCTAACTTTTCCTAAGTGAAGCTCATCAAGCATTTGTTAAGTGCCTACTACTGAGTGCCTCCTCAGTACTTAGTGCCTTCTTAGTACATTGCTTCTTGCGGCAAAATGAAGATGCAAATAGAGATACAAAATCAGGCCATTTTAATTTGTAATGACAGAGGACTTTGCTAAATAATTTTAATAACTAATAAAAATGAATAGGAAGACACATCACCAAAAAAACTAGACATTCTTAACATCTGCGCTCAAATTATATTGTGGTAGAAACAGAAGTTTGAGAGGGGCATGGACAAGAAAAGCACATTTGAAAAACTAAGATGAAAAAAATGAGTTATGAACTATTCAGAATTTCTAACACTGATAAAACTGACGTCTATTAGGTTGAAAACACCTCAAAATCCAACTGCATACAAAGAAGGAAACACTCCTGAAAAGGAAGAGGTATTTGACCAGTCTGCTAGACGCAGGAAATAAGCTAAATATATGCTGGCGTTTGGGGAAACAGCAGGTATTGTCAGCCTCTAAAATGGGTGCACTGTTTTTCCCTTGAAAGTAGAATGGCAGAAAGTAGAAGACAACTTAAAGCCTGCTCCCTTTCCCAGGCAGGCATCCCAGGCTGCAGCGCCCGCCCTTCACTTCTCTGAATTTTGGCAGCACTTTTGCACCGTCTGAATTCACAGTGTATAGTGTTGTATTACATCGTCCTCTAGTGGTTACAAATTTTTCTTGTCTCCCTTCTCTTCAAGGCAGTGTTAACCTCAGTGCCTAATAAAAGTCTGTTAAATGACTAGATTTAATGACAGGTCCTATGTTCTCCTTGATGACTGAGACAGATATGACCTACCTCAGCCTCACTAGGAAAATGGGTGTTCAAGAGTCTTGGACTCAGGTAACTCATGCCATCATTGATCTTTCTTTAAAATAGATAATGCCAATCAGTTTGCCATTGCCTCTGCTATGGACTGAATGTTTGTGGCCCCACCCCCCTGAAATTCATGTTGAAACCTTAATCATAAATGTGATGGTATTTGAAGGTTGAACCTTTAAGAGTTGGTTAGGTTTAGGTGAGGTCATGATTGGGGAGCCTCCTTACTGGAATCAGTGGTCTTCTAGCATTCCCTCTGTGCCATGTGAGGACACAGCAAGACAGCCACCTGCAAGCCAGGAAATGAGCCCTCATCAGTACCCCACCATGCCAGCACCCTCATCATTTATTTCTCCAAAATGATAAGAAATAAATGTGTATTATTTAAGCGCCCTCTCTATGGTATAATGTTATAGCATCCTGAGCTTAGACAACCTCTTCTTGTACAGTTTCAAGGAAATCCAGTGTAAATTTTGGGCATGCCAGGGAGCACAAAAACTTCAAAAATATTAACTATAGGTTTCCTATTGATATGATCTAAGGTAGTCAGTGAATACATTTGAAACTGGTCTCTATTCCAGAATATTGTGACTGCAAAGAATTTCAGAGTGAGCTTTTGCACCTCAGTCATGTCTGAATTGTGAACACCTCACTTCCTGAATAGAGAAACCATGTAAACTTATGACTGGTTCATCCTTTTGTCTCAGCATGGTATATGGTATTTGCGGAGGTTCGTTGCTTTTCTTTTAATTTTGTCCTTTTGCTTCTACTGTGCACAAGGCACACTGAAATCAGTTTAGGGACATGGGAAATACAAATGGAACTCACCCTTCCCCTCAACGTGCTTACAGTATAGGGAGAAACCAGAGTACATACAGATTCTATATCACAGTGTTTTAAAGTTCCCCAAGAAAGGGATAGAGGAAGAGTTTTAGGACTTCAAAGAAGAAGTCACCTCTCAAATAATTCTTTTTGGATGTATGACATCTGTCTTTCATTCCTGAATGAAAACCACTCAACTGCAAACCAACCACAGGAAATCAACAATGACTGACAGCTGATATCATTAATCTATATTGAAACTGACTAAGGACAAAGGACATCACTCCAACTCTTCAGATGACAAAAATTTTACCAAATTTTAACATAGAAAAAAATCACTCATTATTTACTGGCTTTAAGATACCTTATCAAGTACTAATGAAAAAAATAGCAAAGATATTGACCATGACCTAAATAAATGTATCATATAGTGGGAGAAAGTTGCTTAGAATTAACAACAGTCAAGTAATGTATCAGAACCAAGATCTTATGAATGACTTTCCAGCTTAAACTCAGCTATTTTTCTATTTTTTTAATTTCAAGATATTCATTAGCCTTATTTTCCAATTCTAGAATTAGGCAACACAAAATAAAAATAGTTTGTGGAATAAAAAATATTCCACAAAAATAGAAATACTGTTCCCTCAGGAATTTTTTAAGTTTTATAATATAAGTTGTGCCATATCTAGGTGTTAGGATTGGAGTTGAGGGTAAAAATAAGTTTTATCATTTTGCTAGAAGAAACTAATTTCAAAATATTTGTTGACAAAGGAATGGTATACGTAAAATATGAAGGACTACAACTCAGTAATAAAAGACAAACCACCTACTCAAAAGTTGAGTGGTTTTCCAGAAAAAACTCGGCCTCATTCTATAAGGACCAGCCTCAATATGTTGTGAGACACAAGTAAGAGGGGCAGACAGCTTCAGAATTGCACCAAGCGTGATCTATTGGGGTACTTACTGACATAAGGGTGGTCCTGGGCAGTGGCAAGACCAGTTAAGGCCCCACAATTAGGGTCAGAAAGAGGGGCTGTGGGTTAGGACAAAAGTGACTTTATTCTGGCTAGAATGTATTTAGTTTCTCATAAGCTAGTAACAAAGAGGCAGACATATTCCTAGAGCTGGGATCTAGTTGTAAATCTCCACATACCACTCTAACGGTTTTGCCCATTTATAGTTTGCTGGGAAACTAACCAGGAAAACCTGACTGGGATAACTCTGGGGTAATCATGGCTGTTATGACTCAAGATGGCTGCAGTCATGTCAAGCTGAATCTATACAGGTGGAATGCTCAGACACTTTTCAAAAGATGACATAGAAATGGTCAATAAGCACATAAAAAAGTGCTCAATTTTTTATTAGTCATCAGGAAATGTAAATTAAATGAAATACCACTAAGTATGCACCTGTCAGAATGACTCTCAATTAAAAAGATTGATAGTACCAAATGTGCACAGATATGAAACAACTCTCATACACTGTTGATAGATTATAAAATGATACAACTATTTTGAGAAAAGACCTGGCATATTCTTATAAAGCTAAAAGTACTTGCAGTGGTCATTGCCTGTGGTCTGGCAATTCCACTCCTTGATATTTACCAGAGAAAAAAGAAAGCCCTAGTCTACACAAAGACGTGTAGCAGCTTTTTTTTATTATACCCCAGAATGGAAACAACCCAAATACCTATGAATAAGAGAAAGAATAAATGATGCAATATCCATACAGTGAACAAAAGTAACAAAATATACAGTAACAAAAAATAATAAGCTATTGATAATATAGCAACACTGAGAAATCTCAAAAATATTTTGTTGAGTGCAAGAAGGCTTACTCAAAAGAGAACATGTTAGTCTCCATTTATATGAAGTTCTAGAACAGGCAAATCAACTCTATGGTGGAATAAAAGTAAAAATAGCTGTTTCCTCTGTTGGTGGATGCCTTCATACATTGATATGTCATAATCAGTGAAATAAAATTAATAGGAGGGGCTTTAGGGAGGAGACAGTTCAGGTGGCAGAATCTTCGTAAGAGAAGAATGGGGTTAGTGCCCTTATAAAAGAGACACCAGAGACATGCCTAGTGCCTTCCACCCTGTGGGGACACAGCAAGAATATGCCATCTATGAACCAGGAAGCATTCTGTACCAGATACTAAATCTGCTAGCACTTTGATCTTGGATTTCCCAGTCTCCAGAACTGTGAGATACAAATTTTTTTTTGTTCATAAGTTACATAGTCTATGGTGTTTTGTTACAGCAGCCTAACCAGACTAGGACAGTGGGGTTAAAGATTGACTGAGAAGGAACATGAGGAAATTCGTAGGGTGATGACAATGATCCATACTGTGATGAGGGTTTAGATTCAAAAAATACTGTATTTCTCAAAACTTGACAAATGATGACTTAAGATTTGTGCAGTTCATCATATATAAAATTTATATCAAAGATATGGGGGTATAACTCTTGCCTAATATGCTCAAAGACCTGGTTTTGATCCTCAATAATACAAAAGATAAATAATTTTATGTCAAAAAAATATAAACAAATATTGAATTTAGTTAACAATACACCTACTGAAGTATATAGGGAGAAAATATTGATGCCTACAATTGACTTTTAAATGCATCCAAAAACATGATGGAGTAATAAATAGGTAGAGAAACAGACATGTGATAAGACAAGCATAATATGTTGCTAATAATAGAATCTGGATCACTGGCATGTGGGCATTTATTCAAAATTCTTTCAACTGAATGACGTTTGGAAATTTTTGTAATACAAATGTTAGAAAAAATACACAATCAATAAACTTAGAAAGTAAGTTTAATGGCATAAACACTGAAATAAGTGTATCTTGGAAATATTTTTAAAATGTGATTGTAGTCAGGATTGGTACCTGCCATGACCCTCTCAACTCTCTTAGCCTTCAGGGAAGAAAAATGAACAAACAGGAGAGATGAGGGATGAAGAAAAGATAGACACACATAGAAAAAGGTGAGGCTAGGTGGGCAGCTGAACTCTGATGGAGTTTGACTGACCCAGAGCTACCCCTGCACTTTTACTGTATAAGTTTCATCATCCAAAAGGTTATTTGTTAGCAAAGCAGGCAATCTGAAGACTGGTGAGTCATTAGGGTCATCTTGTTTTGCTTAGAATTCTCTATCCCTGGGAGTTGGTGCCTGAACTCAAGGTCCCAACTGATAATTGCTGTGTGCCTTTGCAAGTAGCCTCCCCAGGCAGGCATCACCATAGCAACTGGACCATTTGACCTGCACTTCTGCACAGGCAGTTCCCAGTGCAAATGCAGCCACAAGGCTGTTAGAAAGACCATGATTCAAATCACCACTCTCCACAGGTACCACCATATTCCACTTTTCAAAAATCTTTTTTGTGGTGGAGGGGTGCACTGGGGATTGAGCCCGGGGCACTCTACCACTGAGTCCTTTTTATTTTTTATTTTGAGGCCTAAGTTGGCCTTCAGATCCTCCTGCCTCAGCCTCCTGATTCGCTGGATTACAGGTGTGTGCCACCACAGCTGGCTAAAAAATATGTCTGTATTTCACAGTGTTCCATGTTTCTTCATTGTCACATTTATCCCTTAAAGTACACCAGTATCATGATTTCAAAAATCATTAACTGTTCCCTTATAACTAACTGCTCATTATAGAACGGACAGAAGAAGAAGCCCCACAATGCAGGCCAAACATTTGAGGTTCCAATCTCATCTGGCTAAGCAGATTCTGTCTCACCTTCCCTCAGTCTTCTCCAACTTTAACTGAGGCACTAAGATGAAAAGAACTCCACCATTCTGCCAGTTCTGCATTTGATGCTTTTATAGGGTAGTGTCTAGTTTTTCCTGTGTAGTGCATAAAGCCACTATGAATACAATTTTAGAATATTATTTTCAAATTATAAAAGTCATAATATTGGGGCTGGAGTGTATCTCAGTGGTAGAGCACTGACCTAGCATATGTGCGGCCCTGGGTTCTATCCCAGTACCACCACAGGGAGATAAAAACAGCAATAATATTGAGTGAATGCAAAAAGTATTCAGAAAAACTTTTTAAATGTTTAAAAACTAGGGCAAAATAAAATTAAACTATCTATAACCCCTCTACCCAAAGAATATCATTTTCCACATTCCATTGTCTCCTAGTTCAAATTTGTCAAATTTTTAGTGTGCCAATTTAAAATATTTTAAAAAGAGAAAAGATGAAACTAAGGTTGTGTTGCCCAGGGGTATGCGTC
Source organism: Sciurus vulgaris (assembly GCF_902686455.1). NCBI lineage: Eukaryota > Metazoa > Chordata > Mammalia > Rodentia > Sciuridae > Sciurus > Sciurus vulgaris. The sequence goes on along the minus strand of NC_136466.1, from coordinate 114,726,614 downwards.
TCAGTTTCCATATTAGAAAATAGGGGATAATAATAGCACTGTCTCATAGAGCTGTGAGGAATGAATCATTATAAAGTTATTAATAGAATGAGTTAGACCTCATAGAGGCTAAATAAATGATTATTATTAGCACTTACCTAGTAGTCTTGCTAACAATTATTGCAGCAATTAATATCCTTGTATCTATGTGTTTTCACATTTGTGTAACATATCTGTGAATTCCTAGATCATGTGCACTTTAAAATTATATAGATATTATCAAATTGCCCTTGAAATAAAACTACACGAACTAACAATTCCGACAATTCGAGTCCCTATTTTCTGATCCCCTTGACAACAGTGTCAAAATTTTTTTGATTAAATGGTAAATGATATTATCTCTGTGGTAAGGCACATAGAGAACTGTGAAGGGATAAGATTCCACCCTGCTTGCAAGCTCATAATCAGCCTGCCACAGTTTCATGGCTGCTGGCAGAAGGCCCTAGACTCTTGTGTCAGAGACTGTTAGTCAGCTTTCCATTACTGTAACAAATACCTGAGGCAGATCAACGTTAAAAAGGAAAGTTTATTTTGGCTCACAGTTGTGAAGTTTTCAGTCCACAAACAGTTGGCCCCATTGCTTTGGGCCTGTGACAGCACAGTACCTCAAAGTGACAGTGCATGATGGAGCAAGCCCATTCACCTCATGACTAGGATAAAAAGGAAAGAAAGGACCCCCAAGCTGGGGACCAAGCCTTTATCACCTGGACCTTTGGGGGACATTCCAGATTCAGTGTTCTTCATTGCAAATCATTGACACAACTCTAATTCCTGCAAAAAAGGAATTTTTTTTTAAGTAGGAGAGAATGGGTAATGGGTAATCCACAGAATATTTTGGAGGATCAGAGAGCCAGAATCTAAAGCTAGGCATCCAGAAATAAGATCCAAACAAACCATAGAGACCACTCTGAAAAAAAAAAAAAAAAAAAAAAACCCTGCCACAGACTCTAGGAACCAATGGCTCTCAGCTCAGGAACCAAATGACTCTCAGGCTCAGGACTGGTCATCAGAGTCTCTGCCACTGCTACTTTCAAAGAAAAGTCCAAATGCCTCCTCAGGGCAGAAAGTCCACACCCCCACTTGTTATCTCCCAACTGAACTCAAGTCATATCTGGGTATGTGTGATCAGGGAAACCCAAATTGCATTCCAGAAGTATGGAAATGTGAATTTTCTAGTTCAACCTCAGGAAGGTGGAAAATACAATGTGAAAGATGACCAAAACACAAGTAGCCCTATAACAGAGGTTATCAGTAAGCCTTTGTCCGCAGGGATCATTTTCCTATTTTCACACATACCAGTAGCCAATACCTTTATCTCTGTTGGAGAACTACTACTGAATGTGATTCCCAGCGTGCGACCTTCATAATATCCAACCCCCATGGAGGAACTTTGCCTGATTTTACGCCCTTGCTTTTTCTTTCCTCTCTTGTCCCGCTTTCCTAGATTTCCTGGGATATTTACCTTGAATCACTTTAATTTAATCCTCATCTCAGAGTCACCTCTGGGAAACCTAACCAGGACCTACATTTGGACCTAGTATGTGGTAAGCACTCAGCAAGTATTCCTTGGAAGGAAAAAAGGTGATGCTAAGTTGCTGGTCAGGACAATATCCACCATATTATCTGATCCAGATTCCTGGAGGTAACCTATGAAACAGGCCCTCCCCATCTGGCTCTCTCACATCACTGGAATCAGTTGTCATTCATGTGGGAAGAACATAGCAAAATAGCTGAAACTGAAGTGCATCAATATAACAAAAGCAATCACTTATACCTCATTAAATGAAATAGGAAGGCATGAAATACTGCTATCAATTAGTAGATAAATAAAAGGACAGGAAAGTTTTACCTTACATTCAAAGGTCAATAATAATGATTATCATTTGGTTACATTTAAAGTAATAATTGTTTTGGTCAAGGAGTAAAAATTAATAATAATATAAATGGGTGAAAGCGTAAAAAGGAACGGGATCTTTACACAGTCTCAAGATGTCTCCAGACAAAATACTTCTTAACTAACTCTAAGAAGTATTTTTAAGAATTAACTTCTTATCTTTTCTCTTGCTTTTTCTCTCCTACTCACTTGCTTTCTTTCTCCTCCTTGCTTTCCACTCTCTCTAGCGCACACCCTTTCTCTTTCCCTTTCTTTTCCTCTCATTTTCTCTCATACCCTGCAGGGAGACACTCTGTTTGCTTAACAAACTCCCTTATGTGAAAAAAAAAAAAAAAAGAATTAACTTCTTAGCAGCTCGGGGGGCTGAGCTAGGAGGATGGTGAATTCAAAGCAAGCCTCAGCAAAAGCAAGGTGCTAAGCACCTCAGTGAGAGCCTGTCTCTAAATAAAATACAAAATAGGACTGGGGATGTGGCTCAGTGGTCAAGTGCCCCTAAGTTCAATGCCTGATACCAAAAAAAAAAAAAATTTTGTCTGATGTGGAAATGACATAGTTGGTGTGTCCAGTTGGGTTTCAGGTCCTTGTTATCCAAAAAAAGATCTGAGCAAAACATACACAAGTAACAGGCATAGTACAGATATATTGAAGGTGAAGGTGAGAGTAGCACTCCATAAGGTAGAGCAGAGTGGGCTAAGCAAGAAAGAGAGGCTCAAGGCCCCAGTGTCTGGAAATCAGTGTCTTATACATCAAGCCATGAAGCATTCTCTTTTCTATACGAACTGGATTGAAGACCTTACCCGACTTGTTCCCGTTGGTTACCCTATGATACCTGATTAGAATGTGTCCAATTTTCTCCCAGTAGTTACTTTAGAAAACCTAATTAGACTACTGCCAACTTTACCCCCATTGATCATTTTAAAATAATATATCTGTGGCGGGAGTTGTCATGGTGATAAGCCCTCAGTGGCAGGAGTTGTCATGATAATGGAACTTATAACAAGCAGGGACATGATTTGTCTCCCTATCTTGTCCTCCAGCGGTATCTTCCTCATACCCTGTCTCCACCATCTTGTATCTTGCTACCTAACAGAAATATCAGACGAATACAAACTGACTGATGGATAGTCTGCAAAGTCATTGGATAGTCCTCTTTAAAAATCCAAGGTCATGCAAGAATGGCAAGACTAGGAATTGTTCCAGAGAGAAGAAAATGAATGAGACATGACAATTAAATGCAACACATGATCCTGGAATGGATTCCCATAAAGGATTTTATAGGGGAAAAAATCAGAAAAATCTGAACGAGGTTTGTGGGTTAGAAGATGCTATGGTATCAATGTTCATTTCTTGATTTCGATAGACATGATTTTTTGAAGACTGTCCTTATTTTTAGGAAACAGACACTGCCAAGAATTTAAGAGTAATGTGGCATCATGTCTGTAAATTACTCTCAAATGATTCCACAACACAAAACAACAACAAAAAAATGTTCTCTATATATAGAGAAAGAGTGATAAGACAGAGGTGGTAAATTGCTAACAATCGAGGAATCAGGCTGAGGGAATACAGGTGTTCTTTGAATTCTTGAAACTATTTCAAAGTTTTAAATCATTTCCACTTTAATAGTTGTAAACTATTTCTAATAACTATTTTAATTCCATGCAGCAATCTAATTCAAAATCAGTATGAAATAAAAGCATAAAGCTAATGAGAAATAAGTCACTTATGAACAAAGTAAAATAATTTTAATATAAATAAGAATTACTCACTAAATATTCTAAAACCTATGAGTCTTGAATTCTATGCTTCATTTATGCACTAAATTTTACTATTAAGGAGCCATGGGTGAGGGGTTGGAGAAGTCTAGCTCCACAAAGGTCTTCTCTTCGTTTATTAGGATAAAAAATAAGGAACAGTGGCACAAGCCTGTGATACCGGTGACTTGAGAGGATAAGGCAGAAGGATCCGAGTTTGAGGCCAGCTTTAGCAACTTAGCAAGACCCCGTCTCAAAACGAAAATAATAGTAATTTAAAAAGCAAGGGAGTGTAGCTCAGTAGTAGAATGTTTCTTAGTTCAATTCCAGTACTATAAATAAATAAATAAATAAGGTACAATGATTCCCAAGAGGATTTCATATCAGTTTTTCTTAATATGCAAAAGCTTTAATTTATTTCATTTCATTATAAAACAAGTCAAACAAAAGTCTCCAAATTATATAATATAATGAACACCTCATCGAACCTAAAATACATTTGTTTTTTCTATCTGAAAACATTTATTAGTTCTCTTTCCCCTTCTATCTTCCACACACACGCACACACAAAAGAAGTAACTTCTATTCACATAACTAAGGTCACATATAGCTATTGGTTTGACCGTTTTACAACAAACTATTTCTGAGAGTTATACTTTCTTTAAATAATCTCCCTCACTAAAAATAATATTTTGAAAAATTTTAAAACTACCTAAAAATGATTTAGATATTTTTGTTTTCTTGTTTTGTTTGCTTTGTATAAATCACGACTATAAGGGTTTGAGGGTTGCCTTCCTCTGTGTTCTTCACATAGAATGTGTCCTCTGCCAATGTTTTTCATGTGCAAAATCTTAAGAAAATGTCAGGTACAATTGTCTACCCATGAATCTTTTCTTGTTACTATACCTTATTTGGGAAAGCTTAGTATTTGTGCCTTTAATGCATTATATTACCAAGTGGGCCTAACTCAAATTACTAAATATTTTCCACAATAGATTATAATGTCCCAGCCAGCAGACTGTTTCTTACTAAGGCTCTTTGTGTGTACTCAAATTAAGTAGAGTATTATGAACTAATTATAGGGCTGGGGTTGTGGCTCAGTGGGACGGCCCTTGCCTGGCATATGTGATGCACTGGGTTCAATTCTCAGCACCACATATAAATGAATGAATAAAATAATGATTTATCAACATCTAAAAATATATACAAAAAATTAACTAATTATAATCTATACTGTTCAAAATCCTATTTTCATTTCCACTCCATATCCCCAAATTTCCCTATGAGCAATAATAGTTAATGTTTATTGAGTAAAACTATATATCATTCACTTTTCCAGATACTTTGATACCAGGGCCTTGTGCTTTTGAGGTAAGCACTGAGCTATATACCCAGTCCTTCCTAGATACTTTTTAACATTAACACATATAATCCTCCCAAGTACCCTATGATATAATTATTATTATTCCTATTTTCCAGTTGAGGGAAAGAAAAGTCAAGTGATTGACAGTAAGTGGCAGAGTTAGCAATCAAATCAGGAGAGACATAGGAGCCCATGTTCCCAACTTCCTAGCAAGAGAAAAATAGCCCTTTTAAAGGCCTATGTTTACAGATGTGTCTGGATTAAGCAGCAGTTTCATAGCCAGAATTTAAGGAAATTCTATTCTTTTTAAAAACAGGATAAAACAGTTCACAGCAACACTTTACCAAATCCTGGCCTTCTTATGCTCTGTGCGCACTTCAGAAATTACACAACCTCTACCTAGCCCTCACGACCGGTATTCCAAGTCCCAAGCAAATAAACACCAAAAAAAGCAGTCACTTCTCTCCATTCTTTCATTAGACAGATCTTTCCTGCCTCCCACTATTTGTTACAGAAACAAAAACCTCAAGAATAGTTATATCTTTAAGGGGACTTGTTCTTTTAAAGTTTTTGAGCCTTCTCATCAGAAAAATGTTGATCCATTTATCACACAAAGTTCGAGGCAGCTACCGTGTTACAGACCCTAGATTAAGAGTCCCTATCTCAAAGATTAAGACTTGCGAAGTTTAATCACATGTGCATTTTCTGTGACCCGCGCCCCGCTGCACTACAGGAACCCGCTGTACCCCAAACAGCCAATAGATGGCGCTGCAAGAACACGTAAGTGCATCATCCGCGTCAATGGGAAAGACTGATAGGGGGCGGGGATTCGAGCCGTCACCCCATGGTGGGAGGAGCCTACAGAAGGACGCGGGAAGGCAAGTGTTCTCCTGTGCGCAGGCGCAGGGTTGGGCACTCCCCCGGGAGTGAGGGCTGCTGGGCCCGATGACGTGGCCTGGCAACGTCCCTGCCGGTGCGGCCTCCGGAGAACCGGCGTCGCTGAAACTGCCCGCGGCCTAGTCCCTGCGCTCGTGTGCTTGTGAACCGGAGCTGGGGACAGCAGTGGCGGTCCGGCCTACTAGGACCAGACAGGGCTGCTGCCATGGGGGAGTGACGCGCCTGCGCCCGCTGTTCCGCGGCAGCGGCAAGACATGAGGAGACCCCGCGGCAGGGGCAGCGGCGGCGGCTCCTGAGCCCGGGGATGGAGGAGAAATACAGCGGGGACGCGCTGACCGGCCCCGGCGGCGGCGGCGGCGGCCTCGGGCGGGTGGACGTGCCCAGCGCTCGGTAAGGGATCGATCCCGACTTGCCGCTTGCGCACTGCAGCCCCGGACGGCAGCTGCCAGCCCGGCGGTTCGGACACACCTTCTCCGGCCTCCCTCGGGCCCCGCACGCGCTACCGAGCCCTGGGTCCTCTTCCGCTGCCTCCCAGCCCGCTGCCTGCCTCTGGGCTCCTTGGCCCCTGTGGCGCCCACTGCAGAACGGACGCTCTGAGATCCAGGAAGCTTCTGCTGGAGTCCTTGGGTTTCGGGGCAGACCGTCAGTCTTAGAACCGCCAGCCAGTTTCTAATCTCAGAAACATTTCTCTTGGCTGTTTCTCCTTCGCGTAGTAGTTTGGTGACAACCTTAACGACGTTTCCCTGTGTAAATTGGGGGAAGGTGTCACTATCATCTCTGAAGAAATCAAAGTACAAGCAGATGAACTTGGGTGTGCAGGTTAACCCAGCACATCAAGAATCCAGCCCCGTCGTTGAGTTTTCTTTTCCTTTTTTGGTTTCTTTTGTTATTTAAATAAGAAGTGTGTGCTCCTTGTCAAAAAAAAAAAAAAAAAAAAATCATAGAGTTTCGCCACCACCCAAAGGCCAGGGACCAAGTAGCACAGTGACACTGTCCAGTGTGTCTTTCCTGACCTGTCCTAAATTCTGAGGTAGTGTTACAGGATGCATAAAATATGGCCCAGCAGTTTGATTAGAACTGGTATTTATTGCCTTCATTTCAAATGAGCTTAAGTTTTTATGGTTCTTTAAAACTTTGAGGTTTAAAAATTATTTTGATAAATTCCTGAGAACTGTAGTAACAGCTTTACTGACAACTTTTTTGTGAAAAATCAAAACACCACGTATCTTGGAGCAGAACTTCAACCACCTGCATTTTTGTAGCATAAATTTTCTAATCTATTTTGAGCAGTTCATTTTGTAAATATCAGCATATATCAGATGTTAATTTTTGACCCACGACAACTAAATGCAATGAGATAGTGGTCTAGATTTGGTAGTAGTGAAAGGAAAATGCTATAAAATGACATGACCATGTCAGTTGACAAAATTGGACTATGGACTACAGATGAAAGTTTCATATCATTAAGTTTCCTGTTGCTAACCCTACTGGTTTTATAGAAGAATGCCCACATTCTTATTTAGGAGTAAAGAAACACTGATGTATTTTACTTACTCTCAAATAATGGGAGGGGGGAGCTGTTTGAGAGAATAATAAAGCAAATGAGACAATATGTTTACAATTAAGGTGTCTAGATACAGGGCATGCTATTTTTATAGATTCTGTGTTAACTTGGAATTATTTCTAAACGAAATAGTTTCAATGCTTTTTTTACTCAAGAGCTTATTGTCTTAGGTAGGTAAATGTGATAAACAATCCTTTGCCATCTTGTTTGCTCAGCAGAGTTGTCCTATGTTGGTTCATTGCAGAACCAAAGTCAGTTCAGGACTGGCTGAATTTTGATGGATTCCAGGTTACAAAAGTTTTCTTTATATAGGCTGAAAAACAAATACTGGTGTAATCTCCAACAGAAACTGACTGTGGTGGCACATGCCTGTAGTAATCCCAGCTATTCAGGAGGCTGAGGCAGGAGGATCAAAAGTTTGAGACCAGCCTAGCAATTTAGCAAGACCCTGTCTCAAAATAATACATTAAAGGCCGGGATATAGTTCACTGGCAGGGAACTTGTTTAGCATGGGTTTGATCCCCAGTATCTCAAAAAAGCAACAACTAATTGATAAAAAAAAAAAAAAAAAAAAAAAAATTCTTTAATTGAAGATATTTTTATGCCTGAATTCACAAATATGTACTGTTTTAAATGTATTTATTTTTATGTGGTGCTAAGAATCGAACCCAGTGCCTCACATATGCCAGCCCCTTGGACTGTTTTAAATAGGGTTGTCTGTCTGTTTTTTGTTTCTTTTGTTTGTTTTCCCTTACATAACTAGGGATTGAACCCAGGAGCACTTAACCACTGAGTCACATCCCCAGCCTATTTTATTTTTTATTTTGATAGGGTCTCACAAAGTTACTGAGACTGACTTCAGACTTACAGTCCCTCCTACCTCAGCCTCCCAAGTCACTGGAACTACAGATATGCACCCCATGCCAAGCTCTGTGTGTGCGTGTGTGTGTGTGTGTGTGTGTGTGTGTTGATTTAAAAAAGGAATAAAGAAAATTGGTGTGTCAGAAAGATCATAAGAGTAATAACATCAATATGTATTTTACATATATAAATGCTCCGTATGACTAAATCTTGGCATTCAAGTGCCTTATTTTTCAAGTTTTATTAATAATTTAGTCAGAAGTTATTTAGAAATCTATATATTACTCACCTTCTTAAAACAAGTGCATTATAAATATAGCTTAGTAGTAGACCACTTGCCTGGCTGAGGCCCTGGGTTTGATCCCCAACACTACAAAAAGAAATTACATATGTAAGAATATATAGACAGAGATACAAAATTTACCTTTTCCTTAATGATTTGTAGTCATGATGAGCAGCATCCCATGAACTGAGTAAATACAATACTGTCTTCAAGGGCTGCTTCCCAGTGTTCGTGTTTTACTTTGCTGCTGCCTGTATTTTGAAATATTCTTCCTTTTCCATGCTTTTATTTCCAACACAGTCTTCAATACAGACTATATCTCAAACTCTGTGGAGATATCCTTCCCTTCCCTAGTCACTTCTACTACATGTGTTCTTTTCAAACTCTGTTCAGTGGATCACATAGATTTGTCTACTTGCCAGTCTCCGTAGACCTCAAGCTTCTTGAATGCAGGTCTCTGCTATGCATTTAGTGTCTCAGCTATTACCTAGAAATGTGTTTAATTGTAAGAAACAAAAATAACAGAGGCTTAAACAAATAAAGCTTCTTTCTCACAACAAAGAAACCAGGGGTTCCTGGTGTTTGTTCAGAGTCCTCAGTGTTACCATCTGGGAGGCAAGTTCTTTTTGTCTTTCCTCTCTGCCATTAATTCTTAGTGTATTGGCTTTCATATTCAGGCTTGTTATAATCCCAAATAGCCATTTGGGATTAAAATTGTGCAGATAAATTTTAAATAAAATCCTCCCACTAAGGCAGGAATGAGGTTGAGGAAATAATTCCAATTACATCTTGCCCTTTTATGTGGAAGAGGGAAGGCTGTACCTGAAACCACTTTGTCAGTAAGTGAACAAGGACTATTTGAAGAATAAATAGCCCTATGGAGGATGTATGTATAACTGGGAATAGATGAGAACCCTCAAAAGCCTTTTGAATGAACTTTGGTCTTCTGAGTAATATTAAAAAGAACAAGCTAAGGAGACATGGTATTGACCCTGTCTAGCTCTCTGTGCTTCATCTTCCCAATCTGCAACTTGAGAGGAACTGGACTAGAGAATTTCTGAAGGTGTTTTTTTAACCTCTTAAATGTTAATGTCCTAACATTTTTCCCCCAACATCTGCTTTTAGACCTACATAACTGCTAGAGATTTGGCAGGCTTTGTAGAAGGGTCCTGCTTGGAGGTTGTAGCCTGGCTTTTGGGATGTTAAAATTAAAGTAGAGAAGGAAAGCAGGGCTAAGAAGAGAAACTTCTTTTTAATCTCCACAGTTTTATCCAGTGCCTCATCCTTCCTGTCCTCTTTGCTTCATGTCCAGACCTAAGCAGAGGCTAAGCCTTATGACTCATGTGGTGGTTGAGAAAGGATGTTGCCTGGCTGTGTGGGACAAGAACCTGGGAATCCAGTTACTTAGAAGACTTTCCTCAAGGATCCTCCCTTTGCAGCTTCCCACATCCTTTCTCAAATGCTTGTGGTTCCTGGGCCTTTTCACCTCTCTAGTTCAGGGCATTTGAATTTTCAATATTCACTGTAATCACTTGGCAAGTTAGAGGAAGAGAAAACCTAAGGTGTTTACCATTTCTTTGCTTCTTCCTGAGTGACTGTTGTTGAGTTTCATCACAGATAGAATATAGTTCCTATTTTTGTTTTCCTTATTTGTTTGGAGTAATTGATAAATTAAAAGACATATTACAGGGGCTGGAGTTGTGGCTCAGTGGAAGAGCACTTACTTGCCTGGCACGTGTGAGGCACTGGGTTTGATCCTTAGCACCACATAAAATACAAATACATACGTGTGTGTGTGTGTGTGTGTGTGAGAGAGAGAGAGAGAGAGATAAAGACGTTACAAGCTGGGCACAGTGGCACACACCTATAATTCCAGCTACCTGGGAGGCTGAGGCAGGATGATCGCAAGTTTGAAGCCAGCTTCAGCACTTTAAAAAGGCCCCCAGCAACTGAGCCAGAGTCTGTCTCAAAATAAAACAAAAAGGGCTGGGGATGTGGGGGTGTGGCTCATTGGTTAAGCACCCCTGGGTTCAATCCCCATTACCAAAAAAATAAAAAGCATATTATAGCCAGACATGGTAGCACTTGTAATCCCAGCAATGCAGGAAGCTAAAACAGGAGAATCACAAGTTTGAGGCCAGCCTTGGCAATTTAGTGAGACCCTGTCTCAAAATAAAAAGGACTGGACCAGGTATAGCCAAAGGAATGAGAAGTTATGCTCCATTTGTGTACAATGTGTCAAAATGCATTCTACTGTCATGTACAACCAATTAGAACAAATTTTTTAAAAAGGAGTAGAGTGTAGCTTAGTGACAGCTGGTTAACCAAGACCATCTTTATTTTTAGTTTGTTGCTTTTTTAAAAAAAGTAGACTGTATCTATATATATTATCATTCATATACGTTGAAAAGAAACCAGTAGTATAATATACACCAGAATGTTAACAATTGTTATCATGTGTATAATGAGTAGTTTGGGTTTGTTTGGCTTTTTTGTTTTATTTCATATTTATTTATGTGTATATCTTTGAATTCTGTAATGGTATCTCCTGTAAGAAGAAATAAGAAAGAGTTCCTTGTGATTTCAATGATACTGAAAGTTGTTTGTGCTTTTATTTTTCAGATTAACAAAATACATTGTGTTACTATGTTTCACTAAAGTTTTGAAAGCTGTGGGACTTTTTGAATCATATGATCTCCTAAAAGCTGTTCACATTGTTCAGTTCATTTTCATATTAAAACTTGGGTGAGTATGTTCCTTATTTTCTAAGTTAAACCATGCTAGAAGCTAGGCATGATGGCATATACCTATAGTCCCAGGACTTGGGAAGTTGAGGCAGGAAAATCACTTGAGCCCAGGAGTTCAAAGCCAACCTGGCAACTTGGCAAGACAAAAAAAAAAAAAAAATCTCAAACATGCTGAACTGCATTTCCTATATAATCCCTTCATTGTGTACTACATTCTCTTCTACATACAGTAATTCATTCTTCCTAAATTGAGATTTCTGGAGCTTGAAATTGATCGTGACCACCCTCTGCTACTTTATGTATTACTAAAAATCTATTAAACTCTTGGGAGTATAATTTTGGTGATCTAAGAAAGAGATTCTTGACTAAAGAAATTTAAGCACCAGTTGTGTGCAACTGGGGGAGACAGGGAATTGAACCCAGAGCTTTGCACATGCTAGATAAGTACTCTTCCACTGTGGTACATCCCCAGCCCCTTTTATGTTTTATTGTGAGATGGAGACTCATTAAATTATCCAGGTTGGTCTTGAACTTCCAATCTTCCTGCAACAGCCTCCCAAGTAGCCATGATTACAGGCATGTGCCACCTTGTGTGGCACATTTTTATATCACGTTTTGGCAAAAGTAGCAACATATAATTAGTACTTTATTTCTATCATATTGGTTCAAGATTTGTTATTATTGAACTCTAGAGAAAATAAGCATTATTTCTCTTTTGTATGTCAAGGTATTAAAAAATATTGAGACTCCACTTATGTGGTGTGAACTAGTTCCAAAGACAATTACAAAAGAATAATTCCCCAAAATGTTGCCATGGAAACCTTGTTAGAATAAGTATAGTTCTCCAGTGTAGTTCTTTAGAGGACAACATATCTTTCAAGTTCTGGTACATTTATTTAAAATAAGCGTACTTACTTAAAACCACATCTTGTATTTAATATTGATTAATATGTTACTGTTTTAATATTTACAGGACTGCATTTTTTATGGTTTTGTCTCAAAAACCATTTTCTTCTGGGAAAACTGTTACCAAACATCAGGTAAAGTTTTTGCAGAATCATTTATTCCTTGCCCATTTTTTAATCAGGGATACTTGGAAAAATAACTTAAATGTTCAACAGAAAATATGTACAACTACTCTGCTCTTGACTTATTTGACATATGTTTGGTTTATGTCACAAATTAGAAACCTAGGGCTGGGGATGTAGCTCAGTTGGTAGAGTGCTTGCCTCACAAGCACAAGGCCCTGGGTTCAATCCCTAGCACCACCACCAAAAAAAAAAAAAAAAAAAAAAAAAAAAAAAGGCCCTGTCTCAAAATAAAAAAAAAAATGAAAAAAACTGGGGTTCTAGCTCAGTGGTTAAAAAAAAAAAAAAGAAACCTATACCAGGATTTTTATTAGAATGACAAATTTAAGTATTTGTGTTTTAGAGACAGAACATTTTTTAAAATAGGATTAATATTTTAAACCCTATTTTACATTTCTTTCTGTTTTCAAATAATTGGAGCACTAAAAATTCCTGGTAGAAAAGAATTTGAAGACTAAATCATTCCACATTCCTAGGAAACTGGTTTGAAACTGAGAAAACAGAAAATTGTAAAAAAAGTATTTCAAGAGCTAACAACAGACAAGAACACAGATAATGGAAACTACTGTCTTGCAAATCTAGAATTAATCAAGGGATCTTAGCAATTCTAATTTTAATTTTAAAATATGTAGTTTTTTAGCTTTTAAAATGTTTGTTACTTTTTTTTTTTTAATTTTTTTAGTTGTAGATGAACACAACCCCTTTATTTTATTTATTTATTTTTATGTGGTGCTGAGGATTAAATCAGTGCTTCACATATGCTAGGCAAATGCTCTACCACTGAACTACAACCCTAGCCCCCTATTTTTCTCCTTATGTGTTACCATTTTTATCATTTTATCTTTTCATGTTTATTTAAAATTGAGATATTTAGTAAAACGTGACTGAAATTTTTCATTTTTTTGTTTCTATTTATAGTGGATCAAAATATTTAAACATGCAGTTGCTGGGTGTATAATTTCACTCTTGTGGTTTTTTGGCCTTACTCTCTGTGGACCACTAAGGTAAATAAAAGTGTATATTTAGAATGTTTGTTCATATTTCCTCATTTTGAATGTTAATTTTGTTCTACTTTATTTTCTGTCAAGTATTTATTTGTACAAACGCTTTTATCACTTCTATAGCTTTGGATAGAATTCAACAGAGAGAAAGAATAACTGGCTTGTGGATTAGTTCTTTGGTGAATTCCATAATGTATTTACTCATGATCTGTCGTAGATACTTTACTAGTTAGCATCCAAGGAGTTTCAGAAAATGTTTATCATAAGTGGCTTTTTTTAAAAATCACTTATTAGTGATCATTTTACTTGCTGATTTAGAAGCTAAAAGGTCTGAAATGGTAAATAAAATCAACCAATAAGGAGAGACACAAGTATTTAAAAGTGTGTGTGTGTGTGTGTGTGTGTGTGTGTGTGTGTGTGTGTGTGTATTGGGAATTTAATCCAGGGGTGCTTTACCTCTAAGCTACATTCCTAGCCCAGCCCCTTTCCACCCCCACCCCCAGCCCCTTTTTGTATTTTATAGGGACAGGGTCTTGCTGAGTTGCTTAGCCTAAGTTGCTGAGGCTGGCTTTGAAACTAGCAGTCCTCCTACCTCAGCCTCCCAAGCCACTGGGATTATAGGCATGCACCACCACACCCAGTGTATTTTGACATATTATTCATGTACAACTTCCTGTTCTTCTGGTTGTACATGATGTGGAATTATATTGGTCATGTATTTATATATGAACATAGGAAAGTAACGTCCAATTCATTCTACTGTTTTTCCTATTCCCATTCCCCCTTTATTCCCCTTTGTCTAACTTTTTGGCCCAATTCTATAAGTGACTTGTAAACAAATGTTTTGAAATAGATTATTAGTCATCAGATTAAAGGTGGCAAGTTAAGTAGACTCCCATTTCTTGTTCCCCTAGACCTATACAGAGTAATCTTTAGTTGTGCTGATGGGCCTGTTTAGAGAAGAAATGCTTAAGGACACTTAATAGAATTAGAACATGAAATTGTACATAAGCCTCCTTTTAATATTTTTTCTATTTCTAATTGGTTTTATTTACTTAGTAAGTATAAGAAAAAGTACCTTGCCAATCATGAGGGGGAGTGTGAGGATAAGAGGTGAAGAGTAAAATGAAGAATCTCACTCAAAATAGTGGGTGAACAGTAGGGAGAATGATGAATGAGAAATACTTTGTGTAACATTCTTTTCCCTCTCTCAGACATTAGAATAGCTTCTGGGATGGGGTCCCTTTGGGTGGTTTGCCCTGTGCTTTGTCAGCTGCAGAGTATGTATAAATCCAAATGTCATATCCCTGTCCATAATAGCAACAGCATCCAAAAGGGTGGGAAAGCTGGCAAAATTTCTCAGCTTGGGTACAACTTTTTCAATTTGTTCTTGACTATAAGTGAATAGTACTGCTGCTTACATCTGTTAAGATCTTAAATTTCTTACAAAGTTATGTTTTAGTTCATATGCTATTAAATCACTGTCTCTATGTAGTAAGATAGGGAAGGAAGGGGGAAATAACTTAAACTCTTACTTGGCTCCTTCTTTAGTCATCTACCTCCTACTTTTGCAACTCCTGACCACCACCAACACTGCTGCTCTTATTCTTTGACTAAAACCATCATGCAGTTACTCAATTAGAAAGACTCTTTCAAGTTGAATGTGGTGGCACATGCCTATAATTCCAGTCACTGGGGATGCTGAAGCAGGAGGATCCCAAGTTCAAGGCCAGACTCAATAATTTGCCAAGACCCTGTCTTAAAATAAAAAGGGCTGGTGACATAGTTCAGTGATGGAGCCAATCACCAGTACCTCCCAAAAAAAGAAAGATTCCTTCCATATTTCATAGTCTGTCTAATTTTAGGTTAGTATTGCTATGTTGATATATTTTCTTAAATTTCCAAATTTTAACAGAACCAAAGTTATCATCAATGTGCTCTCATTACAGATTTTTAGGTAAAGAGAAAAAGTGAAAACTTATTTAATAAGCAGCTGAAATCACTGCTGTTTAGACCTCATAAACCTCCTTATGACTGGATATAATGTTTCTTATATAATGTTTCAAAGAAGTATTTCAACCTAAGAAAGAATAAATATAGACAAAAATATGTTTGAAGAATAATAAAATGACATACATGTATCTTAACACTAAGCCCCCAGAATAAAACCTTATCAATACCTTTGAAGCCCTATGTCTCTCCTGATTATATCTCTTCCTTTCCCTTTGAATATAACCAACATCTTAAGTTTTGTTTTTCATTCTGTCCATTTTTTTGTAGTTTATTTTTTCCCCTCTCTTTCTCTTTTCTTCCTACTTTCTTTTAGTGTTTAACTTTGCAAGTTTTTTACTTTCTATAAATGGAATTACACTGCATTTATTTTTCTGCAACATGCTTCTTCCATTCAGTGTTATGCTATATATATAGTATGTGTGTGTGTGTGGTGTGGTGTGGTGTGTGGTGTGTGTGTGTGTGTGTGTATATACTTTTTTTTTTTTTTGATACGGGAGATTGAACCCATAGGTGTTCAACCACTGAGTCACAGCCACAGCCCTTTTTGTATTTATTTTGAGACAGAATCTCAGTTGCTTAGGGCCTTGCTAAGTTGCTGAGGCTGGCTCTGAACTTGCACTCCTCCTGCCTCAGCCTCCTAAGCATCTGGGATTATAGGCATGCACCACCATGCCCAACTCAGTACATAATTTTTATAGCAGTTTCTTTTTTTTTTTTTTTAATAATTCATGTCTTAAAATTCACCTTTCTTAAAGGTGAATTTTTAAGTTTTTTTTAGCTGTTGATGGACACAATACCTTTTATTTTATTTTATTTTATTTTTACATGGTGCTGAGGATCAAACCCAGTGCCTCACATGTACTAGGCAAGTGCTCCATCACTGAGCTACAACCCCAGCCCAAAATTCACCTTTTTAAAATGTTCACCAGAATTGGTTATAGCATGCACCTATAGTCCCACCTACTTGGGAAGTTGAGGCAGAACAATCACTTGAGTCCAGGAGTTCAATGCCAACCTGAGTAACATAGTAAGATCTTGTCTCCAAAAAAATAAAGTGTCCACTTCAACCAGGCTGCCACATACCTGTAATTCTACAGACTCCGGAGGCTCAGGCAGGAGGATTGCAAGTTGGAGGCCAACTTCAGCATTTTAGCAAGGCCCTAAGCAGCGTAATGAGACCTTGTCTCAAAATAAAATATCAAAAGGGCTGGGGATATGGCTCAGTAGTTAAGCATCCCCAGGTTCAATCTCCAGTACCTACCCCCCCCCCCAAAAAAGTATATACTTCAGTATTTCACATATCAATAAGAGTTCATTCGTTCTTACTCTGTATAATAAATAGTTCACTGAGTGGTAATACTCTAGTTTATATTATTTATGCTTTTATTAGTGGATAAGTAAGTTGTTTACCCTTTGGGCTTACTGCCAGCAGTGCTGATGTGAGCAATCTCATAAGTATTTCCTGATACACACATACAAGAAATCCATATGATTACCATTAGTAGTGGTCTTATTGGATATTTGTAGGGTCAACCTTTCTAAGGTACTTAATACCAAAATGTTTTCCATAGCAATTGTACCTACTTACTTGTCTCATAATGTATGATATTTTGTTAATTCAAGGGAAATATTTATTTTCTTTTCTTGTACTTTAGATCATGCTTCCTGATAAAGGTCATAAATGATATTTTTTTTCCATAGGACTTTGCTGCTATTTGAACACAGTGATATTGTTGTTATCTCACTACTCAGTGTATTGTTCACTAGTTCTGGAGGAGGACCAGCAAAGGTAGATTTTCCATTATCAATTACTCGGAAATTGAAAGTATAGTTGCAAAATATTATCCAAAGCAAAAAAAAAAAAAAAAAAAAAAAAAAAAAAAATTTACCATTTATAAGAATGCAGGGTGGGGAAAGAATGCAGGGGGTTTTATGTTGGCTTTGTTGGTTTTATATTTTTCTTACAAAAATATTTTTCTTGTGTTTTTTAATTTTGAAATGATTAGATTCCTAGAAAGTTTAAAAAAAAAAAAAAAGAGAGAGAGAGATAGAGATCTACCTTTCAGTTTCCCCCAAAGATTAACTTCTTACCCAACAAAAGTACACTATCAAAGCCACCAAACTGATGTTGGTACAACCCATAGATCTTATCCAGATTTTACTAGTTTTACATATACCTATGTGTATATATATAGATCTGTGTAGATACTACCACAACCAAGATACAGAGCTGACATAAAACCACAAAGATCTCCTTCCCACACCTGTTCTTAACCCCCATAATTATTTTTGGAAAATACTTATAAACTTGTTATATTTAAAGTCTGATGAACATTCATCCAGCAATTTGCCAATTTGGAATCCCTGTTAAGTAATTCAAGTATTATCCTTTTTGGTGAAGTGATTTACCAATCTATAATTTCAAACTGTTAAAGCTATAATGTTTCTGTTTTACCAAATTAAAAATTTCCTGTGCATGGTACATTATCCTAGACACAGAGGAAAGAAAAAATGAAGACAAGATAAGATAATCTGTGTTCTGTAAAGGACTTTACAGTTAAGTTTATGTTCTCATTTATCAAGTGTAGTGGTAATCACATGTGAATGGCGTAGAGGAAGATAAATAATAAAGTGAACAAAATAACATGCCAAGTAGAGCAGAGTAAAAGAGTGCCCAGACTGCAGATTTCAAATTAGGTCAAATTAGTGTGAGAGCATAGGCCACTCTTTACTCCTTCCCCCTCGGTAAGAGAGTACTCCGAGATAAAATACAAGTGAACTGAAGAATATTGTGTGCTTTTAAAAAAAAGATGTTTGTGAAAACACTAATCTCTAGGTAGAAGAACTCTTCAAGCATAAAAGCAATGGGGGAAAATTTAACAATAAAAAATACTATACTTTCAGGGATCATTTCTCAATAAAATAGAGAAAGGGAATCAGGCAGGGAAGGAGGGGAGGGTAAAGGGGGGTTCTTGGGAACAAAATTTATCAAATTATATTGTGTACATGTACAAATATGTAAGAACAAATTCCACTATTATGCATAATTGCAATGCACCAATAAAATGTAAAAAGAAAAATTGCCACAAATAGAAGTTTTTTGTTTATTTTAAAATGTAAATCACTCCTATCAGTTAAGGAAAATGCTTAAATTCCTCAACAGAAATGAGCAAAAAGCAAAGAAATACAAATGACTTTAAAACACTAAAAAAAAAAAAAGTTTGGCAGCACTAACAGAAATGAAATGAAAATATAAATCTTGCATATCTTCTCATTAATATTAGTAGTGAAATCAGAGCATCTGTCTAGAATGCATTGATTTTTTTAAAAAAATTCATTTTATTTATGTGTGTGTGTATATATGAATATATATGTGTGTATATATATATATATAAATTAAGGTTCTGAAGCACTACAAAATTCTCAGTTGCCCTCTTTGTTAACAGAAGATTAAATTATATTCTCTATTTGAGTGTTGTTGATGTCACCATATCCTAACTCAGTGAAATGTTAAGAACTTTGAAATGATACGTTTTTTATGTAATTAACTTTTGTCATAGTGCCTACCACACTGAAAATTTATCAAGCACAGTGGTAATCATATCAATAGACTAGTATTCCAACTTTTGAACTTTATTAAACTAGAAGTATTGTCTACTAGAAGTATTTTCTCAAGTATTTATACTCACATATAAATATATGAAATATTACACAGATGTATACATATCATGCAGAAAGTACCTATAAATATGGAATATATAGTAATAATACTTTAGGTCATTTTTATATATACCTGACATTCTGAAATGTTTACATCAACTAAGCCAGTGTATCCTTCCTATAATTCCCTTTCATTAAAATCTTTTCCCTGAAATGAGAACATAAACTTAAAAAGTTTTCAGGAGCTGAAAATGTAGCTCTGTGGTCCAGCACTTACCTAGCATGCATGAGGCCCTGGGTTCCAGCCCCAGCACCATATAAAAAAGAAAGTTCATCCGTTTTTTTAATGTGCTTTATTTACATCCTTACTAGACATCACAAATGACTTTGCTAATTTTCTTAACATAGCCTCATGATTCTTCTTCCTTAGAGGAATAAGTAATAACTATAATATTCTCTATTCCTTCCATGTTATGCAGGACAGTAACTCCCTGTTAATCATTCCATAGCTAGTTGGGGCTTTTCAACCAGAAGTAAAGTAACATCTAGGAAGTTTGATTACATAAACATTAATAGTGTGTTCATATTAACATGCCTAGCCACATTAGCAAGGAGATAATCAAAGTTGTCCATATTATGTGTATTAAATCACCTTAAAATATTCTGCAGGAACCAGGCATGATGGCACATCCCTGTAGTCCTAGCAATTCAAGAGGCCAAGGCAGGAGGATCATGAATTCAGAGCCAGCTTCAGCAACTTCTGAAGGCCCTAAGCAACTTAGCAACACCCTGTCTCAATATTAAAAGGGTTAGGGATGTGGCTCATTGGTTAAGTACCCTGGGTTCAGTCCCTGGTGCCAAAAAACATATTCTGCAGATTTGTTGAATCATTTTACATTTATATCTTACTATTAATACTGTAAACTTATGTAAGGGCTTTAATATCAGATGTTATTATTTCTTTAAGTGTTGATTTTTTTTTAATGTTTTGCTTTAGTATTTAATATAATTGTTTTAAGAATCAACTCTTTAAAAAAGATATCCTTTGTATTTTTTTTATTCATTTTCAGACAAGGGGAGCTGCTTTTTTCATAATTGCTGTGATCTGTTTATTGCTTTTCGACAATGATGATCTCATGGCTAAAATGGCTGAACACCGTATCCTTTAAAATGCAGTAGATTGGAGTTAAAGTCTTATAGAAAATAGAAGACTGGCAGAATGAAAAAGAGATGAATGAATTAAACTGATCAATCATGAATGACACAGATTAATGCAGACATCCTAAATCAATATTTAAATTTATTAAATCAATAGTGAATAAATTCATTCTAAATATCTTTTAGATCTCAATATTTTCTAAATAGCCAAAGTTTTCCAAAATGTAAAGACATTGAAAGAATATATTAGAATGTTCTTGTGCTTAAAAAAAAAAAAAAAAAATCATGGGCTGGGGAGATAGCTCAGTTGGTAGAGTGTTCACCTTGTAAGCATGAGGCCCTGGGTTCAATCCCCAGCACCACAAAAAAAAAAAAAAAAAAGAAAAAAGAAAAGAAAAGAAAATCATTTAAATTCCCTTACCTGGTGTTTACTTGCTTGCTCTAAGTTATTATTGCTAGCTCAGCCCCCACTCTTCTCTTGTATAAACTCACCTTTCCAGTCAAATATGTCTACTCATTTTATTCTACAGGCAAGTCCTGTTCCTTCCTATCCACATACTATTGCCCACTCTATTCAGAACTCATAGCAGCCATTATGGTTCTTCTGGTTACTCATACTCACTACCCTAAATCTTATTAGTAAACTAATAATAATTTACTTTGTGACAGTGAGAAAGTATAGCACTTTGAAAAAGCTTAAGCACTGTTACAGTTGTTTTGGAAACAACAAATGAAACATTCCGTTATTTAGTTTGTTTTGTTTTGTTTTTAAGAGAAACATGTTATTGAGGGTAGACAGGTTTGTGACAACCAGACTAGTCTGTATTCAAAACAATAATGTAGCTAAAATTTGAAAAAAGGACTTCAGGTTTTGAAGAGTTAATATTTGGAATTTTTTTCTTTACTCCAACTCCCTTAGCTGAAGGACATCATGACAGTGCTCTAACTCACATGCTGTACACAGCCATTGCCTTCTTAGGTGTGGCAGATCATAAGGTACGTTCTTTCCTTTGTTGTTAATGTGATCAAAAGATTTTGAAAAGTCATAGCAACTATAACTTTAAAAGTACATTTAGGGCTGGGTTTGTGGCTCAGTGGTGGAGCACTTGCCTAGCATGTGTGAGGCCCTGGGTTCGATTCTCAATACTGCATATAAATAAGTAAAATAAAGGTCCATTGACAACTAAAAAAACATTTAAAAAAGCGGGGGGTGGGGGGGAGCCTGGAGTTATGACTCAGTGGTAGAGCGCTCATTTATCATGTGTGAGGCACTGGGTTAGATTCTCAGCACCACATATAAATAAATGAGTAAAAAATAAAGGCCTATCAACATCTAAAAAGTATTTTTTTTAAAAAAAGTATATTTAAGGGGCTGGGGATGTAGCTCAGTGGTAGAGTGCTGGCCTAGCCCTTGTGAAGTATTGGGTTCGTACCCAATACCGCCCCCCCCCAAAAAAATGCATTTAAAATAAGGTGTGATGGCTAATGATTATTATCCTGGCAATTCTGGAGACTGAAGCAGGAGGATCACAAGTTACATACCAGCCTCTGCAATTTAGTGAGAGCCTGTCTCAAAAGAAAATATTAAAAGGACTGGGGATGTGACTCAGTTATAGAGTGCCCCTGGGTTTAGTCCCCAATATCCCCCCCAAATAAAAAAACAAGATACAATAAGTAATCAGGGTGTAGAACTCAGTAGTAGAATGCTTGCCTAGCATGTGCATGGCCCTGGGTTAGAATCCCTAGCACCACAAAAATAATTTTTTTTAATTATTGGTAAATTACAATATTGCCTCCCACTTAAGTAGTTAGGTAATTGGGAATACAAGAAAACCATACTGGTCCCATTTCTTCATATATGTATTTAGGATTGAATATTGGACTGTGTGTTTCCAATGACACTTACCTAATTTTATTCATAGGGTGGAGTACTATTGCTAGTACTGGCTTTGTGTTGCAAAGTTGGTTTTCATACAGCTTCCAGAAAGCTCTCTATAGATGTTGGTGGTGCCAAACGTCTTCAGGCTTTATCCCAGCTTGTTTCTGTGCTTCTTTTGTGCCCATGGGTCATTGTTCTTTCTGTGACAACTGAGGTAAGAACAAGAATTTATTAGTAATTAAAATAAATTGCTATAACTTATAAATTTTAGTCCAGTATATTTAGTCTAAATATGAAGTTGAAAGTGGCTTAAATTATCCTCTTTTTTTTTGTAATTTTTTTAAATGTGGAATTAATGTTATTGCTTATAAAAATACAAGTGAGGGGTTGGGGAGATAGATCAGCTGGTAGAGTGCTTGCCTCACAAGCACAAGGCCCTGAGTTCGATCCCCAGTACTGCGCAAAAAAAAAAAAAAACAAAAAAATACAAGTGAAACATTATTACATTTACATATCCCTCATATTCCTATGGCCCAAACAAATCATTTGAAGAAATAACAGTTTGACTTAGGCTCAAGGATTGTGGGTCAACTAGTAGTTATAAAATTATTATTAAATAATATACTTTTATTTTTAGGAAAGAGGATTGCAAGTTTAAAGCCTCAGCAACTTAGCAAGACCCTGTCTCAAAATAAAAATTGAAAAGGCCTGGAGATATGGCTCAGTAGTTAAAAGCCCCTAGGTTCAGTCCCTGGTACCCAAAAATATATATACATATGTACTTTTTTTTTAATACTTTGGAGAATAGTGGGAAAATGTACCAATTGTTTATAACTCATATATATTAAGTTGGCATTTTATGAATCATAACAAGGATTAACAAAAATATAACATCTTGTAAAATGTGATCTTGATGTACATATAGTATTGACTCTTTTCTTTTTTTCCCCAGAGTAAAGTTGAGTCTTGGTTTTCTCTCATTATGCCTTTCACAACGGTTATCTTTTTCGTGATGATCCTGGACTTCTATGTGGATTCCATTTGTTCAGTCAAAGTGGAAGTTTCCAAATGTGCCCGTTATGGGTCCTTTCCCATTTTTATTAGTGCTCTTCTTTTTGGAAATTTTTGGACACATCCAATAACAGACCAGCTTCGGGCCATGAACAAAGCAGCACACCAGGAGAGCACTGAACACGTCCTGTCTGGAGGAGTGGTAGTGAGCGCTATATTCTTCATTTTGTGTAAGCATTTTTCCTTTTGTTTTATTTTAACATTATTTTCATGGACTTGGTGTTCAAATTATTTATTTGATTTGGAAATTTGTTCACTGCTTGCATTTCAGTACTTTTTGACAGTTGCTATATTGTTTTTGGTAACTTGAACTTTGAAAGCTTTGTAATATACTTTTCTTTCTCTTTGCAGCTGCCAACATCTTATCATCTCCCTCTAAAAGAGGACAAAAAGGTACCCTTATTGGATATTCTCCTGAAGGAACACCTCTTTATAACTTCATGGGTGATGCTTTTCAGCATAGCTCTCAGTCGATCCCTAGGTTTATTAAGGAATCACTAAAACAAATACTTGAGGAGAGTGACTCTAGGCAGATCTTTTACTTCTTGTGCTTGAATCTGGTAAGATTTTTAAATATTGGTGTCATATCTTAAAAGCTCAATATTTTAATTTTGGCAGAGTGCTATAATTCTAGTACTTCCCAAATTTCTATAATTAGAGATGGGCTAAAATTTATATTTTCTTTGAGTAGAAGCAAGATCAAGAATCATATTCAGATTACTTAAGCAAATAATTTTTGAGGAATTGTGTGGAAGCATTGATTTAGTATGCTATTTCAAATCAATAAATATAGTAGTTTTTAAGAAGTTTAGGGGCTTGGGTTGTGGCTAAGTGGTAGAGTGCTTACTTAGCACGTGTGAGGCACTGGGTTCGATTCTTAGCACTGCATATAAATAAATGAATAAAAATAAATGTCTATCAACACCTAAAAATTTTTTAAATATTTTTAAAGTTTAATCTCTTTATGAGTATATCCTAAACCATCAGTTGCTAACATTTTAGAACCTTATTAATTTTTTACAGACATATAAAATAAAACAATCTCCTTAAAAGTTTATAAGATGGATATATCTGATTTTACTTAGCTTCTTAGAATTTATTTGAAATGAGGTTTCTAGTATAAGTGGCAGTTAAATGACTAAAGATGCAGAGTTTAAGCAGATCTTCAAAGAAGATTTGGGTAATTAAAAGTCCTCATGAATAAATTGATAAATCTCTATTGAAATATATTTCCCAACATACTCTTTCCTTTTTTTTTTTTTAAACATCTTTTAGCTTTTTACCTTTGTGGAATTATTCTATGGTGTGTTGACCAATAGTCTGGGTCTGATCTCAGATGGATTTCACATGCTGTTTGACTGCTCTGCTTTGGTAATGGGACTTTTTGCTGCCCTAATGAGTCGATGGAAAGCAACGCGGATTTTCTCCTATGGGTAGGTACATGGTCAAGGTAATACAGGACAATGAAAAAAATCTTAAGTGCACATTCCACCTTAGGGAATAAAATTATATTACTTTTGATACAGATAATTTTCAGACATTGATTTTTCTTTTAGTTTGAAGTAGATAAAAAAGGATATGAACTAAGCATTTGATAAGTACAAATGGCAGTGAACTCAAGATCATCCTCCTTGATAAATCCTTTTTCATAGGCAGTGAGAAAGACAGTTAAAATCTTTAGATGTTTGCCCAACATGTTTCTTTGAATCTATGAACTGTGCATGATCATTCACATTTTTTTTTTTTTTTTTTTTTTTTTTGCGGTGCTGTGGATTGAACCCAGGCCTTTTGCTTACAAGGCAAGCACTCTACTGACTGAGCTATCTCCCCAGCCCCCATTCACATCTTTGTTGTTAAAAAGCGTATTCAAAATTTGAAGTGATCACATATGAAAAATCCTTTCATTAGTCAATTCACATATCAGAATCCCTTTTGTACAAAGTATTTTGATAAGACCTACTCTAAATTAATAAATTTAGTTTTTAACTTTATATTTTGAAAGGTGGATGAAGCAGAGCTACAAATAATTTTGGTACAAAGCAGAATCTCTGTGCCATAACAGATAGAGAGAGTACATCAAGGATTTATAGGAGAGAAAATAACTTCTTGCTAAGAAATTAGGAAAGGCAGCCAAGTACAGTGGTACATACCTGTAATCCCAGCTACTTGGGAGGCTAAGGCAGGAGGATCCTAAGTTTAAGACCAGCATGGGCAAAACAGCAAGAGCCTGCATCAAAGTAAAATAAAAGGACTTGCTTAGCTGTTGAGTGCTTGCCTAGCATACATGAGTCTCTGGGTTCAATCCCCAGCACTGGAAATAATAATAATAATAACAACAACAACAAAGACTTTTATATCCAGGATACTTTTGACTATATAAAATTTCAACAGATATATGTATAAAAGGACTTTTATATGATATTTTAAATCATGATAATTTTCTATTGTTCATTAAGTAGTTTGAAAATCTGGATTTGTTTCCTAACTTATAAACTAATATTATCTGTACTTTAAAAATACTTGTCATTTTCCTTGTCTAAACAAATATTCTATGTTTTTAGGTATGGCCGAATAGAAATTCTCTCTGGATTTATTAATGGACTTTTTCTGATAGTAATAGCTTTTTTTGTGTTTATGGAGTCAGTAGCTAGATTGATTGATCCTCCAGAATTAGACACAAACATGTTAACAGTAAGTCTTTTTCTTTTCCTATTTGAATTTCTACTTGTACTTAAAGTTTTTCTGTATATGGAGTTTAACTATTTGTTGTTTTAACCTAAGAAAAATTTTATTTTTATTTAACTTACTTTCTTGCTATATAGTCCTCCATTGCCTGAGGTTTCACTTTTTGTAGTTTTCATGGTCTAAAAATATTAAATTCCATAAAAATATTAAATATTCCACAAATTAATTCCAAAGTTTTAAACAACTTTTATTACATTTTTATAATTATTCTATTTTATTATTCTTGTTGTTGTTAAGCTCTTACTGTGCCCAATTTATAAACTAAATTTTATAATTTTATAAACTAAATTTTATATATTTTTATACAAATGTACAGGAAAAGCAAAGTATATATAGAATTCATTACTATCTGTGGCTTCAGGCATCCACTGGAGGCCTTGAAACATCTCCCAAGAATAAGGAAAAACTACTGTGTTTACATTTACACCAATGACTCTTAGAAATGATTTTTTTCTCTTAATATTTTAGTAGTCAGAATGTTAGATTATATTGTAAAACACAGGTTTCTTTCTGACGTATTAAATGTTTTTCCTTAAAGTTGGTTTTTCTTTTTTTATTATGTTTTGTTTTGCTTTGTTTTGGTACTGGGGATTGAACCCAGGGGTACCTTAACACTCAGTTATATCCCCAGCACTTTTTAATTCTGAGACAGTGTCTCACTGAGTTGCTTAAGGCCTCATCAAGTTGCTGAGGCTGGCCTGGAACTTGTGATCTTCCTGCCTCAGCCTCCTGAGTTGCTGAAATTATACATGTGCACCACCACACTCAGCTAAAGATTTATTTTTAAATACCTGAGGAAATTTGTACAATGTTAGAAATGAAATCAGAAAAACATTAAAATTTTAAAGGTTTTACTCTACAGGTTATGTCACTACCATAGAAACATTTAATGTTCTCTCTGTACCTCCAAACATTTACATGTACTATTTCTTGTAATTGACACACTCTACCCTCACTTCTGCCTGCAACCTTCCTCAAAATTTTGCTAATATGACTCCTCTGGTAGTGTATTTTCCTTTAATCCCTCTCTTCTCTTCCATCCTCCAAGAAGAAGATATATATTGGCATGAAAAACATTTCAAGATGTACTAAATAAAAAACATAGCAACCAGGTGCAGTGACACATGCCTGTAATCTCAGCAACTTGGGAGGCTAAAGCAGGAGGATTGCAACTTTGAGTCCAGCTTCAGCAACTTAAGGAGGACTTTTTTCAAAATAAAAAGAAATGGGGATATAGCTCAAGAGTAAAACACCCCCGGGCTCAAGCTCCTATACTGGAAAAAAAATAATACACAATTCTTTTTTAATATATAATTCTATATTTTTAATGTGTGAATTTATGTTATCTTTTACATAAAAAGTGCTATTTTCTTAGAAGAGACTGTAATTCTCTTTTTTTTAAATATATTTTTTATGACTTATTTATTTATTTATTTTTATGTGGTGCTAAGGATCAAACCCAGCACCTCACACATGCTAGGCAAGTACTGTTCCACTGAGTTACAACCTCAGCCCCTGTAATTCAGAGGAGTAGAATTATAGGGAACTATCACTTTCTAGTACATTTTTTTCCTGATGAAATATACAAAAATGAGATGTTTTTCAGTAGAGGAAAAGGAGTATTTATGAGATAATGGGGTTTTTGTAAGCAATATTTGGTTTCATTCAAACTCATTACCTACAAGCTTATAAAGCTAACATTTTAAAATCTGGCAGACAGCTGAGCACAGTGGTATACACCTATATCCCCAGCTACTTGGGGGGCTGAAGTAGGAGAAATGCAAGTTTGAAGCCAGCCTCAACAACTTAGCAAGACACTGTCTGAAAACAAAAAGGACTGGGGATGTAGCTCAGTGGTAAATCACCCTTGGGTTCAATCCCCATTACCAAAATATAAAAAATAAAATCTGGCAGAAAAATGATCTGAGTCACAGGAAGGATCAGATAAGCTCTGTACATGTTCACTAAAGTAAATATGTTTTCTTACTGCCTTGAAATATAGTTTAAATTATTTGCCCCCCACAATTTTATATTTTCCTTTCATAAAGTAAATGACTTTCTCTAAAGGAAAACATGTAAATAAAATAACACCCTAAGCTACTGTTCAAAATCATTTTATAAGAGAGGATATTCAAGGGTAAGTAGCTTTGTTTATACTTTGGAGTATTACTGTGGCACCACTGGATCAAGATAATTTCATACAATTTGTTAAAATAATTAAGAGATTACCATGTATGTTTGCTTTTTCATTGTATCTTTTATACTTCAGAAAGTTTTACTATAAAGATGATATTTGTTTGGAATCTACCAGTTAATAAATTATAATCATTCTCATACAAATTGTTGAAATTTACATAGTAATATAAACAAGATTTCAAATTCAATGTGTACCTCTCATAGTGAACAATACTTTCCAACTCTTTATTTAATTAAACAAAACTTTGCATCATTTATTTATATATGCATAAGCCATGAACAAAATACATATCATTCTTTAATGACTTGTTTAAAGTAAATCCAATTCCTCTACTTGTCAGTTTTGTTTGGTGTTTGAAAGAATGATCCTTCCAAAATATTTCAGAATTCACATTTTTAACATTTTGGACCTAAATTTTACTTAAGTTAAACTTAAGTTTTACTGTAAATATTTTCACAACTGTAAACAGAAAACTATATGTAGCCATATAATAATTTAAATAACAAGTTTCTTTTGATTTTGCAAATTTAAAGGATTTCTTTCCTCCCTTTTGCTAGCCAGTCTCAGTTGGAGGGCTGATAGTAAACCTTATTGGTATCTGTGCCTTTAGCCATGCCCATAACCACAGCCATGGAGCTTCTCAAGGAAGCTGTCACTCATCTGATCACAGCCATTCACATCATATGCACGGACACAGTGACCATGGGCATGGTCACAGCCATGGATCTGCAGGTGGAGGCATGAATGCTAACATGAGAGGTGAGTCCTTATGCAATATTCTGTTACCTTTCAACTGTGTTCTGAATTAATATTTTGTGCTTGTTTTTATTCAGTATTCACTCTATAGTACACTGTTATTTTTAGAAAGTAATCTGGCTTTAAAAAAAAAAAAAAGGTTTGAGCAGGACACATTGGTGCTCCCCTGTGGTATCTACTCAAGAGACTGAGAGACTGAGGCAAGTAAGATTACAAGTTTGAGGGCAGCCTCAGCCATTTATTAAGACCCTGTCTCAAAAATAAATAAATAAATAAAAATAAAGGGCTGGGAATATAGAGCTAGGGATATAAATCAGTGGTACAGTACCCCTGGGTTCAACCATAGTGCTAAAAAATAAATTAATTAATTAATAATAATAATAATAAATTAACTTAAAAATTAAAATTAAAAAATCTGAAGTTGCCTTCGGTAGAAAACACTGGTATTTGGCCAGGTATGGTGGCGCACACCTTTAATCTCAGCTACTCAGGAGACTGAGGCAGTAAAATTGCAAGTTCAAGTCCAGGCTGGACAATTGAGATCCCATCTCAAAATAAATAATAAAGGGTTGGATTGTAGCTCTGTGATAGAGCATTAGCCTAGTATATCAAGGCTCTGGTTTCAATCCCTGGTACTACCCACCCATAAAAGAAAGAAAACAGGCATGTTTATTTAAGTAAAATGGAATATTATTCATCTTTTTAAAACTAAGAAAGTTCTGTAACACGCAACAACATGGCTTGAAGATATTATGCTAAGTGAAATAAGCCAATCACAAACAGTTCCTGCATGATTCCACTTCTGTGTGATGAAATTCATAGATTCAACAGTGGTGACTGGGAAGAGAGGACAATAAAGGTTGCTGGTCAACAGGCAGAAAGTTTCAATTAAGCAAGATGAATAAGTTCACAAGCTCTTTTCTATAACATCATACTACTAGGCAACAGTAATGTATTTTGCCATTAAAATTTGGTTAAGAGGGTAGTTATTATGTTAAACGTTCTTACCATAATAAAGTGAATTTTTTAGAAAGTGAAAATCAAGGGTCTGGGGGATAGCTCAGTGGTAGAGCATTTTGTCTAGGCCCTGGGTTTGATCCCTAGCGCCACCAAATATATATATATATGTTCATAATGTCTACTTTTAAATTATTGAGGTCTTTTTCATAGTGACTGTTCAATAACTATTGGTTGCAAGGGAAACACTAAATGTACTATATGAACTTTGACTACAAAAAAATAGGAAATGTTTATTGTACTATAAAGTATGGGGAATGTCTTAATCTCACTGTGTTGAATTCTTTAGACTAACTGCTTAATATTAAAAACTTTGGTGATGTCAAAACCTGGCTCAGGCCATAATTTTTTTTTTTTTTTTTTTTTTTTTTTGCGGTGCTGGGGATTGAACTCAGGGCCTTGTGCTTGCAAGGCGAGCACTCTACCAACTGAGCTATCTCCCCAGCCCACTCAAGCCATAATTTTTTAGGAAGCCTTCCCAGAAAAAGTACACCTCTTAAAACTTTACCACACTTGTGTCCTAGTTGCCCATTTCTTTACTTTTTACTGTACACTAAATGCCTTAAAGACAGTGACCAAAAATGCCAAACATTTGCTACTGTTGGTGGTTTTTTTCCCCCCTGGCCTGGTTGCTTTGGTAACAGAGAAAGATGCCAGCAGTTTAACCAGTGATCTGAGAGAAAGTGTGTGTGTTGGGGATGAAGAGGTTGGAATTATATTCTGGGTTTATGAAAGAATTTTTTCTTTATGGATTCAGTAGAGTATAAATAAAAGATGCTATGGATGTCTGGAAAAAATAAAAAATAAAAAGACAGTGACCATGTCCATCTGAAGTATCAGCCACTAGCAAAGTGACGATGCCTAGTAGGTGCCCAGCAATATTGGTAGCAAGGATAAAAGAGCTAAATTAGATATTTTAATGTGTAATGTTTTTATATATTTTCTTTGTAGGTGTATTTCTACATGTTTTAGCAGACACACTTGGCAGTATTGGTGTGATTGTATCCACAATTCTTATAGAACAATTTGGATGGTTCATTGCCGATCCCCTTTGTTCTCTTTTTATTGCTGTATTAATATTTCTCAGTGTTGTCCCACTGATTAAAGATGCCTGTCAAGTTCTCCTTCTGAGACTACCACCAGAATGTGAAAAAGAATTACATATTGCTTTAGAAAAGGTACTGTATGTAATATCTTTACTATTGTTTTCCTTTTAAAATAGCATTTAAAAATGAATTAATTGACCTGGCAAGAAATGTGCAAGAAAAAAATTTTTTTTTTTTTTTTTTTACTTAACGGATATAAAACAGACTGAATAAAGGGAAAGAGAGATGTTCTTGGATGAGAATACTGTATTATAAAGATGTTGATTTTTGTTGTTTAGATCTGAATTCATTTGTCTCACATTGGAATTTTGTGTTGCTTTTTATTTGTAGGGCTAGACAATCTAGTATTATTTTGAACTTATTTGGAAGAGTTAGTGCTTGAGAATAAACACACTTTAAACAAATAAAGTTAGTCAAGTTTTCTCCCTGTCTCACAATTAGTGAATATTACAGTCTTCTTTTAAAAGTATTTTTTCAGCCGGGCATGTGACACATACCTGTAATTCCAGTGATGTGGGAGACTGAGTTAGGAGAAGCCCAAGTTTGAGGCCAGCCTCAGCAACTTAGTGAGGTTCTAAGCAACTTAGCAAGACCCTGTCTCAGAAGAAGAAATGAAGGGGCTGGGGCTGTAGCTCAGTGGTAGAGCACTTGCTTCACACGTGCTAGGCACTGGGTTTGATCCTCAGCACAACATAAAAATAAGTAAATAAAGATATTGCGTCCATCTACAACTAAAAAATATTTAGAAAAAAATAAAAAGTGCTGGGATGTAGCTCAGTGGTAAAGCACCCCTGGGTTTAATCCTTAGTAACAAAAATAAAATAAAATAATAATGAAAAGTGTTTTTTATTTCAAAGAAAATATATATGTCCAACACAGAAAATTTCAAAATACAAAAAAGAAAAAAGAAAACCACATGAATTTGACCACCTGGGAAGAAATACTTTTCCAAGTTGTTTTTCTGTATAAAAATATTTCAAAAATAAAAAAAAGCAAAAACTTTTTTGTACTATTTTATGTTTTTCCCCATTTATTTAAATGTTACATTGAAAAATATTCTAATAGATTTTTTATAACTTTATTTTTAATTTATTTTTTAAGGTGCTGAGGATCAAACCCAGTGCCTTACATGTGCTAGGCAAGTGCTATACCACTGAGTCACAATCCCAGCCCCTTTAATAAATTTTTAATGATGGTGTGCCATTACATAACCAATCTTCTGTTTTTGAACATTGAGGATAACTTTTGAATATCTTAGCTCTATATAACAATAATGTTTATGTATGTATCTGTAATTGAACCCATGTATTTCATTAAACATATCCAGATTATATTTAGAACAGGCAAAGTATATATCAGTGAAAGATACCTTTACTTCAAACTAGCTGTCTCTCTCCTGTACCTTACTACTTCTGGCCTATCCTCATTACCATTTTCTTTTTTCTAATCAGTATAATATTGATTTCTAAACCAAGGCATTTATATATTTGCTTTCTAGCAAAGAGCATCCCATTGCATTAAGTAAATTAGTCTGAGCTGGGTACAGTGGCACATGCCTGTAATCCCAGCCACTCAGGAGACTGAGGGAGAAGGATCATAAATTCAAATCCAGCCTCAGCAACTTGACGAGGCCCTTAGCAACTCAGTGAGACCCTGTCTTTAATAAAATATTTTAAAGTCTGGGGATGTGGCTCAGTGGCTAAGCATCCCTGGGTTCAATCCCTGGTACCAAAAAAATAAATAAAAATAAATAAATAACTTAGCCTTTAAGACCATTTATATCACCTCTTCTTTGATTCGACAGATACAGAAAATTGAAGGATTAATATCATACCGAGACCCTCATTTTTGGCGTCATTCTGCCAGCATTGTGGCAGGAACAATTCATATACAGGTGACATCTGATGTTCTGGAACAAAGAATAGTACAGCAGGTAATAACTTTTGTTTTAGTAATTTTGGTTGAGATGATTTATACTTAAAATTGCAAACATCATTATATGGCTCAATAGTCATTTACTCTACAGAAATATCAATCTTAGCCAGATGTAGGGGTGCATGCCTATATTCCCAGCTACTCAGGAGGCTGAGGCAGGAAGATTGCAAGTTGGAAGCCAGCCTGCACAACTTAGAAAGAACTTGTCTCAAAATAAAATAATGGAAAAAAAAAAAAAAAAGGACTGGGGCTATAGCTTAGTGGTAGAATGCCTGCCTACCATGTACAAAGCCCTGGATTCAATCCCTAGTACCACCAAAATAAACAAACAAATAAATAAAAATGTCAGTCTTTCAGCAGTTCAAGGGTACGATCACTTATTTTTTTATACCTAGATTTGTTTTCTGTCCAAAAAATGTTAAAAATCATTTTAATATCTAGAGGGCAGACTCAATGTAAAAAAATTTCATTTATGATCCATCTTGGTTCCCAGTTGATTATCAAGAAATAAATTATTGGAAATATACCCGAAATTAATAACTAAGTTGGCAGGATATATGCTATGTGTGGAGATAGGAATCAAAACAGTCCCTAGGGCTGGAGATGTGGTTCATGGTAGAGCACTGACCTGGGCATGTGTTAAGGCCCTAGATTCAATCCCAGTACCAAACACACAAAGAAAAATTCTTGTGGCCCTATGGTAGATACAACAGATGGAAACCATAGCTGTTTTCCTTTACTACTTTAAATGTCAGGTCAGTAATTTAATGACCTTCTTAACAGATGTATTCCAACATTTTGACTAGATAATAAACATTTCTCTGAGGGTTTATCTTAGACTATTAACTATAAAAAATATATTAATTATTTAAGATGTGTACTAAATGCTTTAAAATGTCTGGATTTTTGTAACAGGTTACAGGAATACTTAAAGATGCTGGCGTAAACAATTTAACAATTCAAGTGGAAAAAGAGGCATACTTTCAACATATGTCTGGCCTGAGTACAGGATTTCATGATGTTCTGGCTATGACAAAACAAATGGAGTCCTTGAAATATTGCAAAGATGGAACTTATATCATGTGAAATAACTCAGGAATTATCCCTGGGAAATGAACAATGGTTAAATGACTCTGTTTATAATATTGCCAGGACAAAAATTGCACATAATTGTACAATAACCTTTAAAGCTCCCTACTGTTGGATCAAGGAATCTTTCTTAAAGAAAATTTAAATACAGAATTAAGCATAATGGTATAAGAAAAATAATTAACCACATTTGAATTATGTGTATGAGAGCAATCTCAAGATTTGAGTGAACATGATGTACTGCATCGTCTTCAAAAATGGACACATAATGATGGATTCTGGTGAAGACCAAAATTACTTCTGTATGTTTACTTTCTATCAGAAAGCATCTCCATTGTAAATATGTATTTACATGTTTATTACAAAGACCCAAATGAAAAGTTTTTAGTCATTTTTTGCATAGCCTAAGGATGAAATAGGAATAAAAATTCTATATTTATGGATTTTCTGTATATAAAACTCTTTTCTAATTATAACTTAAGTCCATTAAGTAAAACGTTTTGCCACTTTAAATGTAAACTAAATTATTTAGAAGAAACTTCAACCACTGATTTGAGATAAGCAGTGAGAACAGGGAAGGATAACATTACAGTTTTTGATGTATTACAAAACCAACCACTCTGTAAAATAAATTTTTTTACTTTTGGTAATATTTGCAAATGAATAATTAATTTATTAGGGTAAAGAACTTAGTGTAAGTTGTGTCCATGTTATTCATTTACTTGCCATCTTCCTCCAAAGTAGAATATTCCATTTCTTGTTACTCATTTGGCATTCCAAGCTATTTATCACACTGGTATCCAAGCAATCCTAGGCTTCTCAACTTCTCATTTGCCTCCATATGTTCTGGAACAGCCAACTGAGAGAATCATAAGTAATTGCCAATTCAGAGTTTAATTCTCTGCCTATGGATAGAATTTTTTCAAATTTCTGGAAAAGTGTAGCTTTATAAGAAATAATCAAAGAATAGTTGTTATGTCAAGTTTAATAAATAAAACTTGTCAGTGAACATTTGGACAGCATGAAATCAAAATGCCATGTAATTACTTTCAGTAGTGTTATCTAATTATATTTTCTAATTTTAACTGGATATATCATCCAAAAAGATTTTATGATAAATATATAATATATGCAGTTTTATGAACACCAAAGAATGTTGTCCAAAAGATATACTTTTGTATATCTATTTATATGCATCTAAATAGTTTCATTCTTATGCTAGGAATTTTGATAAGTAGGATAAATTTAGTATGGGTACTATTTTCTTATCTATCTCATAATGGCAAACGTATTGTAAATCATATTTTTGTCTTACCAGTTTTAATATGTGAGGAATTTTAGAAATTTGCTGTAAGTTATTTTTATAATCCTTGTCTTCTCTTTGCACATTTTTTGGTCCAGAATCTTCAGTACATATTAAAATTTTTGAGTGGTGGGAAAATAATTGCACATTGATGTTTTAATGCAATTTTTATAAAGATTTTTTAAATAAAAATTTTTAAGCAGTTAGGTACAATAAATATTGTACTAATGTTAAAATTTTATTTCCCTTAGAAGGCAAATAACAGCAAAAATAAATTAATATGATTGAGAACTATAAGGGTAGAAGAGAAGTGGGGCTGACAGTTAAGGGGATACAGCTGGAAATTAGAGCAACTAAGTTTTGAAAGCATCAAATTGCCAGTTCCAGTTCATGGAAGACATGTGACTTTAGGCAAATCAGCCTCTTTTTTTATATTTTTTTCCTCATTCATAAAGGCAGTAAAATCTGCTCAAATCTATTTCACCAGGGTTTGGGAACCAAAGGAATAATGTATGTTGTAAAGGGTTAAATAAAGTTGAAGAATCATTATTTTAACTTGGACTTCAAAGGCAACTTTCATTAATTTCTCTTTTTTAAAAAACAAATCAACATTCCAAGAGGTTAATTAGATATTAAGTGTATATCTAATTAATATCTAAGTGTATATCTAAATAATATCCAAGACAGAAGCCTATTTTGATAGTTCATTTGCTCCATAAAAGGTAGTGATTGTTAACTATTCTCTCAACCATTATTTCTGTTATTACCAATTTAGGAGCATGTGATTTCCATTTAAAACAAACTTTGCATCTTTTATAGTATAAATTTGTTGTTCCTGCGGCAGGGCATGGTGTTACCTGTTACTCAGTGACTCATGAGGCTTAGGCAGAAGGATTGTGAGTTTGAGATCACCCTCAGCAATCAGAAAGGCCCTAACCAACTTAGCGAGTCCCTGTCTCAAAAAAAAAAAAAAAAAAAAAAAAAATTAAAAAGGGCTAGGGATGTGGCTCAGTTGTAAAGCACCCCAGGGTTCAATCTCCTAGTACCAAAAAAAAAAAAAAAAAATTTTTTTTTGTTGTTCCTTTAACATAATGACTGATCAAATATTAACTTTTTTCTAGTTTCAGAGGAAAAATAATGAAGCTACATAATTAGATGCTTCTCACCAAAGGATTTTTTTTTTTGCTTTAAATTTAGATAAAATGTACATATTCATAATATATACACTGGAAACAACCTAAAATGTTCATCAATAAGAATTAATTAAAAAGTGGTGGTATATTCATTTGGAATACTACTCAGCTGTAAAAATAAAATTGGACTTCTCAAAAACAAGTACACTGAAAGAAGCCAGACACAGAGTTCACAGTGATTCCTTTATATGATTAAGTCCAAGAATATATAAGACTAACCTAGGGTTTGAGGTGTAGCTCAGTGGTAGATAGCTTGCCTAGCAAGCATGAGGCCCTAGATTTAATTCCCAGAACCGAAAAAATAAAGACTATAGTGATAGAACACAGGAAGTGGTCTGTATAAGTTTTCTATTGCTGTTATAACAACAAATTATTGCAACCTCACTGGCTTCTATAGGTCACTTCATAGAGCTAAAATGGAGGTGTCAGCAGGTCAGTGTTTCTTCTGGAGACTCCAGGGTAGAATCTGTTTCCCTGGATCTTTCAAGTTGTTGGCTAAAGTTAGTCTTTCTGTATATAGACTGAGATCCCTGTTTCTTTGCTGCTATTCCCACCTTCTAGAGGTCAGCTGCTTTCTTTGGCTTATGGACCCTTTCCTCTGTCTTCAAGCCAGCGGCAAGTCACTTGTCATGCTTCAGATATCTCTGCCCCTCTTCCCACTGTTGCATCCTCAGACTGTTTTTTCCACCTTCCTCTTCTACTTTTAAGGACTCAGTGTGGTTACATTAGGCCCATGCACATAATCTAGGATATCCTCCCCATCTCAAAGTTCTGAAAGTCCCTTTTGCCACATAAACGGAATCATAGGTTCCAGGCTTTAGGGCCTGGACAGCTCTGGGGAAGATGTTACTCTGCCCACAGCACATGTTGTCTTGAGGGTGCACAGGATGTACTGGAAAGGAGGAAAAGGGAATGTTTGAGGAGTGTTGGGACCATTCTGCATCTTGGCAGGGTAGTGGTTACACAGCTATACACAACTGTCAAATCTTTTAAATTTTAATTTCTACATTGTTGCATTTTCTTTTTCAAGTTGTTCTGGGGTTTTTGTTTGTTTTTAGCTTTTCGCTATTTCACGATAATTTTGTGCTGGGCACTACGTTAAGCATTTTACATGACCATATCGTAACTTTTTTTTCTCCTAGTGCTCTGGTGTTACCATATATTAAATACATGTTAACTGATCAAGTTTGATAGTGCATTATGGTTGACTAGATTTTTTTCAGATATATGTTGTTCCATTTTATGGTTATTTTTCATTTGAACTCAGAGTCTAAGGAGAGACCCCCTGCAACTGTGGTATAGTACCTAAAGTTTTCAATATTAATATTTACATAGTTATGGAAAGCCTTTTTAATAAAATGTTCTGGGTGCTGTGGTATAGGCCTATAATCCCAACTACTCAGGAGGCTGAGGCAGGAGAGGCAGGACAGCAAGTCTGATGCCAACCTGAGCAACTTAGCAAGACCCTATCTCAAAATTTAAAAATAAAAAGGGCTGGTGATGTATTTCAGTGGTAAAGTGTCCCTGGTTCAATCCCCAGTACCAAAAGAGAAGTGGGGGAGAGCTGGGGAGGTAACTCAGTGGCAGAGCACTTACTACACTGCTATGGGGATAAAGTCATCAATAATTAACAGTCCTGCCCTGACAAATATACTTTCTAATGAAGACAGCCTAATATGTAACGAAATGTCAGGTATGCTAAATGCATAAAGAAAAGCAGTGGGGCTGGGGGTATAGCTCAGTTGGTAGAGTGCTTGCCTCGCATGCACAAGGCCCTGAGTTCGTTATCCCCAGCACCGCAAAAAAAAAAAAAAAAAAAAGGCAATAACTATGGAACCCTTCCCATGTGCCAGATGAACACTGGCTTAAGCAATAAATACACATAATTATTATCTTCATTTTACTAATGAAGAAACTAAAGCAAGAAAAGTTTAATTAACTTTCCAAAATCATACAGCTAGTAAATGGGAAACCAGCTCTTCAAACCAGGCCTTGTGGATTCAGAGTTGACATTCAGCTAAAGCAGGGTTCAAGCCAAAGTGCCAGAGAATTTACTAAAGAATGGTCAAAGAGGATCTCTGTGGAAGAAGGCTTTAGGGCCTGATGGAAGAAAGGAGACAATATCTACTATTTTAGACTGAGAGAACATAAATGCAAGAGCTTTTGAGACAAGAAGTACTTACCATAATTTCAAAACAAAACAGGCTGGGGGTGTAGCTCAGGTGATGGAGCACTTGCCTGGCACATGCAAGGAAAGGCCTGGGGTTTGATCTCCAACACCACAGGAAAAGAAGAAAAAAAAAAATATATATATATATATACATATCAAGAAGGTCAGTGATGCTGCAAGATTAGGCAGGTGACACATTGAGGACATTGGAGACTGTAGGTGTACCTCTCAGAGTAAGGGACTGTCATGAACCAATGTGTTTCAAAAGGATCAGGGTAGGAGAGTGAGTAGGATATAGTGGACAGTTGGAAGGTTTTCACTGAAGCCCAGCAGAGAGATCAGTGACTGGGACTAGGTAACATACTCATTGCCTCTTATCTGTAAATTTGTTTTTCAAGATAAAAACATGAATCAGACACAAAGCCTGTCTTCAGTATGCTTATTACAGTAGGTGATAAAAGACACACAACTATAAAGATTGAGAGAGATTTGATGCCTTCACAGAGCAGCAAAGTTCAGAATGTAGAGGTTACTTTTAGCTGGAAGAGAAGACTTCACAGAGATAGCATTTATAGACCTAAAGGACCAGTTAGGTTTGGAAGTACAACAAGAAGATCATTCCACATTTGTGGTTGTTTTTGCATGATCACATATTTCAGATTTGTAGACCTATGAGGTCAGGAGTGGGGTTTTGAGGGTATTTGAATACCTGTGCCTCTCTTTAACCATTACCAGTTAATCAAATTATACTGACTTATCCTTTACAAATGCCTCACTTTAAGTAGGATTTCCCATTATTGGTTGCCTCAATTTTCCATAAGAGCAAGATAGGAATACCTAATATGAAAGACTGAAAATTGATACTGAGATAGGCTGGCCTAGGAATCAGATTCTCCACTACAGATGTGATCCAAGGTCCACTTATTCTCTGACTTAAACTGATGAAATCTGGATCCACTAAATATATGATAGATTCCTACAGGATTTATGGAAGCAGTTAATTTATGGGTACACTTTTATTAAAAATTTACTCAATAGATGCATTAAGTGCCCAATATACATAAAGCAGGGTGATGATACAAAAGATGTGTAACATGATTTCTGCCCTCACAAGAAGGCACCATTTACTGAGCATATAAAAAGTTGTAAAATAGGAGCTGAGGATGTAGCTCAGTAGTATGGCATTTGCCTACTAAACACAAAGTCCTGAGTTCAATCCACAGCATGCACATACACAAAAAAAGATACACCAAAAATATATAAAACAATAGAGCATAAAGCCATGCAAGCTCTGAGAATGAAAAAAGCAATACTGTTACACATTCAAAGGAGGACAAGAACTCTCTCCTGAGAAATGAGAAAAACCTTTATGGATGAGAGGGCCTATGTTAATAATGTGGGAAAATCAGTGGAGTTAGCTTTTTTTTTTTTTTTTTTTTTTTTTTTGGTACTGGGGTTGGAAGCAAGGGCCTCTACACAGGCTAGGCAAATGGTCTATCGCTGAGCCTATAGCAATGACTTTGAAGCTTGAAGTCTGGCTCATTTCATATCCTAGCCATCTGACACATCTGTTTAAACTCTGATCTTCAGATTAATCAGCTGTGAGCACCACAGTTTTGGGGTGATCAATGGGGCATTTCTTCTATTCATGACCCCACTAATCAGCAGAATGTAAAGTATAGCTGGGCACCAATATAAAACTTATCAAATTGTGGGAGTTTTTTTGTTTTTTGTTTTCCAGTACTGGGGATTCCCAGGCCTGGTGCATGCCTGCATCTACCTCTGAGTTACATCCCACCCCCTTTTTTTTCCTTTTTTTTTTTTAAAGACAGGGTCACATTAAATTGCAGAGGCTGCCCTTGAACTTGC
The DNA here is from genome assembly GCF_902686455.1 of Sciurus vulgaris. Lineage (NCBI taxonomy): Eukaryota > Metazoa > Chordata > Mammalia > Rodentia > Sciuridae > Sciurus > Sciurus vulgaris. The sequence continues at coordinate 114,685,962 of NC_136466.1, read as the reverse complement.
AATCCTCCTACCTCAACCTCCAGAGTAGGGATTACAGGCATGCACTACCATGCCCAGTTTAAATTTTGCTTTCAAATTCCCACTGTTACATTTCATGTTTCTCAGCCTGGCTTTGCGGGCCTCAGGCTACTACTCAGTCCTCTACAAAAACTACTCTGTTTAAAAAAATGTCATTCGACCAGAGTGGAATGTGGAGAGAACCCTCACTTCAATTTCTGGGAGGGCCTCATTCTCTATTCTCCACCACTCTTCTTTGAGGCCTCCTCTTTTATTACTTGTCCTTTCTCTTATTCATTTCCCTCTTTTTTTTTTTTTTTTTTTTTTTGTACTGGGGAGTGAACCCAGGGGCACTTAACCACCGAACTACATCCCCAGCTCTATTTTCTATTTTATTTAGAAACAAGGTTTCACTGAGTTGCTTAGTGTCTTGCTTTTGCCAGAGGCTGGCTTTGAACTCGTGATCTCCTTCCTCAGCTTCCCAAACCACTGGAATTACAGGCCTGTCTCACCATACTCAACTTTTTATTTTTGAGATGCCCAGGCTGGCCTCACACCTTTGAACACAAATGATCCTCCTGCTTCAGTCCCCCAGGGCACATTATACTACACCCTGCTTGACTCCACCTTGCCCTCACTTAATTTAGCAAACTGAAGGTCACATGAGGACTAAAGTTAAGCCTTGTAACAAGATTTCTCAAATAGGTAGGACATTTACTTGTGAAATATTCTGCCTCAGGAAGCATAACTTACTCCTAGAGCAATGTCTTTAGAAAACAAAAAAACTAGTTCTCCTCCCTGGACTGCTATAATCATTACAATAAATAAAGCTTTTATCTATGCTGAGGAAACCTTTGCATGAAAAGTCAAAGTATGATTACACAAGGCCACATGTGAAATATAACAAAATACAAATTTTTACTACCTTCTCAAGTACTGATTCCAAAGACTTCTATAAACCCCCTGCATACCCGTAAACCAAGCAAAACTGAGACAGGAGCATCACAAATTGGAGGCCAGCCTCAGCAATCTAGAGAAATGAAAATTTTATTTTAAAAATAGAGTGGGGCGTGGTGGGGCAGGCCTATAATCCCAGCGGCTCGGGAAGCTAAGGAAGAACAATCGCAAATTCAAGGCCAGCCTCAGAAATTTAGCGAGGCCCTAAACAATTTAGTCAGAACCTATCTCAAAAAATAGAAAAGGGCTGGGGATATGGCTCAGGGGTTGAACGCCCCTGGGCTCAATCCCTAGTACCAAAAATAAAATAAAGGGCTGGGAATGAAGCGCTGTGGTAGAGCACCTCTGGGTTTAATCCCCATAACCAAAAAAATAAAAATAAAAAAGTAACTGTGAGATATGGATACGTTAATTTTGCTTCAATAAGGTACCCATTTTGGTATGTGTATGTATCTCATACCACCATGTTGTAAATCTAAAGTACCATCCCACAAAGGTACTGGAGTGATCGAAGGAAAGAATTACCTATATTAAAGCCTTTCACGTGCTTTAAGATGTTACTACTTCTACTGAAGGGGAGGAGAGTGTACGACAATAAACCGGACTAGACCCACAAGTGCCAGTTTCTAAAACTACGTACGCTCCACCATCGTTTTTTCCGAATAGGAAAGACTCCAGCCTGCGCCTGGCACACGCACTCACGCCCTCTAGGTGGGCGGTGCACGCAACGCGCCTCTCCCAGGTGGCCCTGAGCTGCCGTAGGGCGCAGGCGCGGAGTCAGATTACGCGAGATGAGAGCGGTGCCTTGGGGATCGCAGCCTCGCTCTGGCCCCGCCCCTGTCGAACGTCTTCTCGGGGTCGCTCTGGAAACGCATTCTGCAAGAACAGACTGGGACCAATGGGAAGCGAGCGAGTACCATGAATGGACCAATAAGGAGGGAGTGGTGCGGGGTTTAAACCCGAGCGGGGCCGGCTCCTCCCGGCGTGCTGCAGAGGAACGACTGTTTATCTGTGGTGGGGTCAAGTCTTTGGTTAGTCCGAGACTCCGGTGTTCCTGTACCTGCTTCTGCCAGCTGAGCCGCTGCCTGGTGAAAAGAAAGCCATGGCGCTCCGAGTCACCAGGGTGAGCCGTTACGGACCGTGAAAAAACGCGGTCTTCCTTGCTCCGGGCTTCTGCCTTATCTCACCTGCGGGAGTCCCCCGAACCCGAGAGGACCACGGCAGCGGTGGGGGGCAGATGGGAGAGGGGTTACCGAGAGAGCGCCTAGCTGGGCCTGTGGCATGCTGGGGGAGTTCTGGGGACGAAGGGAGGTGAGAAAGAGCCGAATGGATCTTGGATGTAGATCTGGAAAGTAGGTGGAAGAGGATCAACGGGAAACCTTTTAAAAAGCAATGGAGGGCCGCCAAGTCAGCCCTCCACCCATTGAGCAGCCCTCTTCCCATAGGAGTGTCTGTACTTGAACGCACATTTCCAATGTAAATTCACGGTGTTTCGGGGCTGGATGGGGTACATGAAAAGCTTTTGGGAGGAAAATGCTGAGGCCATAGAACCTGGAACTCAGGTTTCTCCTCAGAACCCATTTGCAGCCAGCTTTCCTTCTGAAAGCCTCAATTGTTCCCACCTTAATTAACCCTTGACTTACTCGAGCCTCTCTGGACCAGCCTTCAAAAGTGTTTTCTTCTTTCAGAACATGAAAATTAATGCCGAAAATAAGGCCAAGATCAGTATGGCAGGTGCAAAGCGTGTCCCTGTGGCCACTGCTGCAGCCTCCAAGCCTGGGCTAAGGCCAAGAACAGCTCTTGGAGATATTGGCAATAAAGTCAGTGAACAGCTGCAGGCTAGAGTGCCTCTGAAAAAGGTAACTCTCTCCTGAGCCATCTTCCCCCGAAGAGCCCACATTCCAGCTGTGACCCTTGATAGAGAAACATTTCATTCTGTGTTTCACAGGAAGCAAAACCATCAACTACTGGAAAAGTTATTGCTAAAAGACTTCCAAAACCTCTGGAAAAGGCACCTGCGTGTGTTCCAGAGCCTGAACCTGAACCTGAACCTGAACCTGAGCCTGTCAAAGAAGAAAAACTTTCGCCTGAACCTATTTTGGTAAACTTACTCTTTATTGAGTGCTTAGCATAAGGCAAGCCGTGCCAAGTACTTTATGTGCATTAACTAACATAATCTTTATTTATTCTTTCAGGGTTAGGTATTATTTCTAGTTTCTGGATAATGGATCTCCCCAGCCCAGAACCTTTGTTTTTAATTGCTTTCTTATATTACTCCCTTTGTAAATGATATTAAATAGTTAGATGCCTGAAGCTACAAAAATCTTTGTCTAAGTATGAGCCAATTCTATCCAAAATTCACTGAATGAAACAATGTTTTCTTGAACTTTTTAATCCCTAATATGACCATTAAAGAATTGACTATGATGTTGGAGTATATAAAGTAAGGGGAGGGATATATATACATATAGAGAGAGAGTGGGGAAGAAAATAATTTAACAGTCTAAAAACCAAGAACTTGTGACTAGGAAAGTAATTAGCTGGTAGGGTAATTTGCTTAGGGTCTCACTAAGCACAAGACTGGCTTTCAACTTCTGATTCTCGTGCCTCAGCCTCCCAAAGAGCTGGGATCATAGGCCTGTGCAACCTTGCCTGACCCCTTACTGATTCTTACCTTTGCTTTCCCACTTAAGAATGCCTTCCCCACCCTCTATCTCATTTAGCAAATAATCTTTTTGTCTTTATCAAAACAGCTCAAGCATCAATTCCTGAAGCTTCCTCTAATTTTCCCCACACTATCTCTGTTTCCACAATCTTCTTAGTTTATTTGTCTCTACTAAGTTTAAAGCCCCTTGAGGATGCTATGAGATCAGTTTGACTTGAAGGTGCTCAATAAGTATTTGAACAGTGGGGTCAAAGGAGTGTAAAGGAAATGGTTAATGGTAATAAAATCAGTTAATCCTTGGTAGCCAGGACAGAACTTGTATTTCCCTGAGTAGTGAGAAGCAATCCCTGTTTTATAACAGACTAAAGGTTCATTTATCTTTCTTTTGGCAGTGCTGGGGATTAAACCCAGAGTGTCATTTGTTTTTGAATTAACTTCACATGATGCTAATAAACAGCTTCATTACATGCTGATTTTCTTTGACAGAAAGCTTAGAATATGAATTTATTTACCTCTTATTCTGCTGACTTAAATTAGCTTAATCTAATTTGGAATTTTGCTTTTTATATTAATCACTTCCTAAAAAGAAATTGAACAAAACTGATACTTTTCCTCTAAGAAAATGAATTGTCTATTCAGCAGTATTGTTTATTGAGTTGGTGATACCAATAATCTGACCTTCATTCCCAAGTTATAGTGTGTGTCTTCTGCTATTATTTCAAAAGGTCTCTCTGTTTCAAGGTTGATACTCCCTCTCCAAGCCCAATGGAAACATCTGGATGTGCTCCTGCAGAAGAATATCTCTGTCAGGCTTTTTCTGATGTAATTCTTGCAGTGAATGATGTGGATGCAGAAGATGGAGCAGATCCAAACCTTTGTAGTGAATATGTAAAGGATATTTATGCTTATCTGAGACAACTTGAGGTCAGTATAATCACTAGAGTCTGCTTTTTTCTAAACTGCATTTAATTTTTTTAAAAATTTTTGAGTCTTTTGTTTGAAATATTTCCCAGGCTTGAATTCCTGGGTTTAAGTGATGCTCCTGCATCCGTCTCCTGAGTAGTAGGGACTGCCAGCATGTGCCACTATGCCCAGCTATTAAAGATATTTTCTATCAACAGTTTACAATAATAAAGCAGGACTCCGGCAGCATTTCCCTGTTGTGTGTGTGTTGGCGGGGGAGGTGTGCTAAGGATGAAATCCCAGGGGTACTCTACCCCGGCTACATCTTCCGTCCTTTTTATTTTTTATTTTGAGACAAAGTCTCACTAATTTGCCCAACATGGCCTCAAACTTGTGATCCTCCTGCCTCACTTAGCCTCCTAAATTGCTGGGATTACAAGCATTGGATTCCCCCACCCGACACTAGAGATTGAACCCAGGGGCAATTAATCACTGAGCCACATCTGCAGCCCTTATTATTTTGAGACAGGTCTTGCTAAGTTCCTTTTGGATCCTGCTTAGTTGCTGAGTCTGTATTTGAACTTGCAATCCTTCTGCCCTGCCTTAGCCTCCCAAACCACTGGGATTACAGGCATGCACCACCATGCTTGGCAGCATTTCCTAATGATACATTATGTTTTCAATTTCTTCATCAGGGCTGGAGATATAGCTTGGTGGTAGAGTGCTCACCCAACATATGTGAACACTAGATTCAATCCCCAATACCACAAAACAAAAAAATTAAAATTCTCCTTCATCAAACACCAAAAATAAAAAGTCACTAAACAAATCAATGAAGTCTACTTGCCACTTTGAAGAAGAAAGTTCAAAGTTGGTAGATACTATTATGGCTCTTTCTGAAGGAAAGTCCATAGATGTGTAAACACACATCACAGTTGGGAGTGGTGAGTCCCAAACTCCTTGGTTTTAAGAGGACTAACAGGCCAGGCATGGTGGCACACACCTATATTCCAAGCTTCTTGGGAGACTGTCAGGAGCATCACAATTTCAAAATTTTAAAAGGAATAATGGATAAAGATGAAAAAGATGCTGACAGACTATGCCCACTGCCAACACAAAGCTTTTTTGTCAGTGTGCCTGATATGCATCATTTTTTAATCTTACTTAGAGACAGGGTCTTGCTGAACTGCTTAGGGCCTTGCTAAATTGCTGAGGCTGGCTTTGAACTTGTAATCCTCCTGTCTCAGCCCTCCTGAGCTGCTGGTATTACAGGCATGTGCCACCACACCAGACTTATTTTATTTTGAGACAAAGTTGCACTAAATTGCTCAGGCTGGCCTTATACTTAATATTCCTTCTATCTCAGCGTCCTGAGTAGTTGGGATTACAGGTATGCACCACCATGCCTGGTCCACTTCTGAAACTTTCTATTGCCATTTGTGTTTCTTCTCCCAAAACAAGGAAGCATTCCGCATAATAAAATAAAAATTCTAATATAAAGTTAGCAAATATGCCCAGTTGTTTTTAATGCAATCTTCTCATCATTTACATCTTCAATCATACCTGGTCCTTTTGGGTTTCTTCTCACCTTCATTTTATTACTTCGTAAGAGTTGTATTGTAGCCTTGGAGGATTATGTTTAGAAGGTATACATTGCTAGTCCTTAATGGTTCCTTATTCTCTTTAGATATCTTGAGGTTTGTAGTCTGGAACAGGAATGTGGTAGCACATGATATCCAGCTGATCTGCAAATTACTGACATTTTTCTCTATTTCCTAAAAGCTCAGTCAGGCTGAGTCTGGTTTTAGAGTCTTCAGTGAGAAGATCTGAGATGATAGTATGGTGTCTTTATTTGGGAGGATGATGGGTACAGAATGTGAACCAGCCACAGTGATAGTGAATTGAACATCATAACATCTAACAATGTTTAAAACCTGCCACATTGTCCTAGCTAATGTTTGCTTTCTTCCTCAGTGACAGAACTATTTAAAGTTACCATATGAATAATTGGACTAAAAACTTGTAAATTCTAAATACCCCAAAGCTATTCCTTTTTTTAAAATAGTTTTTCTGGACAGAAATGTCACATGCATTTGTGCTTCCAAGGAAACCTGCATTTTCTTTTGCAGGAAGAACAATCAGTGAGACCAAAATACCTACTGGGTCGGGAAGTCACTGGAAACATGAGAGCCATCCTCATTGACTGGCTAGTACAGGTTCAAATGAAATTCAGGTTGCTGCAAGAGACCATGTATATGACTGTTGCCATTATCGATCGGTTTATGCAGGTGAGCCTGGTTCAGTAACTAAGGGTTCTCCATTCTAGGATCCTAGCTGAGTCCAAGAAACTGATTTTTCAGCTAAAATCTGTCTCAAGAGATAGGACATCATTAGTTAGGATTTTACTGTATGTCTCCTTCATAACTGTATCTCCTTTTCAAGTACATGTTATTTATACAGGTGAAATTCTCATTGTAGGATAATTGTGTGCCCAAGAAGATGCTGCAGCTGGTTGGTGTCACTGCCATGTTTATTGCAAGCAAATACGAAGAAATGTACCCTCCAGAAATTGGTGACTTTGCTTTTGTGACTAACAACACTTACACTAAGCACCAAATCAGACAGATGGAAATGAAGATTCTAAGAGTTTTAAACTTTGGTCTGGGTCGCCCCCTACCACTGCACTTCCTTCGTAGAGCCTCTAAGATTGGAGAGGTACATACTTCTTGAGAAGCCTTTGTTAAGATATATTAGGGAGGGCTGGGGTTGTTGCTCAGTGGTAGAGCACTTGCCTAGCATGTTGAGGCACTTTACAGAATTTTACCAATGTAAAATTCTCTGAAAGAAGTTCATTGATATGTGGGTTTTGTTCTAGGTTGATGTTGAGCAACATACTTTGGCTAAATACCTGATGGAACTAACTATGTTGGACTATGATATGGTGCACTTTCCTCCTTCTCAAATTGCAGCAGGAGCTTTTTGCTTAGCACTGAAAATTCTTGACAATGGTGAATGGGTAAGCTCTTGTCTCACAGAACTCCCAAGCTTTTAAATTGTAAATGCTGTTTGAATACAGAATTTTGTCATTAAGACATTTTCCACTGGTTTCTAAATATAGAATCTACTGAAGGATGCTAAAAATAATCTTGTTTATGAGGTCATCTTGATAGAATGCTCTCATTTCTTTTCCTAATTTAATCTTCATAAACCCTTTGAAAAAGACATAGTAACTGTTGCCCTTTATATATGTAGAAACTCTGTCAAATGACATAACTAAAAATTCATTCTAAATCATTGATTAAACTAGTATTTCTTCCATGTATCAAATACTATCCTAAACCCTAGAAATAGAGAAAGTCAGCCAGCGTCAAGGAACTTGGAGTCTAACTTTAGGGTGAACAAGCCGTCAATTACATTAGTGTAATGAGATTTAAGCAGAGGTTTCTACAGAACTCATGAAAGAGAAACTGGGGAAGAGAAAGGCTCAAACTTGTCTTAAATTTCAATTAGAATTAGTCACATAGTACCTATCCCCCTGCTGCTCTTGAATAACATCTAGAAACTTTATGAAAACCATTATTGATGAGTGTTTTTAACATTTTGTTTTTGTCTTAGACACCAACTCTACAGCATTACCTATTATATACCGAAGAGTCTCTTCTTCCTGTTATGCAGCACCTGGCTAAGAATATAGTCATGGTAAATCGTGGGCTTACAAAGCATATGGTAAGTCAAAATAATAGTGAGATGTTGAAAAAATGAGAATAATTCAGATTTAGTGCCTGCAAATACACAGTTTACTTTTCTTTGTGTGTGTGTGTGTGTGTGTGTGTGTGTGTGTGTATACATGTATACATGTATATGTACACACACATACTTAGTTGTCAATTGATCTTTTATTTATTTATATGTGGTGCTGAGTATCAAACCCAGGGCCTCACACATGCCAGGCAAGCGCTCCACCACTAAGCTACAACTCCAGCCCCCATAGTTTACTTTTAAGGAGTTCATGTTAGGTGTTTTGGGTTATTACTGCTGTTGTTTTACTTCTGAGCTGTACCCCAGCCCCAAAGAACTGATGTTTTAAATGAATATTTATAGCATTGGATCTTATAAATCTTCCAACTTTAATCACTGTTATTTCTTTCCCAGACTATCAAGAACAAGTATGCCACATCTAAGCATGCAAAGATCAGCACTCTTGCACAGCTGAATTCTGCACTAATTCAAGATTTAGCTAAGGCTGTGGCAAAGGTGTAACTTGTAAAATTTGAGTTGGAATACTTTATCTGCAAATAAAATTGGCACTATGTGCCACCTGTACATATTATACTACCTTTACATACTTTGAAATAAAGGTTGTGGCCCTTTTTATTTTTCATAACTTAACTCATTTTAATGTGGTTGCTTCCTATTCTTGTCTTAAAAGGATGGTGGGGAACATTTTTTTAAAAAACTGCTTTCAGTTTACTAGGGGATCCAACTGATGTATATAATTGTTGCCTATATGTTAATATACTTGTTTTATATACCTAGCATTTGCTTTTTTATGAGGTGGTAAAAGTATCTAAAACTGTTACTTCCATTAGGGCATACTGCATGTGAACCAAATCACCTTGGAGAATCTTCTACCTAGTTCTGTTTTTAAAGTAGAAGACTACCACCTCATCCCTAGTTCTTTCTGTTTTATTTATTCTGAGGGTTTCTGCCCTAATTGTAAGTGATTTACTTTAACCATTAATTTTGAGCTATCAGCTTTAGTATTTTTTTTTTAATGTTTTCACTTTGAAAAGTAACTTTAATTTACATTCTAAACACAGTTTTCATGTTATATATTTATCTTTTTGTTTAATGGTTTAACAAAATAACAGGATGCTCAAAACATACAAATGTATCCTTTTAAGAAAAAGGTAATTTTCTTAAAATTTCTTTTAAAATTTTCTTTCTCCCTTCTCAATCCCATTGAAGATTTGAAATGTATCCTTCCATGTCTTGTGTGAATATAGACAGACATATAAGTTGTCATGTTTTTTTTAAATAGGTTCCTTCTGTACACAGCAGTTCTTTTCAATGTACATAGACATTCCTGGATTTCTGCATCACATTACATAGTATGGATGTACTGCAATGTATTCAGCTATTGTCCTGTGGGCATTCAGATTGCATTTTGTCTTTCCTCTATGGAACATGCTATTGAAATATCATTTTATACTATGCTTTTCTTTATCTATGCTAGACTTCTCAGAGTACGCATTTTAAGTTCTAATAATAGGTGGAGTCAGATGATTTTCCCAGTGTCATCAGTAGCCTGCAAATGTGCTAGTTTTCTCTGCATCATTGATAGAATTGAAGGTCTTCAACTGTCAAAAAAAAAAAAAAAAAATCTATCTCATTTGTTATTTTAATTTACACTTCTGGTGGCAAGTTGAATAAATTGTTTTATCAATGTGGAATACTTTCCAAGCTTCTCATTTGCCTTTGACTTATGCTATCTTATACCTTGCAGAAAGTTTTCACATAACCGAATCTATTTTTTTTGTTGTTGTTGTTTCTTTTGTTTTTTGGTGCTGGGGATTGAATCCAGGGTCTTGTGCACGCAAGGCAAGCACTCTACCAACTGAGCTATATCTCCAGTCCCTGATTCTGAATTTTTAAGTCTTAAGGTCAACTTCATTCCCAAACTATGAACAATTTCTAAAATTAATTTATCTCATTTAGGTCTATACTGAAGTAAAACATTTTTTAAATTTTTATTCATTTATTTATAGACTAATTCTCACTAAATTTCCTTGGCTGACCTCAAATTTGTGATCCTCCTGCATCAGCCTCCTTAGTAGCAGGAATTATAGGTGTACACCAAACCCAGCCTATATAAAAATTTTCATAGGCCAGGCTGTGTATGGAATCCATTAACATTTTCAGCATATGATACTTGGGGTTTTTCTTCTTTAACTTAGATGTAATATTCTGCATTAGAGATTTCCTACGGTGGGATAAATTCTTGCTTGTGGTATGTAGACTTAATATTGATGCTTTAGAAATTCTTGGGAAATTGTTTTTTCTTGTGGCTACTGTTTTCTGGATTTTTTGTTTGATTTTTCTCTTGCTAGCTTTGAACTGGATTAAAGAGGTTTACTTATTTAAAATCCTCATTGTCCGCTGGAACACTGAAAACTAGCTAAGTTAAACTCATTTGGACTGTCGATTGAATCCAGGGCCTCACAAATGTCAGCCAAATGCTGTACCACTGAGCCACATCCCCAGCCCTAAAGTTACATTTACTCTCTTCTTAGAGCATAGTTATATCTTTCTAATTCCTTGTTTTGATTACTCGTTTTCTAATCCACCTTGCCAGAAGTGATTCTTTTATTGATCTTTTCAAAAACTTTTGTGTTTAAAAGTGCTTTCCAAATACAAACTTCTCTCTACCCATAGGTTCTGCATCTGTGGATTAAGCAAAACCAATCTGAGATTAAAAGTATTTTAAATGGCATTTGTACTGAGTAAATACCTAATGGTATAATTATTTACATAACATTTATATTGTATTAGGTATTATAAGTAATCTAGAAATGATTTAAGTATATAAGTGAATATGCATAGGCTATATTCAAGTGCTGCACATTTTACATAAGGAACTTGATATCAGCAGTTCCCAAGGATATCCTGTTCCCAAAGATCCTGATGGAGGACTGTAGTCTGGGGGTTTTTTGCTTTCTTTTTTCCCTTAATTTTTTGCCAGAATCTTTATGTTGATGATTTTTAATTTCATTGGATTTTTTTTTTTTTTTTTTTTTTTACCCTTTAAAGGTTTTCTGTGTGGATATATACTTGATTGACTTACATAAATATTCCATGGACATAAGGAGGGATTTTATTCTCACAGGAGACAGTTCTGATTTATTTTCCTAAGTGAATACTAAACTACAAGTGTGTGTGTGTGTGTGTGTACGTGTGTACATGTGTACATATGCCTTTTTCCCTCAAAGCCCTTTGAATGTAAATTTCATGCGTTGAGATAATTTTACCTTAAAGTACTTCACCATGCATCTCCTAAGAGTTAAGGTCATTTTCCTTAAAAAGCCATAATCTTCTTAAATACATTAAAATATATATCAAATTTACTCAATGTTTACAAAGATTTCTTAGAGTTTTTTTTTTTTTTTTTTTAACCCCCACTTCAATTAAGGTTTATTTGTTTTTACATATAGAACAACTGCCTTGCTTTTTTTGTTTTGTTTTGTGTTGAGACAGGGTCTCACTAAATTCCCCAAGCTCTGGCCTCAATCTAGTGATCCTATTGCCTTAGTGTTCCGAATAGCTGGAATGACAAGTGTGGGACATCTAACTCCACTATGTCCCTATTTGATTTTTTTGTCATAATTTCTTTTTTTTTTTTTTTTTTTTTTTTTTTTTTTTTTTTTTTTTTTTTTTTGGCTTGTCAAATTGTGTATTTTTGCAGCAATACAGGTGATGTGTATCATTGGAGTCGCATCAGATTGTTAGACAACTGATAACAATCTTGATCATCTGGTTATAGTGGTTATCACCAGATAAAACAGCTGGAAAGGTATTAATCTCTTTTTAACTAGTTTTAGCATCTATTACTGTTACTCTCCTGATTTGTTTGTCTCACTGCCAGGGACATGATGCTGGTTTTCTAATAGTATCATTATTATTATTGGACCTTCTCTAAAGAATAGCTTCATACTATACTGTTTCAATGTTTATTTTGTTGTTTTGGTATGGGGGTTACACCCAGGGGCACTTCAGCCTAGTCTTTTTAAATTTTATTTGGAATTTATTTTAAGAAAAATAATTCAAGATGTGAAACCATACACAAGCATTTGGCTTGTTTGAGGAAAAGCAAGGAGGATGATATAGATGGAGCAGGTTGGAAAGGTTAGGAGGGGTCAAATCAGGCAGAGTAAGAGCATAAACAGAATATGGGACAATATGGATATTAGGGGTGAGAGAGACAAGCGGATGTTTGTCTTTGATTACACTACACATTGACCTACTCTACATTAACATACTGGGTGTGGGTAAGATAGACAACTACTGTGAGGGGTTTTTGTTTTCAGTGCTGAGAATCAAATCTCCCCTGGCCTTAAACATGCTAAGGTGGGTGCTTAACCCCTGAGCTATATTCTCAGCACTGAACTTTTTGTGTATTCAAGGCCTTTAAAGAGTTATACATGAACTTGCCAGGTGGTGCACGACTGTAATCTCAGTGGCTCAGGAGGCTGAGACAGGAGAATACCAAGTTCAAAGCCAGCCTCGGCAATGGTGAGACGCTAAGCCAATTCAGTGAGACCCTGTCCCTAAATAAAATACAAAATAGGGCTAGGGGTATAGCTCAGTGGTTGAGTGCCCTGAGTTCAATCCTGGCTACCCCCACCTCAAAAAAAGTTATGTATGGACGTAAGAGATTGCTTTTTAAGTGTGACTTAAGTATGCTGTAAAGTAAATACTTGATTGTGACTGTAAAATACTGAGGTGGTTGATGAGAAGACACTTATTACAATGGACCATAGACAAAATGCCATATGAAATATTCCTGTGTTGAGGAGACTTTGAGAAGTACAGGAGTAGTTTGTTATTAAAAATAAAAGAATGGTAAGTTTTTTTAATGCCAAATTTTCAGTTATCTGAATATTTAAACAAAATCAATATAGGTGCATTAAAATAGGTTGGAAGCCAGGCAAGGTGGCACATGCCTGTAATCCCAGACTCAGGAAGCTAAAACAGGAGGATTCCAAGTGTGAGGACAGCCTCAGCAACTTAGTGAGGCCCTGTTTCAAAAACTGAGAAGGGATGAGGAGGATGTAGCTCAATGGTAAAGCAACCCTAGGTTAAATTCCTAGTACCAAAAAATAAAATAGGTTGGAAGTAATAATCCAGATCTTATATATTATACTAAACATTATAATTATGCTCTTATCATTACATCTTATATGCCATTTGTAAGTATTCCACATCTGGGATAGTGGGGCAAAATGGGCTGTGCCATGCTCCATTCCTTAGGTGATTCTCTAAAGCTCCATCAGAAATCAGCAACCGCAACTTCACCTGAGAACTTGTAGAAATGCAAATCAGATCCTAGAAGCACACAGAAATAGCCTTCCCCATAATCTGCTGCATTCTCTGGTTGAAGAACCATTGCATTATTTTTGTTCCAAATCTGGCCAGTGGGTAACCTGATGGGCAACTAACTGCTTGCAAGAATGAGATTGAGGTGATATTGGAAGGCAGTCAGGATAAGTGGTTAAGTGAAAAAAGAACAATGGGATCACTTTTATTTTTATTTATTTTTTTAGTTTGTTTGCTTTTATTCTGGGACTTGAACCCAAAAGCACTCTACCACTGAGCAACATTGCCAATTCTTTTATTTCTTATTTTGAGACAAGATCTTGCTAAATTGCCTGGGCTGGACTCAAACCTGCGATTCTGCCTCAGGCTCCCAAATATCTGAGATTACGGGCAAGGGCCACCACATTCTGTGGGATCACTTTTTTTTGAACCCAAGGCCTTGTGCATGTGAGGCAAGCACTCTACCAGCTGAGCTATATCTCCAACCCCATCACTTTTTAATAAAACAATAAAAGGAAACAATGTTCCATGAGTTTGGGGGTAGATGTAGCAAAACTAATGCCTTCTTTTATATCCTACTATGCCTTTGAATTTTTAGTTAAAAAACCAAGGAAACTAATATCCAGAGTTGTATTTCTTAAATGTAGGAGAGAAAGCACTGAGTGGTCAAGTTTAACTAAGAAAAGTTGTAGCTATAAGAATTCTCAACCCCCCCTTTTCTTTTTTCTCTTTCCACTGTTTTGTTGGTGCATTGGTGTACAGAGATGGGATGTGTTGTTACATATTTGTACATGAACACAATATAACAAATAAGCCAATACCATTCCCCAACACTTCCTCCCTCTTTGCTCCCAAACCCTGGTCCCTTTCCTCTACAGATCTTCTTTTGATTTCCATGAAATCCCCCTAGAACCTTTCTTTTCCTTTTTCCTCTTTAGCTTCCACATATGAGAGAAAACATGCCATTTGGCTTATTTCACTTCACTTAATGGTCTCCAGTTCCATCCATTTTTCTGCAAATTACAGTTCATATTTTTTATGGCTGAATCAAATTCCATTGTATACATGCACATACCACATTCTGTATCCATTGATTTGTTGATGGACACCTAGGTTAGTTCCATAGTTTGGCTTTTGTGAATTGTGTTTCTATAAACATGGGTATACAGGTATCACTGTAGTATGATGACTTTGATTGTTTAGGATATATATACACCCAGTGGAATAGCTGGGTCATATGGTGTTCCATGCCTAGTCTGGAACCTCCATACCGACTTCCATAGAGGTTGTACTAAGTTACAATCCCACCAACAGTGTAAAAGCGTTCCTTTTCTTCTCCACATCCTCTCCAGCGTTTATTATTTATATTCTTGATGACTGCCATTCTGACTAGTGTGAGATGAAATCTCAGTGCAGTTTTTATTTATATTTCCCTAATTGCTAATGATGTTAAACATTTTTTTCATATCCCCTTTTCAAAGAGGATCAAACTACTGTGCATGTGCGAAAGGACAAATAAATATGCTTTACATGACTATTACAATGAAAAACTACAAATCATTTATATGTGACCAGCAATTTCTTCACCTTCCTCACCCTTCATGGCTCAACTGTAACCTGCTCCGTCACAAGGCAGACACTTGGGGGCACCCAATTCTCAGGAGTGTTGGGAATCCTACTTGATAGCAGAGTTAAGTACCCATGCAAGGAATTGGAAGTGCAAGTGGTCACGCTGAAAATCTGGGTTTCATGTGCCTGCATTGCTTTCTACTTGGGGGACACGGTAGACTTGAACTACTCATTTCTCCGCTAAAGGAGGGGTATGGACCTCATGGACTCAGATTTAGAGCCTTCTTGGGGATTGGAATGCGGTTTAGTGGTGCAGTCTTGACAAGCGAGCGCGAGGCCCAGGTTCGATTTCCAAGCACTGAGGTGGGGGCGGGGGGGGGGGCTACTCTCCAAAGTTCATCTTTCCCATCCCGCTTTCCAAGTTCTGCGGACTGGGAGTACTAAAGTGGATCACTGAAGAGCAATTCCCATTCCTATGTCCCAGGGTCAAATCAGACTGAACACTTAGGGGGGGCCCCCCCCCCCCCCCCACTTTCCAGGCTGCTGCTCGTCTAGGACACAGCTGACGCTAAATTAAAGTTCTTCGCCTTTTTTTTTTTTCGGTGCTGGAGATAGAACCAGGGTCTCGCGCACACGAGGCAAGCTCTCTCCTACTGAGTCGCACTCGCAGTCCAGTTCTTTGAACTTGTCGCGTGTGCTGCACAGCGACCTACACCCGCTGACCCTGGAGCAAGGAGCTCAGTTCTCGCGGCCACACGAGGGCGGGAGGCCGCGACTCCGGAGCGGAAGGGGCGGGGCTTGCGGCGCCTTCCGGGCGCCGACTTCCTGGCGGGAAAAGCGGCCTCTTTCCGACTTCCCAGAGAGTGTCTTCGCTTCAGCCATGGAGCAGCTTCTCCAGGAGCAAGCCGCCGCCGAGTCGGCGGACTCCGGAGAGGCCGGCGGGGCGGGTGGGCTGCTGCAGGTCGCCGGCGCCCAGGAGGCACGCAGCGACGACCGCATGACCCTGCTGCTCAGGTTGTTCCCTCCCGCGCCTCCGCCGGAGCCAGTGGGCGTCCAGGCTCAGGACTCCGCTCCTTCCTCAGTAGGACCCGGGTTCTAGTTCGTACGCGGTCACTTTAAGGCTCCGTTACTAACCGCAGTATTCATTTAAACTCTTTAGTGTCCTCCTGCGTCTGCGAAAAGTAGAGAAAATGACACCCTCCTGGGAGAGATGCTAAGGGGGTTTGAGACCCTCTGGAAGTGTTCAGCCCAGAGCCCCTAAGAAGCTCTTCGGAACTGCAACTTCCCGCTTCCTTCCTCCCAGCTCATGCCCTGGGGCTCCAGTTTTTCTGGCGGGATGAGGGACGCACCCAAACCTAGGACTGGAAAGAGGATGCCCCACCCCTTTTCAAAGAGTTGGGTGTTTTGTTTTGTTTTTCCGCTGCATTATAACTATACATACTAATGGGATTCACTGTGGCATATTCATACGTGCAAATGACATAATTTGATTCAACTTTTAGAAGAGTACCTAGGAGATGGTAAACACTTGATAAATTTTGACTCTATGCGCCTACCTCTGGAGAGCCGCCGCCCCGCCCCCCCAGTTGTGCTGGCGCTCTCCTGGGGCCCCTTGTCTGCATTGGCCGCGTGGGCTCCTCCACCGTCCCTCCCAGTCTGCTTTGTTTTGGCATCTGGGAATATAGGCCCAGGCCTTCTCCTGGCACCTGGATGTTATTGAAACCTGAGGTGCCCCCAGCTGGGGTGCCCAACACCATCCGGAGGCACCTCCCTGTGACTTTCGGGCCACACCCTTGAGTCGGGTAGCAGTTGCTGTCTGGTGTCTTCTCCAAGAACTCCAGCCCCTGGCTCCCAGCATGCTGGATGCGGAGAGGCTGCGTCTGTAGGCAATGTTGCCAGCAAGAAACTGGCTACCTGGCTACAGATGTCGCCCACCCTTCTTTTATGGCCATGACCCTTTGCAGTTCTGAAGCTTCATTTGTCTTGTATACCAGGAGTACTAGTCTATGCTTTTCTATTAAGCGGTTGTTAGGGAAGATATGATGACATGGGACATCATCTTCTAAAAAAAGTGGGCCAACTAAGGCCCTAGGCCTTATCCACCCTACTGCTTATTTTTGTGTGACCTCTTAAACTAAGAATATTTCTTCTGCGGGGCATGTTTGTGCATGCCCGTGATCCCAGCAACTCGGAAGGGTGGGCAGAAGGATTGCAAATTCCACATCAGCCTCAGCAATTTAGCAAGGTCCTAAGCAATTGAACAAGACCCCGTCTCAAACCCTAGTACCAAAAGAAGAAGAAGGGAAAAAAGAATAATTTTTTCCACGTTTAAATGGCTGTGGGGCAATTCACAAGAATATTTCATAACATGGAAATTATATGAAATTTAGATTTCAGTGCTGAAGTAAAGTTTTATTGGAACACAACCTTCCCATTACAAGGGTGAAGCTGAGTCCTTAAACTCCAAAAAACTTAAACTTATTTGCTGCGTGATCCTTTACAGAAAAATATTTGTAGACTTTTTTTTTTGGTAGTGCTAGGGATTGAACCCAGGGCCTTGCACATGCTAAGCAAGTGCTCTATCACTGAGCTATAATCCCCAGCCTTACAGACCTTTATTCTAAATCATAACAAGGGGATTTTGCCTTAAGAATTGTTATTATATTTTAGCTTTACTTTGTTTTGAAAGGTCTTGGCTAATCAATGAAATTCATACCCTCTCTTTAAAAATGCCCTCCAAAACAGTATAGTGGAGCAACCTTGTTTCTTTAAGCTGTGGTGGGGATGGAACCCAGAGCCTTCTGCATGCCAATCAAGCCCTCTACCACTCAGACACGTTCCCGCTACTAGGAGGGAGACTGAGCCAAGATTAGAAATTTGAAACTGGAAAAGCACAACTGAAGGAGAACATAGCAGGGAAAAGAGATAATCAGACATGTCCAAGAATGTATGATAGGTTTATGAAAGAAATAAAAGGGGCACCTGATCCAGACCAGGGGGGAGATAAGGCATATCAGAGAAGACTTTCCAGAGAAGATAATTTCTGAGATCAACTCCACAGTATAGAACAGGTTTGCCATAAATATGAATATAAAATAAGGACATTACTAGTAGATAGACTAGCATGCACAAAAGCAGAGAATGCATTACCATGTTCATATAGGATGGATATAAATACTAGTTGTTACCCAATGCAGAATTCAGGAACAAAGATAGACTGAAGTTTGTTTCTAGTTCTTTTGCTTGTTTGTTTTTTGTTTCTGTTTTTAGAGTTTTAAATGATAAGTCTCTAAAACAAAACTAAATAATGCAGCCAAAATACCTAAATATTTGAATTTTTGCAAATATTATTTTAAATTGAACATTAATCAGAAGCATATTTTATTAAATAAGACTGAAAATAGTTAATAGAAGAATTAACTCATATGACCGTAGATAATAACTTGTCCATTTACGACATTATCAGTGTTTGAGGATAAGTAGGTTCAGTAGAAATTACTTTATATAAGAATAAAATATTTATATCAGTTAACACTTTTTAGGAAAACATGTGCCTTATAGATAACTATTTCTTCAAGTTTATCCATGGTTGATTTACATCCAGATAACATTGGATGCTTTTGACATGTTGTTTCCTAGGTCCAGTATTCAAAGATTCTAATCTAATTAATTGGGGTGAAGACAAAAATTCTGTATTTTTAACAAGGGATTCTGATATATAACTGGCTTGAGTTCATCTATTCCAAATTTGATTTACATACTTTGTTATTCTAATTCCTGCACTTATATCTCTTTAAAAAGTTAACTTTAATATCTATATTATTTAGCAGACAACAGATAACACTACATAGAATATGTCTTAAGTGAACTAATATGTCATCCACTATTTTAAAATAAAAACCTCTCATTTAAAAAAAAAAAAAAGAAATTTGAGGCAATTTAGGGAGATGCTGTCTCAAATTTTTTTTCAAAAGACTGGGAATGTAACTGATTGGCATAGTGCTTTTGCGTTCAATCTCTAGTACTGTAAAAATTCAGTATAAAATAATATAAAAAATGTAAGGTTTTTTTCATTTCAGCCAAAAAAGGAATTATTCTTTCAGTGTAGCTTATAGAATGCTAGCCTACCTCCAAAAAATTTCTGTTTTTATTTGGAATTTTGAAATATAATCAGTTTGCCATAGAGTTTTAGGAATTTGTCAAATGTCTCTTAACTAATTAAATAGGTCTCCAAAGTCACAAAGCAGTTTTATGCCACTATCATGCAAATGTGTTTTGTAAATAACAACTTAATAGCTATCATTTTGCCCATAATTTTCTACTTGTTTTATGTTTGATTTTTAGATTAAGGAAAATAATAGAACCAAGAAACTTCTCTCTGAATTATTTAACTGTCCATTATTTTCTGTTTTCTGAGAATATTATAGGTGCTTGCCTGGCATGCATAAGGCCTTGGGTTCAATCCCTTGCACCACCAAAAGAAAAAAAAAATTGATTCTTTGGCTGGGGTTGTCACTCGGTGGTAGAGCATGTGTGAGGCACTGGGTTTGATCCTCAGCACCACATGAAACTAAGTAAAACTTAAAAAAAAAAGTATATTTTAATATTTTCCTCATAGATGCTGTTTTCCCACTGTTTTTAATTTTGTGTCTTCTTCTGAGGCCTGAAAGTTCTTTGTGTCTATTTTAAATAAAATGAGACCCAACCAAAAAACTATAATGCTGTTTCTTTCTTTATACTCATTGTGTTATATCAACTTCTTGTGAAGATGAGTTTGTTTATTGTATTTTAATGAGTAAATTGTCTATCTGTAATAGATGACTTTTTCTGTTCTTTTTGTTTTCAGGCTGAGAGCACAGACAAAACAACAACTCTTGGAATATAAGTCAATGATTGATGCAAGTAAGTTGTTTCATTTTCAAATAAAGTTTTGGAAGTTTGATGATGAGTATTACTCTAGGGAAAAGAAAATCAACTTTACAAAAATTCATTATGTATATTCTAGTACAGCAAAACAAGTAAACAAAGAGACATGCAAGATAAGAAGTATGGTACCTCTAAGGAAGGAATAATGGCATAAGAGGGAGAGACTACATAAGATATGGTACTGGGTGTATTTTCTTTGAGAAGATGGTTTTAGAGCTGATCCAAATGATGAGTCTCCCTTCTCTTATAGTCCTTGTTTTCTCTGTGTAGATAATTTCATTTTTAAGGGATTTAAAACATCAGAAAACTTGGGTAGGTTTAATAGTCCACACTACGGAATTTCTACACTTGAAGGAGAGGATAGATTTAAAGCAGGCCACACAAGATGTGTTTCTTTTTTAATTTTTTTTTTTAGTTGTCAGTGGATCTTTTATTTATTTATATGTGGTACTGAGTATTAAACCCAGGACTTCACACATACCACAACTCCAGCCCCAAGATGTTTAATTGTAGTCTTTGAAAGTAAATATTCAGGGCTGGGGTTGTGTCTCATTGGTAGAGTGCTTGCCTAGCATGTGCAAGTCTCAGCACTGCATATAAATAAATGAATAAAATAAGGATCCATCAACAACTAAAAAAATAAATAAAAAAGAAGAGTGTAAATATTTAAAGCCAAACTCAGAAAGTCAAGGGTCGTGTGTTTTCTCTCATATGTGGAAGCTGGGAGGAAAATTAAAAGGCAAGATGGGATCTCATGAAAATCAAGGGAGATCAATAGAGTAAAGGGAAGGGAAAGGGAAAGTACTGGGGAATGATATTGGAAAATCATATTGTTACATTGTGTGCATGTACAAATGTATAACGAGTCCCACTGTTATAGGCAATTATGATGCATTAATAAAAATAAATGTGAGAAAAAAGTTTTGAAAAAAAAAAAAGAAAGATAGATTATACTTAATCCTAGCTATTTGGGAGGGTAAGGCTGGAGGATTACAAATCGAAGCCCAGCCTGAGCAATATAGCAACACCCAATCTGAAAAAGAAGAAGAAAAAAATTGTTTCTTTTATCTTATATTTGGTACAGGGGATTGAACTCAGGGGCACTCAACCACTGAGCCACAACCCCAGCCCTATTTTGTATTTTATTTAGAGACAGGGTTTCACTGAGTTGCTTAGTGCCTAACTGAATGGCTGAGACTGGCTTTGAATTCTCGATCCTCCTGCCTCGGCCTCCTGAGCTGCTGGGATTACAGGCGTTGGCCACCGTGCCCTGTTCTTTTATTGCTTTTTTAAAAGATATGGCACTGGAAGTATTTCTCAGTGATAAAGCACATGCTTACTATGCTTGAGACCCTAGATTTGATCCCTAGCATACACAAAAAATTAAAATTAAAAAATATACTGGGTGTGGTGGTGCATGCTTATAATCCCAGCACCTGGGAAGGCTGAGGCAGGAGGATCGAGAGTTCAAACCCTGCCTCAGCAACTTAGCAAGGTGCTGTGCAACTCAGTGAGACCCTGTCTCTAAATAAAATACAAAAAGGGGCTGGGGATGTGGCTCAGTGGTTGAGTGCCTCTGAATTTCAATCCCCAATACCCCTAAAAAATAAATAAAATAAAATAAAATTTTAAAGTATCACTGACTTATTTGTTAAAGGATTTTTTTTTTTTTTTTAAAACAATAAAGGCATTCACTTTAAGGGTATAAGTTGATAGGTTTTGACAAACATGTGCATCTGTGTAACACTACAATTGAGATACAAAGCATTTCTCTTGTACCAAAAGATTCTCTTGTGCCACTTCATGGTCAGCAACCACCAGTCTGATTTGTCTTCTAGAACTGTGTTGTCCAGCAGAGTATTCACTAGCCACATATGTGTTTTTAAGTTAATTAAAATTTAAATTACATATAAATTCTTTAGTTGTATTAGTCACATATCAAATGCTCAATAGCCACATGGAGCTAATGGCTACTCTGCTGGACATCATAAGTACAAAACATTTCCATCATCATAGAAAGTTGTTGACTCTTTTTCTGTTCCATTGAAATATTTGTCCTTATACAAGTCCCACACTGTCTTGATTGATATAACTTCATAGTAGGTCTTGATAACAGTTACAATTTGTCCTCCAACTTTGTGGTCCTTTTTCAAAATTTTTTTGGCTATTCTAGATCCTTTGTTTTTCTACATACATTTTAATATTAGTTTGTTAATTTCTATAGACAAAAAGAATTTTGAATAGGATTTGACTGGGATCTAAATATCAATGTGAGAAAAACTGTTATATTAGTATTGATTCTTCTAATGCTTGAACATTGTGTGTCTATCCATTTGGGTAGTTAGTAGTATTTAGTGCAGAGGTCATAGTTTCGCTAAACTTCTTATGTTTCAAGGTTTTGAATGCCATTGTTAATGGTAATTTTTAATTTGAATATCTAGTTGTTGCTAATATATAGACTTACACGTGATTTTTTTTTTTTTTTTTTTTTTAGTTTTGGGGATCAAACTCGGGGCCTTGCAAAGGTGGAGTGAGCACTCCACCATTATGCCATGTCCCCAGTCTCCCAGCCTTGATTTTTTTTACATTAAATACCTTAATCATTTTTTACTCCCTTTTACTTTTTATCATTCTAAAACTGGTCTGTCCAATATGTTAAACACTAACTCTGTCACTCTTGAAATGTGGTTAGTCCTCATTGAGATGGGCTATAAATATAGTAAAGAATGTCAAATGTTTCATTAGTAATTTTAAAGTAATTGCATGCTAAAATAACATTTGGGGTTTATCAAGATAAATAACTACATCAAAATTAATTTCACTTGTTTCTCAGTACTTTTGTAATATGAAAGCTGACTGTTTTGGAGGAGTTTACTGGGAATTGAACCCCAAACACTTTTCTTTTGAGACTGGGAGTGTAGTTCAGTGGTTGAATATATACTTAATGTTTTATCCCCAGGACCAAAAAATAAAATTACCCTTTTGCAATCATGGCTTATATTACATTCCTTTTGAAAATGTTACTGACTTCAAAAAATTATTTATTTGTAGATGAAGAAAAAACTCCAGAACAAATCATGCAAGAAAAACAAATTGAAGCGTATGTCATATTTTTAAATTTTATTTCTGGTTTTTACTAAGAATTAACCATGTTATCAGTGTTATAGCATTGTCTTTCTTTTTCCTTTTATTTATTTTTCCAAATAATATGACATGAATTTATCAGGAAGTTGTTGGTTTGGAATGAAGACTTACATGTAGATGACTGATTACATTAGCGTTCACTGGCATCCCCCTTGTAAGATACTGTGCAAGTAGCTCAGAAAGCATCAGTTTACCAAATCTTTAAATATGCGTAGATATGTTAAGCTTGAAGAATATTTCTATTCCAGTAGAGGTGTTTTGTTTTCAAAGCCTTAATTTATACATTTATTTCAGTTATACCTTTTTCTGATGTTTTGTTCATGTTCCTTTAATAGTAAAATTGAAGACTTAGAAAATGAAATCGAAGAGGTAAAAATTGCTCTTGAAATGAAAAATCTTACATTAGCCAGGTAATTATTTCTTCTTCTTCTTCTTTTTTAACCCACACACAAAAAAACCCTTTATTTACAGTTGAAAATTTGAACACAGAGGATTGTGATTCTGCATCTGTAAAACTTCCAGAGTCTCTTGATCAGATGGGGTCACAGCAGGCAGGAGAGCAAACACAGAGGCCAGTCCAACTTCTCTGACTCAAGAATATCACCCAGAGCAAGGGACAACCTGAAATGTCAGAGAAAGGGAGGTCAGCCAAGAATGGGATATAAGCAGCTCAAGGGAACAGGAGGGCGACATTCCATGACAAACAATGCTTCCCAGCTCTCCTCTGTACTTCTCATCCTCTGGAATAAGGGTAGAACCAGTCAGACTCTTTATCATCTTTTCAACCTTTGCTTTCTTGTGAAATGAATGGAGGACAAGCCTAATTGCCACCAGTACATCTTGCATAATCTTTCCCTACAGGAATGTATAATGTCTCCAAGTAATTCCAGAATGGGGGATAGTGTCTTCTATCCCTCAGTCATTCAGATAGCGCCTTCAGGGCTGGGGATGTAGCTCTGTGGCAGAACACTTACCTAGCATGAGCAAGTCCTGGATTTTTGATTCCCAATACTGATTGAGTCTTAATCTAGTCTATATCTCCCCACACTGTGAGATTGTCACAGGCAACGTGGGCTGCTTATTGGGGCCTGTGGAAACATGCTCAATTTTTCTCATCACAAGAAGTCCATCAATGATTTTTCCAAGCACTGCATGTTTCCCATTCAGCCAATTAAGTGATAAAGAACTGACAACCATTTATACTGGGACCTCTGTTTGCAGTGGAAAGAAGACCTGGAGCTGAGTGTCCACCTTAAATTTTTCAGCTGCAAATGGCCCCAGATAAATACTGGTGATTCCAGTACCATATTTCCATTAACAAAAAGTCCTTTATGACCCTGTGGAAGATGCTCCCTTTGTATCCTATTGGCACCTCGTCTTTTCTGAATTCTCCAGTGCAGAAAAAAAGTTCTCGGCTGTCTTAGGCATGTCTGTAAACAGCTCAATCTTCGTGCAAGTGGCAAGGGGCAGTGTGAAGCACCAGTTCATTTGAAGCATGCGTCAACAACCCCTGAAGGACTCATGGAGCTACCCCAGTCCCACACCACTTGGCATCTCCCACTTCCACCCCTGCTCGTCCTCCATCTGCCTAGCTTAACTTTTCATCCTGACCAGTCCCTCTAATTATTATATATTTTTTTAATGTTTTTAGTTGTTAATGAATCTTTTATTTATTTATATGTGGTGAAGTATCAAACCCAGGGCCTCACACATGCCAGGCAAGCACTCTACCACTGAGCCACAACTCCAGCCCCTAATTACTGCATTTTTAATGTAGGCATTATAAACTGTATACAAGATGGTTATGAGTTCAAGGTGGAAAGAATTTTTAAACAAGGCTAAATGAGTTAGTCATCAGTTAAATGATGATTATTACAAATTTTGAACCCTGAGAGAAAAGTTACATTGTTCATTAATATCTTTCTTTGAAGAAGTTATGTAGGATACAGTTAATAAGGAAACTTCATTTAAGACAATGGAAATATGAAATTAAATCACATTTGGTATTTGAAAGGATACATAGATTTTTAAATAGCTATTTTAATTGCTTACGTGTATCAAAAAGGAAGAGATAACTACTATTGCCTTTTTTTATTATTACCTATGTATTAGCTACTTGAGTTTAAAAGTTATTTATAGCAGCATATTTTAAAGATTATGATCAAATATGGTTTTATATTTCCTAAATGTCTCCATTTCAGACCCATACTAATCCACCAAAGTAGATGGTGTAGAGAACTCATCCAGCTCAAGATGGATTCAGATCCACTGGGCCTCAGCCTGGCAATGCACAACTATGTGCTACATCCCTATTCTTCTTGGTGTAATTTCATATTTCTATTTTATTCCTCAAAGTCTTTCTTCTGGAATACTGTTTAAAAATCTACTTATGGGGCTGGGGATATAGCTCATTTGGTTGAGTGCTTGCCTCTCAAGCACAAGGCCCTGGGTTCAAATCCCCAGTACCGCGGGAAAAAAATAAAAAAAATCTACTTATGTTTTACATATATTTTAAGGAAAATCCATCTTTAACTTGTCATATTTGAAAATGTTTTTAATGTACCATAAATGTTATTCATGTTTGATAATACAAGCTTTTTCCTTCTCATAGGATGCAACTGTCAACTGCACTTAAAAAAAACCTAGAAAAAAATAACACCATGAGTAGGTATGATTTTTTCCCCCCCTCTGGGTTTGGAAAGGAAGGGAATAATTAGGGAGTTCTGCATACTGCTTTTAGTTTCGTGAATTTTTAAAAATTGACTGTCAAAGGCTGGGGCTGTAACTCAGTGATAGAGCACTTGCCTAGCCCATGTGAGGCCCTGGGTTCAGTCCTCAGCACCACATAAAAATAAATAAATAGAATAAAGATATTATGAAAAAACTTCTTTTTTAAAAAAAAAATTGTCAATGCCTGCCACCTTCAACTAGGAAATTTTTAAAAGATTAAAAGATGGAATTTTGATAGACCCTCCCCAGAATTACAAATTTTATAGTCCTGACATCTTGTTCCGTATGGATTATGACTGTAAGAAACAGGTTATATACAGATGACCTGAAAAATTTGAAGATTTTGTTAACATTTATTTAGTGTTAACTATAAACCAGAAACAATGCTACCTTACTTAATCCAACAACAACTCAATGAGATAGGAAGTATATTCCTCATTTTTCATTGGTAGAAGTGAGCTTATTCAGGTTAGACAATTTGCCAAGGAAGTTAAAATAAACCTGGCAGTCAAAGTCTTCTATAACTTGTTTGTTCCTAAGAATTTGGCTTCAGACCTT
Source organism: Sciurus vulgaris (assembly GCF_902686455.1). Taxonomy (NCBI): domain Eukaryota; kingdom Metazoa; phylum Chordata; class Mammalia; order Rodentia; family Sciuridae; genus Sciurus; species Sciurus vulgaris. The sequence goes on along the minus strand of NC_136466.1, from coordinate 114,659,420 downwards.
ACCTATGATCTTACTCCTCAAATCTATAAAAATCTTGTGATAAAATACACCTTCCTATTAGCACTAGAGAAGTTCCAAGGTAGCTGTGAGCACTTGTCCTGAGTGTCTAGACTAATTTGCATTCCTCCAGTATTCCAGATAGCTCTAGATTAAAAATCTTAAAATCTGAATTTAGGTTTTCTGGACTATTGTTCCTCCATAAAATAAGAACTTAAAACATTCTCAAGATAACGGGGTGGGGTATAGACAGACCGATCATATGATACTCAAAGACCACAGAAAGGTCAAACAGGCCAAGATAGTTCTTTTAACATGTTTTAAATTCATAACTGTTTTAAAAAATCAACTGCAGCTGGGTGTGGTAGTGCATACCTTTAATCCCAGTGACTTAGGAGACTATGGCAGGAAGATCACAAGTTTAACGAGGTTTAACTTGTTAAACTCAGCAGTTTAACGAGGTCCTGAGAACTTAGTGAGACCCTGTCTCAAAATAAAAAATGTAAAGGCCTGGGGATGTGGTTCAGTGATAAAGCACCCCTGAGTTCAATCCCCAGTTCCAAAAAAAAAAAAAAAAAAAAAAATTAACTGCAACACCATTAGTTTGAAACGTCTCCAGTACCCAGGGCTCTGGTGCCTTGTGTTCCTATGTAAGCAAACAAGCCCAATGTAAACAGTAAAAGAAAATACTTACCCTGTCAGAAACCACTAATGAACCTTTAAACAGAGACTTTTGATTTTAACCAACCAAATATATTTTCTTTGACTTGCTTTAGTGAACACCTTACTCATGTTTCCTCCCCTTGCTATAACTAATGCAAAAATGAGTTCACCTTTCCCAGGTTCATGCAAAGATTCCCCTTTTTGAGCTAAGTAAATTTCTTACAGTGTTTTTCACATCTGTCTGAGTATCAGAAAAATTAGTATGGTCACAGTGATCACATTGCTAGTCATAGCCCAATCCTGCTGTCACAATCTCTGAAGGTGGGGGGTTGAGGAGTCCATATTTAACAAGCCTCCCAAGTGACTATGGCATTTTGATGAATGAGAGCCACTACTTTGCCCAGTTTTATTCCTTACATTTTTGCTCTAGCCATATCAAACTACCTGATCTAGGTAATTACTTCACATTTTTTAAGACTCAAGGATTTCCCTTTTTCTGTGTCCTTTGCATAACTGATTCATATTCATTACTGCACTATACTATGGTTGTTGATTTGTTTCTCCCCCACTGGGTTCTTTCCTCTTTGAAAATGCTTACTGTGTTTTATTTTATTTTACATCCTAGAATATGGCACAGTTCTTTGCATGTAGTAAGCACTCGGAAATAGTTTTTGAAGAAATAGGAGTAACTTATTCCTTGAAACTATTTTTCTTAATCTGTTTTCTGTTGCTATAACTGAATATTACAACCTGAGTGTTTTATAAAGAACACATTTATTTAGCTTATAGTCCTGGAGGCTGGAAAGTTCAAATTATAGAGTCAGCATTTGGAGAGGACCTTCTTTCTACATTATCACATGGTGTAGGGCATCATGTAGTGAGACAGAGCAAACGTCCTAGCTGCAGTCTTTCTCTTGAGGCCGACTTTGAACTTAAGATCCTCCTGCCTCAGCCTCACCAATTGCTGGTATTACAGGTGTGTGCCTCTGCACCTGGCTTTTCTTCCCCTTCTATAATGTCACTAATGCCATCACGAAGACCCACCCTCATGATCTAATCTAATTCCAGTTACCTCCCAAAGGCCCCAACCTCCAAACACTGTTAACATGAATTTGGGTATTAAGTTTCCAACAGGCACGGGTATAGTGGCTCACGCCTAGAGTCCCAACAACTCAGGAGGCTAAGGCTGGGGATTGCAAGCTCAAGGCCAGCCTCAGCAATTTAGCAAGGCCCTAAGAAACTTGGTGAGACCCTGTCTCAAAATAAAAAATAAGAAAAAGGACTGTAGATGTGGCTGAGTGGTGAAGTACTCCTGGGTTCAAGCCCAGGTGCCAAAAAAAAGGCAAACTTTTGGAACTAAACTATGACCCTAAGAGCTGGAGATGCACTTGGAGTGGTAGAGCACTTGCCAAGCATGCTAGAGGCCTTGGGTTCAATCCCAGCACCACAAAAAAACAAACCAAAAACCCATAGTAGTATTCTGTATGATACCTTAATGACGAATACATATCATCATGCATTTGTCAAAACACATTTTCAAGACCTCACGTAAACTATGGACTTTGGATCAAGATGAGGTATCAGTGCAGTTTTATTAGTTGTGACAAATGCATCACTCTGGTGGTGAGGCTGAGTATGTGTCGAGTCAGAGTATGTAAGAAACATCTGTACTTTTCCCTCAGTTTTGCTGTGAACCTAAAATTGTTCTAAAAGTAAAATCTATATTTAATTCAGTATTCTTTCTTATCTGTGACCAAAATTTTTTCTAGGGAATGCAGCCATAATTTTTAATAAATTAAGTTTATATCAAACTTTTCCAGATTTGTTTTGTAAGTAATGACTTTCTACTAAGGAGTCAGGGGTTCAATAAAAGTAAATATATACTAATTGATTTCTTTATTAGTGAGGTTTTTTTTTTTTTTTTTTTTTTTTGCGGTGCTGGGGATTGAACTCAGGGCCTTCCAACTGAGCTATCTCCCCAGCCCGAGATATTTATTTTTAATTAAAGATGATCATATTTTTATTCCTTTGCAGTGTGCTCATGGATGACATGAAACACATATTAAAGCTGAATAAGTTAATAATGAAATCACAGCAGGTAAACTACTTGCACATTAGGCTTCATATACATTCTCATGTTTTCAGAGATAATTTCTTGCTGATAACTTTATCATATATGTTTAAATAAGTTTGCCCAAAGGGAGCTGGATGTGATGGCACACACCTATAATCCCAGTGGCTCAGGAGGCTGAAGCAGGGGGATCAAGAGTTCAAAGCCAGCCTCAGCAACTTAATGACACCTGTCTCTAAATAAAATATAAAAAAGATCTGGGGATGTGGTACCAGGTTCAATCCCTGGTACAAAAAAAAAAAGATTGCCCAAAGGAACTGGTATGATTAGAATTTACTTTCCTTAATTTCCCTCTGTGTTCATAATTCCTATTGCTGACAAATGATACAAATGATCTACTTACATCAATGATTTAAGTATTCTAGATTTATTCTTAAATAATATGCTTTAATCTTTTTAATATTTAATATTAACGATTTAATATTTAATTTTAATAACAGGAATCTTGGGAATTAGAGGAAAAACTGCTTGATGTTCGGAAGAAGAGATTACGTATGTAGAACTCGTTTTGTTGTTGTTTTGATAGAATACATTTTTACCTACTTTGGAGATTTATAAGGCCAGGTCTCTCAGCTACTGAGAAATTTTTTTAATTTTTAAAATTTTGAACATGGAAATTTTAAAAACATGAAATGTTTTTGCTTATTTATTTTTGTTGTTTAGAACTTTAAGTCATAAAAATTAATACATTCTTGGGGGAATCAAATGATACAGAAAATTACAAGGCAAAAGTCATGCTTCCTTCCCATGTTGTCTCCGTTTAATATATGTCATTAGAGACTTTCTTTCAGACCAATAGAAAATAGTTACATATGCCAAGTACAGTGAAACTTGCCTATAATCCCAGCTACTCAAGAGGCTGTGGCAGGAGAATCATAAGTTCAAGGCCATCCTGGGCAATATAGTGAGACCGTAATTTCTGAAAAACCAGTTGATACATGTAGTTCTGTAGCCTTTCACTTAATTTTTGATGGCATGACATGGCTTTTTGCATTGAAATGTTTATTGCAAAAGTAATGCACATTCTCTATTGAAAATTTAGGAAAAGGTAAATATATAGCAAAGTTAAATTTTTTCCTCAATTATTAAGAGATAATCTTCAATGCATATATCTTTTAAAATTGGCATCATTTTACTCAGTTACAACCTTTTTTTTTTTTTTTTTTTTTTCATTTAACAGCATAGAGGAATGATGGCTTTTTAAAAAATACATATATTTTTTTTTTTTTTAGTTGTTGTTGTATCTTTATTTTATTCATTTATTTATATGCAGTGCCGAGAATTGAACCCAGTGTCTCATACATGCAAGGCAAGCACTCTGTCTGAGCCACAACCCCAGCCCATGATGGCTTATTTTTAAACATTTACCTCTTAGCAAATAATTTCAGGGTCAGGGATATTTTGGTCATCTATTCTGATCACCTTGTTGATGTTTTTGTTTGTTTTGTTTTGTTTTTTATTGTTGGTGCTGGGGATTAAACCCAGGGCCTTGTGCATAAGGCAAGCACTCTACCTCTTTTTTTTTTTTTTTTCCCATTGCATTCTAATCTGTTTTTATTTCATTAATGTCAATTATGTAATTAAGGGAGGAAAGTATTTGCTTTTACTTATAGGTATCTCCTGCTTATGTTGACAACTTAGAATAAGTTCTCTTTTACATGATGCCACTTCAAATGATCGCTGTCATTGTCATACATAAATACCTTGAACATTTCATTTAGGGCATTCTGAACATAAAATTAAAATATTACTGGGCGTGATGGATCATGCCCATAATCCCACCTACACTGGAGCTGAAGCAGGAGGATCACAAATTCCAGGTCAGCCTGGGCAACATATTGAACTCCTGTCTCAAAATAAAAGTAAAAAATGAACAAGCACCAGATGTTGTGGCACACACCTATAATCCCATGGATTTGGGAGGCTGAGGCAGGAGGATTACAAGTTCAAGGCTAGTCTCAGCAACTTAGCCAGACCTTAAGCAACTTAGTGAGACCCTGTCTCAAAATAAAAAGGTCTGGGGATGTGGCTTAGTGGTTAAGCACCCTAGGTGCAGTCCATCTCTTGCCCCCATGCCCCTTGCAAAAAAATTAAAAGGGCAGGGGATAGTAGGTATAGCTCAGTGGTAGAGAATACTTTTGCTAGCATGCATGAGGCCCTGGGCTCAATCCCAGTACCACAAAAAAAAAAAAAAAAATTAAAATGTTATTTTGTACCAGGAAGTCATTTTCAGATCAAAATAGAACTGCAGCCTAACATTTATTAAAAATTTTAACACGTTTATTAAAAATTTTCTCTTGACTAAAATAACAGGGAAATATTCTACTTCACAGTTTTTGAGATCTTTGTTTAAAGAGTTGTCATATATAGTATGTTCTTTTATTTTTATCTAATAGAATTAAAACAAGCTTCAGAAAGTAAGCTTTTAGAAATACAGACAGAAAAGAACAAACAGAAAGAAGATCTGGACAATGTGGAAAATTCAGACAAGATAAAGACCATGCAACAAAACCTACAGAAAGAGATACAAATTACTACAGTTATTCAGCATGTGTTCCAGGTAACATTTATATAAATTTGGAAGGGAGGTGTAAAGAATATTTTTATAGTATCGACTTACTTTTATTTAGTCTTTGATCCTCATAAAATAATTCCATACTAGAGCTGAGGATGATGAGTAACTTGATATCATTGAACCATAGTTTTTCATAGAAAAATGACCAGAATTTTTATTAATTAAGACCCTAATCATTCCTCTATTATCTACCATGAAAATATTGTTCACTTCTTTGAGGGTCTTGAAATCTCAAGGGCTAAGCACTAAGTCTTTTATCTCTTTTAAAAATAAGGCATATTGCTTGTGGCTAAGTTATTGCCTTTCACCATACTAGTGCAAAATTAACTCTAAACCATAACTATATTCTTTTTCCTCCAATCTAGGATAACATTACTAGTATCCTTAACAAGTAAAAACTGCCTCATCAGTATAAACTGATGAGGTATAAAAAATTATCTTAAGGATTGTAATTATTGTGTAGCATCATAGGAATCAAGGTAGCCCTACTGAAAGTAGGACTGAAGATACAAGAATGTACTATTTTTCCTCATGATCACAGAGCTACATACCAAATAAATGATAAGATAGATAAGATAGCGAAAAGATTTTTTAAAATCTTTTTAATTTTTAAAAGTACCTATAACTTAATTTTTTTTTTTTTTTTTTTTTTTTTTTTATTATAGAACCTCATTCTAGGAAGTAAAACTAACTGGGCAGAGGATTCTGCCCTCAAGGAAACTGTTCTGCAACTTGAGAAGAATCTCACCATGATCTAATAAAAATTCTGTTTTGGCAGATTTCAAGTGAAATATATTTGTGTTTTTGAAATCATTCTAATGCTGTCATTTTTTAAGCTTGAATTAACATTATAATATGGTTCTGTTGTTTTAAATATGATTATTAAAGTGACAGACATATTCTAAAGGTGTCCAAAAATCTTAGCCTTGGGAGAGAAGACATTTGTTCCAACTCTGTTGAATGTGGATATTTTTCAACATTCTTAATAGTCCCAGCTCTTATTTGTAATACTTCTATACTTCTGTGCATTTATGCATTTGGTTTTTGGTTTTGTTTTTACGATGCTGAGGGTGGAACCCAGGGACTCACTCATGCCAGGCAAATACTCTACCTCTAAGCCACACCCCCAAGTCATATGAATTTGCTTATCAATCAAAATATTAGAAAAAAAAGTGTTACAATTGTGATTATTTGTAGTAGAATTTGAATCTCCTGTTTTTCCCTCCTTCCCCTACCCCCTCATTATTATTTTGTTTTTGGTACTAGATATTGATCTCAGGGGTACTTTACATTGAGCTACATTCCGATACTTTTTAATTTTTTTTTTTTTTTTTTTTTTTTTTTTTTTTTTTTTTGTTACTGGGGATTGAATCCAAGAGTGCTTTTGCCACTGAGCTATATCCCCAGCCCTTTCTTAGTTTTTATTTTGAGACAGGTTCTTATTAAGTTGCTTAGGACCTCACTAAGTTGCTAAGCCTGACCTTGAACTTGGAATCCTGCCTCTGATCCTGTGTCACTGGGAATCACATGTTCCACCACTCCCAGCCTTTTATATTTTTTATTTTGAGAAAGGATCTCACTTAATTGCTGAGATCCTCCTGCCTCAGCCTCCTGAGTTGCTGGGATTACAGGTACTATTGTGGGCCAAACTATAAGTGCCTTGACCAGACAGACTCCATTTTACCTTGAGACTCTATTTCATATAAGAAATGCTTTTCCATGTGAAAACCATACCTCTGTAACCCACCTCCTGTTAAGCACATCCTGTTTGGCAAGGCTTCGGGGCTAAAAAGTATTTCTTTTATTCTTATACAATGTATTATTAAGAAATGCTTTTATAAGATGTGCTCTTTTTAATTCCCATTTTTCTTGGGCAATGTACCCTGACTGTACCCTGAATTAGGTCATTCTGACCCACTTCCTATGTTGCTAGCTATGGTTTTGATTTACTGGTAGCTTATGTATTTTGGCTATAAAAATGTACCCTACCTCTGCAAAGAGTAGAAGGGTGCAGAGGTGACTTGCTTGCTGCCCTTTTGGACTGTGAATAAAGTTCCACATTCAGCTTTAAGACTGACCCAGTGATTTATTTCAAATGTGCTACAACAGTACAGGTGTGTGCCACTAAGCCAGCCTCTCTTTTTTGTATTTCTCTTTTCTTATTTTACTTCTGTCTCTCTTTTTGTTGTAGTTGTTGGTTTTGTTTGGTTGGTTGGTTTTTGGCAGTGCTAGGAATAGAACCCAGGGCCCCAAGAATATTAGGCAAAGTCTTTACCACTGAGCAGCCCTTACATTTCTCTATTTAGCATATCCATTACCTTTAAACATGAAATTTCAAAAATAAAAATGTTATTTTACCTTACTAGTTAAAAAGTTGTGCTGAGCACAGTGGTACAGGCTTGTAATCCCAGCAACTTGGAAGGCTGAGGCGGGAGGGTCACAAGTTCAAACCCAGCTGCAGCAATTTGGCAAGACTCTGAGCAACTTAGCAAGACTGTCTCAAAATGAAAAGGACTGGGGATGTGGCTCAGTGGTTAAGTGCCCCTGGGTTCAATTTTTTGTCCCAGTACCAAAATAATAAAAATAAAAACTTTTTGTAGCATACCATTCCATTTTTAGAAAATATATGTTCTTTTGTTAATTCAGAACTGTTGATTATTTTTATAGACAACGTAGTGTTGCTGAAGGAATTTACACTTTAAAAAGGTATATTCATTGGATAATATCATTTGAAATCTATTCTTTAAATTAATAGTTGAAATAGATTTGCCAAAACCCAAATTCTAAATACTCTCTTTTCTTTGGAATATTTGCAGTTTTATTTCATTTGTTTTAATAAATCATAATTTATATGTAGTTTTATTCTTTTTGCCACAATATTTTCTTTATAAATTATTGTAAAGAAAGTTACATTTTTTTATACAAAAACATTATTTTGGGAAATGCCTTCCTGATCCAAAAACATAGCATTAAATAAATCATAGATACACACTATATTAATAAATCCCAATCCACAAGGTGTGGTGGCACAAGCCTGTAATCCCAGAGAGGCTGAGGTAGGAGGATCACAAGTTTGAGGGCAGCCTCAGCAAGTAAACAAGACCCTAAGCAATTTAGGGAGAAGAGACCTTGTTCTGTCTCAAAAAGGGTTGGGATGTAGCTTAGTGGTAAAATGCCCTTGGTTTCAATCCCCAGTACCAAAGAAGGAAAAAATAAATCTCAACCCAATGGATTATCAGCATCATCTGTAATTTGTTTCACCTTTCCATTGTTACTAAGTTCTATCTAAATATTTTATCAAATGTAGTTTCACTTTTTTTAATCAAGAAAATTCACAAGTTGGACTGGATACCTCCATCTTTCTGAGTTCTTCTAATAGATTTACAGTAATAGGACACATGAAACAAGAAATATAGAAAGAAGTCAAAGGCCAGGTAAGATAGGGGCATTGCCAGGCATGGTTGTGCAAGCCTGTAATCTTAGTGATCCCCTGGGAGGCTGAGGCAGGAGGATCAAAAGTTCAAGGCCAGTCTCGGTGATTTAGCAAGACCCTGTTTCAAAAGTGAATAAGGGAATGTAACTCAGTGGCAAAGCACCTCTGGGTTTTATCCCCAGTACCATAAAAGGAGTGGGGGCACATTAAAAGGACATAATAGATTAAGGGTGTACTCAGTGGTAGAGCATGTGTTTAGCATGCACAAGACCCTGGGTTCAATCCCCAGTATCCTCCTCCCCAAAGCTGGAGATACAAGAGATAGAATCAGATGATGTGTTTCATGATCTTGTAAACAAATAATAGCACTGAGGATGCGGACAGAAATTATGAGACCTAAGTAGGTTGAGTAAATGATCTGATGACCAACCTCAGGAGGCCAACTGTAACTGAGGAACAAGAAATGGAGATAGTGTTATGCTTTAGATATGAGGTGTCCCCCAAAAGTTCATGTGTGAAACAACACAAGAATTTTCAGAAGTGTAATGATTTTGTTATGAGAGGTATAACCTAATCTGTGAATTAATCCACTGATGTGATTCAGCTGGGCAAAAAAAAAAAAAAGCTGTAACACTGTCAAGACCCAAAGCGATGGTCCAAACTCACTGCTACAGTGACGTCTAGAAGCCAGAAGAGAGTATCCTACCCCAAGCTAAACTAAAATACCTGGATTGCTGTAGTAGTGGTGGAAGGGATTATAAAACAAGGAAATGAGCATGCTAGAATGGATGTATTTTCTGTGGTCAGAAAACCCAATTAGAAAATGGGAAAATACACTAAGAGCAAATAATCACCTGAGACAATGCACCATTATAAAATAAGTACATGGAAAGATTCAAGGTCAGAAGTCAGTGACAGGCACATGACCTCTTTAGACAGAAGTGTACCATTTGAGCCTTTAAGGCTATGGCATGCTGGTCTCCTGATGTAAGCAACTTAGGCTTCTGGGTTGAGATCCATTGTAAGCCTGGTGGGTGGCTGGACATAAAGCCACAGCTTTATGTATCATGTCTAATAGGACCAGATTGCTCAGTAAGGCCTCACCCTACATACTGCCCCTAGCCTGAACTAGCCTAGCTGGCCCTGGCCCTGCCATCCATGACTGACTCAGCTACCTGCAGGGGAAACTGCACAAGAACATCAAGTAGGCCTAGGCCAAGAAGAAACCAGGAGACACACATGCCAGTACTGAGGCAGCTAGCAAGTCAAGACACAGATGGGTCCACCCACCCAGGTATTAGACCAAACCTGAGGCCAAGCGGTGTCTGAAAAAAGGGTTTATTGAGCTGTACAGACATTAGACAAAAAGTGAAAGAATAGTCCTCAGACAAATTCCCTAAGCCACCAGCATTATGATCAGATAGCAGCTGGAAAAATATCCCTTAGACCTAAGGCACTAGGGTGATTTATGAAAAAGGTACAGAAAGAAACAAATCATTTACAAACCATTTACACCGAACCAGCGCTATAGATAAGAGCACAGGACAAAGTCCCTGGGTAGGAGGCTAGCCTATAAAGAAAAGGCTTCAGTGATTCCTGGGTGGTCACTGCAAAAAGCAGAATGCAGTGTGACCTGCATTAGTGTGTAATCCTTAGCATACAGGAAAGGAATTGGGAACAGCTTTGTTTTGTTTTGCTTTTTTTCCTTTTTGATTTAGTGTGTAACTGTGGGTTAAAATGCCCTCTTATCTTTGGGCATGGGGATGCACACTGTAATCCCAGCTACTCAGGAGGCTGAGGTAGGAGGATAGCAAGTTTCGGGCCAATTGGAGAAACTTAGTGAGATCCTGTCTCAAAAATAAAAAGGACTGGGGATATAGACCAGTGGTAGAGCACTCTGGTTTCAAACCCTAGTAACAAATAAACAAACTTCTTAATCTCCTTCCTCCATTCTCTGGCCTTTAACGTAATTATAGGCAACTCAAACTGTGAGGAGTTCAGTGAAAGTAGCAGTAGTGGCAGCTCCAAGATGGAGCCTTCTGGGCATCAGCTCTTCTGCCTAGAATACAGGTGAATACAACTTGTGATCTTCTTGCCTCAGACTCCTGAGTTGCTGGAATTGCAGGCATGTACCACAGCACCCATCTAAGACTTGTGTTTTCAACGAGAGTTCCAACTAGACAATCATTGCTTCATGTTGAGCTTTCCTTTATAAGAATGTACACATGTACACAGGCCTCTGGATCCACCTACAGGAGAGGCCAAGTTGCTGTATCGGCAGGAAATGACAAGGCATCAGAGGTGACAGTGTCCATGTTGAAGCCATTATCTGCAGGCTGGATTCACAACACTGGGAAGAAAATTCTGCCCAGGAACTCACCTCTAGTTTGGGTGTACCAGGACTAATCTGTCTGATGATCTTAGGACACTTAAAACTATTGTATCCACAAGAATATTGCAGGTCCCCAAAGCAAGAATCAATAACTGGGATACATTCAAACTCAATAGCTTTCTCTCAAGCAAAGGAAACTATCAGCAATTCGAAGAGAGAGCCTGCAGAATGGGAGAATATCTTTGCCACTCATACATCAGATAGAGCACTAATTTTCAGAATATATAAAGAACTCAAAACACTCTACACCAAGAATACAAATAACCCAATCAACAAATGGACTAAGGATATGAACAGACACTTCACAGATGAAGATCTATAAGCAATCAACAAACATATGAAAAAATGGTCACCATCTTTAGTAATAAGAGAAATGCAAATCAAAACTACACTATGATTCCATCTCATCCCAATTAGAATGGCAATTATCAAGAATACAAGCAACAATAGGTGTTGGAGAGGATGTGGGGAAAAAGGTACACTCATACATTGCTGGTGGGGCTGCAAATTAGTGCAGCCACTCTGGAAAGCAGTGTGGAGATTCCTTAGAAAACTTGGAATGGACACGCCATTTGACCCAGCTATCCCACTCCTCGGCCTATACCCAAAGGACTTAAAATCAGCATACTACAGAGATACAGCCACATCAATGTTCATAGCTGCTCAATTCACAATAGCCAGACTGGAACCAACCTAGATGCCCTTCAATTAATGAATGGATAAAGAAACTGTGGTGTATATATACAATGGAATATTACTCAGCTATAAAGAATAATAAAATTATGGCATTTGCAGGCAAATGGATGCAATTGGAGAATATCATGTTAAGTGAGATAAGCCAATCTCAAAAATCCAAGACGAATGATCTCACTGATAAGCGGATGATGACACATAATGGAGGGTGGGAGGGGGGCAAGAATGTAGGAAGGAGGAACTGTATACAGGGAAAAGAGAGGTGGGAGGGGTGGGGGGGAAGGAAAAAAATAACAGAATGAATCAAACATCATTACCCTATGTAATGAATGAATATGCAAATGGTATGCTGTTACTCCATGTACAAACAGAAACAACATGTATCCCATTTGTTTATAAAAAAAAAAAAAAAAAAAAAAAAAGAATATTGCAGGCCCATACCTGTTCCCTCTGCCTTGCAGCCATCCTGTCTTAAATGTTCGCTCATTTTCCCAAGCTAATGGTCTGAGAATTTTCTCAGGCCAACTTGAAAGCAGAGACTCCAGGAAAGCCAGGTTGGTGAATCTGTGCCATCCTGCTTTCTCACTGAGGCTGCATGCCTGGCCATTCTAACAGCCATGTTCTATCCAACACCATTAACTGTGTTTTCATTTTATGATTCTTTGCTTTTGTGCATCCACTCACTGCCACCCATGTTTTCCCAAAGCTCTTTTCTTTTTTTCAGCTCTGATTTTTTTCTGCCTCCAATAGACTCCATCAATCTCCACCCCTACTCTACTTTCCCCCAACAAGATAATGCACCTCTATCTGCTCAGGACTTTGGAGGTTAAGAATTCTGGAGATCCACCTTTCAAGCAAGTTCTCTGAGTAATTCTGGCACCAATATCATGAGAGACCTTTGCTTTTGTAGCTCGCTTACAAGCATGCCTCCCTACCTTTCCCTGGCTTTTTCGAGTTGTTTGTGTGTGCTACTGTTTGGTGTTATCTAGACAGACCTAGGAAGAAGATGGCAAAGCTAAACTGCAAGGATTTCCTGTAGCAACCCTGCCTTGATGAGGGCTACAAAACCCAACTTTTTTTAAAAAGAATTTTTATATATTGTTTCAATGGACCTTTATTTTATTTCTTTATATGCAGTGCTGAGAATTGAACTCAGTGCCTCACACATGCTAGGCAAAAACTCTCCCACTAAGCTACAACCCCAACCCCAAAACCCAGTTTTTGACCTCATTCCTGGCTAGGGGCTGGGGTTGTGGCTCAGTAGAGGCGCATTCACCTAGCATGTGTGAGGCCCTGGGTTCAATCCTCAGCACCACATAAAAATAAAATAAAGGTATTGTGTCCACCTACAACTAAAAAATATATTTTAAAAAAATAGACTGTCTTATCCTCGGACTTGAAGGAAAGAATCACTATAAGTGAAATACTGCTTCTCCAATTGTGACTTAACAGTCTTGAATATGCATATTAAGGGAAACCCACAATAATTGCCTGTTCAGAATCCCAATTGCCAAAAAAAAAAAAAAAAATTCTGAATCGTGCCCCAGAAGTGATATAGGCCCCTCTAGTCTCCCCCATCCCTACCCCGTGCTTCTTTCTTTCCTACCCCCATAAATATAGAGTAGAGATCTCAGGAATAGCAAGCACTGCTCTAACCTATGCAGCAGTTTTTCTAATGTAGGCTGGGGCAGGGCAGAAGTCCACAAGACATACTGTGTACCAAAGTTCCAAGGCACTTCAGCTTTACAGCAAGTTAGCCTAATTTCAGCACCTTGAAATGTTGACATTTGCCTGTCAGCACCAAGACTTCCTGAAACCAAAGCCCCTGCACTAGGGATTTCTTCATATCAGGGCCTCAAGGTAAGTCTGGCTATTTTATTTCAGCAGTTTTTCTCTTAAGGGACATCTGAGGGCATTGTTGTTTGTGCCTTACACCCTTGAAAATGAATTCCCCACCCCTAGAAACAGGGCCAAGGAGGCTGTGCCAAACTCCACCCCCTTCTTCCTTCAGGGCAGAGGACTCAATTCAGGCCTCCGGCTCCTCAACCGATCTTATGATTTGGAACCTAGGATTCCACTGAGACTGTTTGGATTCTTAGCCTAGAAATACTTTTTTGATTTGTCTTCTCACAGATTTATTATCTGTTTCCTGTTTTGTTTTTTAACTTTTTTAGTTGTGGATTGACACAATACCTTCGTTTTATTTATTTGTTTTTATGCGGTGCTAAGGATGGAACCCAGCACCTTAGTGCTCTACCACTAAGCCACAACCCCAGCCCGTTTCCTGGTTTTATTATAGAACTTAGAAAAAAGACCAGAAGAATTTGGACAGATGTTTAACCTGGACATTGTATTCAACCCTCCTCTGGTAACATTTGGCAAGCCAGCCAGGAGGTAGGATGTCATGCCCCATTTATTCCCGTTGCTTATTTTATTTTCACCTAATTAGAATACAGAACTTGTTGCAGGAGTCACTCTGGTGATAAACCCTTCACAGGCAGGCATTCTCATAGGCAACATGGGTGACGCAAGCAGGTACATGGTTCTGTGACCCGGCTGACATCAGGGTGTCCTAACACCATCACCTTGCCCCTCTTTCCAGACTTTCTATCAGACTTTCTGATAGTACCACTTTCAGATCAAGGAGCAATTGTGACACCTCCAGGGAAGATCAGAAGTCATCTCTAAACTGCTGGAAACTCTTCAACCTGTAAGGGTGGAGACCCTGTGACTTTACTATACCCTCTGGTGCTCAACCTCTTTGCTGTGTGCCTTGGGATTCTTTGGGTACATTTGCACATGGGTTTCCTTTTAATGTGTTCATGCCTCCTACAAATTTCTTGCTCATGCACTAGAACATGGGCCAGAGCAGGATGGCAATAACTGTCCATTTTATTACTTAAATTTGAGCCCCCTGCCCCAAAACAAAGTGGAGGCATGATTTGGATTTCTGGAATATGGTCCCACAGTCCCCGGCTGATAAAGTAGCCTGAGTGATCCTTAGCCTCTTGAATAGGAAAGCCAGATTTCACTGGACTGGTAAAAATAGTTATGGGATGCCCAAAGTCAGGCACTCCATCCAGGAATCTCACAAATTATTGTTGGTCACCTCCCTTGGAGGAAAAAGTCTACCTCATCCCAAGATTAAGAAAGCCCCCCAGAGGGGTAGGGTTGTGAGTCAGTGATAGAGCACTTATCTAACACATGTGAAGCAGTGGGTTTGATCCCTGGCACCACATAAAAATAAATAAAAGATATTGTGTCCATATACAACTAGAAGAAAAAAAGCATCCCAGAGAAAACAAATTGGAACTTACCCTCCTAATGTATCTGTGCTGGTTTCTTATCCATTTCCTCAGCCCTAGGCTTCACATGACTCCCTGTTTTTTGCAATCAGTTCTTTGCCACCAGGCCAGTCTACAAAGGCATCCATCATCTCAGTGAGCAACTTAGGAGCCAAAGGGACTCACAGGATTAGAGAAAGAATGTGCTCTAGGGAACATTCGACAACGCACCACTGCCCACTCTTAAGGGCTAACGATGTTCTGGTCCAAGCCATGATCCCCAAGGGACTGCTGCAGGGATACCTAAGTCAAAGATACCTTATTCCTCTGAGGGATGCTTTGTATGAAATTTGGAATCTAGTTCCAAGATCCTTGGGGTTTCCTCTTTCACAGATAACCATAGAAGGAAATACCTATATGGCACATGAATCCCCTCTTGGCAGTATTCTTAGCCACTGGGACTCCTTCTGTTCTGATAATCTGAGAAAAAGATGCCTCACCTTCTATTATAATTCTGTCTGACCCCAATATAAGTTAGGAAACAGAACAGTGACCCATTAACTGTAGCCAAAATCATAATACTCAGGCACAGTGGCATACACCTATAATCCCAGCAGCTCAAGAAGCTGAGACAGGAGGATTGTGAGTTCAAAGCCAGTCTCAGCAACTTAGGGAGGTCCTAAGCAACTAAGTGAGACCCTGTCTCTAAATAAAATATAAAAAAGGGCTGGGGATGTAGCTCAGTGGTTAAGCTCCCATTAGTTCAATCCTTGGTACAACAAAACAAAATACTATCTGTTTTGCAAAAGATAAGGAAAATGGTCAGAAATTCCATACATCCAGTCCTTCATGGCTTTATACACAAATTCTTTAGTATGAAAAGATAACAATCCTCTAAATCACAGAGAAGCCTCTGCACCTGCCTCCAATCAGGACATCATAGACAACCCATTACCAAGTTGCACCCATATCTCTCGGGAAACACCAACAAATTCCTCCATACCAAATGCTAGAAGTAACTCACCAGTTCCCACTTCTTCAAATATTCTGAACCCACAACATACTCATAATGGGCCCACCTATTCAAACACGACACAAGGACTCCTACCCCTTAGGGAAGTAGCTGGGACTTAAAGGACAGTAAGAGTACAGGTTCCCTTCTTGGTCAATGACATCTAACAATATAAAGAAAGACTAGGTTGAACCAGTTATCCCATTCCTCAGTATTTATCCAAAGGACTTAAAAGAAGCATAGTACAGGGATGAAGCAACTCAATGTTTGTAGCAGCTCAATTCACAATAGCTAAGCTATGGAACCAAATTAGGTGTTCTTTAACAGATGAATGGATAAAGAAAATGTATATATACACAACTGAATATTACTCAGCCATAGAGAAGAATGAAATTAGGGCATTTGTTGGTAAGGGATGGAAGTATCATACTACGTGAAATAAGCCAATCCCAAAAAACCAAAGACCAAATGTTCTCTCTGATACACAGATGCTAACACACAATAAGAGGGTTGGGGAGAGAATAGAAGTTCATGGGATTAGACAATCGGCAATGAAGGAAAGGGAGGGGAAGTGGGAATAGTAGAAAGAATCAGACATAACTTTCCTATGTTCATTATGAATACATGACCAGTGTAACTTCACATTAGATACAACCACAAGAATAGGAAGTCATAACCCATGTATGTGTAATATGTCAAAATACAACTACTGTCAGGTATATTTAAAAAGAATTTTAAAAAAAGAAGAAGAAGAAAGAAAGAAAGACTAAGAAAATACCCTGAGAACCCAGATAAGTTGGTTGAGTGTGCTTTAGACTCTAACTGGTTTTTGACTTATCCTGGAGGGACATTCAATTAATTTTGACAGTGTGCTTTACCCCTGGAGAGAGAGAGAGAGCAAACTTTTGAAGGGACATTCCAGGGATGCTGATCAAATCTATGCCTTTACTCCAGAAATCACCCTGTGAATGAAACTATTCCAGTTAATGACCCCAAAGGGATCTACAAGACCCAAACAGGTATGACGAGAAAAACACAGATAAGAGCCCTCTTGACATGAATTTTTTTTTTTTTTTTTGGTGGTTCAAGTGTACTTTATTTATTTTTTTTATTTTTATTGTAAACAAATGGGATACATGTTGATTCTGTTTGTACATGGAGTAACAGCATACATTTGCATATTCATATATTTACCTAGAGTAATGATGTTTGATTCATTCTGTTATTTTTTTTCCTCCCCCCCACCCCTCTTTTCCCTCTATACAGTCCCTCCTTCCTACATTCTTGTCCCCTTCCCACCCCCCATTAAGTGTCATCATCCGCTTATCAGTGAGATCATTCCTCTTTTGGATTTTTGAGATTGGCTTATCTCACTTAACATGATATTCTCCAATTTCATCCATTTGCCTGCAAATGCCATAATTTTATTATTCTTTATAGATGAGTAATATTCCATTGTATATATATACCACAGTTTCTTTATCCATTCATCAATTGAAGGGCATCTAGGTTGGTTCCATAGTCTGGCTATTGTGAATTGAGCAGCTATGAATATTGATGTGGCTGTATCTCTGTAGTATGCTGATTTTAAGTCCTTTGGGTATAGGCCGAGGAGTGGGATAGCTGGGTCAAATGGCGTGTCCATTCCAAGTTTTCTGAGGAATCTCCACACTGCTTTTCGGAGTGGCTGCACTAATTTGCAGTCCCAACAGCAATGTATGAGTGTACTTTTTCCCCACATCCTCTCCAACACCTACTGTTGCTTGTATTCTTGATAATTACCATTCTAATTGGGGTGAGATGGAATCTTAGTGTAGTTTTGATTTGCATTTCTCTTATTACTAGAGATGTTGAACATTTTTTCATATATCTGTTGATTGCTTGTACATCTTCTTCTGTGAAGTGTCTGTTCATTTCCTTAGCCCATTTGTTGATTGGGTTATTTGTATTCTTGGTGTAGAGTTTTTTGAGTTCGTTATATATTCTGAAAATTAGTGCTCTATCTGAAGTATGAGTGGAAAAGATATTCACCCACTCTGTAGGCTCTCTCTTCGCATTGCTGATAGTTTCCTTTGCTGAGAGAAAGCTATTTAGTTTGAATCTATCCCAGTTATTGATTCTTGCTTTTATTTCTTGTGCTATGGGAGTCCTGTTAAGGAGTCTGATCCTAAGCCAACAAGGTGAAGATTTGGACCTACTTTTTCTTCTATAAGATGCAGGGTCTCTGGTCTGATTTCAAGGTCCTTGATCCATTGTGAGTTGATTTTTGTGCAGGGTGAGAGATAGGGGTTTAGTTTCATTCTGTTGCATATGGATTTCCAGTTTTCCCAGCACCATTTGTTGAAGAGGCTATCTTTTCTCCATTGCATATTTTGGCACCTTTGTCTAGTATGAGAAAATTGTATTTATTTGGGTTTGTGTCCGTGTCCTCTATTCTGTACCATTGATCTACCTGTCTATTTTGGTGCCAATACCATGCCGTTTTTGTTACTATGGCTTTGTAGTGTAGTTGAAGTTCTGGTATTGCGATACCCCCTGCTTCATTCTTCCTGCTAAGGATTGCTGTAGCTATTCTGGGTTTCTTATTCTTCCAGATGAATGTCATGATTGCTTGCTCTATTTCTGTAAGGTACGTCATTGGGATTTTAATTGGAATTGCATTGAATCTGTATAGCACTTTTGGTAGTATGGCCATTTTGACAATATTAATTCTGCCTATCCAAGAACATGGGAGATATTCCCATCTTCTAAGGTCTTCCTCAATTTCTTTCCTCAATGTTTTGTAGTTTTCTTTTTTTTTTTCTTTTTTTTCTTTTTTTTTGCAGTGCTGGGGATTGAACTCGGGGCATTGTGCTTGTGAGGCAAGCACTCTACCAACTGAGCTATATTCCCAGCCCATGTAGTTTTCATTGTACAGATCTTTTACCTCTTTGGTTAGATTGATGCCCAAGTATTTTTTTTTTTTTTTGAGGCTATTGCAAATGGAGTTGTTTTCCTCATTTCCCTTTCAGATGTTTCGTCACTTGTGTATAAAAATGCTTTAGATTTATGCGTGTTGATTTTATAGCCTGCTATTTTGCCGAATTCATTGATGAGGTCTAGAAGTTTTCTGGAGGAGTTTTTTGGATCCTCTAAACAGAGAATCATGTCATCAGCAAATAGTGACAGCTTAAGTTCCTCTTTTCCAATTCGTATCCCCTTAATTTCTTTAGTCTGCCTAATTGCTCTGGCTAGAATTTCGAGGACAATGTTGAATAGAAGTGGTGAAAGAGGACATCCCTGTCATGTTCCCGTTTTTAAACGGAATGGTTTCAGTTTTTCTCCATTAAGGATGATGTTGGCCATGGGTTTAGCATCAATAGCCTTTACAATGTTCAGGTATGTTCCTACTATCCCTATTTTTTCTAGTGCTTTGAGCATGAAGGGGTGTTGTATTTTGTCGAACGCTTTTTCTGCATCAATTGAAATAACCATATGATTCTTATCCTTAAGTCTATTGACATAATGGATTATGTTTATTGATTTACGGATGTTAAACCATCCTTGCATTCCAAGGATGAACCGCACTTGATCATGGTGCACGATTTTCTTAATATGCTTTTGGATACGGTTTGCCAATATTTTGTTAAGGATCTTTGCATCTATATTCATCAAGGATATTGGTCTAAAAGTTTCTTTCCTTGATGTGTCTTTTCCTGGTTTGGATATGAGGGTGATATTAGCTTCATAGAATGAGTTCAGTAGGGTACCCTCCTTTTCTATTTCCTGGAATACTTTGAGAAGTATTGGAATGAGTTCTTCTTTGAAGGTCTTGTAGAACTCGGCTGAGAATCTGTCTGGTCCTGGGCTTTTCTTGGATGGTAGGCTTTTGATGGCTTCTTCTATTTCATTGCTTGATATTGATCTGTTTAAATTGTGTATGTCCTCCTGGTTCAGTTTGAGAGGAGCATATGTCTCTAGAAATTTGTCCATGTCTTCGGTAGTTTCTATTTTGTTAGAATACAGATTTTCAAAGTAGCTTCTCATTATGTTATGTATTTCAGTGGTGTCTGTCATGATATTTCCATTTTCATCATGAATTTTAGTAATTTGAGTTTTCTCTCGCCTTCTCTTTGTTAGTGTGGCTAAGGGTTTGTCTATTTTGTTTACTTTTTCAAAGAACCAACTTTTTGTTTTGTCAGTTTTTTGAATTGTTTCTTTTGTTTCAATTTCATTGATTTCAGCTCTGATTTTAATTATTTCTTGTTTTCTACTACTTTTGCTGTTATTCTGTACTTCTTTTTCTAGGGCTTTGAGCTGTAATGTTAGGTCATTTAGTTGTTGACTTTTCAATCTTTTCTGGAATGCGATCTATGCAATGAATTTTCCTCTTAATACCGCTTTCATAGTGTCCCAGAGATTTTTTTTTTTTTTTTTCAGTACTGGGGAGTGAACCCAGGACCTTGTGGTTGTGAGGCAGGCACTCTACCAGCTGAGCTATCTCCCCAGCCCTTGTCCTAGAGATTTTGGTATGTTGTATCGTTGTTCTCATTTACCTCTAAGAATTTTTTTTTTTATCTCCTCCCTGATGATTTCTGTTATCCATGTTTCATTCAATAGCATATTATTTAGTCTCCAGGTGTTGGAGTAATTTCTGTTTTGTATTTTGTCATTGATTTCTACTCTCAGTCCATTATGATCTGATAGAACACAAGGCAGTATCTCTATTTTTTTGCATTTCCTAAGGGCTGCTTTGTGACATAACATACAGTCTATTTTCGAGAAGGTTCCATGTGCTGCTGAGAAGAAAGTGAATCTGCTCTTTGATGGATGGAATATTCTATATATGTCTATTAAGTCTAGCTTATTGATTGTGTTATTGAGCTCTATGGTTTCTTTGGTTGGTTTTTGTTTGGAAGATCTATCTAGTGGTGACAGCGGTGTGTTAAAGTCACCCAGAATTATTGTGTTGTGGTCTATTTGATTCCTGAAATCGAGAAGGGTTTGTTTGATGTACAGGGATGCACCATTGTTTGGGGCATAAATATTTACTATCGTTATGTCTTCCTGATTTATGGTTCCCTTAAGCAGTATGAAATGTCCTTCTTTATCCCTTCTGACTAACTTTGACTTGAAGTCCACTTTTTCTGAAATAAGGATGGAAACCACCGTTTTTTTAACTGAGTCCGTGAGCATGGTAGGTTTTTTTCCCATTCTTTCACCCTTAGTCTGTGGATATATTTTTCTATGAGATGAGTCTCTCAAAGGCAATATATTGTTGGGTCTTTCTTTTTAATCCATTCTGCCAGTCTATGTCTTTTGATTGAGGAGTTTAGGCCATTAATGTTCAGGGTTATTATTGAGACATGATTTGTATTCCCAGTCATTTGGGCTTATTTTTGGTTTTTAATTTGGCTTGGTTTCTCCTTTGTTGGTTTTTCTCTAGGTAGTTCCTCCCTTTGCTGACCTATATTGTTTGTTTTCATTTGCTCCTCATGGAATATTTTTTTGAGAACATTCTCTAGCGCAGGCTTTCTATTTGCAAATTCTATCTTTTGTTTATCATGGAAGGATTTTATTTCATCTTCAAATCTGAGGGTTAGTTTTGCTGGGTACAGGATTCTTGGTTGGCAACCATGTTCTTTCAGAGCTTGAAATATGTTGGTCCAGGCCCTTCTAGCTTTTAGAGTCTGGGCTGAGAAGTTTGCTGCTATCCGTATTCATTCCTCCTATATATAATCTGATGCTTTTCTCTTGCAGTCTTCAAAATCCTATCTTTATTTTGAATGTTAGGCATTTTCATTATAATGTGCCTTGGTGTGGATCTGTTGTGATTTTGTGCATTTGGTGTTCTTCTGTAAGCCTCTTGTATTTGATTTTTCCATTTCATTCTTCAGGTTTGAGAAATTTTCTGCTATTATTTCATTGAATAGGTTGTTCATTCCTTTCGTTTGTATCTCTGTGCCTTCCTCAATCCCGATGATTGTTAAATTTGGTCTTTTCACGATGTCCCATACTTCTTGGAGATTCTGTTCATGATTTCTTACCATCTTCTGTCTGGGCAACTTTATATTCAAGATTAAATATTTTGGGGCTGGGGAGATAGCTCAATTGGTAGCGTGCTTGCCTTGTAAGCACAAGGCCTGGGGTTCGATCCCCAGCACCCAAAAAAAAAAAAAAAAAAAAAAAAAAAAAAGATTAAATATTTTGTCTTCATTGTCTGAGGTTCTGTCTTCCAAGTAGTCTAGTCTGTTGGTGATGCTTTCCAGTTTTTTATTTGGTTTATTGTTTTCTTCATTTCAAGGATTTCCATTTGGTTTTTTTTTGAGAATCTCTATCTCTTTGTTGAAATGATCTTTTCCTTCCCACAGTTGCTCTTGCAGCTTATTGGTATTATCATTCATTGCCTGCATTTGCTGTCTTATCTCATCCTTTCCTTCACGAATCATCTTAATCATGTATAATCTGAAGTCCTTTTCCTTTTCTGACATTTCTTCTAACATACTGTCATTGGATTCTATTACTATAGAATCTAGATTTGTTTGGATCATTTTCTTCCCTTGTTTTTTCATGTTGTTCATGTATCTTCCCCTCTAGCAGTGCAGATCTGGGATATTGCAGATTTCCCCTTAAAGGCTTATAGTGGCCCTATAGGTTTCCAAAACCTTTTCTTTAAGGGGAGATCAATATTAGCAGTGCCCAATTCTGACACTATGCAATCTTAGACCAAATAGCCCCTACGAGGACAATAACAAAATTGTCATAATAAACAGAGTTCAAATATTATCTTCAGTAAAACAAACAGATTTGCAATAAGGTCTGCAGTTTCAAATGGAGGACAAAGAGGATGCAGAGGGATGTAGAATGTGGCTGTTAATGGGATAAGAAAAGAATATACAGAAGTTCTAGAAAATAGAAAGGGTGAGAGAGTAATCAAAAGAAATTGGATGTTAGCATGCAAAAAAGGGAGAAAGAGTCTCTGAGGGAACAGGTAAACAAAATGAAAAGACAGCAAGAAAAGTAAAGAAATTAAAATTTAAATTTTTTCAATAAGGAGAAAAAAGAAAATCTACAGTATAACAGTCATGTAGTAATGAAACCTCCCAGGCTTCAGTAGCCTGATGCATGAGAGGTACCTGACAATGAGCTTCAAGTCTCCAGCAGACATCTCAGGATGGGTTTTGCCCCACCTAAAGATCGGAGCTCTGGCTTCCAGGATTATCCAAGATGGCTACTCTGGCTTCCAAATGTGTTGGCAAATGGGGAGCTACAGCTCAGTGTATGGCCCTGGTCAGCAGGAGGTCATGGAGGTGGGATGCGGTTGGTCAGGCCGGGACCCTGAGGTCAGGTGTGTTTGGTGTGGTTGTAGGATCCTGGAGGCAGGTTGCAATCAGTTGGTCTGGGGTCCCGGTGTTAGGGCGCTGTCAGTTCGTCTGGGAGTCCTGGAGGCAGGGAGCAGTTAGTCGATGTGAGGGCCCCAGAGGCAGGGAGTGATCGGTTGGGCTGAGGGATCCTGGAGACGGGGCTCAGTCAGTCCGGCCAGGGGTCCTACGGGGCCTGTCTGTTGTTTCAAAATGGCAGCAGCCAAGTGTAATCAAACCTGCAGGTACTGTAACAGTGGACTTCCAGGTAACAGCAGGCAGCTGTTGGCGATCAGTTTGCTGACTGTTGTCGTCGATCGGGAGGTGAACCTTGTGCAATGGGAAATGGATAGGTGTAAGGCAGGCGATGGACAGGCGAGAGGCAGGCAAATGGCGAATGATAGGCGCCTGACAGTGAGCAATCTGCACTCAAAAAAGGCATCGATATGCTGGCAGACTGCAGGTGATCACAGCAGACAAATGGGGTAAATAGCAGTGGATTGATAAGCTGCAAAAACTGCCTCACCAAGAAACAGATATCCTCTGCTTGAAACCATCATTACAGAGCGACAAGGAATGCAGCCTCCCTCTAGTCCACCATCTTGGATCTCCCCATAAATATTTTTTAAAAAGCATTAACAAGCCTATAAATTATGATGTTAAGAAATGTTACCCATGGGGCTGGGGTTGTGGTTCAGTGGTAGAGTACTTGCCTAGCACACATGAGATACTGGGTTTGATCTTCAGCACCACATAAAAATTCAAAAGTAAAAGTATTGTGTTGATCTACAACTACAATTTTTTTTTAACAATGAAGAAATGTTACCCAGAAAGACACAAAATCCAGTAGCCTTTATGAGGAAACTTCCTAAAGTTATACCAATAAAGACCCCACCAGTAGTCAGCTCCAGATATTAGACAAAAACACCAGATGGGATCCCAGACTAATAGAAAAAATCTATTAGATTCTGCCTTTATGTTTTTCAACAACAGATATCTAGAGGAAGTTACAAAGGACTAGCCTAAGGAAAGATCACAAATCAAGCTGTTAGCAAAAATTGGCAATGTTCTGGAAACCCATCAGATACCTCTCTGTATCCAAAGGAAGCAGAGTCCTGGACACAACTTGGAATAATTAAAACACCACTTTTACAAACACATTTTGATAAGGACTCCCTCAAATGACCATGCCAATTATGCAATAGCTCAATATACGCCTTTGGAAAACAAATATGGTTCTCATGGAATTCATTCTTGAAAAAAGACAAAATAATTAAATAAAAACTCAGGGGAGGATCCAAGATGGCGGACTAGAGGGAGGCTGCATTCATTGTCGCTCCATAACTCGGGTTTCAAGTAGAGGATACCTGTTTCTTGGTGAGGCAGTTTTTGCTGCTTATCAATCCGCTGCTGTTTACCCCATTTGTCTACTGCAATCACCTGCAGTCTGCCAGCATATCGACACATTTTTGAGTGCAGATTGCTTACTGTCAGGCACCTGTCAGGCGCCAGTCATCCACCATTTGCCTGCCTCTTGCCTGTCCATTGCCTTCCTTTCACCTACCCATCACCCAACGCCGAGATTCACCTCTTCAGACAGCAGTCAGCAAACTGACCGCAGACCGCCAGTGGAGTGCCAGCTGCCTGCTGTTGCCTGGAAGTTCACCATCACAGTACCTGCAGGTTTGATTACATGTGGCTGCCGCCATTTTGAGACAACAGCCAGGACCTGTAGGACCCCTGGCTGGACTGACTGAGCCCCATCTCCAGGATCCCTCAGCCCAATCACTCCCTGCCTCTGAGAACCTCACATCGACTGCTCCCTGCTGCCAGGACCCCCAGACTGACTGATTGCGCCCTATCAACAGGAACCCCAGATCCCCCCCCCCCGCCTCCAAGATCCCGCAACCAGACTGACCACACCCCACCTCCAGGTCCCTGTCTGACCAACAATAACCTGCCTCCAGGACCTCCAGTTGACCATGCCCACACCCCGAGTTGCAGCCTGCCATTTGCCAACAAATTTGGAAGCCAAAGCTCTGATCTTTAGGTGGGACAAAACTCATCATGAGACTCCAGCTAGAGACTTGAAGTTCATTGTCAGGTACCTCTCATTCATCAAGCTACTGAAGACTGGGAGGTTTGAATAATATTATGATTGTTATAGTGTAGATTTTCTTTTATCTACTTATTGAAAAATTTTAAATTGTTATTTCTTTACTTTTCTCACTCTCTTGTTCTTTTGTTTACCTGTTCCCTCAGGGTCACTTTCTCCCTTTTCCCATACTAACAACCAACTTCTTTTGATTACACTCACTGTTTCTATGATGTAGAACTTCTATATATTCTGTTCTTAACCCATTAATAGCTAAATCCTACACCCCTCTGCATCCTCTTTGTCCTCCATTAGAAACTGCAGTCCTTAATGCAAATCTATCTGTTATTCTAAAGATAATAATTGAACTTATTCTGTTTATTATGACAATATTGTTAATGTCCTCATAGGGGCTATTTGGTCTAGGGTTGCATACTGTTGAACTGGGCACTGCTAATATTGATCTCCTCCTTAAAAAAAAAGGTTTTGGAAACCTATAGGGTCACTATAATCCTATAGGAAGGAAACTGCAATACCCCAAATCTGCACTCCAAAGGGGAAGATAAAATTAACAAAATGAAAAAAACAAGGGAAGAAAATGATCCAAACAACCTAGATTCTATATTAATAGAATCCAGTGACACTACAGTAGAAGAAAAGGACTTCAGATTGTACATGTTTAAGATGATTCATGAAGCGAAAGATGAGATAAGAGAGCAAATGCAGGCAATGAATGATAATACCAATAAGTAGTTGAAACAGCAACAACAGGAAGCAAAAGACATTTCAATAAAGAGATAGAGATTCTCAAAAAAAAAAAAAAAACAAAACAAAACAAAAAAAAAACCCAAATGGAAATCCTTGAAATGAAGAAAACAATAAACCAAATAAAAGACTCAATGGAAAGCATCACCAACAGACTAGACCACTTGGAAGACAGAACCTCAGACAATGAAGACAAAATATTTAATCTTGAAAATAAAGTTGCCCAGACAGAGAAGATGGTAAGAAATCATGAACAGAATCTCCAAGAAGTATGGGACATCATGAAAAGACCAAATTTAACAATCATCAGAATTGAGGAAGGCACAGAGATACAAATCAAAGGAATGAACAACCTATTCAATGAAATAATAGCAGAAAATTTCCCAAACCTGAAGGATGAAATGGAAAATCAAATACAAGAGGCTTGGGACTGGGGAGATAGCTCAGTCGGTAGAGTGCTTGCTTGTAAGCACAAGGCCCTGGGTTCGATCCCCAGCACCAAAAAAAAAAAAAAAAAAAAAAGAATAACATCCAACAAATACAAGAGGCTTACAGAACACCAAATGCACAAAATCACAATAGCTCCACACCAAGGCACATTATAATGAAAATGCCTAACACAAAAAATAAAGATAGGATTTTGAAGGCTGCAAGAGAAAAGCATCAGATTACATATAGGGGGAAACCAATATGGATATTAGCAGACTTCTCAGCCCAGACTCTAAAAGCTAGAAGGGCCTGGACCAACATATTTCAAGCTCTGAAAGAACATGGTTGCCAACCAAGAATTCTATACCCAGCAAAACTAACCTTCAGATTTGAAGATGAAATAAAATCCTTCCATAATAAACAAAAGTTAAAAGAATTTACAAATAGAAAGCCTGCTCTACAGAATATTCAACAAAATATTCCATGAGGAGGAAATGAAAAACAACAATGTAGGGCAGCAAAGGGAGGAACTACCTAGAGAAAAACCAACAAAGGAGAAACCAAGCCAAATTAAAAACCAAAAATAAGCCCAAATGACTGGGAATACAAATCATGTCTCAATAATAACCCTGAACATTAATGGCCTAAACTCCTCAATCAAAAGACATAGACTGGCAGAATGGATTAAAAAGAAAGACCCAACAATATGTTGCCTTCGAGAGACTCATCTCATAGAAAAAGACATCCACAGACTAAAGGTGAAAGGATGGGAAAAAACCTACCATGCTCACGGACTCAGTAAAAAAAAACGGGGGTTTCCATCCTTATTTCAGAAAAAGTGGACTTCAAGCCAAAGTTAGTCAGAAGGGATGAAGAAGGACATTTCATAATGCTTAAGGGAACCATAAATCAGGAAGATTTAACACTTATAAATATTTATGCTCCAAACAACGGTGCATCCATGTACATCAAATAAATCCTTCTCATTTTCAGGAATCAAATAGACCACAACACAATAATTCTGGGTTACTTTAACACACCACTGTCACCACTGCATAGAACTTCCAAGCAAAAACTAAACTAAGAAGCCATAGAACTCAATAACATAATAACCTATACTTAACAGAGATATATAGAATATTCCATCCATCAATGAGCAAATTCACTTTCTTCTCAGCAGCACATGGAATCTTCTTGAAAATAGACCATGTGTTATGCCATAAAGTAGCCCTTAGGAAATGCAAAAAAACAGAGATACTGCCTTGTGTTCTATCAGATCATAATGGACTGAGAGTAGAAATCAGTGACAAAATAAAAACCAGAAATTAATCCAACACCTGGAGACTAAATAATATCCTATTGAATGAAGCATGGATCACAGAAAACATCAGGGAAGAGATAAAAAAAAAAAAATCTTAGAGGTAAATGAGAACGATGATACAACATATCAAAATTGCTGAGACACTATGAAAATAGTACTAAGAGGAAAGTTCCTTGAATGGAGCACATTCAAGAAAAGAATAAAAAGTCAACAACTAAATGACCTAACATTATAGCTCAAAGCCCTAGAAAAAGAAGAACAGAACAATACCAAGAGTAGTAGAAGACAGTAAATAATTAAAATCAGAACTGAAATCAATGAAATTGAAACAAAAGAAACAATTCAAAAAATTGACAAAACAAAAAGTTGGTTCTTTGAAAAAGTAAACAAAATAGACAAACCCTTAGCCACACTAACAAAGAGGAGAGAGAAAACACAAATTACTAAAATTCGTGATGAAAATGGAAATATCACAACAGACACCACTGAAATACATAACATAATGAGAAGCTACTTTGAAAATCTATATTCCAATAAAATAGAAAATACCAAAGACATGGACAAATTTCTAGAGACATATGCTCCTCTCAAACTGAACCAGGAGGACATACACAATTTAAACAGATCAATATCAAGCAATGAAATAGAAGAAGCCATCAAAAGCCTACCATCCAAGAAAAGCCCAGGACCAGACAGATTCTCAGCCGAGTTCTACAAGACCTTCAAGGAACTCATTCCAATACTTCTCAAAGTATTCCAGGAAATAGAAAAAGAGGGTACCCTACTGAACTCATTCTATGAAGCTAATATCACCCTCATATCCAAACCAGGAAAAGACACATCAAGGAAAGAAACTTTTAGACCAATATCCTTGATGAATATAGATGCAAAAATGCTTAACAAAATATTGGCAAACCGTATCCAAAAGCATATGAAGAAGATCATGCACCATAATCAAGTGGGGTTCATTCTTGGAATGCAAGGATGGTTTAACATCCGTAAATCAATAAACATAATCCATCATGTCAATAGACTTAAGGATAAGAACCATATGGTTATTTCAATTGACGCAGAAAAAGCGTCTGACAAAATACAACACCCCTTCATGCTCAAAACACTAGAAAAAATAGGGATAGTAGGAACATACCTGAACATTGTAAAGGCTATTGATGCTAAGCCCATGGCCAACATCATTCTTAATGGAGAAAAACAGAAAGCATTCCGTTTAAAAACGGGAACAAGACAGGGATGCCCTCTTTCACCACTTCTATTCAACATCATCCTTGAAACTCTAGCCAGAGCAATTAGACAGACTAAAGAAACTAAAGGGATACAAATAGGAAAAGAGGAACTCAAGCTGTCACTATTTGCTGATGACATGATTTCTGTTTAGAGAATCCAAAAAACTCCAGAAAACTTCTAGACCTCATAAATGAATTCAGGAAAATAGCAGAATATAAAATCAACACACATAAATCTAAAGTATTTTTTTAATCATTGTAACAAATCTTCAATTTATTTGAAGCAATTCAGTTTCAAAAACTTTTGAGTTACAACATTCACAGAAAAAAAAATGGAATAGTCAGAAACAATAAGAGAATGATCAGGAGTACTGCTTTTTTATTTATTTTCAACACTGTCATGGCTTTATTCAAAAACACAGTTGCACAAAAGTATTAACCTCAAAGTTTTAAAGGGGAGATTCTTAAAGAACTTAACACACTATATACATACTGCCATACAAAGAGCATTAAAATAGGACCCAAAACTTCCACAAAATATAAAAAACCCCTTGCTTATTTCCATGAAAATACCACCCACAAAGCTAAATAAGTTCTTAAAAGTTATCTGGAGGTTCAGTAAGTGTTATTTTCAAACCAAAGAACTCTGATTTTGATTGCACAATAAGATGATTGATAAGGTCCATATATAGATTTCAATTTAAAAATAAGTATTTTATAATCTGGCATAGTATGTAATGAGAATTCTTAGAAACTAAAGCAAGGCATATCAATTGTAAAAATTAGGAAAAAAACGTTAATCTTTTGTACTTTCTGATCCCCCTACTAAATTTATTCCAAGTGTTTATTTCAGTCAGTTGTACAACTGTTTTAGTTTCTCCACAATAACCTTTAACAAGGCATATATTTTAAACTAAAAAAAAAAAAAAAAAAAAAAAGCAGCAGCAGTACTATATTCAGTAACTTAAATGTATCCCAGTAGAGAAGCATAACTTCAATTAGTTTACTGACACTAACCTTTAAAAACCTTACAAATATTTAAAACAAAGAAAGAGGTTTTAGACCTTCAAGATTAACAAAGCAATTACCTTGAACATGGAGCCTCCATGACAAAAGGGAGATGTATTTGTGTGTTCCTTATATTTTATTTAATAGCCATGTAAGTAAGCACACACTCAAACTTATCCCAAATATTCTTCTATTTTAATGACATTCACTTGAAAATAAATCTTAATTTTAATATTTAGTCCCAAATATTTTTCTAACTACCTACTATATTCCAAGTAAATGTTATATCTGGTAATGCTTTGAAACTAGGAACAACCAAAGGTTCTACTCAGAAAAATTATAAATTCTGTGCAGGGTTTGTATCCAAATTATTTGGAATGCCATCTTAAAAATTTGACTTGAAAGTCTCATTAGTTATCAACAGACAATCATTCTGACTTTTGAGGAGCTTGGATGCTGCTTCAAAAAGCCTTCCCTGCTTCTTTTATTTCTTCATCCTACTTATACGGTCTTAAATGTTGTCAGTCAAGAAAGATTTACAATAAGCAGAGCTTGCTGCTTAAAATTTGTATCAATAACAATATTCATATCTCAAAAAATTCTTAGGTTCTTCCACTTTGTTTAAAACCCAGATGTATCTGAAAAGGTGGTTGAGGTATAAGACTATAAAACTATAAGGTTTTCTGAGTATCTAGAAGTTCCCAACTTTCTTTTGGGATACAGAGAGGTGAGTGAAAGAAGAAAGGAAGGTGATCATAAAGAAATTGCACACCTAAAACAAAACAAAATTAACAACTGTTGGCATGTCATGATCTGCAGCCTGAAGAGAGGGCTCACCTGCATGTCTCTCATTTAGTATAGGCAATCCTTCCTTAAAAAATAAAATCTTATCAATCACCACAAAAATCCATGAACTATATTACTTACTAGAACCTCCCCCAAATCCACAAACTATATTGCTGAATAGAACTTTTATTATTCTGCTTCTACTTTCCAACTTAATTCATGTGACAGAAGACCACCCAAATACCCTTAGCTATTAAAAAGAAAAAAAAGGCAATGTCTTCAAACTAAAGATCCCTGGATCATCTCTAAGAAAATAATCAACTTATTCAAGAGACTACTATCATTTCATATTACAGATGACTGTAATTTCAGTTAATTTATAAATAACTTTACAATCTTATGAATGAAATGCACCAAACCTCACCTGTGTAAAAGCAATCATATTTTAATTATGGACTTAAAAATTACTAATACAATGAACTTGAACTTGAATTAGAAAAATTAAGATTCTAAATCTAATTGCTAGAGAATGCCTCAATGGGAGGAGTGTCAATGAAATTTTTTCTCTACATAAAAAATGATCATTAACAGACTAGTATATCTTAATTGGAATGATAGGCAAAAATAGTAAAACCACACTTTTCCTATAAAAAGTTACATATTCTGCAGAGAAAGCTATTGTACATGAAAAAACAAAGGTGTGATCACTCTATTGCACATCCGGGAACATTAGGGAATCTGGTCTTAGTCATCAATCTAGTCATCTTCTTCCTCTCCATCATCTTCAGCATCTCGTTTCCTCTTCTCCCCCCAAGACCTTTTTCTTCCTCTTCCTCCTCTTCTTCCCCTTCTTCAACATAATCATCATCATCATCTTCATCCTGAATTTCTTCTTTCATCAAGTGAGAGAGGCCGACTTCTTCTCCCTCTCCCAATTCTGACCCTGCTTCATCTTCTTCCTCCTCCTCCTATTCTTCCTCCTCTTCCTCATATCCTTCAGGTGGACCAGCTTCATCTTCCTTTTCATCTCCATCATCTTCATCTCCATCTTCATCATCCTCCTTTTCAGAGTCAGGTGCTTCATTATCCTCCTGATCAAATCCATCTAAGTATGTGATTTGTTGCAGTAATTAAAAAATACTTTCTCTGTAATCTTCCAGGTTTGTGATCTCACAGTTAAACAAGTCAAGACTTTTCAAATTTTTAAGATTTTGCAGAGCTTCTTCTGTACTGAGATCTTTGATTTTGTTTCCACCCAGATTGAGGTAGGGAAGATTTGGACATTTTTCTGCTAGGACTTCCAAGCCTCCAGAAATTATATTGTCACTAAGTTCCAACTTTCAAAGTTTATTTAAACTGGGAAGTTGGGTCAGTGAACTTAATTCCACATTAGCCATACTCAGAAACTCTAGTTCTTTAAAAGTATCATTCAGGCCTTCAATTTCCCCATTGACACACAGACAGTTATCAAGAACTAACTCTGTCACCTCCTCTGGGGCTCTGTTCCTTAACTCCATGCTAATCCTCTTCTTCATCTCCATGTCCTCCTCCTGCTCTTCTGCTACTACTCTCCTCCTTTCCCCTTTCCTGCTTTTCCCACTACCCCTGAACCCTAAAATTTTAAAAGATTTGGAAACGAATGAAAAGAAACGCAAATATAAACACCCACCACCACCAGATAGATGTGGAGGAGAAAGAAAAGAATAACAAATGGAGTCCAAGGAGTTGGGACTCTAACCCGGCTGCCCCCACCTCCTTGTCCAAACACCAGTGCGCGCACACACACACACACACACACACACACACACACAACCAGCAGTTCCTTCCCCTTCAATGGCTACTCAGAGACTCAATCTAAAGCATTTTTATACATAAGCGATGAAACATCTGAAAGGGAAATGAAGAAAACAACTCCATTTGCAATAGCCTCCAAAAAATAAAATAAAATACTTGGGAATCAATTTAACCAAAGAGGTAAAAGATGTCTACAATGAAAATGACAAAACATTGCAGAAAGAAATTAAGGAAGATCTTAGAAGATGGAAAGATCTCCCATGTTCTTGGATAGGCAAAATTAATATTATCAAATGGTCATACTACCAAAGGTGCTATACAGATTTAACGCAATTCCACTTAAAATCCCTATGACATTTCTCATAGAAACAGATAAAGCAATCATGAAATTCATCTGGAAGAACAAAAGACCCAGAATAGCCAAAGCTATCCTGGGCAGGAAGAGTGATGCAGGAGGTATCACAATACCAGACCTTAAACTCTACTATAGGGCAATAGTAACAAAACGGCATGGGACTGGCACCAAAATAAGACAGGTAGACCAATGGTACAAGACAGAAAGCTTTTTCCTGTGGAAGAGCATCAATGAAAGACATTCCACCACCATGGTACACTCTGATGGGTACTGCCAACTAGAGATTAGTCCCTGTGAATGAAAGGAAGCCATTGCAGGTGGTGAATATCAACATGCTGTGTAGTTGGCCAGACCTGTGAATGGCAGGGTAGTGGATCCCCTGCTGATTCACAAATTTAAATGAATCTTTTGTATGTAAAAAGAAGAATAAGAATGCTAGGAACAGTGGCACATGCCTGAAATTCCAGCAACCCTGGGGACTGGGGAGAGGTGAAAGTTTGAGGTCAGCCTGGGCAATTTAGTAAGACCCTGTCTCAAAATAAAAATTAAAAAATGTTGGGGGGGTTGTGTTTCTTCTCAATGGTAAAGTATCCTCTGGTTCAATCCCAGTACCTGTTAATCCCCATTAGGAAAATTCAAATTAAAACTACAGTGAGCTATCACCACACTTATTGGTAATGCTAAAATAAAAAGTGTCAACAAATGCTGATGAGGATGTGTAGATCACTCATACACTGCTGATAGAAATGTCTATTAGCTTTTGTTATGGTTAAGATAGTAGGTATCCCAAAAAACTCATGTGTAAGAAAATGGAAGAAAGTTTAGAGATGAAATGATTGGATTATAAATGGTTTGACCTAACTACTGCATTAATCCCCTGATAGGGATTAATTTAGTAGTAACCATAGGCAAGTAGGGTGTGGTTGGAGATGGTGGGTCTGTGGGGGAGTGCCTTTTGGTATATATTTCGTCTTTGTCAAGCAGAGCTCTCTCTGTGTCTCTTGGTGGTCATGTCCTGACCTGCTTTCCTGCACTACACCCTTCCACCTGTGTTCTGCCTCACCTGAAACCCTGAGGAATGGCACCAGCTGTCTATGGACTGAGACCTCTGAAACCATTAGCCTCCAAATAAACTTTTCCTCCTAGTTGTCCTTGCCAGGTCTTTTGGTCACAGCAGCAAAAGGCTGACTAAAATA
Source organism: Sciurus vulgaris (assembly GCF_902686455.1). Lineage (NCBI taxonomy): Eukaryota > Metazoa > Chordata > Mammalia > Rodentia > Sciuridae > Sciurus > Sciurus vulgaris. The sequence goes on along the minus strand of NC_136466.1, from coordinate 114,624,910 downwards.
AAAATTGGTACCAAGAAGTGAGGTTATTGCTGTGACTAACCTGACCATGTGGCTCAGAAACTTCTGGAGTTTTTGGAATTTGAGGGGAGAAATTGCTGAAAGTTTAGCAATGCAAGCTGGAAAAGCTTTAGCATGTTGTAAGTGGACCTTAATGGGTAATTCTGATGGGAGTTCAGAAGAAAAGTGCTGAAAGGATTGTGGACAGTAAAAACTGAGCTTATGAGGTTTCAGGGGAGGAGGAATCTACTGGAAATTGGACTAGAGGCCATTCATATTATCCTCTGGCTAAGAAGTTGTCTACCTTGTCCTGAGACTTTCTGTGAGGGTGAATTTAAAGGTGACCAACTTTATCTGGTGGAAGAAATTTCTAGGAAACACAGTATTCAAGTGTTGGCATGGATATTGTTGGCAGCTTTTAGCCAAGTTTATTGTGATAACCAGGAGCAGAAAGCAGAAGAGAAATATTTGAAAAACTTGGGAGTGTGGCCAGAAATCTGAGTTAAACTGAGGATAAGGAAGTTGCGGTTTTCTTTGTTTGTTTTGGTACCAGGGATTGAAACTGGGCGTTTAACTACTCAGCCATATCCCCAGCCCTTTTTATTTTTTATTTTGAGACAGAGTCTTGCTAAGTTGTTTAGGGCCATGCTAAATTGCTGAGGCTGGTTTTGAACTTGTGGTTCCTCTGTGTCAGCCCCCGAGTTGCTGGAATTACAAGCTTGTACCACTGGTCAGTAGGAAGGTGTGGTTGTTAAAAACATTACAGCCCTCTAAGAAATGCTGTTAAGCACCTTACCCAGAAAGTATAGGAAAAATAACTTGAGGGCATCTCCAGGATTGACAAGACCACACTATAGGCTCAAGGGTGTAAAAGTCAAATTTTCATTGAGAAGAGACCATGGGGGCATCCTGCTTACACAGTGGGACCTTGAAAGTTTTTGTTTTTTTTTTTAATTTTATTTGTTTTTTTTTATGTTGTTTGTTTTTACTATGCTGAGCCACCCAGGCACTCAAGAGACTGCTGTGGCTGTGGTCCCTGGAGATTTGGCTACTGCTAGAGATAGTGGCAGAATCTGGCATCAACCATATGTGCTGGTTCTACAGGAATACCGGATGTTGGAGTAATAGGGTCATGGAATCTTCCCATGAGATTTCAAAGGAAGGCCTGGGAAGCCAAGCAAAGTCCAGCAGAGTCGTAGTCTCTGTGGGCTGCACCTGTGGATGATGCATGGAGATGTGAGGACAAAGTTAAAGTTGCAGTGGAGACCCCCAACATTCAGAAATGCCAGTACTGTGGAATATCTGCTGAGGAAAGCTATAGGAAATGAGCCGAGACAAAGGTGATGTGGGTCGCAACCAGCAATGCCATAGAAGTAGACAAGCCCTTTGGGGAGAACATCGTGATGCCATATGCTCCAAATACTGGATATGGAACTATAGGACTTGTTTGCTCAGTTTGCTTTTAGTCTTTCTTTGGTCCCATTCCTTCTTCCTATGCCCCTATATCTTCACATGGAAATACTCTGTGCCTTTATATATGGGATATATGTGAAAGAATGGACATTTTTTTAAGCTGTTTTATCTCAACTCCCTAAGGTCTCCCTCCCAGTGACGGGAACAAAGCCCTTAAAGCTGTTCCAGGAACAGCCCCAAACAGAGAGTAAAAGAGTAATTGGAGCAAGATAGTATTCAGGCAGTTAAGACACCAGAATCTACACCCTGTTGTAAAACATTGTGAAACATGTTGTATGTTATCAGCAAACCCAGACCCCCTTTGAAATTTCCTGGCAGCTATGTTCCTCTTTACCCTTTCATGTGTGACCCCTCCCGATGTGTGGTCTCTGCCTTTATAAACCTACAAGATTTTTTGCTCGGGACTTGACTCCTCGACTCCTGCGTGAGTCAAGAGTTGGGTCCCAGCGCGCTGGAATAAACACCTCTTGCAGTTTGCATCAAGTGACACCTCCTGCGGTTGATTGGGGTTGCCGTCAATCCATGGGACAGAGTTGGGGTTTCCTTTTTGGGGGCCTTACATATGTAGCTAGATTTTTTTATAGGGGCTCATGCCAAGACTTTTCCTTAAGTTTCAGAGGAGACTTTGAATTTGGACTTTTGGTCAATCCTGGAACTGTTGAGACTATGGGGAGTCTTGGAAATAAATGGACTAAATATATTTTGCATTGTGAGATGCGTATGAGTTTTTGGAGGCCAGAGGGTGGAATGGTGTGTTTAGATACTAGGTGTCCCCCAAAAGCTCAGTGGAGAAAGTTCAGAGATGAAATGATGGAGTTATAAAAAGTTTAACGTGTTCAGTATATTAATCCCCTGATAGGGATTAATTTGGTGGTAACTGTTAGTCAAGTTGGGTGTGGCTGGAGGAGCTGGATGCCTGGGAGTGTGCCTTTGGGATATATATTTTGTCCTTGTTGAGCAGAGCGCTCTTTCTCTACTTCCTGGTGACATGTCCTGACCTGCTTTCCTCCACTACACTCCTCCTGCCATGATTTTCTACCTCCCCTAAGGCTCAGAGCAATGGAGCTGGCTGCCTGTGAACTAAGATCTCTGAAACCATGAGCACCAAATAAACTTTTCCTCTCCAAGATTGTTCTTGTCGGATTTTTTGGTCACAGCAGAAAAAACAGAACAAAACAAAAAATACCTGACTCAACAGCTTTCAAAATACCTGAGTCAACTTATAAATAGAAAAGGTTTATTTGGCTCACAGTTTTGGAGGTTTCAGTCCATGATCGCTTGGCCCTGTTGTTTTGGGGACTGTGGTGAGGCAGCACAGCATAGTAAAGCGAAATTGCTCACCTCATGGCTGGAAAGCAAAAAACAGAGGAAGGGGTGGGGTTCCCGCTATCCCTCTCAAAAATATGCCCCAAGTGATTTAGGTATCTCTCACTAGGTCCCACCTCATAGAGGTTTCATTGCTTCCCAAGAATAGCACACTGGGGACAAAGCCTTTGTTTGTCTTGAAATAGATAATCATTCTAACTATTTACTAACGGAAGAATATCTGCGTTGATTTCAGTTTGGGCTATTATAAATAAATCCATCATTAATACTTATGTACAGGTATAAAAATATTTATTTCTCTGGGATAAATGACCAGGAATGCAATTCCAGGGACGCTTAAGTTACAAATAAAAGCAGAATGTAAAATGACATAGCTACTCTGGAAAAATGGCTTTGTTTTTACAGTGCTCATGTTACCAAAAGCTCCGTCCTTCTCTCCAATGCCAATCCAATAATGAGGCCACAGTTTTGAAAAAAAGGAAAAAGAAGGCTTATTGCTTTGCTAGCAAAGAAATACAGGAGACTCCTGTCCCAAAGCCTGTGATTCTGCCCATCAGCAGGAATAGGGGGCTTTTACAGAGGTGACTCAAAGACTACATTCCACGTGTTCTCTGTTGGCGCTATATTTCACTTGTTAATCTGGGAGGAAGTCATTTCTGAGCTCTTCTGGTACAATCCCAAAATCTGGACTACTTTGTTCCTATGGTGAGTGTGTACTCAGTGACAGAGAATCTGCCTAGGAAGGGGAAGAAAGGTAATCCTATTTCCCTTGAGATTAGGGTGGGGGAGAGATTAGGGAGGAGCAGGGAGAGAGGAAGAGAAAGAAATGTGATGGGCTGACAGATCTGATTCCATGAGAATGTTATAGGCCAGACTCTAAGGGAAATGACTAAACAGACTCCATTTTTCTCTGAGACTCCATGTTATGTAAGAAATAAGCTTCTCCCAAGGGAACACCCTGCCTCTGCATCTATCATCAGTTACTTAGTGTGACATGTTTAACAATACAGAATGATAATTCCTATGTAAAGAAACATTGCTCTCTTTTGATTCCCATTGCTCCTAAACAATGTACCATGTGAACAGTGATTGTGTGGATGCTAGTAACCATTCTTTAGTTTGTATCTAGGTAAGGGTCATTTTGACCCACTTCCCCCTCTGTCCATGATCTCATGATGTTAATGTGTAATTTCGAATCATAGCAACAGACACTTATGATTAATGTGATTTTTGGTGTAAGAACCCCTACAACCCTGTGGTCAGGACTGTTCTCCCAATAGCCATTTTTTGGGGCATTGTGTGAGACAGTCAGCTGGCTGGCTTAATAAAGACTCTCAAATTTGGACTTCTCAGTGGTGATCGGTCTGTTCTTAAGTTGCGCCCCATAACAGAAATATGTCCATTTTAAAAATAAATTGTGGGGCTGGGATTGTGGCTGAGTGGTAGAGTGCTGGCCTAGGATGTGTGAGGTCCTGGGTTTGATCCTCGGCACCACATAAGAATAAAATAAAAGTATTACGTCCACCTACAACCAAAACAAAACAAAAAGTTCCACTGGCAGAGCAGCAAAGGTTATATTCAAATCATAAAGAGAACCACTGTTATCTTTTTTTTCCCACCAAAGATGTGTGTACCTCTTTTCTCATCATCTCTCTAGTGTATATACATTTGCCAACTTGACAGAAGGAAAAAAACATTTCAGTATAGTTTAAATTTATCTTAGAATAATGAGAGTTGAAAGTTTTTTTAACATTTTAATCCTTTTTCCCCTTTTTTGCAGTACTGGGGATTTAACCTAGTGGTGCTCTACAACTGAGGTACCTCTCCAGCCCTTTTTATTTTCATTTTGAGACAGTGTTTCTCTACAGTGGCCTTGAACTTGAGATCCTCCTGCCTCAGCCTCCCAAATTGCTGGGATTACAGGCCTGAAACCAGGCCTAGCCTCTTGATATTTGTTTCCTGTTAATGTTCTTTGCCTGTTACAAAATTGTATTAGTCCAATTTTAGAATTTGTGCTGCTAAACAAGTTTTGAAAAATTTTAAGTAGGTTTATGGGCTTCTCCACAGACATGAAGAATCAGAAGTACCCATAGTTGGGATCCATAATTTATATATATATATATATATTTTTTTTTTTTTTTTTTTTTTTCCCTTTCTATTTCTTTTAATCAGTACCTGGGATTGAACTCATGTGTGCTTAACCATTGAACCTCAGCTACCACCCCTTTTTATTTTTTGAGACAGGGTCAAGCTTAGTTGCTTAGGGATTTGCTAAATTGCTGAGGCTGGCTTTGAACTTGCCATCCTCCTGCCTCAGCCTCCTAAACCACTGGGATTACAGGCGTGTGCCACCATGCCATATTTTTTTTTTGTCTTTTATACACATTTTTACTAAATAATTTAGGGCCTCACCAAGTTGCTGAGGCAGGCCTTGAACTTGGAATCCTCCAGCCTCAGCATCCGGAGTTGATGGGATTATAGGCATGTATCACTGGCCAGGTCCTTTTATTTTCTTATCTGAGACAAACTCTAGCTAAATTGCCCAGGCTGGCCTCCAATTTGGGATCCTTCAGCCTTTGGTCACCTAAGTGGCTGGGATTATAGGTGTAAGCCACCTCACCTGGATGCTGCTGTAAATATTTAGAGCAATCAATTTGTTTTGGCAATATAGGTTAATGATAGATCAGAGATTTCTAAATCTGGGTAGCTTTTTAGAAATATAAAATCACTAAATTCTGACATGGTGTGGCATGCCTGTAATCCCAAAAAGGGCTGGGAATGTACCTTGGTGTTAGAGGGCACTTGGATTTAATCCCTAGTACTACAAAAAAGAAAATTATATATATATATATATATATATATATATATATTCTACAGTGATTTGAGGTTATATTACTACTAAGTTAAGCAGCTACAACATGTGTATTAAAATAGTGATGTAAGCATTATACTTATAGAACTCAATGTTAACTTCAGAGGGATGATATAACTGGTTTAGGTTTTAAAAAAATAATTAGACCCTGAATTTAAGAGTTTTCTCAAACATGAAGCGGAGGCAGCAGTTCATTATCAGGAATAATGAATTAGGGAAACTAGAAACTGATTGAAATAAAACATTGCAAATCAGCAAGGGAGTATGGGTGGCCCTTATTAAAAGGGAATTAAGCTGGGAGTGGTGGCGCACGACTGTAATCCCAGCGACTAGGAAGGCTGAGGCAGGACTGTAAATTCAAAGCCAGCCTCAGCAATTGAGGGAGGTCCTAAGCAATTTAAGACCCTGTCTCTAAATAAAATGCAAAAAAGGGCTGGAGATGTGGCTCAGTGGTTAAGTGGTTTACCTGGGTTCAATCCCTGGTACAACCTCCCCTCCCCGTAGCGATATGGGAAGGGAATTGGTACTAGAAAACTTAGGCCAATGAACCAAATAAACCCCATCACAAACCTTCCACTGCAAAACAAAACAATATGAAAGAAGCATAAAGTTCAGGCCCTAGGCGGGAAGACAAGCGGGGCGGGGTCAGGCACAGAGGGGCGGGGCTAGCCACACAGCGGAGGAGGACCGCGCGCTGTTCGTCCCTCCCCGTGACGTCACAGGCTGGCCCCGCCCCCGATGCCCAAGACTCCCCGATACCACCGCTGCTCGCTTGCGCCCCGGAAGCTGCCCCTTCTCGGGGGTCACGATGGGCAGCAAAATGGCGTCTGCCAGCAGAGTCGTTCAGGTAAAGAGATTCGATAGTTTTTTTCTCACGTTGGGCAGAGATGGTGCAGATGTGGCAATGGCGCCAGGGAGGAAAGGCGGTGGCACAGGATGCGTGCTGACCGCGGCCCTTAATAGGGGCATGGCTGCGCCCGGGGTATGAGAATGGGACCTTAAGCCCGCTGCGTCGGGCAGTTAAGCCAGGGTCCGGAGCCGAGGGTTCGAGCCTGGCAGTGGGAGAGTGACATCTCCGCAGATAGGTACGTACTGGTCTGGGGTCCCTGGACTCCTCCGCCAGGTCCTCCTTGGTCTTAGTCTGCGGCGTAGGCTGCCCTCATAGCCTGGCCAATCGCCGTCTAGTATTTTCTGTGATGTCTCCAATCGGCCAATCCGGAGTAAGGCGGTAGCCGAGCGTTAAAGGAAGCGAACGCCGGATCTGACCCCGCGTCCCTTCAAGGTCTTGGGAATGTCGGGATAACTGACTCCTACAGCCCGGGTCTCTCCTGGGGCAGATTCGACCCAACTTCTTCAGGCATTTGTCTACAGGCTGAAAATGGGGGGAATACAAAAATATTTTCCTTGACTTTATTACAAGTATATGTTTCAGTGTTGATTTCTCGAACCTTTTCCCCCTGTGTTTGGATAGGCAGCTCAAGTAACATTGTTAATCCACCTATGACCTACTAACTCTTGACACATTTTCCTTTGCTTCTCCACCTTAAATAGGAGAGGTAAATTTGGTATGTAAATGGGCACGACCTTTCGTAAATTGGTTTATATGGTCTCTTTTCCAACCCTGTAAGCATGCTATAATGATTAGCTTTTGCCTTTGATATGCAAAAGGAGAGGTGCATTCTCCTTTATACTAGTACATATCTTTTTTTTAAATTTATTTTTATTGTACACAAATAGGATACATACTGTTTCTTTGTAGTGTTTGATTCATTCTGTTATTTTTTTCCTTTCCCCCGCCACCCCACCCCTCTCACCCCTCTAGTACATCTCTCTTTTTTTTTTTTTTTTCTCGATACTGGGGATCGAACTCAGGGCCTTGTGCTTGGGAGGCAAGCACTCTACCAGCTGAGCTATCTCCCCAGCCCTATGATTTTTCTTGTGTGTAGTGCCAGGTATTGAACCCAGGGCCTTGTGCTTCCAAGGGAAGCACTCTACCAACTAAGCTATATCCCCAGCCTACTCTAGTACATCTCTTAAAAGACCTTTTCCTGAAGTTCCCAGTGTTGCCTGAATGATAATTCTAGATTCTAGTCTTTGGTTCCATTTCAATGAACGATGCTCACTTATTCATTCAGTGGGTAGTTACTGAGCATTAACTAAAGGTTCTGTACAGACAGAACATCTGACAAAGATCTGGTATTCTTACTACATAACCATAAATATCAATAATATATACGTAACCCAATTTAAAATGGGCAAAGGAATTAATACCGCATAATAAAACACCCAAATGAGCAATAAACATGTGTAAGGTGCTCAGTAATCCATTCTTGCCAGAAAAAAATACATCCATCAAAATGGCTTAAATTTATTTTTTCATTGCTAGTGTGCTAGTGATTGAACGCAGGACCTCGTGTATGCTAAGCATTGCTCTTGTCTTTGAACTACTCCGATAGCCCTTGTAACTAAAGTTTAAGACTGACAATACCAGATGGTGATGTGAATAGAAAGTACTAAAACCCTCATACATTGCTGGTGGATGTATAAATGGTACAGCCACAATGAAAAAATGCCAGTCTCTAATAAACATTTCTCTGTGAGTCAGCAAATCCACTTAGATTTATTGCCCAAGAGAAGTGAATGTATGTACCAACAAAAAGACTTGTATGGACTGTAGCTCAGTGTTAGAGCACTTGCCTAGCATGTGTGAGGCCCTGGGTTCAGTCCCCAATACTGCAGACAAAAAACAAGAAAACATAAAATGTTGATAGAAAATGGTTAATAGGTTTATTTATATTAGAGCCCAAATCGGAAACAATCACATGATATGATGGAAAATCCTGCGTATGCTAATCTGCTGTAATTATAACAAACTTTAGTTTTAGAAGTTCTAGTCCTTGATTTATTGGGACTGAAATAACATCTTGCATATGTAAAATATAATATCAAAACCAAGGGGGCTGGAGTTGTCACCTGGCATGTGTGAGGCCCTGGGTTCAATACTCAGCACCACATAAAATAAATAAAACAAAAATGATTCACTGACAACTAAAAATATATTTAAAAAAAACAAAACAGGAAACTGACATCAATACAGTCCACATAGGTTATTTAATCAGATTTGCAGGCATTCATTCATTTGTGCCCTTGAGTAATTTTGGTTTCATTTTTTACATTAAAATATTAGATGCATTTTATTTATTTACTCATTCAAATAAAACATTTAATTTGAAGGACTAGTTGTGCTTATTGGGGGAAAAAACCTCTTTATCTGTAATAGCTAGAGAGAACTAGAGACTTGAGCTTCATTCCCTAGGAGGAAACAATGCTAGAGAAAATAGTCAAATGAGAAGTTTTAAAATCAGCTTTTGGAGTGGGGAAAGCTGTTTAGAGAGGAGTGATGTTTGAGCTTTTTAAGGGATTATAGTGGTTGTAATGATAGACATGAAAGTGGAATGGGGGAGAGATTTCCTGGGAAAGGATATAAGCTTCAGATGGAATGGGCATGATAAATTAGGGAAATGAGACATATTTGAGAATATATGGAATGATAGGTACATCAGACAGTGGCTGGGAATGAGACTGAGGTAAGGAGAGGCCAGTTTGTGATGGCCCTTGTGAGTGCTATGTAAGAATTTGAACTTTTGGACTGGGGCTGTACCTCAGTGGTGGAGTGCTTACCTAGCGCATGTGAGACACTGGCTGCGATCCTCAGCACCACGTAAAAATAAATAAATAGGACTGGGAATATAGCTTAGTAGGTAGAGTGCTTGCCTTGCATGCACAAGGCCCTGGGTTCAATCCCCAGCACCACCAAAAAATAAAATAATAAAGTATTGTGTCTACATACAATCAAAAATATTTTTTTAAAAAAGAGTTTGAACTTTATCTTGAAAAAATGAGAAACATTTTTCAAACTTAAACTAGGGGAATGACAGTAAATAGAATATTTAAAGAATCTTAGCTATTCAAGGAGAAAAATTGTTACTAGAGAGACAGGTATTTTAACATGGCAGGTGAAAATGCTTTTATTCTAAGAAAACACATTCCAGCATTTTCTCAGCAGTAGAATTATGTTGGTGAATTTTCAGTCCAGCCTCAATACTGTATTTACCTCTGTACTCATATAAAATACATAATGTGTAGTATATATATGTACAAATATATTGCAGATAAACACACCTCAGTCTCATTAGTTACATAACAATTTACGTATTACATTAGTTGAAGAAATAGTACTCTGTTCATTAGATTCTTTGTATTGTATATTCAGAAAATTTCATATTGATAGGATCATTTGTGGTCCTCTATAGCACGATCTGTAATTTTAGGTATGAAAATACCTGTTAGAAAAAGATTATTCTAAAAATAAGTATTTTGAGAGGTAAAGGAAAGAGACAAAGCTATCGAACACTTTAATCTGTTGTATGTGGATTTGGAGGTTACAGACAGTATTTTCTCCTTTGTGCTTTTCTTCATTTTTCCCAAAATTTTTATACAGAGTGTGTGTTACTTTATAGTTAGAACAGGTATTTTTTAAACGAGTTAGTTGTCAATACAATTGCTTTTTATCCTATTTTAAACCATTAGATACTAACATAGTAGGAAAACCACACTTGATACAGATTAGGAAACTTCCGATTCTTTTCTTACTAATCTATAAGTCATGCCAACACAAAATCCATAACATCCTCTTCATTGGGTGATTTTGAGGTTGGTTGTTAGTACATTAAAAAAATCTTGTACTACGCACAGTGGCACATGCCTGTAATCCCAGCAACTTTGGGAGGCTGAAGAAGGAGGATTGCAAGTTCAAAACCAGCCTCAGCTTAGCAAGGTCTCACTTAGTGAGACCCTGTCTCATAGTATAAAATAAAAAGGAATTGGAGGCTGGGGCTGTAGCTCGGTGGCAGAGCACTTGCCTAAATAACTTGTGTGATGCACTGGGTTCTATCCTTAGCACCACATAAAAATATACAAATAAAATAAAGACATTCTGTCCATCTACAACTACAAAAAAATTTCTAAAAAAATGGAATGGGATGTAGTTTAGTGATAAAGTGCATATAAGTTTAATCCCCAGTACCAAAACAAGGAAAAAAAAAAAAAAAAAAACCCAAAACTTGTGATGGCTGGGCATCCCAGTGACACATCTATAATTCCAGCTACTCTAGAAGATGAGGCAGGAGGACAGAATTTTGAGGCCAGCTTGTGTAATTTAGTTGGATCCTGTCTCAAAGTTGAAAAAAATCAGTGGGATGTAACTCAGTGGTAGAAAGCTTGCCTAGCTATGTAGGAGGCCCTGTTCAATTCCTATTAGTGAAAAAATAGAGTTTTGTTATGTATAAAGTACAAAATTATGAATAACAGATAAAATAATAATTCATAGGTCAGTTCCTTGGTTTGGGAAGAGTATAATTTAAAGATGCTGTCAAGTAGTAATTTATTTTAACAAAGGTATCTATTAGGATTAATAGTAGATCATTGCTTTAATGATTAACAATGTTTTTTTTTTTCATGCATTTTATTTTTCCTTTAGGTAGTCAAGCCACATACTCCATTAATAAGATTCCCAGACAGAAGAGACAATCCTAAACTCAGTGGTAAGTGATATTCTGTTTAGATTTTTTTTTTTAATGTATGTATGCATGTTCTATTTTAAGTATTCTTTTTTTTTTAGTTGTCGATGGACTTTTATTTAATTTATTTATATGCAGTGCTGAGAATCGATCCCAGTGTTCACACAGTAGGCAAGTGCTCTACCACTGAGTTATAACCCCAGTCCTGTAGGCATTATTTTTTCTTTTCTTTCTTTTTTTTTTTTTTTTTTTTTGTACCAGGGATTGTACACTGGAACACTAATACCAGGGATTGAACACAGGAATGTTTAACCACTGAGCAACCTCCCCAGCCCATTTTTTATATTTATTTTGAGATAGGATCTTGCTAAGTTCCTTAGGACTTCACTAAGTTGCTAAGGCCTGCTTTGAACTTGTGAGCCTCCTTCCTCAGCCTACCAAGCCACTGGGATTACAGGCGTACACCACCATGCTCAGCTATAAGCATTATTTCTTATTATTTATTTATTTATTTATTCATTCATTCATTCATTCATTCATTTTTTGGTAATGGGGATTGAACCCAGAGGCAATTTACCACAGCCTTATATCCCTAGTCCTTTTTATTTATTTATTTTGTTTTAGCTGTGAGTGATAGAAAACTTCATCTCAGCAGTAGTTTATTTTATTTTTTCTCTTTCCACATATTTTACTGGTACATTATAGTTGCATATAATGGTGGGATTTGTGGTTACACATTTTTACGTACACACCATTTAACAATATAATTGGACTAATATTGCTCCTCAGCACTTCTCTCATCTGTCTCCCACAGTCCTTTTTATTTTGAAACAGGGTCTTGCTAATTGACTGAGGAATTCACTAAATTGCTGAGGGTGGCCTCAAACTTGCAGTCTTCCTGCCTCAGCTTCCCAGGTCTCTGGGATTATAGCATGTACTCCTGAAATACTGCTGACCTGGCAGTATTTCTCATTTTATAATCAGTTAGACTATTGTAGCTTAGGTCAAATTGGTACTCTAGGTAGCATGCAAGTAGAAATGAACTTTATATTATCTCCATTTTAAAAGGTAGTAACTCAGCTGGCTGTGGTAGCACCCACCTGTAATCTCAGTGATTCTGAAGACTGAAGCAGAAGAGCAAGTTCAAGCTCAGCAATTTAGTGAGACCTGTCACAAAAAAAAAGGTACTGGGCATGTATCTCAGTGGTAGAGTGCCCCTGGGTCAAATTCCCAGTACCACACATAAAAAACGTAGTGACTATTCAATATGGGATGTCTTTGGTTTTTTTTTTTTTTTGGTAGTTGTAGATGGACATCATGCCTTTATTTGTTTATTATTTTGTGGTGCTAAGGATTGAACCCAGTGCTTCACACATGTTAGGCAAGTGTTCTGCCAGAACCACAGCCCCAGCCCTGAATTTTTAATGATACACATTGAGTAGCTTTCTTTTTTTTTTTTTTTTTTTTTTTTTTGGATACTGGGAACTGAACCCAGGGGCAATTTATCATTGAACTATATCCCCAGCCTTTTTAAAAAAAATTAGTTATTTTTAATTTTTAAAAATTTTTTTGGTACTGGGAATTGAACCCAGGGGCACTTAACCACTGAGCCACATCTCCAGCCTTTTGTATTTTCTTTAGAGACACAGGGGCTTGCCAAGTTGCTTAGGGCCTCACTAAATTGCTGAAGCTGGCTTTGAACTTGGAATACTTCTGCCTCAGCCTCCTGAGTTGCTGGAATTATAGGCGGGTACCACTGCACCCAGCTTATTTTTATTTTTTATGTTCAGACAGGGTCCCATTAAGTTATTAAGAGTTATTAAGAACTGGCCTCAAACTGTGATCTTCCTGTCTTTAACTTCCCAAGTCCCTGGAATCACAGGTGTGTACCACTGCACCTTCTATCTTTTGTGTGATTCACCTAAGTTTTCATTTATAGAGATTATGAGGAATAGTAACCATTCTTACATTTATCTCCCAGCTAACCACCTTTACCTTTTTTTTTTTGAAGGGTACTGGGGATTGAACCCAGGGCCTCGTGCTTGTCAGACAAGCACTCTACCAACTGAGCTATCTCCCCATCCCTCACCTTTACTTTCATTTTCTCCCTTACCTATTCATTCAATCAGTAACTGTTTCTTGTATTGCCTGAGTCCTTAGCAATTACTGATATAAAATAGCTAACTTATAAATTAGAGAAGATTCTGAAAGTCTTCTGTTTTTTATTTTGCCATATTCTGTGTGTCTCTCTTGATACTTGATTTTTAATTTCAGAAGAATTTTAACAGATCTTATAGGGATTTTAAAATTTAACTAGTTGAAAAATTAATATTTTGAAAAAAACTATTCTCATTTACTAACTTTGTTATTCCACATTATATTATCTGTAGGACAGGGATTGTGGCTCAGTGGTAGGGCACTTGCCATGTGTGAGGCACTGGGTTTGATCCTCAGCACCCTATAAAAATAAATAAATAAAATAAAGGTATTGGGGCTGGGGATATAGCCCAGTTGGTAGAGTGCTTGTCTCACAAGCACAGGCCCTGGGTTTAATCCCCAGCACTGCAAAATGAATAAATAAATAAATAAATAAATAAATAAATAAAATAAAGGTATTGTGTTCATCTATAATTAAAAAGTATTAAAAAAATATAACCTGTATATGTGTGTGTGTGTGGTGTGTGTGTGTGTGTGTGTGTGTGTGTGTGTGTGTATATATATATATATATATATATATATATATTTAACCTGTAAACTCCACCATGTATAACCTATAAGGGGTTATGTAACTAAAACTTAAGTAGTGTAAGTTACCCACAATGGGGTGTATGCTACTATCAAGAAATTGTATTATTTTACGAACTTCATGTTCATTTTAGTAATCCACTTACTTAAAACTACCTCTTTGCTAGGCAAAATGGCACACGCCACCAGCCTCCACTTTGGGAGGCTCTCGCCAGAGATTGAGCCCAGTAGTTTGAGGCCAACCTATTTAGTAATGTCGTGAGACCCCCTCACAAAAACAAAACAAAACATAAAATAAAAAAGGGTTGGGACTGTAGCTAAGAGGTAAATCACTTGCCCAGCATGTACAACTCCCTGGGTTCTATCCCAGCTCTGAAAACAAAACCAAAAAATACCTCCTTATATCTTCTGAAAAGAATGTTATAAAATTATATATAGCCAATTGAGTAATTCTGTCTCTTAGAATTATATTTCAAGAATTGTTTGAAGAATGACCTGATTTCAAGAATGAATTGATTATTCAGTAGTAGGTAACTCAAAATAATACATTGCAACACTTGGATAATTTCTCTAATTAGGTCTGTGTCTTTCACATTTCAGTAACAGAAGCTTTGAGATCAGCGGGGCTGCCATCTCACTCACCTGTAATTTCACAGCATTCTAAGGGGAGTAAATCACCAGATTTGTTGATGCATCAGGGTCCACCAGACACTGCAGAAATAATAAAAACATTACCTCAGAAATACAGAAGGAAACCTGTATCTCAAGAAGAAATGGAATTTATCCAAGTACGTTGTTGCTCTATCGTAAGACTGTGCAAAACACTATTAACGTTTTGGCTTTGGAATTTCATTTGTTGATTTCTATGCTCTTCTCATTGCCTTGCCGAGTGTGTCATGACTAAGACAGATGGGGATATAGGGCAGACTGTAAAAACAAACCATCTTTGGAGCCCTCAGTAAATCTGCAGGGGATGTCACTGATAAAAACCACATGAATAAAAGCTTTTTGAGGTCCTCAATAATTCTTTAGAGAAGAGCTTCTTAAGGCAACAAATGTGGGGACAATTGATATAGGTCGAACTTGAATCCCTTCCAGATCTGAAATTATACTTATAAACAAGGAACATGAGGGCTCAGAGCTATGTAAAACCTAAAATCTGTTTAAAATTGTGTAAGTTTGAATAGTAGCCATGAAAACATTTCCTGTCAAGTTAACATCTAACCTAACCTTATTGTTTTATTGTTTTCAGCGTGGAGGTCCAGAATAAGCATTGTGGCTGCTGTTTGTCATCAGACAAAAGAATTGTCTTTACAATAAAGGACTTCCAAGACAAATGAAAAATTGTATATTAACGTTAATAAATATTCTGCAAAAAATGAAGTACAGAAAATTTAAATGGATATTTTTAACTCCTAATTTATGTATCTTGGTCAGCTTCTCTACAAGCTTACCTATTGTTTATATACATTATACTTATTAAAGTATACATTTTGAAATGTTAGCCTATTAATTTGCTCTTGATTATCAAGTATTACCAGTAATGAACTATTAAAAGCACACAGTATTTCCCATGATTTCATTTTTCTTTCTGTTTCTGTTTAGACATGGAAAGAATTTATCATGCAGAATTACTGAAATGAGAATCAGTGAAATAATATCTCCATTATGTATTCTTAATTCTCCAACTTCAACTTTTTTTAATTCACAGGGTTACTGGAGTATAATTAGCTTAATAAGCATATCCTACTCTAAATGGAGTCAAGATAAAACTGGGATTAAGACTAGGGAGATTAGTGAGGCACTAAGCAATTTAGTGAAACCCTGTCTCAAAATTTTAAAAAAGTGTGTGTTAGGAGGCTGGAAATGTAGCTCAATGGTAAACAGCCCCTTGTCTTCAGTACCAAAAATAAATAAATAAATAAATTCCAAAAACCAGATGAGGGAGATAATGTACAAGATTAATTATAACATATTCAGACAAAAAATATTCAAGAGTGCAAGATACAAAATAAGATATAAAGATGAAAATAGCATAGGAATAAATATTTCACTAAAAATTGCAATTATTTTGGCTGAAATGTTAGGGAAGTCTTATTCTTTGATTTATTTTACTCTTTTGGTTGTGATCATGTGTGTAAACTCTGACAACCATTAACTTTTTCCAAACTTAATGTCTGAAAGACTCATGAAATTAACCTAAATATTTACCTTATTAAGGCAATCTGTGAAGCACTAATGGGCGTCTTCCTGTGTCAAAGGTATGTACATTGTGAAAGTAAAGCCTTGCAGAACTAAATCAATCTCTTCCATGCCTGTAACAATTTTAGGAATGCTTTAAAGATGTCATTTTTAATAGCAAGGTGGGCTTATGAGCAATAGTGGCATTATTGAGTATATTTCTAATTTTTGTCCAACTGCCTATGGGTTAATCCTATTTTTTTATTAACATATTTTTTTATTTTTACAGATACAGTTTGATTCATTGTAGGCAAATGGGGTACAACTTTTCATTTCTGTGATTGTACACATACATATTCACACTTTCATGTATTCATACATATATATAGGGTAATACTATTTCATTCTACTGTTTTTCCATTCCCACCCCCTTGCACCCCTTTTTCTTCTACACCATCCAAAGTTCCTTCATTCTTCTCTTCCCCACACTGTCCCCCATCGTTATATATTGTCATGCACTTATCAGAGAAAACATTTGGCCTTTGGTTTTTTGGACTTGGCCTGTTTCACTTAGCATTTTTTCATATATTTTCCAGCTTTATTCATTTACCAGAAAATGCCATAATTTTACTATTCTCTATGGCTGAGTAATATTCCATTGTGTATATATGCCACATTTTCTTTATCCATTCATCAATTGAAGGGCATCTAGTTTGGTTCCACAATCTAGCTATTGTGAATTGAGCTGCTATGAACATTGATGTGGCTATGTTACTGTAGTATGCTGATTTTAAGTCCTTTGGGTATAAACTGAGGAGTGGGATAGCTGGGTCAAATGGTGGGTCCATTCCAAGCTTTCTGAGGAATCTCCATACTGCTTTCCAGAGTGGCTGTACCAATTTGCAACTCCACCAACGATGTATGAGTGTGCCTTTTTCCCCACATCCATGCCAACACTTAATATTGCTTATGTTCTTGATGATAGCCATTCCAATTGGAGTTAGATGAAATCTAACTGGTTTTAATTTGCTTTTCTCTAATTACCAGGGATGATGAGCACTTTTTCATATATTTGCTGATCACCTGTATATCTTCTTCTGTGAAGTGTCTGCCCATTTCCTTAGCCCATTTATTGATTGGGTTCTTTGTATTTGGGGTGTAAAGTTTTTAAAATTCTTTATAAACTTTGGAGATGAGTGCTGTGTCTGAAGTGTGTGTGGAAAAGAGTTTTTTCCCACTCTGTAGGTTCTCTTCACATTATTGTTTCTTGTGCTGAGAAAAAACTTTTTAGTTTGAATCTATCCCATTTATTGATTCTTGCTTTTATTTCTTGCGCTATGGGGGTCTTGTTAAAGAAGTCTGGTCCTAAACCAACATGATGAGATTCGGGCCTACTTTTTCTTCAATTTGCTGAGGGGTCTCAGGTCTAATTCCTACATCCTTGATCCATTTTGAGTTGAGTTTTGTATAGGGTGAGAGACTGGGGTTTAGTTTCATTTTACTGCATATGGATTTCCAGTTTTCCCAGCACCATTTGTTGAAGAGACTATCTTTTCTCCATTGTAAGTTTTTGGCACCCTTGTCTAGTATGAGGTTACTGTACTTATGTGGGTATGTGTCCATGTCTTCTATCCTGTACCATTGATCTACCTGTCTATTTTGGTGCCAGTACCATGCCGTTATGTTACTATTGCCCTATAGTAGAGTTTAAGGTCTGGTATAGTGATACCTCCTGCATCACTCTTCCTGCCCAGGATTGCTTTGGCTATTTTGGGTCTTTTGTTCTTTCAGATGAATTTCATGATTGCTTTATCTGTTTCTGTGAGAAATGTCATAGGGATTTTAAGTGGAATTGCGTTAAATCTGTATAGTGCCTTTGGAAGTATGTCCTTTATGATAATATTAATTCTGCCTGTCCAAGAACATGGGAGATCTTTCCATCTTCTAAGGTCTTCCTCAATTTCTTTCTTCAATGTTTTGTAGTTTTCATTGTAGAGATTTTTCACCTCTTTGGTTAGATTGATTCCCAAGTATTTTATTTTATTTTTTGGAGGCTATTGCAAATGGAGTTGTTTTCCTCATTTCCCTTTCAGATGTTTCATTGCTTATATATAAAAATGCTTTAGATTTATGTGTGTTGATTTTATAACCTGCTATTTTGCTGAATTCATTTATGAGGTCTAGAAGTTTTCTGGAGGAGTTTTTTGGATCCTTTAAACAGAGAATCATGTCATCAGCAAATAGTGACAGCTTGAGGTCCTCTTTTCCTATTTGTATCCGTTTAATTTCCTTAGACTGTCTAATTGCTCTGGCTAGTATTTCAAGGATGATGTTGAATAGAAGTGGTGAAAGAGGGCATCCCTGTCTTGTTCCCATTTTTAAAGGGAATGCTTTCAGTTTTTCTCCATTAAGAATGATGTTGGAGCTGGGGAGATAGCTCAGTCAGTAGAGTGCTTGCCTTGTAAGCAAAGAATGATGTTGGCCGTGGGCTTAGCATTAATAGCCTTTACAATGTTCAGGTATGTTCCTACTATCCCTATTTTTTCTAGTGTTTTGACCATGAAGGGGTGTTGTATTTTGTCAGACGCTTTTTCTGTGTCAATTGAAATAACCATATGGTTCTTATCCTTAAATCTGTTGACATGATGGATTATGTTTATTGATTTACGGATGTTAAACCATCCTTGCATTCCAGGGATGAACCCCACTTGATCGTGATGCACAATTTTCTTAATATGTTTTTTGATACGGTTTTCCAGTATTTTGTTAAGGATCTTTGCATCTATATTCATCAAGGATATTGGTCTAAAAGTTTCTTTCCTTGATATGTCTTTTCCTGGTTTGAATATGAGGGTGATATTAGCTTCATAGAATGAGTTCAGTAGGGTACCCTCTTTTTCTATTTCCTGGAATACTTTGAGAAGTGTTGGAATGAGTTCTTCTTTGAAGGTCTTGTAGCACTCGGCTGAGAATCCGTTTGGTCCTGGGCTTTTCTTGGTAGGTTTTTGATGGTTTCTTCTATTTCATTGCTTGATATTGATCTGTTTAAATTGTGTATGTCCTCCTGGTTCAGTTTGGGAGGAGCATATGTCTCTAGATATTTGTCGATGTCTTTGGTATTTTCTATTTTATTGGAATATAGATTTTCAAAGTAGCTTCTCATTATGTTCTGTATCTCAGTGGTGTCTGTTGTGATATTTCCATTTTCATCACGAATTTTAGTAATTTGTGTTTTCTCTCTCCTTTGTTAGTGTGGCTAAGGGTTTGTCTATTTTGTTTACTTTTTCAAAGAACCAACTTTTTGTTTTGTCAATTATTTGAATTGTTTCTTTTGTTTCAATTTCATTGATTTCAGCTCTGATTTTAATTATTTGCTGTCTTTTACTATTCTTGGTGTTGTTCTGTTCTTTTTCTAGGGCTTTGAGCTGTAATGTTAGGTCATTTAGTTGTTGACTTTTTATTCTTTTCTTGAATGTTCTCCATGCAATGAATTTTCCTCTTAGTACTGCTTTCATAGTGGTCTGAGATTTTGATATGTTGTATCATCATTCTCATTTACCTCTAAGAATTTTTTTTAATCTCCTCTCTGATGTTTTCTGTTATCCATGCTTCATTCAATAGCGTATTATTTAGTCTCCAGGTGTTGGAATAATTTGTTATTTTGTCACTGATTTCTAATTTCATTCATTCCATTATGATTTTGCTAGAACACAAGGCAGTATCTGTTTTTTTGCATTTCCTAAGGGCTGCTTTGTGGCATAACATATGGTCTATTTTTGAGAAGGTTCCATGTGCTGCTGAGAAGAAAGTGAATTCGCTCATTGATGGATGGAATATTCTATATATGTTTGTTAAGTACAGGTTATTGTGTTATTGAGTTCTATGGCTTCTTTGTTTAGTTTTTGTTTGGAAGTTCTATGCAGTGGTGACAGCGTTGTGTTAAAGTCACCCAGAATTATTGTGTTGTGGTCTATTTGATTCCTGGAATTGAGAAGGATGTGTTTGATGTACATGGATGCACCGTTGTTTGGGGCATAAATATTTACTATCATTATGTCTTCCTGATTTGTGATTCCCTTAAGCAGTATGAAATGTCCTCTTTTATCCCTTCTAACTAACTTTGATTTGAAGTCCACTTTTTCTGAAATAAGGATGGAAACTCCCATTTTTTTTTACTGAGTCCGTGAGCATGGTAGGTTTTTTCCCATCCTTTCACCTTTAGTCTGTGGATGTCTTTTTCTATGAGATGAGTCTCTAGAAGGCAACATATTATTGGGTCTTTCTTTTTAATCCAGTCTGTCAGTCTATGTCTTTTGATTGATGAGTTTAGGCCATTAACGTTCAGGGTTATTAATGAGACATGATTTGTATTCCCAGACATTTGGGCTTATTTTTGGTTTTTAACCTGAGTTGGTTTCTCCTTTGAATGGATTTTCTTTAAGGTAGTTCCTCCCTTTGCTGACCTACATTGTTGTTTTTCATTTTCTCCTCATGGAATATTTTGTTGAATATTCTGTAGAGCAGGCTTTCTATTTGTAAATCCTTTTGTTTATTGTGGAAGGATTTTATTTCATCTTCAAATCTGAAGGTTAGTTTTGCTGGGTATAGAATTCTTGGTTGGCAACCATGTTCTTTCAGAGCTTGAAATATGTTGGTCCAGGCCCTTCTAGCTTTTAGAGTCTGGGCTGAGAAATCTGCTGATATCCATATTGGTTTTCCCTATACGCAACCTGATGCTTTCCTCTCGCAGCCTTCAAAATCCTATCTTTATTTTTTGTGTTAGGCATTTTCATTATAATGTGCCTTGGTGTGGATCTGTTGTGATTTTGTGCATTTGGTGTTCTATAAGCCTCTTGTATTTGATTTTCCATTTCATTCTTCAAGATTGGGAAATTTTCTGCTATTATTTCATTGAATAGGTTGTTCATTCCTTTGGTTTGTATCTCTGTGCCTTCCTCAATCCCGATGACTGTTAAATTTGGTCTTTTCATGATGTCTCATAGTCCTTGGAGATTCTGTTCATGATTTCTTACCATCTTCTCTTTCTGGGCAACTTTATTCTCAAGATTAAATATTTTGTCTTCATTGTCTGAGTTCTGTCTTCCAAGTGGTCTAGTCTGTTGGTGATGCTTTCCATAGAGTTTTTTATTTGGTTTATTGTTTTCTTCATTTCTAGGATTTTTTTTTTTTTTTTTTTTTGAGAATCTCTCTTTGTTGAAATGATCTTTTGCTTCCTGCAGTTGCTCTTTCAACTGCTTATTGGTATTATTCATTGCCTGCATTTGCTCTCTTAACTCATCCTTTGCTTCATGAATCATCTTAATCATGTATAATCTGAAGTCCTTTTCTGAACTTTCTTCTACCATACTGTCACTGGATTGTATTAATATAGAATCTATGTTTGTTTGGATCATTTTCTTCCCTTGTTTTTTCATGTTGTTCATGTATCTTCCCCTCTAGCAGTGCAGATCTGGGGTATTGCAGTTCCCCCCCAAGGCTTACAGTGACCCTATAGGTTTCCAAAACCTTTTAAGGGGGAGATCAATATTAGCAGTGCACAGTTCAGACAGTGTGCAATCGTAGACCAAATAGCCCCTCTGAGGACATTAACAATATTGTCATAATAAGCAGAATGAGTTCAATTATCTTCAGTATAACAAATAGATTTGCAATAAGGTCTGCAGTTTCTAATGGAGGGCAAAGAGGATGCAGAGGGGTGTAGGATATAGTTGTTAATGGAATAAGAATCATATATAGAACTTCTAGATAATAGAAAGAGTGAGTGTAATCAAAAGAAGTTAGTTGTTAGTATGGGAAAAGGGAGAAAGAGACTCTGAGGTAACAGGTAAACAAAAGGAAAAGAGTGAGAAAAGTAAAGAACAAAAACTTTAAATTTTTCAATAAGGAGAAAAAAGAAAATCTACACTTTGTCATATAGTATTCAAACCTCCCAGTCTTTAGTAGCCTGATGTATTAGAGGTACCTGCCAATGAGCTTCCAGTCTCCTGCAGGTGTCCCAGGATGGGATTTGCCCCACCTAAAGATGGGAGATATGGCTTCCAGGATTATCCATGATGGTTGGTCTGACTTCCAAATGTGTTGGCAAATAGGTACTGCAGCTGGGGTGTGGGCATGGTAGGCTGGAGGTTCTGGAGGCAGGGTGTGGTTGTGATTTGGTGCATTTGGTATTCTGTAAGCCTCTTATATTTGATTTTCCATTTCATTCTTCAAGATTGGGAAATTTTCTGGAGGGGTCCTGGAGGTGGGGTGTTGTTGGTCTGGTTGGGGGATCCTGGAGGTGGGGTGCAATCAGTTGGTCTGGGGGTCCTGGTGGCAGGGAGCAGTCAGTCTATGTGAGGGCCGTGGAGGCAGGGAGTGATTGTTTGGGCTGAGGGATCCTAGAGATGGGGCTTAGTTAGTCTGACCAGGGGTCCTACAAGTCCTGGCTGTTGTCTGAAAATAGTGGCAACCATGTGTAACCAAACCTGCAGGTACTGTGATGGTGAACTTCCAGGCAACAATAGGCAGCTGGTGTTCCACTGGTAGTCTGTGGTCAGTCTGCTGATTGTTGTTGGATGATTGGAAGGTGAACCTCGGGTGGTGGGTGATGGGTAGGTGAAAGGCAGGCAATGGACAGGCAAGAGGCAGGCAAATGGCAGATGGTAGGCGCCAAACAGTGAGGAATCTGTTCTCAAAAAGTCGATATGCTGGGGCTGGGGAGATAGCTCAGTCAGTAGAGTGCTTGCCTTGCAAGCATGAGCAAGCATGAGGTCCTGGGTTCGATCCCCAGCTACCGCCAAAAAAAAAGTCGATATGCTGGCAGACTGCAGGTGATTGCAGTAGAGAAATGGGGTAAACAACAGGGGATTGAGAAGCAGCTGCCTCACCAAGAAACAGTTATCTTCTGCTTGAAAGCCAAGTTACATAGACTGTGGAACCAACCTAGATGCCCTTCAATTGATGAGTGGATAAAGAAACTGTGGTATATATATACAATGGAATATTACTCAGCCATAAAGAATGATAAAATTATGGCATTTGCAGGCAAATGGATGAAATTGGAGAATATCATGCTAAGTGAGATAAGCCAATCTCAAAAAGCCAAAGGACGAATGATATCGCTAATAAGTGGAGGATGACACATAATGGGGGGGAGGGAAGGGTTAGTATTAGGGTTAGAGTTAGGGTTAGGGAGGGGGGCAAGTATGGAGGAAGGAAGTACTGTATAGAGGGTAAAGAGGGGTGGGAGGGGTGGGGTGAAGGGAAAAAATAACAGAATGAATCAAACAACATTACTCTATGTAAATTTATGATTACACAAATGGTATGCCTTTACGCCAGGTACAAACAGAGAAACAACATGTATCCCATTTGTTTACAATAAAAAAAAAAATGTTCAACTTAATTTATAATTTTAGAGAATGCAAAAGAAGTTATATGATGCATTTAGTCAATTTAATCAATACTAAATGCTTCAAAATATCAACTGGCAAATACAGGAAGGAACAGATTGTTATGAAAATATTAATGAGCAACTTCAAAGGCTACTACAATTTAAAATAGTACAGCCATTAAAACAGCAGATCAGCTTTTAGAAACATCTATTATTTAGTAAATGATGAGAAATTTCTCTTGGCAATACCATAATTTTTGCTATATTTTCTTAGTATTTTGAATTTTATTCTTTTGAGTAATTTAAATTATTTTACTCCTATTTTCTTTCATATAACATTATATTTTTAAATTTTTCAAACTACATTTTGACATTTGTAATTATTTTTATTAATAATGAAAAATTAAACCTATACATTTACCCCTGACTATAAATTTGGGTATAAAATAGTCTAAATTTTTTTTATTTTCCAATATTATTTTGTAATAAACTATCTGACTTAATTTAAAAAAAAAAAAAAAAAAAAGAAAGCCAAGTTACAGCGCGACAAAGAACACAGCCTCCCTGTAGTCCGCCATCTTGGATTGTTATCATTATTTTAATTTAAAAATTATTTGGGAACCATTTAAGTATTAGCAACCCCCCCCCCACGTAGCTTTTTCATCAGTAAAAGAAATTCTATGTCCATTTATTTTGCTTTCAAAAACAGTGGATTCAGGTAATGAAGATTGTTTTGGGTTAATATTTTTGGCAAGTTAGGGCCAAATACTGCAACTGTGGTGTATATGTGGAAGGCAGTCTTTACTACAGCTTAATGCCATGTAAGTCAAAGGAAAAAATAGTGCTTTTTCAGGATTTTTAAGTACAGATATTACAGAAAGGCCTATCAATAGGTATTGCTGCTACAGGATGAGTTTCCAAGGACATTGTTAAAGAAAGAATTCCAGCTAGCCTTACAAATAGTCTGTGTTTTCACGTAGGGTTTAAGCACTTACATGTATGTAACCATCAGCAAGTTGCTTAATTTGTGCACATGTCAGCTTTCCAGTACTATGCAATGTGATAGAATCAAATTAATTAGCTATTACTTTATAACCAATCACCTCAAAAATTAAGTGGCTAAAAACAAAAATTAACGGTTCATGGTTTCTCTAGGTCAGGAATTGAGAAGCAGCTTCCTTGTGCAGTTCTGACTGTTGCCCATGAGGGTGCTGTCAGATACCACCTGGGGCTACAGTCATTTGAAAGTTTGGCTGGAGCTTGGTCACCTCTAAGGTGACTCACTAGGGCTGGCAAGTTGATGCTGGCTGTTTAGTTCCTTTCCACATAGGCCTTTCTGAAGAACTGCCTGAATAAATTTAATAATATTACTGCCCTTTCCCAGAGTAAGTCAATCAAGTATGCAAGTGAGAAGCAGTAATGCCTTTTATGATCTAGTCTGAGAAATACCCCATCACTTCTGCCATATTCTATTAATCACTCAAAACAGCTTATTTGTGGGAAAAGTACATTAATGCTAGAAGGCAAAGATCATTATGGCCTTGAAATATGGCTAAATCACAATGTAGAAGTACTTATTTAAAAAATAACTTTTAAAAATAGTTTTAGTTGTAGATGGACACAATACCTTTATTTTATTTATTTATATGTGGTGCTGAGGATCAAACCCAGTGTTTCACATGTGCTAGGCAAGTGCTCTACCACTGAGCTACAACCCAAGTCCTGTAGAAGTACTTTGTGAACTAAAGTGCTATGCATATACTTAATGGTATTTATGTAAACAACCTTATTTCCCGGGAATATCATTTAACATTGCTTTAGTTGCCTTATCTGAAAATGGTCCAAGCTAGTTGCTCAGTGGTTCAGTGTGTGCTTAGCATGCGCAAGGCCCTTGGTTTTATTTATTTTTATTTTTTTGGTACCGGGGATTTAACCCAGGTGCACTTAACCACTGAGCCACATCCCCAGCCCTTTTATTTTTTTGAGACAGGGTCTCACTGAATTGTTGAGGTTGGCCTTAAACTTGTGATCCTTCTGCCTCAGCCTCTCAAGTCACTGGGGTTAGAGATGTGTGCCACCGTGCCTGTCAAGGCCCTGCATTTTATAAATAAATAAATGAATAAATAAGTCCCAACATAGCAGCCTGGTATAATGTAGTAAATATGAACATTTTCTGTGGCATACTTGGGAACTTTAAGCCTTACAGGTGTATCATAAAATTAGATCACTGGCTTATTTCTACAAGTGAAGTTAAATTACTATTACAGTGATGTTTTTTAGAAAAAGCTTTGACTTGTGACATCCTATGTCACTAGATATGATTTGCCAGAATTAAGAAAGATAATGGAGGACTGGGGTTGTGGCTTAATGGTAGAGTGCTTGCTTCACACGAGTGAGGCACTGGGTTTGATCCTCAGCACAACATAAAAAAATTAAGTTATTAAAAACAAAAAGATAATAGAAACTGGTTTTGGTGGCACTCGTAATCCCAGTGATTCAGGAGGCTGAGGCGGGAAGATCACAAGTTTGGCCCCAGCAACTTACACCTTGCCTCAAAATAAAATATAAAATGGGCTTGGATACACTGATGCAGCCACGTTTGTGTTTATAGCAGTTCAGTTCACAATAGCAAAACTATGGAACCAACCTAGATGCCCTTCAACAGATGAGTGGATAAAGAAAATGTGGTACATATACATAATAGAATATTACTCAGTCTTAAAGAAGAATGAAATTATGGCATTTGCAGATAAATGGATGGAACTGGAGAATATCATACTAAGTGAAATAAGCCAATCCCCAAAAAACCAAAGGCTGAATGTTTTCTCAGATAAGCTGATGCTGATCCATAGTAGGGGGTGGGTAGGGAAGAATGAAGGACCGTACTCAGGGGATGGGGGGAGGGGTGGGACTGGTGGGGATGGGAAGGACAACAGATTGAGACATTATTGCCCTATATACATGTATGAAAAGAATTTTTTAAAAAATCACATGTCGAAAAATTTTAAAAAATAAAATATAATAAAAGTTTAGGGCAAAGAGAAAAAAATATGTACTATAATCAAGCAGTTGTATAGAGTACTATTTTGTTTGTTAAATCCACAATTTTCCAAATTTCTTTGACTGTAGATGCCTAAAACCCACAAATTATTCTTAATGGGATATATTTCTGGAACTACTGTTATGAATATAAATGCAAATATCCTAAACAAAATATTAATAAATAAAATCATGCACTATTTAAAAAAGGGGGGGGGCTTGGAACATCAATGTTTATAGTAGGACAATTCACAGTAGCCAAGCTATGGAACAACCTAGTGCCCTTCAACAGATGAATGGATAAAGAAATAAGTCAATCCCCAAAAACCAAAGTCTGAATGTTTTCTCTTATATGGGGAAGCTAATCCAAAATATGGGGAGGGATGAAAAATAGAAGATCAGTGGAGTAGAAGAAGGGGAATGAAAGGGAGGGAGAACAGATGGGATAAGAAAAGAACAGTGGAATGAATCTAACTTTCCGATGTACATAAATGAATATACCATAGTGAATCTCACCATCATGTGTATCTACAAGATAAGGCACTAATTAAAAAAAAAAACTATAAATAAGCAGATGAGTAGTAGAGGGAAAGAAACCCCAGGGAAGGAAGGAAGATAAAGGGGAAGTACTGGGGGATGAATTAGAACAAATTATATTCCTGCTTTTATAATTTTATGTCAAGATGAACCGTAACATATATAATTAAAAACCAATTAAAAAAAAAAAAAAGGGCTTGGAATGTACCTCAGGAGTAAGGTGCCCCTGAGTTCAATCTCTAGTACCCTTCCTGCCCCCTGGAGTGGGGGAAGTGGTAAAGATGGTGTGTTTTCTGCAATGAAACCCAAGTAGTGACAAAGGGCCAAAAGATAATATACGCTACACTAACTTGTCTAAATTACTGGCCATAGTATTCTGCTGCCATCTTCAACCTATCTTTGATGATTAGGAAAACATCTAATGTAAAGAAAAGGGGTAACATTTTCATGTTGACAGCTGCTTTAGCTCAGACCTTTGGAATTAGACACCCAGCCCTGCTGACCATATCCAGCTTGTCAGCAAATCCTGTTGGCTGGAAGTCAAGCAGGTACCACCCTAGTAGAGCCTTCTGGATTATTGCAATAATTCACCAGCAGGCCTTCTTGCTTTTCCTTGCCCCTCTAGACCTAGAGGTGTGGTTTCTCTAAACAGCCAGAACTAAACTTTATTTTTGTGGTATTGGGGATTGAACCCAGGGGTGCTCTCCCACTGAGAAACATCCGCAGACCTTCCTTCCTTCTTCCTCCCTCCCTTCCTCCTTCCCTCTCCCCTCCCTCCTTTCCTCTCCCCTCCCTCCTTCTCGCCTTCTTTCCTTCCTTTCTCTCCATAATTTGCAAGACGCTGGCCTCGAATTTGGGATTCCCCTGCTTCAGTCCCTCGAGTAGGTAGGATTACAGGCTTGCGCCACCACGCCCGGTAAAGCATGAACCTTTTAAAACATCTGCTCACGTCACTTGCCTGCTCAATTCCTCTAGTGCCTTTTCAGTGAGGTCTTTCTTATACCACCCTACTTAAAACTGCAATGCCCTCCCCACCCTCTTTCTCTGTTTTCTGTCTATAGCACTTATCATTGTGTATCATAACATTCGACTTGTGTTTTTATCTCCTTCCATTAGAGATGGGAATCTTTGTTTTGTTCCCTGCTGGTTTTTAGATCATAATAGTGCAAGGACAGAGGAAGCATTCACTATATATTCGTTGGCTAAATGAATTAATGGGTTTATTGTACGGAAACTTATGAAAATCAAGAAGTTCGGTACTAATCACAGCTAACACTTAATCGAGTACTTACAATACCTAAAGTTTCTGCGCGTTTCATTTAATCCTCACAACCACCTCAGAAGGTTATTCCACAGCACCGTTTCAGTACCACTGGATTTTGTTCCCCTGGGCCTGTTTCTTCGTGACGGAATTGTTTTAGCTGTTGATGAACCTTCAAGAACTTGGCCCTCATCTTCACAAGAGATCGCAGGGTTAGGCTTCGATAGCAACCGTGGCGTCAGGACGCGCTAGAGCAGGAACCAGAAAGCGAGCGCAGGTGTGAAGCCCAGTCTTCCATAGTCATACACGCCCACCAAATCCTGAACTCAGAACACAGTAGCAAAACGGCGACCCGTCCTTGGTAGTAAAAAAAAAAAAAAATCCAAGTTAAGACGGTAAACAGTGTGATAAAACAGCCACCGAAAACGCTCCGCTTCCCGCGCCAACGGGCATCAAATGACAAGGCACGTAAGGCAACCGTCACTGCACCACTCAGCTTCGGCAGAGGCTGGCTGCCCGGGCCCCTTTAACAGCAACACCGCCCACCCCGGAAGTGGGGGCGGAGCCACTACGGCGTTGGCGTCCAGCGAACGGAAGTGGCTGTTGGACACTTTCGGGTAGCTTTAAATTCCTGCTGTCTTGAGCGCTTGTCCCTTTCCACTGGAGTCGGGCTCTGAGCGCCTGATGGCTTTAGACGTCAAGTCTCGAGCAAAGCGCTATGAGAAACTGGACTTCCTCGGGGAGGGACAGGTGAGGCGCTGGGACTAGACTGAGAGGACCCTGAGCTGGGAGCATCGCGCCGCTTCCCACCTTTGCAGCTTTCTTGTGGAAGCCAGAGGACTGGCCTGGCTCCTCGTTCTTCTTGGGTGGGGGTTGGTGGTGGGGAGGCCGCGCACACTCACCTGTGGCCTATGGAAGATCCTAACGACATCCTGGAAGTGAACCCTAAGGCGCGGTCCTTCTGAAGAACAGGCTGGAGCGGGACTTGGACTGCCCGACCACATTCCAAGCCGCCGCGAGTCCTCTCAGAACCCTGCGTTCTTCAGTTCCCCAAATGTAAAAAAATGGCAAACACGCACTTAATGTTATTCATGTTTTTCTTTATAGTTTGCCACGGTTTATAAGGCCAGAGATAAGAACACCAACCAAATAGTCGCCATTAAGAAAGTAAGATAAATTTTATGTTTTTTTCCTTAAGTGTCCTTGCAGATGTCTGTGTAATGAATTGATTGATAGCCGTTTTACTACTCTTGACTGCACTCTGAGAATGAGAAGTTACTCATGTCATTTCCAGAAACAGTAGCGTTAATTAGTGCCTTGTGTTCCAAGGAGGAAACTATGGAATCGAATCAGGTTTTGTGAGGAAGCTGTGTTTTATTTTTGCTGCTCGAACACGGATGTTGGCTAAAGGGTCAAGTATTGCCCATCTGTTCAGTCTTCAAAAACTTTCTTTCCAGGTCGTTAGTTCTGCCCTACCTGCATCCACTCTGTGTGCATATTTATTTTCTTTGTATAGGTTTACATGAAAGGTTTTCAGTAGCATTAACAACACTGCTGTAGCCAGCTGTAGCGACCCATACCTGTAACCCCAGAGACTTGGGAGGCTAGAGGCAGGAGGATGCAAGTTCCACGCCAGTCTCAGGAGCCCTATCTGAAAATAAAAATAAAAAGGGCTGGGGCGTAGCTCTGTGGTTCAGTTCCCAGTACCATAAAACAAAGAAAAATCTAATGTGTATTTTATTTTATTTTATTTATTTATTTTTTTGGTGCTGGAGATTGAACCCTTAACTCTTCTGGCTCCCTTGTAATCATTTCAGTTCTAGTCCTAGTTCCCTGTTTCTTGGACCCCTTAAATTCATTCCATTCCTAAAATTATTGTATTTGCTTTGCCTTCTCATTATATTTTCTTTGTAGAACTTGATATACCAACTGAGCTATATCCCCAGCCCCCCTAATGTGCATTTTTAAACTTAGATTCATTTAAAAGACTTCAGTCATAAGTAGCTAACATTCTTTATGCCAGGTACTTTGATATGCAATTTTTTCACTTGCCCCTCCAAACAGCCTGTGAAATAGTTAAAGGAATTCCTATTTTGCACTCAGAACTTGAGATTGAGAAAGGTTAGTTAGGTGACTTGTTAAGTATACAAAGGTAGTTCTGGGGCTGTAGCTCAGTGGCAGTGCTTGCCTACCATGTGTGAGGCACTTAGCTCCACATAAAAATAATCAATGGCATTCTGTCCATCTACAACTACAAAAATAAAAATTTTTTTAAAAAAATACAAAACTAGTAATTGCTGAAGTTAAGATTTAAATTCTGATGTCCTGATATGAGCCAGGTTCATTGCTTTTCCTTATGCTACTGAAAATGATAACCCTCTGAAGGAGAGGCTGTTTGTCTCATCTGTCTCAGGGCCTGTTAGTGGAGTAAGTGACCTCCATATTCCTTTGTGCCTGTTGCTACTTTGAATTTGTTCTTCAAAACCTCTAACTCTAATGTATATCATCAGGCTTCCAGCTTCCAGCCTCTCAGGCACTTTCTCCTATTCACTTAATATCTGGCTCTTTGTTTTTAACCTTTGTTATTCCTGCCATCCTTATCTTTGTTCTGTTATTATTTACTTCTCTAATATCCTTGTTTTCCAGCTTATGTTTTATGATTCTCCATTATAGCCATTCCCTTGTAAAACCCTTAACTCTTCTGGCTCCCTTGTAATCATTTCAGTTCTAGTCCTAGTTCCCTGTTTCTTGGACCCCTTAAATTCATTCCATTCCTAAAATTATTGTATTTGCTTTGCCTTCTCATTGTATTTTCTTTGTAGAACTTGATGTGGCTAATTGGTTATTATTAAGGTTTCATTCAGATGTGTTCTCCACATAGAGGCCTTCTATGTTCAGTCCAGCTAAAATATGTATGCCTCCTTCTCTGTTGTCCTTGCAGTTGCTCCTTCTTATCTTCATATTATTTATCAAAATTGAAATACTCTTATCTGAGTTTATTGTCTATTTAATTCCATTCACATAGCTAGAACTATGGCAAGCACATTGTAGGCACTCTAAAAATGTATTGAGTTAGCTGGGTGTGGTGGTGCATGTTAATATTTCTAACTCGGGAAGGTGGAAGCAGGGGAATCACCTGAGTCCAGGAGTTTGAGGCTAACTTGTGCAACGTGACAAGAGTATCTGAAAGTCCAAATGTTTTTTGTTGCTTATTTTTAGCATTAATTGGGACTTAAAATCCAGCCTTTTTCTCTGTTGTAGACTTTTCCTCCTTAAAGTAGCTTAAATTATATTTAGTTTTTATTTTCTTTCAAATGACTTATTTTTGTGGTTTTAAAAGTCACTTAAGGGCTGGGGATATAGCTCAGCTGGTAGAGTGCTTGCCTCCCATGCACAAGGTTCAAGGCCCTGGGTTCAACCTGAGTTCAATCCCCAGCCCCACCAAAAAAAAAAAAAAAAAAGGTCAGTTAATAGGCCAAGACTTTTAACATGACTAATTCCTCTATCCCTGGTTTTCCTTTTTTTTTCTTTTTAAAAAATATTCTAATTTTAGATGGACACAGTATCTTTATTTTTTTGTGTGATGCTGAGAATTGAACTCATTGCCTCATATGTGCTAGGCAAGCGCTCTACCACTGAGCCACAAACCCAGACTTATCCCTGGTTTTCACTCCTCAGAGCAACCACTTTTCAATTTTAATTTAACTTTTTTATTTACCTCCATTTAAAAAATAATATGCATAGATTTTTTTTTTTTTTTTTTTTTGAGTGTTGTTTATATGTTTTGTTTCCTCAGCTTTAGTTTTACTTTCTTGCTATGATTATGGAGGATTTGGTACTTTGGACCTTCCTGTTCCAGCCCTCATAATTTCTCTCTTTATTTCTACTCCCGTTCTTTTGTTACAGTGTATGTTTAAGTTTACAAAAAAGAAATTTTCAAATAAGTTACTCTTTACCCTTCACCTAATGGGTCTTGGATTCTAAAAATCACTGATCTTCCTCATTCTTTTAAAATGATCCAACTGGGGCTTGAAATATAGCTTAAGGATAGAACAGTGCTCACTATGCCCTGGTGAGTTCAGTCCTCAGGACCACCCAAAAGATCATATTGAATTTATGTTTATCATGTTTGTTTGTTTGTTTTTAAGTTGTAAATGGACACAGTACCTTTATTTTATTTACTTACTTTTTATGGTGCTGAGGATTGAACCCAGTGCCTCACACATGCTAGGCAAGCACTCTACCACTGAGCTATAGCCAAAGCCCTCTCCCATGTTTCTTAACTTAGTTAATTCCCTGGTGAGTCTTTTGGGTCATTTCTCATTTTTCAGTATTTGTATCAAATATATGTATCTTAATACAATACATATTGTTTGCCTGCTTTTAAGCTGTATATACATATATCTACACATGTATATATGTAATATATATTCTATAATTTTTTTCTGAATCAGCATTATGAAATTCATATCTGTATATAGATCATGTTTATTTATGCTCATTGATTAGATTCCATTATATATAACTGTACTGAATTTTTTTTTTTCTTTGTGGTTCTGGGGATTGAACTGTGGGTCACTAAGACTGAGCAATATCCCCAGCCCTTTTTCTTTTTTTTTATTTTGAGACAGGATCTTGCTGAATTGCTGAACGTGGCCTCAAATTAACTTTTTTAAATTCTTACTTGTTATATATGTAGTAGAATGTATTTTGACATATTATACATGTATGGAGTATAATTTCTCATTCTTCCAGTTATACATGATGAAGCCTCAAACTTTCTATCCTTCTGCCTCACCTTTCTAAGTTGCTGGGATTAAAATGGGATTACAAGGGTGTACTCTACCACATTCAGCTATACAGAAATTTTTTATTCAGACTCTGTTGATAGTAGCCCTTCTATGGACATTTTTTTTTTTTTAAACCAGGAATCGAACCCAAGGGCACTTAACCATTCAGCCACATCTGTAGCCCTTTTTTTTTTTTTGGAGACAGGCTCGTACTAGGTTACTAAATTGCTGAGTGCTGAGGTGGGCTTTGAAACTGATCCTCCTGCCTCAGCCTCCTGAGCTGCTGGGATTACCCGTCTGTGCCACCATGTCTGGCTCTATGGGCAGTCTTTTTTTTGGACAGTCTTAATGAGTCATCTTGTATGTGTATTTTAGCTTCTCTAGAGAATGTATCTATATTTGAAACCAATTATGAATTTTTGCTTCAGAGTATTAAAAACCATCATCTTCACAGATAAGGTCAAATTGCTTTCTGACATGTCTGATTTGGTTTACCTTTTACCCACTCTCAACATTATTTGTATTGTCAGACATTAAGACATTTGTTATTTAGATGTGTTGAAAAATGGTATGTTTGATGTTTCAGTTAATGTTTCTTTGATTATTAGTGAGTTTGATCACCTTTTCTTATTGACTCCTGCTTGTTTTTCTTTGAGGTAGTTTACATGGCAGGTGTGGTGTGTGTGTGTGTGTGTGTGTGTGTGTGTGTGTGTGTGTGTGTGTGTGAGACTGGGGATTGAACTCAGCACTCAGAAATGCCAGGCAAACTGCTCTGCTCTGTCTGTGCTACATACTCAGCACAGTGTGCTTATATTTTTTTCTTTGTGTTGATATTTTGAAATTTATCATATATTCTGAATATTGATCCTAAGAAATATACATTGCAGATGTCATCCCCCTGTCCATAGCTAAACTTTATTTATGGTATCTTTTAAGGTACTGAAAGTTAATATGGTTGAATTGATCAATTTCGTTCCCTTTTAATGTACTTTCCTATTTCCTATAAGGAAGTTCCTAAAAGGAATTATCCCATAAAATTTTTTTTGTGTTGTGTACTGGGGATTAAACTCAGGAGTACTCCACCACCGAGCCATATCCTCAGCCCTATTTTGTATTTTATTTAGAGACAGGATCTCACTGAGTTGCTTAGTGCCTTGCTTTTGCTGAGTCTGACTTCTTACTCATGATCCTCCGCCTCAGCCTCCCAAGCCATTGGGATTACAGGCATGCATCACTGTGCTGGGCTCTTATTAAAAAAAAAAAGAGAGTATTCATTTTAACATTTAGGTCTTTATTCCATCTGTAGCTTTTCTGTATTATGTGATGTAGGGATCTGATATTTTCCCCAGCTGTCCTAACACTACTGATTGCCTGGTTTTTTTGTTTTGTTTAATATTTTTTAGTTGTCACTGGACCTTTATTTATATGTGTTGCTGAGGATTAAACTCAGCGCCTCACACATGCTAGGCAAGTGCTGTTCCACTGAACCACAAACCCAGCTCCTGATGCCTGTTCTTCACCCCATACACTTGTAATGCTGAGTTCCATTTTATACTTGGATCTATTTCTAAGCATGCTATTTTGTTCCAGTGACTGATGACTGATGGGGAACCCCATCTCTGTTGAAGTACTATAGTATCTTTCATTACTTTTGCTATGTAATAAGTCTTTTTTTTTTTTTTTTTTTTTTTTTTTTGGTGGTGCTAGGGATTGAACCCAGGCAAACACTCTACCAGCTGAGCTATATATCCCCAGCCCTGTAATAAGTCTTGAAATTTGTGAAGTCTCATACATGTTGCTTTCTTCAAAATTGCCTGGGCTACTCTCTAATCAGGTTGGGAAATTTGAAATAGGAAAATTTGAATAGGCGTCAGCTGTGCCATTATTGTTAATTTGAAAATAGCCTTAAGGTTATGTAAGAGTGTCCATGTTTTAGAATTGTTTACTTAATTGTATAAAGGTGAAATGACACAAAGATTTGGATTCACTTTAAAATATTTTAGTCAACAAAAGAGAAAGGATGCATGAGTAAGTGTAGCAGAATATTAGTTACCGATGAATCTGGGTGATGAAGCAGAGAGCTTCATGAGATTAGTTTTTAAAATGTTTAATACAGTATGTGTTAAGTCTACATAATTATTCGATTTTTGTTTGTGTTTTCTTCTGTATTAGATCAAACTTGGACATAGATCAGAAGCTAAAGATGGTAAGTATTTCATATAGTCTGACAAATTAGGAAATGTTTTTACTTTCATTGAGGAAATGAGCAAATTATTGTTGAGAGTTAGCAGTGGTTCTGGGTAGAGTTATTGTAGTGCTCCCCGCCACCCCCCAAAATATAGACAGACTCAGGACAGAGGGGGGACATTTGATGATTTTGCTATTTGAGTGTTCAGAGGAACATTCAAATACTTAAGTAAATGGAAGGCAGCAAGGTAGCTTGTCTTGTTGTCCTCATTACTGTTTTAGGTGTTACAATCCATTGCCTTTTCTATTTCTGAGCTTCTAATTACTTTGAAAATTGAGGCTACATCTTTATGGAAATTCACAAAGTTCACTATAGAATGCATATGTGGAGAAAAGATTTATTTCTTAGTCATCACAAAACATATTTCTTATTAAAAGCACAAGCCTATAATCCCAGCTACTCAGGAGACTGAAGTAATAGAATCACAAGTTCAAGGCCAGCCTGGGCAAACCCTCTCTCAAAATGAAAAGGATTGGGAGTATAACTTAGTAGTAGAGCTTTTACCTAGCATGTATAAGACCCTGGGTTCCATCCCCAGGACTACAAAGAAAAAAAAGGTGGGGCCAGCATCAGATCTTGTTTCGAGTTCTATCCTTTGTGTTAGAAAAGATACTGTCTTATCACTTGTTTGCTTTTAGCACAAATAATCTGCCTTTAATATTTGTAGGTAAGAGAAGAGAACCTAATTTTCATGTATATGCTAATTAGCATGTATCTGTGTGCTCTGTCTCATGTTCTTCAGATTTGTTATATATAATGCAGCTATGTTTTTTAACTACTACTCATAGTCTGTGTTAAGCTGCTTTAAAATTTGATTTGTCATAAAAATTGTCAGAATTGCCATCATTTTTCTATGTAATTTTTTGTTTTCTGAGATCAGCCTTTCCTAAAAAATATATTTGTTGGATAGTTGGAGATTTGAGAATCATTGTTCATTTTTTGCTTTGCCTTTTTCCATAGGTATAAATAGAACAGCCTTAAGAGAGATAAAATTATTACAGGAACTAAGCCATCCAAATATAATTGGTGTGAGTATGATCTGAGTTGTTTAATTTATAGAACCCTGCCTTTTTTTATTATGATGGATATTGATTTTGATTGAAGGATTAGTTGTTCTAGGTGACCTTTGAAAAAAGCTTTAATTTATCTGAAATGTGTTTTCTATCCTAATTGTTCTTATAGGCAGTGTCTTTAAAATCATACTACTGATGAAATAAATCAAATGTTGAAAAAAAATGTTGACATATACTCATTTTGCCAGAAATCATTTTGAATCCTATAGAACACTAGCACAGTGCATTCAAAACCCTTTATTTGGCCTGTGTAAGACCTTGAGCAAATTCTTTTTAAACTACATACTGGGCTGGGGCTGTAACTCAGTAGAGTGCTTGCCTAGCATGTATGAGGCCCTGGGTTTGATTCCCAGCATTGCAAAATAATAATAATAATAGCAATAATAGTAATATTACTATAAAATACTATTAAAATATCAATAAAATAATCAATAATATTAATAAACTAATTGTTAATAATCATTAATAAAATAATACTAGTATTAGTATTATTATACAGTCCCTACCTCATAAGGTTGTTACAAGGCTAGCTATTTGAATACATGTGTCTAGATTAGTGCCTGCCATGGAGAATATACTCATTCACTTAATGGTAGCTACTGCTATTTAGAGGATTTTTTCCCTCTTTTCCTTTCTTTTCTTTTTTATGGATTAGGAATTGAAGGGTCTTGGCACATGATAGGCAAGTGCTCTACCACTAAGTCATATCCCCTAGGGGTTTATTATTTTTTAGAGGGGTCTCTGTTTCAAGACTGGTCTTGAACTCCTGGCCTCAAGTGATCCTCCTGCCTTTGCCTCCTGAGTAGCTGGGAATACAGGCACATGCCACTGCACTTAGCATGGATTTCTTTTTTTGGGGGGGGTACCTAGGATAGAAATCAGGGACATTCAACCACTGAACCACATCCCCAGCTCTTTATTGTATCTTATTTAGAGACAGGGTCTCACTGAGTTGTTTAGTGCCTTGATTTTGCTGAGGCTGGCTTCAAACTTGCTATCTTCCTGCCTCAGCCTCCCGAATTGCTGGAATTATAGGCATGTTTCACTTTTTTTTAAAGCACCGTGCTTGGGAATTTTTTTGAATTGGTGACTGAGGTGTAGTTTTCGTTAATTTATTTCTTACTAACTCCCAAAATTTAGAGGGAAAACTTTTAAGTATTTAGTGTTTTTTACAAAAGTAGTTTAGGCACTTAGGGAGTAACTCGATAAAGCACTTGCCTAGCATGTTCAGGGTCCTAGGTTTAATCCCCAACACTGTAAAAAGAAAAATATAAATTAAAAAGTTTAATATTTTTGTCTCAAAATATTAATTCCTTTAGTATTATTTAAAAAAAGGACAAATGTCAAACAATAAAATAATTTGAGCTTTATAGGAAATTACCAACAAGTAAATGCTTGTTTAAATTTTTAAAAAATTAGTATAATACTGTCAAAGAAAAGAATGAAATAGAGAATCACATTTTAACTTCTAAAATTTTTTGCTTTGCAGCTCCTTGATGCTTTTGGACATAAATCTAATATTAGCCTTGTCTTTGATTTTATGGAAACTGATCTAGAGGTAAGATTAAGATTCCTAGAGAATATTTTTCTCCAGTTTATCAAGGAACCTAAATGTTTATGTCCTACCTAAGAAGAGACTAGTATTAAAAAAAAATGCTTAATTCTATTGAAATCTGGATGGACTCTGAAATCAAAAGGATCTCTCAGTTCTTTTCCTATGATTAGCTGTTTTCATAGTGCTAAAATACAGAGATTTGGATTTCATTAGTTATTTCTATCTACTACTTTCCCTATAGCTTATTGACATTATTTTTAGAGAAATGAGCATTAGACCTGTTATAAATTTGAAATTTCCACCATATTTTCAGATTAAAGCCATCTTTTTGAAAGCCAAGTTGCCTTTTAAAAATATAAAATCTCATGCTTTTTATTAATATTAGTTGAGTTTCAAAAGAATGATAATTGAAAGATATAGAAGAACTGAAATTTTCATGCACTACTGGTGAGAATGCACATGGTATAATCAAGAAACTATGCAAGAAACTGGAAACAGTTTTGCAGTTTCTTATGTAATTAAATACATGTTTATTAAACAAGTCAAAGAAAAAAAGGATTTCATATAACAATACCAAGTAGTAAAAGAAATACCCTAAATATTATAAACTGGTGGCAATAAAGTCTATAGTCTATGGTGATAGGTCCTTCTGTCATCATTATCACTAATATTGATTGCTATCACTAATTAATAAGATTGTTATCTAGCAATAGCACTGCTGTGTATTTATCCAAGAGAAACAAAAACATTGCCAACACAGAAATTACTTGGTACAAAAATATTTAGTTTTATTCCTAATCGTCAAAACTGGAAACAAATCAAATGTCCATCTAATGAATGTATTAATCTGTTGTAGCCTATATAATGGAATACTACTCAGGAATAAAAAGGAATGGTAAGTGTAGGAATAAACTGACTTTTGGCACAGCTCACAAATAAGGCCATCTGAACTGAGTTTTACATTGATTCAGTTGTTTTTTTGTGTGTGTGTTGCTTTCATATTTGGGCATACTTAATAATGGTGGTTTAGGCAGTCTGGCTTATATTCTTAGAATCTAATAATCCCTGAAGTAAGAAAGTGCTTTTGTTCTCATTTCTCCATTTCCTGCCTCTCTCTCTCTGTCTCTTTTTTAACCCGTTTTCCCCCATTTTTAAAAAGTTGATGCATTATAATTGTACATACTGATGAGATTTGGTGTTACATATTCATACATACACATAATATACAAAATAACAATATAATTTGGCCAATATCACTCCCCAGCACTTTTCTCCTCCCTTCCCACCTCCCTCTTCTTGTTCCCTTTTCTCTGCTGATCTCCTTGATTTTCATGAGATCTGCCCCATTTTTCTTTTCCTCTCTACCTTTGGACTTTGTTCTCTTTGATTCTAGCCGAAGTGGGCTTGGTTGATTGGTTAGTCTTAGGGCATACATCCTTCCCTGAGACCAGCAGTCTCTTGGCCAAGAGATTGCAGTGTGGTAATGACCATGCCTGCATCATGTGCCTACTTCTGAATCCCTCAGATGGTGGGGGTGGGTCAGTACTTTCTTAACCATGTGGACTGAGCTGGGAAGAGTTGTGTCCTGATGGAATACTGAATACAGAAGGATCAAGCAAAAACTACAGATGACTGCCCCTTTTAAACAAAGTTGTAGGATATGAAGCATTGCTTTCTTCCCAAACTAGAGATGATCTTTAACCACCTTAACTAGAAATTCTGACAGTGCCTTCAAAGGAGATTTGGATAGTCTCTCTTGGAGATTCTTCTGTATGATACAATCATGTTAAATCTGTAAATTTTTTAATATGGTAGAGTTCATTTGAAATAATGAAGTGTACCTGTATGTATATCTGCTTTATAGGTTATAATAAAGGATAATAGTCTTGTGCTGACACCATCACACATTAAAGCATATATGTTGATGACTCTTCAAGGGTTAGAATATTTACATCAACACTGGATTCTACATAGGGTAAGGTTTTTAATATTATTTCTTTAAATTTTCAAGTTTTATATGGCCATTTTAATATATAATGGTCTGAATATCTAAATTGTTGAACAAAATAAAGATACAGCTAAACCATTTTATTCCAGCTTCTTCTACTTTGTGTTCCTTCAATTGCAGCATATTGTGTTGTGTGTACTTCAAATTTCTGTGTGAAATTTAGAACTGGAAGAGATCTAGTACTTTATCCTTTTCATGGGTGAAAAGCTAAGTTGCTAAGTTACC
Organism: Sciurus vulgaris; assembly: GCF_902686455.1. Classification (NCBI taxonomy): domain Eukaryota; kingdom Metazoa; phylum Chordata; class Mammalia; order Rodentia; family Sciuridae; genus Sciurus; species Sciurus vulgaris. The sequence goes on along the minus strand of NC_136466.1, from coordinate 114,584,608 downwards.
CAAGATATTTTTTTTCAGGGTCAGCAGCTAATAATTGACAGGGTGTTAGAACCTACATCTTTGGGCTTTAATTCCAATATTCTTTGTGCTATACTGTTGTTATGGGACAAAACATAGTGAGAGACTGGATTAACTTTTACAATGATAAAGTACCTTTAAAAATCATATTTCCAGTGGCTCTACAATTCACAGAAGTTGTGAAATAAAACTTATGAATTGAATCATTTTTATAAACATTTAGCTATTGGAACATGACTGATGATTTGTCTAGGTAGGATGTGCTGGTCTCACCATGTGATGCCCTACACTGCATAGAGACTCCAAGAGAGTCCCCACCAGCAAGAAGGCTGTCACCAGATGTGGCCCCTTGACCTTAGGCTCCCAGCCTTTTAGAACTGAGTGGCAGAGCCCTTAGTACAGTTATGGAAAGATGAATGAATAAATAATTGAGAAAAAAACAAGCAAGAAAGAGTGGCCTTGGAGACAGACTTTCTGACATCAAATATTTTGAAACTTAAATATTTGTAAGGAGAAAAGGAGACAAGAATAACAAAGTCATCCTTCAGTATCCATGGGGGATTGTTACCAAGTTCCCACAGATACCAAAATCTGGAGATGCTCAAGTCCCTTATGTAAAATGGAGTAATATTTGCATATAACCTATGCAGTTCTTGTGTATACTTTAAATCATCTCTAGATTACTTATAATACCCAGTATAAAGTAAATGCTATATAAATAGTGCATACACAGCCATCATAGTAAACTACATAGTAAATGATTGTTGGTTGGATGAATCGTGGATGTAGAACTTGTAGAGGATAATGATATTAAGTACTTAGCTTTGCCCTCAGATTTAGAAAGCAATCCATTCAGTGCAAGGCTATATACTTTTAATCACTTTAAAACATCTTTTAGATATCAGATTCTTCTCAAATAAGGAAAAAAAATTTCTTTCAACCAAAAACATTGTACAGTCCAAATTCTGAAAAGGAAAAAAGAAAAACAATTGTTGGTAATGTCCTAATATAGCTTTGGGTCTCAGTGTGATCAATATCATGTATATGCTTCTCTATCTACTATTAAAATTAGAGAGTAATAAGGTAAATGCATCCCTTTGTTTTCATCAGTTTCTCTTTTGAAGATATGATTATGTGTATTATATATTCTGTATTTTCCCCCTGTAATCCTTAAAGTTCTGTATAAGTGGTTGTTATTTCTAATACAGTATTAACATCATAAAAATGATTGTCTTCATTTTGTAAATAGAAAAGCTGAAGCATAGCAAGTTTATTTCTCAAGAAATTTTAGTGAGTAACCAGGAAATGTACTACCAGGATAGACGTAAAGAAGCTATTTCCTCTGGCTGAGTTCACTTGAAAATAAAATTTCCTAGGTCTTTTGTCTCAAAAACAAACAACAACAAGAAAAAAAAAAACCATCAGATAGATGTTGTTGGGTACCCTATTTAGATAAGTACATAAGAATATATAATTTTAAACTAGTAGTCCCTGACTTAAATTTGGAACTTTTTTAGGTTAATACTGGTAGCCTTTTGCATAGATTTTGAAGAATATATTCTTCCATTTTTTCTTTAGGTATAATGCTTTTATTTTCTGAAGCTCACATTTATTATTGTTATTAAATTCATAGTTGCTGTGACTTATTGGGTGCTTATTATGAGCCAGTCATTTCATTTGACCCTTTACAGAAAATATTAAATTTAATCTTTACAGTCTATGAATTAGTTAAATTGGTGCTTAGTGAAATTAAGTACCTTATCCAAGATCTCACTAAGTAATATTACAAGTCTTATTTTGCTTTGGGACTTTACATTTGTGGAAAAATATTGACTGTTTAAAATTTGAGTATTACCCTGTTTTCTGTGTTTAAAGATAAGCTAACTAAATATATCACTATGGTATTCTCCCTAATCCTGCTTATGTGTTTTAAAACCTCCACGATACAGGATCTGAAACCAAACAATTTGTTGCTAGATGAAAATGGAGTTCTAAAACTGGCAGATTTTGGCCTGGCCAAGTCATTTGGGAGTCCCAATAGAGCTTATACACATCAGGTTGTAACCAGGTAAGAATTCCTAAAGTAACTAAAAGTTTACGCTATTATTGATTATTGGTTGCAAATGAGTATCATTTGACTTCTCTGAAATTTCTTGGCAGAGTTTCAGAATCATTGTTGTGTCTTCTTAAAAATACATCCCTTTTTTATTATGTTTTACTACAGTAAATAAAACATACAACTCTTTTTTCAAATAAAATTGAATTGACTCAATTTTCAGATATTTACCTAATAACTTGTTTTTTCTGGTGTTGGGGATTTGAACCCAGAGCCTTGCACATCCTAGGGAAGCCTTCTACCACAGAGCTTCATCCCCAGCCCCTTTAGTAACTTTCGAGAATAATTTATGCTGCTTTTACATTTTAGTTAGATAATCTGAAACTTGAGTGGCCTTTTTTCTACCTAATCACCTGATTTATTGATCCCATATTCATTATATTGGTCCTTCTTGGTTCTCTAACCTTCTGTGTGAATGAAAATTCTCTACACGAAGCATCAATGTTTATTAATTTAATTTAATTTAAATTTTTTGTGGTTCTGGGGATTGAAACTAGGGGTGCTCAGTCTTTGAACAACATTTCCAGCCCTTTTATTATTTTGTGAGTGTCCTGCTAAGTTTCCAAGACTGACTTTCAATTTGTAATCTTCCTGCCTCACCCTCCTGAGTAGCTGGGATTAAAGACATATGCCACCTGGCTTGCAGGAGCAATATTCTTGAAAATTGACAAGTGTCTATGATGTATTGTAGTCATGATGAAGGATTGATTTTAGAAATAGGCAAGGGGCCAGGTGGGTAACATGCCTGTAATCCCAGCAGCTCAGGAGGCTGAGACAGGAGATTTGCAAGTTGAAGGACAGCCTGAGCAACTTAGTGAGACCCTGTCTCAAAATAAAAAGGGCTGGGGATGTAGGTGAATAGTAAATTGCCCCTGGATTAAATCCCTAGTATCCCCTCCCCCCAAAAAAAATCCCAAATAAACAATAAAACAAAACAAAACAAAAAAACAGGCAGGGATAGTTTGTCTCTAAGAAATGTCTTTAGTAATTCCATTCTCAAATGACATTTATTTCTTTTTGTCCTTCAGATGGTATCGGGCCCCTGAGTTACTATTTGGAGCTAGAATGTATGGTGTAGGTGTTGACATGTGGGCTGTTGGCTGTATTTTAGCAGAGTTGCTTCTAAGGGTAAGTCTTAAATTAGTGTACATGCTTCAGTATTGTTTGTGTTGCATTCATCTTCTCATCATTATCCCTGCAACAAAAACCCTAGAAACCAACCAAATGTTTTTTAAAAATCCTCAGCTGGAAGCAGCATGGCACACATATAACCCCAGCTACTCAGAAAGAATCATGAGTTTGAGATTAGCCTGGGAAACTTAGCAAGACCCTGTCTTTTTTGTTTTGTTTTGTTTTTTTAAAAGCCTCTTCCAAATACAACCTTTTTATTAATGCTAACATGAGATGAGAAGACCTGTTTAGAATAAGGGTCTTATTATAGTTATATTTCAGAATGTAGAAATTAACTTTTATGGCAGGATTTGTGTACTGACTAAATGTGTTAGAATAAACTTTTGTACTGGAAGGTTTTTTCTTTGGAGCAATTTAAAAGTATACTTAAGGAATATATCAACCATTGCAGCTGCCGCTCGAGGGAAGTTTTTTTTTTTTCTCCCCCCACACAATTTTAGTCCATATTTTATTAGTGCATTATAGCTATATATTCATACTTGTTAATATATTATTGTTATATATTCATATACTTGTACACATTATAACAATATAATTTGGCCAATATCATTCCCTGATGCTCTCCCCCTCCTTCCCTCCATCGTACCTTCAGGTCTACGTTCTGTATTCTACCGATTTTCTCTATTCCTTTGATTTTCATGAGATACCCAACCCCTACCTTTCTTTTCTTTTTTTCCTCTTTAGCTTCCACATACCAGAGAAATTGTGATTCTTGACCTTCTGACATAATAGTCTCAAATTCCATCCATTTTCCTGAAAATGACATAATTTTATTTTCTTTATGGTTGAATAAAACTTCATTACACATTTTCATTCTTTTCAACAGATATGGTGACACTAACTTTTCTCTGACATCATCTTATGATAAAATATTTTCTGCTTACTAGAGAGAGAAATGCAAACTTGGAAACTTTTCTCTCACTATAGTGTTTAGCTCCCAAGGAAGACTAGCTCTTCTGAAAGATGAAAGCAAATGAGTATTCGGGTATCCTGAAGCTGGGTGTTTTTATCCTCATTCTAGCCCCTACTTACTTACTTACTCCTCAAGTGTTTGAAGAAACATGAAGCCATAACTAGATTGCTTTTTTATTTCCTTAAACACAAAAAATAGATTCTGTGCACCAAAGAGAAAAACTACACTAAAATAAAAAGATGTTTAAAAATGTAGGGCTGGGGGCTGGAGATAGCTCAGTTGGTAGAGTGCTTGCCTAGCTTGCACAAGGTCCTGGGTTCAATTCCTAGTCCCACCAAAAAAATAAATAAAATGATAATAAAAATGCTCTTTTTTTTTTTAAGATTTTTCTTTTTTCTTTTATTTTTTTGATTCATTGTACACAAATGGGGTACAATTTTCATTTCTCTGGTTGTACACAATGTAGTCACACCTATTTTTTTTTTAGATGTTGATAAACCTTTATTTTATTCATTTATTTATATGTGGTGCTGAGAATCGAACCCAGTGCCTTACACATGCTAGGCAAGTGCTCTTATCACTAAGCCGCAACCCCAGCCCTAAAAATGCTCTTTAAAAAAAAAAAAAAAATGTTGGGCTTCGTTTACTGCTCAGTTGTAGAGCATTTGTCTGGAGTGCACCAGGCCCTGTGTTTGATCCCCAGTACCAGAGGTTGGGTGGGGATTCTCAACAGTCCCTTCATGGGGCCCTAATGTGAAAACCTTATTAGCTCACAAAGTCCTCACCTCCAAATTATAATCATCACACGAGTTCGGGGATGCAGTTTCAGTGAGTATCAGAGGGACATTTATTTTTTATTTTTTAATTTTTAATTTTTAATTTTTTGCAGTACTGGGGATCAAACTCAGGGCCTTGTGCTTGCAAGGCAAGCACTCTACCAGCTGAGCTATCTCAGCCCCAGAGGGACATTTAAACCATAGCATTGCTCCTACCGAGTATCTTGAGAGTGTATCATACCACAAAGCACAAACCCAGGAAAAGATGAAAATTCAAAGCAGGTTTCTACTGAATGCTTATTGCTTTCACCCCACTAATGAAGGAAAACATAAGTCATGGACTGTATTTACATAGAGAGGAATAACATCTTACATAGAAAACTAAGGATTAGGGTAAAGAAAGAATAGCATCAGCCTTCTCAACAGAACATTAGAATTTGGAAAACTACCATGTTTTGAGGGAAAATGATTTTCAACCTAGAATTTTATTCCCATTCATATTTTGAGTTAACTATGAGAATAAATAAAATTATTACATTAAGCATTTATATTCCTTTCCATTCTTAGAAAGTTATTGGAAGATGTGGTCTACTATAAATGAGAGTAAACCAAGAGATGGGCATGGGATCCAGGGAACATGAGAATCAACATAAAAAATGCTAATAAATTCTCTATTGAATAATGAAGTTCTGAGAAAACAGGTATGAAAGAAAGAACACAGGCCTAGAGAACACTAGTCAGATTGGAATAGGTGAGATGAGAGCTTAGCAGAGGAGATCTCCCAAAAGAAGGAAATTTTAAAAAACAAAACTGGATTACAGTAAGTTTAATCATGTAGATTCAATATTGTGTATGACTTTGAATAACTGGAATCTTAGCCTCAGTACCAAGATGCCAGAGAGAGGGCCACAGGAGTTTCAGAAGTGGGGCTTGGAAATGATTGCCTCTGGAATAACCAAATTGTACAAGGAGGAAACAACCTTAATATTGATCTTAATATGGATTTGACACTGAACAAAAATCAAATAGTCACAAAAGGGAGGGGGTGATGGTCAAAGGTTTTTAAGTCTGTAGTACTAGTTAGTTTTTAACAAGGTTTATGTATTAATACAGATACAATATTAAAGACACAAAACTTGCCAGGTGTGACGGTGCACACCTATGATCCCAGGGACTTGGGAGGCTAAGGTAGGAGGATTGCAAGTTCAGGGCCAACCTTAGCAACTTAGTGAGACCCTGTCTCAAAGTAAAAAAGGCTGGGAATGTGGCTCAGTGGTTAAATACCTGTGGGTTCCATCCTTAGTACAAAAAAAAAAACTAAAACTATTACACCTGGTTGATGGGTACATCCAGGCTTATTTTACTACTCTCTGCTTTTGCATGTTGAAAATATTTATACTAAACAATCTTTTGTCCTAAAAGGAAGAGCTGCCATGGAACTAGAACTTAAGCTTTGTGACTTTTGTTTTATTTTGTGGCAAAAAATGTTGTGTGGGAATATACTGGTAAGATAAAATCAGCTATATGTTAAAAACTATTAGAGGCCAGGCACAGTGGTACAAGGTGGTACAGCAGAGCTTCCTGCCTTAGATATCATTTTTTCCATATATTACTGCATTGTTTTTCCTCTAAAAGATAAGAATTTTTTATTGTAACCATAATACCTTTGAAATCTGAAGAAGGCAAACAATAATTCGTTAATAACAAAAATTCTTGGGCTGGGGAGATAGCTCAGCTGGGAGAGTGCTTGCCTTGCAAGCACAAGGCCTTGAGTTCGATCCCCAGTACCACAAAAAAAAAAAAAAAAAAATTCTTGATCAAATATCCAGTCTGGTATTGGAGATTTCTCCAATTTTCTTGTTAATGTCTTGCTGAAATTGGGATTGAAAATCCACACGTTTGGCAGCTTATTTTGGTTTTGAGTTTTTCTGAGGGGAGGGGGAGTTGGGGAGGGTTTGCAGTGCTGGGAATTGAACTCCGGATCTCACGTACACTAGGCAGTGCTATACCACCCCCAGTCCTAGGTAGCTCATTTTAATGTAAATTTTTTACATCATACAAAAGTACACCCATCCATACAAAAGTATACCCATCTGACTAAATTGCTAGTTGGTCCACAATTTGCACTGGTGATCTGCACAGTGAGAATACATGTCTCTATAGGAGACAAGGTAATTCTTCTGGGATATAAAAAGAAAATATAAATGTATTAAAGAGTACTTTTAATGTTATTTGATATCCTTTTTTTCAGTCTGTATAAATATAATACATATGATGGTGGTTTTGCATAATTTACAAATAAAAGGTGCAGGATGGTGCAAAGCAAAGTACTAGGTTGGGAGCTAGTTGGTTGTTTTTGCTACTGCTTGGCTGGTTGGTTTGAAAAGCAGAATGCATTGTAGCCTTGATGGGTAATCTTCCTTTTACAGGAAATGAATGTGGAACATTTTTTTCTTTTTCTTTGATTTAGTTTGAAGTTATGAGTTGAAATGACCTTCTCTTATTTCTTTCTTCCCTCTATTTTCTGGCCTATAACTTAATTTAGGGAATCTCAGAATTCTCGTAAGAAATAAAGGAGATTCTCACCACTATTACTCTAGGGCTGAACTCTAGATGTTGTTGAAGGGAGCAGAGAAGTTGCTGAGGATCTGTACGGTAAAACTTACTAGAAATCTTTTTTCTGGAATGTGCTGGAAATCTGTGCTCTAGTGTGCTGACAAGAGCTGTTCAGGAAAAAAATCTGTCTCTGGAAGCACTCTGCTAGGTCACTGTTGGCCTCCGGTACCATGTAGCTATGCTGGAGAAACTGCTCGTGCTCATGCTGCAGAGGCCTGATGCTAATGAACCTGAGGATGCCCCACTGGCAAGCTGAGCACACACACTGAAAGGAGGAAACATAACTCGTTCCTTCGCTTAAGGTGTCTCCAGCATTCTCTACTGACAAAACTTCAGTGCCCATTGGTGAAAGAAGAATATTTTAAGGTTCCAGATCCATTTACATAGAGAAAGCAAAGGGTGAATTTAGAACTGAAAAGCAATAAATTGATGATTGGCACCTGGGGATGTTTTTGTGGTCTTTTTTTCCCTCCTCGGTACTGGGAGTTGAGCCTAGGGGCGCTTTACCACTGCATTATGTCCCCAGCCCTTTTTTTATTTTTAATATTGAGACATGGTCTCACTAAGTTGCTTGGGGCTTCACTAAACTGCTCAAACTGGCCTTGAAATTGTGATCCTCCTGCCTCAGCCTCCCCAGTCACTGGTGCTACTAGGCCTGACTGACTTTTGTGTTTGTTTTTACTGGTGAGAGTAACACAATAACAAAAATGTTGTAGACCTGGCTTTTAATTTCATGTCTTCTCAGCCTATAAACTTTTTCAAAGTCCAGAAAAGTTCTGGAGGTCAATGTTATTCACAGAATAGAGAATTAAATTCCTTTTTTCTTTTCCATATATTTCCACAGATGTTTGAGAAAAATGAATTAGAAAATAAGGTCTATGCATAGCAGAGATTTTTGATTGTTTATCAGCTCACTAGTTTGTTTATTTGTTTTGGTACCAGGGAGTGAACCCAGAGGTACTTAACCACTGAACCCACATCCCCAGCCCTTTTTATTTCTTATTTTGAGACAGGGTCTCACTAAGTTGCTTAGGGCCTCATTAACTTGCTGAAGCTGGCTTTGAATTTGCGATTCTTCTGCCTCACCCTCCCAAGTTGCTGGAATTATAGGTGTATGCCATAGGGTCCAGCTAGCTCACTAGTTTTTAACTAACTTGTCATTATTTGTCTTTTAAAGTTTGCCACTATACCTCTTCAGAGAAAGGATCTGTTAAATAGTTAAGTAAGACTAGAGCATTATCTTCCCTCCCAGTTTTTGTGCCTGCCCTAGAATAGTTTTCTTCTTCAGTCTTAGGTATTTCTCTGGCTAACTCCTATTCATCTCTTCATTCTTCACCTCTCCTGCCACTTTCCTTGAAATCCTTCCCTGACCCATCTTGAATGGGCTACGTGCTATTTCTCTGTGCTCTAGGATCCAGTATTCTCATTTAACACAACACATTGTAAATAAATGCCTATTTACTTATATCAACAGTGTTCACCACCTCCACTGCAGGGGAGGGCAGGGACAATTTTACTCCCTTGGTGTGGTGTTTAGGGTATAGCACAGAACTGGTTGCATGGTAAAAATCTATTAAAAATTTATGGAGTGAATAAAATGGATAGTGAAGGTACTGCTTACTTTGGTGAATATTGGCAGGATCTAATGCCATATACATTATATCTCAGACTAAATTTAATATTACAGAGATTTTTAGCATTTTCTTAGCAAGTTTATAGTATCGTTTGTATTAAAACTGTCACAAAGCACCTTGAAATAGTTCTCTCTTGCTTTTTCTCAGGTTCCTTTTTTGCCGGGAGATTCAGACCTCGATCAACTGACAAGAATATTTGAAACTCTAGGCACGCCAACTGAGGAACAGTGGCCTGTAAGCCCTTATGAATTGTTTTTAATAAGTTAGGATTCTGTAAATTTATTTAGTTGTCATATGCTTCATATATGTTGTCACATGACAACATATTATTGAAGAAATGGATTAAATATCTTAGTTTACTTGTAATATCCTTGTTACAAAATTTCAAATTATTAAAAAGTTTATAAAGGAATAAGTTAAAATTATGGCATGCCCTTCAACCTATGTTATACATATAGCCCTTCTCTCCAGAGATTCCTTCTGTTTGTTGTAAAGTTATGCTGTGAGTTTGTACAGTCACAAACAAAAATATATATAATAGGGTTGTGTTTTATCTCATTCTTTAGCAAAAATTGGGGACTGGGTATATAGCTCAGTGGTAGAGTTCATGCTCCACATGCCTATGACACTGGGTTCATACTCCTGCTCCAAAAAAGGGGTCACACTTCATATTTTTGTCTTGCACCTAACTTGACTCTTTTTGCTAAAAAAAAAAAAAAAAAAAAAATCTGTTATTGATCTTTTCCTTTTTAACAGCTACATAATATTCTCCCTTATGGCTCTTTCATGTTACTTAACTAATGTCTTCATGGATTTAGGTATATTTATATGAAGTGTTATTAATGCAATTAAGATTTCAATATTATGTTATTTTCAATATTATGTTTCTATATTATGATTATTTTATTTCATTACATTTTCTTCAAAAAAAGATATAAAGTTGGATATAGCGTTGTTCATCTGTAGTCCCAGCAACTCAGGAAACTGAGGCAGGAGGATCATGTGCCCAAGAGTTTAAGGCCAACCTGGGTAATATAGCAAGACCCTGAGGTCTCAAGAGACAAAAATCTATCTATCATGAAATTTATACCAATTTGAATTGCTAAATTTTATATTATAGTTCAATAGTACATTTTCATTTATTTATTTATTTATTTGTTGTAGATGAACATACCTTTATTTTATTTATTCATTTTCATGTGGTGCTGAGGATCAAACCCAGTGCCTCATGCATGCCAGGCAAGTGCTCTACCACTGAGCCACAACCCCAGCCCTTCACTTATTTTTAAAATTAAAAAAGTTATGTAACTTTTGATATTTTTTTTTCTCATTCTTACTGCATGTCCTGAAGTATGAATGTATAAATAAATGCTAGAAATGAAAAATTTTTAATCAGGTTACTTATCTTATAGTTAAAACTACAATGAAAACTATCTGAAGCTGTTATCTAAAGAGTTTCTTTAGTGTTATTATTTCCCCAGTTTCCTAATTGGAAAGTTTAATGTATGTTCTAATTGTAAAACATTCCCTAAAGGTCATCAGTTACTGAGAACTTACTATATGTCATTTATGATGGGCTTTTCATAAATTATATTTAATCTACCCAACAGCAGTACAAATCAGATAGTTGGGGCTTAGTGAGATAAGTAATTTATCCACCTAGCATGGTGGTGAGCACCTATAATCCCAGGGGTTCTGGAGCCTAAGGCAGGAGGATTACAAGTTCAAAGCCAGCCTCAAAAACTTAGCAGACCCTGTCTCAAAATAAAAAATTTTAAAAAAGGGTAGGGATGTGACTCAATGGTTAAGTGCTCCTGGGTTCAATCCCTGGGACCAAAAAAAAAAATTTACCCAAGGTCACAGTATCAGAATTAGGACTCTATTCTAGGCTTGTCTGATTCCACAGCTACTGTTCATAATATGTGTTCTCTGCTTTTCTACATAGTATTTACTTACCAGTATCTCTCCCTGCCTTTTTTTTTTTTTTTTTTTAACTTTTTAAACTTTTTTGTGTGTGTGTCGTATGAAGGATTGAACCCAGGGATGCTGTACCACTACATTCCACCCATTTTATTTCTTATTTTGGGCAGGGTCTTATTCAGTTGCCATGGCTGACCTTGGACTGGGAATCCTCCTGCCTCGGCCTTTCAAGTAGCTGGGCTTTAGGTGTGCACCACCATGCCTGGCTAATACACACTTCTGGATCATCTTTTGTGTTCCATTGATCTGTATATCTCTTCCTCTGCCAATAACAGGCAGTCTTAATTAAATAAGTTATATATTCTTAAAGTCAGGTAGAATGATTCTGCCCACTTTATTCTTTTCCATAGAATTATAATTAGCTACTCCAATTCTTTGCTTTTTTCTATAGTCTACATCTATAATAATTTTGTTAAGACTGTGATTAACAATTGCATTAAACCTATATCCATTTCAGAACTGATGTCCTTACTATGTTGAATCTTCCAATGTGCAAAACTGAGGTTTCTCAATTTAGAACTTTTATTTATTTCATCACATTGTGTAGCTCTGAGTACAAGAGCCTATATCTGTTTTGTCCTATTTCATGTAAGTATTTCATTTTTCTTTTTCGTGATTGATATTGTGTTTTTAATTTTGGTGTCCACATGTTCGTTGTTAGTATACAGAACTATGTTTGATTTGTTTTGTATTTATTTTCTATTCTGTAGCCTTATTCTACAATTTTTTTTCTTTTCCAGTACTGGGGATTGAACCCAGGGTTTTATAACCACTGAGCTACATCCCTAACCCTTTCAATTTTTTGAGACAATGTCTTGCTAATTTGCTGAGGCTGACCTTGAACTTGTGATCCTTCTGCCTCAGGTTCCCAAGTAGCTGGGATAACAGGCATGTGCCACCATACCCAGTTAAGTTTTTTTTTTTTTTAATAGATTTATTGGGATTTTTTTTTATGTAGACCATCATATCATATGCAAATATGAGTTTTATTTCATCTATGTACCTTTCAGTTCTTTACTTAAATTTGAATTATAAAATATTTTTACAGGACATGTGTAGTCTTCCAGATTATGTGACATTTAAGAGTTTCCCTGGAATCCCATTGCAGCACATCTTCATTGCAGCAGGAGATGATTTGCTGGATCTCATACAAGGCTTATTCTTATTTAATCCATGTACTCGAATTACAGCCACACAGGTATTTTAACAAATCTTTATATTAGTAGATAACAAGGATAATCTTAGCACTGATAAAATACAGTTTGAATTTTGTAAAATTTTCTAACATTCTTTAAATATCAGAAAGATGTATTTTTGTTTGGTTTTAAGGAATAACAAACTTTGTGTCTTTTTCCTAAGATTATACCCACTATTTGGAGGCATCAAATTATATTATGCACACACAACTATAGGAGAGTTTATTCTTATTTAGGAACATAAATATGTCTATTATTATAATTGGGTTTTAAGTAATTTTATCTGCAGAGGGGAAAAAACCCATGGCTTTTGTAATTTTTAAGAAAGGTATATATTAGTTGAATTCTATGTATTAATTTAAACTTTGTGGCAAGCCTTATGCTGAAAGTGGTTTGTTTAGTGCCCCTTACCCCCATTATCAACCCCAATAAATTGCAATTCAGATAGTTAATTTGGTCATTCGTCAGTCAGAAAGTAGTAATGGGGAGGAAGGGTATAGTGAGATACAGTTGTATGCTTGCAAGAAATTGAAAGATATTCTAAATTTAACCTAAAAAACTGGTTTAAAAGAAATGAGAATGAACAATTTGGAAGACCAATATCTGCTCTTAAAAGAAGAGAGGGAAAAAATGGAAAAATAACAATAAATAAACGAATGGAGAAAGTTATGTAAGATCTGAAGATTTTTTTTTTCAATATTTTGTTTTAGTTGTAGGTGGACACAATACCTTTTATTTTATTTTTATGTGGTGCTGAGTATTGAACCCAGGTGAGCACTCTACTACTGTGCCACAACCCTAGCTCAAGATCTATAGATTTAGTAAAAAACATTTTCTTGCTGAGTGTGGTGGCACACGCCTATAATCCCAGCATCTTGGGAAGCTGAGGCAAGAGGATCACGAGTTAAAAGCCAGCCTCAGCAAAAGCGAGGTGCTGAGCAACTCAGTGAGACCCCCTCTCTTAAATAAAATACAAAATAGGGCTGGGGATGTGGCTCAGTGGTCAAGTGCCCTGAGTTTAATGCTGGTATCCAAAAAGCAAACATTTTCTTTGTTTTATGAACATACACAGTAAGGGTTGGAGATAAACCTCAGTGCTGGAGCTCTTACCTAGCATGTGACCATGTTTTCAATACCCAGTACCTGGTGGCGGCAGGTGGGGGGGGGGGGAGTGGGTGGTGGGGGGCAACAAATGCAAGCACACCAAAAAACGATAGGGTCACAAGTTACAAACTCTTAATTGGGGCACTTTAGTACAGAAATGCAATATAATATAATGATTTGACCTCACAAGGAATGGACTAAAATAAAAAAATAAAGTGTCACAGGTCTTCAAATCTCTTTAGACTACCAAATCATTGTTTAATACATTTACTTTTATAAATAAGCCTCCTCCTTCCCTTTCCCTCCATTCTCCCTTCTCTCTCAGTACTGGGGATTGAACCCAGAAGCGCTTTACCACAAGCTACATTCCCAACCCTTTTTATTTTTTACTTTGAGACAGGGTCTTGCTAAGTTGCTTACAACCTCACTAAATTTCTGAGGTTGGCCATGAACATGCAATCCTCCTGCCTCAGACACCTAAGTCTCTGGGATTACAGGCATGTGCCACTGTGCTCTGCTAATAATAAGCCTTCTGTTTTTAACAGTAAATGGTACATTAGTATATACATGCTGGATATTTATTTCACCATTAGAATTACTCTTCTAATTTCAAACATTAAACTTACTGATGCCTTTTTACTCATGTTATTTATAACAGAAGAGACTAGGTAAAATTATCTAGAAAGTTGTTTTCATTAATAGTGTAAATTTTACAGAAAAATACTAGTCACAGTAATGAATTTGGGTGGGATTTTTGTTAGATTGGCTTGTATTTTTTTTTTCAATTGAAAATTTTTTCAGTTGTTGATGGACCTTGTCTTTAAAATTTTATTTATTTATATGTGGTGCTGAGAATCGAATCCAGTGCCTCACATGCTAGGCAAGTGCTCTGTCACTAAGGCACAACCTTAGCCCCATAGATTCGGTTGTATTTTTTTTTTTTTTGCAGTACTGGACGTTGAACACAGGGCCTTGTGCTTGTAAGGCAAGCACTTTACCCACTGAGACATATCCCCAGCCCTGGGTTGTATTTTGATAAAATTATTTTTTCCTGTGCTGGAGTTTGAACTGCACATGCTAAATACATTCTATACAACTGAGCTATAACCCCCAGCCCAAAAGAACCCTTAAAAATGTTGGGGATTTAGTTCAGTGGTAGAGTGCTTGCCTGGCATGCACAAGGCCCTGAATTCAGTTCTTAGTCCTGGTGGCTTCCGGGGTAGAGGGGGAATGAGGCAAAAATGGGTTTTATTTCATGGATGTCTGTATTAAAGTTGAAATTATATACTCTTCCTTTCCTAGATCTCTGCATGGCCCAAAATTAATTTTCCTATAGAATTGCTATGACTTGGAAATAATACTTTTTAAAATGCAAGTTTTTAAAAGCCTCACTTTTAAGAATTTATATGGTTTGGAATTTGAATATATGTGGATGTTGTAAAAAACTTGAAGTTCTCTTTAAGCAACTGCATTTTGAACTATATAGCTCATAATGTTTAGAGAACAAAAATATACACTATCTTTTTTTTTTTTTTTTTTTGGGTGCTGGGGATCGAACCCAGGGCCTTGTGCTTACAAGGCAAGCACTCTACCGACTGAGATATCTCCCCAGCCCCACACTATCTTAAAGTAACAAAATTATCAATCTTAGGATGCTGGATGTTCACTAGGAGTGATTTGCATGTTCAAATTATACTGAATGTTCACTGTGTTTTGTTTTGAGAGTAGGGATTATCATGTAGTGTTTTTAATACTCCCAGAAATTTTGGAGCATTAATATTTTGGGCATTTTTAGGTTTTCCTGTACATAGTCCAGATATTCACTTAAAACCTTACTTTGGTATGTTTGAAAAGGCATTGAAAACTAAGTACTTCAGTAATCGGCCAGGACCAACCCCTGGATGTCAACTACCAAGACCAAATTGTCCTGTGGAAACCTTAAAGGAACAGTCAAACCCAGCCATGGCAACAAAACGGAAAAGAACTGAGGCCTTGGAACAAGGTAAAAATTCCCATTTTTGTAAGAAATGGAATGAATTCAGGAAACTCCAAAGAGAAGGAAAGCTAAGAAATGTAGCTTATGAGCTATTTAATTTTTTGCACTGAGAATTGAACCCAGAGGTGCTTTACCACTGAGCTACATCCCCGGTCCTTATTTTGTATTTTGAGACAGGGTCTTGCTAATTTGCCAAGGGTTTCACTAAGTTGCTGAGGCTGGCCTCTACTTCAGATCCACCTGCCAAGTAGGCAGGGATTACAGGTGTGTGCCACTGCCAGAGTTGAGCTATTTTTTTTATTTCAGTTGCATTAAATATACAAAATGTGCTATTAACTGTTTTGTTTAATTGAGAATAATTCAGGCATTTTTTAGTATACCTCAGAGTTATGAGAGCTATCTGTGTGTACCTTCCAAATTTACAAGTATACACTATGCTTAATATTTGAATAACAGTAAGTTAAATAATGGAGTTGGAATACAGGAACTGGTTAAAAATCACTACAAGACTAACTGTGAACACTTTTTTTTTTTTATCTTGCATTCTAGGAGGATTGCCCAAGAAGCTAATTTTTTAGTTACAGAGATCCCTGGATGGTATTTTGTTACTGAAGGAAATAGTCCAAGCAAATAATGGAAAAATAGTAAATATTAAGTAAATACTGTAGAAATGAATTTGTAAATATTCTACAGATGTAAAATATGTAAAACTGTCAGTTATTTTTATTAAATGTATTTTAAAATAAAAAATTCTACTTTTTCTGAGTGCAGAAATGAGATAAGTTTGGTTCTTTGAAGTGTAGAATTGAAAACACATTAGGAAAACCATAGAGTTTGTAGTAATATGAATAACTATGTATGACAGTCTTTAAGATCTCAAAATCATGTGAATGACAGTCTATCTCATAATGAAATTTTTTTACTTGAAACTTTAATTTCTTCTACATTAATATATATAAATATAGTTGACTTGTTTTAATTGTCATGTATGCAATAGTATTTACCCATGCTATTTATGGACTATAGTATTTTTTGATTACTATGTAAAAATTACCATAAATACAATAATTTAAAATAACACAGATTTATATCCCACAGTTCTTCAGTCAATCTGGCATGGCTTAGCTGTTTGCTTAGGATATTACAAATGAAAGCCCAGGTGTTTGTCAGGTAGCTCTTATTTGGAGACTATTAGGGGCAA
This sequence comes from Sciurus vulgaris, assembly GCF_902686455.1. Classification (NCBI taxonomy): domain Eukaryota; kingdom Metazoa; phylum Chordata; class Mammalia; order Rodentia; family Sciuridae; genus Sciurus; species Sciurus vulgaris. The sequence continues at coordinate 114,567,867 of NC_136466.1, read as the reverse complement.
TAAAACACCACCATTTTTTTAGGGTCCCAACTGGGTTCCAGAATAAGACTGACATAAAATCTTTCAAGACTCTAGGTAAGAACTTGTTACACAAAGTACATGCAGTTCGTATGGTTCTAATTCTAGTGCTCCACTGGCCCAGGTTCTTGGTAGCTGCCAGTCAGTGGCTTCTCTTCGCATCTTAAGGTCACTCATATGCCTTATGTGGCACTCACCATCACATGCCCCTTGGACTTTAAAGAGCTTGTCTGATTTCCTCATCTACTACCAAAAGTGAAAACTGCTTTATTTAAAATAATAATAATGATGATGATGATGATGATAGGGCTGGGGTTGTAGCTCAGTGGTAGAGCACTTGCCTAGCATGCATGAGGCACTGGGTTTGATTCTCAGCACCACATACAAATAAATTTCTTCTCATTTGAGCGGCCTGGGATTCGAACCGCGGTCCTTCCGCATGCTAGGCGAATGCTCTCCAAACAGAGCTATTTCTTCAGCTCCACAAATTTCAAAAATAAAAAAAAAAGGACCATCAACAACAACAACAACAAAAAATAATAAACCCCTGACTGGGTTATCCATATATTAAGAAACTCAGTACGGAGTTTGATTACACCTTCAAAGCAATACCTAGATTAGTGTTTGAATAATCAGAATAGGAATCTTGAGAGGACCATATTTAGAATTCTGCCACAGTTAATAGAAAATGCAATTATTTTTACGCTTGTACATAAATATCTCTAGTGTACATATTTAGAATTGTAATTATGAGGTCATAAAGTATATACATTTTCAATTAGTGATATTGCCATATTTCTCCAAGTAATTGTATCAGTTTGTTACATCTACACCAGGTAGACTGAAAATTATGCCTCTCAGAACAGTTTGGAAGGGAGAAAGAAGAAGGAAGGAATTTTTCTTTTCACTCCTGTTCCAAATGATCACATTCATAGATACTTAGCTGTCCTGCATATATTGGTTGCATCATCTGTCCCCTTTGCAGCCATTCAGTAGCCAAGGTCCCAAACCCATTATGTGTTTCCCCCAAGACGGGAAAAGTCAAAACTGAGTTAACAGTGGGATGGCTCCAAAGCTTCACTGAGTTGATTGACAACTGCAACAAAATTGTAAGCATCCCCTTGGAAGGGTAGTACATGACATTTACAGAAAAGTACATAATTAAGAGCCTAGGAAATAATAGGTCAAAGGAGTCTGACAATACTCTTAAAATGAGTCTAACAGATGCATTTTGTTTGGTTTATTTGCTATGTCTAGGGATTACAGTATATAAACACAAAACTCCATATATGGCTATGCAATAACTTTTATAAACATTTTTATACTATTTATACTACTATATAGACCTTCGTACTATTTAGAGTCATTTGTTTTTATAATCAGAGAAGCAGATAGCAGTCATTTAATATATCTGCACAGAGCCAGGCATGGTGGTGCATGCCTGTAATCCCAGTGACTACAGAGGCTGAGGCAGGATGGATTACAAATTTGAGGCCAGCCTCGGCAACTTAGGGAGACCCATCTCAAAAGAAAAAGAGCTAGAGATGTAGCTCAGCAGTAGAGTGTCCATGGTTTCTATCCCCATTACTACAAGGAGAAAAGATATCCACATGGGACTAAATACAAATATAAAAGAAATTCCTATATACAGGATAAAATCCTAGCCGAATCAATTATTATGAGCTTCGTAGATTTTTTTTTCAGTATTGGGGAATTACCCTAGTACTGCTTATTTTTCATTTGTGGAGTTCTATGGAGGCATGTATAGATGTACTTCACTGTTTTAAACAGCTGTAGAGATTTCATAGTATAGATACATATCACTAGCCTAATTATTTCCCTGTGAACAAACATTTTGGGCAAACATTTAGGTATTTTAGGTTTTTCCTGTTTTCTTTTACTTCTACAATGCTTCAGTGAAAATCCTCCTGAAGTGGCTTTTGTGACAGTTGTTGTGTTTTTCCCCCCACATGCTAGAGATGGAACACAGGGCCTCACACATGCTAGGCAAGTGTTATATGTCACTAAGTCATGTACCCAAGCCACTTTTGTTTTTTGTTTTTTGAGATTGAGTTGCCCACACTGATCTCAACCCCCAAACTGCAGGGACTGCAGGTATTTGCCACCATACCCAGTCTACTTGTATGGTTTTAAAAGATAAGACTAATAACCCAGAAGTAAGTGTGACTTATGAACAGTATGTTCCAATATTAGTTCAGCAAGATATTAGTAGATGCTCCTGGAAAAAAAACAGTAATAATCCAAAAGCTTAGGAACTACTATGTAATTTTCCAGTCACTCTTTTCCTTATAAAGTAGGTGATCAATACTATTAAATAAGATTGATTATATAACTGAGGTGGCACACATCTGTATTCCCAGCTACTTGGGAGGCTGAAGCTTGGGAGGCTGAAGCAGGAGAATCTCAAGTTTGAGCCCAGCTTTGGCCACTTAACAAGACTTTGTCTCAAAATATATAAAAATGGTTGGGGATGTAGCTCAGTGATTGTGTATCCCTAAAAAAAAAAAAAAAAAATATATATATATATATATATATATATAAATAGAAAAATGGAAACATTGAAGTATCAAATTTTTTTACATTTTTACTGGCATATTCAGTTGTACATAAAATTGGGATTTTTTTTATTTGTGTATGCACAAAATAGAACAATATAATTTGTCCAAAATCATTCCCCAGTATTTCTCTTTTTTCATCTCCCTTTTCCTCCCTCTGGTCCCTTTTCTGTACTCATTTCCCTTTGATTTTCATGAGACCTCTATCCCTTTTCCTTTTTTTCTTTCTAGCTTCCACATGAGAGAAAACATACTTCCTTTGACTTTTCTGAGTTTGGCTTATTTTGCTTAATGTTTTCAAGTTCTATCCATTTTCCTGCAAATGACATTATTTCATTAATCTTTATGGCTGGATAAAACTCCACTGTGAATATGTATCACATTATCTATTTCTCCATTGATGGACACCTAGGCTGGTTTCATAGTTTGGCTGTTGTGAATTGTGCTGCTGTAAACATCACTGTAGTATAATTTTTTAGGATATATACGCAGTGGTATTGCTACGTTATATGGTGGTTCCATTTTTAGTCTTGAGAAAGCTCCATACTGATTTCCATAGTGTTATATTAATTTACAGTTGCCCTAACAGTGTAAAATTGTTCCTTTTTCTCCATCCTCTCTAGCATTTATTATTTGTACTTTCTTCCACATTTTTTATTGATGCATTATAGGTGTACATACTGATGGTATTTGTTGTTGCATACTTGTACATGCACACAATATACAATATAACAATATAATTTGGCCAATCACTCCCTACTGATTTCCTTTTGATTTCACAAGATCCACCCCCATCTTTTCCTTTTCCTCTCTAGCTTCTGTGCATTAGAGAAAACATACAACCCTTTATCTTCTGAGTTTGACTTACTTCACTTAAAATAATGGTCTCTAGTTCCACTTGTTTTTCTGCAAATGACAATTTCATTTTTCTTTATAGCTAACTAGGACTATTGTGTGTATACACCAACTTTTATTTATCTATTCATCCATTGATGGACACTTAATCTGGTTTCATAGTTTGGCTCTTGTGAAGTGTGCTGCTGTAAACATGGATATGGATGTATCACTAGTATGATGACTTTAATTTTTTAGGATAAATACCATGGGGTGGTATAGCTGAGTGATATGGTGGTTTCATTCCTACCCTTTTGAGGAACCTTCGTACCAATTTCCATAGTGGCTGTACTAATTCACAATCCCACCAACAGTGTAAAAGTGTTCCTTTTTCTCCACATCTTCTCTGGCACTTATTATCTGTATTCTTGACTTCCATTCTGACTGCTGTGAGATGAAATCTTAGTGATTTTGGGTTTTTTTTTTTTTTTTTTTTTTTGAGAAAATGAAAAAGATGGTTTATTGCTTTGCTAGTAAAGGAGACAAAAGACTCCTGTCCCTAAGGCTGTGATTCTCCCCTTTAGTAGGAATGGGCTTTTCAAGAAGTGATTCAAAGGCTACGTTCCACACATTCTCTGTTGGAGTTGTAATGCACTTGTTAATTTTGGAGATAGGCATTTCTGAGATCTTCCGGTACCATCCTGAACGTCTGGATTTGCATTTCCCTAATTACTAATGATGTTGAACATTTTTCATGTATTTATTGACCATTTGTATTTCTTTTCAGAAGTGTTTGTTTAGTTCATTTGCCCATTTATTGATTGGGTTATTTGGTTTTGGGTGTTTAGTTTTTTGAGTATTTATATATTCTGGCTATTAATCCTCTGTTAGAAAAGTAGCTAGGTGGAATTTTCTCCTATTGTTTAGGTTCTCTCTTCCCATTCCTATTTCGTTTGCTATGCAGAAACTTTTTAATTTAATGTCATCCCATTAACTCTTAACATTACTTCCTGAGCTTTAGGGTTACCATTGAGAAAGTGGTATTCTGAGCTATATGTTGGAGTGTTGACCCTCTGTTTTCTTCTAGGAGTTGCTTAGTTTCTAATTTCTACTTCTTTGATTCATTTGAATTGATTTTTGCGCAGGGTGAGAGATAAGGATCTAGTCTCATTCGTCTATATATGGATACCAATTTTCACAGCACCCTTCGTTGAAAAGGCTGTCTATTCTCCACTGTATGTTTTTGGCATTGTTTTTGGGGAGGGAGGTACCAGGGATTGAACTCAGGGGTACTCAACCACTGAGCCACATCCCCAGCCCTATTGTCTATTTCATTTAGAGACCAGGGCTCACTGAGCTGCTTAACGCCTCATTTTTGCTGAGGCTGGCTTTGAACTTGCCATCCTCCTGTCCCACCCTCCCAAGCCACTGGGATTACAGGCATGCGCCACTGCAACAGCTGTTTTTGTTAACTTTTGCCAAGGATCAGATGACTATAGATGTGTGGGTTTGTCTGTGTGTCTTCTGTACTGTTGGTCTGTGTATCTGTTTTTATATGTGTACTATGCAGGTTTTGTTACTACAGCCCTCTAGTATAATTTGAAGTCAGGTATTGTGATGCCTGCGGCATTGCTTTTTTGCCTTAGAATTGCTTTGGTTATTCTGGGTCTTTTATTCTTCCAAATGTATTTTAGGACTATTTTTTTCTAGTTCTGTGAAGAATGTCATTGGTATTTTGATGGGGATTGCATTGAATCTGTATATTGTTTTTGGTAGTATAGCCATTTTAATAATATTAATTCTGCCTATCCATGAATATGGGTGGTCTTTACTTCTGCCAAAGTGATAATCTAGATACTTATTTTGAATTTAGGAGAAATCTGTAAAGACATCCTTTTTTTTTTTTGATCCCCCATGTTTTCTCATCCTTGACTATTATGCTATTGCTTTAAAGGTAAGTTATACAAATGTATTCACATGATTCTTTATTTTGTCTTTGTTCTAATACAGTAACCAGTGATCTCAAGTAAGATTATGATGTCTATAACCTAAATCCAAACTTCTGAGTCACTCAGACTAGGAAATAAAGCTTTCAGCTTTTTGCTTTAAAAAGTATTCTCTCTTTAATTCTCAAAGTTTCCTAATAAGGTAATACAGTCATGTATCATTAGAGAGGGATATGTTCTGGAACTGCAGTTAAGAAGTTTTATCCTTTGCAAACATAATAGAGTGCTTATACAAACTAATATAGCTCTGACATCATTAGGCCAATATCATTTTATGGGAACACTGTTGTATGTGTCTATCAGTGAGTAAAATGTGGTATGTGGCACCTGACTGTTAATAAAATACCCCATGACTAGAAAATTGCCCTGTGTATGCCATTTTTCAGTGACACCAATAAACTAATCTGACATCCAGGTTGTGATTTATGGAAAATCACATGACAGCTAAAAGCCTAAACCTTAGAACTCATCTTGGCTCAGGCCCTGATTAGATGTCACCTGAAGCAGCTTCAGATCCCTCAGACTTTCTTTCCTGGACCATCACCTCTACCTCGCAGGATGCCTTGAGAGGGAGAGCCATTAAGCATCTTGTATGTTTGGTGATACATCTGTGCAGGATTATTTAAAAAATGTTACCACTCTGACAAACTTTGAAAATAGCAATGACTTCTATCAGAGTCCTACCATCATAACTTTTTTCGTTTTTTAAAGTTAACTTAAGGAAATGTTTTTGTGTTGTGGGATACCAGGGACTGAACTCAAGGGCACTCGACCACTGAGCCACATCCCCAGCCCTATTTTGTATTTATTTAGAGACAGGGTCTCACTGAGTTGCTTAGCACCTCACCATTGCTGAGGCTGGTTTTGAACTTCTGATCCTCCTGTCTCAGCCTTCCAAGCCTGCTGGGATTACATCCATGCACCACTGCACCCAGCCAAGGAAATGTTATTTTTAAACTTTAAATGATAAGTGAAAAATTCTGTAAAGGCAAATAAGTGTTTCAAAAATTAACATTCAGTCACTACTATGTATTATTACATCTTAGAGAATTAACATACCTTGTTATCTTGTTGACTTAGCCAATCTAAGATCTCCTATAATCAATCAAACATTTAAATACTATTAATAAGTATTATACTAATAAAAGTATAAGTACTTTCTATGTAAACATAAATAAGTAATTTTTGGTTTTATCCTAAATAATTTGTTTATAAGACATTGGTAAACACTGAAAACTTCATAAAATATAATGTAATTTTATAAATAAAACATCAACATAGGATAGTGATTTCTTATAGAAAATGCAGAAGTTTGATTAAGTTACCTCCTAACATTGAAACCACAATTTTTGGCTCATGATGTAGCAACATGTATACAATTCTCTTTCAAAGCCTTTTTTTGTGGTGCTGGAGATTGTACCCAAGGCCTATTCGTGGCAGGCAGGCACTCTACCACTGAGCCATATCCCCAACTTCAAAGTCTCTTGATTCAAAAGTCTCTCAGTTCTAATTTCAGCTGGTTTCTCTTCAAAAAATGATACTCGTTGGTAAAGAATGGGATCTCTTAAGGGTTCTTGTGTGATTTGGATGTATCTGAGGTTGCTGAATTGAACAAATGCAGCCTCCAGAATTAAAAATTTGGACACTTGAATGAAGAGGATCATGTAAAACAGAGAATTCTGATGTTTTAGGCCACAGGTTTTTTAGAAAATTCTCTTTCATCAGATTTTTGTTTTTATTCTCTTTTGAGGCAGTGTCTTTGTCTTCCAGTGCTCGAGCAAGCATGTAACTAACTTTTCTTTGATGAGCCAGTGCTTCTTCTTTATCATTTAACTGCATGTGCAGAAATTAAAATATACTGGTTAGTCAATAAGTCAGAATATAAGCAGAAAACAGAGTGTCCATATTTTATCAAAGTATTCAACTCTTAAATCAGTCATGTCAATCTGTATGAATAAGCTATCACCTAATTCCTAAGTATTATGCTACATTTGAGGATTGTTTTCAAAAAGAAAAACAGAAGATAGTATTATTTCTATTGAAAATTTTACAAGTCATCTAGATGCAGGGGAAATCTGTGTGTGTATAATATGTCAACGCTTATTTCTAAAAGAATATTGTTATTTATACATGAATTGTTTTTTTATAGGTTTATATGCAAATGAGTACTAAAAGTCCTTGGTGTTAAAGTATGTTGTAAAAAACCTCAGTCTCTCAACATCTTAGTTATCTGCGGAATGGGGATAACAATGATTTCAGGGTTTTGGTAAGATTAAAGGATATGGTATGTGAGGAAGTGCCTTGGAACATTTAACTGCCTGTTTAAATAAGCGGTCTTGCCATGGTTGTAAATGCAGGCAACTGAGCGGGCTGGAGCAGGGAATTTTCAGAGGTGGAGTTTTAAACCTGCACATAGAGAACATGGGTAGGAAAAATGGAAAAAGCATGTAGGAAGTTTAAGGAGATGACCACCATTTTGTAGAATAATACCCCAAATGGGAAAAGGGCATAAAAGAAAAGTGTAGTGAGATGAAGTGCTAAATTAGTAAGAAGAGCTTAGCTTATCCACAACCTCTAACAAAAAGAAAGCAAAGGTACTAACCAAATCTATTAGCATCCTAAAGACTGCTTGAGGATTATCCTGGTCTTGAGTTCTCTTAGAACTGTTCTCTGAAGGCAACATATCCAACAGTTTCTGCCCCAAGGTCTTCTTACTCTTTTGTGGTGAATATCCTAAAGAACATGAAAATACAGCTGAGACAAAAATATGTTTACTTGTATACTTCCAGTAAGGAGATAACTGTGAACCCAGGCTAATTTCTAAATCAGTCCAGATGCTGTCCTCTTCAGGAGACCACTGGTACATGTCAGACTCCTGTAGAAGACAATGTAGTGGGAGGAGTATGAACTTGAGAGCCAGGAGGACATCTGCAGGTGACAGGGCCACCGCTGGAGAAACCCAGGTCCTACCCTGACTTTTTATGGCACAGTTGCTCCTTAGCACCAGCTGTTGGCTACAGGAAAATGCAGTCCATGTCATTAAGTCACCATAGTCATCAAGAGTAGTTAGAATTATAGATTTGTATGATAAATCTCCCCAATTTTAAATTTCAGCCACTAATCCACATAATTTGAAAAAACTACACAGACCCAACAAAAATGTCTGCAGACCAGAGAGGCCTCTAAACCATGCTAACTCTAGTGCTAGAAAGACCTGCTCTCAAACCCTTGTTTAGCCACTTACTAATGGTAAGTTTTGGATGACTTTTCTGAGCTTCATTTTCTTCACCTCTAAAATTAGAATAATATTACCTACTTCTGAGGATTCCATGCCACTAAATTATATACCATAAAGCTGGGGGAAGAGGGAGGTGGGGAGTTATTGTTTAATGTCATAGCTTCTGTTTGGAAAATGAAAAGTTCTAGAGCTGGATGTTGGTGATGTTTACCCAACTGTGAATATACTTGATGCCACTTAAAAATGGCTAATTGGTAAACTACATTTTATCACAATAAAACAAATAACAGCATAGTGTTTTCACCAACTAGCCCAAGTACTGGTATGATAATGATAGTTCACGATCTTAAGTGTGTATATTGATCTTCATTCTTAGAATGTAATTTGTTAAGGTACGGAATTTGAAACTATACAAAAAATTTCTAGAATGGTTTTGGAATAGTCAACAAATGAGCTTATAGCAAACTGAGAACATATGAGGGACACAGTCCTGTACATAATCCTGGTAAACCACAGTGCCTGGGGCTCAGATTGCCCCAATCTGTTCTTTGGAGACACTATGGCAAAGGAGAAAAGCCAGGCAAGTTGAGGCATTGGTTATCTGATGAGTGGATGAATATGTATTTCAAATAAAAAGGAAGAAAATGCTTATAACCTATTTCAGAATTGCCTAAGCCTCCACAGCAAAAAGAAAGTTGGCACTTATTACTAAACATAAGAAAATCACCTGTAACATTCATCCTGCCCCACTTCAGATTATTAAAATGCACTAATAAGATGAATTGAAATCTTGTCACTTAGAAACTCAGAAGAGTGCTGACATTAGCATAGACTTGTAAGTTTAAAAAGATGAATATTTTGTGGTGCTGGGGACAGAACCCAGGACCTTACGCATGCTAAGCATATGCTCTACTACTCAGCTACACCCCAGCCTGAATCAATATTTTAAATTCTGCTTCCAGTCTCTTAGTCCCTCACAAAGACTGGGAGTTATACCTTCCAAAATCATAGTTTCTGTGGAAAAATTCTCAAGGTTTGTCCAGAGCTATAAAAAATGTATTTGTTCTCTGGTCCTGGTCCCTGACATAGAACTCCTAAAACCCTTGTAGACAGGGTGTTAGGAAAAACTTGTTCTAACAGTTGGTTGTTTACTGCAGTTCCTAACAGGATTCCTAAGACCTTTGGAATTTCCTGAGTGATGGGAGTATCTAAATCTTTAGCAGGTCTAAATCTTAGAATTTCCTAGGTGACAGGAACTGTGATCATGGATGGGAGGAGGATTAAAAATTGAGTTGATCATCAATGGCCAATGATTTAATCAATCATACATAGACAACGGAGCCTTCATAAAACCCCCAAAGGACTGGGTTTGAGAAACTTGTGGATAGTTGAGCACGTGGGTAGGCTCCTGGAGGGTACAGACATTCTGCGCCCCTCCCCACATGCCCTATACATCTCTTCCTTCTGGCCGGTCATCTGTATCTTTTCAATATCCTTTATAATTAACCACTAAATGTGTTTCTTAGAGTTGTATTAGCAAACTAACTGAACCCACGGAGGTGGGTCATTGACTGGCCTCTCAATGGGGGTAAATTTATGAGACTTGAGCCTTTACACTGTGGAATCTGACTATAGGTAGATACTGTCAGAGTTGAGTTCCACTGCAGGACCATTTGGGTGGTGTGCAAGGAAGAGCTAATTGCTTAGTGTGTGGGGACATCCCCAACACACCTGATATCAACTGTTGCAGTGAGTGATGTGTGAAAAATAGCAAAAATATCTTGGTTATACCAAGATGGAATTCTGGAATATAAAATGGGCACATCCTTAAGTGCTGAAATGAATATGAATCTACCTCTTAAGAAAAATCCCAGGGCTGGAGAGAGAGCTCAGTCAGTAGGGTGCTTGCCTTGCAAGCACAAGGCCCTGGGTTTGATCCCCAGCACCGCAAAAAAAAAAAAAAATCCCAAATTTGTCTATGGAGCGATATCCTAATGGCCCAGCCTCCCTGCAGAGTTGGGTCCTTTGTTGCAGGTGACAGAGTAACAGGCTTTCCTAAGATTCCTTTAGTCCTGCTTTCTCTTTTTCTTCTCTCTCCTTCAATCTCTTTTTTCAACAGAACAAACAGTAAGTAAGGAATCTGCCTTCACTTAACCAAGAACACCATAGCTGTCTACACTTTGAGAATCATGCAGTCCCGCTCCTTTCAAGGACCTAGCTGAGAAGAGAGGTGTCTGAGGAAAATCACCCATACCTGTTGTCCATGGTGGAACTAGAATTCTTGGTGTTTTCTAATGATGCCTACCAAAAAATCTAAATACATGGACCATGTCAACTTTTTTCCCCTGGCAAAATCACCCACCCTGACTTGAACATTAAGGTAGACCTTCAGCTTTTATCAAGGAATTACTATAGAAAATAGACATAGATGCTAATTTCATATTTATTATAAATTATTGTAGCCATGTGCACTGGTGCATGCCCATAATCACAGCAACTCAGGAGGCTGCAGCAGGAGCATTGTTAAATTCAAGGCTGGCCTCGGCAAGACCCTGTCTCTAAATTTTAAAAAAATGGAAAAAGGACCGGATAAAGCTCAGCGGTAAAACACCCTCAGGATCAATCCCCTGTATCAAAAAGTAAATAGTTGTTGAGGATATTTAGCCATTATATTTGCTCAGAGGACTCTGAAAACCTCATGTTGGTGACACTTTTTGGAATTTAATTTCAGGACAATGTGACTGCCTTTTTGGAAATGAAAGCTGTGAGATGTTCTGTTTTCTCTGTTGTCTTGCTTCTACCTGATGAACACTCTCAATATACAGCTTTTATGATTTGCTTTTTTGTCTTCAATAGTTTTGACTTACTTCTTATCTTCTAATTATCCCTGTAAGCCACTTCTTAACTTTTCACCAAGATAAGGGATAAGGTTTAATTAATGAAGCTACAATTCACAACAGTTGACGCATATATTATTACGTGTATATACTTTTGGAAAAATATTTCAAGCAAAATTGATGTCTGTTATTGAATTTTTTTTTTTTTTTTGAATACTGGGGCACTCCCATTAAGCTTCATCCCCAACCCTTTTTATATTTTTGAGACAGGGACTGGTTAAATTGCTAAGGCTGGCCTCAAACTTGTGATGCTCATGCCTGAGCCTCCAGAGTACTTGGGATTATGGGGTGCACCACCTTACCCAGCCCAATTTTTAAAGAAATCACAACTACATGTGAAGTTTCAGTTATATTCACCTACAATGGATTAAATGTGCTTCATAAACTTTGATTATAACCCAAAACAACTGAAATTACACCTGATTACGTTCATAGTTACCATCCTCTGTAAGGTGCTTCCAATTTATCTGTCTCGTTGCTTTTCTACACATTTTATCCATTTGTGTCAATCTTAGTGCCTGGTCATTTTTTCTCATTAATTGTTGCTCAAATGCAATTCTGAACGCATCTGCCATTGTGTAAGCTTCTTCTTTACTCTTCTGCAAAAGTTCCAACTGGTTTTGAAAGAAAGTTCAGGAAGTATCAGAGGCAAACCCAAAATAGTTTTTGCCTGTACTGAATGCTGAATCAAATTAGCATTTGCAATCTCTCTGCATGATACTGGTCTATTGCTGGTGTTTGATCTAGTTTACCTGCCTAAACTAAATTAGCACTGCTGATTCTAGAGCCTACTATGATCTGGATTACCAGCAGTTTCCTCCTGGGTGCCTGTCATCTATCAGTTAATCCAGTTCTTGGAATTTACTACCCTAAACAAGCCCCAAGTGTGTACTACCCAAATGTGTACTACCCAAATCCCAGGAGGAAGGACCCAACTAGAATTAGAAGGCAGGATGTCAAAGGCTGCATTTTACTTTGGACTTGGGCCACTGCAAACACCACTGAACATCTCTGGAATACCTCCCACAGCTGGTCACAACTCTGATACATGTAAATGTATGCTTTTCTTAGTGAATTGTTGATGTTTAGCTGTTAGCTTGCCCGTGTTTTCTAAAGACACTGAATTCCATCCCTTAAAAAATATGTAAAACACTCTTATCCCAGGCACCCAGCGCCCAGGCCTGCAGCCTGCTCCTGGGAAATCAGTCCATGTGCTGAAGTGGCCAGGTCCCCAGCTCTGGCCCAGGGGGACAGTCCCCCGCCCGCTCTCACCACACAGGCACCGATCTGTGGCTGGGTCTTGGCCTCCCAGTGCCCTGGCCGCCAAGGGGCAGCACTGCCTGGGGCCATGCAGCATGGTTGTCAGCTGTGACCCAAGGTGAGCTCTGGGACTGCTTCATAAGAAAAGGCCAGACTTCTACCTGCTCTGGAAAGAGCTGTTTTTCTTTTAGGGACCATTGCTTCTGACATGCTGCTGTTTGCACAATAAATATTGTCAACGAGAGTAAACTTTGGAGGTCTGAGAATAAAAATTTCCCCGAAATGACAAAAAAAAAAAAAAAATGTAAATCATTTTTTAAATAAAAAATTTTACATGTAAAATCATGTACAAGATTTATAATGAAAGCCCAATTATAATAGCAACTATCATTTCATTAAGTGGTACACTCATGGCACTGTGCTAAACATATTTGCATTTCCTCTTCTCACTACACCCCTCCAAGGTAGTTATTACCCTCTGTTTAACATAGGAAAACTAAGACATCCTGCCCACAGTCACACTGCAAATAACTACGGAGCTAAGATGCACACCTAAATCTGGCTGGCACAAAGTCTGTACCTGGCCGCTCTTCAAGATCTCTATGTTTATCTCCCCATTAATCAGTGTTACTGTTATGATTTTAAGCATAAATGCACCTTGTCCTTCTATTTTATAGTAATTTTAGAACCATGTATAATTGGGAAAAATACAAATTTAGGAAATATTAATTGTAGTCTTAGGCAAATGACTGCATGGCTTCAAATATCATACCAAGTACTTACATTTTGGAATCAAGTAAACAAAATCTCACTTATAAGAATGCTATCATATAAAACTAAGCATAGGTTACACAGCCAAACACTACTAAGATGAATTATTGCAGATACCTCCATTTATTCTACCATTAATAGAAAAAGAATCAAAGTTTCTGCTATTGTGATAATGCAATACCTCATATTTGAGCTGAAGAACCAGTTTATGAGTAGATGCTGCCATTTTGGCACAAGAACAGGGGCTCCCTCCAGGACCGTGACAAAGGCAGGCTCCGAGGACTGCAAGCTTAAAACCCAAAAGCATTACCCATGTTACTAAATGTCACACTGTTTTAGCTGCACACAAACACAAGGCATCCATGCACATTACTATGAAAGTGTCTGCTCCAAAGAACCAAAGGGAAGAAAACCAGGACCCTATTGAAGATTATTACAAAAGATTTCCTCAATTTTTTTCTCAGTTGAGTTTATTTTCCTTTCTGATACAGGTTGAGTATCCCACATCTGAAATGCTTGGGACCAGAAATTTTTCAGAATTATGGACTTATTTGGGATTTGGAATATTTGAATATATATAATGAAATATCTTGGGAACAGGATCCAAGTCTAAACCAAGAAATTCATTTATTTTTCATAGAAACCTTAGACACATAGCCTGAGGGTAATCTTACACAATATTTTTCATGCACATGCATTCTAACTGCCCGTTCCCTCTGAGGAGACTGCATACTCAGGAATGTCACATGAGGCTAGGGGTGGTGGCACATGTCTATAATTCCTGCAATTTAGTAGGTTGAGGCAGGAGGATCCAAGTTCAGAACCACTCTCAGCAACTTTTTTTTTGAGGCTCTGTCTCAAAAAATAAAAAGGGTTGGCAATGTGGCTCAATGGTAAAGTGCCCCTGGGGTCAATCCCCAGTACCAAAAAAATAAAAAAATAAAAATAAATAAAAAGTCACATGAGGCCCCAGTGTGGAATTTTCCACTTGTAGCAACATGTTAGTGCTCAAAATGGTTCAGATTCTCGACCATTTCAGATATCAGATTTTCTCCACCCTTGGTAGTAGAACATGGGGTGATCATAAGCAGACCCAACTCAGTCTGCCTCAGTGCCTCTTCTCTTATTTATAAAGTGGGGATTAAATTAGTGCCCACTTTATGGAGTAGATGTAAGAATTAAATATGTCAATCTATATAAAGCAGTTAGAACAAGATCTAGCACTTCCTAGGGACTATGTGGGTATCTACTATTATTATCAACAATTGCTTTTTTTGAGGTTCTCTAAACTACACTTATATCTCATGAGTCCAGGACCTTTGCACCTCATTAACCAAACTCCCACACTGGAAACCATTAGCAGGCTATATCATTACCTTGGGAAAGGAAAGTAAATGAACTTGTCTAAGCTTTAGATTGATAATATCCACTTTGCAGCCCTCGAAGACTACTAAAAAGATGAGATAAAATAATGTGATAAAGTACTTATATTGTAAGCCCTTACCCAGGAGTGAGACACTACTCACATAGCTTCTGCTGCAGTTATAAAAATAAGAAAAAAATGAGGTGGGAAGCAGCACATCCCTAATGTCCACGGATGTCATGCCTGAAGGTCATGGTAGCAGAAGGGCACAAAGAACTGACCTCTGTAAATCCATGGGCCTCTCTCACCCTGTCTCAAGTTGCTAAGTATGATGCCATCTTTGAACAATTACAAAGGAGAGGAAAATAGAAAATATCCCTCCCTCCTGTTCAACTTCCTTATATGCATACCCACCTCAAGACCTGATATCTCTGTAGAGTCACTTTTATCCTGGCACATATATTCCTGAGCCATCTTCTGCTGTTTTGTATCAAGTATGGCGAGGGCCTCCAAGTACTGCTTATTCAAAACTAGGAAGGGTCATACGAGAAAATGTTAGTTATGAATCCTAACTCCAGCCTCATCTAATCCAGGGAAACCAACATCATACAGTCATTTCTTCTAAGCAACATATACAACCAATGGACTGGGCTCCATCCAGAAAACCTTCTGATAGAATAGCAAGTATCATGTGAAACAACTACAATTCTAGCAATTTTTTTTTTTTTTTTTTCACCAGGGAGTGAACCCAGGGGCTTTTAACCACTGAGCCACAACCCCAGCCCTTTTTATATTTTATGTTGACAGG
This sequence comes from Sciurus vulgaris, assembly GCF_902686455.1. Taxonomy (NCBI): domain Eukaryota; kingdom Metazoa; phylum Chordata; class Mammalia; order Rodentia; family Sciuridae; genus Sciurus; species Sciurus vulgaris. The sequence continues at coordinate 114,552,096 of NC_136466.1, read as the reverse complement.
GTCTCACTAAGTTGCTTAGGGCCTTCCTAAGTGACTGAGACTGGCTTTGAATTGCCATCCTCCTGCCTCAGTTTCCCAAGTCACTGGGATTATAGGCATGTGTTATCATGACCAGCAAAAAAAGAGTCATTTTTAATGCAAAAGCATCTTAACTTTGAAACCAAAGTATGCTCCTTGGGAAAATTTGTAGGGTTTTTAAAAAGGGAACATGCAGAGGCAAATTATTCAGAAACTTTGCAGATAGTGGGAGGAATAGCTGATGAGATCTCCTATATTGTATTCACATTGAGTATATCAGCTATCCACACTTCACCAGATTTTGCCCTATTAAAAGTTTTCATAAGAAGCTCTCAAACTACACATTTAGAATACGAGGGGTCCTGCTATCTGCTGGAGAGCAGAAAACAGTAAATTTCCCCCTCATGCTGAAGGGTCGAGTGGCAGGGACACAGGAGGGGTTGTAAGTGAGGCAGATTCTGTCCTGATCACACAAGCGACAGCTCCATGGGCTCGACTGCCTGAAATGCCAGCTGGTGTGCAGGTCTCACCCAGAGATGTTCACACAGCTGCGTCACACACAACAAGAAGGCCTCTTAGTCCTGGGGGTTGACTTGGAGCTGGTTTTGTCCCCTTCAAGCCACCACTTAGTTTCTGCTAAGGGAGAATTAACATCTTCTCTGAAAAATTTATAAAACGTTGGTACCACTTTAATAACCTTCTTCCAATTTTCATTATATAATGGATTTTTATACATGTGCATGCATCTGTGTGTGTGTGTTTGCATGTGCATGTGTGCTTGCTTGCTCGTGTAGAATATGACTTCTACTTGGGCTCCTCAAGCATCGTGCTCTACTATTTTGCTTTACACTAACTAAAAACAGGGAGTAGGAAGCAATGGCTTAATGGGTATAAGCTTTTACTTTGGAGAGCTCCAATGTTTTGGAAATAGAAGTGGTGGTTGCACAGTATTGTCAGTGTCACTGAATTTCACTTTTAAATGCTAAATTTTATGTTGGGTAGATTGTGACTTGATAAATTTTTCAATTTAAAAAACCTAAGTGATGTATTTCTTTCTTTGATCATCCTTAAAATATATTACTTAAAAAACAGTAGCACTTTGTTTCTACTATGTGTGTCCTTACTACAGAATACTCTATGCAAAACTAATCTTTAAACATAATATTTTAAAATAATCATCAAAATACCATCCATTACTTACCTGCATTTTCAGATTTTAGCATTTTAATTTCTTCTGTTTTCAGTTTCAGATTCTCTTTGAGAACTGCATTTTCACAGTTTAGTCTGGAAAAAAAAAACAAATAACTTCAAATAACTAAAACATTAACACTTTCTGAATGAGAATAATTTTGTTTCTATAGTTAGAATATAAAAACCTAAATATAATTTTTCCTACTTTAAAGGGCTAGGAATGTTAGCTCAGTGGTAGAGCACTTGCCTAGCATGTCTGAGGCCATGGGTTCAATACCCGGTACTGAAGAAAAAAGTTTAAAAAATATTTTAAAATTTTGAGACAAGGTCTCACTAAGTTGCTGAGGCTGGCCTTGATTCTCCTACTTTAGCCTCACAAGTACCTAGGATTACAGGAATGTGCCACCATACATGGTTATATATATTTTTTTAAAAATGAAAATATGAGGGGCTGGGGATGTAGCTCAGTTGGTAGAGTGCTTGCCTTGCAAGCACAAGGCCCTGGGTTTAATCCCCAGCACGTGGGGAAAAAAAAAAATGGTACCATTAAGCAATAAGAATTTTATAATATTTACAGTTAATTCAAAGAAGGCAGGCTAAACTACATTTGAATTAATGTATTTTAAATATTCTTTTATTTTGGTACCAGGGATTTAACCCAGGGGCACTTTACCACTGAGCCACATCCCCAGCCCTTTTTATTTTTCAGACAGGGTCTTGCTAAATTGCTTAGGCCTTTGCTCAGTTGCTGAGGCTGGCCTCAAAATTACAATCCCCCTGCCTTAGCCTCCTTAGTTACTGGGATTACAGGTGTGCGCCACCATGCCCTCTGGTACATTTTGAGGCACTGGGTGTATTGCAAAAAATAAAATATTATACAAACCTTTCATATTTTTGTGTCCAAGATTCCTCTATATTTTTAAATCTATTCTGATCAAATTCTATTTCCCACTGCAAGGCATTTATTTCCTATAGAAAGAAAAAAGCACTTTCATGGAAAATTTCTACAAATATATCATTTCAGGAAAGTGTTAAGAAGTAAATAACTCATTTAATCATTTCACAGAAATGGTTTAAAGAGAAAAAAATGATCACTCAAAAGACATTTGTAAAACACATCTAATATGCCTCTTTAGCACTAAAAGAAATTTTGCTTGCTTAAAACTCACTTAATATAGAAAAATTTTCAAATTTTTTGAGTTCAAAATTTGCTGGACTGTACACAGATTTCTCATCTCCACCCCTGCCCCATGTAGATACCATAAGCAAAATTTACTCCTGGAAATCTCAGCATAAATGGCCCTATCAGATAGTGTGCAACAGACTCAGGAAAGTGACCATCTAGAATGATCCCTAATGAACTTTATTGTTGTCATTTATTATTAATACCAGAAAAATGCAGACCCTGACAGGGAAGTAGAAGAATAAAAAAAGAAGAAAAATTAGAAGTATTAATTTGGCAGGCCTCCAACTACTGTAAATGTGGAAATAAAAAGAAATTTTAATTTTTTACCCATGTGACCATCTGTTTTAGATTGCTTCCAAAGGGAAAACCATCAGAGATTACAGTATACCTAGCAGAGAGTATGCACAAATGACATATCCCAAAGTAGGGTGAATTTAAGAAAATTCTATTTAAATCTTATTGGACTGAACAAGTCTATGCTAAAAATGCAAATACCTTTTCCAAGGATCTCTTTTGCTCCACAGTTTTTTGAAGTATTGCCTGGGTATGACTTGTGGCTTTGCCAAATACTGCCTATGAAAACAAAAATAGCATAAATCAAATTTCTTTTCTTTTCTTTCTTTCTTTCTTTTTTTTTTTTTTTTTTTTTTTTGTAGTGCTGGAGATTGAACCCAGGGCCATGTGCTTGTGAGGCAAGCACTCTACCAACTGAGCTATATCCCCAGCCCCCCTTGCTTTCTCTTTCAGTACTGGGCATTCAGGGCCTCATACATGCTAGGTAAGTGCTCTATCACTGAGCTACATTCCCAGACCTTTTTATTTTTTGTTTTGAGACAGGGTCTCTCTAAATTGTCCAGATTGGTCTACAACTTTCATTATTCCTGCCTCAGCCTTCCAAGTAACTGGATTACAGGCATGCACTCCCATACCAGGCTAAACTAAATTACAATCACTCTGATATACACAATGAAGTTCACATTTTTAAGATAACAGAAGATTAACTTCAGAGTTTAACATAGACCACTCCCCCAACCCCAGTTCTGGAGTGTGAGCTCCGGGACACTGTACCAGTGAACTGCATCTATGGCCATTTTTCTTTTTTCTTTTGAGACGGGGGCTAATAAGTTGCTTAGGACCTCCCTAAGTTGCCCAGGCTGGCCTTGAACTTTTGATCTTCCTGCCTCAGCCTCCTGAGTCTCTGGGATTAGAGGCTTGCACCACCACACACACAATGGAATTTTATTTGACAATACAAAGGAAGAAAGTATCCATTCATGCTGTAACATGCATTCACTTCAAAAACATGCTATCTGGAAGACTTCAAATGCCAATGAATCCAGTTCCCATATTGTATGGTTGTATTTGTATGAAACAGAAAAAGTAAGACCTACTTACTGATCATCTAGGGCTATGAGTGGGAATGGGGAATGCCTGCTAGTGGATACAAGGTTCCTTTTCTTTTCTTTATATATATTTTAGATGTCGATGAACCTTTATTCTATTCATTTATTTATATATGGTGCTGAGAATCGAACCTAGTGCCTCACACATGCCAGGCAAGCACTCTACCACTGAGCCACAACCACAGCCTTTTCTTAAATGTCTGAAATGTTCTAAAATTAGACTGTAGTGATGGTTACACAACTCCAATTTAGTAAAAATAAATTGTATACTTAAAACAAGTGATGTTTTTAGTATATAAATTATAAACCTATTGAAAAAATCTACACCTAAAAAGACTATAACACAACTATATTAAGTACTCCTGCTCATTTTTCTTTTTTTTTTTTTTTTTTTGTTGGTTGTTTGGTTTGGTTTTGGTGCTGAGGATTGGCCTGCTCTTGTTTTAAAAGTCAAAAACATATAACTTATTATTGGAATATGTAAGCATAAAAGTATAAAATTTACTTATTACCATGCTTTGAAGAATTTTCAATGCTTCCTCTTTACCTTCAAGTTGTCTTTGAGATGCTTCAAGTTCAGTTTTTAAAATTTCTACTTCCTGAGGACAGAAATAAAATTAGTCTTCCTTTCTGCAAGACATATAATCCCCAAATTGTCAGTATGGCTAGTTCACATTTACTCATTATACAAAGCACTTACAAATGAAGATTCTAAAGCCCTCTAGATTTCGTAAATGAACTATTCAGGCTAAGACTGAGAACCTATCAAGCATCAGTTGTAACTAAAAGCCCAAATCTTTACTTTTACCAACTTTGGCCACATGGCTAATAACATGAAAAAATATATATACAGACCACATAAAATAAGTACATGGTGGCTATCTACAGTAACTGTTGTGGTCTGAATTGTGTCCCTGCAAAGGATAAGTTCATGTTCCAACCCTAGTACCATGACTATGACCTTATTTGAAAAGGGGGGCTTAGCAGATAGGTTTTTTGTTTGTTTATGAAAGTCAGTAGCTTTTATTTTTTTCAGTTTTTCTATGTCTTAAAAACTTTTTTAAACTGTTACTGTATTTTTTATACCTTTATTTTATTTATTTATTTTATGTGGTGCTAAGGATCAAACCCAGTGCCTTCCACATGCCAGGCAAGTGCTCTACCACTGAACTGCAACCACAGCCCAGTTTTTCAAAAATTTTTTATTTGTCCTAATTAGTTATACATGACAGTAGAATGCATTTATGCATTTTTATAAATGATACATAAATGGAGTATAATTTCTCATTTTTCTGATTGTACATATTGTAGGATCACATCGGTCATGCAGTCATATATGTACATGAGGTAATAATGTCTGTTTCTACAATACTTTCTACCCCTCATGCCCCTTCCCCTCCCTTCACTCCCCTCTACCTAAAGTAATTCTATTCTTCCCTGGTGACCCCCTCCTTATTGTGAATTAGCATCTGCATAACAGAGAAAATATTTGGACTTTTGTTTTTTGGGTTTGGCTTATTTCACTTAGCATGATATTCTCCAACTCCATCCATTTAACAGCAAATGCCTTAATTTCATTCGTCTTTAAAGCTGAGTAATAGTCTGTCGTATAGGTTTTTAAAAAAACTTCAGGGGCTGGGGATATAGCTCAGTTGGTAGAGTGCTTGCCTTGCAAGCATAAGGCCCTGGGTTTGATTCCCAGCACCACAAAAAAAAAAAAAAAAAAAAAAGAAAGCAAAAAAAAAAACTTCAGACAAATAAAATTTAACAGAGTTTAACTGAGCAAAGAATGATATACAAGTTGGGCAGCTCTATGAACCAGAAGAGGTCTAGAGCCCCACTCTGCATGGTGGGCAAGCAACAGTTATAGACAGAAAATGGAAGTGAGGTACAGAAACATCTTGATTGGTGGATATGTTTCAAACCTTTGCTTTATTTGGACATGGTACAATCAGCAGGCAACATGTATTTGGCTGAAGCTTGGATGCACTGATTGGCTGAGACTCAGCTGGTTAGTACAAAAACATACCCCGAAATGAGGATTTCCATTTGTTTACATGCTAAGTTACATAGAGATTCAAGGTATATAGGTTGCCTTGGACCAAATTTAGTTTCATTTAACAAATGTAATCAAGTTAGGATGAGGTTATACTAGATTAGGATGGGACTCAATCCAATGACTGGTGTCTTTATGAAATGAGGGAAAGCTCTGAACACAGACACGCCATGGAGAATGACAGGAGAGACAGGCAGAGAATGGATTTATGGAGCTACCAGCCAAGGACTACAACAACTACCTGAAGCCAGGAAATGGCAAAGAAGGATTCTCCTCTAGAACCTCTGGAAGGAGCAGAACCTGCCAAAAACTTGACTCCAGCCTTCTAACCTTCAGAAATGAGAGACATTAGATTTCTGTTGTTTAAAGCCATCAGCTTGTGGTACTTCGTCACAACAGACCTAGGGAAGACAGCCGCTTTCATGGGTCTGTCTGTCTGTCTCTCTCCCTCTCACACATACATATGTGTGCGCGAGCGCGCGCGCACATGCACACACACACACACACACACACACACACACACACTAAAGTGGGCTTGTTTCCTAGGACAGGCACTCCTCTTATAAACCCCTATGTCCACCAAGTTGGGGCACTCTTCAGACCACCTGACAGATTCTCCTCACTTCTGACTTTAAGGAGGTTAAATTAAAGACTGGTTATTTCAAATCTCACATATAGGGAAAGCACTTGGAAGGAAGTAATAGTAATTATTAGTAGTGGTGGTATAATTATATGACACTGGGGATTGAATCCAGGGTCTCACACATGCTAGGTAAGCATTCTACCACTGAGCTATACCTGCAGCCCTGTGATAATTATTTTCTCAGAGGATTTTAGAGAAATAGAGACAAAGGGAGAACTGGTGGAAATGTTTATATAAGTGGCCTTTTAAAGAGATGCACACAGGGATGGGGATGTAGCTCAGCTGGTAGACAGCTTGCCTTGCATGTATAAGTCCCTGGGTTCAATCCCCAGCACCACAAAAAAAAAAAAAAAAAAAAAAGCACATATGCACATAGAGGAGGCTGATGGAAAAGTATGTGCTCAAGGGGGTGGGAGGGAAGTCTGAGGATATAACTGGGTGGTTAGAGGACATACTTGATATACATGAAGCCCTGGGTTCAATTTCCAGCACCAAAAAGAAAATATCTGGAAAGCCAATATTTACCTTCCATACAATTTGGTACTATTTAAATAGAATATCTACCAGCAGATTTTATTCACATAAGAATTTTTACATTAGACTAGAGAACCTACCCCTAAAGTTTCATGAAGACGTTGCCTTAAATCTTCATTTGACAATTCTGAATTAGAACCTATTAGGGAGGGAAAAAAAATTGAATATTTTCTTTAGTCAGATACAGGGTTTTTTTCCCTAAAGGAAGAAGACCATGATTAATCAAATGACAAAAAAGTATGTAGCCTAGGGCTAGGGTAGCTCAGTGGTATAGTGCAGGCTTTGAAGGATGCGGTCCAGCCCCAAGCTGCAACATGTTTCTTATGAACTGCATTTCTTAAATTACTGTCATTTCTCAATATTGAAGGGGATTGGTTCAGAACCCCCTCAGATACCAAAAATCTGTGGACGCCCATCCCCTTATGTAAAATTAAATAGTATTTGCATATAACACATGCACATCCCCCTATATCCTTTAAATAAACTCCCCCTCCCCCCTCATACTCAGGATTGAATCCAGGTGTGCTTTATCCCTGAGTCACATCCCCACTTATTTTTAAAATTTTGAGACAGGGTTTCATTAAGTTGCTTAGGGCCTCGCTAAATTGCTGAGGCTGGCTTCAAACTTGCGATCCTCCTGCCTCAGCCTCCGAGTCACTGGGATTACAGGTGTGTGCAACTGAGCCTAGAGTATTGTTACTTTTTATTGGTATTACTTTTTTTTTTTTAAATTTATTAGAGACAGGGTATCACCGACTTGCTTAGGGCCTTGCTAAATTGCTGAGGCTAGCTTTTAATTCATGAGCCTTCTGCCTCAACCTCCCAAGCCGCCAAGATTATAGGCATGTGCCACCATGCCTAGGTGGTGTTACTTTTTCTGCTCTGCAGTTGAGTGAATTGGAAAAAGTGCCACCCATGGATTAGGAGGGACAAAGGAATTTTATATTGTTTCAATTTGAGTCTGTTCAACTTTCATGGGGAAAGTTTCAGGAGAGGAAATATTACAACCTGGACTATAAAAAAGTCAGCTAGACAGGGGGAATGCCCTGGTATAGGCATAGACCTGATTCTGAATTTTATTCTTTTTCTAATGTAAGGCATAGTTTCTTTTTGGTTATTATAAACTAAGATTTAGTTTGTTTTGACAGTTTTTGAGACTTCGGGATGTCCAAAAATAATTATAAGCATCTGTGTTCTGCCTGGAACCCACCTTTACTAGACAGCCAGACAGCCACCAGGTTTGCTCCCCTTCAATCAGGTGCTCAGTAGTCACCCCTTCAGACATGCCTTCCCATTCTTGGCCTGAAATAGCAGCACCCATTTCTCCTAACTACTATCTTTTAACTTATCACTGAGTGACATTATGCATTTCTTGATTTTTAGGTTTATTTTCCATCTCCTCTAGTAGAATGTGAAATACATATTATTGCCTTTGCTGATTTTGTTCACTCACATTATTGCTAGAATCTAGACCTATGCCTGGCACCTAATGGTATCCAAAAAATATTTGTTGACAAAGGAAAAAAATAAAACTACATCGTGAGAAAGCAAAGTAGTTAACAATTTATTGAAGACTAACAAACATATTATTAAAGTAGAATAACTACTGCATATTTTGTACCGTAGTTGGAAGTACAGTTACTTTTGCACCAATGTTAAGAAGTAAGGATGAATTTTTAAAATCTATTATGGTTACCTATTTTCATGCACTGGAAGGGTAACAGCACTCACAAGGGAGAGAAGGAGAAAAACTGAGCATTCTTACCAGTACTGCTTTGTTGTCTGTAACTGGAAATCCTGGACCCTTGAAGGCATGTGTCTTGCAAGTTCTTATGCTTGAAATACTGAAAAATGGCTCCACTTCTTTCTTTTCCCTTTTTTTGAAACTGGGGAGGGCTAATGTTCTTTCCATCTGATTTTTTTTTAGATGTAAGTAAATGTGAAACTTCCACTTCATAAATTCCACCAGGTCTTCTTCCAAGGCCATACCCTAGATCCCCTTCTGTCATGTCATCCTCTTCTGTTCCCCAGACCTGCACCTCTGATTGACTCAATGATCTCACCACTTTGCTCATTAGTCTGATGCTGTCTTTATCATAAGGAAAAACAGTAATTAAAAAGCAGTCAGTAAACCTAGCAATCCCACTTCCAGGTATTTACCAGCAAATTTGGAAATCACTATGTCAAAGAGATGTCTACATTTCCAATTTACTGTAGCACTGTTCACAACGGCCATGTTATGGAATCAAACTAAGTGTCCATTAAGGGAGGAATGAATGAAGAAAATGTTCTCTCTCTCTCTCTCTCTCTCTCTCTCTCACACACACACACACACACACACACACACACTGGAATACTATTCAACTTTAATCTCTGTATTGTTCCAATTTTAATATATGTGCCACTGAAGTGAGCACACTGTTGAGCCTTAAAAAAAGACATTTTGTAGCTGGTCATGGTGGTGCATGCCTGTAATCCCAGTAGCTTGGGAGGCTGAGGCAGGAGGATTGTGAATTCAAAGACAGCCTCAGCAATTGAGCGAGACCCTAAGCAACTCAGTGAGAACCTGTCTCTAAATAAAATACAAAAAAGGGCTGAGGATGTGGTTCAGTGGTTAAGCACCCCTGGGTACAACTCCTGGTACCAAAAAAAAAGACATTTAATAGTTTGCCACAGCATGGACAGAACTGGATAACATTACGATAAGTGAAATAAGCAAGGCACAGTAAAGAAAATACCACATAATCTCACTTATATATGGAATTTAAAATATAACTCAAGGAAGCAGGGAGGAGAAGAATGGTGGTCGCTGGAGCTAGAGGGTGGGAGATGAGGAGTTGATGGCTACAGGGTACAAAGCTTTAATGAGACAGGAAATGCCAAGTGCATCCGCTTGGAGGTATACACACAGAATGGTGGACACATCAAATGACAATGTATGGGGGTTGGGCTGGGGCTCAGTGGTGGAGTGCTCACCTTGCACATGTGAGGCACTGGGTTCCATCCTCAGCACCACATAAAAATAAATAGATAAAATAAAGATATTGTATACAACTAAAAAAATTAAACAATGTATGGGTCATTTCAAAACCACTAAATTTCAAATATTCTCATCTCAAAATATAAGGTTTGAAGTAATGGATATTTCAATTAACTTGATTTAATTAATCTACATTGTTTTTATAAATCCTAACATCACATAGTAGCCCCTAAATATATACAACTATAATTTGCCAATTTACAATTAAAATCAGGGCAAACAGCTCTCTTTGCCTCCTGGCTGTCATAAACTGAGCATCCTTCCTCCTCCACACCCTTCTGCCATGACGTTCTGCCTCACCTTGGGACTAGAGCTATGGCGTCTGTGGATCATGCACTGAACCTCTGAAACCATGTAAACCCAATCCACGTCTATGCCATCAACAAGAAGTAGAACTGGGATCTCCAGCTGAAAGGGCCACGCATCTTCCAGGATCCCAGGAGCCTCCACACACCCTTCTGGTTTCATGAGGTACCAGCAAAATAACATCCCTTGTACCTTAACCACATGCTGTCAAGACTGGCTCTGCCTTGTCAAGGATCCAGACTGGATTTAAGGCCTTGTCATTGAGGGGGTAAGAGGAAAATGTTGTCTCATTAGAAGGGGAGACCCAAAATCAAAGCTTGGCTGGCTGAAAAGGACCAGCTGGAAGAAGCCCAGCAGTCAGCACAAGTGACAAGCCTATATGAACATACCATACTTCATCTGTTTGCCTATGCAGCAACATTCGGATTGTTTCCTGCTTCTGGCTGTCACATATACAGCTACCATGAATTTCTATGTCAGGTTTTTAAATGATTGAGGTTCAGGTTCCTATGCTACTCCGGAGCAACAGGTGGCATTCCTTCTCTTTCGAAAAAATGGCAGTGTACAGAGGGGCTGCTTTTACTTCAAGGAAGACAGAAGAACCTTTCTACATGTGCAAAAGAATTGTCTTCAAATACAATTCAGACAGAAAAAAATTAAAGCAAATAAATATTAAATTTACGTTTGGTCTAAAAGTTTCTCTGTATATAGTGAATTATAACCTAACTTGATCTATAAATAGACCATTACCTGTTCTTCTAACAAGTAGCCAAGACTCAGTCAATCAGAGTTACCCAACTGTTCAGACCAGATTCAAATAAAGCAAATGCCAAGCTTTAACCAATTAAGTTATCTCCACCCTCACTTCTACTTTTCTGTATGTCACTTCCTTTTTTTTTGGCTATAAACATAACATGCTTGGCAGGGCAGAACATTCAGAACCATTTTTGGTCCAGACTGCTATCCAATTCTAGAACCACAAAAGCAAATTAAGATCTATAAAACTAGATTTGTTGTAATTTTTCTTTTATCATAACATAACTAAACAAAAATAACTCTCAGTATAATCAAGTAGGTCTTTCTTTCCTTCCTTCCTTCCTTCCTTCCTTCCTTCCTTCCTTCTTTCTTTTTTTTTTCTCCCCCCCCCCCGCCCCCCACTTTGGTACTGGGGATTAAACCCAGGAGCACTTTACCACTGATCTATAGCCTCAGCCCTTTTTAGTTTTTGTTTTTAGGGCCTTGCTAATTTGCTGAGGCTGCCTTCGAACTTGCCATCCTCCTGCCTCAGCTTCCCGAGTTGTTGGATTACAAGTGTGCGTCACTGTACCCAGCTTCAAGTAGAGCTTTAAAGGGGAAACTTTTTTCTTTTTGTAATAGGCATGATTATCCCAGCAATTAATTAACACAGGAATGCCCCTTGCAATCCAATCAGAAGTATTTAACATTTCACCTAGGCCTGGTGGCACACGCCTGTAATTTCAGCAGCTTTGGAGACTGAGGCAGGAAGATTCCAAGTTCAAATGCAGCCTCGAAATTTAAGGAGAACCTGTCTCAAATATAAATAAGGAAAAGTGGGAGTTGGGGATGTGGTTTAGTGGTACACCACCCTTAAATTCAATTCCTGGTATCATATAAAAGAAAAAAAGAGGTATTTATCATTTTAGGACTTTTTAGATGAGAAGGTCCAACTTCTCACTTTAAACATTGCAGTGCACTGCAGGAAAGCAGGAGAGGCTTAACCCACTGATGAGGACAGATTAGCCTTTGCTAAGGACACAGAATGCTTTTGAGATAGATGTTTATAAAGGAAATGTTGCCATTTACACAAGCTTCAAAGCAATATAAAATTCAGAAGTCTCAGCCCCTGTGGTAGTGCACAGCTGTAATCCCAGCAGCTAGGGAGGCTGAGGAAGGAGGATCACAAGTTCAAAGCCAGCCTTAGCAACTTAGTGAGATCCTGTGTCAAAAAATAAAAAAGAGCTAGGGATGTGGCTCAGTGGTTAAGTGCCTGGGTTCAATCCCTGACGCAAAAAAAAAAAAAAAAAGAAGTCTCTGAAAAATGACTAAGTCATTTTCAATGACTAAATCTCTTTCAGTGACTAAGACTATCTCATATTAGAGGACATTTCCGACCTTCTGCCCTTGTCCTCTCGGCCCTGTATCTATTTTAGGTGGTTTCTGATTTAGCGCCACTTGGTCCATCTTTTATTTCTGTACACTTAGCAGAGGTTTTGTATCTGGGACAGTGAAAGATGAGAAGGAAGATGTCCCTCTTGCTTCTCTACCTTCCTTTCTCAAATTGTGCCACACCTGTGCTCAAAACATTCCACTATTTGGCAACTCAATGTGAGTAAAAACTGAAGTCCTTTTTTAAAAAAATATTTTTAGCTGTAGGTGGACAAAATACCTTTATTTTTATTTACTTATTTTTATGTGATGCTGAGGATTGAATCCAGTGCCTCACACGTTCAAGGAAAGTGCTCTACCACTGAGCTACAGCCCCAACCCCAAAGTCCTTTTGATGGCCAAAGGCCCTGCACGCATCTCTCATCCCATGCGCTGGTTGCTCAGCTGTTGTCCGTTGGTTCTGGAATGGGCCCGGGCACAGCTGTGCCTCAGAGCTCCAAGCTCTCTAGAATTCTGCCAGCTGTTCCTTTCTTTGGGTCTTTACTTCAGTCACCTCCTCAGTGGGCCTTTCTTGGCATCCATAACTGCAGCTCCTTTTCACTATTCTACTTCTCTCTCTCATTCTTCTCCTTCTCTAGCACTGAGGACCTTCTAATGTACTGCTAAATATTTACTTATTTTTAAAATTACACTAATAAAATTGGGGCCAATAAAAAGGGGAAGCTAATACAAAGGTGGGAGTAGAGTGAAGCGGAGGGTGACTCAGGCTTCCTCATGATCTGCATCTCAATAGCTATGTGCCCCCAACACGTTAGGGCACTTGAACATTTTCCTTCTCCAGAGCCCAAACCCTCTAAGCGACCTCATGTAGAATGTAAGTTCTGTAAGGTGAGCAATTTCTGTTTAGTTCACCATATTCAGTATCTAAACCAGGATCTGAACATAATCCACGCTCAAAAAAGACTTGCTTAATAAATGAATAAAAGAAGGACGGAAGAAAAAAAAGCAAACTGAAATACTTGCCTCCAGGACAGGAAGGGAAAACTTACCTCTGCAAGGCCACACCTGGGCACGGTGGGGCTACTGCCTGCACTGCTTCCCAGGAGAAAGTGACTCTTGGCAACAAGGCTATAGAGAAGCCCTCCTCATCAGACCACTCCAGTCACCTGCCTGGTGACAGTGGGGCATCTGGAGAGTCTCCAAACACTCAGTTTTGCCCCTCCAGTTTGTAATGCAGTTAAGACAGGCTTTCACCATCAGGGATTTCAAAACTGCTGCTCTGCTCTAGTGGTTTAGAAATATTTCATCCTTTTCTCAAGTCTTGTTAATAAACACACACACACACAACACAACCTGGGGCCCAGCTTCAAGTCAGTGAAAAGAAAAAGTAATAAATAAGGAGGAGGAATAAAACTTTTCTTTGTGGAAACAAACACGCTTGATGATGTTGCTAGAACAATATTCAACACAGCCTATTAGACACATTTTTCTAGTTTTTATTTTTATTTTATTGGTGGTGCTGGGGATTGAACCCAGGGTCTTATGCATGCGAGGCAAGCACTCTACCAACTGAGATATATTCTCAGCCTTCATTTTCCACATTTTTATAGAATCATCTTAGTTGTTTTCTGTGGTGATCTCCTTAAAATATAGATCTGTCAGATGGGCATGGAAGCACACATCTATAAATCCCAGTTATTCAGAGGCTGAGGCAGGAGGACTGCAAATTCCAGGCCAGCCCAAGGCCAGCTCAGGCAAATTTTGTGAGACTATCTAAAAAATCAAAAAAGTAAAAAAAAAGTGCTAAAGATGTACCTCAGTGTTGGAACAACCCTGGGTTCAGGAAAAACTCCAGTATAGGAAAAACTATCTAGTTTAATTTGTCAAGGTAGGTAGGAAATTATTTACTGAATTAAAGAATAATCACTTGGAAGGCTAGCTTTACTCCTGTTCATAGATTCCTGCTTATTCAGTGCAATCTCAGTCTATATTAAGAATGGTGTGGACAGGATTAGGCGATCAGTGACAAAGAAAAAGGGGGAAAAAATTCAAAAGGAAAAAAGTAAGCAATCGCAGGGGTGGTTAAGAATATTTTTTAATGTTTCACATATTTTAAGGTATCATGGGTATATCTTCCTACTATTCAGAGATGAATATAATGAGTTTTCCCATGTTCCAATGTTCTACTTTGGGGGAGTGGAGGTGGGTACTAGAAATGAACCCAACCACTAAGCTACATCCTGGACCCTTTTTTACTTTTTGTTTTTGGTAATAGAAATTGAACCCAGGAACATTTAACCAATGAGCCACATCTCCAATCCCTTTTATTTTTTATTTTGAGATAGGGTCTCGCTGAGTTGCTTAGAGCCTCACTAAGTTGCTAAGGCTGGCTTTGAACTTAACATCCTCCTGCCTCAGTCTCCTAAGTTGTAGGGACTGGGATTGCAGGCATGTACCAACACAGCTGGCCCTAGCCATTTTTTAAGTTTTATTTTCAGATATGGTTTCACTAAGTTGCCTGGCCTCTCCTAATTAGCTAAAATTATAGGCTATAGGCATGCACCACCATGCTTGGCTCCCCTATTATTATTATTATATTTTGTACTGGGGATTGAACTCATGGGTACTCTACCACTGAGCTACATTCCAGGCCTTTTTCATTTTTTATTTTGAGACACAGTCTCACTAAATTGCTGAGGCTGGCTTTGAACTTGTGATCTGCCTGCCTCAGTCTCCCAAATGGCTGGGATTACAGGTGTGTGCCACTGTGCCCAGATCCCCTAATGTTTTTTAAAATATAACTTTGAGGGCTGTTGGCTGAGTCCTATCCTACATTTTATAAGCTAATAGTATTAATATGTAATACAGTAAAACAATCAAACTTCACTTTAGGACAGATAACTTCTAAAAAAGTGAAAATATTTAGAATTATCAACCTTCTAGTCAGTTTAATGTGTTCAATGTAGGTTCTTTTTGGGCACCACTGCAATCAGGTACAGGTGGCATGGTGGCAAGAATTTGCAGTCCAGCTATTCAAGAGGCTGAGGTAGGAAGAGTGCTCAAATTCAGTAGCTCAAGATCAGCCTGGGCTACAAAGCCAGATCCTATCTCAGAAAGGGAAAAAAAGAAAAAAAAAAAAAAAAGAATTTGAGTATTAGTTTCTCTACTTAATAAACCAGTCGATGAAATTGGATTTCTTTTTGTTGTTGTTATTCTTTAGAGCTTGGTTTCTGTATCAGCATTTTCCATAGGGTGCTCCATGGAACACTAATAATCTGGACTATTAGGTGTTGCTAAGAATAAAAGGGTCCTTTTGGTTTTACTGAGGGACACATTTTCCTATTCAGGCATATAGGACTTGCCCAAAAATAAACAGGTGGGTAGTGGTAGAGCCAAGACTATAAATTATATCTGGCTCCTTGCCCAGTCCTCTGGTCACTAGAGAAAGGATGTATATTGGATTAAAGGTTCTTAGCAGTCTTTCCACTTTTTCAGAAAAATGACCAGTGGCTTACTAATTGCTAAATCCAAGATAAGAGTCTCATTCCTCGGTCTCCTCCACCTCTGCAAGAGAGGTGATACTTTTCTTTTTTTTCTTTTGTGGTGCTGGGGATTGAACCCAGGGATTTCTGCATGCAAGGCAAGCACTCTACCAACTGAGCTAAATATCCAGTCCCAAGCTGTGATACTTTTAACTCATCATGCCCAGGTCCCCGGAACACCTGGACTCCTCAACCCCACAAGAAATTAGATACTCTTCTTTTGTCCCTGATTGTCTTCTATGTGCCAGCTCAGACTTCTTTTCCTCTTCCAGTTCCTTCTATATGTTTGGCTTCCACTTTTAACACTCTTAAATACACATTTTCAGCTGGATATCCAGCCAGCAATTCAAACACAGTTTTTGTTCAAAAACAACCATTATCCTTCCTACTCCCCATCCCAGGTCTCCTCCTGAGTCCTCTATTTCTGCAAATGCATCAATCATGCTACTCCGTATTACCATGGTCCTCATATGCCTTTTAGTTCTCTAGATGCAAAACAAACAAGCAAACAATAACAACAAAAAACCCTTCCCAACACCATATCATTATTTTGTACATTAATTTCACTTCCCTGGCTGAACTTTTCAGTATTTCTCCTGGGCTAAACCCATAGTTCCTAATTGATCTACCCCAAGCCATCTTACACAGCTTCCAAGTCAATAATGGTCTAGCACAGATCTAATGACATTCCTCTTGACCTTAAACATTCCATGGCTCCTATGGCATATATAATTAAAGTTAGTACCACCTGTTGTTTTCTACTAGACTCATTTTCACAGTTTCATATGTCAGTATTCCCCAGGTTTACTCTATACCTCCATGTAGGGAGTGCACCTGCTCCCAGGTTCCCCCTCCAAGCCTCTGATGGTGCCATTTTCTACCTGACGTTTTCCTCTGGCCCTTCTCAGTTCAGGACAATACTCCTGCCGGTAGCCTTCCTGACTTCGTGGGCCAGATGTGATTTCTACTCTCTTTGAGTACCCCCAGCTCTATACTGCCCCTTTTTAATAGTCCTTACTTCCTAGCTGACCTTGGAGTTTATTGCACAGGCAACTGAACATCCTCTAGGGCAGGGAGTATCTCCTTTGCCTGTACAAAACAGATTTAGCCAGCTTTCACTGTTTCTGTGGCCAAAATATCCAACAAGAACAATTTAGAAGAAAAAAAGTTTATTTGCAGTTCAGGGTTTCTGAGGCTGGCTTCACTGCTCTGGGCCAGAGGTGAGTCAGTACATCATGGAGAAGGGGCCAGGGGCCAGATCAAGGAGGGGTGCAGAGGGGCTGCAGGGAGGATGTTCCCTTCCAGGTGATGACCCAGTGACCCACCTCCTCCAGTCATGCCCCACCTGCCTCAAGTTACCACACAGTTCACTCAAAATAGGACGAACTGATCAGGTTATGGCTCTCACAATCCAATCACTTCATATTTCTGCATTAATGTGGGAGCTTTTGGGGGACACCTCATATCCAAGCCATAACAAAGGTATTTATTGGACAAAATTGAAAGAGAAGACAGACTCCTGTCCAGAAGGCTTGCACTAGAAAAATCTACACCCACTAGCCTGACAACTTTGCATTAGCAAACAAATTGGTCAAACAGACACCTACTTCCTGTCTAGATTTACAAAGAACTTGAACCCTCCTTAGTGAAAAAATGGACTGCTTCTCTATACTGTAGCATTTCGTTTATTGACTTTTTTTTTTTTTTTTTTAGAATAATTTTAGATCTATACTAATTTGCAACGATACTATTGAGAACTCCTGTATATCCTCTACCCCGAATCTAATGTTAGTGTTAGGGTAGGGTCCACTTACCAAACTGAGAAACGAACATTTGGTTCATGCCATTAACTAAACCACAATCTTTATTGGGATTTCCTCAGTTTTTCTACAGGGGATTTGTTCTGATTCAGAATACTACATAGGATTTAGTGCGCCGTAGTCTTAAGTTTCAAAAGTAATTAAAACAAAGAAGATTTAAAACAAGAAAAAAAGAGGAAAAAACAAAAAGAAAGAAAAAAGAGGGGTGAAAAGGATGTAAAACAGAAAAAGGAGGAAACAGGATCTTTGAAATCTATTATTTTTTCAATGTCAGATTAGGCCATTTACCGGGCATCAGGGAAAAAGGAGCCAGTTTGCCAGTTTGTCCACTACCCGCGACGTTTCCGCAAATCTGCGCCCCGCTGCCGGGCCTCCCACTCGGGGTTGACACCCGCGCTGCCCGCCCAGCCACCTCCCGGCGCCGGCGCCAGCATAGCCCCCTGGCCGCCCCCTCCTCGCGCCGCACCTCCGGGTTGCCCGCGCCGGCGCCGCGTGTCCCCTGGTCACGTGATCGTGCGGGCGCAGCCACACACGCAAAAGCTCCGAGGTCTCCCTGGGTCGCTGAGAGCCGGCGATCGAACGTGCAGCCTGGGGTCTCTGCGCAACATCCAACTCCAACTCCAAAGCCCACTATGGGTAACCGACATAGGCTAGTAGCCTGAGATTTAGAAGAGGTCTAGGTGTGCGTCAAAAGTGAAGTTAGACGGCTCGAACGTTCAGTCGCCAGGACTGCGGGAGAAAGATGGCATCTGAGCTGAAGTAGAGGCGGAGTTTGAAAAGCAGGCTGAGGGCCCGGTAGGTCAGAGGAACTGCTGTAGCAAAGGCGTGGCCCGGTGAACCCAGAAAGCTGCTACTGGGAAGGACGTGCTTCAGTTGGTTTTCGTATAATTCCTAACACCCAACATCTTGTGGTAACTGGAGAGACTTTGCACTGGTCCAGAAATTTACCTGGGTCTAAAAATTACACTGGTTTAGAATTAAAGACCACTAATAAACCCTTTCCTTGTAGTAACCAATCTCTTTACCCTTATCCAGGTACAGCCTACATTTTCCTTAATTACTGGCTCCCCCATAGAGACCGTACTCAGGTATATGGCAAATAAGACTTATAAGTGAACTGTTCCTGGGAGAACTTCTTTCACCAGTGATTAGTAGTTTTGCACATAAATAGGCAGTTAATTAAAAGTGAACTGATGAAATGTCTCATTTGCATGGTATATATTAAATTTGCAGTTTATCTTGGGTATTTACTCAGTAAACTTGCTCATAGCTACAAATTAACAGTAAAGCACTTGTCTATCATGTGGGTTCCTTTCCCAGTACCAAAAAAAAAAAAAAAAAAAAAAAAAAAAATTGTGTTTAGAGGGCTGTGGGACATAGTGATTGATAAATGTCATTTTTTTTTTTTTTTTGTAGTTGTCTTTGGCAACATGCCTTTATTTTTGTGGTGCTAAGGATCGAACCCAGTGCCTCACACCTGCTAGGCAAGTGCTCTGCCACTGAGCTACAGCCCCAGACCATAAATGTCACTTTCTTATCACCCTTGTATCATTGTTTATCCACTGTAGGGAACAAATTAGATCAACTGTGGTGCCTAGTGAATTTTACCAAAATATTAGGAATCTTAAAAAAAAAAAATGGGGATGAGATGAAATTTTTCTGGAATTAGTGCTGATATTTGCATACCTTGTGAATATGCTAAACATAATTGCTCAATGAGCCACCAGTTCCCCTCAAGTACCTATAACCGAGAACTAAAAATATACATCTAAACAAAAACTTGTACATGTTTGTAATACCCAAAGTAGATACACTCCAGTTGCACAACTAGTAGAATAGACAAAAATGTGGTACATTCATATGGTATGTTAACCATAAAAAGGAACAGAAAGCTGAGCATGGTGACACATACCTGTAATCCCAGCTACTTGGAAGACTGAGGCAGGAGGATCACAAGTTCAAGGCCAGCCTGAACTTGAGACCCTGTCCCAAAATAAGATAAAAAGGGCTAGGGATGTAGCTCAGTAGTAGAGTGACCCTGGGTTCAATGTCTAGAGCCTGCCTCAGTTAAAAAAAAAAAAAATGAGGTACTAGTACATGCTATGATATGGATGAACTTTGATAGTATGCTAAGTAAAAGAAACTAGACACAAAAGACATGTGTTATCTGATTCCATTTATGTGTCTAGCATATGAAAAGACAGGGACAGAAAGATTAGTAACTGCAAGGGGCTGGGAGAAGGGAAAATGTGGGTGACTGCTAATGGGTCACTTTCAAGGGGAGGATGATGAAAATGTTGTGGCATTAGTTGTGATGGTTATATAACCTTGTGACTATACTAAAAACCAATTAAATGTACACTATTTTAAAGGGTGGGGATGCTGAGGATTGAACCCATGGCCTCCCATATTCTAAGAACACGATTTACCACAGAGCTACACCCCTGGTCAGCCTGTACTTTTTTTCTTTGGGTGCTGGGGATTGAACCCAGGGCCTTATGCTTACAAGGCAAGCACTCTACCGACTGAGCTATCTCCCCAGCCCCTGTACTTTCTTTTTAAATATTTTTAGTTGTAGGTGGACACAATACCTTTATTTTTATGTGGTGCTGAAGATCAAACCCAGGGCCTCATGCATGCTAGACGAGTGCTGAGCCACAACCCCAGCCCAAGAATACAAGTATTACTATTTCCAATCTCTAATTTAAAAAAAACAGCAATATTCTGATGCTTTACTTTTTATTTTAATAAATCATCTGCATTTTCTTCTATAATAAGCATAAAAGATATCTACCCCTTTGGTAATATTTATTATTTAGTAACTGAAGCGTTAAATGACAATTTTTACTTTTTATATTATATTCATTATATTTGAGATTGTTTAGCTTTCAAATGGAGAAAAAGAAATACAGGCACAAACCTTTACATTATGCACCTGCTAGGCCTACAACATGATTTCAATAATATTGACTGATATGTGGGAGATTTCTATGAAGTGGGCAGAGAGGTATCAATAAGAATGACTGTGAAGTGGTCAGTCAAGTGTTATGATCTTTGATCCACTGCTCAATCCATTTCAAGATCTGATTTATATTATCTTCTAGTTCTTCTGGTTTATTGCTGGTCAACTGATGCACAATTTCTTCTTTGTAGGATGCTATGGCTTCTTCATAAAGAACTTGAAAAATCTCACACTGAATATTATCTTTTAGTTTCTTCTCACCATAACCCCTAGAAGGCAAAGAAAGGTTAAGCAAACTAAAGGCATTAACCATAGTTTTAAGAACATACCAGAAATTGAACACTTTTTTGAATACATGAAAAATAAAAACATTTCACAATCTCTTCACGTAAGAGAAAGACTAGCTTTTTTTTATATGTGAGGGATAAAATAAGTATTATGAGACCAACATTTAGGTTTGCAATTAAACAGATGAGTACCTACTGCCCTCAAGTCAGACTCTCAGCTATGAGACAACAGCAATGGTCCAAAAGAATTAAGACAAAATAACAGATGGCCTATATAAAATGAAATACATATTATAAATACCACATACTAATTGGATATTTGATCATACAAATGTGTGTGGAATTTACCAGTTCCAAAGGAATTGGGCTGGGCGTGGTGGTACACATTGTAATCCAAGTGACTGGGAGACTGAGGCAGGAGGATCTAAGTTTAAGGCCAGTCTGAGCAACTTAGCGAGGCCCTAAGTCTCAGAATAAAAAACAAAAAGGGCTGGTGATGTAGTTCAGTGGTAAAGCACCACTGTGTTCAATCCCTGGTACCAATAAAACAAACAAACAAAAACAAAACAAAAAAAGGTACTGAAAAAATGAACTTACATAACCTTTAGGCAAATATGTAAATTAGCCAATTAAATAGCTATTTAAAAAGTTAAAAATTCAAACCTGAATCAGACATTGTAACAATCAAAATTAAAGTTGAACTCCATAAGAAATACTTTAAAAAATTGGAAAATACATGCAAATAATATCTGATAAAGGACTTACATTACATCTAAAATATACAATTTTATAACTTAATAAGAGACACAAATGGCTGATAAGCTCATGAGAGATGCAACATTATTAACTATCAAAACCACAATGAACACTATATCATATCAGTATGATTATAGTAAAAAAAAAGTGTGTTGATAAGAATAAGGTGAAATTGTTGGAACCCTCATACCTAACTAGGCTTAATATGAAATGGTTAAGAAACTTTGGCTGTTCCTCAAAAGGTTAAATATAGAATTAACATATTACCTAGCAATTCAATTCCTAGGTCTATATCCAAGAGAAATGAACACATAATGTCAACACACAGAAAAGTGCACAAACCAGGTGTAGTGGCGCATCTATGTAATCCCAGCAACTAGGGAGGCTGAGGGAGGCCTTGGTAAGTTCAAGAACAGCCTGGGCAATTTAGCAAGACCATGTCAAAAAATTTTAAAAAAGGCTAGAGATATAGCTCAGTAGTAAAACTATCTCTGGATTCAGGAAAAAAAGAAAATAACGCAAATGTTCCTGGCAATTATATTCATAATAGTCAACTTAAATGTCCATCATCTGATATATTAGAATATCATTTGACAATAAAATGAAACACTGATACCTCCCCTACAGTCCCTTGAAGACATTATGCTTAGGCAATGAAAATATATCTTGTATGATTTCATTTATATGTATCTAGAATAGGCAAATCAGAGATGGAAACCAGATTATTGGCTGCCTAGGAGTGGGGGGCTGGGAGTCAATGAATGACTACTAAAATGTGTATGGGTTTCTTTCTATTTTTAGTTGTAGGTGGACACAATACCTCTATTTTGTTTATTTTTATGTGATAATGAGGATCAAACCCAGTTCCTCACACATGCTAGGTGAGCACTCTATCACTGAGCCGCAATTCCAGCCTCTAGGATTTTTTGAGTGACAAAAGATTTTCTAAAATTGGTTGTGTTAATCATTGTACAATTTTGTAACATAGTAAAAATGAATCATATACTTTATATTTTAGGTACTGGGGATTGAACCCAGGGGTGCTTTACCACTGAGCTACATCCCCAACACCCACCCCACCAAAGATTTTCAAGGTTTCATCTTTAATGAGCATAAAACATGGTAAATCAACACAGTTTGTACTTGTAACAGAACCCAACCCTTTTTGTTATTTTGAGGCAGGGTCTCACTAAGTTGTTTAGGGTTTTGCCAAACTGTGATCCTCTCAAATTGCTGGGATTATAGGTGTGTGCCACCACACCCAGTTAATTATACACTTTAAGTGACTAGTATGCTATGTGAAATTATGTCTCAATAAAACTGGATTTTGTTTGCTGGAATATTTTTACTGCTAGAGAGTGAATTTGGCCATTTTAATCCCTAGGCTACATTCCAGTCCTTTTTTTTTTAAATTTAAGACAGAGTTCAGGGTCCTGCCTCAAACTTGTTTGAGTTTTCATTTTAGACTACCCAGTAACTTCCTCTGGATCCCCCATATGCTCACAGTTTGGCTGAAAAGATGATAGATCCCACCTACTCAGGAAGCTAAGACAGGAAGATGGCCAAGTTTGAAGCCAGCCCAGGCAACTTAGTCAGACCCTGTCTCAAATTTTTTTTTTTCCAGCTCAGTGGCAAAGTGCTTGCCTAGCATGTACAAGGCCTTAGGTTTGATCCCCAGAACTCACCCTCTCTCTCTCACACACACACACACCGAATGGAAAAAAGTTTTCCCTAAATATTCCTTTTTTCTGGTTAAATCTGATGTTCTATTAGTAGAATTAACGCATATATAAAGATTAAGCAAAAAAAAAAAAAAAAAAAAAAAAAAAAAGATTAAGCAATGTTGGGATTGGGGTTGTGGCTCGGTGGTAGGGCGCTTGCCTAGTATGCGTGAGACATTGTGTTCTATTCTCAGCACCACATATAAATAAAAATGAATAAAATAAAGGTCTATCAACATCTAAAAAACACTTTTAAAAAGAATCATGAAATGTTGATTTACCATGTTACGTTTTTCATAAGCTTTCCCACTTCTGATGTGGGAATAATTTGAATGGTTAATGTTCAAGCAAAGAACATCATTGGTTTGGTTCTATTCCTAGGAAGGATTTTGTTATTGTTGTTGATGGACCTTTATTTTATTTATATGTGGTGCTGAGAATTGACCCAGTGCCTCACACGTGTTAGGCAAGCGCTCTACCACTGAGCTACAATTCCAGTCTGGGAAGGGTCTGTATCAAGGTAAAAGTTGGGCTAACTGGGTTTTCCATACATTTAATTCAATCAAATTGTCAGCTAAGTTTTTAACCTACTCATTATGTACTTACCTGTGCCTTACAAATGTACCCATTTGTCTTAGATTCTAAATGACAGTACCGTATAGATTTGGTTTATAAAAAGAGACCAAATAAAGTGGCTACATATAATAATACCTGCCAATTTCAGGAATCCAAATAAAAGTTTATATTATACTTGAAGAAGTTGATGTTTCCTTTCTTACCTTGTCTCAAGTCTTTTGTACAATATACTGTTATCTGTTCTCAACACAAAAACTATATGAAACCAGCGTTCAGGGAAG
Organism: Sciurus vulgaris; assembly: GCF_902686455.1. NCBI lineage: Eukaryota > Metazoa > Chordata > Mammalia > Rodentia > Sciuridae > Sciurus > Sciurus vulgaris. The sequence continues at coordinate 114,527,647 of NC_136466.1, read as the reverse complement.
AAATCACAACCATGGTAATCAACAATAGCTCCACCTTCTCTCATTTGGTTTTCTAACTCATCAACTACCTGTAAGATATGTTAAAAAAAAAAAAAAAAAAAAGAAGAAGAAGAAAAGATGAACACTCCCTAAGAAAAATGAGGACAACTTTCCTGTTTAATTGAACAAATGCATACTTGGAAAGTCATACTTACTCTATCTTCATCTAAAATGGGACAATCATACTCTTCATCATAGCCATTATATAACTGTCCTAAAAGAGATTTACATTAGCTTGTTAAAAATTTTTCCCACCACACTAGGGACTGAATTCAGGAGTGCACTACCAGCGAGCTACATCCCCAGCCCTGTTTTATTTTTATTTTGAGACAGGGTCTCACTAAATTTCCCAGGCTGGTGTTAAACTTGTGAATTTGGCCTTTAATTTGTAATCTTCCTGTCTCAACCTTCCCAGTCACTGAGAATACACATGTGCACCATGGTGCAGATTTACAATGCAGTTATCTAGAATAAACACTGAGGTTCCTTCATATTTTAATTCCTTAAGCTCTAAAAGGCTTCTAATATCTTTTAAAATATATATTATCTAAAATAGACATTTATACCAACATTAACTTTAGGAATTGAAGTCTTTATACTACAGCATGGAAATGCAAAATTTCTTAAACCATTTTAATACATTTTAAGGAAGGAGTGTGAACTCAACTTTTAAACATTCATTTCCAAAACCATTTATCAAACACCATGTACCATAACTGTGACAGAAGAGATAATGAGGTATTACAGTGAACAAAATAAACAAAACACACATAGCCCTTCCCTCAAATAGTTTACAATAAAATAGGAGTAAACAGACATGTTAAAAGAGGAAAACCTTAAAACTTTCTTCAGAAAGTTTTGAAAGCCAAATTTATAATTGGTCATACATAGGATCTTAATACAGCCAAGATCAAAAAGGTCAATTTGATTAAATGACTGAAAGTTAGAAAATTAAATCGATTTCTCAAAGTTTTATGTTTATTTTTAAAATTGCAGGGAAAGATATGTTATTTGGGGCTGGGGAGTTAGCTCAGCTGGTAGAGTGCTTGCCTTGCAAGCACAAGGCCCTGAGTTCGATCCCCAGTACCACACACAAAAAAAAAAAAAAAAAAAAAAAGTTATTTGTAGAAAATGATTGTGGGGCCAGTGTTTTAGCATAATTCTTAAAAGACCTTTCTAGATGTTATTAAACTATAAAATCATGTTGTAACTATTATACTAGAACACTTTAGTAGATGCTATTCTTTAATCATATTGGGATACTCAATTATTTTGCTGCTGCTACCAATACCTTCTTTGGAAGCATATTTACCTCAATCCAATAAGCGTACAATTGTAATGTAGTTTCAGTTAGAGGTCAAATTTATAGTTTGGCTATTATGAACAATTGTGTTTGAAAGGCAGATGAAGAAATCTACTGGTAGAGAATAACATGTACAGACAGGGTTGTTTAAAATTCCCAGTGGATTTGAGAACAGTACTGTACTGTGGGTTCACAGAAGTGGAAATGAGTGGCTACAGGTGAGGTTGAAGATAAATTGTAGTGTTAATGTAAGTAAAAGTTCAAATCATGCCATTTTCTACTACCCTCACCCTTTTTAAAGAAAATAATAGTATAAGACAGGAGATACTGAAGAGATTGAATAGGAAATTCTAGGCACAGTACCAATGATGGTGGGGATGGGACAAGGGTACTGCAGGAATTTTTCAGAGAAACTATCTAGATTTAGAGACCAAGTGGATCTGTGTGCAAACAGTGAACATGTATGTGTGGGAAGCAGGAATCGGGAGTGGACAAGAGTCAAACACTCCAGAGCATGTGATTTAAATATATTACCTTGGAGAACTATCAGATGGTTGTATCTGAGGTGTCTAGAAACTGTTTTAGTTATAAATCTGAGTCATCAACATAAGGGAGTTGCTAGTCCTAAGTTAAATGGGATTACAGTGGGAGGGAGAGGATCAAAGATTGGGAGAGGCCAATGGAGAAGTTAATTTTAAAAGCTTCTTGCGGTAGCACCAGAGAAGAGTTAGATTCAGGGGAGTTAAAGCAGAAATCTGCCATCTTTTCTGTAAAGGACAAGAAGCTTTGCAGGATTTCCTTAGTGCAAGTCATACAAATACAGCAGTAACTTGTCCACTCCTGGGTTAGGGATACAAGATTTTAAGCGCTGGGCCTGGAGCTCAGTGGTACAGCATGCACATGCACACAGGACCTACTTGTTTGTATCTGAAGTGGATCCAATGTCACCATATAACTTTGCCTAGACATATGTTTACCCTGGAATTAGGAACAGGCTGTGTAGACTAATAAAACTAGTGGCAGGAAAATCACAGGTGCTTATATGACCAAAATGATTGCATATGGGAAAAGGTTATCAAGTAGGGAGGAATCAGACTGGGAGAATAAGGTTAAGAAAAACATTCTTAGCCATCCCTGCTACTTCAGCAGCATAGGTGGGAGGATTACTTGAGCCCAGGTGTTTGCGGCCAGTCTGGACAACAGAGAACTTGTCTCCCTTTTTTAAAAAAAAAAAAGTAAGGTAGCTCAGGGGTAGAGCACTTGCCTAGTATGTGCAAGGTGCTGGGTTCAATTCCTGGTAAACACCTCCCTGCCACCCTGCAATACACACATACAAACAAAAAGTATTCTTAGAGTAACATAGGCAGGATTCCCCAAAGTTTTAGTAACCTTAATTCCCCAGTTAATTTTTCCTGCCATGGTTTCAAATGGAGTAAGGATGATCTTTTACAAATAGAGCAACTCAACATTTTTATTAGGGTGATATATTCTCAGGATGTTTTTTAAGTCTTGTTTCTTGACAGCAGGGTCTCTCCACCTATATGCTACAGATATTTTGAGACTGGTAACTGTTATAAGGTAGGAGACAGGGCTATCATGTGAATTTTAGGATGCTTAGCAGAATTCCTGGCCTCGGTTATCCACTGGAGATTAAACAGCAAACCCTTATCCCCCTTATCCCTAAGTTTTAATAACCAAAAATGTCCCTACAATAGTTTTAAAAGTCCTAAAGGGCAAAAATCACCCCCTTTAAGAACTAAAGCTTTAAAGATGATTACTTGGTACTCCTTAAAATATATCACCACTTTAAAAGGTGGAGTCGGGGGCTGTAGGTATAGCTCAGTGGTAGAGTACTTTTCTAGCATGCACAAGGCCCTGGTTTGATTCCTGGTATGACAAAAAGAAAAAAATCAAACAAAAGTATAGAAATGAGGGCAAGCTTGGCACGCATGAGATCCCAGCTACTCGAGGCTGAGGAAGGAGGACAGTAAGTTTGAAGCCAGTTGAGCAATTTAGCAAAACCTTGTTTTAGGGCTGGGGTTGTAGTTCAGTGCTAGAGTCGCCCCTGGGTTCACCCCCCAGTACCACCAAAAATAAATAAATTCTAAGTTTCAAAAACTATAACCTAGATGCTAGGCCTGGATTAAAAATGTGTATGACACTGGCTTACAGTACCAAGAATAAGACACAGATTCTCAAAACTGAGCTGCAAAGAGGGAAAAAAAAAATCGAACTTATTTAAAATGGGAGTAGAAATTGGAAGATGCCAAGGGTCCTTAGTATAAGCAAAGGAAAGAATATATATATATATATATACACACATATGTATATATATGTATACACATATGTATATATACATATATATCCAAATATATATATCCAAATATATGTATATATACATATATCTATATGTATATATACATAAATATATATATATATCCAAAAGGATAAAGGGTCAGGGGAGGCCTAGAAAGCTGGGCAACTGAGGAACATAAATTCAAGCAAATAAGAACTCACTGTGAGGTTTGAAGCCAGCCTCAACAACTTAGCAAGGCTGTAAGCAACCTAGTTAAGATCCTGTCTCTAAATAAAAATAAAAAAGGAGCTAGGGATGTGGTTCAGTCATTTAGTGCCCTTGGGGGTTCAATCTCCAATCAGAAAAAAAAAAAAAAAAAAAAAAAAAAAAATCACTGCAAATAAAAATCATGCACCAGAGGTTTTTTCAAAGGAATCATGGTTATACTTCAGCAATCTGAGATAACACATCTTTATAAGGATGACTTACACAACAGAGATTATAATTCAAACATCTGAAGACACTGCAGGTGACATTTTGTAGTAGTAGTGAACAGACTGCAACAACTTGAAGCCCTTGCAACCCTTATTCCTTATGCTAATGAGGGAAAAATGCTTTCAAAAACACAACTGCCAAAGTATCAACAATCAAATCAATGAACAACTTTATTTTTTACACATAAAGGCTGATGAAAAACCATTACTGGTCCTATTAAAAGAAAATTCAACATTTCAATTGAGAAGAATAGTAACTATTTACTCATTAAATACTACTTAAATTTTCTAACACACAACTTGTAAACATCCAGCATGCTTCTTTAATTTCAGTACAATGGATTCAAGACCAAGTATACAGGTTACATGCATCAAAGCCAGATTACAAATTATCATAGTCATCATCATCATCATCGTCATCATCATCATCATCTTCACGTTTTCTTTTCAATGCATTTGATGATTCATTGGCAGTATTTTGTGATGATACCATATTAGTGGTAATAAGAATGTTTTTGGACCCAATTAATGATGGATTAATCAGAACATTCTGAACTGCTGATGTTGCAGGAATTGAGGCTTTTACAGCAGGGGACTGTGAAGCAGGCATCTGTACTGTAAACCTTTGCCCTGTTAGAGACATTGGAGTCCCTACTTTAGTTGAAACAGACACGGTTTGTGGGGTTGGTGTGCCTAGTGTGGGAGTACTTGGTCTGCTAGTAACTGAACCAACACTTAACCGTGGAACTGTTATTCTTCCTGCAGAAGTAGATGCTTTTTTCTGTAAAGACTTGAGCCTATAGTTTGGAGCTGTTAAGCAATATCTATCAGGAGGCAATCTAGGACCTGAATATGGTTTAATCAATGGCAAAGGGGTTTGATTTCTTTGCCTTGCAATATCTAATAAAAAATCTCTTGGGGGAGGAGAGGTAAAAGACTGGTCAGCTCGACACTGGATTGCCAATCGCACATCATCTGCATCAACAGTAGCTTTCTTAGCATGGCTGGAATAAATTTTAGCATCATCTAGAATTGTGGTCACATAGCGGAAGGCAAATTCCAACATCTGATTTATAACTCTTGGCTCATATTCTGTAATCCCCATATCCTTCAGGATTTGTGCCATCATCTGTGCATCTTTCGGCATGCTCTTGGGAGAAGCCATCTTGCCAGACTCCATGATATCCGGTGATCAAACTTTAGATCATTTGAAAGAAATACGCACATTAGATCAAACCGAAATACTTTGGTAGCAACTGTTAGGAACTTAAAATTCGTTTAAAATGTTAAAATTTTAAAACTACACTCAAAATTTAAAACACGTTATATCGTTTTAATTTTAATGAAGCATACTTAAAAGTTCCCTTTACTTAAATGTACTGAGTTCCTATTCTGTATAAACTGTAGAATACAAAAAGATGAAGACACAAATATGTGATAAAAGATTAGGGGAAAACAGGGTAAACTAAGTAAAAACATGCACCACTGAAGAATATACACAGTCATTCAGGCATGCAACTATCAAGTTTAAGAAATACCGTAGGACAGTCATACCTTACTGGCTGAATTCAAAATAATCTGTCCTTCCAGTGAGAGCAATATATTCACTGTCTCATACACATGCTTACCACAACCCAAACCTTTGTCTGCTCAACTCAAAACATTCTACCTCATATTCATATTTCATCTAAGTCCAATTATTACTGTTTACAAGGAGTGCTAGAAATTTTGTGGGAGGGAATGGAAATGGTTGAATAGGGCACAGCTTTGAACACTTAATATTTTTTTATCTATGTGGGTTCACAATAGAGCATAGATTTCTTACAAGAAATCTCTGCTTTTTGTACACTTACAACATCTAATAGTACTAATACTCCACTGACTTTAAAAAATAAAATAAATCTAACACCAAAATGTCCCTTACCTTCTCGAGCTAAATCACCCACATTAATGTATTTCAGTCCTGATCTTGATGCAAGTTCTTTGCCTAGTGTAGTTTTTCCAACCCCTGGAGTACCTGTAAGACAAGCCACAGAAAAATACTGCTTATGAAACACTAGACTTCAGCCATGTTCTGCCTTTCAAGTTCTTAATAACTGATATTAAAATTTCCCTAATTAGCAATCATACATGAATACACACCATGACCTAATTATAATTTCCCAGAGATGACTGTGAGAATCTCACTCAGTGTATATGGCTTTCCAGGAGTAGGGTTAGAGTGACTTTGATACCAATTTTGCCTGCCACCAACATTAAGCTGCCCAGAATTAAACCAATCATATCCAATATATTACCATTGTTATTTGCTGTAATAACAACAACAACAACAAAAAAAACCCTAAAAATTCATGCAAAGATTTTAAGTGGTATGAAAGAAGTCTCATTACCACTATTGACTCTTTACCCTTCCCTAGAGGGAACTGTAAACCAGTTTCTCACATTATCTTTCCAAAGAAGTCTTATACATACATACTTGTTTATATATACAGGTAGACATGTATATAAAACACCATACTGTGTTTAAATATGCACATACCATGTACTTCTACACATACAACATATATTGCCTTTTACATAACAGCAATATTATACATTGTTCTTTACCTTCCCCCTTTTACACTGAATACAATTATACTCCAAGATAACTACATAATTTTCATCTGTTCAGGTTTAATGCCACTGAAATTATTAAATCTGAGCATCGTAACTAAAGACAATAGGGATAAATTAATTCTCCATATGCATAAAGAACAATGATCTCAAGTCCATTATAATACATCAAGTCTGAACACTGGCTCAACTTATTTCCAAAAAATTTCACAGTCAAGATTTTTCAAATATGGCTTAACACTAAAAAGGACACTATGTGTGACCCATGCAAATCAGATGTTGTAAAAATCTTCCTCCTTAAGAAACCCTTTTTTTTTTTTGTACTAGGGATTGAACCCAGGGGCACTTAAACACTGAGCCACATCCTCTGCCCATTTTATATTTTGAGACCAAATCCCAATAAGTTGCTGCAGCTGGCTTGAACTTGAGATCCTCCTGTCTCAGCCTCCCAAGTTGCTGGGATTACAGACGTGTGCCACCACACCTGGGACCCTTATGGAATCTTAACGGCTAAATAAATATTCATTTGTTGAGTGCTGGTTAATCTGCAGCACTAAGAAACTGTCAAGACTCGTGTCCTGCCAACAAGTTTACGTTGTGTTAAATGATAAAACTTTATTGCTTTGTTTTCACAAAGAGATGTGGCGATAACATCTAGGGCCATTAGCTCTTTCAGCATGGTACTATTAAATGTTAGAACTTCAGGAGTATTTTTGGAGTTAAAGTCACTAGGCTGCATTTCAGTTCCTTTCACTGATAACATGCACCAGAGACGTTCAGGAGACACCATTTTTAACATTAAAAAAAAAGGCTCCGATACTAACTCAACAAAACATACAGTAAATCAGTCACACTTCACAAATATCTGAAATCCTTTACCGAAATCGAATCTGAGAAGTGTTTCTCAAATACGAAGGAAAAACAGACGACCAGGAAGGCCTACGGAACGAGGCATCCACCATTAGTACATCTACGAAGGCCACATACTATTACAGCGCCTCAGTAAAAACCCAGACCCAACCCTACCAAAGAACAGACAACCCATTTCACAGGAACAAACAACAATAACTACCAACCGAAAGCCAAATAACAGATCCGAAAAAACGAAGCAGACCGCCAGGAGGAGAGCGGATCCGTCTACCCCTCTCCGCCTCACCGAGGAGCGACTGGCCAACGGAATTAACGTTCGGCGTCCCCTCCCCCTCCCGCAACGGTCGCGAGGGCCGGGTCCTCAGGCCCCGACGACGGCCACGCCACGCGGCCCTCAACTTGCCCGGTCTGGAACACAGGCAGTCCAGAGCACCGGCCAACCTTGCCTGCCCCGCCGCCCAGCCCCGTCCCGGCTGCGCGAGCTAACCGGTGAGCAGAATGTTCGGTAACAACATAGTTCTCCACAGCGACCGTTCGAGCGCCGCGGCTCACGCTCCCGGCGCACTACGGGGAGGAGCCGGAAGGGGAGGGCGGCTGCAAGCGCCTGGAGCCCCGGTGTCCTGGAGGCCCTGCGCAGAGCTCTCGACCCACCTCCCCAGCCCCAGCCACTAACCATTAGTTACCTGGTCTTTTATGACACGTTTCCATTGCATGACCGGATCTAGAGGCACAACTGCAGTCCGCATTTCGGGTCAGGCAGTATGTTGGATGCCTAAGTCACTTACTTCCCTGGCTGACCCCTCCCTTCGCGCTCCGTCGCGGAGGCGCCGGCCAGCCTGGAAGGTCCCTAGGAGGCGGGACCTCCACAAGCCTAGACACAGCCGGGAAAGGAACGGGAGGCTACCCATCCACCAGGAGCAGAGTGTAGGCTCCTCGGTTCCTTTCCGTCCAGGAGGGGATGCAGCTCCCGGAAAGTAAGGCTGCCGCGGCTACGACTGTATTTATTATATGTCCTAGAGACTCGAGGCCATCTCTGCCTTCACGCCTGCTCAGGCTCTGGTCGCTCCTCCTCCTGAACCGCCCATCCTATTTGGGGATGAGAAGGATGGGGGTGCAGATCCCTGACCTGGAGCGGAACTTGAGAGCAGCCCGGTTCACCGCTGATTGCTGAATATTCTGGGGACGGACGTCCGATCGTTTTGCCCCCCGTGTAGTGTGCGAGGTGGTGGTAGGTTTGCTAGAATAGTCTTGAAGGTCTCTTCTACCTCTGACGTCTGTTTCAAAAACTTGGCATCGTCAGAGACAGTTACCTGCTTTTAAAAGGAGGTGATTGTCAGTCTTTTTTCAGTGTAAAGTACCTACCATAAAAAGTCCGCGTCCTTTATTTCGACCTGCCAATTGTGTTTACTTGAGTATATTTTTTTTCATCAGTATACCGTTTTGAAACTTTAAAATTTAATCGGGAACTGTTTAGGGATACGAGGTAAACACTTTGTTTTTTGGTATGTGGGAGTGTTTTACTTTATAGTTTGTGTGTGCCTCCAAAACAACAAAATAGTTCAGTACACCTTCCAATATATGGATTTGTAGGCTTAAAAATTCCCTAGCTAATAAAAAGATACGGAATTAACTATTTCGTAGAAGCATTAAAGAATTGTGAAAGTTGAACACCAAGAAATTTTCTAATTACGTGTTCAACTAAGGAAGACAGTAATAGAAATGATGTGCAGTAAATTAGTTGTCCAGAGTGATAAGTCTGAATTCATTGTTTTCTTTCTTTTTTTTTTTTTTTTTTTTTTAATTTGGACATGAACTGTAATTTGAAGTGAAAAAAAAATTCAATTTTCAGCATAAAATTGCTCAAATAGGATTGTATTATATTTCTTTATGATAAAGGTAGGTGCACAAATATGTGGTTTTTCATTTAATATTCACTGAGTTCATGTGAAAAACTTTTTATAGCAACACAAATAGATTATTTGATACAGGTACTAAATATAAAACTTACTTTAGCATTTTGATCTCCTACATTTACTACATTAAATTTCACTGATTCTTGAACCTTAAGGTTATTATGTTGATTATATCTGTATAAAATGATTACTACAATTCTGTATTTACAGTTCTTAAAAAATTTTTTTTGACTTGAGGTGTTTTTTCTCCCTTGCCCAGGTGAATTATACTTTAATGTACTACAGGTTGTAAACTACGGATGGAAACTATTAAAGTTTATAATGTCAAAAACTTTTCTTAGACCAAAGGTATCTTCCACAAAGGTATGAAACACTAAAATAGCCATTTAATAATTGCCTAAAAAGAATTACAAATTTTTATATATGTTCTTAATGATTTAAGATTGCTATCAAAGTAATGGTGCCCAGTATCTTGTTGTAATTAATGATCTAAATAGTTAATAATAAGTTGTGAAACTCTGTACTAAAACCGCAAACAATTTTGAAAAAGTTTTTAGAATCCCAGTCACAAGAAAAAGGCTGAAAACTTTTGAATGATGGAAGGGAAAGATAAATGAGTGGTATTTGATATTACCACTTAACCACAGGCTCTGCCTCATGTGACTCTGTGTGTAAGTTCTTGGCAAGATAGTTCGGGTGTGATGGGGGTCAGACAGTATCATGTTCATGCAAGGTAGCTATTTCCCTAGTGGTGGTTCTAATTATTTTCTGATCAGAAGTAAATGAGGCTGCTATTTCTCTTTCTCTCTCTCTCTCTCTATTTTTTTTTCCAAATCGCTGGGAGTCCACATTTGTATAAGAAATAAAACTATAAAATGTATAAGTAATCAATCAGAATTGCCATAAAAGGTTTTATTATAACAAAGAATATTTACACTTACATATAGAGGCAAACTGTAGTATATATAAAGGTAAAACTATAGTATCAGAGACCGTCTTCTGACAAGGAGGAAATGTGGTGGGTAACTGATTTAAATTTTTTTCCAGTGGTCTTTCTTTGCCCACTGCCGTTAATATCCCTAACCCTAAACCCTCTGTCTTAAAAGAAGAGTGAAGTGTAGGGGGTGTAGCTTAGTGGTAGAAGGGTTGCCTAGCATATATGATTCCCTGGGTTCAATTTCCAGCGCCACCAAAAAATAAAAATAAAAAAATAGAATGAAGGGTGACTTAGCATTCATAAAATACTAGTAAGCACCAAATTGCTTCCCCTCTGAACTTACTTTTACTTCCAGCTTCTGTTTCTTTTTCTTCTGGGGAGGAGCATCTAGCAGATAGTTCAAAGTGTAGCTGAGTATTCTTAAAGGAAAATAACTCTTGTTCCTTCTTGTTGACCAGGTAGGAAATCCAAAAACCAGGTGTTAAGATTTTTTTTTTTAATTTATATCAGAGTGTTAAGAATATTCATTTAATTTTTTTCTAATTATCAGAAAAACCTTTTTAATTCTCCAGATTACTTTTTGGTGAAAACTTTTCAATTTAGCATCTTTATATGCACTTAACAAGGATTTTAAGCCAGTCTTGGTGGCACATGTTTGTAATCCCAGTGATTTGGGAGGCCGAGGCAGGAAGATCACAAGTTCTAGGTCAGCTTCAGCAATGTAGGAAGGCCCAGTCTCAAATTTAAAAGTAAAATGCCAGGGATGTGACTCAGTGGTTAAGCACCCCTGGGTTTAATCTTTGGTACCAAAAAAAAATTTTTTTTAAAGAAAAGGAAATTATGGAGGGAAATGTAGAGAGGTCAGTAGTTTCTATAGACTGGAAGAACATGAAATAGAACTTCCTGATTTTCCTGCTCTGTTATCCCAGTACTCTTTTTTTTCATGGGTATTTCTGTCTTACAAATCTCATCCTCCTTGGAAAGCCTGTCTCACTTGTAAAAATATTAGTTGCACTGAATAAAAATATATTGCTGTTATAATGACAAATTATAGTATTAGGATTCTTTACCTTTATTTTTACAAAGTCTTAAAGCTGATATGTATTATTTGGATGTATGAAATGGTTCTTATTTTTTTAATGTATTTTATGTATTTAATGGCCAACACACAAATGTTATTCTTACTGCTATATCTAGTTAAAATAATATTTATTTTGTTCTGATTTTTAAAAAAAATTTTTTTTTAGTTGTCAATGGACCTTTATTTACTTATTTATATGTGGTGCTGAGAATGAAGCCCGGGGCTTCACACATGCTAGGCAAGCACTCTACCACTGAGCCACAACCCCAGCCCTCTGCTTTTTTTAATAGGTCACTTTAATATTTATGTTTCAGTCATACCAAGAAAAATTATCCTGTTCTTTATCCTGGAAAGTTTAAAATTAATAAAAAGAACTAAGTTTATATTTTTACTGTTTTACATGGCAGTCATCCATTACCATGATCATTTAGACAAGTATGCATTTGCCCATATTATAAAGTAGAAAAATAACTAGTAACACAGCCAACTTTATATAAAAAGCTAATTTAGATTTTTAAATGTTATGATTTTTTTTTCTATTATTTCTATTAATGTAACAGCAAGTTTTATGTAAAGATAATTTGGAATTTTTATTTTAAATGTTAAATGTATGTACATTTTATTTTTAGAGTAGTTCAATTATATAAAGAATAACTTGAAAAAATATAATAATGGTTACATAGTTTTGTGGGGGTTATTTGTTTGTTTGTTTTTTCCAGGTAACAGACTGGGTAGACCCATCATTTGATGATTTTTCAGAGAGTACAGCTGTCTCTACTGCCACATCTTTAGGTGTGAATAACTCGAGTCATAGAAGAAAAAATGTCCCTCCTGCATTAGAAAGTAGCAGATTTCCAGCTAGAAAAAGAGGAAAGCTATCTTCCCCAGAACAGATTTTTGGTCTAGAAAACTCAAAAGAATATCAGTCTGAAAATGAACCATGGGTTGATAAATATAAACCAGAAACTCAGGTACTAAATAGCATACAAAGATGTCTACATAATTTAATTTCAGGGTGGATGGGAAGAAGAGTAATGTCCATTTTCAGATTTTTACTCATAAGAAATTTTCTAAGTGAATAAGGAAAAAACAAATTTCTAGATTACTTTTAATGTTCTAAGACAGATTTTATAAATAGTAATACTCCATCTATTCCCTTCAGTAAATGTATTTCTGGATTTTAAAAAGTTTTATAATTGCAAATTTATTCAAAATTATACAGTGATATCTACATAAAGATAGTTTTTCCAGAATAATCTAAAAATTCAAGTGTAGTCAAAAGACTATTACAATATAGCATGTTACTGTTCTATAATTTTTTTCACTAAAAATGTTTAATAGGTGCCGATATACCAAAAATCATTGAGTTAATGAAAATTTTTAACTGAAATTTTTATCTTAGCATGAGCTTGCTGTGCATAAAAGGAAAATTGAAGAAGTTGAAACCTGGTTAAAAGCTAAAGTGTTGGAAAGACAATCAAAACAGGTAATTGAGAAATGTGTATTAAAATATTTTAACATCAAGACTGAGGCAGGAAGATCACAAGTTCAAGACCAGCCTTGGCAACTTAGCAAGACCCTACCACAAAATTAAAAGAAAGGAGGACTGGGCATGTAGCACAGCACTAAAACTCCCCTCAGTTCAATCTCCCATGCCAAAAAGGTGGGGGGATTAACATCAAATGTTTCTGTGACTTAATAATAGGTCATAGTCTTTTGCCTGTCTCTGTGCATGCCTGTAATCCAAGAGACTTGGGAGACTGAGACAGGAGGATTGCAAGTTTCAGGCCAGTCTCAGTAACTTACCGAGGCCCTAAACAACTTACCGAGATCCCGTCTGAAAATAATAAGGACTGGAGATGTGCCTCAGTGGTTAAGCACCGTTGGTTCAATCCTGGGACCAAAAAAAAAAACAAAACCCCAAAAACAGAAGAAGTTAGTCTTTTATAACTTTTAGATAAATTCAGATAACCTCCAATAGAAAGTTTCTTGACTTTACTCTGTTCAACCTCACTAAGACTCGGATACGTAGTATTTTCTCCTTGATTTGTACCACTTTTTCCTTCTAAAGTTCTATCATCAACATAAGGCACAATTAGCTGATTGGAGTTCTAGTATTTTTAGCACAACAGGTTGTCTCATTGAAGTAACAGGCAAAGTACATACTAATTTTTGTCCTAAATATAACCTGAAACAGTCATCATTCATTTTAGACTGATGGTTTTTGTTTCACTTCCTAATTCTACAATTATGCTCAGCCTGGCAAGGTACAATATTCTCTCCTTCTCTCAGTCTCTTTTTCAACTTTGTGACTCTTCAGACATAAAGGAAAATAGAAGTACTCATATATCCATAATATACCCACCATTTTCTCCTGTAAGCATTTTATAGTAAATTATTATGAATATTGTGACATTTTGATCAGACTTACAGATACTTCAGTATGCCGCTCTTTAAGAAGTTTGCTAATTAACTACATGTACCATTATCGTGTTTAACAAGATTAACCGGAATGCCCAAATATTATCTAATAATCAGTTCATATTCACATTTCTCCAATTGTTCCTGTAATGTCTTCCAGTTTGTTTTAACTAGGATCTAATCAAGGACCACACATTGCTTTTGATGATTACATGCCTTAGGCTTATTTTATTTCTTGTATTTATTTTCTCTTTTTCTCTAAGATATTGGCTTAATTGAAGAGACCCAGGGTCATGCAAGGTTGCACATACCTATAATCCAGCTTCTCAGGAAGTGAGGTAGGAAGATTACCAGGTTGAGGCCAGCCTCAACAACTTAGCAAGACTTTGCCTTAAAGTGAAAAATAAAAATGGCTGGCGGTGTATCTCAGTAAAATGCCCCTGGGTTCAATCCCCAGTACTGTAAAATAAAAAAATAAAAAAGGGAGAATGAGGCCTGTTGGCTAATGGAGGTCTCACATTCTGGATTTGTCAGGTCGTTTCTTTCTGATGATGGTGAAGAGGCAGGGTCTTGCTAAGTAGCTTAGAACCTCACTAAGTTGCTGAGGCTGGCTCTGAACTCATGATTCTCTTAACCTCAGCCTCCCAAGTCCCTGGGATTGTAGGCATGTGTCCTTGCACCTGGCTTGGCATCCATTTCAATCCTTACCTGAATCATTTATTTAATTAGGGTTTTGAATGGTTGTTTTTTGATAATTCTGTTATTTCTAGAATTATTAACAGGCTTTTTTTTTTTTTTTTTTTTTTGGTCTTAATTTTTTTTTTTAGTTGTTGATGGACTTTATTTTTTTGTTTTACATGTGGTGCTGAGAATCGAACCCATTGCCTCACACATGCTAGGCAAGTGCTCTACCACTGAGCCACAACCCCAGCCCAGTAGGCATTTTTCTGTAAAAGAAAACTTTGACATCACTAGCTTGGGTTATTTAGTTACTTTGAAGTACAGTTTCAACTGGAAAGAAAGGCAAAGGCAAAGTAAATTCTTAATCTTTTCTTTTTTTTTTTTTTTTTTTTTTTTGGTACTGGGGCTTGAACTCAGGGGCACTTAACCACTGAGCCATGTCTCTAGCCCTATTTTGTATTTTATTTAGAGACAGGGTCTCACTGAGTTGCTTAGCACCTCATTTTTGCTAAGACTGGCTTTGAACTCACGATCCTCCTGTCTCAGCCTCCTGAGCTGCTGGGATTACAGGCATGCACCACCACACCCTGCTCCTTTAATTTTTTTAACAGATTTTATTATTTTTTTTCAAGAGCAATATTAGATTCATATCAAAACTGAGCAGAAGAGAGAGATTTCCCACATACCCTCTGCCCCCAAATGTGCATAACCACCCCCATAATCGACATCTCCACCAGATTGGTACATTTGTTAATGTTGAATTTATATTGATGTGTCACTGATAGCCAAAGTCCATTGTTTGCATTCCCTTTAAATTTTCAACCTTGAGATAAAGGAGTTGCTTTGATAGGAACAGATCCCTCTTTCTTGAGTCAGACATCTTTCTATCTGGCATGTGGATCTAACCCTATAGTTTAGGATAAGATAATGTATTTGAGATGGATTTTCAGTGTCAGCCTTTGATATCTTATAGAAATCTCATCTGTCTTAAGTACAGATTCTTAGGTAGTTACTCTGATGTATCTCTTATATCAAAGGTTTTTCTCATTGATTTCTTTTTGGTCAGCCCCTAGCTAATAGTTTATATTTTTCATTGTCCACTGTGTTTTCTCACTGAGTAATATTGTTTTAGTGTGAACATTATCATGTCTTAAGTTTTGAAAGGTGTTAACTGTTATTCTGCCATTTGGACAAACTTAGGTGTATACATAAAGAATTATTAGGGAAAGTATTTTCTCTAGTTTTAAAAGCCTCCCCCACCAAGATGTTGGATTTTAACCAATCATAAACATTTTACAAATGTTTCAATGATATTAGTAATTAAAAGGCATTTTTTTGTTTGTTTGTTTGTTTGTTTTTGCAGTGCTAGGGATTGAACCCAGGGCCTTGTGCTTGCAAGGCAAGCACTCTACCAACTGAGCTATCTCCCCAGCCCTGCATTTTTTTTTATTTTTTGGAAAAAAGTTTGGTAGCTGCACTTGCTGGCACATGCAAGTTTGAGGCCAGCCTCCGCAAGTTAGAGAGACTGTCTCAAAATAAAAAATAAGCTAGACAGGGTGATGCACACCTGTAATCCCCACAGCTTGGAGGTTGAGGTGGGAAGATGACAAGTTCAGAGCCAGTTCCAGCAACTTAGTAAGGTCCTAAGCAATGTAGTGAGACCCTATCTCAAAATAAAAAGGACTGGGAATGCAGCTCAGTGGTAAAAGCATCCGTCTGGCTTTGAACTTTCAATCTTCCTGCCTCAGCCTCCCGAGACACAGGGATCACAGATATGCACCACAATCCCCATCCGTTATAGTGTTTTACTTAAGATGAACTGGGAGTGGTGGCACATGCCTGTAATCCCAGTGACTTGGGAGCCTGAGGTAGGAGGATTGCAAGTTCTAGGTCTACCTCAGCGACATAGCAAGGCCTTAAGCAGCATAGTAAGACCCTGTCTCAAAATAAAGAATAAAAAGGGCTGGGAATGTAGCTCAGTGGTTATGAACCCCTGGGTTCGATCCCAGTACCAGAAGTGATGACCTTCTAGATATATTACTGGCTGCAAAACATCTCTCATGTGACTCTTAACTACTGTGTCATAAAACACTTAGCTGTATTACTTGAAAAACAATGTCTATCTTCAAATGCATGGGCTTCCTTTTTTTTTTTTTTTTTTAACTGCTCTGCTTCAAAGTATAGACATTTCTCATTATTTGAGGTAGTTATAGTCTGTAAAGTTCATTCATTAGTAAATACTAAACTGCTGTTCCTAAGAAAATTACAGAATTGGGTGGCTGCAAACTTTTGGTTACATTTTTATCAACCCATCAGTTTTATATGTGTTTGAGTTTAAAGATACCATAGTTTGTTTCATTAACATTGACCAGTAACCATATAACTCATGTACTGCCATTTTAAAAAGTGAGACTAGCTCTCTTCTGGATTTAAGTACACAGACCCTTACCTACACCAGATAATAAAGGTGAACAAATGAGCAAGGATTTTAGTCCATCATTGCAGATAGGAAATTTTCCCTCTCATACTTTTTCATCAAATTTACTGTATAAAGCCAAGTGCTATGGCACACAACTATAATCCCAGTGACTAGGGAGATTAGAGCAGGAGGATTCCAAGTTCAAGATCAGCCTTAGCAATTTACCAAGGTCTTAAACAACTTAACCAAGACCCTGTTTCAATATAAAAAATAAAAAGGGCTGGGGATAAAAAGCTCAGTGGTTTAATCCCTAGTACCAAAAAGTAAATAAATTTTTATTATGTGAGTTAATGATATCAGGACCCACAATTTTTATGTCACTGGGGTTTGAATCCAGGGGCATTTTACACTGCACTGCATTCCCAGCCCTATTTTTGCAGGGGAAGGGGTGGTGGGTGGACAGAGTCTCTCTAAATTGCTGAAGCTGTTCTCAAACTTGCATCATCTCCCAAGTTGCTGTGATTACAGGTGTGTGCCACCATGCCCTGCTAAATGTGCTTCTTAATGTACATTTTTAAAAAAGCTAATATCCAAACAAAGTCTTCTCATAATAATATTAAATTATGTTCTGTGACAGACTTATGTATTAAGATTGATTTTTATGATTTCAGGTAATCTCTAAAAGTCATTGTTTCAGGCTTTACCTCCTTAATTTAGCCAAAGTTTGGTGTTTTTAATTTGGTTACAAAGCAGTCCTCAAGAAGGATGTAATGTAAGAATTGAGGTATTTTCAGAAGAGGGACTTATTTTTTTATTTGGGGGCAGGGGAGCACTAGGGATTGAATTTGGGGGTATTTGACCACTGAGTCACATCCCCAGCCCTATTTTATATTTGATTTAGAGACAGGGTCTTGCTGAGTTGTTTAGGGTCTTTCTAAGTTGCTGAGGATGACTTTGAACTCATGATCCTTCTATTTCAGCCTCCTGAGCTGCTGGGATTACAGGCATACACCAATATGCCTGGCAGAAATGGGGAGAGTTATTATTCAGGATAAATAATATTTAGAAAGAAAATTCAAAATCAGTATTGTAGCATTCTAGTGATTTGGACTTTTTGCTTTTTTCTCTTTGTTTTGTTTTTTCCTTTTCTTTTTGTGGTGCTAGGAATCTAACCCAGGGCTTCATGCATGCTGGGCAATTACTCTACCATTCAACTGCACCCTGGCCTTTCATGATTTTGGTTTTTTTTTTTTTTGTTTGTTTGTTTTTTGGTACTGGGGATTAAACCCAGGGGTTCTTAAACCACTAAGCCACATCCCCAGCCCTTTTTAATATTTTATTTAGAGACAGGGTCTTGCTAAGTTGCTTAGGACCTCGCAAAGTTGCTGAGGCTGGCTTTGAACTCACGATCTTCCTGTCTTAGCCTCCCAAGCCGCTAAGATTGCAGGCGTGCACCACATTATTTTGGCTTTTAACTAATGTTTGTATTTGCTTTTAGGGTGGATCTATTTTATTAATAACAGGTCCTCCTGGATGTGGAAAGACAACAACTATAAAAATACTATCAAAGGAACATGGTATTCAAGTTCAAGAGTGGATTAATCCAGTTTTACCAGACTTCCAAAAGGATGATTTGAAGGACATATTTAATTTTGGTAAGGTTTGTTGTGAAGACATTGGACTAGCAGGGGAAATTTGCGTTTAATGGAGCTTTCAGGTGAAGCTAAATAAATGTACTTTGCTCATGTTTCCCAGTTTCCAGGGGACGTAATCTCAGGAGTAGAAAGGAAAGGTGCTCTTAGGAGAGAATGGTATTCTTTGAGGATTAAATCTTAACTGTTTTGTTAGGTAACAAGCTCTTGTGTTTTAAGTATTTATGGAGGTTCTACAGTATAGATTTTTTTCATGTGTTTAAATGCAAATCAAGCTTTAAGATCTGTGAGCCAGAACTGCAGTCAATTTTCATGCATATATGATTTTGTCAGGATAAATCCAACTACTACGCATAACTGTAAAGCTCTTAATATATAAACACATATATGTAGATAAGTGTGTGTGTGTGTGTGTGTGTGTGTGTGTGTGTGTGTGTATAATCTGTTAGCCAGGCCTGTAATCCCAGCAACTCAGGAAGGCTGAGGCAGGAGGATTGCAAGTTTGAGACCAGCCTCAGCAATTTAGTGAGATCCTGTCTCAAATAAAGAGGGATGGAAATGGGGTTCAACAGTTAAATGCCCGAGTTCAACCCCAATACCAAAAAAGAAAGATGTGTTAAAGGAACTTGCCTCCTGATGAGATAGCTTAGATCAGTAAATACCTGTGAGACTCAAATTAGATCAATATATAAGGCAAACACAGTCTTCGAATTTTGAAGGAGGCCTTAAGGCAAACATCAAAAAATAATCATTGTAATAGTTTAAAGCTATTTTGTATTATAACTTCACACATATACTCTGTTTTTTGGTGCCAGAGATTGAACCCAGGGGCACTTAACCACTAAGCCACATCCCCAGCCCTCATTTTTTATTTTGAGAGGGTCTTGCTAAGTTGCTTAGGCCCTCGCTAAGTTGCTGAGGCTAGCTTTGAACTTTCCATTCTTCTGCCTCAGCTTCCCTGGCAGCTGGGATAGGAGGCATATGCCACTGCACCTGGTGAGCACTATCATTTTAATCTTTTATAGTTTTGCTCATACTATAAAAGGCTAAACTGGGGGTAGCCATAATAAGGACGTAAAAGGGGGACTGGGGTTGTGGCTCAGCGGTAGAGCGCTTGCCTAGCACACACAAAGCACTGGGTTTGATTCCCAACACCACATTTAAAAAAAAAAAAAGAAAAAACTAAATAAACAAAAGTATTGTGTCCATCTACACTAAAAATATTTTTTAAAGAAGATTAAAAAAAATAAAAAGAACTAAAAGGGGTCGGGCTGGGGTTTTGGCTCAGTGGTGGAACAGTTGCCTAGCATATGTGAGGCACTGGGTTCTATTCTCAGCACCACATAAAAATAAATAAATAAAAATAAAGGCTCATCCACAACTAAAACACACACACACACACACACACACACACACACACAAGTAAAAGGGTTTGTTTAGAAAGACATTTTTATTTTAATCTGAAGTATTCCTCAAAAATCTCTTCTCTAGGCTCTTTTATAATATGTTGTATGCATACCATATCTTTGGCAAATATACCTTTATGTTGCAAGTATCCCATGGACCTGGAATTTTTGCTGCGTTTCAAATAGTAACATTACTTTTGACAGTCTAATAAAACTTTATTTAAAGTCTTCTATATGAAACTTATCTTTAGAGACATGTTGTCTGTAAGTTAACTAATCAGCCAGTCTGCTTTTGTTGTTAAACCTTTATTATCAAAGATAATTATAGTCTTGCATTCATTTGAAGAGTCTTCATTGTGTCATCCAAAGTCAGAGATATTTTTATGAATTGTATGAACTGTATACTGACAGCTATTTGCCAAAGTCAGTTAATCCCATGTTACATCATTGATATAGAAAATTTCCTGTTGTCCATGTTGACCCTTATCTTTTGGAATGAATATGCTATTTTAAATGGCAACAATATCGCAGCATTGGAGACTGTTTCATTATAAAAGAATCTTAACATTGTGAGCTACATCATGTAAATGGAAATGAATTTATATATGTATATAATATTAACGTACAATTTGTTGAAAATTAAAGTGGTAAATGTGTTTTCTTTCAGAATCAAACTTCCATTTATTTCCATATCAATCTCAGATAGCAGTGTTCAGAGAGTTTCTACTAAGAGCAACAAAGTATAACAAATTACAAATGCTTGGAGATGATCTGAGAACTGATAAGAAGATAATTCTGGTTGAAGTAAGGATACCTTTTAAGACCCCGTCATAGCTATTTAGTAAACAATTGTGAGATATATCTTATGTATTAACATTAACTCCCTACATAGTGTCAATAGTAGTAGGTTTGTGGTTGCCAAAACCTGGTCTTTTTCAGTAAACTTAAATAAAATAGCTGTAGCTTAACATAGAGTAGCTTTGTAGACTTTAAGAATGTAATGACAAGTATAGAAAACAAAGGAAATATTTGGAAAATTATTTCTCACAGTACTGTAACTACTAAAGTGACATTGAGAACTTTGATCTGAAAATTGAGGTTTCCATTGGTGTATTTTACTATTTAGGTTAGTAGCTGTTTTATGTTTCTCATAATTTATTTAAAAGTTATGTTAAAATACACTGAATAAATAAAATTTCTTATCTTGGTAAATATAAATCTGGGGCTGGGGATATAGCTCAGTTGGTAGAGTGCTTGACTTACAAGCACAGTTGGTAGAGTGCTTGACTTACAAGCACAAGGCCCTAGGTTCGATCCCCAGCCCCCCACAAAAAAAAAAAAATATATATATATATATATATATATGTATGTATGTATGTAAATCTGAAAATAAGTATATGCAGTGGAATACAACTAAACTAATACTGGTCCTGTATTTTTAATAGGATCTACCTAACCAGTTTTATCGAGATTCTCACGGTTTACATGAAGTTCTAAGGTAACCATTAATGAAACACAGTATTCCAAAAGTTCCTGTTATGGATTGGGATTGTTGTTTAATGGATGTAGCGCTCAACTGGCGTGTATAAGAGATGCCCTGGGTTCAACCCACAGCACTAAAGGAGGGTGGTGGGTGATCAAGTAAGTAAAACTCTGCCTTACATGTCAACAGTACAACTTTGTTGTTTTTTGTTATTTTAGGAAGTATGTACAGATTGGCCGCTGTCCTCTTATATTTATAATCTCTGACAGTGTCAGTGGAGATAATAATCATAGGTTACTCTTTCCCAAAGAAATTCAAGAAGAGTGTTCTATCGCAAACATTAGGTGAGAAATAATTTTCTGCTTAAAGTGTTCACATGTTCTATTTTTAAATCAGTCATTTAATCACCATTTTTCTTTATAAAACTTTTACAGTTTCAACCCTGTGGCACCAACAATTATGATGAAAGTTCTTAATCGAATAGTGACTATAGAAGCTAATAAGGTAATTCTCTGATTAATATTACATTGTAGCTATGGAAAACCCAATTTACGTAGCATGGATCTAGAGGAATTTGAGATGCGTATTGATTTTTAGGATTCAAAAATTTTATAAGGCATGTCATTTTAGCAGATGTAAGAAATATCAATTAAAAAGCTCTTTAACCTTTTTCTACAATTGAACTTAACTTTCACATTTAAGTAAATTTTCCTTTTGCTTGTCTTATTGCTTTGAGTTGTTCCTATCATCAGAAAAGTGTTTTCTGGAATCTAGATATCTTAGTCATCAACATTTCTGTTCTACTATTTTCCCCTTGTCACTTAAAAGCACACAAACAGGGACTGGGGTTGTGGCTCAGTGGTAGAGTGCTTGCCTAGCATGTGTGAGGCACCAGGTTTGATCCTCAGCTCCACATAAAAAATAAATAAAATAAAGTTAAATGCACACACACATTTTTAAAAAATTGTGGCAACAAAGCATACCATAGGCTTAGGATATAGCTCAATAGTACAGAACTTACCTAGCATGCACAAGGCCTGATTTCAATTCCCAGCATTGCAGAAATAAAAATTTTTAAAATGAAATAAAAGTTTTATCATCTTAATCATGTTTAAGTATACAGTTCAGTAAGTAATGTTAATGATATTTACATTATTGTTAAACAGCTGTTGTTGCTTGCAATCACAAGAAGTGAAGGAAATGTCCAAGGAAGAGGTTGTTTTGAGGATTAAACATTTTAATGTATGTACAGCACTGAGTAAATAACAGCCATTAGGGCTATAGGTTTAGCTAAGTGGTTGAGCAATTGCCCACATGTATGAGAACCTGGGTTCAACACCCAAAATCACACAAAAAAAGTTATATTGTACTCGAAGAAAGAAACGCCATAATTACATATAATTAATACATTTTGCCCTAAATAGTTGACATCAAGGTGTGTTAGAACTAGTACAGTTTATTGTCATCTTTATTATTTTATGTCACAGGAGCAACAACAAATGTACTAGTCAAGTCCTTCAAGCATTTATAAGATCAGATGTTATAATATTGCCTTGGCGTCTCCAAGAATGATAATGGTAGTATAGGAAATTGTAAAGAATAGTTTAATCTCTCATGTTCTTTTACCTTAATTAATTATATTAAGAGTGTTGGTGTCTTACATGATTTTAGCCATATTTGTGTGGTTTTAAAACATTTTTTTTTAGTTGTTGATGAACCGTTACTTTATGTATATGCAATGCTGAGAATCAAACCCAGTGCCTCACACATGCTAGGCAAGCACTCTACCACTGAGCCACAACCCTAGCCCTATATTTGTATGTTTGTAGAAATTAACATTCATGGGATTTTCTTCAGCCTCCAAGGATTGTAATTTCAAATTACATTTCCTTTTTGGCAAATAATCCATATCTAGATTTTTTTGAGGGGGTGTGGGGGTTACTGGAAATCGAAGCAAGGTACACTTTGCCACTGAACTATATCCCCAGCACTTTTTTAATTTTTTATTTTGAGAGAGGGTCTCACTAAGTTGATGAAGGTCTTGCTAAGTTGCTGAGGCTGGCTTTAAACTTGTCATCCTCCTGTCTCAGCCTCCCTATTGCTGGGATTACAGGCATGCGTCACCACACCTGGCCATATTTAGAATTTTTTAAAAACAAGTATTCTTTCGAAACAGTGTTTTATCAAGGACTTCTGGTTTTCTGTTTTTTTTTAAATTTTGGTTGTGGGTATTGAGTCTAGGTCCTTGATCATGCTAAAGCACATGTTCTACCACTTGAGCTACATTGCAGCCCTCAAAACATTTTTTGGGTTGGGGGGCAGTACTGGGTATTTAACCCATAGGTACTTAACCACTGAGCTATATCCCCAACCCTCTTTTCTTTCCTTTCTTTTTTTTTTTTTTTCTGAGACAGAGTCTTGCTAAATTGCTGAGGCTGGCTTATAATCCTCCTTGCCTCAGCCTTGTACTTGTAATCCTCTTGCCTCAGCCTCCCAAGTCACTGGGATTACAGGCATGTACCATGGCACCCAGTTCAGCGAAATAATTTTTAATTAAATGTGTTCTTAAGAAAAGTAAAAGTTAATCTGAAAGAGGAATTCACAGCAAAGGGCAAGAAAGTTTCATAAATGAACAGTGAAGGGAGATTTACTATCTGAATATTAGCATATTATGAAACTAGAAATTATGGCACTGTAGTATCAGCACAGTAATAAAATAGAAGAATGAAAAGAGAAGACAGAACAGACTCTACATATGTAAAGGGGAATTTTCTATATGATGGAGGTAGCATCTTAAGTCTCTGGGGAAAGTAGACTTTTAGTCAAAAAATGATGTTGAGGGGTTGGGGATATAGCTCAGCTGGTAAAGTGCTTGCCTCACGTATACAAGGCCCTGGGTTCAATCCCCAGCACGACAAAAAAAAAAAAAAAAATGGTGTTGAAATAATTTGATATACATAGAACTATAACGTTGCATCTTTACTTCATATGGTATACCTAAGTAACTTCCAGGTGAATTAAAGGTTTAAATACAGAAATAAAAATTCAAAGTGTTAGGTAACTAAGTATTGAGTTTGGAGAGCAGCAAGAAATAAATCCTTAAAACCAAAAAGAACAATTGAAGTTTAAGATTTACTTTAAAAAATGTAAAACTTAAAAAATAACAGAAGGCATTAACAAAGTTAAAACAAATGTAAAACATGGGCATGAGCACATAAGAAAATATTTGCAATTTATAAAACAAATTGAAGAATGAATACATAGTTAGCCATGGTGGCACATTCCTGTAGTCCCAACCATTTAGTCAGCTTAGTGGGAGGATCACTTGAGCCCACAAGTTTGAAAAGAGCCTAGGCAATGTAGAAAGAACCTGTCTCCAAAAAGAAATCATTTTTTTAAAAAAAAGTATTATCACAAATATAATAAAATATGCCTTTAAAAAAAAAGGATCTACAAACAGAAGCCAATACACAAATTCAGTTTGCTGGTAAACATAAGTGCTTGGCCTTGCTAGTAATCAGAGAAATCTGTATTTAAAGACCATATCATTTTTTACTTATCAGATTGCAAAAAAATTTAGATTGATAATCAAGTTTAGAAAGATATGGAAAAAGGGTTTTCTCACATATGATTAGTAGGAAAAGTAACTGGTTATTGTTATAGACACTTAAAAAGGGCAATCTAATACTATAGAAATATTTACATAGATAGGCAAATGTTTGTGTGTCTTTATCTGTAATAGTGAAATCTAGAAACAAGGAAACCTAAAAGAATTAAGGTATATCTATAACATTTTTTTAATGAAATATATTTAAAGGTACTGATAATAAGATCACCACAAAATGGTATTGAGAAAATGAAGTCATTGGCTAATACATATGATCCTACTTACATTTATAAAACTGTGTGTTTTTATACACTTAGAGACACTTATGCATATTTACAGCTATATATGCATAGAAAGTGGTCTGAAAAGGTACTAAAATATTAACACTTATGACAATGTTTGGAATTTGGGGTGACTTTTTCATAAAGAACATTTGCCACAGCTTTGGTTAGTAAATTTTAAAATAAAATTACATATTGAAAAACTATAGTATCGTACTATTTTTTTATTATAATCAGTTGTTACAGTATCCTAAGTGGGATAGGCCATCGCTGGTCACATAAGTCATTTGTCAGTGAACCATTAGGAATTTCTGAAGAAGAGAGAGGTAGGTAAAATTTTCTTGCCTTATACTTACACTACACAGGTATGGTAAATTGATGTAAACATGTATAGATATATATTTAGATTGAATACATATCTTAAAAATAGACATGTATCTTAAACATATATGAAACAACTTTGTGTATGTGTACATGTATTTGTATAGTGAAAAAGCAAGAACTTAGAAATATAACTTGGTCAAACAAACAGTATTTAATACTCCTATAATTTACCTCCATTTAGTATAGAAAATTTTTTTAAGAAAACTTTTTAAAATTTAATTTTCTCATTTTAGAATGGAAGAAAAATTATTCTCCCTGATAAAACTTCTTTAGAATTGCTTTGTCAAGGATGTTCTGGTGATATCAGAAGTGCAATAAATAGCCTCCAGTTTTCTTCTTCAAAAGGTAACTGTTAAAGACACATTCATATGATATTATAGATGAATAACTTTCATGAATAACGTTATTCATGAAATGAAATCAAACTAATCTTTTTCTTTTTTTATTTGCATTTTTTAATTTTTGCTGTGCTGGAGATCATATTTAGGGTGTTGCACATGGTAGGTAAATACCCTACCATTGATCTGTAATCCCAACCCAAATTAAGCATATTTTAACTTATAATTGATATACAGTAGTTCCTCTTATCTATGGTTTCAGTTTCCCATGGTTAGCTGCAGTATCAAAACACTAAATTGAAAAATCCAGAAGTAAACAATTCATAAGTTTTAAATTTTGCACCATTCTGAATAATGTGACAAGATCTTTTGCTGTCCTACCCATTAAGTGAATCCTCCTTTTATCCATTGTATCCACACTATATACTGCCTGAGAGTCACTTAGGAGCCATCTTGGTTACCAAATCAACTATCATGACGTCACAGTTCAAGCAACTTATTTTACCTAATAATGGCCCCAAAGTGCAAGAATAGTGATGCTGGCAGTTCATATATGCCAAAGAGAATTCATAAGGTGCTGCTTTAAGTGAAAAGTTGGAAGTGCTTGTCTTAATGAAGAAATAAAGAAAATCGTATGACGAGATTGCTAAGATCTATTGATAAGAAGAAATCTTACCCCTGAAAACATGAAGAAGGAAAAAAGAAATCTGTGTTAGTTTTGCTGTCACACCTCAAACTACAAAAGTTGCATATGGTCACAGTATATGATAAATACTTAGTTAAATTGAAAAGACATTAAATTTGTATATGTATATATTTAGGAAAGCACATAGTAACTGGGGGGTTGGGTACTATCTGAAATTGTAGGCATCCATTGAGATTCTTAGAACATATCCCCAGTAAGGAGGGACTACATCTATCTACACTTTTATTGATACAGTGGCTTAAAACTTTATAGATACACACATGCATGAATTTGTCATTGTTTACATACTTAAATCTGAAGCTTGGTACAAAGAACTTATCTCTGAGACAAACCTTGATTCGTTTATGATTTGGTACTTTACTTTTTAAAATTATTTGAAATCACTTATTCAGGAAAATTCTCTTTCTGTCACTTTAAGTAGATAGGCCTGCCAGGTATGGTAGCATACACCTGTAATCCCAGCAATTTGGTAGACTGAGGCAGGTTGATCAAGAGTTGAACGTCAGGGCTCGGATTGTAGCTCAGTGGTAGAGGGCTTGCCTAGCACATGCAAGGCCCTGGGTTCAATCCTTAGCACCACATAAAGATAAATAAATAAAATAAAGGTGTTAATGTCTGTCTACAGCTAAAAAAAATATATATTAAAAAAAAAGCTGAAGGTCAGCCTTAGCAACAATTGGTTAGGCCTTTGGTGTAACTTCATTTTTTGTGCCTTTATTTTCTCACACTTTATTTAAGAACTTATCTTATGGGGTTATATAAAGAATAAGTGAAGTAAGCTGGGTACAGTAGCACAGGCCTATAATCCCAGCTATTTAGGTGACTGAGGCAGGACTATCACAAGTTCAAAGCCAGTCTCAGCAATTTAGTGAGACACTGTTTCAAAATAAAAAATAAGGGCTGGGGAGATAGCTCAGTTGGTAGAGTGCTTGCCTTGCAAGCACAAGGCCCTGGGTTTGATCCCCAGTACCGTAAAAAAAAAAAAAAAAAAAAAAAAATTAAATTAAATTAAAAAATAAATAAAAATTAAAAAATAAAAAGGACTGGAGTTGTAGTTCAGTGGTGGAGCACCCCTGGTTTCAATTCCCAGTACCACAAATAATTAAATATTTTTAAAAATAAAAAATTCAGAATAAAAAATAAATGAACATGCCAAAGTTTAGTTTTGGAATCTGTGAGGTAGAAAAGCTAAAGTTGACCAATTTGGAACCCTACCAAATTAACATTATCTCTCTGGGCTCAGAAGTTTTAAAGTGAAGAATGTACCTTTTTTTTGGCACCGGGGACTGAACTCAGGGGCACTCAACCACAGAACCACATCCCCAGCCCTATTTTGTATTTTATTCAGAGACAGGGTCTCACTGAGATACATAGTGCCTCGCTTTTTTTTTTGCTGAAACTGGCTTTGAACTTCTTTTGAACTTCTTCCTGTCTCAGCCTCCCAAGCCACTGGGATTACAGGCTTGTTGCCAGCAAGAATATAATTTTTGAGTGGACCAGGAATTATATGAGCAATTCCATGTTTTTTTCATTTAATTATCTGACCTTCATAATGAAAGAAATACTGCGATTTAAGTCCTGACTGCTTGGGTTCTGATTACTCACTAATGACCTTGAGTCAGTTAAACTCTTTATATTCATTTAACTGTCATCATTATTTCCCCCCTCATAGAATTGCTGTGAGGGCTAAATAATATATATCCATGCACCAAAGGCAGGCAGTACAGTATATATAACACCATGAGAAACCAAGGTGGTATGTGTTAGTGTGTCATTATGTACGTGAAAATTCGCAGTAGGCATCGTGAGATTTTTTTTCTTTTGGTGCTGGGGATTATGAGATAATTTTAAATAACTTTTTTTCCATTTTAAAGCTGCCCAAAGAGGACTCTGACATAGTTCACGTATTTTATAATTATTGTCTATTAGAAAAACATTTTAATTGGAATGTTTAGTATAACTATCGGAAATGTTCTTAACTTTAATTTCATATTTTGATTTTATTTTAAATATTGTCACTTGGGTATGTGTTATTTAGGAGAGAGCAATTTATGGCCAAGGAAAAAAGGAGTATCATTAAAATCAGATACTGCGCTGTCAAAATCAAAGCGAGTTAAAAAACCTGATCGGGTTTTTGAAAATCAAGAGATCCAAGCTATTGGTGGCAAAGATGCTTCTCTCTTTCTCTTCAGAGCTTTGGGGAAAATTCTGTATTGTAAAAGTAAGAAACTGTGCATTTTTTTCTTTATTGGATATTACTCTCAAAATGGAAAGAAGATGACACATTTTTTAAAATGCCACGTATTTGTTTCATTATAAGAGCCAGGACTAGATTAGATACTATCTTACAGGGCTTAAGACATAGCAGGAAAGTGTATTTTGCTATTTGAAGTGTTTTCTGATTGTAAACAGGATTAAATATAATCCCAGTGACTCGGGAGGCTAAAGCAGGAGGAGCTCAAGTTGGAGGCCAGCCTCAGCAACTTAGGGTTCAGGATACAGCTCAGTAGTGGAACACCTTTGGATTCAATCCCTAGTTCCACAACAAACAAAAAACAAACAAAAAAAACCTACTGTAGGCCATATCCATGTCTTTAAATTATTAAAATTATAATTTGCTAAAGGTAAGACATCAGTTCGGTTAGGCTCTAGGCAAGAGGGTCCTAGGCAAATTGACAGGTAATTTAAGGTTTCTTTTGCTTCTCTTAAATTTCTCTACTTTTCAGTAACTTGCTGGCCCCCAACCAGAAGTGTTCATTGCCCTCTTCTCCCTTTTTGATGCCTTCTGCCCCTCAGTCCATCCATTGCTCATTTCTAACCTCCCAAATTGTCCCTCCTTTGAATGAAATCTCAAATTCCTGTTCTTTATATAGCAAATATCAGTTAATAGTCATATAATTCTGAAGGAAGAAATTAGGATTTCTATGTGGAAACTTTCATGCCACATAGGAAAAAAGAAATGGCCATCACTTAGACGGCAATAGACAAACTCTGTCTTGGATCCTCTCACCTCTATACCTTAGTGGCCAGTCTCACCTGATTCTTTTCCTTTCACCCATTTTTTTCTTCCCCATTGTTTGTTTATGACCTGTCTTGCATTAGGGGATGGAATTCCTGCTCTCCCATGCAGAGAGCAGTGTCTTTGTATATAGCAAATAAAATGTAGAGTTCTATATTGAAATTAATCAAAGGAAGAAAGCAGTCAGAGCTAGAAAGATGAAATGAGAAGTGCTTTGAGAAAATGTTTTAGGCCTAGAAAATGTTTTAGGCCTAGAAAAGCATAATCCAGACATTTGAATTTCAAATTTAGTTCTTATTAATGGTAATAAAATCAGCAAACTTCCGATTATTTTGCTGTCTGTAATTTTTAATAACTTGCCTTAGTATTTTGACATTATGCGTCTGAAGTGTTGAAAAATCTTCAAATAAAAGGTACTATATAATTGTAAAGATGGCATTATTTTAAATACAGAAATTTTTTTGTAGGAGCACCTTTAACAGAATTGGATTCACCTCGGTTGCCGTCTCATTTATCAGAGTATGAACGGGATACATTACTTGTTCAACCTGAGGTAAGGTCTTTAATAACACTTACTACAGTTTAGCAAGCATGTATTACATGTGTGTATATATACAATATATTTTGATCAAAAGTATATATGTGTTTATGCTTCTTTTTATAGGAAGTAGTAGAAATGTCGCACATGCCAGGAGAGTTATTTAATTTATATCTTCATCAAAACTACATAGATTTCTTCATGGAAATAGACGACCTTGTGAGAGCCAGTGAATTTCTCAGTTTTGCTGATGTCCTCAGTGGTGAATGGAATGTAAGACCATTTGGCCTATATGTTTTTGTTTGTATTTCCCTAGACCTAAGAAAATAAAGTTTGCTTTTATCCTTAATTATTTGACATAATTTTGCGACTCCTTAATTACTATGCTAAAATGAATTCATCCAATCCAGTGTTTGTAATGAAGCTTCAGTAAATTATCTGATTTTTCTGTTGATAATATAGCACTATTTTTTCCTGAAGTTATTTTCTGATTTCAAAATTAATATATTTACAATCAGAAAATTTACCAGCCATTGAAAATTGGACTGGGATTGTGGCTCAGTGATAGAGTGCCCACCTCACATGTGTGAAGTGCTGGGTTCTATCCTCAGCACTTCATGAAAATTAATAAATAAAGGCATTGTGCCATCTACAACTAAAAATATTTTTTTAAAAAAGAAAATTATAAAGACGACTGTATATCTTGCTATACACTGTTCATTTAAATTTTTTTGAAACTATTATAAATTTTTTTAAAAATTTGAAATTATTATAAAATTTGTAAATTAACTAGGGGTTAGCTTAGCACAGATCATGTACTTAGCATGCATAAGGTCCTGGTTTCAATTCCCAGCACCAAATTTGTTTTTTTGTGATAGGGTCTGGCTACATTGACCCAGGGTAGTCTCAAACTCCTGGTCTCAAGTGAGCCTCCTGACTCAGTAAGCTAGCACTATAGGCATGCTCCATATTGTGAGCCTCTGTGTTTTTTCTTAATATCTTACAAGTACAGCAGCCATTAGCCACATTTGGCTCTTTAAATTAAACTAAAAATTTAGCCATGTATTTCCAGTGTTTGATAACTGCATGTGGCTAGTAGCTACTGTATTGAACAACCCTACCACAGAACATTTCCATCATTATAGAAATCCTTCTGGACAACACAATTTTAATATGTTAATATTTCTCTGTTGTAAATATTGAAATGACATAACTATAGATTTTCATTACTCGGCAGTTTTGTGTGTGATTTTTGGTTTTGGTTTTGGTTTTTGTGTTTTTCCTCTAGGTATTGGGGATTAAACTCAGTGGCACTCTTCCTCTGAGCTGCATCCCCATCCTTTTTTGTGTTTTCTTTTGAGACAGGGTCTAAGTTCTCTAGACTGGCTTCAAACTGGGGATTCTCATGCCTGTCTCCTGACTAGCTGAGATTACAGATATGTGCTATCATGCCTGTCTCATTTATTTAATTTTTAGAATAATTCTTTTTTTAGAATAAATATTTTTTGTTTGTCACATAATTTTTTGTACATATTTATGAGGCTCAATGTGATATTGTGATTCATGTATACAGTGGGTAGTAATCAACTCTGGGTAATTAATATATTATCAACTTAAACTTCTGTCATTTTTTATATCTTCATATAATTGCTTCTTTTTTATTTTGAAATTTTCTAACCTATACATAAGTTGGAAGAATAGTACATTGAAAACCTGAATACCCTTGCCAGCCCTAAAAATAATAGTGCTACAAAATTATTTGAACCTAAGTCAACTGTGACAAAAGAATCAAATGCAATGGGTGGGCACACATCTGTGATCCAACTACCCAGGAGGCTGAGGTAGCAGTATCACAAGTTCCAGGCCAGCCTTGGCAATTTATTGAGATCCTATCTCAAAATAAAAAAATAAAGAAGGCTGAAGATGTAAGTCAGTGGTAAAGCACCCTCTGGATTCAGTCCCTGATACAGGGGAAAAAGAAAGAAAGAGAGAGAGAGAGGAAGAAAGGAAAGAAAGACTAAATATATATATGTATGTGTGGTGTGTGTGTATACATATGTATATATATTTTAATATTTTTGTTAGTTGTCGATGGACCTTTATTTTATTTATTTATTTTCTGTGGTGCTGAGAATTGAACCCAATGCCTCACACATGCTAGGCAAGCACTGTACCACTGAATTACAACCCCAGCCCCTAAACTGTATATTTTTAAAGTTTTTGTTCACTATTTTTTTTTATGTTTTGCTAAATTTGCTTAATCTCTGTATTTACATACTTGTTGACTGAATAATTGGAAAGTAATCACAAACATGACACTTAAAACTTAAGCATGAGTAAAGACATTTTTCTATTACAACCACAACATTAAATCTAAGAAAGTTAACATTAATTTAGTAATATATTTTCCCCAATTGCCTCAAAAATATATTTAAAGGGTTGGGGTTGTAGCTCAGTGATAGAGTGCTTGCCTAGCATGTGTGAGGCACTGGCTTCAATTCTTAGCACCACATATAAATAAACAAAATAAAGGTCCATTGACAATTTAAAAAAAAAAATTAAAAAAAAAATCTTTCTTTTTTTTTTTTTTTTAAATACGTATGTGAGGTTTTTTACCCTACCCCTATCCAGGACCCAAGCAGGGTTCGTTCATTGCATTTGATTCTTTTGTCACAGTTGAATTTGCTTTAAATAATTTTGTAGCACTATTATTTTTAGGGCTGCAATAATGTTGGAGAAAGTAAACACATAGTAACCAAATATTTAAGTTGATTTTTGTGTATGTATCAATAATACTATTTTGTAGCTGGTATGGTGGCACATGCATATAATCCCAGTGACTCAGGAGGCTGAGGCAAGAGCCAGCCTCAGCAGTTTTGCAAGGCCCTAACCAATTTACTAAGACCCTGTCTCAAAATAAGAAAAATATAAAAAGTTGGGGATGTGGCTTAGTGATTAAGTGCCCCTGGGTTCAATCCCCAGTACCTAATAATAACAATAATAATAATAATTATATTATTTTGTAAATCTCTTACATTTCACATCTTGTCTCATTTGTTAGACACGCTCTTTACTCAGGGAATATAGTACATCTATAGCTACAAGAGGTGTGATGCATTCCAACAAAGCCCGAGGATTTGCTCATTGCCAAGGAGGAGGATCAAGTTTTCGACCCTTACACAAACCCCAGTGGTTTCTAATATTTAAAAAGGTAAGAATAAAAAGGTAAGAATAAAGTTTAAAAGTACACTTTGAATGAATAAGTGAACATTAATATGTAAATATATATATAAAGCCGTTTTGTTTTTTAAAGTGAAAAAAGAATAAGGTTTTATTTTAGTAAAATAGTTGCTGAAGCCTACAGTTTTCTTGGAATGATGATGATAAAATGTAAAAAGGACTGTTTTCTTCAGGTCTTTTTTTTTTAAGGAAAAAACATCAAAATTTGAAAGTACAAATCTGTTGATTGAACTTTAGGGAAATCAAAGTTTAGTTATATTTTAGTTTTAGTTAAAAATAAAACACCCTAGGGTACACATTTCAGTTAGAAGGAATAAGTTTGAGGTCTGTTGTACACCATAGTGACTACTAGTTACAATGTACAGTCATGCATCACTTAACTAAACAGACACATTCTGAGGACTTTTAACATTGGGGCAGAACGTTCAAGAACTGTATTGTTTAAAAAAAAAAAAAGCATTGTTAAACAGGTTCATGGTTGTGTAAACATCATCAAGTGTTCTTAAACAAGCCTATATTATATAGGTTAATCACTTAAATATGGCCTCTTTTTGATACAAA
Source organism: Sciurus vulgaris (assembly GCF_902686455.1). Taxonomy (NCBI): domain Eukaryota; kingdom Metazoa; phylum Chordata; class Mammalia; order Rodentia; family Sciuridae; genus Sciurus; species Sciurus vulgaris. The sequence goes on along the minus strand of NC_136466.1, from coordinate 114,493,365 downwards.
GAGATAGATACATACAAAATATGTGAGGTTGTTGTTGATGTAACATAATATTAGATAATGCTAGGAAAATTTTAAAGGATTCGGTCTAGATAAACTCTCAAAAATATGTTTGTGGTATATAAACTCACAGTTTGTGATATAATAAGCAATTTATTTGGAACACATATCTATTATTTTTTAATTTCATTTTCCTGTCTTTTTTTTTTTTTCTTTTTCCATACAGTATCGGGAAAACTGCTTGGCAGCAAAAGCACTTTTTTCTGACTTCTGCTTACCAGCTTTATGCCTCCAAACTCAGCTGTTGCCATATCTTGCTCTGCTAACCATTCCAATGAGAAATCAAGGTACTCAGAGGTTTTCCTTTTTTCCAAGAAGTAGTGTTTTATGCCAGTTTCTTTTTGTGAGTCATTCATGGTTATATACTAATAAGTTTTTCTTTTTTCCTTTATTTTTTGATCCAGAATTAATACATGCTTTGTGTTTAAAAAAAAAAAAAATAGTGATGCACAGCTGTAATCCCAGCAACTCAGAAGGCTGAGGCAAGAGGATGGCAAGTTTGAGGCCAACCCAGGCAATTTAGAGAGGCTCTGTCTCCAAATGGAAAGTAAAAATGGGCTGGGGATGTAGCTCATTAGTAGAACCTAGGCTCTGAGTTCAATGCCTCTAGTACCAACCACCCATAAACAAAAATACAAAGTAAAAATTCAAAGTACCTCCCCTTTAACCCTTTAAGGTAGGTGATCTGCTTTTGATAGATTAGTGTAAATTCTCCTTTTTTCTGTGCCTATAAAAATAGGTAGAATAAGACAAATTAATTTGCTTTTATCACTTACCATGGATAGACTTCCATATTTTATAAGTTAATGTCAAAGTACCAATACTAAAAGATATTGAAATCTAATATATTTTTTCAAGATTTAAAACTTTATTTAGCTTATTGATGAATATTTTGCCTGACTTCAGTATTACAAATGGTGCCCATTAATAATATATTTTCAAATTTCGAAGTTATAAATAATGCTACAAACACTTAGGCAGTACATGCTTGGACAGGTTGTATTTCTTCTGGGATTTACTTTTCTGTGAACTTCACCAATTTTTCTGTCAGTTGTTTCTCTCTCTCTCTCTCTCTCTCTCTCTCTCTCTCTCTCTCTCTCTCTCTCTCTCTCTCTCTCCCCCTCCCTCTCCCCGTCCTGGGAATTGGACCTGCTCTACCACTGAGCTACATCCCTATCTCTTTGTTTTTTTTTCATTATTTAGAGAATACTTTATTAGTTTCTGTAATCAAACCCACGTAGATAAGACCTTACATATTTAATACAGTGCGTTACCCCTGTACAAATGGAAAAAAATTAAGTTTAACGTTTCTAGACCAATATGGCTGTTAATTTCTGTACAATGCCAACTCAACACGGTAAACTGGGATACTTTTTCCTCTTTTTGTTTGTTTTAAAGACAAGGTCTTGCCAAGTTGTCCAGGCCGGCTCAAATTTAGATCCTTCTGCCTTACCTCCTGAGTAGCTGGGCATTATAGGCATACCCCATTGCACAGGCCCAGCTGTTGTTTCTGGTTTTAATATGTATTTTAAGGGCCACATTTCATTAACACTCATTAATGAAATGATTAATATTCATTAACATTTCATTAACATGGTGCCGTTCTTCAATGTAGAACAGAGGAGTTGTGTAATACTGAAAATGTTAGTAATCTGTATAACTCGTCAAACTTCTTAAAAATTTTAAAGAGTTTACCTTTTGGGCTATCAGAAGAAAGATCAAGGATAGCTATCTCCTTTAACACAAGAAACTGTTTAAATTTGTACCATTTGAAAGTATTGATATCTAACATTTTAAAAAAATTGTTCTTAATTAGTTATACATGACAGTAGAATGCATTTTGACAAATTGTACACAAATGGAGCACAACTTCTCATTCTTCTGGCTGAAAAATATGGAACGCTTCACGAATTTGCGGGTCATCCTTGTGCAGGGGCCATGCTAATCTTCTCTGTATCATTCTAGTTTTAGTATATGGGCTGCCAAAACGAGCATGATACTTAACATTTTTACATGTTGTGTATTCACTGACAAAAGTGGGATAAGTGTTGAGCAGTTGACACTATTAATCTTGGGTCAGGATCTAGAAGTTTCCTTATTCTTGCCAAATTTTTGTAAAGATTATGCTAATTTTTAAACCTTTATTTTGAAGTAATTTCAAATCTAGAAAAAGATGCAAGAATAATACAAAAAAATTCTTGTATACTGTTTACCAGGATTTTCTAGTGTTAAATTTTTATCCATTTGCCTTATATACACTTTCTTTCTCTGTACACATAAGGACACATGCAAATTCTTTTCTAAGAATTCTTATCATGTTTGAGTAGTTGCAGATGTGATGTTCCATTAGTCTTTTTTTAATAAACAAATGGGATACATGTTGTTTCTCTGTACATGGCATAAAGGCATACCATTTGTGTAATCATAAATTTACATAGAGTAATGTTGTTTGATTCATTCTGTTATTTTTTCCCTTCCCCCCACCCCTCCCATCCATTAGTCTTAAAACATTTCAGTATGTACATCCAGAAAACAAGGACATTCCACATAGCCACATTATGTAAATCAAAAATCAGGAAATTAATGTTGATACACTTCTACTATTTAGTTTATAGACTCCTTTTAAATTTTGCCAGTTTTCCAAATAATATATTTTATAAAATAAAAATGTTTTCATTTTTTCTCTTGTTCACAATCCAGTGTGCAATCACATGATGCCTATAGATATATAAGTGCCACACCTCTTTACTCCTTTGATCTGGAATAGTTCCTTAGTCTTTCTTCATCCATGACATTTTAGAAGCATGTGGATTTCAAGATGTGTATTTTGGGCAGTAATACCACAGAAGTTATTCTGTCTTCTCAGTGTATCATGTCAGGAGAATATAATGATATATAATATAATATAAAAATTAACTTTAGGGACTAGGATTGTAGCTCAGTGATAGAGTGCTTGCCAGGTACGTGTGAAGCACTGGGTTTGATCCTTAGCACCACATTAAATAAATAAAGTATTGTGTCCATTTACAACTAAAAAAATTTTTTTAAAAAAGTTAACTTTATCCATTACTGCTGAAATTAACTTTTATAGTTTGGTAAGATGATATTTCTCATGTTTTCCAATGTAAAGTTAATAAGTGTTTTATGAAGAGATGCTTTGAGACTGTGTAAAGACCCCATTTCTCAGCCAGGCTCAGTGCCACACACCTGTTAATTCCATTGGCTCAGGAGGCTGAGACAGGAGGATCTCAAGTTCAAAGCTAGCCTCAGCAACTTAGCAAGGCCCTAAGCATCTCAGAGAGAGACCCTGTCTCTAATAAAATATAAAAAGGACTGGGGATGTGGCTCAGTAGTTAAGTGCCCCTGGGTTTAATCCCTGGTACCAAAAAAAAAAAAAAAAAAAAAGAGACCCCATTTCTCATTAAAATTTCACCGGGGCTGGGGTTGTGGCTGAGTGGTAGAGCGCTTGCCTAGCATGCGTGAGGCCCTGGGTTCGATCCTCAACACCGCATAAAAATAAAATAAAGGTATTGTGTCCACCTACAACTAAAACAATTTTTTTTCACCCATTAATTACAGCATCCACTGATGATGATATTTTGAATCTGGGATGATTAACGTTTTCTTTAATGCTATATCATTCCTCCTACATTTGTTAGTGAAATATACTATCAGGTATAATTTTCTTCCTCCCGCCTTTTTATTTACTTATTTGATAGGTTATATATGTTAGTATGAACTCTTGACTCTTATTTCTTTAGTTGTATTTCTTGCTATCATTATTTATTTTGATCTCAAGTTGTCCAGATTGAGCTAGTGGGCTCTGCTTTAAACTAACTCTACCTTTTGATGTATCCCCAGAACTCTTTGAATGCTTTCTTATTTTCTGAAACAAAACATCCCAGATTCCTTTTATACTTTCTCTGCACCAGTTCTAGAAATCAGGAATTTCAGAGATCTCTGGATCCTTTCAGTGGAAATAATACTTAAGAGACAGGATTTGAGCACTAGGTGTGGTCATTGTTATTAGAATATCATTGTTTCTAGACTCTTCCAGTGAAATAAAGCTAGGAAATGTGTGTAAAACATGAATTCACACCAGTACATTCCATTTTCAGTCTTAACATCACAGTTTATTCTGACCTTTTTCCTTTCCTTATTTGTATCTCCCCTTTTTTGTTTTGTTTTGTTTATAGTACTGGGAACAGAGTGGTACTCTATCATTGAGCTACCTCTCCAACTGGTTTTATTTATTTATTATTTATTTATTTATTTATTTATTTATTTATTTATTTATTTATTTTTTGTACCTGGGATTGAACCCAGGGACACTTAACTACTGGGCCACATCCTCAGCCCATTTTTGTATTTTATTTAGAGACAGGGTCTCACTGTGTTGCTTAGGGCCTAGCTAAGTTGAGGCTGGCTTTGAATTCACAATCCTCATGCCTCAGCCTCCTGAGCCACTTGGTTTATATGTATGCCCACCACACCCAGCTCCTATTTTATTTTTTTATTTTGAGACAGAGTCTCACTAAGCTGGCCTCAGACTTGGGATTCTCCTGCATCATCCTCCCAAGTGGCTTGGGGTTATAGGCGTGTGCCATCATGCCCAGCTTGTATCTCCCTTTTTGTTTTGTTTTTGTGGTGCTGGGGATTGAACCCAAGCCCCTGTGCATGTGAGGCAAGCTCTCTACCAACTGAGCTATATCCCCAGCCCCTGTACCTACCTTTTGAATATTTAAAAAATCCATCTTCCATTTTTCTAAATGTATGTACTTATTATTTACTCAGTTTCTCTATATCGTGTAGTGGATTTTGAAAAGGTATCGAAGAACCTTCATGTTAGATTTGTAAACTTTAAAAGGGCTATAAAATTTTGTTCAAAGTAGATGTCTTGGCTTTTCTTTTTTAGTGGAGATTTAACCCAGTGGCATTTACCATTTATCCACACCCCCAGCCTTTTTCTTTCTCTTTTTTTTTGTAGACAGGGTCTTGCTAAGTTGCTGAGGCCAGCCTTGAACTTGTGATCTTGTGATTCTCCTGCCTCAGTCTCCCATGTCGCTGGATTTCAGGCTTGCAACACCATGCCCCACTGGCTTTTTTTTTTTTTTTTTTTTTTTTTCCATTATAAATTTTTATTCCATTTCTTTTGCTTTCATTTACTATGCTGGTTTTAGTCATTATTTCTTTAAATATCTTTTTGTGCTCCTTATTCTATCTCTTCTTCTCTTATTCCTTCATTGCTGGTATGCTTAAAAGTGTCCCACATTTTTCTGAGAATTTGTTCATTTTTCTTCATTCTGTTTTCTAGTTTTTGATTGCCTAATTTCTAGCAATAATATCTGAGTTTGCTGATTCTTTTGTCTGCTAGTTTGGATGTACTCTGGTGAATTTTTCAATTTGGTACTTTTCAGGTGCAGAATTTTTTTAAAAAATATTTTTAGTTATAGAGAGACACAGTACCTTTATTGAATTTATTTATTTTTATGTGGTACTGAGGATCAAACCCAGTGCCTCATTTGTGCTAGGCAGGTCCTTTACTACTGAGCTACAACCCAGCCCCAGAATTTGTTTGGTTCTTTTTATATATCTGTTGATGTTTTCTTTCTTTCTTTTTTTTTAATAAGTTTTTAGTTGTCGATGGACCTTTATTTTTATTTATGTGCAGTACTGAGAATCAAACTCAGTGCCTTACACATATTAGGCAAGTGCTCTACCACTGAGCTACAACCCCAGCCCTGATATTTTCTTTTTGATGAGACAGTCTCGTTATAGTTTTCTTTACTACTTCAGGCATGATTTCTTTTTTTTAACATATTATAATGACCCTCCAAGTCTTTTTCTATTAAATTTATGTCTGACCTCTTAGAGGCAATTTCTTTTGCCTGCTTTTTCCTGTGTATGGGTCACACTTTCTATTTCTTTGCATGTCTAAGCATTTTTTTGTTGAAAATTGGACATTTTACTCTCTGTATTAGCAATTCTAAATTCTGATTCTTCTCCATTTTGGCTGCTTGTTATTGTTGTGTGCTTATTTGTTTTGTGATTTGGCTAAACTTTAATGAAGTCTATCTTCTGCAGTATGAAGCCATTGTCATTTCTCAGAGAGCTCTGTTTTGGGTATGTCCACTCAGTTACCCACTTATGGTACAGTGGTTTTGACAGGGCTTTGTCTTTTTTTTTTTCTCGATGTTCCTTTCTTTTTTAAGTTTTTAGTTGTAGATGGACATAATACCTTTATTTTATTTATTTTTATGTGGTGCTGAGGATCAAACCCAGTACCTCACACCTGCTAGGCAAGCGCTCTTCTACTGAGCCATAATCACAGCCCCATCTGTCTGCCTCAGCTGGTATCACTTCCACCTTTTTGGCTACATTAATTACTGGCTGATTGCTTTGTTTTCAACAGTGCCCCCAAATTTCTCTAATCTGATCCCATTATGATTGGGCACAAGTAGACTTTTTGAGGCTCATCTCTGAGGTTTGTTCTGATTCCAGGAAAGCTCTTAGCTGTCTCTTTTTCTGGTTCTTTCTGATGAATCAGTGTTGACTTATGTTTAGCATGTTGCTCTTAATAGGAGGAGCTGGTTATCAAAAGTACCCTTAAATTTGAACTTTCCCACATTGTGTTTCAAATAAAATCAGTTCCTTTGGGAAGAACTTCAGAGCTCTCTTTTTCTGTGAACTTCCTCTCCTTCTGAGACACTATTCTGAGTTAGTGTTCACCTTCAGACCTCTGACCATTTTATTGGTGGACACTGCTTTACTAATAAACAGGCCCAGGAGATTGCAGTTGGGTGGGGGTACAGTGCACCAGGGGTAGAGCCTGTAACCTCTGGGTGGGGAAAGGGAGCTCCTCTCTCCACACTCATTAAAAGGGTGCTCTGCATGCTTGGCTGCACCCATGTAGGACAAAGTTTCCCTCAAGCTGAGCTAGGGGTGGGAAAGGGAGGGAAAGATAGTGATTCAAATGCTTCAGACATTCCCCTATTAGATTTTCTTAAATAAATATTTCGCCATTTGTTGTATGCTCTTAGGACAACTTCCAGAGATTTTAAGTGATTTTTAAAAAATAATATTCACCAGTTTTGCTTACTCACTGGGGGATGGGTACACAAGAGCTCAGGCAGTCATCCTAGAAGTCTTGTATGTCATTCTTTTTAAATATTCAATTGTGATAAAATACAAGTAACATGAAATTTATCATCATAACTATTTTTAAGTATATAGTCCAGAAGTATTATGTATTTTCCCTTTATAATGACTCTCCAAAATTTTTCATATTGCAAAACTGTCTCTTTGTAACCATTAAATGTTTATTTCCCACTTCCCCATTACCCTAGTCCCTGTCTACTTCTTTCTGTCTCTATGAATTTGACTATTCTAGGTACTTCACATAAATGGAATCAGGGAATATTTGTCCAGTGTGACTGGCTTATTTCACTTAATGTCATCAAGGTTCTTTATAGTGGCATGTATCATAATTTGTCTTCTCTCTTAAGGATGAATAATATTCTATTGTATGTATTTGCCACATTTTGGTTATTTCTCTGTTGTGATGGATACTTGGGTGTGACTCTGGGTTCATCACACCTAATCTGAAATGCTCCAAAATCTGAAACTTTTAGAGCACCAGCATGATTCAATATATGGAAAATTCGACATCTGACCTCATGTGACTGGCTATAGTCAAAACACAATTTCATTAAAAATACTGTATAAAATAAACTTTAGGCTATGTGTATAAGGTATATATGAAACAAATGAATTTTGTGTTTAGGCTTGGATCCCATCCCTAAGATATCTCATTATGTATATGCAAATACTCTGAAGGCCCAAATCTAAAATACTTTAGGTTCCAACCATTTTGAATAAGGAATATTCAGTCTGAATCATGAATAATACTGCTATGAACAGGAATGTACAAATATATCTTTGAGACTCTGCTTTCAGTTCTTTTGGGTATATGCTCATAAATAGAATTACTGGATCATATAATGATTATGGTTTTTTTATTTGTTTTCTGGATACTGGGTATTGAACCCAGAGGTGTTTACCACTGAGCTATATCCCTGGTCCCTTTTTTTAATTTTATTTTTTATTGTTTTTTAGTTGTAAGTGGTCCTTTATTTATTTTTATGTGGTAGTGAGGATCAAACCCACTGCTTCACGCATGCTAGGCAAGTGTTCTACCACTGAGCCACAACCCCAGCTTGCCCAGTCCCTTTTTTTATTTTTCATTTTGAGATAGGGTCTAAGTTACTGAGACTGACCTTAAACTTATGATCTTCTTACCTCCTGAGTTGCTGAGATTATAGGACTGCCCCACCATACCCAGCAGTGATTCTGCTCTTAATTTTTTGAGGACCCATCCTAAGAGCTGTTTGTGGGTTTGATATGCATTTCCCTAAAGATAAGTGATGTTCAACCTTTTTGTATATACTTATTGGCCATTCATGCATTTTTCCTTGGAAAACTGTTTAAAACTTTTTTGTAACAACATGAATGCTTCTAGAGGCCATGTTAAAAATGAAAAAGCCAGACAGAGAGGCAAATATACATAATCTCATTTATATATGAAGTGTTAAAGAGTCAAATTCATGGAAACAGTAAAATATTGGTTACCAGAGCTGAAGGTGGGGAGATTGGGGAGATATTGGTCAAAGGACAAAAACTTTTAATTAAGAGGAATAAGTTCATGAGATCTATTGTACATTGGTGACTACAGTTAATAATGTATTTTTTAAGAGGCTGGGGAGATAGCTCAGCTGGTAGAGTGCTTGCCTTGCAATCACAAGGCCCTGAGTTCGATCCCCAGTACCAAAAAAAAAAAATAATGTATTTTTAAAAAAATTTTTTATAGTTGTAGGTGGACACAATATCTTTTATTTGTTTATTTTTATGTGGTGCTGAGGATTGAACCCAGTACCTCACACGTGCTAGGCAAGTGCTCTGCCACTGAGCTACAGCCCCAGTCCTAATAATGTATTTAAAAAAATATTTTTAGTTGTAGATGGACACAGTATCTTTATTTATTTATTTTTATGTGGTGCTGATTGAACCTAGTGCCTCTCCTGTGCTAGGCAAGTGCTCTACCACTGAGCTACAACCCCAGCCCTAATAATGGATTTCTGAAAATTCCTAAAAGTAGTTCTAAGTGTTCTTATAAAAAAAAAAAGGTAAATATGTGAGATAATACATATGTTAAATTGCTTGATTTAGCCATTCTACAATGTACAAATATATCAAAATGTCATGTTATGTACCATAAATATATACAATTCCTATTTGTCAATTAAAAAATAAAAGAATGATATTGTTTTAAAAACTTTTTAAAAATATGTTTTCAGCTCAGATTTCTTTTATCCAAGATATTGGAAGACTTCCTCTGAAGCAACACTTTGGAAGGTAAGATTATCTTACTGTCTAAAGAGCTGTTACTAAAATGTCCACTGAATATGCTCAACATACATAAATAAATGTTGGGGTTGGGGATGTGGCTCAGTGGCAGAGTGCTTGCCTAGCATGTGCTCAATCCTCAGCACCTTGGGTTCGATCCTCAGCACCACGTAAGTGTAAAATAAAGGTATTGTGCCCACCTACAACCAAAAAGAAATTTTAAAAAAATTATATAAAAAACAAATAAGTAAATGTTATATGTAAGATACAAAAATACACGTATTACATCCAATGACTAAATGCCTTTTAATTACACTGTAGATCCTTCATTTTATTAAACAGTGTATATTCACCCTTTCCTGATGGAATATATCAGACTAGTGAGACCTTATGTCAAAATAAGGTTATAACTCAGTAGTAAAACATCCCTGGGTTCAGTCCCCAATATTGCCCCCCAAAAAGGACCATTTCTCTTTGCTGTTTGCTTTCCATCCTAAGATCATGACATAAAAATAGAGGATAAGTATCTTCTGTTGTCCTTTTGCTCCTAAAATATAAGTAAGTACATTAGAATCTTTCCTGTTTAATTATCAATTCAACTACTTGATCTGACTTAGGCAGGATTTGTCAGTGTTATGAATTACAGTGACTAGTACTGTTATCTTTATGTTCTCTATATTTAATGTGATCTTGATTCATATTCATAATGTTTAGTATTTTTTAAATGTTACATTTAACTTAATATTTAATAGCTGCATGATTTCCTATAATTTAACCCATACCTCATTTTTGTATATTTAGCTCCTTTTCAACTTCCATTATCGTAACCTTGTAAATAAACCTTCCTGCACATTAAATATTATTTACTTGGATGAACTCCTAGAAATGAAATTCTGCATCAATAGGTCTGTTCCCTTTTTGAGGCTTTTGCTCTCTGTTCCCAGATTGCTGGCAAGAATATTTTGTTAATTTCATACCTACTTCCACTGTATTAGTATTTTTTTTTTTTTTTCCTTTAAACTGTATCCACCAACTGGCTTTTACTACTTCATTGTTTTATTTGATTGATTGAAGTACTGGCGATTGAACCCAAGGGTACTCTACCATTAAGCAACATCCCTAGCCTTTTCTTTTTATTTCCTTTGTCGTTGTTGTTGTTTGTATGAGACAGAGTCTTGCTAAGCTAAGACTGACCTCAAACTTGTGATCCTTCTGTCTTACCCTCCCCAATGGCTAGGATTACAGGCATGTTTCACTGAGCCTTGCTTGGGTATCTCTTCAAAAGTCTCTTTGCCAGCAGGGCACAGTGATGCATACTTGTAATCCCAGCTACATTGGAGGCTGAGGCAGGAGGATTACAAGTGCACGCCAGCCTGGGCAACATAGTGAGACCTATTCTTAAAACAAAAATAAATAGGGCTAGGGTTGTAATTCAGTAGCAGAGTTGCCTATCATGCACAAAGCCCTGGGTTCAATCCCCAGTATAGCAAAAAATATAAATAAATAAATTTTTACTATTTTAATTTCTATTTTTAAATTTACAAAGTAGATAGAGCAGTTTATTTAGTAACATTTGTATTTCTTTTGTAAATTTTCTATTTTGTACCCATTTTTGTTATATATATTTTTTTCATTTCAGTCTGTAAGAACTTTACTGAAGACATTAAATCCTCTTTGTATCGCAAGTTATAAGAATTTATTCAGTTTTCACCTTGTGGTTGTGCTGCCATCCCACTCCCACCTCCAACTGGGAATGGAACCCAGAGGCACTTTACCATGAGCTACGTCCCAGCCTTTTTAATTTTTTTTTTTTTTTTGAGATGCTGGGAATTGAACCCAGGGCCTTGTTCTTGCAAGGCAAGCACTCTATTAACTGAGCTATATCCCCAAGCCCCCCTTTATCTTTTTGATACAGGGTCTTACTAAGTTGCTCAAGCTGACCTCAAACTTGAGATCCTCCTGCCTCAGTCTCCTGAATAGCTGAGCATACAGGTGTGCAGTATGGCACCCAGCTTAGTTTTGGTTTTTATAGTTAAACTAAAGGTACTGGCCTTACAGTGTACACAGTGAAGACAAATGAGGATCAGAGGAGGTGGTTTCATGATCATCACACTCATAAAGTATCCCCTCCTTTGTTTACTATTAATGTCTGTATATGAATCTAACAGATTGAAAATGGAAGCCCTGATGGACAGAGAGCATGGAGTGATAGACCCTGACATTGGAGATGAAGCACAGCTTAATGGAGCACAGACTACAGAGGAAAACCAGGGTGAACCCACTCAAACTGCTGAACCAGAAACTTGGTCTCTTCCTTTGAGTCAGAATAGTGGGAGTGAACTGCCTGCCAGCCAGCCTCAACCCTTTTCCTCCCAAGTGGACATGGAAGAAGAAGATATAATAATAGAAGACTATGAGAGTGATGGAACATAGAGACCAGCCTTGACAGATTCATTTTATTCAGTGGTACTTGAACAGAGTTAATATACTTTTCTGGTGAATTATAAACAATTTAATTATTATTATAGTATTTCATCACAAGCAACTTACTCTTCTGTCATCTTGATTTACACAGAAAATCAAGCCTTCAAGTACTCTTAACTTTTTTTCTCTAGTATTTATTTAGTCTTGTGAATGGTTTAGGGGATGGTGATCAGTGTGTGTTGTTTGAACATTATGCCAAATATCAGAAAATGTGAAGAAATCATCCAGAATACAAAATCTTTATAGGATGTTGTAAATATGAATCATAAAATAGTATAGGGTGCAATTGAGTGTAAATAAACTTTGTGCCTTATTTACAGTTTATCGTCTCTAGTTTCTCAGATACCGTTTTTTGTATGTTGTACAGTATAATATTTTAGAAACTTTCTGGAAATATTTACATAATTTATATCAGAATTAAAAATGTTGGACTTCATCTTCTCTCTCTTATTTTTTAACACTGCCTACTTAACTGCCTTGTGTCCTAAGGCACTGTGCTCTCATCCTTAATCCATTAACAGACCTTTCAAAAGGTAGGGAAGGGGACGCTGGCAACCTTCACTGACTCCGGAGAGGTTGCTGCAGTTACCTTCTCAAAGCGCGGTTCCCAGGAGACCTGCGAGTAACCGGCGGGAGGTGCCGGCTAGGGGGCACCTCACGGCGGGGCTCACTGCCGGGCGGGGCGAAGCTTGCTCGGCCCACCCCGGCCCCGCCTCAGAGCCCGGTCCCGGTTTCGGTGCCCCAGGCGGCGCGCGCTCTTCCCGGCCGCCGTGCAGGTGAGCGGGGCGGCAGGGTGGGGCCACGTGACTGGACGCGACGGAAGGGCCCGGCGGCCCCTACAGGTGCGCGGGCGGGAGAGCCCTCGGCCCCTCTGGGAGCCCCTCGCACGCCCCCGAGCTTCCCGGCCGCGGCGCTCTCGCTTCAGCCTCGCGGGACACCGCGACGCAGGTCGGAACCGCGGCGGGGACGCGCCGGCGGAGGGTGGGGAGGCCCGGTCCCGCGGGGTTCCGCGCCACAGGTGCCGCCGTCCTTCCGGCGCGAGGCGGCCGCCCTCGCTGGGGTCTTGGCTGTCCTGATCTGGGACGTCTGGCGCGCTTTAATTCAGGCCGCTCCTGGGCGGAATCGCGAAAGAGTGGGTTTTCGGCGAGGAAAGCGAAGGCCAGACACTTCCCCGGGGTGGGTAGAGCGGTGCACAGGAGACCCGTGGGACCTGGCAGCCTCTGAGCGGCGGGGGGCGCGGAAGGATGCTCTGCCCTGGCATCGCGGGTTCATTAAAACCCCAGGGCCGTCCCTACTCCCCCATTGCCAGGAGCCCCAGAAATACCTGGAATCGTACCCTTTCTTGGGCCCAGCAAAACTTTAAGCCAACTAAAGCGGTGATTCTGTGTATATAAAAGTGACCAGGCGTGATTCCTGTGACACTTCGCTGAGGGAACCATTTCTTGTCACCACCACTGTGGCTTTGCTAAGGTCTATTCCAGCAGAATGGATGGAGTCGGGGTCCTGGCCCTGAATTAAACAAAGACCCGTCCCGCCTCGGCGTGCTGGAACTGAGGACTCTGAGTTATATCCTGGGCATTAGGTGTAGTAGATATTTTAAATGAGAGTTTAAACCACTGGCTTCTCCCTTTTAAAATCAGATGTTTTGCTTTTTTCACAATTCAGATTTAAAATTTTTCTTTTTATTTAAGCATTGATGTAGTGGTCTGATTCAAATAAGCCTCTTAGGTGAAGAGCAGTGAATTGAATTAAACTAGGGGGTATCCTGTAGATTCATATATATCATAGATATTGAGTGGTGTTATGAAAAACTTGCTGAAGTTATTTGTTGTGCATTTTGCTTGTATATTTCTTAGAATGTATTTCAAAAACTACACTTGTAGAGAAAAAAGAAAAGCTATACTAAGTAGTATGCATTTCTTTCCCTTTTTATTTTGCTGAGGATGGAACCTAGACCTCACACCTGCCTAGCAGGCGCTCTGCTTCTGAGCTACATCCCCAGGCAGTACTAAGCATTTCTTAAATTTAACTATTTTTAGGCAATAAAGAGGCAAAAGACAATTGGTCTTAGAGAAGACCCTGAACTTCCTTCTTGGACTTTTTCTCCCTCCCCATCCCATTCCCTTGGTGATCCTCTGTGGGTAGTCTGCCTCCCTAATAGCCCTGCATTCCTAACAAGCCTCTGAAACTCTCTTCATCCTGCTCTTCTCCAGAGGTGGAAAAATGAAGAATTTGCAGCTAAAGAGATGTCTGGCATTTATTTCAAAGTAATCTACTGACAGAGGGAATAGGATGGGGGAATATAGATGAAACAAAATTGACCACAGCTGGGTAATTCTTGAAACTAATTGATGTATACCCAAAAGGATGTATACACAAAGGTTCATAATACTATTCTTTCTGCTTTTTATTGTTTGAAAATTCCTATAATACCTTAAATTCCCTGTACCTAATATTTTACCTCTTCTCAGACTCCATGCATCATGGTCCACTGGATTATTTCAGTGGCTTTCTAGCTGATTTCCCAGTTTGCTTTCTGAAGTGTTTTCTCAACACAACATCCAAGTGATTCTGTTAAAACAGGTCAAATCAGTGGCTTTTCTACTCAGAATCCTCCAGTGACTTCTCATCTCACTCCCAGTGAAGCCAAAGTCTGTTCCAGTGCTTTTCAAGGCCCTATGTGATTGAGATGGCCTCAGTTCTGCTACACACCCTCTAATTCTGCTGCTGCCCTGCTGGCTTCCCTGCCTTCATAATTCTTGAACTTGTTAGGTATTTCTGCAATAGTCATTTCATCTGCCCAAGAGTACTCTTCATGATACCTGCCTAGCTTCCTTCCTCCTTTACCTTTAGTTCAATATTGAAGTATCGCACTTTCTATGAAGACTTCCCTACTCCATTTAAAACTGTAACACACTGCCCACAGTGCACTGCTTGTCCCCCTTCTAAACTTATTTCCTTAGCTTACTGCATGTTTTATTTACCTGTCATCTTTCACCCACACTAGAATTCTAGGTTCATAAAGGCAAAGATGTTAGCTTACTTTTTTCACTGATAGACCCGCATGCCCAGTGCATGGCAGGTGCTCAGTAAATATCTGTTGAATAATAGATCTTCATTTTATAAAGTAAAGTGAAACAAAGCCTTAGAAATACCTAAATTGTTCAGCATTTTTAAAGTATGGTTGTCGACTTGAATTTTGAGAACTTCATTGTGCAAGTACAACACCATGTATCTAGTAAGTCTTCAAGAAATACCTAGAAGCAATTCATGGGAGAAATTCAGTGTACCTTAAACCTAGTAGTTACTTTAGCAAATGTTTTCCCTCTTTTTGTATATGTGTCCAGGTCACTGATTTCATGAAAGAAATCAACAGACTTGGTAAAAGTACTTTTTTAATGCTTTATTTTTCTGGTATATTGAATATTTCTAAGTTTTTCATACAGGACAACAAATCACCTATAGATAATTACTCTGGAAAGAATGATTTTCATGATCACTAATGCTGCTATTTGATACCTCTAGGAACCTTAGCCTTTGGCAATTTTTATCTCTAAGAACTTATAAAATCTAGTATCAAGCAGGACATGGTGGCATATGCCTGTCATTCCATCTACTCAGGAGGCCGAGGCAGGAGGATTGCAAGTTCAAGACCCTGTCTCAAAATAAAAAAATAAAAAGAGCTGGGAACTTAGCTCAGTGGTAAAGCACCCCTGGATTCAATCCTCAGCACCACAAAAAATTAAAATGAAATCTAGTATCAAGTGACACTATTTTAGAGGGAATAAATAAGTCTTCTAAATGACTTCCTTGTTTTAGGAAGGAAAGAGGCTGTGTTTTAACAGACTGCTTCCCCTTGGACATTCAAAGCAGGTGTGAGTTAATGAAAATGAGGAGTATATGCTGACCCATCAAACTTTGGTGTGCTCAGACTCTTGAATATTTTGATTTAGATGTCTGAGGGAAGGACTCTATTTGGGATTTTGTTAGCATTATGCATTATTAAAGTTTTTCATTTTTGTTTTTTATATTTTGTTTTTAGGGCTTTTAGATAAATTAGACATATATATATATATATATATATATATATATATACCACCACACCTGGCTAAATATTTCATTATGTAAAATTCAGAGTTAGTTAAAATTAATCTGTTATTATACTTAAAGTATACATG
Source organism: Sciurus vulgaris (assembly GCF_902686455.1). Classification (NCBI taxonomy): domain Eukaryota; kingdom Metazoa; phylum Chordata; class Mammalia; order Rodentia; family Sciuridae; genus Sciurus; species Sciurus vulgaris. The sequence goes on along the minus strand of NC_136466.1, from coordinate 114,477,244 downwards.
CTTGTTTTTTGTTTAATACATATCATAATAATTACACATAATCACGTTGGTCTCCTGAATACATTTTGCTACAAAGTAAATAAAATCAGCATCATTGAAAGGATAAATAACTAAGCATAAGTCATAACTGTAATCTTGGCCACAGGTGTGAAAATCACAAATGTCATCAAATGATGGAAGATCCAGGATTCGGGAGAGGGGCTACAATGAGGTCCCAGGGGACTTCCCCTATCAAGATGGCACCATAAGAACCCTCCAGACTCTTCATGACAGTGAGCTGGCTGTGAGCGCTGATCCTCTGCCACCTCCCCCTCTCCCATTACAACCCCCATTCGGCCCAGACTTCTACTCAAGTGACACAGAGGAACCAGCCATTGCTCCAGACCTCAAGCCTGTAAGACGCTTTGTCCCCGACTCCTGGAAGAACTTCTTCAGGGGAAAGAAAAAGGACCCAGAATGGGATAAGTCAGTGTCTGACATCCGATACATCTCCGATGGTGTGAAATGTTCACCTCCGGCCTCTCCATCAAGACCCAACCACCGTTCTCCCCTCTACTACAAAGATTCTTCTGGAGGGTCAGAAGGCCCCTTTAATTCCCCGAAAGAGGCTGATTCAATGTTTCCCCAAGATCCCTATGCATCTCTAGACCGACACACACAGACTGCTCAAACATACAGCGAGAAGGTAGAGGAGTACAACCTGAGGTATTCCTACATGAAGTCTTGGGCAGGCCTGCTGAGAATTCTGGGTGTGGTGGAGCTGCTTCTGGGGGCCGGTGTGTTTGCATGTGTCACAGCTTACATCCACAAGGACAGCGAGTGGTATAACTTGTTTGGATATTCACAACCATATGGCATGGGAGGCGTTGGTGGCCTGGGCAGTATGTATGGAGGCTATTACTACAGTGGTCCCAAGACCCCTTTTGTACTGGTGGTTGCTGGATTAGCTTGGATCGCTACCATTATTGTTCTGGTTCTTGGCATGTCCATGTATTACCGTACCATTCTTTTGGACTCTAATTGGTGGCCCCTAACTGAATTTGGAATTAATGTTGCCTTGTTTATCTTGTACATGGCTGCAGCCATAGTCTATGTGAATGATACCAACCGAGGTGGACTTTGCTACTATCCTTTATTTAATACACCAATAAATGCAGTGTTCTGCCGGGTGGAAGGAGGACAGATAGCAGCGATGATCTTCCTCTTTGTCACCATGATTGTTTATCTTATCAGTGCTCTGGTTTGCCTAAAGCTCTGGAGGCATGAGGCAGCCCGGAGACACAGGGAATATATGGAACAACAAGAGGTAAGTGATTTTACAATCCCTCTTTTTTTTTTGTAGATTGGTGATGGGTTTTTTGTTGTGGTTCTTTGTTTTGTTTTGTTCTTTGCTGCCTTGTTAAAAATATGTGATCCTCAAAACAGAAAGCTTTTATCAACATCCACCTCTTTCTGTGTGTGTGTGTGTGTACATTTATGTGTGTGTGTGTATATATATATGTGTGTGTGTGTGTGTGTGTGTGTGTGTATTTATGTATCTGAGGCTCAAAAGTCCTACCTCAGTGTCTGACGTCTGATTTGCTTTGGCTGAGATAAGCCATTCTGCTGTTGTTTGTTATTGCAAGTAGACACCAGCTGTGTAATAGATAGTTTGTCATCTGTGTTATTATGGCTGTGTGATGCTAGAGAGAAAAACAGCGACTGAACAGCTGTTGAATTTTGGTAAAGAAAAATAACATACCTGTAAAATAAGTGTCTCATCATTAAAGTAACTTTGAGAACATTTTTTTTTCTTTTTAGGTACTGAGGCTTGAACCCAGAGGCACTTTGCTACTGAGCCACATTTCTAGTCCTTTGCATTTTTTGAGACAGTGTCCCACTAAATTGCAGAGACTGACCTTGAATTTACGATCCTCCTGCCTCAGACTCCTGAGTTGCTGGGGTTACAGGCTTGAATCACCACACCTAGTTTGAGAACAATTTTGATTCTTTGATATGGTAAAATTTAGCCAGGCACAGTGGTACATGCCTATAATCCTAGGGACTCTGTCTCAAAATAAAAAAATAAAAACGACTGGGGATGTAACTTAGTGGTAGAGCATCCCTGGGTTCAATTCCTAGTACTGCAAAAATCAATAAATAAAAACATAAATTTTTTCAGTTGCAGGAGATAAGTATTCATTTAAATGTGATTAACTTTCTTCAAGTGAGTTAAATTATTGGCAGTAAATTGTCAAATAGGAATATGGAAAACCACATTTGATTTTTTTTTTTTAAATATTAGGAGGTTGAATTCTAATGAATATGCCCTGAAAACTTGCCTATTGGTGTTAATAGTTCATCCTTATTTTGGAATGAACTATTAAAATTAAAAGCCCTGCACTTGTTTTTATTTCTTGAAGTTAGCTAATTAAATATAATGAGAACACTGAGGATAAAAATAATGACAATGATGAGAAAAATAATAATACCTGGAGGGGATAAGATTATGTAGCATCCCTATTTAAAATTAGCTTAATAGTAGCAAAAATGTTAGCGTATGTTCTGCTAGCTTCATTATACCATGAAATAAACTGATTTTTTCCTATCTTCTTAAGAGATATGAGCAGTAGATTCTTCTGTGCCACTGAAAATATCAGTATTTACCTTAAATTTTTTCTTAATTTTAAATTAACTGTATTATGAAGTTTTTCTTTCCTACTTTTCCCAAGACTTCTTAGACTATATAATTGTACATGGTATATATAAAAATTAAATCCTATCCTCATAATAACACGCATTTACATATATATGTCATTTTTAATCTTTTGTGAATCTAATGTATAACAGTGACAACTAGTTTTTTATAATAAGAACCTACGTGTTATACAAAGAACCTCAACATTTCAGTGTGATTCATAATTTATTATTACAAAAGACATTTATCATTCTAGAATTCTGCGTAGATTCAAATTATTTCTAAAACTTTATTTCAGCACTCTAAGTATATTTCTTTTTCTTTCTTTTTTTTTTTTTTGCAGTACTGGGGATTGAACCCAGGGCCTTGTGCTTGCGAGGCAAACACTGTACCGACTGAGCTATATCCCCAACCCTAAGCACATTTCTTTTTTTTTTTTTTTTTGCTTGCAGTACTGGGGATCGAACCTAGGGCCTTGTGCTTGCAAGGCAAGCACTCTACCGACTGAGCTATCTCCCCACCCCCCTAAGCACATTTCTTAAATTTACATCTCTCTGTACAAATAATTTAAAATTCTAGTCAATGTGAACTCCAAATAGACTCTTCTACATAATTTTATGCTAGCTTAACAAGTTATTAAATTTTAACATTTCAAAGTTCTGCATTAATGATTGTAATTATTTGCATGATACTTTATTTTGCATTTCTCAGGAAACATTTAGGCCTGTAAGACTTTTTCATAACACTTGATTAGACCTGAATCACCTCTGTTGTTGAAAGCTGTACCTACTTGTGTGTTGTTATAACTTCCTAAAGGTTAGAAGTATTATAACCTTTGACTTTTTTTCTGTTAATTTTATAGGATAAACATTTCAGGGCTGGGGTTGTGGCTCAGTGGTAGAGCCCTTGCCTAGCACGTGTGAGGCACTGGGTTCAATCATCAGTACCACATAAGAATAAGTAAATAAAATAAAGGGTACTGTGTCCATCTACAACTAAATTTTTTTTTTTTTTTTTTTAAATTCAGCTCTTTGATCATTCAAGGTAATGGTAGCCAGGAATAAACAAAATGTCTAGGTAATTCAAGTAACTTACCTAATAATCTCCACAAGAGTAAGAGGAACATCCATCAAATAGAGAGGATCAATCTCTGTAAACTTGAAATTGGGCTATAAATGCAAGTAGATGAAAATATTTATAAAGTAACTTAACACATCTTTGAAAAATCATTTTCACTTTTTGTTTCAGATAAATGAGACATCATTGCCATCGAAAAGGAAAATGGTGAGGATAAAGTGTATTTCATGTTATGCTTTCTCTAGCTTTGTTAAATACTTTTCTCTTGTGTCTGTTTACCAACATAGTAGCGTCATCCCGTTGTGAAAGTAGAGCTATTACAATGAGTTCATGAGAGGACTCAAGGACTTAAGTTTTTTCTTAATACTAAAAGAAACAATCTGAGCTATAGCTCCTTTTAATTTTGTTAGATGGAAGTTTATATAAGTGAACATAGTTGGTTTTCCTTTAAATTTATTCTTTTATGTGAAAGTGATTTTCCTAAATTTTCTTAATTTGTTTTTCCTTTAGCTGTACTGAGAATTGAACCCAAGGCTATGGGTTAGGCCATTGAATACCAGGCAAACACTCTACCACTTAGCTATACCCCCAGCCCTTTTGTAATTTTTTAGTTTGAAACAGAACCCAGCTAAGTTGCTGAGGCTCGCCATGAACTTGCAATCCTCCTGCCTGAGCCTCCTGAGTAACTGGGTTTACAGGTGTGCACCACCACATCCAACTCTTAATTTCTCTTCTTAAATTCTTTGCTATTCTTTTCTATTCTCATTGTGTTTTCAGATGTCAAATTTTGTAGTGTCAGGATGTTCTTATTCCATAATTTACAAGCTGTGTGACAGTAGGCAATTCTTTTTTTTTTCTTTTGGTACCAAGGATTGAACCCAGGGGCACTTAACCACTGAGCCACATTCCCAAACATTTTTATATTTTGTTTTGAGACACCATCTTGGTACATTGCTTAGGGCCTCACTAAATTGCTGAGCCTGGCTTTGAAATCCCAGTCCTCCTACCTGAACTTCCTGGAATTATAGGAACATGCTACCATGCCCAGCTATAGGCAAGTTTTTGAACCGTCTCATGCTTCTCTTTCTTAATCTGTAAAATTGTAATAATAATTATAATTTCTACCTCATAATTTGCTGAGAGGATTCTGTGAGATGCCATTATCATGATTATTTACATATATGTGAATAATAATTTTTTTGATACTGGGAATCTACCTCCGAGCTACATTCCCAGCCCTTTATTGTTTTTGAGACAGGGTCTCAATAAATTACCAACATTGGCCTCAAATTTGTGATCCTCTTGCCTCAGCCTCCTAGGTCTCTGGAATTATAAGTGTAAGTCACTGTGCCCAGTTTAGTGTATTTTAATAATCACAATTTTACCCTTATTGAAAAAGTTCCTTTTCAAGATATTGGGCATTATTTCTAAACAAGAATCAGCCTTTGAATTTGTTTGAAAGGGGTTATATTCCCTTAGTTAAAAATTTAAAAATGTCCATTAACAGTCTTCTCTGACTTTTATACTCAGCTTTCCAGTTCTCCTGCGAGTGGGGTGAGGGGGCTGGTGTTGTTTTCAGTGTCTTGTGTTCCTTTCAGAAACCAGAAGGATATATATTTCACAAATCTATATATATAATTTCTGTGCTCCCTTCTTTTACACAAATGGTAGTGGGCTATATACACTGTTAGGTCCCTTACTTATTTCTCTTAATACATTCTAAGATATTTTCTTATTAATACATGAAGAGCTACTGCTTTTTTTTTTTCTTCCCTGTACTAGTAATTGAACTCAGAGTGCTCTTCCACTGAGCTACATCTCAGCCCAAGGATGGCATTTTTATTTTGATAGTCTGATTGTCCTATTAAGGTTTTTGTTTTTGCCTTTTGTTGGATGGTTGGTTTTTGGTTTTTGTAGTGCCGAGATTGAACCTATAGAGATTGTAACCAGCTTTCACTCCCAGCACTGCAGGTTTCCTCATCCTGTTATACGGTGCATTAGGAAATTTGTTGATATTTGTCAGATTGATAGGTGAAAAATGGTATCTCTTTGAGTCAGTTGAATCAAGAATGAGGTTGTAAAAAGAAACAATTCAAAAAATTGACAAAATAAATAGTTGGTTCTTCGAAAAAATAAACAAAATTGATAAACCTTTAGCCACACTAACAAAGACGAGAGAAAACCCAAATCACTAAAATTCGGAATGAACAAGGAAATATCACAACAGACAGGATTGAAATACAAAACATAATTAGAAGCTATTTTGAAAATCTATATTCCAACAAAATAGAAAATTTCGAAGACATCAACAGGTTTCTAGAGACATATGAATTGCCTAAACTGAACGAGGAGGACATAAACAATTTAAATAGACCAATTTCAAGTACTGAAATAGAAGAAGTCATCAAAAGCCTACCAACAAAGAAAAGTCCGGGACCAGATGGGTTCTCAGCCGAGTTCTACAAAACCTTTAAAGAAGAGCTCATTCCAATACTTCTCAAAGTATTCCATAAAATAGAAGAGGAGGGAACCCTCCCAAACTCATTCTATGAAGCCAATATCACACTGATACCTAAACCAGACAGAGACTCATCAAGGAAAGAAAATTTCAGAGCAATATCCTTAATGAACATCGACGCAAAAATTCTCAACAAAATTTTAGCAAATTGCATACAAAAACATATTAAAAAGATAGTGCACCATGATCAAGTGGGTTTCATCCCAGGGATGCAAGGTTGGTTCAACATCAGGAAATCAATAAACATAATTCACCATATTAATAGACTTAAAGTCAAGAATCACATGATTATTTCAATAGATGCAGAAAAAGCATTTGATAAAATACAGCACCCCTTCATGCTCCAAACACTAGAAAAAATAGGGATAGTGGGAACATTCCTTAACATTGTAAATGCCATTTATGCTAAGCCCATGGCTAATATCATTCTAAATGGTGAAAAACTGAAAGCATTCCCCCTAAAAACTGGAACAAGGCAGGGATGCCCTCTTTCACCACTTCTATTCAACATCGTTCTTGAGACTCTGGCCAGAGCAATTAGACAAACCAAAGAAATTAAAGGGATATGAATTGGAAAAGAAGAACTCAAACTATCCCTGTTCGCTGATGACATGATTCTATATTGAGAGGAACCTGGAAATTCCACCACAAAACTCTTAGAACTCATAAGTGAATTCAGTAAAGTAGCAGGTTACAAGATCAATGCTCATAAATCCAACGCATTTTTATACATAAGTGATGAATCTTCAGAAAGAGAAATTAGGAAAACTACCCCATTCACAATAGCCTCGAAAAAAATAAAATACTTGGGAATCAATCTCACAAAAGAGGTGAAAAACCTCCACAATGAGAACTATACAACACTAAAGAAAGAAATTAAAGAACACCTTAGAAGATGGAAAGATCTTCCATGTTCTTGGATAGGAAGAATTAATATTGTCAAAATGGCCATACTACCTAAAGTGCTATACAAATTCAATGCAATTCCAATTAAAATCCCAATGACGTACCTTACAGAAATAGAGCAAGCAATTATGAAATTCATCTGGAAGAATAAGAAACCCAGAATAGCTAAAGCAATCCTTAGCAGGAAGAGTGAAACAGGGGGTATTGCAATACCAGATCTTCAACTCTACTACAAAGCAATAGTAACAAAAACGGCATGGTATTGGTACCAAAATAGAAAGGTAGATCAATGGTACAGAATAGAGGACACGGACACAAACCCAAAGAAATACAATTTTCTCATACTAGACAAAGGTGCCAAAAATATGCAATGGAGAAAAGATAGCCTCTTCAACAAATGGTGCTGGGAGAATTGGAAATCCATATGCAACAGAATGAAACTAAACCCATATCTCTCACCATGCACGAAACTAAACTCAAAATGGATTAAGGACCTCGGAATCAGACCAGAGACCCTGCAGATTATAGAAGAAAAAGTAGGTCCAAATCTTCACCTTGTTGGTCTAGGATCAGACTTCCTTAACAGGACTCCCATAGCACAAGAAATAAAAGCTAGAATCAACCACTGGGATAGATTCAAACTAAAAAGCTTTCTCTCAGCAAAAGAAACTATCAGCAATGCGAAGAAAGAGCCTACAGAGTGGGAGAATATCTTTGCCAATCATACTTCAGATAGAGCACTAATCTCCAGAATCTATAAAGAACTCAAAAAACTCTACTCCAAGAATTCAAATAATCCAGTTGACAAATGGGCTAAGGAAATGAATAGACACTTCACAGAAGAAGATCTACAAGCAATCAACAAACATATGGAAAAATGTTCAACATCTCTAGTAATAAGAGAAATGCAAATCAAAACCACCCTAAGATTCCATCTCACCCCAATTAGAATGGCGATTATCAAGAATACGAGCAACAACAGGTGTTGGCGAGGATGTGGGGAGAAAGGTACACTCATACATTGCTGGTGGGGCTGCAAATTAGTGCAGCCACTCTGGAAAGCAGTGTGGAGATTCCTTAGAAAACTTGGAATGGACCCACCATTTGACCCAGCTATCCCACTCCTTGGCCTATACCCAAAGGACTTAAAATCAGCATACTACAGAGATACAGCCACTTCAATGTTCATAGCTGCTCAATTCACAATAGCCAGACTGTGGAACCAACCTCGATGTCCTTCAATTGATGAGTGGATAAAGAAACTGTGGTATATATATACAATGGAATATTACTCAGCCATAAAGAATGATAAAATTATGGCATTTGCAGGCAAATGGATGAAATTGGAGAATATCATGCTAAGTGAGATAAGCCAATCTCAAAAAGCCAAAGGATGAATGATATCGCTAATAAGTGGAGGATGACACATAATGGGGGGGAGGGAAGGGTTAGTGTTAGGGTTAGAGTTAGTGTTAGGGAGGGGGGCAAGTATGGAGGAAGGAAGTACTGTATAGAGGGTAAAGAGGGGTGGGAGGGGTGGGGGGAAGGGAAAAAATAACAATGAATCAAACAACATTACTCTATGTAAATTTATGATTACACAAATGGTATGCCTTTACGCCATGTACAAACAGAGAAACAACATGTATCCCATTTGTTTACAATAAAAAAAAATCCCCACTTTAAAAAAAAAAAAAAAAGACACAGTGAAAAAAAAAAAAGAAAGAAAAAAAAATAATGAGGTTGTATATTTCTCATGTTTTCATTTTCAACTTACTGATAGTCTGTTCATATCCTGTTTGGTTTTTCCTCTAAGTTGCTAATTTTTACTAATCTTTTAAGTGAATACTTTTTTTGTGGGGCGGGGGTAGTACTGGGGATTGAACCTGGGGTGCTTTACCACTGAACTATATCCCCAGTTCTTTTTTCTTCTTTTTTTAATTTTTGAGATAAGGTCTTTCTAAATTGCTGAGGGTTTTGCTGAGTTGCTGTGGCTGGTCTCAAGCTTGTGGTCCTCCTACCTTAGCCTCCTGAGTCTGTGTAAGTAAATACATTTTGAAGATATCTTATGAACTGAGCACAGTGGTGTACACTTGTAGTGTCAGCCCCATGGGAGATGGAGGCCCTGAGTTCAAGGCCAGCCTATACAACATGGACAACATAGCCAGACCCTACCTAAAAAATAAAAGGAAAATACCCTTCATAAGATTCTTTCTAACTTGTAACTTTATTCTCTCCATTGTGACATAAAAACAATTTGAAAATGTTTTATTCACATTGAAATAAGGGATTCAGAAAGAAGATATACAGTCTGTCCAAAGGATCATGATTAATACATCAATGTTATCATTAATTCATTCACTGAACAAACATGCCATTTGGCTATGAACTCAGATAATGAACATTAAAAAGAGCATCATTTCCATTTTCAAAGGATTTGCAAATCTAGTGGAAAAGAAAAACAGAAAATAATTAGCAGTATATGAGTAAACGAGAGAGATGGAAATCTTTTTAAGGACTATCAAAATAAATAGCTGGCTTAGAGATTGGTGCTTCAGTTTACAGATGATAATGTCCCAAATTCAACATTGGTAGGTGGTCAAAGCATCCTTTGGGTTGTATAATTAGTCATATTTCTTAAAGGATCATTTGCATTAAACTATTTCTCACTGGTGGAATTATCTGAATTGTAGTTGAAATGGCTTAACAACCTTGCTAAGATTTTTCTGGATATCCATAAATGTTTAGAAATCAAGTTGACCAGTCTGGACTGCCCAGGTGTGCAGCAGGTGAGGCTGTCATTAGCTGGTTTACAGAAGATTGAAGCACATCTCTTTCATGAGGTGCTGTGGACCTAGTGCTACAAGCTTATATACTCTTTAAATATTGGGTATAGAATAACATCGATTCTATTTTGAGTCAGTTTCTTTTGGTTTGTTTTTTATCATGCTTTATCTTAACTTCTCATTCTCAAATTTTTAGTTTTTTTCCTTTTTTACTCATTTATTTATTAAAAAAGTTTTTTGAGACTGGGTCTCACTAGTAGCCCAGGCTGGTCTCAAACTCCTGGGCTCAAGTGATCCTCTTGCCTCAGCCTCTCCCATAGCTAGGGTTACAGACTTGCACCAGCTTCTATTTATTTGACATTTACTCCTTGCTCTGAGTATATACATTTCAATTAGATTTGCCTGTATTCCATGACAGTAATATTAATTAGAGCAAGTTAAATGAGGAAGGTATGTGGAAGCTGTCAATCATATAATTATATACCCTGACACTGATAATACTGGCTACCTTTTAGGAGGGCAGCTGGCCGTCTGAGGAGATGAGAAGAGGGAGACTTAGTTTTCATTATGTTCCCTTTTAGACCTTTGAATTATATACCATGTTTACAGTATCTATTTAAAAATAAAATTTAAAACTTTTTAAAAGTCAAGGGCTGGGGATGTCGTTCAGTGGTAGAGTGCTTACCTAGGATACACAAGGTTCTAGGTTTGCCCAGCCACACACAGAATTCACATCTAGGAAATTGTTTTATAAAAGCTGACAACCTGGATTGGGGATATAGCTTAGTGGTAAAGCACTAGTCTGTGTGATTCCCCAGGTTCAATCCCCAGCACCACAAACATAAATAAGTAGACATATAAAACATCCTTGGGTTAGAAGAGTCTGTTTGCTTAACAGTGCAGCAAAATTTTAAAGAACTTTTTTAAATGATTTGGGTTCCTCAAGAGCCTCTGTCTGCATCAGCCAGGGCTGCTTATTCTTGAGATTGCTCTTCCTGTGATTAAAAGTAACCCCTAACTGTTTGAAGCCAAAGTGATTTGTTACTTGTTTTTGAGACAGTGTTAACTTCCAACTGAATGTAGTATCTAACTGGTGAACCTATTAGTTTGTCAGATTTTATTCACGTTTCATGTTTCTTTGAAAACTGTATTCTTTAATATGTAGATATGGGGTATATGCATATTAATACAATCTAATTGTTATAGTATGTACTGATTTTCTTTTAACCCTACTTAGTGATAGAGGCATAGTAAAGTCTTCCATTTTGATTATGGATTAAAAAAAAGGTATACATTTTGTAAATGTCGACTGCTCAGCACCAGTCTGGACAGGGCTGTCTCACTGGGATGTAATATGGAAATGTGGCAGTGGTGGTCATTCTTGCCCAAGGTAGAATTTATGGACTTCCTGGTCAATTGCTCTGAGGTGGTGGGATTTACTAGTGAAATTAAGTGCAGAATAGAATCAACTCGAAATACCAGGACAAATTGGAGAAAATTGCCCCAAATGATAGGGCAGTCAGTATTATTGTTTGATAAGAATGTACAAGTGGGGGCTGGGGTTGAGGCTCAGTGGTGGAGCATTTACCTAGTATGTGTGAGGCACTGAGTTTGATCCTCAGCACCACATAAAATAGATAGATAGATAGATAGATAGATAGATAGATAGATAGATAGATAGACAGATAGATAAATGGTACAGCTTAAAAAAAAAAGAGAAGAATGTACAGATGGCACAGGATTAGGATGATCTGTCAGAGAGTTCTTTTTCAGGGCCCTTGGAGGTTGGTGTGTGGCATCTTCAGGTATGTTACAGGGTTCCCAATTCTGAGAGGTCCTGGAATGGTCAGGAATAACCTTAGTAGATGCTGGAACTTCCAATCCTATAACTTTTTGGGGGACTATATCAATACAATTAGCTTCCCCTATTGTTTCAAAATATGTGAGCTAAGCTGGGTATGGTGGCACACACCTGTAATCCCAGCTACTCTAGAGCCTGCAGCAGGATTACAATTGAAGTCAGAGTGGCCAACTTGACCCTGTCTCAAAATAAATTTTTTTAAAAATGAGGAGTTGGGCACAGTGGCACACACCTGTAATCCCAGTGGCTTGGGAAACAGGCAGGAGGATCGCAAGTTCAAAGCCTGCCTTAGCAGTTTAGTGAGGCCCTAAGCAACGAGACCTTGTCTCAAAATAAATAAAAAAGAACTAGGGATGTGGGTTAGTGGTTAAGTGCCCCTGGGTTCAATCCTGGTACCAAAAAAAAAAAGGGTGAGGAGGTTGGTGGCCTTATATGCATGACACCCTGAGTTTGATCCCCTGTACTGGGGAAAACAAAAAAGATATAAGAGCTTAAGACAAAATGCATCCTTTTAAAGGTCTTTTTTCCAGGAGTTAGATCTCTGTGGATCAATATATTTAGGTATATTCTAGAGGTAGACTCCAGTAATCTCGTGACTTAATTGATGAATCTTTATTGGATTTACCCATGAGATGCCTGACAAAAAGGACAGGACCTCCAATTTTCATTAGCTTCCCTCCTAAATCATAGCAGGGAAGAACCAGATACTAGCCTGGGAGAGGCCATGGCATGTGGTGAAAAGGAAATGAACTTTAGTATTAGATAAATCTGAATTATAGTTCCAGAGCAGCTACTCAGAAGCTACGTAATCCTGCAGAAGTTACTTACCTTCTCTGAACTTCTGTTTCCTGTCCCTTGTTTGGACTACACACCAGGCCACCCCTTACTTTGTATGTTAACAAATACAATTTTTTAAAAGATAAGATCATTTGGAAATGAAATAATATACAAACAGAAAGTATGATCAAATAGAGACAGCAACAAATTCTAATAAACCCTAAGTGCTGACCAGGTTTTTCAAGCTGGAAAAGCCAGAATCTAATCTGGGCCTTGAGGATGAGGGTACAGTTTTGGAGTGGAGGCTATGCATCATTACATCAGACCTTCTAAGGGGAAAACAACTGTAAATCTGACAAATGCTCAGCAAAACACCTCTTGGCTTTTCCTATTTATAACTTGACAGGATATATTCAGCCCATTTTTTAATTTGAAAAGCTTAATGATAATATCCATAGCATTACTTGTCCTGTCACTTAATTATTTTCTCCTGTATCACAATAAGGCATTTTTGATAATTGCTAAAACTAAATTTGGTTAGATGCAAAGAAAGGTCGTATTAAATCTGTGACTGCAGGCCCTTTCTCTCCCTTCCTGTGGATGTTTGTAGTTAGGAGCACTGTTCTTAGAGTGGTCTGTCCAAGGGCTGGAGCCTAACACATCCTGCACATGAAAGCCTAAAAGTTTTAATTCTTTGTCTGATGTTTTGATTTCTTTACAGTTGAGTTCTCTATACTGATGATCAGTGAGATTCACACAAAAAAGAACAAACAAACAAAAAAAGTCAAGATCATACCATTTTAAAAAATATTAAAGCAGACAAGGAAATACAATTTCTTAAAACACTTTTCATATTAAAGGATACTAGAGATGGGCAAGTAAGGAAAATGACTAGTTCTTGCTTAACATTTTTTTATCTAGAAAAAAATTAATTATGACTTCTCCTACCCATTATGACTACTGAGGCAGAATTCATGACTTTGACCAGGAAATCTGAGATTAATGCCCAGGGCCATTGCTGGGAAACAGGATCAACATGCTCCATAGTTGCTTTCTTAGCCAGCACACAGCTGGGTCGTCAAATGTTTAGAAGTTAAGCTAAGGAAAGATGCCGTGAAATGGAAATCCATTTTTTTGAAGACAAAAAAGTGTCCTTTGATGTTTAATGCCATTATTCATTTTCAAGATTAAACAGAGGAATTCATTAGGATGAAGAATGGCACCCTGACCAGCAGAGAACACAGCAGAATGAATACTAATCTCAGAATGTGTTCCCTAAAATGCCCTTGCTGTTTCCTCATTCTGTACCCACTTGCATTTCTGCTACTTTGAGCCCAAGTGGACCAGCATGTTTTCTGCCTTGAGATGATCTGGTTTCCCTTCCACCTAGTGCTGTGGTGTGGAGCTTCTCCTTTCAGTAATCTTCCCTCAGACTGGTTAGCCACGTCCGTGGCTGATCCAGTCCCAGGGGTGTGCTATTTGGTGAGTTAAGAGCTCGTGGTTTTTGAGATGAGCTAATGTTAAGCCAAACCTCAAAGCTAGTCTCAGAATAGGTAAGTCGGAAAACAAAGGACTTAAAAAACTGCCTGGCAAGGTAGAGAGCAAGGTTTCAAAATCCTGTTTTGTACTTTGTTTGCACTGAAACAGTGGCCCTCCCGAGCCACTCAGCTCAGCAAGTGTTTCTCAAAGGCTTAAGGGGTTAGTAAAGGGAAAGACCTTAACTGCACCAAAGAAGAATCGTGATCCCAAGCATGTTCTGACCTTCCTCTAGCAGTAGAGCATTGCCTGCTCTGTTCCTCACAAACTCCCCAGTGTGCTTCTGGAACTTTGGATGTCAACAATACACATTTAAAATAAACAGGTTTCCTGAGGTTATTCATTTAAAGTTTTAATGAACCATGGGCTGAGGATGTGGCTCAGTGATGGAGCACTAACTAGCCTAGCTTGCTGGAGTTTCTGGGTTTAATCTCCAGCACTGCAAAAAACAAAGAGTAGCAAGGAGGGCTGAGATGTAGCCCAGCAGCAAAGCGCTGGCCTTGCATTTGCAAAGCCCTGGGTTTAAAAAAAGAAAAAAGAAAAAAAAGAAACTCCCACCTAAATAAATAAATATCTTTTTTTTTTTTTTTTTTTAAGGCGGGGAGGGGTGTATGAATGAACCAAGTAGTTCTGGATTTTAATCACAACTTTTCCACTTAGTTGATGTGGAGGATTTACTTAACCCTCTCTGAACCTCACCTCTTTTGGTATAAAATGGAAACCTCTCTTCTGTCATCCACCAGCCTTACCTGTTCAATGAAACCTCTGAACAGCCTTTTCCCAGCCCCAGAGCTGAGCATCCTCTTTTATCTGTCCATTCTAGGGTGGATTCTGCTGGGTCTTCCAATTCTATTTCCCTTCTTTTAGCTATATCAGCCCTTAAAACCTGTTCCCTGATACTTCTCTGGGCCATTTCATTTTATGTTCTCTTTCTTTTTTTCTTGAATGGTGGATTTTTCTTATTGTTTGTTTTTTGTTTTTTGTTAACTAAAGGCTAACTTACTTCATTTCCAGAATCCAGAACTCTTATAACCTGTTTCAGAAATCACAGGTTAAGAACACCTGGGCAAATTTAAAACATAGGCTGCCTTTATTCTGTGGTCCCAGGAACATCTCCCTTACATTTAAAAATACTGAGGGGCTGGGGATATAGCTCAGTTGATAGAGTGCTTGCCTTGTAAGCACAAGGCCCTGGGTTCAATCCCCAGCATCACAAAAAAATAAATAAAATTAAAAAATAAAAATACTGAGGATTAGCAGGTGAGGTGGCATATGCCTGGAATCCCAGTGGCTTGGGAGACTGAGACAGGAGGATCAAAAATTCAAGGCCAACCTGGGCAACTTAGCAGGACCCTGTCTTAAAATGAAAAAAGAGTGGGTGGGGCTGGAGTGTCCTGGGTTTTATCCTGTACTGAGAAAATAAAAACATTTTAATTTTTAAAGATGTACTTAGGACATCAGAAAGGGTTTCCTTGCTTTTCTTTTCAAATAATGAAAGTGGTGTAACTCATTTCCATTCCCTCTTCTCAGTAGCTACTTTTTTTTTAACCTCCCGGGATGCTGGGGATTAAACCCAGAGGCAATTTACCACTGAACTATGTCCCTAACCCTTTTTATTTTTCATTTCGAGACAGGGTCTCACTAAGTGCTTAGGGCCTCACTGAGTTGCTGAGGTTAGCCTCAAATGTGTGATCCTCCTGCCTCAACCTCCCGAACCTCTGGGATTACGGGTGTCCACAACTGTGCCCAGTTCAGTAGCTTCTTATAATTGATCCATCCCATGTTTTCATTGTCATTTTTTTCTCTTTACATTTAAGAAGCCTTAATTCTATTTTTTCCCTGAATTTCTTATTTTGAACTATTTTAAAAACTCTTTTATAGTTACTTGGGGTGTAAATCCCAATAAGTAAGTACTTAAGACTTCTAATGCCTCATTTTATCATCCACCTTTAACATATACACATTGGAGCTGGAGGATGTTTGACCTATTTTGTATTCCTATATTCTAAAATGTGAGTCCCCTTAGCTATTACAAAACATTCAGAATACACTTGTGACTTTAAAACATTTAATTCTAAAGGGAAATGCTAATTAGGATTTCTACTTTTTGTCTTCCTGCTTTGTCCCCATTTTCTCCTAAGAATAAGTTTGGGTGGTTTTGTTTTTCTACTCCTGTGTATATATCAGTCCTGTTTTTCTCCCAACCTGCAGTGTGAAATGGCCACCAGTGACAAACAGAGAGACCCAGAAGTTAATTTAAAAGACTTGAGAACAACAAAAATGAGACCTGAACTGCTGAGTGGCCACATCCCTGCAGGTCACATTCCTAAACCCATCGTGATGCCTGACTACGTGGCGTGAGTATCTATCTGAATTCTTCAAGGTAGAAGTTGAAGGGTCCCATTTGGGCCTTTCATTTTCCTGCTTGTCTCCACATTAATGCAGGTAACATACAGAATTGAAGGTACAATATGGTCAATGAAGAATAAGCTAAGCTGATTTCCTGTTCAGCCTATTTTAGTGATAAAAGTTGTAACCTTGGTTTGTTTTTTTCCTCAGAAAATATCCTGTGATTCAGACAGAAGATGAACGGGAGCGCTATAAAGCCGTGTTCCAAGATCAGTTTTCAGAGTACAAAGAGCTATCTGCAGAAGTTCAAGCCGTATTGAGGAAGCTTGATGAGCTGGATTCAGTGATGAGCAGGTTGCCACATCATTCAGAAAACCGACAGGTCAGTGTCTGCAGCTGCCTAGGAGGACCACTGAAGTTTAGAGGAGGAATAAAATCTGACCATTTAAAAAAAATCTGGAACTCTCTGTCTGCTCTCTTTGTCTAGGAAAGTATTTGAAATCTTTAGGATAACCATTCAAACTGGCTGCAGTGGTGCACAGCTGTCATAGCTACTTGGAAGACATAGGCAGGAGGACAGACAGAAAGTTCAAGTTCATCCAGGGGAACTTAGAAAGACCCTGCCTTAAAATAAAATAATAAACTGGCTGGGGGCATAGCTGAGTGGTAGAGCATGCATGAGGCCCTGGATTCAATTTCCAGCACCACAAAAAAAAAAAAAAAAAAAAAGAAGGAAAGAAAGGGAAAAAAAGTCACCATTCAAGATTACCATTCAAGGGGATGAGGGTATAGCTCAATGGAAGAGTTCATGCTTTGTGTGTGGCCCTGGGTTTAATCCCCAGCACCAAACAAAGAAAAAGAAATTACAATCCAAATTACATCAGTTAATGTAATTAAATCACATTTTATTACTTATTAAATGATATTTTATTTGCCTATTTAAGTAAAATATAAATATGCCTAAGATACATACTGACTCACTCCCAGTCCCAAAGAAGGGTGGCACACTCAAGCTGGGATGCGGGGAGGGCGGGTACGAGGAGCCCCCATGTAGTGCATTCCCCTGCCAAGCCAACCAAGGGTTTCCAACCCAGTCTCGGCACAGAGAGTGGATCTGAAGCTGCAGATTTGAGCTAGTAGGCACAACGTCAGAGCCATCTCTGTGAAGATGAGAGAACCAGTGGGACTGAAGCTTTCTCTTTCTTTTATTGTTCTGATAGTAAGGATCAAACCCAGGGGTGCTTTTACCAGTGAGCCACATTCCTAGCCTTTTATTTTTTATTTTGAGACAGTATCTCACTGAGTTGCTGAGGTTAGCCTTGAACTTGCAGTCCTGCTACCTCAGCCTCCAAAATCACCAGATTTCAATGTGCACCACTGAACCCAGCTAGTACTAAAGCTTTTTCTGAAGTGCTCTTTTTTCGATTCACATTTTTATATCTCTGAAACAAGAATACCTTATAATCAGTGACAACTTAGCAAGGCCCTGTCTGGAAAAAAAAAAGAAAGAAAAAAATTAAAAACTGAGGATATAGCTCAGTGGTAAAATGCTCCTGGGTTTAATCCCCAATACAAAAAAAAAAAAAAAAAAGAAAAGAAAAAGAGGGGCTGGAGTCGTGGCACAGTTGTAGAGCACTTGCCTGGCATGTGTGAGGCACTGGGTTCAATGTTCAGCACCACATATAAATAAAATAAAGGTCTATTGACTACTAAAAAATATTAAAAAAAAAAAGAAAGCAATGATACTATATAGGATACTTTATGTCTGTCATTTCCACTTGTTGACTATTATGAATAATGCTGCTGGGCACATTTGTGTTCTTTTTATAAAGAAAATATATTCTAGTCATTGCTTATATGATTAATTTAAAATTTTTTTGTTGTTGTTGATGGACCTTTATTTTTATTTATTTATATGTGGTGCTGAGATTTGAACCCAGTGCCTCACCCATGCTAGGCGAGTGCTCTACCACTGAGCCACAACCCCACCCCTAGGTTAAATTTTTTTATGGTACTGAGGATTGAACCCAGGGACGTTTTACCACTAAGCTATATCCCCAGCCTTTTTTTTTTTTTTTTTTTTTTTTGAGACAGGGTCTCACTAAGTTGCTTAGGACTTCACTAAGTTGTGAGGCTGGCCTTGAATTTGTTATCCTCTTTTCTCTGCCTCCCAAGTTGCTGGGACTTCAGTGTGTGCCACTGCAGCCAGCTTTGTATAATTAAAAATTTTTAAACTTATACAGCTTTTTTAAAAATGTCAAATGCATTTATGCTTGTGAATGTACGCATGTATATATATAAATTTTTCACCTGAGAACCTCAGTTAATTGGGCATCTTTTTTTGACTATAGACTAGTAAATATACATTTAAATTTCTCATATTTATGAGCTCTCTGAGCCAAATATATACTGCAGTGACATTTTCTCAATCCTGAAATGATGGAATAGTGCTAACTAAGACACTAGTATCACAAAGCAGGAGAAATCTAGCAAATACTGAAGGTTGAGGATCAGTTAGTACCATCTGGAAAACAAGCAAGGTTCACAAGTTTGAGAAGACTGACTGAGGCGGTCAGAGGAATGCAGGAAGGGGCTGGGGATATAGCTCAGTTGGTAGAGTGCTTGCCTTGCAAGCACAAGGCCCTGGTTCAATCCCCAACACCACAAAAAAAAAAAAAAAAACAAAAGGAATGTAGGAAGAGCTGGCCTTGGTGGTACGCACCTATAGTCCCAGGTATAGAAGACTGAGGCAGGAGGATCCGATTGAGCCAGGAGTTCAAGGACAACCTGGGCAACATAGTAAGACCCCCTTCATTCCCACACTGAAAGAAGAGAGAGGGTAGGAAAGAACAAGCAGACCCTAATGGATCAGCACAGTTGGGAAGAGAAGGCCGAATGAGAGAAATGAGGCTGAAAACTCTGACTGCCACTGTTGCCTTTAAGTAGAGACCCAGTGGTCTCCAAGATGTGTGCTTTGTAGGAGTATCAAGGGCTCCAGCATCTATGTCTACATTTGGGGGATCCAAGGAGTTCTGGTTACAGTGGAGCTGAAAGACTGTCGTCCCATGATGAGCCTACACAATTATTAACAAGTCATTACCCCTGATTTTCAATGTGACATAGCAAGGAAGTAACAAAAATGACAGGCTCATGGGTATTATCTGTTTCTTCTCTGGTCTTTATCTAAAGTAGAAATATTAATTGTGTCAGAAAAGTTAACTTTTCATAGACCACAGGCTGAGCTTTGTCCTGGGCAACAGTCTGCCAGGCTCATTCACTTTCCCTCCAGGTCCCTAGGGAAGCTTGGAAGGCATTTCAAACCCTTGTGGGCTTGTTTGAAAGCACAGGTTCTCTTATACACCTGGTTGTACCCCCATAAAAAATGAAACAATAAAAAGATTTTTCTGAGACTGTAAAGTAGGAATATTGTTCCAAGTAATCTCTCTGGTCCTCACCAGCTCATAAATTCAGTGTCTGTGGCAGACTAAAGTGAGTTTTACATCTCTTTTTTTTTTTTTTTTTTTAGTTGTAGGTGAACACAATACCTTTATTTATTTATTTTTATTTCTTTGGGGTGTTGGGGATTGAACCCAGGGCCTGTGCATGTGAGGCAGGTGCTCTACTAACTGAGCTATATCCTCAACCCAATACCTTTATTTTATTTATTTTATTTTTATGTGGTGTAGGAATCAAACCCAGTGCACCACACATGCTAGGCAAGTGCTCCACTACTGAGCTATAACCCTAGCCCTGAGTTTTACAACTTGTCTCTTCCTGCATCTCTAGTACAGCACCCAATCCTGGAAGCTAATTTATTCCTGGCCCACAACCTATTATTGTACATTACCACTGAATTACCAAGTTCATTTTCACTGCTGGCAAGTAGTCAAAACATAAACAAATACTCATGTTCTCAGACTATAAAAGGTATTGAAGAATTAAAATATGTTGGGAAAAGGATACGGGTAAGTGATATAAAATGTTCTCAAGGGAAACTTTTAGAACTATAAATTATTACACTTTTTATTAGATTCACTGTGTCTGGTAATCTCTATGCATAGTTTTGCATAAAAAAACTGAGGGCATTGCTCTAGTAATTTGGGCATTTTGGTGTTCCCAAAGGGGGCACCCTTTGGAAAGATTCAATCCCATAACAAGTTTTATAGTTACTACATGTAGTTATAGGAAATATAAAACTTAGAATAAAATTAGAGGGAACCTTATATTAGCTATTTTTAAAAGTTGAGTCGTCTCAATCTCTTAATTACAGCACCTAATTTCTTAAAAGGGAACTTTCCAAAGAAGATGAAAATGATAATAATAGCTAAAGTGATTATTAGGTACCGAGTACTTAATAAAGCATCATTTCAATAAGTGAACCTCCTCACAACCCTTTGAGCTGGTTACAGTTATGATTTCCATTTTTCCAATCAGGAAACTGAATCTTATTATACAGAGCTTGCCCCGGGTCACACAGTGGCAGAGGATGGCACTAGGACTAGGATCTGGTTTTATGCAGTCAGGAACCTTTCTGAATTGTTCATCCCTCAATCCCAGTGCCTGTCTGGCAGATAACATTTTAAGCCCGCAAACATTTTCTGTGTGAATATTTTCATAATAATTTGGGGCAAAAATTGTTTTCTAATTCCTAGTGTGTTCTAAGGTATGATTTGAGTAAATGCAAATGTTTTAACTCAAATATACAATATATTATTTTTAGGAACATGAGAGAATTTCAAAAATCCATGAAGAGTTTAAGAAGAAAAAGAATGTGAGTAAAACAGTTTTCTTCTTCAAAGTGTATTCTTATCTTTGTACACTGTGGTAATTGACAAACAAGATTCTTTTAGCTAAAGTACAGTAGTCCTCCCTCATCCATGGTTTTGCTTCCAGGATTTCAGTTAACCACAGTCAACCATAGCCCAAAAAATTAAGTAGAAAAATGCCAGAAATAAACAATTGGTAAGTTTTAAATAGTGCACCATTCCAAGTAGTCTGATGAAATCTCACACTCTCTCCATCTTGCCCTGGATATGATTCATCCCTTCGTCCATCACATCGACATTGTACTCACCACCCAAGTTACTTAGGAGCTGCCCCGTTATCAGATTGTCAAGATAGTATGTGCTTATATTAAAGTAATAAGATTTCTTAATATTGACCCAGAGCATAAGAGTAGCGATGTGATAATTTTACTACAGTATGTTGTTATGGTTGTTCTGTTTTATAAGTTGTTTTTAGTCTCTGCTGTGTCTAATTTATAAACTAAACTTTATCATAGGTTTTAATTGTAGATATCCCTCTCATATATATATATGAGATTATAGAAATAAAGATATAGAGAGAGATTGTAGATATAGATGTAGATCCACACACATACATAGAGAAAGGAGAGTCTGCTGTATTTCACTTTTATATTTCTTAAGATGCTACTTGTTAGGTACAGTGGGTGCTTCAGGAGGTGTTTTCTTGTAATTCCAGGCCTGAATACATTCTGCTCTGTCGATTTCACAGCCTAGGGGAATGGGTACTACATGATTCTTCACCACTCACATTTCCTTCCAAATGATTATTTTACATCTTTCTACCTCCATCCTTTACTTAATTTCATAAATCAATTAGAAACTGGAAAGACCTTTATTAATCGTTCTTATACTTATTATTTACTTTTTAATATACATTCAGATTATTAAAACTCCCTCAGCTCTTTATACTTCCCACTTTATTTTGCTGTGAACTTGAAACTGCTCTAAAAAACAGCCTATTAAAAAAAAAAAAATAGAGAACTTAACCCTTGTTCTGAGTAGGAAGATTTTAAAATCTGCTGCAAGTTATTCTGCATAGGGCCATCTTCTGGGTTAATGGATTTTTGTGTTCATTGTTGAGAAAGCTAGATGCTAAAATAATAGCTGTTTCTTTTATAGGATCCTTCATTTCTAGAAAAAAAAGAACGCTGTGAATACCTCAAGAATAAACTCTCCCACATAAAGCAAAGAATTCAAGAATATGATAAAGTAATGAACTGGGATATAAATGGTTATTCTTAAGCCGTATCTGAAACTACTTTTTTTATAACAAATTTACTATTTATATTCTGCTTTTGTATGCTAATCTTTGTGGTAGAGAAGTAAGTGCTTCCTGAATCAGATCCTCATTGGTCTAACTGGTGTGCAGTGTTAATCAGTATGATTTGCTCAAACATTTCAAAACAGTTTCAACTCATTGGAGGACTGAGGCAGAATGAGTTTAAGTTCAAGGCCAACTTGGGCAATATATTTTGATGTGGTGGTGAGGATCGAACCCAGTGCCTCACACATGGGAGACGAGCACTCTACCACTGAGCCACAACTCCAGCCCCTGAACTTGGGCAATATAGTTATACCTGTCTCAAAAATAAAATTAAAAAAAAAAGCTGGGGATGTAGCTCAGTGAGAGAGACCCTGGATTCACTCCACTGGGTCAAATTCACTAAGGGCCTCTACTGAGATTGGAGAAATCCTATATTCATCTGTGTGCAGTTCCATATTTGTTTATCTCATTAAAATGTGTTGTAACTTAGAAATCATGTCCTTGTTGTATGATGAGCAAGTAGACTCTCCTTCTGGTGCTGCTTTTTCCTTTACTCAGACAGGTTTCTAGGATTTTCTAAGATAAATATCCTAAGAAAAATTCTTAAAAGATTCTTCCTAAGGGAAAATGGATGACACCTTTTCAAAGGTATCATTTCTTCCCTTGAAAGAGAGTTGAATCCCAGATCAACATTGTCAGACTTTGTGATCTTGGGCAAGTTGCTTAATCTCTCTGTGCCTGTTTCCTCTTCTGTAAAATGAGACTAAAATAGTACCTACTTCATAGGGTGGTAATGAGGATTGAGTTGTTCACATTTGTAAAGCATTTAGAACAGAGCCTTCTTACAGTAAGCACTCTATTAGTGTTTGTGAACTCTGTAGAAGTGTTTGTGAAGTGAATAAACCGCATAGAATGAGTCTCAAGAAGAGGTCCACAATGAGCAAGCCCAGCCAGCTGACAAAAGGCTACTTGTCTAATAATTTTCTTTTTGTCCTGTTAACTCTTATTCACACATGAACTTAGGCATATGCTTCTCTATAGTTCTGTGGCCCACTGGGGTCCACCACAGCCTCCCTGTCTTTAATCAGTGTCACTCTGCATGTCTCCATGTTCCCAGAGCCCAGCCTTTCCTGTACTTGTGGAACAGAAGGACTGTGAATGTCATTACCCCTTCTGTCCCCTTTGACATCTGTCCTAAAGTCCCTTGGTATTACATTTCCTTGGTATCTCACTTTTTTGGGATACTTCATTTTTTTAAAGACTCATCTTGTCTTTGAGGCTTTATTCATGAGAAACATTCTATTTCTGTTAGTATGGACAAAAATTATTTTTTTCTTTGTTGAGACAGGATCTCCCTATATTGCTTAGGCTGGCCTCAAACTATTGATCCTTCTTCCTCAGCCTCATGAGTATGAACAAAAATGTTTTAAAATTATTATTTTTTTAATCACTAGAGAACCAAGCACTAAAGGATAACATCTTTGAGAAGCAGCACTGGTATTTCTTAGTGTATCACAAATATAAAGATTTTTAAACTTAATAAATTAAAAAAAAATCATTGGAGAGGGGCTGGGGTTGTGGCTCAGTGGTAGAACGCTTGCCTAGCATGTGTCAGGCACTGGGTTCGAGCCTCATCACCACATATAAATAAGTGAGCAAGCAAGTAAATAAATAAACAAATGAAGATCCACTGACAATTTAAAAAATATTTTTTAAAAAAATCATCAGAGAGCTGGGTGCAGTAGTACACACCTATAATCCCAGCTACTCAGGAGACTGAGGCAGGAAGATCACAACTTCAAGTCTAACTGGGCAACTTGGTGAGACCCGGTCCCAGAGTAAAAGTCTAAAAAGGGTTGGAGATATAGTTCAGTAAGTAGAGCTTTTGTCCAGCAAATGTGAAACCCTGGGTTCAAACCCCAGTACCGTTAAAAAAGAAAAAAATGTATTGGAGATCTGGGATGTAGTGGCGTGCACCTTTAACCCCAGCTGCTTGGGAGATTAAGATGGAAGAATCACTTGAGCCCATGAGTTTGAGACCAGCTGGGGCAACATAGCAAGACCTCCATCTCAAAAAAGAAATTAAAAAAGTCATCCGGGCTGGGATTATATTATAACTCACTGTTAAAGCACTTACCTGGCATGTGCAGGGCCCTGGGTTCAATCCTACACCAAACCTTCCACCACACTCACAAGGCATCATTATTGGCTCCCGTTCAGTAGCACCACCCCTTATTTCCCAGGTGTAGAATTAGTTTCTGCCTCCTGTAGCTGCCATTCAAACAATGTTCAAAGTGTTTTCTAAAGTTATGAAACAAAACAAAACAAAAAAAGCACATGGAAAGCAGAGACTTAAGTGTCACTTGCTGAATGTACTAGTTATTCCTTGTCACTGAAACTTGCTCTAGTGTTTATTGTTAATGTGTTTCATTCCTTAGTTTCCAGACTGCTTAGGGCTGTGCTGCTTCTGAAGAGGTAACACCTAGGGAAGTTCAAGGCCCAGGTGAGCCTCCAACTGGGGCAACCTCACCTTCTGTCTCATATACTGGGGCCCCATGTTAGCATTCCACTTTAAGAAGAGCTTCGGTGCTTTTATAAAAAGAAGTAAAATATTACCATTTTGTTAGAGTATAAATGATTAGATTAGTATTGAAATTAAATGTTAAGGAAATTCAACTTTATGAAACTTTATTTTACAATTGTGTTAATCTTTGAAACAAATGCTATAACACTAATTTTTTAAAATTTTTACATCAATAACTGTGTATTAAAATTTCAGTTACCTGTTGTATTCTGTGTGCTCTTTATTATTTTATTTGATCTTTTTAAATATACATGACAGTAGTGCATTTTGACATATAAACGTACAAGGAGTATAACTTCCCATTCTTGTGGTTGTACATGATGTGAACTTAACACTGGTGGTGTATTCATATACGAACATAGGAAAGTTATGTCCCATTCAATCTACTGTCTATCCTATTCCCATACCCCCTCCCTTCCCTTCATTCCCCTTTTTCTAATCCAATGAATTTATATTCTTCCCTCCCCCGCCTCTTGTTGTGAGTAAACATCTGCATATCAGAGAGAACATTCAGCCTTTGGTTTTTTGGGATTGGCTTATTTTACTTATCATAATGGTTTCCAGTTCCATCCATTTACTGGCAAATGCCATAATTTCATCCTTTACAGCTAAATAATATTCCATTGTGTATATATACCGCATTTTCTTTATCCATTCATCTGTTGAAGGGCGCCTAAGTTGGTCCCATAGCTTAGCTATTGTGAATTGAGCTGCTGTAAGCATTGATGTGGCTGCATCACTGTAGTGTGCTGATTTAAGTCCTTTGGGTATATACCAAGGAGTGGGACAACTGGGTCAAATGGTGGTTCCATTCCAAGTTTTCTGAGGAATCTCCATACTCTGTCCTCTTTATTGTTCACTTGGATAGGAACGCATTCACTGTGCATGTTCTTAAAAATATTTTCCCTAATCAGAAACAAACTGAAAAGTTATTGAAAACTCACAGGCTATGATGTTCAGGTGATTCACCTTTTCCCCATCCCCCAATATTTGCAAGAATTCAAAGTTAAGGCTACTGTATTGGGTCCCTAGAGTGGCCTTAACAAAGCACCACAATCTGAGTGGCTTAAAACAATAGTTCATTGTCTCACAGAACTGCAGGCCACAAGTCTGAATGAGGTCAAGGTGTGCAGGAGGCTATGCTCCCCCTAAAACCCGTAAGGGAACCTTTCCTTGCCCTTTCTAGCCTCTGGCAATCTTTGACATTTCTTGGCTAGTAGACTCATCTCTCCAACCCTCCAACCTCCTGTGGTCTCCCAGGGTCTTCTTGGCTGTCATTTTATAAGAACATCAGTCATATTGGATTACAGTCCTTATCTTAACTGATCACATCTACAAGGATTCATATTTCCAAATGAGGCCACACTCTGAAGTAATGGAGACTTCGACATATCTTTTTGAGGGGATATAGTTCAACCCATAATAGCCACCTTTGATGAGTTGTGGGATTCAAAAGAAAAAATACTTCCCTGAGATTTTTTTTCCCCTTCCACACATTTCTAACATGCATTCTAAATTGAAACAATGAGGTTATGTCAGTATATCTAAAACTTGAAAATAGTATTCTTCACTCACTTATTTGCCAGTTATGCTTCATATACTTTCATTCTGCCAGATATTGTTTTTGTGATTTATATTTTGTTTTGTGGTGTTGGGGATCAAAGCCAGGGCCTTGTGCACTCTGGGCAGGTGCTACCACTGAGTCACACCCCAGCCCCAGATGCTGTTTTAGCATTGAAAATGAAAATGCAGTAATCAACAAAATAGAGATCTTAAGGGTTGATAATGAAGTGAGTATTATTGTTATGTGCACTTCTAGAAAGTTTGTGTAGTGATCCTGATATTGAGATGCACCAAAGTTCAAAAGATATACAATAGTAGCAAGCAGCTATAATCCCAGCTTCCTGAGAAGTTGAGGCAGGAAGACTGCTTGGACCCAGGAGTTCCAGGCTAACCTGGGCAAGGTAGCAACACGTTGTCTCAAAAATGTTTATACTATCATTGGATCAGTGAGGGTGTAGACAGTTTACCTAGCATGCACAAAACCTGGGTTTAATTCCTAGCACTGGAAGAAGAAAAAAAACATTGTACCAAAAAAAAAAAAAAAATTTTTTTTTTAAACAAAATCTAATAACTCTAAAAAATAAAGATGTCTACCACTATGTATTCCACTCCCTGGAAATACATATATAACGCTTTTTTTGTTTGTTTGTTTTTGGCAGTGCTGGGGATTGAACCCAGGGCCTCGTGCTTGTGAGGCAAGCACTCTACCAACTGAGCTATCTCCCCAGATCAATATGACCATTTGTAAATTCTCTATTTTAGTGCTATCAGCTAGGCATGATGGTGCACATGCCTGCAGTCTCAGCTACTTGGGAGGCTGAGGCAAGAGGACTGCAAGTTCAAGGCCAATCTCAGTCACTTAGCAGACCCTGTACAAAAAAAAAAAAAAAAATGGGATGTAACTGAAAGCACCCCTGGGTTCAATCTCCAGTACCACAAAAGAGAGAGAGAAAGAGAGAATGAATGACAGATTCTAAAATATGACAATGTTTTGTCTGAACAAAAGCTAGATGAGTGCATTCTATACAGTTCCTTTTTTGTAAAGCTTCAAAACAGACTATTAAATAGTGATTTGTCATAAAAGGGGCTACTTTGGGAGGGCAAGACTAAACTGGGAAGGGGCATGAGTGTATCTTCTTGGGTTTGAAAATGTTCTGTGTGCAGCTCTGGATGGTAGTTTCAAAAATAATAGTCCATTTTGTGTTACATAACAAAATACCTGAGGTTGGAACTTTATAAGTAAAGTGGCTTATTTAGCTCAAGATTCTGATGCCTGGAAAGTCCAATCAGCACCGTGCTGGGATCCTGGCGAGACCCCTGTTGGCAGCTTCACATCATAGTAGAGAAGTGGAAAGAGAGACAGCCATGTACAAAAGAGAACAAGCACACGAGGTGAACTCTTTATAGCAAGCTGTTCTTACAAGAACTAAGTCACTTATGGAGATCAGCATTAATCCTTTCCAAAGGCAAAGCCCTATGACCCAACCACCTTGCACTAGGCCCCACCTCTTAAAGGTTCTACCACCTCAACACTGCCACACTGAGGACCAACCTTCCCGTACACAAGATTTTGTCGGGGAACTACCCCAAACCATAGCCATGAGTGTATACATATTTAATTAGTTATCAAACTCTACTCTTGAGATATGTGCACGTAAGGTGTTTCACATGGCTGTCATGTCTACCATAAATCACTGAAAAAATCACTTAAAAATCTAATTTGTGGGAATAGAATTCGTCTGAAATGGTTTTTGGCTGGCAAGGGGTATAAGGGAGATTTCTGGGTGCTATACCTTGATTTGGTTGGCTAAACATACATACATATGTAAAACTCTTAAAATGAGTGCTTTCACTGTACACATATTATACCTTGATTTTAACAATTACATATTTTGAAGAAAAGTATGTTACCAGTTTTAAAAACTCAAAAGTAAACTTAGGAGCATAAAGTTGGGAACTGCCTGTAGTGTTCTAGTGATCTTTGTAGAACAGTGGCACAGTTACAGCAGGGGCAAAACAATCTTAGTACTGTTGGTTTCTTGAGTCATAGTTGAAACTCAAGCCTGTGTGTGTATGCATGTGTGTGACCTTGAACCAAACCCTTCAACTGGGATGGTAGATGATAACCATTGTCTTCCTCTTTTCCCTGTCAGCAGTTCTAAAACAGAAAGGCTGAAGATAAATGGACCCATTTAAATACTTTTATTCTAACACTGCATTCATGCCTGTGAATTCTCCCTGTGTACAGGGCAGGAGCTGAAGAATGGATGACACGTGAGGAAAATGCTATTTGTCTGCAATGTTGAAGAAATAACAGTTTGTCCTATTTAAAACTTGTTTGTGGGTTGGGGGTGTAACTCAGTGGTGGAGCATTTGCCTAGTGTGTTCAAGCCCCTTGGTCTAATCCCCAGTACCATAAAAATGAAACAAAGCAAAAAAAAACAAACAAACAAACAAAAAAAAAAACTTGTTTGTGACTAGTAAGCTTGCCAGTGTTGTTAATATTCAAGGGTACTCTGGGGATTGTTATTGCCCAAGGGCAAACCCAAATTAAACCATGGGAAAAAGCTATTCAGAACCACCACCCCATGTATTTGGAAGGTGCCGCCATGTGACTCAGTCACCCAGATGCAATGAGGTGGTGGAAATGGTCATTGCAGCTCACATAAATAAGAAAACAGTCTGCTGCTGTTCACTTAATTGCTAGTGATATCCAGGATTTTCTTAGAAACCCTCAGGATTAAGGGTTTGAAAGCAGAGAACATGAAGAGATTACACATTACAAGAATGTTTGTAATCATTGATGTCAACATGCCGTATGTCCATGAGTAATTCATGAGTCATTTTTTTAGTGTCTCTATTTCCCTGCAGTTTATTTCTGGATTTTTACCTCTTCTTATGGTGAGAACTAAGAATCATACTGCCAAAATTCCTGTCTTTGTGACATTCCCACCAGCAACATTATGTGGATTCCAATTTCTCCACATCCTTGTTAATACTTTTTCCCCCTCTCTCTATACTCCCCTCTCTCTCTCTCTCTCTCTCTCTCTCTCTCTCTCTCTCTCTCTCTCTCTCTCTCTCTTTCACTTAGAGTTGCTGGGGATTGAACCCAGAGCTTTGTGCTTTTGAGGAAAGCACTCTACCAACTGAGCTATATCCCCAGCCCCCTCTCTCTCTCTTTTGATAATAGCCATCCTAATAGGTGTGAAGTGATATCTCATTATGGTTTTGATTTGTATTTCTCTAATGATCAGAGATGCTGAGAATCTTTCCCTGTGCTTACTGGCTATGTGTCCATCTTCTTTGAAGAAATGTTCATTCAAGTCCATTAAAATGGATTGTTTGGTGTTTTTTAATTTTTATTTTATTTTTAGTTGTAGAAGCACATAATACCTTTATTTTATTTATTTATTTTTATGTGGTGCTAAGGATTGAACCCAGTGCCTTACATGTGCTAGGCAAGTGCTCTACCACTGAGTTATGACCCCAGCCCTGATTGTTTTTTTATTGTTTAGTTATAAGTAATCTTTATATTTTTTTGGATTTGATTTTTTTTTTTTTTTTTTTTGGGTACCGGGGATTGAACTCAGGGGCACTTGACCACTGAGTCACATCCCCAGTCCTGTTTTGTATTATATTTAGAAACAGGGTCTCACTGAGTTGCTTAGCACCTCGCTCTTGCTGAGGCTGGTTTAGAATTTCTGATCCTCCTGTCTCAGCCTCTGGAGCCGCTGGGATTACAGGTGCACGCCACCATGCCCGGCCCTTGGTTTAGTTTTCAACTTAGTTAAATCCATCTGTAACCATGGGGGAAAGGCTTTACCTCTTGTTGCTCCACTAAAAATTTGGGAATAAGGTTGGTAAGGAAAGTAGGTTTATTCAAAGCCAACTTTAAGGAAGACAGGAGAGACCTTTCTCTTTCAAGTCTCCATCTTTCTGGGAATGGGGAAAGGGAGGGGTGGGCACAGGAGGATCAGGGAATGCAGAAAGCCCAGAGAAGAGGAGGCCCAGTGGGACAATAAGATAGGAAATACACCTCTGGAGAGTTAGTGGACCAGAGAACACATCAGTCTCAGCTTCCTCGGCCTCTGTCCTTAGAGGAGGAAGTACAAGGATGCACAAAAGCAGTTATCCAGAAGTTGCTTTTCATTTCTAAGGGGGTCTGTTTCACATCTGGGATGTGATGCTGGAATTTGCTTAGGTCAACAGATGTTACAGCTGGACTGCTGGTTGGACTGGCCAGAGAAGTTAAGAACAGAGGAATATTAAAAAAAAAAAAAAAAAAAAAAAAAAAAAAAAAAAAAAACCAGTGTGGTGGCACATGCTTATAGTACCAGCTACTCATTAGGCTGAGGCAGGAGGATCCCTGAGCCCAGGAGTTCAAGACCAGCCTGGGCAACATACCAAAATCTTGTCTCAAAAATAAATTAAAGGCATAAAAATCAAGCAACAAAAGTCAAGACTCCTTTCAGAGCTGTTTTCTCAGGACCAGGCACCCACTCCTACTGCCGGATGTGCAAGCCCAGGGTGGGAAAAGGAAGGGGCTAGCTCCACAGATGCTTTTGGCTTGCTGGGTGGACAGCAGGGAGTGGAGTGTCCTGGGGAGTGATCAGAGATCCTCTTGGTCAAAAGATTTCAAAGAACATGAAATATGGAATATGTACTCACTGAAAATATTCCCAGACATGGGGATGAAATTAATACATTTGGAGAGTAGGTTCAGAGACATGGAGAAAATGGGAATTTAGATATAAATATTGAATTAGAAAATATAAAAGTAGTTTTCAGAAGTAAATATTTGAGGCCAGGGTATTAAAATGAAAACAATTCAATTATGCTTTTCATCGCCACAGCTGAATTCAGGAACACCGTTTTATGGGAATATTGCACCTGGCTGAGTTATTTTAATAGGCAGTCCAAATATTTACTTTCATGCTGTGACCTTTGCCTTCTTTGTGGTCTAGTTTAACTGAGTCTTTTAGACTGAAGACAAGATGCAAGCTTTGGAGTTTTGAGATAGTTACATAAATACACAAATAACCAAAGTGCCATGATAACAAAAATTGAACTTTTCAAAATAGCATCACAAAGATTTATTATATCTAATTTTAAAAAATGTTTTTAGTTGTTGATGGACCTTTATTTTATTTATTTATATGCGATGCTGAGAATCGAACCCAGTGCTTCACACATTCTAGGCGAGCGTTCTACTACTGAGCCACAACCCCAACCCTGTTATATCTAATTTTTAAGCTAAACCTCGGGGTGTAGCTTAGTGGTAGAGCACATGCTTAACATGTGTGAAGTTCTGGGTTCAATCCTCAGCATTACAATAAAGAAAAAGGGTTTTATGTAATTATTTCATTGTAATTATTCAACATATATCCCAAATAAGACTACTGAAAACTTTGTTTAAAATTCTACCCAAACCAGTTAATAAACCTTTAAATAATATATGAATAAATAAATAACATTTAAATTTCTGGGTTTTATAAATCTATAAAATAACTTCTTCAAAACAAACATAAATCATATCATATATCTTAAAAATCATATACATACATATATTGTATTGAACCTAATTCAATTTAATAGAGGGTGTTTGTTTCTTATCCAAAATTGGAAGAGGACAAAGGGTAAATATTTTCTTATTCAATCTTTGCCTACAAGAACAGAGAATTGGAAAAAGTTTATAAATGTATGTTTTTGTTTCCATTTAAAAAACCCAAACTTTCTTATTTTGCCAACCTTGAAAGCCTGCCTCTTCTTTTCCAAGAGACTGAGCTCGTGCAAATTGGAAGGTATGGCCCACTGGTTCAAAGGGTGTTGGAAGAGGCGTTACTTCCTTTTCTTTACATGTTGTAAAAATTGTGGACAGCTAAGTCCAGTCCCCAAGGATAGGGGAGGATGTGGCGTCACAACTTTTAGTAGCTTTGGGATGGAACCAGAGAAATTGGAAATGCTAGATTAAGTTTATTATTATTTCTAATCCTGGGAGTGGGGAGGGGAAAAGCCTGTGGTTCTGATTTGCAACTGGATTTCTAAAGACATGAGACCTCCCACTCAGCAGCATTCCCTACCTTCCTTATAAAATCTTGGTTTTACTGTCAACCAGTATGTAGCAGCCCACTCTGCCATCCCTCCTCTTGGCCCGTTCTGAGAGACCCTGTCTAGGAGTAACTGTCTCAGTCCTGGTCAATACCCAAAGAGGAGGGTGCAGAGATCTCAGAGAAACTCTATGTTCCCTTAAGTTAAAAGTTGAGGTAGTACCCCGGTATTTCACATGTGCCTGTAATCCCCGCTACCTCAGAGGCCGAGGCAGGAGGATTGCAAGTTCCCAGGCTTTTTTTTTTGAGACAGGGTCTTTCTAAGCCTGGCATTTGTGATTCTCCTGTGTCTCTCTCCGCAGCAATTGGGAGACACAATTACAGGTGTGTGCCATGCTCAGCAAGACCCCATCTCTTAAAAAACAACAACCAAAAGAAACTGGGGTGGGGTTGGATCTACTGTTTTTCCTGAAGCTGTTTCTAGACTTTGGAATTGCTTCCCAGTGAAAAGTCTGTAAATTATAAAAGTCAGGTCAGGGGAGCCTCACCCAACCAAATAAAACATTCATTTAAAAAAAAAAAAAAAAAGCCTCTTGGCTTCCTCTCTGCCAGAACCTCTGCATACCTTTCATTGTCCCCAACATCCAACTCCTGACAAGCTTTTACTTCCTAAGTAGCTCTCAAACCCTTGTCCCCATGGTGCCTTCCAATCATTTATTCAACAAATTCATTGACCACCTATTGTTATGGTGTGGAACTGAAATATCCCCACAGCCTCACATATTAAAGGCTGTGGCGCTATTGGGAAGTGGTCTAACCTTTCAGAAGTAGAATTTATGGGAAGAATTTAGGCCATTAGGGATAAAACCTTAAGGGATATTAGGTCCCCAGCCTCTTTTTCTCTTTCTTTTTTTCAACTGCCATGAGGTAAGCAGATCATCTTCACCATGCACTCCATCCCATGACATTCTGCCTCACAACAGGTCACAAAACAACAGAGACAAGAGATCATGGACTGAAACCTCTGAAACCGTGAGCCAGAATAAATATTTCTCTGTTTAAATTATTTATCTCAGGTATTTTGTTATAGCAGTGAAAAGCTAATGCATCTACTTTATGCCAGGTACTATACTAGCTACTGGGTTTATTTATAGTAGCAAAACAAACAGTGGATACTCCAAAGGTATGTACAGTCTGATTCCTCACAATTAAACCACACCAAGCCAAGTAGGCCAGTCTCTCCTACAGCACCCCTCTCCTACTTGCTTGCAGCATATACACTTCTCTCCATTTTACAGATGAAGACACTGAGGGTTGTAATAATTATGTAATATTCTCAAGGTCACAGAGTTAGTGATGGAGCAGAATGCTGTAAGAAATTTATTCATCATTCAAAAAGTATTGTCTAGCACATGTTAGGCACAGGATATAATGGTGAACAGAAAAGTCACAGTCTCTGCTGTCCTGAAGGCTATGATCTAGTGAAGGAGACAAATAATACATAAGGAAAACATCAGATAGTAATTGTTCTGGCACATAGTAGCTGGATGGCTACTTAAACCTGGGCATCAAAGCTGTGCACAGCGGTCCACACCAGTAAACCCAGCAACTCAGGAAGCTGAAGCAGGAGGATTGCAAGTTCAAGACCAACCTAAGCAATGTAGTGAGACTCTGTCTCAAAACTAAATTTTAAAAAGGGCTGCAGCTGTAGCTCAGTGGTAGAGCACTTTGTCTAGCATGTGAGAAACCCTGGGCTCAATCCCCAGTACCACAAAAAAATAAACATTTTCAAAAACTGGATGATCAGGGAAGATCCCCTTTAAGTTTCTGGAACCTCTGTAAATTCACCTCATTTTTGGTTTTGGTTTGAGACTAGGGATTACAAATATGCTAATACACAAGCTCTACCACGGAGCTCTGGCCCCAGGCAAGTACCCTGTACTGTCTACCTCTGTCCCTCTTTCCATAGTGACCAAGAGAAAGGCCTTTAGGAGGGTCAGACTAGTCTACAGGGAAACAGGGAAGAGAGGATGATGGGTGTATTAGTTTCCTAGGGCTGTGTGAACAAAGTACATACCACAAACTGGGTGGCCGAAAACAACAGAAATCTATTGTCTTACGGTTCTAGAAGCTAGAAATCCAAGGTCAACATGTCAGCAAGGCCACACTCCCTCTGAAACCTTTCCTTGGCCCCTCCTACTTGTGGTTTGTAGTAATCTGCTCCATTCCTTGGCTTGCAACTGAAGCCCAGCCATTTCTGCCTCGGTCCTCACATGATGTCCTCCTTACCAAGTCTCTGCCTCTGTGTTTCTTCTCCCCTTCTTATAATGACCCCAATCATATGGGATTAATAGCCAACCTACTCCAGTATGACCTCATTTTAAAGTAACTAAGCATATCAATAATGACATTATTTCCAAATAGGTCACAGTCCAAGGTACTGAGGGCCAGAACTTCAGCTTTTATTTGGGGAGTACACAATGCAACTTCTAACTTGGTGGCATAGATTGTCCTCACTATTCAACCACATTTGGTATTTGAAGCAGAGAACCCCTACCCTCCAGTGGGTGAGGGCATCCCACAATGGGGAGGAAGGTAGATGGAGGCCCAGGAGCTACTACTAGGAGGAGAACCCAGAGCTGGCTGAGGAGTGGATCAGGATCTAGCCTCAGACAAGGTCTCTGGTTCCCTAGACTATGTGAGGAAGGTTCTACAGGTTGCTTCATCTAGCCATGAAAGACCCAAGATTTGAGAGGAATAACCCACTGTAACACTCTCAACTCTTTATAGGCTCACTTATAAATTTAACACAATCCCTACAAAAATATTAATCTTGATAAATTAATTCAAAAGTTTGTATGGAAAAAAATAAGCAAGGAAGAATAACCACCGAAAGTTCCGTGACAGTTTAGTGGGGATATTTAGATCTAGGTGATATTAAAATATAATAGAGTTGGTAGAGTACAAGAATGAGGTCCATTCAATCCTCAGCACCAAAAAATAAAAATAAAAAACCCAGGCATGGTGGGAGGCTGAGGCAGGAGAGTCAGAAAACCAAATCCAGCCTGTGTACTTTAGCGAGATCCTCTTTTAAAATTAAAAATTAGGCCAGGTGCGGTGGCACATGCCTGTGATCCCAGTGGCTTGGCAGGATGAGGCAGGAGGATAGCAAGTTCAAAGCCAGCTTCAGCAAGGCCCAATCTTAGCAAGGCCCTGACTCAAAAGAAAAATTAACAAGGGCTAGGGGATATGGCTCAGTGGTAGAAAGCTTGCCTGGCATGTGTGAGGACCTTGGTTTGATCCCCCTAATATAAGAGGGTGAAAAAAAATAAAAAAAGGAAAGAGAGATGGGAAGAGCGATAGTTTAAACAGCATGGTACTGACTCAGACAAGGGACACCCTGGAAATATCACAACATAGTGGAAGACCTCATGGTGTGACTGTGTGGAAGAGTATGAAACAGGAAGCCCAAGAAACTCAGGGGCCAGGTTTGCTTCTCTTTCCCTCCCTCCCTCCCTCCCTCCCTCCCTCCCTCCCTCCCTCCCTCCCTCCCTCCCTCCCTCCCTCCCTCCCTCCCTCCCTCCCTCCCTCCCTTCCTTCCTTCCTTCCTTCCTTCCTTCCTTCCTTCCTTCCTTCCTCTTTCCTTCTCTCTCTTTCTCCTCCCTTTTTTTCTTTCGTTCTTCTTCTTCTTCTTTTTTTTTAACAATCCGCTCTAGCCATAACTTACCAGCACCCTGTGAGAACCACGTTGATTCTTTCCAATGGCACAACCCCATGAGCTAAATACCTCACACTAGGCCCTGCCTTTTAAAGTTCCACCACCTCAACGCTGCCACAACGGAGACCAGTTTTCTAGCATGTGAACTTTGCAGGGAACACACTCATGCCATATCTAAATCATAACACTCACCAACACTTCTTACACTTGTTATTTTCTATTTCTCTGTTTGTTACTTTAATAATAGCCATCCAAATAGGCATGAAATACTACCTCATAGTGACTTTGATGTACATTCTCCTAATGATTAGTGTTATTAATCTCTCTTCATGAACATAAAGGCAGTTTATTTTCTTTGAAGAAATGTCTGTTCAAGTCCTTTGCCTATTTTGAATTGACTTTTTTTTAATTGTTGTTGAACTGCACTTCTTTATATATTCTGGATTTTCTTCTCATATTCTGTGTGTTGCCTTTTCATTCTGTTGGTAGTGTCCTTTGATGCACAAAAATTTTTAACTTTGATGAAGTCCAATTACCTGTTTTTTCTTTTGTTAACTGAGCTTTTGTTGTCATATCCAAGAAATCCAAATATAAGGTCATAAAGCTTTCCTTTATGTTTTATTCTAAAGATTATATAGTTTTAGCTCTCACATGTAGGGCATGGTCCATTTTGAGTTAATATTTATATATGTGTGTTAGTAGGGGTTCTCAAGAGAAACAGAACCAACAGGATACATAATAGAGAGACATTATATATGACATATCTGTTAATATATATCTGTTATATATAATAAAGCCTATATATATAGGCTTTATTATGGGAATTGGCTCTTGTAATTTTGAAGGCCAAGGAGTCCCACAATATGGTATCTATGAGTTGAAGTACCAGGGAAGCCAGTGGTATAATTCGGTCTGAGCCTGAAGGACAGAAAAACTGGTGTGAGTGAGTGTAGAAGATAAATGTTCCAGATAAGAGGACAAGTTTGGCCAGGTGCAGTGGTGCACACCTGTAATCCCAGCAGTTTGGGAGGGTCGAGGGGGGAGGATTCCAAGTTCGAGTCCAGCCTTGGCAACTTGGCAAAGCCCCTAAGCAATTTAGTGAGACCCTGTCACAAAATAAGAGATTAAAAAGGGTTGGGTATGTCACTCAGTGGTTAAGTGCCCCTGGGTTCAATATCCAGTACAAAAAACAAATAAACAACAACAAAAGCAAGTCTGCCCTTCCTCCTCCTCTTTGTCCCATGTTCTATTCAGCTCTTCCACAGGTTGCATTATGCCTATCCACACTGGTGAGGGCAGATCTGATCAGATTCACTCAGCCTACTGATTCAAATGCCAATCTCTTCTGGAAACGCCCTCACAGGCACGCCCAGAAGAATGTCTTACCAGTTTTCTGGGTATCCCTTAACAAGTTGACACGACATTAGGCGTCACATAGTAGAAGTTAAGAGTTCACTTCATTTTCTTGCATTCGTATCCCCAGTTTTCATAACATAATTTGTTGAAAATATTGTCCTTTTTCTGTTGAATAGTCTTGGTACTCTTGTTAAAAATAGCAACATTTTTTCATATACTTTTAGTTGTAGGTGGACACAATACCTTTATTTTATTTATTTACTTCTATGTGGTGCTGAGTATCAAACCCAGTGCCTCACACATGCTAGGCAAGTGTTCTACCACTGAGCTGCAACTCCAGCCTGCAACATATTTTTAACAAAGCAATAAATATGCTATCAATATCATATCACAATACAATACCACAAGGTAAACTAGGGATATGAATTATACACTTTTTCTCAGAAACAAATTGAGGTAGATATGTTACTGGATACATAATATATAATCACTTAGGGTTTTTGTCTTGTTTTGTTACTGGGATGGAACCCAAGGGTGCTCTACCACTGAGCTACATCCTCAACCCCTTTAATTTTTAAATTTTTTAATCTTTTTATTTTTTACAGACTGCATTTTGATTCACTGTACACAAATGAATCATTTCATCATTACATTTCTATGGTTGTACATGATGTAGATTCATATCATTTTTGTAATCATACATGTACATAGGGTGATGATGTCTGTCTCATTCCACCATTTTTCATACCCCTTCCCTCTCATTTCCTTCTACATAATCTAAAGTTCCCCCATTCTTCTCTCACTCCCCACCCCTCCTGAATTTTTTTATTTTGAGACAAAGTCTCACTGTGTTGCCCAGGCTAGTCTCAAACTTATAATCCTCCTGCCCCAGCCTCCCAAAGACCTGGGATTACAGATGTGACAATGTGCCCAGCAATCACTTGGTACTTACTTCATAAGAAAAGAAAATGAGCTTGCCCACATGGTTCTATATTGAAAAAAATGCCTTATAAATTTAAAAATAACTTAGTTGTTTTATTACACATACGTGGATTCCATTTTGAAAATGATATAAATAACAGAAATTCATGAGATGCACATAACCAAGGAAATGTCATAGTACAAACATATGTATCACCTAATGTATCAATAATATTAAACCAATGGACTGGGGGTGTAACTGAAGCATAGAACATTACCTAGTATGTGTGAGGCCTTGTGCTTAATTCCCAACACTATGGAAGAAAAAAAAAAAAAAAACATTCATACATATTTTAAAGTCTGTTTCCTTGAAAATTAGGGCCTGAAAATCCTACTAATGCAAATAAGTATCTTAAAACTCTCATAAATGACTAAAGGAAACATCAAATTGTTAATAGGAAAGTTAAACTAATAATAATTGACATTTGTAAAGGAAAGACTAAACCAACCTAATACTTAAAGACCAACCTGGGTCAACATTGATAACGCACCAAAGTCTTCTAGCTGGAAAATTGAGGAATTCCAACTATCTGGGTGTTTGCATAGTGGGAGTTTTGAAATGCTCCTAGAAACTCAACTTTGCAGAACAATCTTGTATCAGTTCCTGTGTAAGTTTGAGTGAAGGCCTAATACTCTAGTTTTTGAATTACAAAAACAGGTTACCCTTAATAACTCCTGTAGAAAGTTATTAACTGTCCTTTGTCTTATATGGAAATTTATTCCTTAACAATAAAAAGAAAAAAGAACCTCTGCATTTGTCCACAGGAATCAAGGAAAGGCCTTCCAATTTGGGATACATGGATCTTCCCTTGGGAGGCACACTGGGAGAACACAAAGGTAACCTTGCAAAGGACAAAGGAGTCCCACTCTGAGATTTTGACACCTGGGTATGGGATGTGGGCAGGAGGGCAGTAGAGGAGGGAGGAGAGCTGACTCCAGAGATCCTTCCAGAGAGATGAAAGTGGCCTCCATTTTCTCAGTAAAAGTAGAGATGTCTTCAGCCAAGCATGAAAGAATGTGAGGGCTAAGACAGCTTGAGATTTATGA
Organism: Sciurus vulgaris; assembly: GCF_902686455.1. Classification (NCBI taxonomy): domain Eukaryota; kingdom Metazoa; phylum Chordata; class Mammalia; order Rodentia; family Sciuridae; genus Sciurus; species Sciurus vulgaris. The sequence continues at coordinate 114,437,392 of NC_136466.1, read as the reverse complement.
AGTGCTCTTTAGAATTCAAAGAAGTTTCAGGAATATTTTTAGCCCTTCAGGAATTTTCCACAGCATTGGGGATGGGGGCCTACTTATATTTAATTAACAATTCAAGGGATACTATGCTTTCACACATGTTATAGTCACCCTTTCCTAAGCATTCTAAGCATTCCTAGTGCTTCTACATAGCTTGTCTCAGGATTGGCAGTTCTTACAGTGCCATGAGTCCTGGGGAGGGAAGTTTTGGAGAGGGTAAGATAGACTGCAGTGGCCAGAATATTTTGGGATACAGAGGTAGGGATGGAGTCAGCTCTGAGCTAGATTGTTCTAAAGAAGTATGTCACAGGCTGGGGAGACAGCTCAGTCGGTAGAGTGCTTGCCTTGCAAGCACAAGGCCTGGGTTTGATCCCCAGCACCCCCCCAAAAAAAAAAAAAAGAAGTATGTCACTTCTAAGTAGGTAAGATTGGCTGGAGGAAAGGCCTCACAACAGCAGGAACTCAGATTAAAGAGGACATAGCAATCAGTGTACTTAGAACTCAGAACCATTGAGGGTTTTGGCATCAGGAAAGTGCCCAGTATGGGAAAGACGCACACAGTAGCAATTGTAATAATCAACCTCAAGATGGGCACAGTGATGCAGGCCTATAATCCTAGCAAATTAGGGGGTTGAAGGAAGAGGATTGGAAGATGGAGAATTTAATAAGACCCTGTCTCAAAACAAAATATAAGAAGGACTGGGGATATGTTCAGTGACAGGGCACTTGCCTAGCATGTACAAGGCCCTTGGTTCGACCTCTAGTGTGTGTGTGTGTTGTGGGGAAAATCAAGCACAAGTTTCAAATTCCTCCAATCCATTCTCTCCATAGTCACCAGGATCTTTTATATTAATACAATTTCTTTTTTTTTTTTTTTTGTATATATTTTTTTAGTTGTAGATGGACACGACACCTTCATTTTGTTTATTTATTTTTATGTGGTGCTGAAGATTGAAACCAGTGCCTTGCACACACTAGGCAAGTGCTCTATCCCTAAGACACAACCCCAGCCTAACACAATTTGTTTTGTGCAACTTCCTTCAAAACCTCCCTCTCCATGTCTAGGGCAGAAAATCTAAAATCCCACTTACACAGGACTCTGCATTGTTGACCTTGTACATTGTACTTCAGATTTCATCAAAGTGATGTAAGGGTGGGACAGTATAAGAGGTTGTTCACTTTACAAACAGGCCAATAGGAGGAGCGTTGTCTTTTTTTTTTTGGGTGCTGGGGATCGAACCCAGGGCCTTGTGCTTACAAGGCAAGCACTCTACCAACTGAGCTATCTCCCCAGCCCCAGGAGGGGCATTGTCTGTAGCAAACTTGAACACATATTTAAACCTGTCTCCCTGCCTCACCGGGTGCTGGGGACTGAACGCTGGGCCTTGCACATGGGAAATGAGTGCTTTACCACTTAGTTACATCTCCAGCCCCTGCTTGCTTTTTATTATCACCATGCAACAACTCCAAATACGCTCAGTGACTCCTCCTCTAAGTTCTACACAATTATTGATTATTGGGTAATTTTAATAATATGTGTGTATGTGTATACATATATATGATACATGTATATATGCATGTATATGTGTATACATATATGTATATATTATACACAAGTAAACATATATGTATAATGTGTGTATATGTATATATATATGTTTCTAAGAAACACATTTAATTACTTATCCTTGATGAGCATTGTATTTTACATGAAAGTTAATTCTAAGAGCTTAATTATAGAATTGACCCAACTGACACATGTGAAATCAGCTACTTATATTCTTTTAGAGAATAAACTTGTAAAAGAAGTTGAGCTTCCTAGGTTGCATAAATTTCTACATTTAAATATTTAAGTAATAAATTTCAAATAATCAAGGATAGTACCATGTTTGCAAAGACAAAAATACAAGTTTTGACCAGGTGCAGTGGTGTACACCTGTAGTCAAAAAATTTTACTTTCACTACCAAGTTCATTATTCACCAACTTGATGACCTGAAACAAACTGAAACAAATTGCTTAACTTTCTGAGGTTTAATTTCCTTATCTAAAAAATGGAGGTGATGGTAATTCCCACCTTGCAAGTTTTGGATGTAAATGATTAACATTTTTCCTGGCACAAAAAAAATCCTATTTAGTGGATATTTACTAAGTACCTATACTTTCTATATCAGGATGACGTCATCTCAATGCAGCAACAACAAAACCAGCCAACAAACAAACAAGTTTAGGGGCTGGGTGTAGCTCAGTGGGAGAGCACTTGCCTAGCATGTGCAAGGCCCTGAGTTCAATCTCCAGCACTGTAAAAACAGCCAAACAAACAAAAACACCAAAAAAAAAAAAAAAAAAAAAAAAAAAAAAAAAAAAACCCTGAGTTTAAAGTAGCTTAAATAATAAGACAATGTATTTCTCACATAACTGGAGGTACAGAGTGGGCTCTTGACCCTGGTTTTCTTCAGTTCTCTTGGCCCTGCCCCTTCTTGGTGTAGATTTGATCCTTAGTTGGTTGTCTGTGGCTGGAAGATAGCTGCCCACAGCTCTAGAGCAGCATGTCCAGCCATGTGTGTTGGCTAGGGGACCAGGATTATCTTTAGTCAATAAACCCTACTCTTGGAGCTAAGAATGGGGTCAGCCTTTCTGGAAGCATCTAGTTGCATGGGGAGAATGAATGCAAGCATAAAATTAGGATTTGGTGAAGCAGGAAGAAAGGGGTGATGGAAACTGAGAGGGACTCAATTGTATTAAATATTAATGCACCATGAATGGGGTATTTGGTGTGAACCTAAGGACCTCACTCACAGTTTGGTGCAGGAGGCAGGTATCTGAATCAGCACAGGGCTGTGATGACATGGGTTTGTGGGACAGAAAGACATAGTGTTTCGAATCTCAGTTTTATTCACTTTCTAGGTGTATCGTTTGGGGCAAGTTTTGAACATCTCTATGACTCCGTTTCCTTGTCCACAAAATGGACATACATTTAACTTGAGATGTTGGAATAACAACTGCATAAAACATTTGTGTGTGTGGCACACAGTGTTCAATAAATAGGATCTTCTATTTATTTTCTCTTACTATACAAAGTCTACAGGAGCCCAGTGAGGAAGCAGCTGACCTGCCTGCAGCCTCAGATCAGGTTCCTGGATCACAAGCATCATAACCAGTTTCCAGATGACAACACTTGGTATTTGGAAGAATATCTACTTATTTTGGTTAAGATGCTGTGTTTTAAGTTTACTCCATTTCCATAAAAACAGCCAAATGGCTCTACTTGAAATTCTTAAAGCCCAAAGCAACTTAGATTCTTTCAAGTGCTACTATGATGACCTAATATGTCGCCCAACTTCTCTTGTATGGAAAGGAACAAATATTTGATATTCATCTTCATTGTTTTCTGTGAGTTGGTTTCCTGTTATTTTTTTTCTCTGTCTAGGGGAAGGGAGTAAAGGAAACTTCCTGGTTAACCTCCAGCTGCAAGGAACATGTTTGAAAAAATAAACAGAAGGCAAGAGCAGAGTTTCTCATTAATATTATGAGCAGAATTGGACTCCAATATACTTAGGAAAGCACTGAAGCACTGAATGCTCTTCACTCACTCAACTGAATTAACGGAAGGGCAAAGTACCAGAAGGAGGATAAATCCAGTGAAGAGGACACCTTCACAGAGCATTCAGTCCATGAGGAGGGACCTGTCATGAGTTAGCTATGCCATTAACATAGAGTGGACACATTCGTGTCTTTCTGTAATGTTGGGATTTACTGAATAGTAATAAACTCATAAGTTACACCACTTTTCCTCAGTTGCAATTCACCAAGTACTCGTGGTTCCCTTGGTAGCCATGAACTAGGCAATCACAGGTTCTTTTCTTCCTATCTTAATTACTAATATCTATAGCAGTCACACATCATACTTTACACAATGATATATATAAGTTCAAAAAAGGCTAAGAAAGGGTCAAGGAGGTCACGGAGTTTTAGGAGACTGCACATAGAGCAAAGGCAGAGAATAGATAAAAGTGTAAAAGAGTCACTGCCAGTGGTCAGATATGATTATGAATAGCCCCTCAGGGTTCAGAGTTGTCGGCGGAGCTTGGAATTTACCCTAGGCCAGGGTCTGGAAGGAAGGAAGTTTAGAATTGGTCCATATCAAGAAGGGAGATCAAAGTTGGGCTTGGTGGCTCACACCTGTAATCTCAGTGACTTGGGAGGCTGAGGCAGGAGGATCAAGAATTCAAGGGCAGCCTCAGCAACTTAGCAAGGCTCTAAGCAACTTAGTAAGACCCTGTCTCAAAATAAAAAATTAAAAAAGGGATGGGGATGTGGCTCAGCGGTTAAGCACCTCTGGGTTCAACCACTGATGCAAAAAAAAAAAAAAACAAAAAAACACACACACAAAACCTGTCAACCTCGTGACCTGATGATGGGTGAGTGTGTGCCTCCATGACTGGTCTCGGAATGCTTCTCCTTTAACCAGTTTCAGTTGAGGGGGTTACATCTGGTAAAACTGATGAACTCATGGGACTGGTTTTTCTGACATTTGTTTGATACACTCATGCATCCAGGTGCTCCTGATTTAATTTGATAAGCTCACAGGTGGTCATTTTTTATTAGCATAATTTATTTTTTTATCAGTTTGTGCCTTACAGTTATGCTGTGCAGACGGTGGCTGTTTATTTGCACAAATGTGGCGTGGAGTCATTCTACCTTGGCATTTGTACTGGAAATGGAGTAACTCATGGCAAACTACTGCTTTACAAAAGAGAGAAACGCAAAACTAGACACAGCCTGAAAACTGATGTTCTCTATTCATCATGGAGCAACTCGGAGCAGGGCCCAGTCTGTTCTCCACAGACCCACACAGGCTATGTAATTTGAATTAGAAACCGATTTCACAGTGGGCAGTCAAGAGATTTAAATTGTTGCTGGAGTATGTGCAGAACTGGGAGAAGCACTCCTCAGAGAAGAGAAATTAAAGATGGATTAAGCCAGGCATAGTGGTATATGCCTTTAATTCCACCAATTTGGGAGGATGAGTGCTGGAGGATCTCAAGTTTAAGGCAGCCTCAGCAATTTAATGAGAATACGAGTTCAAAGACAGCCTCAGCAAGAGTGAGGTGCTGAGCAACTCAGGGAGACCCTGTCTCCAAATAAAATACAAAATAAGGCTGGGGATGTGGCTTAATGGTCAAGTGCCCCTGAGTTTGATTCCCAGTATGCAAAAAAAAAAAAAAAAAAAAAAAAAAAAAAGAGAGAGAGAGAGAGAGAGAGAGAGAGAGAGAGAGAGAGAGAAAGAAAAAGAAAAGAAAGCAAAAGGAGTTGTAGAGCCCTTGTCTAACATGGGTGGGGCCCTGAGTTCATTCCTGGTACTGAAAAAACAAAACAAAGCAATACAAAACAAAACAGTACAAAACAAAACACACACACACACACACACACACACACACACACACAGATTTCAGCTCAGTCTTGACACACTGCCAATATTTTTGGATAGTGTCATCCAGACACCAAGGTGGAAGGAGAACATTCCAGGTGGAGGAATTAGTGTGAGCAAAGGGCAAGTCCCAGAGACAAGAGTGGGAGGGACATAGTGGTGGCCATGGGAGAGGTTCCACTTAGTCAGAGGGGGAAATGCCCGTATCTCCAGGACTTATCTGTCCTTTGATTATTTTTCTATTTGAGTGTATACCTCATCTCCTAGACTACATGAGGGAAAATTGTGCTATGATTTTTTTTCCTACATCACCTATTCATCTTAGTAAATAAGTAACACACATATTATACAGGTGAGGAGCTTGGTTAACCTATTAAAGGCAAAACAGAAATTTATCATTAGAATGAACTTATAAAAAGTAAACATTTTAATGAGTTAGAATGTATTGCACTTTCTTTAAAAAAATTTTTTTAGTTGTTAATGGACCTTTATTTTGTTTATTTGTGGTACTGAGTATGGAACCCAGGGCCTCATAGGCAAGTGCTCTACCACTGAGCTACAACCCCAGCCCGAATTTTCTTTATCTCACACAATTAATTACTTCCTTTCATAGTAGTAGATTTGTTGTTGTTTTTTCTTGTTTTTGGTGCTGGGATTGAACCTCGGGCCTCAAGCATGCTAGGCAAATACTCTATCACTGAGCTATATTCCCAGGAGAAAATACCCATTATTCAACAACCAGTGCAATAAAGTAGTCAGGAAAGGATCCACAGTGGACACTAAAAGCTTTCATTGGATGAAAGGTTGAGGTATGCAAAGTTGGTTCAACATATAAAAATCAATAAACAATTCATCACAGCAATAGACTTAAAGACAAGAATCATGATTATCTCGATAGATGCAGAAAAAGCATTGGACAAAATACAGCACACATTCACGCTCAAAACACTAGAAAAACTAGGGTTAGTAGGACAATATGTCAACATTGTAAAAGCTGTATATGCTAAACCCAAGGCCAACATCATTCTAAATGGAGAAAAATTGAAAGCATTCCCTCTAAAAACTGGAACAAGGATGCCATCTTTCACCACTTTTTATTCAACATCATCCTTGAAACTCTAGCCAGAGCAATTAGAAGAGAGAAATTAAAGGGATACGAATAGCAAAAGAATTCAAACTATCCTGATTTGCCAAAGACATGATTCTGTATTTAGAAGACCAAAAAAAAAAAAAAAAAAAAAAAAAAAGCCAACAACAACTCTACCAGAAAACTTGTGGATCTCATAAATGAATTTAGCAACATACCAGGATATAAAATTAATACCCATAAATCAATTTCATTCCTATACATCAGTGATGAATCAGCTGAAAGAGAAATTAGGAAAACTATCCCATTTACAATAACCTCAAAAAAAATTATTTGGGGAATCAACGTAACAAAAGAGGTGAAAGACCTCTACAATGAAAACTATGGAACACTAAAGAAAGAAATTGAAGAAGACCTTAGAAGATGGAAAGATCTCCCACATTCTTGGGTAGACAGAATTAATATTGTCAAAATGGACATACTACCAAAAGTGCAATATGGATTTAATGCAATTCCTATTAAAATTCCAATGATGTTCTTCATAGAAATAGAAAAAGCAGTCATGAAATTCATTTGGAAAACTAAGAGGCCTAGAATAGCCATATCATCCTCAGTGAGAAAAGTAACACAGGAGGCATCACAACACCAGACCCTGTACTATACTACAGAGCCATAGTAACAAAAATGGCATGGTATTGGCACCAAAACAGACACATAGACCAATGGTACAGAATAGAAGACACAGAGAAAACCCATGTAAATACAGTGATTTCATACTAGACAAAGGTGCCAAAAACATACATTGGAGAAAAGATAGTCTCTTCAATAAGTGGTGCTGGGAAAAATGGAAATCCATATGTAGCAAAATGAAATTAAAGTCCTATCTCTCACCCTGCATAAAACTCAACTCAAAGTTGATCAAGGACCTAGGCATTAGACCAGAGACCTTGTGCCTACTAGAAGAAAAAGTAGGTCTAAGTTTCCATCATATTGGCTTAGGAACAGACTTCCTCAACAAGACTCTTAAAGTGCAAGAAGTAAAATCAACAATCGACAAATGGGATGGTATCAAACTAAAAAGCTTCTTCATGGGGCTGGAGCTGTAGCTCAGTGGCAGAGTGCTCACTTAGCATGTGTGAGGCACTGGGTTCAATCCTCAGCACTGCATAAAAATAAACAAAATAAAGGCACGCTGTCCATCTACAACTTCAAAAATTAAAATAAATAAATAAAAAGCTTCACAGCAAAGGAAACAATCAAGAATGTGAAGACAGCTTTTCCCTTGATGCCTCTCCTTCTTTTTGCCAACTTTCCTCTTTCTCAGCAGTTACCGCCATGAAGGTCGAGCTGTGCAGTTTTAGTGGGTACAAGATATATCCTGGACACGGGAGGCACTATGCCAGGACCGACGGAAAGGTTTTCAAATTTCTTAATGCAAAATGCGAGTCAGCATTCCCATCCAAGAGGAATCCTCGGCAGATAAACTGGACTGTCCTCTACAGAAGAAAGCACAAGAAGGGCCAGTCAGAAGAAATTCAGAAGAAGAGAACCTGATGTGCAAATTTCAGAGGGCTATCACTGGTGCATCTCTCGCAGATATCATGGCCAAGAGGAATCAGAAACCAGAAGTTAGAAAGGCTCAACCAAAGCAAGCTATCAGGGCTGCCAAGGAAGCAAAAAAGGCTAAGCAGGCATCTAAAAAGACAGCAATGGCTGCTGCTAAGGCTCCCACAAAGGCAGCGCCTAAGCAAAAGATTGTGAAGCCTGTGAAGATTTCTGCTTGCCGAGTTGGTGGAAAACACTAAATTTGCAGATCAGATTTTAAAATAAAGTTGTATCTGTAACTTAGTAGTGTTGAATTTTTGCTCCAAAACAGGCATGTTGGGTCTACATGGTAATGGATGTACTGTAAAGTTGAGAATTGAAGACAATTTTTAAAAGTTTATTTCTTGGGGCTAGGGGTGTAGATCAAAACTGTAGACTGCTTGCTTAGCATATACACACCCTGGGTTTGATTCCTTGTACCAAAAATAAATTGAAACTTGGTTTCTGAGGAATAGTGACTCCCAATGCAAGACTCTTAATTGGTGAAATGTTAAGATAATAAGATGTGTGGTTGAATGCTAGTTGTGCTTCGATGAGGTGTTAAGGGCACATTACACAGGCTGCAAGTACTGGGGAATGTTGTATAGATTTAGTCCAAGTTGACTATTAAAATGCTCTTTTTCTGCCATTTCTCTATTCTTGACAGGCATATTTATTTTATATTGGGTTTGCCTTCTATATATTGGGACCCCTTCCCCCCACTGTTAGATGTTAGCTGATTTGACAGTGCCAAAAAGTCATAAGCTGTATTAATCTCTTGCTCCTAGAAAATAGCAACCTCCTCTCTATTCTGGCTCTTAAACCTAAGAACACTGAGTTAGGAGTATGTTGTACCTGTTCCCAGAGTAGTTTGTTGAGGTAGGACTTTGACAGACCTGTGCCAAATAAAATTGCTCAGTAGCCAGATGATGTTCAAGAGAAGTGTAATATGTGATAAGGAAAATAGTAATTAGAAATTTGTGAATAGCTTGTCTTTATTAGCTGCCAACCTGTGCTAAGTTGCAAGGATACAACAATGCTCAAGCCTTTATATTGTTGGGTATAATAAATAAAACAGGTTTGGGGAGAGCCTGAAAAAAACTATCTTATGTGAAATCAGTGTCAAGAAATGAGTAAGTGAAGCTGAAAATATTAAAGGTTTTTCTTGGAAAAAAAAAAGAATGTGAAGACAGAGCCTACAGAATGGGAGAAAAGCTTTGTCACCTGCATCTCAGAGCATTAATCTCCAGGATATATAAAGAACTCAAAAAACTTAACACCAAAAAAAAAAAAAAAAAAAACAAACAAAAAACAAAAAACCCAATAAATAAATGGGCAAAGGAACTGAACAGACACTTCACAGAAGAAGAAATAGGATCAGTCAACAAATATATGAAAAAATGTTCACTCTCTCTAGCAATAGAGAAATACAAATTAAAACTACACTTAGATATCATCTCACGCCAGTCAGAAAGGCAATTATCAAGACTACAAGTAACAATAAATGTTGGTGAGGATGTGGGGAAAAAGGTACACTCATACATTGCTGATGGGATTACAAATTAGTGCAACCACTCCGGAAAGCAGCATGGAGATTCCTCAGAAAACCTGGAATTGAACCATCATTTAGCCCAATTATCCTACTCCTTGGTATATATCTAAAGGACTTAAAATCAGGACACAACTTGATCGTGGTCCTTCTGGTCTGATGCCCTATGAGGGCAACATCATCAATATAGTATATTTTTTAACCAAAAATATTTCTTCTAAATCTTATAATGAGGGAGGAAAGCTACAAATCCAGACTGTGAGATTTGCAACAAGACAACTAGATAAATTCTTAGAAAATGGCAATGTTTTGAAAGCAAAAATGATAATGGGTTCCAGCTACTTGGAGGCTGAGGCAGAAGGATCTCAAGTTTGAGGTCAGCCTTGGCAATCATTAAGACCCTGTCTTAAAATACAAATTAAGAAGACTGAGGATGTAGCCTAGCAGTAAAGTGCCTTGACTCTAATTCCAAGTATCAAAACAACAACAGTGGAGTTGCTCAAGATTTAAGGAGTCTAGATCAAGATTTAAGGAGACTAGAGACATGACGATAAAATACAAGGAATGACCCTTGGTTAGTTTCTGGATTTTGGAACAATTAGAACAATGTGAATACATCTTGCAAATTAGATAAGATTTTATATTATTCATTTTTTAAATTTTTATTTTTGAGACAGTGTGTTGCCCAGAGGGCCTCAAATTTGTGATCCTCCTGCCTCAGCCTCCTGAATCACTGGGATTACAGTTGTGTACCTCCACCTGGTCCTTTTCTCTTTTTCTTTCTTTCTTTTTTTGTGTGGTATTGGGGATTGAACTCAGGGCCTTGAGTATGCTAGGCAAGTGCTCTACCACTGTGTTGCACCCCCAGTCCATCCATACCTGGTCTTAATGTTCACTTTTGAGGGTATGTTAATGGTATGGTGCTTATGCAGAAGACAATCTAGGTTCTTAGGGGATGTCTACACACATGAAGTATTTAGAATAAAGTATCGTCATATCTAAAAACTACTTTTTTGAGGCTGGGGGTATGGATCAATAGCAGAACACTTGCCAAACATGTGTAAGTCCTTGGGTTTGATACACACACACACACACACACACACACACACACACACACTTTATAAAGTTTGAACAACCGGTCTGGGGTTGTAGTTCAGTGGTAGAGAGCTTGCCTTATATGTCTGAGACCCGGGGTTTGAATCTCAGCAGCACATAAAAATAAACACAAATAAAGCTATTTAAAAATGAAATAAAATAGGCTTCCTTAAAAAAAAGTTTGAACAACCCCCCAAAAAAACCCTATAAATGTTAGAAATTAAGCAAAAAAAGTGTTCTATGCATATATTTCAAATATAATGTGTATATAAGAGAGAAAGTAAATATGGGCAACATTAACAATTGGTGTATTTAAGTGAAGATATAGCTCCACTGTACTATTTTTTCAACTTTTCTATAGATTTGAAATTCTCAACCTGGTAAATTTTGAAAAATATTAAAACAACATTTGTTTTCTAGTTGTCAGAAAAAATACATGCCTATGATAAAGGTGGAGCTTCCCCTATATGTCCCTTTCTAGTCCTTCTTGGCTCTTGTTCCTGAGCCTCTCAGCTGCAAAGGCCAACCTTTCAATTAAGTTTCCTGTAGGAAGATGAATAGGAGTCCTTTACCATTCTCTAGATGTTATCACTTGGGGTTCAGTTCCCCTTGGCTCTCTTTCTCAAGTTTAATCCTTTCTATTCAAGAAGAAGCCACACACTTTAAAGCAAGATGCTGAAGTGTACTAAAAAATTATTAAAAAAAAAAAAAAAAACCAAAGACAAAAACAGGAAAATAGGGGCTGGGGATGTGTTCTGTGGTAGAGCACTTGCCTGGCATGTATCAGGCCCTGGGTTTGGTCCCCAGTTAAAAAAAAAAAAAAGGCAAAGAAAAGAAAAAATATACTAGGTGGACACTAGAAATTCCACAAAATAAATTCAGGGGCGAGGGGCATAGCTTAGTAGTAGAGCACTTGCCTAGCATGTACAAGGCCCTAGGTTTGATCCCCAGGTTGGAAAAAAAAAAAAAAAGCACTCGTCATTATGACATGATTAAAACCCTTCAAAGCCATCCATAGTGACAGCAGCACAGCATGGCACTTCCCTTCCCTTCCTACTGGCCTCCCATTCAGCACTTTGAATCCCCAGTGCAGTCCTAGGTCCAGCCTCAGTGTGTTCTTGGCTCAGTTCTTTGCATGGCTGATTCCTCCTTCTCATCACTGAAGCCTCAGCTCAAATGTTACCTCTTCAGAGGGGCCGCCTGTGAACACCCTGTCCAAGGAAGCTGCTCTCCGACTTGCTTCTCTAAGCCCTCTCCATCCCTTTAGCCTGTTTTGTTTCCTTAGGTCACTCATTGTTATCTTGTTCATCTTCAGTCTAACTATCTTTGTCGGATTATCTTTCTCCAACTGGAGTACAAACTTCCGTAGGGACCCACAGTATCTCTAGGGTTTAGAATACCTAGTAGGCACTGAATACATACCTATTGTGCTGGAGACTGAATTCAGGGCCTCGTGCACGCCAAGCTCATGTTCTACCACAGAGATATACCTCCAGCCTACTGAGTAAATAATTTGTGTCTATATAAATATTCCCTTTTTTTTTCGCTGTACTGGGATTGAACTCAGGGCCTTGTGCTTTCGAGGCAAGCACTCTACCAGCTGAGCTATTCCCCCAGCCCTAAATATTCCCTTTAATCTACAATTTCTGTATGTGCCACTTAGACCAGACCCTATATAGGTCACCATCATTTCAGGAGTGTGGTGAATTTGTCTTTGTGGGCTCCTAAAGTTTCTTCTAAAGAATCTCAAAAAAAAAAAAAAAAAAAAAGAATCTCCAAATAGGGGTCAAGGGGTAGGCTCATTGTCAGAACTCTTGCCTAGAGCACAGGAGAGAGAAAGAGAGAGAGAGAGAGAGAGAGAGAGAGAGAGAGAGAGAGAGAGAGAGGGTGCGCGAGCAAGAGAGAGAATCTCCAACCAAAACTTGAATAGGTATCATTTGGAAACCTCTGTAATGAATAAAAGAATTGTCTCTCATAACCACAGAATGAAAAAAAAAAATTGTGATCTGCTTAAAATGTATCGGTTTCACACTCACCCAATTCAAGTGGTTTTTCTAGGATTTGGATTGCTAATGCTTCTTATTACTTTTTTAAGTTTGGGAACCAACTTTAAAGGAGCTCTATGAGCTGGGTGCAGTGGTGCATACCTGTAATCCTAGTGATTTGGGAGGCTGAGGCAGGAGGATCACAAGTTGGAAGTCAGCCTCAGAAATTTAGCAAGGCCCTAAGCAACTTAGGGAGACCCTGTCTGAAAATAAAAAATAAAAAGGGTTGGGGATCTAGTGCTTCTGGTTTCAATCCTCACTACCCGAAAAACAAAACAAAACAAAAACAAAAACCCAGAAAACAAAAAAACCAAACCAAAACAAAAAAGAGTTCTATGGAGTTAAAATTAGATATGAGAACATAGTATTTGGTTAGTGTTTACTTTTTCCTCTTTCCTTTCTTGAGCTTAAAAGATTCAGGAAGACCAGGTCCCAAAAAAGCTCTGAAGGCTAATTTTTCACTGTAATAGAAGACTGATAAAATTAAGAATAAAATCAAGCTGAGCGCAGTGGTGCATGCCTATAATCCCGGCGACTTGGGAGGCTGAAGCAGGAGAATCAAGAGTTCAAAGCCAGCCTCAGCAACTTAGTGAAGCACTAAGCAACTCAGTGAGACCCTGTCTCTAAATAAAAAATATAAAAAAGGCTGGGGATGTGGCTCTATGGTTAGGTGCCCCTGTGTTCAATCCCTGGTCACACTCCCCACCCCGCAAAAAGAAAGAAGATAATCAGGGCCAGATCTCTTTCTCTACATCATGCATGTATTGTGACAATATTCAGTCCCACACCAAACTTCTCAGTCCTTTCTCAGAGTGATGATTTCAACTTACTCTGGAAGCTATTTTCTGTGGGTATTTGAGAAATGTTCTTCATCAAATAACACACCTGCACACCGATCACCAACTCCACTTTTTTTTTTGTACTAAGAATTGAACCCAGGGTTTGTTGTGTGCTAGGCAAGCACTCTGCCACTGAGCTACATCTTCATCTCCTGACCAACTATCTTCTGAAAACATCTCGAAACCCTACTCTCTAAAAGTTTCTTATTATAAAACAAAAATTCAGGTGTGGTGGTGTATGCCTGTAATCCCAGCAACATGGAGGCTGAAGCAGGAGAACTGCAAATTCAAGGCCAGTCTCAGCCACTTAGCAAGGCCCTAAGCAATGTAATAAGACCCTGTCTCAAATTTAAAAAATAAAAATAAGAAGGGCTGGGGATGTGACTCAGTACTTGTAATAAATTATTACAAGTCTAACAGCCATATAGCCTACAGCCAGGTGGAGAAACAGAATATTTCTTACCCATGGAATATTGCCTATAAACAGCAAATAGTCCTAAAACAGAGCAAAACTGTTAAGAACAGTTTAAATCCTGACTCTATAACTCAGCAGATAATTTGAGTAAATGATCAAAACTGTCTGAGCTTTAGTTTTCCAATGTGTAAAATGAGGGAAATAATAGTGCATCATTATGAGGTTATTATAAAGTCAAAAATAATTAAAAAATAGCTAGGCACCGTGGTGCACACTTGTGGTCCCAGCAACTCAGGAGACTGAGGAAGGAGGATCACAAATTTGAGGCTAGTCTCAGCAACTTAGTGAGGCCCTGTCTCTAAATGAAAAAGATTGGGGATGTGGCCCAGAGATTAACCACCAGGAAAACAAACAAAAAACCCCTACAAAACAGCACATGGTCCCTGAGCCGACGATGACAATTATTATATTATTCCACTTGTTGAAGTTCCTGTTCAGGCACTGATGCTCTTTGTTTAACTGTGATTCCTCCCAGGAGGATCTTACTTAATACATAGGAATCGAGGAGTCTGAGATTTACTCACAGCATATAATCACCCTCTTAGGAATTGCCTTCCTGATAACTTCCCCATAAATTCTTCCATAAACATGTCTAAAGAAACTGTCCTATGAGGACCAGGAGCCTCCCTCCTCATGATTGGCCGGGGATAATAGAGGCCTCTCAGGGCAGGTCCTCAGCAACTCCACACTGAGTTGCCCTTAAACAAATACCAGTCATTGAATTCACTCACTAAGCTGGTGCCTAGAGTGGAAATATTTTAATCTCCTTTCTTTTCTCCTCTAAATCCTGGAACTAGCAATCTAATCCTTGAAATGCTACTAAGGAATGTGCTGGTTTCACAATGGCAGGAGGCTAGCTGAGTGATGGACAAGACTTTATAGGAACATTGAATTTGGGAATCAGGGTGATACTCACTCATTCAGCAAATAGTTACAGAATGCCTGGGTGACAGGAACTGTCTTAGGCAGATGGGATACAGCAATTGTTAAATTTATTGAAACTGCTTCATGGCCCAAAATATAGTTGTCCTGAGGAATGTTCCACATGTATCCCAACAATCTTATAAAGAAGGTACTACTTATTATCCCACATTTAGTGCAGAAAAGTTTGTTTCACATAGTTTACTTTCCCAGTTACTAAGTGGCAATACTGAGATTTGAACACAAATTTCTGACATCACGAACTGCCCTCTTTCTCCTTAACATACAGGGGGTGGGGGGGTGGGGGGATCTTATTTTAATCTTATTCATTTGATTGAAGGTAAAATCAACAATTTTTAAATCACAGTTCTTTTGAAAATTATGTCTACTTCATTTCTGAGTAATGTGTATTTTGATCATATAATGTTCAAGATGGGTTAATACTATTACTGTGAGTTCCCGAGATGGAATATTTGGTTAAAAAATTTTCTTGTTGTAATTTATGATTTTGTAATATTATTAAATTGATAATGACATCATTTAGGACCTAACACATTTTGTTTAGTTTATTTTAAGTGTAATGGCTCAATTTTCTTTCTAGACACTTTCGACCTCTACCTCATATGCTTACTATTTAGGCAATCATGAAAGAACACAGCTTTTAGATCTTTCAATATCATAAACATTGTTTGAAAAATTAATGTGAACTGAATACAAAATGATATTCAATACTTCCAACACAAATTAGTTGCCATATAAAGTTGCCTTTTTAAAGTAAAAAAATGATCAAGCATTGCACATTTCATATAGTTCAACTTAAATCCTATTATTCCATATGCATGAATTCAGCAGTAATTAGAAAGTAAGTTTCATTAAAACAAGGTTGTTTGCTTGTTTGTTTTTTGTTCACTACTATGCAGAAAGTAAGCATTTAGAAAAGAGTTGGCTGGTCAGGTAGCTCAGTAGTAAAACAGGTCCTTAGCATGTGCAGGGCACTGGGTTTTAGTACTGGGTTCCCAGTACTGAAAAAAGGAAGACAGAGTTAGGCCCAGTGGCCCACTGTCACACACCTGTAATTCCAGTAACTAAGGAAACTGAGTTAGAAGGATCACAAATTTGAGGGCAGCTGTGGCAACGTGGTGAGATCCTGTCTCAAAATAAAAATAAAAAAGTGTGTAATTTAGTTATAGAACTCAGGTGATTAATCCACTGGTTAAAACCCCAGGACCACAAAAAGAAGAAAAAAAGGAAGACAGAAAGAAAGGAAAGAAGTTGTAGAATGAGTTAGAAAATCAAATGAATTTTAAGAACTAACCTTTTCCCCAATACCATGTGCCTTTGAACTTAGGTTTAGTGTAGTTATAAGAAAAATAATATGGCATGCGTATTACTCTACTAAAATGATAAAAAGTTTCACTTAAAAGCCCAATTTAGGGGCCTAGGGTTGTAGCTCAGTGGTAGAGTGCTTGTCTAGCATGTGAGAGACAATGGGTTCTATCTTTAGCACTACATAAAAATAAATAAATAAAATAAAGGTATTGTGTCCATCTACAACCAAAAGTATTTTAAAAAATAAAAGCCTAATTTACTCACATTGAAAACAGGTCCACATAAACTTGTATATGAATGTTCCTAACTGCCCCAAAGACAAACAACCCCCATTGCCACAGAGGATTAAAAAAGTGATACATCCACTAATGGAATGCCATTCATTCATGAAAGGAGTGGAGCAATGAGGTGTGCAACATCATGGATGAAATTGGAGAAGAGTATGCTAAATGAAAGAAGCCAGACACAAAAGTCTCGTCTTGTATTATCTATTCATATAAAATATCCAGAATAGGCAAAAATCAATGGAGACTGAAAGTGTACTAGCGGTTGACAGGGATGGTGGGGAAGATGAGGAAATGGGGAGTGGTTAGTAACTACTGGGTACTGGGGTTCATTTTTTGAGTGATGAAAATGTTCTGGAACTAGAGCATGGTAGTGATGGGATATAAAACTTTGTGAATATAATAGAAGCCACTGAATTGCATGCAGCACTTTATCTCCCGCTTCCTCTTTCATTCCTGGGGATTGAACCCAGAGGCACTTTACTACTGATCCACATTCCCAGCCCTTTTCATTTGTTACTTTGAGACAGGGTCTTATTAAATTACTGAAGCTGGCCTTGAACTTTCAATTCTCCTGCCTCAGTTTTCCTAGTTACTGGGATTATAGGAGTGCACTACCACACCCAGCTGAACTGCATGTAAACTTTAAGGGGGTAAACTTTTGGTAAATTATACATATACATATATATATATATATATATATATATGTATGTAATATGTATATGCATATGTAATATATATCTGTAGTGGGGCTGGGGACTGAACCCACACCAAACACACGATCTACAACTGAGCTACATTCTAGCACCTACATTTCTTTTTGAAAGTGAAAGAAACATGCTGGGCATGGTGGTACACCCCTGTAATTTCAGTGGCTTGGAGGTTTGAGGCAGGAGGATGGCAAGTTTGAGGCTAGCCTCAGCAATTTAGCAAGGCCCTAAGCAATTTATGGGGAATCTTTCACAAACCAGAAAAAACTTAAAAAGAAAAAATTGAGGATACAGCTAGTAGTAGAGTGCCTGCCTAGAACATGGAAGGCTCTGGGTTCAATCCCAGGACTATAATAACAATGACAAAAAATATCATAAAACAGTAGACATGTGCTTACCAATCTGAGAGTATTAGGAAATGTTCCCTAGTTTAATTATAAACCACATTGGAATGTTTGGAGATTTCAATAATCTGACAGCAAATATTAAGAAGATTAACCTGACTTCCTCAGTGTTAATATCAATTTAAGCTGCATCATTCTAACACTACATAGTCATATTGAAGTAATTATAGCAATGACTTTAAGAAAAAAAAAAGTTAGACTAATTATCTATTAAGACTGTCATCATTTAAAATATCTTGTATTTACTTCCTTAAGTATTGAAGTGTGCCTTAAGCCTTAAGATCTAATGTATGGGAGAGTCACAGTTTTAACCACATAATTAAAGACAGAGAAGTGGGTGGGATTAGACAGAAATTTATTAGCAATGCTGACATTCCAGAGTGGAACACAAAAAGGAGCAGGATTTAAGAAGTCGAAATTCTCATCCTACGTACATGTGTGAGCACACTATTGATGTGACTCTGCAACACCTACAGCCTGAGGAATAAGTTGTGCTACACTAGTGTACAACGTGTCAAAATGCATTCTACTGTCAATGTATCACTAATTAGAACAAATTAAAAAATAAGTAAAGATTAAACACGATAAATCGAAATTCTAGTCTTCAATGCAGATAAACTGCAAGAACTAAAATTACTATAGCACAATTTTAAGCCAAATACAGCGTACATATATGTTAATGTCTACATCGCTAAGTATAGATTATGACTAAGAAAAAGAACCTGGCAAACAGAACTAAGGTTTTATTATTATTTAAGCCAAAAGAGAATATTGAAATAGTTTAAATTCCCTTTAGACCTTTAATTACACCACAGTTAAATTTGGACGGGGGTGGGGAAGAGGCTCATGACCTGGTAATATGTAAAATGCAGTGTGCCCTTTGTTCTTGTTTAATGGAGAATTGACTGACACCTATATGTACAGTAATTTACCTTAGTTTTATCCACTTTAAGTAATGGTCCTTTTCTAAGTTCACATGTTTAGAAATCGCTCCTACATTAACGCATAGCTTTCGGGGAAAAAATCTTTCGTTGGAGCAATAGCATGTGCCTACTGCTTTCCAACAACGTTTAATCAGACTTTGGGAGTAGTTAAGTGTCTTTCTTGTCAAAATGCTGAGCACCCTAGAACCCCCGTTCAGTAGGAAAACAGTCGCGTCCAGACCTCACACCGCCTCTACCCGACAAACACTCCACGGTCTACCTGAAGCAGGCGGAGGTCAGAGCGCGCCCCGAAGTGGGCCAGGACTACCCCTTGCCCCGAACCCCTGCTCTGCCCCTACTCCTTCGGACCAAAACTCGGCGCTGTTCCTTTAACTCCGCGTGCAGCCAGGGTGTGCGGAGAAGGGCTGGGTCCTCCCGCCTCCTCCTCCACCGCTCCCCTCCCCCTCCCATCCGAGTTTCAGGTGAATAGGTCACGGAGGGAGGTGGCCTGCCACACCACACCTTCTCGATAGCGCCCACCTCCCGCTCAGTCCTTCCTCTGGCGTTGGAGCTGGAGTCCAGGGAAAGCCGACTGGAGCGCGAAGTAGCTGGCCCAGGACGCAGCAGGTGGGACTCGCGGGCTCAGGGGTGCGGGCCTCCGGCACACCAGCCTGGCGTTGGTGCGCATGCCCGAGGGCAGGGCGGCGGGGGTGAGGGGAAGGAGGAGGAAGACTGAGTCCCCGGCTCGGTCTCAGGCTGCTTGCTGGCTGCCCGCTTGGCGTCAGGTGTTCCCGCCAGGTGAGCGCTTCTCAGCTCCTGCGGCCCGAAGTGGGTCGGGCCTGGCTGCGGTCAGTGGGTGAGAGTGGGGTGTGGGTGTGGCATCAGAGGCTCGCAGTTCTGCCTGAGGGTCCCCGCGGGGGAGTCTCAGCGCCTTGGGCTGGTAGAGGAGGATCGGGGGAGGACGCCTGGCGCTGGTTTCGGTGGTGGTTTCGCCCTGGGCTGGGGCTCGCGGGAACCTGAGAGGCACGGGTCGGCAAAGAGAGCGGCGCTGGGGAACTTGGGACACTGTTTCCCCGGACGAGGGGCGACTTGGAGCGGCAGGTCAGTCGTATTCGCCTGAAACGCTTGAAGTGACCAGTGCCCAGGCGGCGCGGACAACTTTCCGCTTTTATGGAGGCAGGAGATTCGTGAACAGCCAGAGTGCTGCGCTCAGCTCTGGGCGCTGCAGATTTGTCGGACCCTCAGAGGTACGTGGCGCGCAGTTCCTCGGGGTCCGGAGCCGGAGTGGGTGGGCCACCTGCTGACCCCAAGGGTTAAATCCCCTGGGCCTTCCATATTTCCGCCCCACTCCACCCTTTGGGGCATCCCGGGGAGAGGGGGTGGCAGGGTTTACTCTGAAATATTCCTGGAGTCAAGGTGTGGGTCACACTGGCTGTTTTTAACGCAATTCGTGGGAGCTGGGCGAACCCGCGTCGATTTAAGCCGGGAGGTGGGGCGGGGAGTTAATTTCGAGTGAGGCTGGATTTCGAGGGAAGCTGCTTGTGCTTCAGATTCTCACCCGTGACCAAAAGGCTGCTGCCAGGTGGGCAGACCTGCCCCGGGGCAGTACCTGCTGGGCGAGCACTCACTGGCCCGGCAGCTCCTGAGTTCCGCAGGGCGCACAGTCGGGGGACCCGAGGCCGGCTGCGGACTTACGAGACCTCCTAGGCGGGGCCAGCCCCGCGCGTAGTCAGTGACATGTTGCCTTCGTCGGAGGAAGTGTGCCGAGAGCGGTGGGTCGGGGGTCCAAAATGGCCTCTGCACCTTGGCTCTGGGCACAACCTTGAGCCCCTGAACCCGAGAAAAAACCGCGGCATCCGCAGGTCAGCCCCGGGCTTACTGGGCGCACTGCCCACCTGGGGAATTACCTAGGGCGGGGAGAAGGCAATGTTCCAGGCAGGTTAATGTGTGGCCCTCACTCACAACAGGTGCATTATTGGGATCCCTGGAAATGAGAAACACTTCCCAATAAGGACTGTTGGTGATTCTGCTTAAGTTGAAAGCTAGTTTTTGCTACACAGAGGTAGTTCTCTTAAACTAAGCTTCTCCAAGTTTAAAACAATAGTTCCTTCACATGGTACATAGGAATCTTGATTTTCTCCTCTGTTGTTTTAAAATAGGCATTTAAATAGTGGAGGGGGTTGGAGTTATGGCGCAGCGGTAGAGCGCTCTGTTGGAGCGTGTGAGGCACTGGGTTTGATCCTCAGCATCACATAAAAATTAATAAAAATAGGGTTGGAGTTGTGGCTCAGTGGTAGAGTGGATGCCTAGCATTGTGTGACGGCCTGGGTCCGATCCTCAGCACCGCATATAAATAAATAAATAAGTAAATAAATAAGTAAATAAAATAAAGGTTCATTGACAACTAAAAATATTTTTAAAAAAGTGTCCACCTACAACTGAAAAAAAGATTAAAAAATAGTGGAGCCGCAGAAATAGGTATTTCTTCAAGCACTTTTGGAGGTGGGGCGGTGTTTCGCATTTACTTAAGTGTCTCCTTTGTTAGGCATGGAGAGGATAGAGAGGAAGGTGAGATGGGTTCTCTACCTCAGGTAGCTTCCAGGCTACGTAGGGAAGTAGGAGGTAGCGCCTCTTTGTGAGTCTGTGTACTAAAGCAAATCCTATTAGAATTGCATTTTAAAGAAGGTAAACTTTTGTAGGGGAAAGATGTTACAAATGGGCTGCTCTGAAAATTGCTTCAGCTGATCTGGGAAGGTATTTTTAGACTTCACTACTGGTTACTAGTCCAGTCCTTATGGCCTGGTTTAAGTTTTCCACATCTTGTTTCATGTAAAGGTGAATTTCTTATGTTTTCTTCTAAAGACAATGTTGGAATTACTGCATTTTCAATATGATAGAAGATTACTTTTAGGACTGGGTGTAGAGTGGTTGCCTAGCATACATGAGCCCTGGGTTAGATCCTGCACAAGGGGTGGGGGAAAGAGTTGTTTTTCACCATTTGGATGATATCTTTCACCTTTCCAGGAACCTCCCAGAGTGACTTTCATCCAGTTCCATTTTAAGGTTTACCTGATTAGAATATTTAGATTATTTTCTTCCAAATTACTGTTTATGGAAGTATTAGAGTAAAAACACCATGCAAAGTTTTGTTGTACTTTGTTTCAGTCTTTAGGCTTCCAGCTGTTACCTAATACTGTGTTTTTTATTTTTTATTTTTATTTTTTGGTCCTTAACCACTGAACCACATTCCCAGCCCTTTTTATTTTATATTTATTTATTTTATTGCTTTTATTGCGTGAGTACATACATAAATTTATGCCACCAGGCCGAAGCTGTGGATGACTCCTATTTCCAATTTGGGGGAAGGACCTCTTTGGTCTTATAATATTGAGCCAATCAGTGAATTCAGCTCTATGAGAATCAGGTGGAATTTAGCATCCTTATTCTTTCTATTGCTCTCAAGATGCTTTTGAACAGCAACTGTGTTCTTAATTAAATGGTAGACTTCCTCAGGAAGATCAGGAACAAGTCCTTTGAACCTTAAGTTCAAGATTTTATTGCCAGTCACCAAACATACTTGTGCAACACCATGTTTGTGAGACCCTCAGGTCAACTTCAACCAGATAGGGAGAGCTGACTGGAACAGGCCCTTCCCGGGAGCATGCATGCAACCATGAAGGTGGCAGTCAGATAGCAAAAAAAAAAACATTTTTTATTTTGAGACAGGGTCTCACTAAGTTGCTTAGGGCCTCGTTTAGTTGCTGAGGCTGGCTTTGAACTCTTGATCCTGTTGCCTCAGCCTCCCAAGCCACTGGGAATAGTGCTTCTACTGTTAACGATGCTGCCAGTCACTTAGGGATTTTGCTGTAGTACAAATTCTGATTCATATATTGGAATGGGGACTGGGATTCTGCCTTTCTAACAAGCTCCCAGGTGGTGCCCATGCTGTTGTGTGTCCTTTTTTTCCTCCCTTTCCCCCAGAAAGTAAGCAGTTAACTACTTTAACTGACCAGAACTTGACAAAATGTATTCACTAGGTATTAATTTTATGAAGAAAGAATTTCAAGGCATTCACTGGTGGATTGAAATTTCTGGTCTCTCGGTTTTATCCATCAAATTATGTCTGAGCACTGCCTTGTGCCAGAAACTAGTCCTAGAGATCAGGGATAAGTGATGGTCAAGACTTGCTTGTGAGACTCATCTGTCTCACCTGGTGTTCCAGGTGAGGTGGAGGTGGTAGTAGTAGAGAGAGACAGGGAGGGAGAGAGAATGAATAATGGTTTGGGGTGTGTGGGGAAATTTGTGCTAAATATAAAACAGGTTTGGTGTGATGGAGTAAGTGACCTGGAGGTTATTTCTGAGATTACATTTGAACTGAGACTTGAATATGAGAGCACTCTAGACAGGAAGTTGCAAGATGAATGCTTTCTTCTGATTGACTCCTTCATTTTAGGCAGATTCTTAAAATATGTAGTTTGTTTAAAGAATCATCTTGGAGATTTTATTTAAAAATGCAATTTCTGACACAAAACTAGGCTATTTCGAAATCAGCCAGATTTCACATTTCTTTTTTTTTTTTTTTTTTTTTAGACAATTTGTTAATGATGTCCTATAATCCAAACAGAATCACTTAATGTCAGGCACAACTTAAACTGTTTTTTTTTTTTTTGGTATTGGGAATTGAAATCAGAGATATTTTACCACTGAACTATATTCCTAGTTCCTGAGTGAGGGTCTTGCTAAATCATTGATGCTGGCTTCAAATTTTCAATACTCCTCCTGCCTCAGCCTCCTGAGTCACTGGAATTACCAGTGTGTGCCCTGTACCCCATCCAATTTAAACTTTTTAAAGGCAAACTGATTGTTGCCACATGTGACCTAAAAGGAACAGACTATTAAATTAAAAATTTTTTTTTTTCTTTCTTTCAAAACTGGGAATTGAACCCAGGACCTCATGAATGTTAAGCAAGCACTCTACCACTAAGCTACATCCCCAGATCTATTTTTAACTTTTTGACAGTTTAAAAAATAATTCGAGGGCATTTTATGACTTCTCCCTCTCCCCCACAGTGGCTCTTTATCACTGCACTACACCCCCAGAGATTTTAAAAAATTTTTGTTTTGAGACAGGGTCTCAATAAATTGCCCAGCCTGGCCTCAAACTTGTGATTCATCCTCCTGAGTAGTTTGGGATTACAGGTGTACCACTATGCCCAGCTCTTAGCTTGCTTTTGCCCCTGCCTCTAAGATAGCCATCTTACTTTGTCTCTTTCACAATCGAGATATATTTGTGCAGGTGATGAGTGGGCTGGGCTACTTAGGTCAAATCCAGTGGCCTTTTCATTCATTTTATTTTTTTCCTCCACTCAAAACATACCTAGTGCAGTAATGCTGGGCATTAGTCCTCCTACTTTAGCTGTTTCTCTAAACCAGTTGCAGACATTGCCTTGTGAGAGACACCCCCGCCCCTCAACACAGTTTAGTCTCCAAAAAATAACGTACCAAATAACATGTTTTGCATAAGTGGCATGAACGTAAATCATTATTTGTTATTCTTGGAAGAGGGATGGAGTCAGGGTGAAGGAGAGACTTCCTAACATTGAGAAGACCTGTGCTCCTGCGGTTTTGGCTTGTTTTTGTTTTTTAACCATTTCTGGAATTACAAAGATATTTCAGGGCTGCTAGAATGGTCCTCCTAATGTCAAGTTCTCCAGGTCAAGCATTTCCTGTTTTTCTAATTCTTTTTAATCAGACATGTTTTATTTTTAAAATTATATATATTTTAAAGATTCTTAACAATTTTAGTCACCCTTCAGGAGAGTTATCTAGCTTAGAACTTGAATGGATTGCAGATTTTTATTGTTCTGTTCAATAACTGCAGCATTCCTAGATCTGAACATTTTTTCTGTGAGTGCTCCCGAAGTTCAGGATAGTTTGATAACTTTTGTTAAAGTTCTTGCTAAGGAAATGGACTTTTTTTTTTTTGGAAAAGCATTTTTAAAAGTGAACATCTGTTAAGCCAGGTCCCCTTTATCCTGTATTTATTTATTTATTTATATTTTTTATTTTTTGGGGTGCTGGGGATCGAACCCAGGGCTTTGTGCTTACAAGGCAAGCACTCTACCAACTGAGCTATCTCCCCAGCCCCTTTATCCTGTATTTATAATCTTGATTTTTTTGAATTGAGCTTGCTTTGTTTTTGGTGCTGGGGATGGAACTCAGGACCTTACATGTACTAGGCAAGCACCGTATCCCAACACTTTATTTATTTATTTATTTATTGGCACTGGGAATCAAACCCAGCGCCCTGCACGTGTAGGTCAAGCATTTTGCCATTGAACTACAACCCCAGCCTTGAGTTTCCCTTTTTAAATTAGTATTCATGCCTCCAAATATCTAGTGCCCAAGCCCTTATGTTTCTCGCCTTCAGAATAAATAATCCCCATACTGTGAATGCATTTGCTCCTTTTCTTTAGTACCTTATCTTACTTGTCGTAGCCTAGTGGTCAGGATCATGACCCTTTGACAGAGGATGTAGGTCCCTAAAACTTAAAGAAAATGAGTAACTTGTTTCAGGTTGTGATCCAGTAAATGGGGGGCTGTTAAAACTACCAGGTTTGCTTAACTCTGACTTTATAGAGATCTTGCTCAATGTTGATGGGTGCCTAATCAGTGGGTTAGTTATTCCTATTCAGTGTTTGATCAGCTGTAAATCTGGATAGGCTTGTCTGGCTGACCTTGTCTGTGGTCACCACTGTGGACCTCCCTGCAGGTAAGCATAAATGGCCCATTCTTTTGTGCTAATTAGATGCTATTATTTAGCCCCTTGGGAATCTGCCCAATCACACAAGCATGTATTCAAAATTCCCAGGATTCTTTCTCTCTGTGTTTCCTTCATTTACCAGTCTGGTAACCTCCAAAAAAGAAACAAAGGTGTGGCATAACGCTTTTTTAATGAGCTTTCTAAAATTATTTGTTTCACAACCTAAAATCCCTGTTATAGAGGAGACATGACAACTAAACTCTGAATCCAGGAAATAGCAGTTTAAAAAGGAATTTTGTTTGAATTTCTGACAACTTCAGCCTAATGTGGATTAATTTAGAATTTTCAGAAGCTACCACTGAGCCTGGAATTTGGGGAATAGTCTTGAATGACTGAATTGCAGATATTAGAAGGGATAAGATTCCTCTAAGATCAATATTTGTTTCTATTTTACATTCAGTCTTAAAAATAGGCTACCATATTTAATAATGTTTAAATTCAGTTTTGCTGAACATTGGGAAGACAATCTGGATATTTACCTTTCATAGCACCAGAACGTTTTGACCTAAATTACTCAATTATGTGTGTGTTTCACCATTAGACTATAAAGAAACATTTTGGTGTCACAGTTGCTGGATCCACTTATGATTTGTTTACTTTTCTATATGTTGTACTTCAGTAAAATGAAGTTTTTTTGTTTGGTTTGGTTTTTGTTTTTTGTACTGGGAATTAAGCCCAGGAGTGCTTAACTACTGAGCTTTTTTAAAATTTGAGACAGGGTCTCTAAGTAGCGTAGGGCCTTTCTAATTTGCTGAGGCTGGCTTTGAACTTGTGATCCTCCTACCTCAGCCTCAGTTGCTGGGATTATAGGTGTGCAACACCACACCCTGCTATTGTTAACAATTCTAAAGAACAATGTTTAAGGAGTTTGAACTGATTTGCTTTTCCTAGTATAGTAATGAACAATCGCACAGATTTTATCTGAAAAGGAAAAAAAATTACACTTCAATATATTCAGAGTATAGATCTTGCTCAAGTGTCATTTGAGGATAATGCTTTAAAAAGTTCATCTGATGCTTATTCATTATCTTCAAACTTGAAAGCACAAGAAGCTTTGCAGGCAAAAATATTTGTGGTCCAATCTGACTCACGTAAACATTCAACAAATATTTGTACAACTACCATGTGCCAGTCATTGTTTTAATCAGTGAAATAGGCAAAAATTCCTGCTCATATGGAATTTACCTTCTGGTGGATCTCAAAATTCCCTTCTTCCCTAATTACTGATGTCCCCTGGAAAGAACTTTTTTTTTTGGTACCTGGGATTGAACCAGGGGTGTTTAACCACTGACCCACATCCTTAGTCCTCCCAGTCCTTTTTAAAATATTTTATTTAGAGACAGGATCTCACTAAGTTTCTCAGGGCCTCACTAGGTTGCTGAGGCTGACTTTGAACTTTCGATCCTCCTGCCTCAGCCTCCTGAATCACTGGAATTACAAGTGTGAGCCACCACACCTGTCCACCTGGAAAAAACTTATTGCTGCTTTGATATACCTGAGAGGCATAAAGTGCTGTAGCTAATGTGCTGTGTATTTTCTGTGTTTCCAGCACTGGATTTTTCTGGAATAAACCTCAAGCTTTTTAGGTTTGGTGATTGTGTGTTTACCTCATCATGTTGAGGTAAGACTGGCTAGTCTTTCCAGGACAGCTCTTAGTGCCCATGGATTTGCCTGAGGATTTAAGGCAGAAGATGTTCAATCTTACTGCCTCTTGGACATACTACCAACTGTCCACACTACCCAAAAGTTAGCATATCACAAATAGAACTCATTTTTAAAACTGTGAGAGTGGGTGGGAAGCCCATGAGATCTTGTGGGTTCAAGTCTTCTCTAAATGACTTATTGGCTTCCTCTGGACTTTGAGCATATTATTTCACATCTCTTTCTGACCCTCTGCATCTATCTGTAAAGTGGTTTTGAGGGTGAAATGAAAATTTTATGTAGAGAGCCTGGCACATTGGTAGGTATGTTATGTGTTCATTTTCTTCTCCTCTCCTAGCTTCTAAGTCCTTTATTACCTCTCCTGGCTTTGCCGCAGCTGGTCCAGGTGCTCCTTTAGACTCTGGCCTCTTTGTTCTAACTTACTCATATCTCCCCTGCACAGCATCTTGAATTGGTTCCCTATTTCCTACTTGAATGAGGTGACAAACTCCCATCACACTTTGAAAATCCTCCTTTTTCTCACCGTAGACTTATTTTAAGAGGTTAACCATTTCAACATATCCCCTCCTGGTCTCTTTTCTTCCCCCAAACTGTCCACACACCTCTCAACAGAGACCCAGGCTGGGTGCCCTTTCTTTCCAGGATCCCATCTGGATCTGTAAGTCTTTTATATTTATTTATATTTTATATTTGTCTTTTTATTCCGTATTTATCATATATTTCAGCCCTGAATAATTCCTGAAGTAATAACTTTTATGTGTGACCTTAAGGAGAACTGTGTCTTAAACTTAACTTTCACAGTCTTCTCTGTATATTTAGGCACTTAATAATTAATTGAGTGAAACTGCCTTGCAGATGTTTAAGGATTTGTGCTCTGAGGAGTTTTAGAACAGTCTTTCTGCTTTTCTCTTAAAGACTTTTTTTCCTCCAATGGTACTGGGGTTTAACCCAGGGATGTTCTACCCTGAACCACATCCCCAGACCTTTTTGTTTTATTTTTTAAAATATTGAAATACGGTCTAGATAAGTTGCTTAGGGCATCGCTGAGTTGGTGAGGCTGGTCTTGAACTTGAGATTCTCCTACCTTACTCTCCTGAATTGCTGGGATTATAGGCATGGACCACTGCACCTGGCAAGATGGGGGTCTTGATAAATTGCTCAGGCTGACCTCACCCTCTTTTATTTTTTGGAGCTACCTGCGATTGAACTCAAGGGTGTTTGATCATTGAACCACATCCCCAGCTCTGTTTTTTTTTTTCCTTATTTTTATTGTAAACAAATGGGATACATGTTGTTTCTGTTTGTACACGAAGTAAAGGCATACCATTTGTGTAATCATACATCTACATAGGGTAATGGTGTTTGATTCATTCTGTTATTTTTTTCCTTCCCCCCCCATCCCTCCCACCCCTCTTTTCTCTCTATATAGTCCCTCCTTCCTCCATTCTTGTCCCCTTCCCACCCCCCATTATGTGTCATCATCTGCTTATCAGTGAGATCATTCGTCCTTTGGTTTTGTGAGATTGGCTTATCTCACTTAGCATGATATTCTCCAATTTCATCCATTTGCCTGAAAATGCCATAATTTTATTATTCTTTATAGCTGAGTAATATTCAATTGTGTGTGTGTGTATATATATATATATATATATATATACACACCACAGTTTCTTTATCCATTCATCAATTGAAGGACATCTAGGTTGGTTCCACAATCTGGCTATGGTGAATTGAGCAGCTATGAACATTGATGTGGCTGTATCTCTGTAGTATGCTGATTTTAAGTCCTTTGGGTATAGGCCAAGGAGTGGGATAGCTGGGTCAAATGGTGTTTCCATTCCAAGCTTTCTGAGGAATCTCCACACTGCTTTCCAGAGTGGCTGCACTAATTTGCAACCCCACCAGCAATGTATGAGTGTACCTTTTTCCCCACATCCTTGCCAACACCTATCGTTGCTTCCCAGCTCTGTTTTGTATTTTATTTAGAGATAGGTTCTTAGGGGAGATCCAAGATGGCGGACTAGAGGGAGGCTGCATTCCTTGTCGGTCCATAACGCGGGATTCAAGCAGAGGATATCTGTTTCTCGGTGAGGCAGTTTTTGTTGCTTATCGATCCCCTGGTGTTTACCCCATTTGTCTGCTGTGATGACCTGCAATCTGCCAGCATATCAATGCCTTTTTTGAGAGCAGATTGCTCACTGTCGAGTGTCTATCATCCACCATTTGCCTGCCTCTCGCCTGTCCATCGTCTGCCTTACCCCTGTCCATTACCCAACGCTGGAGGTTCACCTCCTGATCGTCCGACAGCTGCCAGCAGACTGACCGCAGACTGCCAGTGGAGCACCAGCTGCCTGCTGTCGCCTGGAAATTCACTGTCACAGTACCTGCAGGTTTGATTACACGTGGCTGCTGCCATTTTGAGACAACAGCCAGGCCCTGTAGGACCCCTGGCCAGACTGACTGAGCCCCGTCTCCAGGATCCCTCAGCCCGACCGATCACTCCCTGCCTCTGGGGCCTTCACATCAACTGACTGCTCCCTGCCGCCAGGACCACCAGACCAACTGACTGCGCCCTATCACCGGGAACCCAGACCCACTGATTGCACCCGGCCTCCAGGATCCCACAACCACACCAAACACACCCGACCTCCAGGACCACTGCCGGACCAACTGCATCCCGCCTCCAGGACCTCCAGCTGACCACGTCCACCCCTGAGCTGCAGCTCCCCATTTGCCAACACATTTCGAAGCCAGAGCGGCCATCTTGGATAATCCTGGAAGCTGTAGCTCTGATCTTTGGGTGGGGCAAATCCCATCCTGAGACGCCTGCTGGAGGCTTGAAGCTCATTGTCAGGTACCTCTCATGCATCAGGCTACTGAACACTGGGAGGTTTCATTAGTATATGACTGTTATACTGTAGATTTTCTTTTTTCTCCTTTTTAAAAAAAAATTTAAGTTTTTATTTCTTTACTTTTCTTGCTCTCTTTTCATTTTGTGTACCTGTTCCCTCGGAGTCTCTTTCTCCCTTTTTTGCATGCTAACATCCGATTTCTTTTGATTACATTCTCACCCTTTCTATTTTCTAGAACTTCTGTATATTCTTTTCTTATCCCATTAACAACCACATTCTACATCCCTCTGCATCCTCTTTGTCCTCCATCAGAAACAGCAGACCTTATTGCAAACCTGTTTGTTTTACCGAAGATAACATTTGAACTCATTTAGTTTATTATGACAATTTTGTTATTGTACTCATAGGGGCTATTTGGTCTAGGATTGCATAGTGTCTGATTTGGGCACTGCTAATATTGATCCCCCCTTAAAGAAAGGGTTTTGGACACCTATAGGGCCACTATAAGCCTATAAGGGGGAAATCTGCAATACCCCAGATCTGCACTGCTAGAAGGGAAGATACATGAACAACATGAAAAAACAAGGGAAGAAAATGATCCAAACAAATCTAGATTCTATAGTAATAGAATCCAATGACAGTATGTTAGAAGAAATGTCAGAAAAGGACTTCATATTATACATGATTAAGATGATTCGCGAAGCAAAGGATGAGATAAGAGAGCAAATGCAGGCAATGAATGATAATACCAATAAGCTGAAAGAGCACCTGCAGGAAGCAAAAGATCATTTAAACAAAGAGATAGAGATGCTCAAAAAAAAACCCAATGGAAATCCTTGAAATGAAGGAAACAATAAACCAAATAAAAAACTCAATGGAAAGCATCACCAACAGACTAGATCACTTGGAAGACAGAACCCCAGACGATGAAGACAAAATATTTAATCTTGAATATAAAGTCGCCCAAACAGAGAAGATGGTAAGAAATCATGAACAGAATCTCCAAGAACTATGGGACATCCTGAAAAGACCAAATTTAAGAATTATTGGGATTGAGGAAGGCACAGAGATACAAACCAAAGGAATGAACAACCTATTCAATGAAATAATAGCAGAAAATTTCCCAAACCTGAAGAATGAAATGGAAAATCAAATACAAGAGGCTTACAGAACACCAAATGCACAGAATCGCAACAGATCCACACCAAGGCACATTATAATGAAAATGCCTAACATTCAAAATACAGATAGGATTTTGAAGGCCGCAAGAGAAAAGCATCAGATTACATATGGGGGAGACCAATTTGGATAGCAGCCGACTTCTCAACCCAGAGACAGGGTCTTACTGAGTTGCTCAGCACCTCGCTTTTGTGAGTCTGGCTTTGAACTTGAGATCCTCCTGCCTCAGCCTCTTGAGCAGCTGGGGATTATAGGCATGTGCTGCCACACTCAGCTAAAGGCAAACTTTTTAATGAATTAGATTATGCTTTAGTTTACACTGAGGAGCTAGTGTGTGCTAGACCCTGCTATATGTGTACTTTCACATGCATTTGTGTTTTAATAAGCTTTCAAAAATAATATGAAATAATTTACTTTTGAGAAATTTCTTTACAGATCCTTTTTCTTTGAGGTTTCTACATTAAAAATATTTTCACCTATGCTGTAAAATTCTAATTCATGAAATTTTCATTACTGTAACAGAATTTCAAGTTTAAAGATACTTGTATGATGTGGATCTGCAAAGCATAATGCTAGGTGCTGAGGAATACCAGGGCAAATAGTTCTTACACTCATTGATTTCATAGTGTAAAAGTGGCAGTGGAAAAGATAAAAGTGGCAGTGTAGAGTGAGTGGTTGCTTGGGGTTGGAGTTTGGTTTTCTTCATGATGCAGGAAAACTGACCTCAGTAGTAATGCCATTGCCCTATTGTTGTTTCTTAGATTGACTGATCTTGGGAACTACAGGGAATTGCTCATCCTAAAGATTAGGTGACCAGTGACATCAGCCATGTCCTCAAGACCTTTTGAAAGTCCACCTCCCTATAGGCCTGATGAATTGTAAGTATATCGTTCTTTAGATTTTTCTTTTTAATAAGGTCTGTCACATGTAAAAAAATGTGTATGGTTGAAACTTTGATCTATTAAGTGATTCTTTTTTGGGGGGTACCAGGCAGGGATTGAACTCAAGGGCGCTTAACCACTGAGCCACATCCCCAGCCCTTTTTATTTTTTGTTTTGAGACAGGGTCTCACTAAGTTACTTAGGGCCTTGCTAAGTTGCTGAGGCTGGCTTTGAACTTATGATGCTCCTGCCTCAGCCTCCCAGGTTGTTGGGATGTAGGCATGAGCGGTGTCTGGCTAATAAGCGTTCTTAAAAATTAAACAATATGTGCACTTGTAAGTTTAAATTGTACCAGGAACACACAACGAAAAGTGAATTTTCCTTTTAACTTCTAGCATGAGAGTTCTAGCATGACAAAAGCAACTTCTGTCACTCATTTTTTTCTTCATTCTTCATTCTTTTCTTGTCTTTTTTTTTTTTTTTGGTACTGGGGATTGAACCCAGGGGTGCTCTCTCATTGAGTTTTAAAATTTTGAGACAGAGTCTTGCTAAGTTGCCCTGGCTGTCCTCACACTTGTGTTCCTCCTGCCTTAGCCTTCTCAGTGGCTGCAATTATAGTTATGTTCCACCGCATTGGGCTCTTAACACCCATTTCTAGTGTTTGCCTCAAGATTGTCTAGGTTTATATTTGTGTGTATATCTATTCCTTTCTGTTTTTGCACATGATGTGAAACTTTAATATTAACAACTTGTTTAAATGGTCTTGGGAATATATTGCAATTTTTAAAAATAACAGCTTTACTGAGATATAACTCACACCCCATAGAATTTACCAATTTAGAATAGACAGCTCACTGGTTTATAGAATTTCATAAATTTACACAGCAATCACCACAATTAATTTTAGAACATTTTATCATCTTCCAGAGAAACCTACCTGTTAGCTGACACTTCTCAAGTATCCCAGCCCAATGCAACCACAGCTTACTTTTTGTCTGTATGTTTGTCTATTCTGGATATTTCATATAAATGGAATCTTATGATAAGTGACCTTTTGTAACCGGCTTCCTCACTTAGCATAATGTTTTCCATATTGTGAACTTTAAACGTGTTTCCTGAGCTGGGGTTGTGGCTCAGTGGTAGAGTGCTTGCCTAGCATGTGAGGCACTGGGTACGATTCTCAGCACCGCATTCAATTCTCAGCATAGTATATGAATAAACAAAATAAAGGTCCATCAACAACTGAAACAGAAGTGATTCTTGCCTTACATAAATAAAACAAACCATGTTCTTGGGTTCTTAGTCATTTGGGGATTTATCAGTGGATTCTTTTTTTGATTTTTTTTTTTTTTTTTTTTTTTTTTAGTTGTCATTGGATCTTTTTAATTTTATTTATTTACATGTGGGTGCTGAGTATCGATCCCAGGGCCTCACACTGCCAGGCAAACACTTGACCACTGAGCCACAACTCCAGCCCCTGTCAGTGTATTCTTAAGTTTTAAATTTGCCATCAAACATGGATAGGGATTTCTTTATAAAAGTAGTTGTAGCTTTAATTCTGATAACTGTAGTAGGAAACAATGTAGGAAAAAGACATTTCTCCTGTACTGTTACAACACAGTAAAAAATGCCTCCATGACCTCTGGTCATCAAATGTGTGGGGATTGCTCCTCACTAGCCCCAGCTGTAGACACCAGCTAGGTGTTCTTCTATTCAGTTCTGAGCCTATCTACCTGGAGATAGCATAGATTACAGGATGAGGGCTCAGCCCATTGTACTGCCCTCCACTTCTGATGCATCTCAGGCACAGATGATGGCCTATGGTCTGACTGACCTGCGATAAATTGGGGTTGCCACAACCCCCTCCTTGGGCTTGATTAATTTGCTAGAGTGACTCACGGAATTCAGGGAAACACTTCCTTACTTTTACTAGTGAACACAAGATGAACAGATGAACAGATGCATAGGGTGAATTATAGGAGAGGGTGTGAAGCTTTTATGCCCTCTCCAGGCGCCCCCCTTCCCGCTTCCAGGAAGTCCTGTATATTCACAGCTTCTGGAAGCTCTTTGAACCCAGTCCTTTTGGTTTTTTATGGAGGCTTCATTATGTGGGCTCAATTGATTAAGTTGTTGCCATTGACAATTATCTTAACCTTCAGCCTTTGTACCCTTCCCCACTGTTAGGGAGTGGGTCTAAAAAATTCCAATCCCCTAATCATGCCTTGGTCTTAAATTTGACCAGCCCCAGCCCTGACAGCTAACTAGTAGCTGTCAGCCATTAGTCATCTCATTAGCATACAAAAACCCATTTATTATTTTGTAAATTCTAAGGATTTTGGGAGTTCTATGCCAGGAAACAAGAACTAAGACCAAATATATATTTCGCTCTCTCTCTCTCTCTCTCTCTCTCTTTTTTTTTTTTTTCTTTTGGTGGTGTTGGGGATTGAACCCAGAGTCTTGCACATGCTAGGCAAGCACTCTACCAGCTGAGCTATATCCCCAGCCTTATATTTCTCAATATCACACATGGGTTGTTTTCCAGTTACACAGACTCCTTACTGTCACCTGACCATGGTAGGGACACAGTTTTTTATGACTATGTGGACTTCAAAATATCCTGGAGAAGGGTTGGAGATATAGCTCAGTGGTAGAATGCTTATCTAGGATGCGTTTGCTTAGCATGTGTGAGGAACTGGGGTTGATCTCCAGTACAGTAAATAAGTAAATAAATGCAGAAGGATATTGTAATTGAGTAGTGCTTCATTTACCTAATATTTATTTTGTGTATGAGAAGATGAATAAAAACGAAGCAAACATCCACACAGTCATTACCCAGGGCCAGAAACAAAGTGCTTTCTGGGGTCTTCTCCTTTTCACTACTTTTCTTTATTATTTTGCTCCCTACCCCCTTACATATTCCAAAGAGTTCAGATTAATTTTACTTATTTAAAAATGTCTTATGAATATAATAATGCTGTATTCTTTTCTCTCGTTTCTTTCAGCATCACCTGTAAGATTTGTCCATATAGCTGAATGTATTAATAATTCATCGTTTTATGCATCATAATAGCACTATAGAAATAAAATGCAATAAGCCAGACCTGGTGGTGCATGCCTGTAATCCCAGCAACTCAGGAGGCTGAGGCAGGAGGATCCCAAGTTCAAAACCTGCTTCAACAACTTAGTGAGGTCCTGAGAAACTAAGCCAGACCCTGTCTCAAAATTAAAAAAAAAAAAAATAAGGGCTCAGTGGTTAGGCACACCTGGTACCAAAAAAAAAAAAAGCAGGGTTGGGGGGGTTACTTTTAATAATACATTTTACTTAATTCAGTATATTTAAAATGTTTAAATAAGTGATTGATATTAAAAAAAATTATTCAGGAGGGACTGGGATTATATGACTCAGTTGGTAGAGCACTTACCTAGCACATGTGAGGCACTGGGTTCCATCCTCCGCACCACATAAAAATAAAAAAAATAAAGGTATTGTGTCCATCTATAACTAACAACAACAAAAGATTCATGAGCCAGGCATAGTGGCACATGCCTGTAATCCCAGTGACTTGTGTGGATGAGACAGGAGGAAGTTCAAGGTCAGTATGGGCAGCTTAACAAGATCTTGTCTCCAAATAAAATAAACAGGGAAACAGAGTTAGGGATGTATTTCAGTGATAGAGCACCCCTGGTTCATTTCTTAGTAGTAGGTGCGCATGCACACACACACATACACACACACACAGGTTCATATGATACTATACATTCTTTTTTCATATTATGTCTTTGAAATCCACTCTGTATTTTACACATCTAACAGTACTTCTCAGTTTGGATTAGCATTATCCAAGGGCTTGATAGACCTGTGAGGCTAGTGGATACCCTGTTGGACAGCACAGGATGTAGGATTCCATCACGTGGAAATATCAGTCACTCATTCCACTGTAGGTGGACATTTGAACTTTTTCACTGCAGTTTGGGTTTACTGTGAGCACTGCTACTGTGAACTTTTATACTGTAAGTGAAAGTATAATTAGTACAGTCACTTTGGAAAACAGTTCAACATTGTCTAGTAGAGTTGAAGATGCACAAAGATGCATTCCTGGGCATATAACATAGAAAAATAAGTGATTTTTGTACCAGAATACATATTCAAGGAGGTTTAGAGCCGTACTGTTCACAATACCCCACACAGAAACAACCCAGATGTCTGAGTAGAATGGATTATGGAATTTTCCTCTTGACATTTTTGAAGACCAATTTATCAGTGACCTCTCTAGTTTTGCCATTTCATTTTTATTCTCATTCTCATATACTCAGATTTTTTCAAATAATTATGGTTAGTAGCAGCTGGTAGTGATATGTCTTACTTGGGGGAGTGGAAGGTGGTCTGTGGAGATAGTTAAAACCAAGAGTCTGAGATCAGTATAGAAGTGAATTTTGCCTCCCAGGCTTATAGTTCTTAGATTCAGTGTGGTCACACTTTAGTGTGTCTGTCACAAGCAGTCTATTTATGGTTAAATTACTGGGATGTGCAGAGTATTTTGTATCAAGGAGATTTAAGATCCACTTAGGCATTACTCTCATGAGCGCTCATTGCATAATTGCTTTGCAGCCCTTGCCATAACTATAGATCATGTAGTAATTTGCTCAATGTCTTACTCTCTTGACAGACTGAACTGTGGAGTGAGAATTCCCAGTTCAATTTTGTGACTCCATTGCCCAGCACAGTGCTTAGCACAAGTCAACTTGACAACTCCAGTAAACAGTTGTTAATTGAATGAAAGAATGAATGTGTTTTCTTTTTTCTTTTTTTTTTGAGGCATTATGGGAAAGGAGCTCATGGACACTCGGCCACTGAGCCATACCCCCAGCCCTATTTTGCATTTTATTCAGAGACAGGTCTCACTGAGTTGCTTAGTGCCTCACTTTTGCTAAGGCTGGTTTTGAACTCACTGTCCTCCTGCTTCGGCCTCCCGAGCTGCTGGGATTACAGGCGTGTGCCACCATGCCCGGCATGAATGTGTTTTCTCAACTAGGAGAATGAGGCTGCCAGGAATTGCACATGACCCAGAATAAGCCAGTGGAGGAGTTTTGTTCTATTGTATCTGTCCTGTGCCACACAGGCAAAAAGGTTGATATCAGTGTTCTAAAAGTGTCTGGGTCTCAATCCCAGAGATTACAATTTAACTGATAGGGTGTGTACCATCTGAGATTTTTGTTTTCCTAGCAGTGTTGTGTATTGAACTCAATGCCTTGAACGTGCTAGGCAAGTGCTCTTCCATTTAGTTAGATCCACTGGCCCACCATCTGAGAGTGTTATACTTCCCAGGGATCCTAAATAGCAAATTTTGAGATGCTTTTCTTTGTAGTATACAGAGTAGTCATTCTCCAGGTAGGTTTCCAAGGCTAGTAACATCTGTACCTGCTGGAAACTTGTTATACCTCAGAACTACAGAATCAGCAACTCAGACTGGAGTCAAGAATCTTTTAATAGGGGCTGTGGTTGTAGCTAAGGTAGAGTGCTTGCCTAGCATGTGTG
The DNA here is from genome assembly GCF_902686455.1 of Sciurus vulgaris. Classification (NCBI taxonomy): domain Eukaryota; kingdom Metazoa; phylum Chordata; class Mammalia; order Rodentia; family Sciuridae; genus Sciurus; species Sciurus vulgaris. Next base: position 114,399,758 of record NC_136466.1, on the reverse strand, counting down.
AGGCACTGGGTTCGATCCTCAGCACACATAAAAATAAAGTTTTAACCATGCTTCCAGCTGATTCAGAAACACAGATACCTTTACCGTTCAGTGAGAAGTACTAATAGTCTCATTTACCAATAGTTTGTTTAAATTATTCTAAGTGCTTTGTATATTCTTTGTGCTTACCACTAAAAAGTGCTAACATAAAGTTCTTTTCCTGTGCATTTCAGCAAACCGAATCATTATGCACCAAGCAATGACATATATGGTGGAGAAATGCATGTTCGGCCAATGCTCTCTCAGCCTGCGTATTCTTTTTACCCAGAAGATGAAATTCTTCACTTCTACAAATGGACATCTCCTCCAGGAGTGATTCGTATTCTGTCTATGCTCATTATTGTGATGTGCATTGCTATATTTGCCTGTGTTGCCTCCACCCTTGCCTGGGACAGAGGCTATGGAACTGGCTTATTAGGAGGCTACCCTTATGGAGGAAGTAGCTTCGGTGGCTACGGAGGCAGCTATGGCTACGGTTATAGCTACGGTTATGGCTATGGAGGAGGCTATACAGATCCAAGAGCTGCGAAGGGCTTCCTGTTGGCCATGGCTGCCTTTTGTTTCATTGCCTCATTGGTGATTTTTGTTACCAGTGTCATAAGATCTGAAATATCCAGAACAAGAAGATATTACTTGACTGTGATAATAGTGAGTGCTATTCTAGGCATCATGGTGTTTATTGCCACAATTGTCTATATAATGGGAGTCAACCCAACTGCCCAGGCTTCTGGATCTATATACAGTTCCCAAATATATGCCCTCTGCAACCAGTTTTATACACCTGCAGTTACCGGCGTCTATGTGGATCAGTATTTGTATCACTACTGTGTGGTGGATCCCCAGGAGGTATGCATAGTGTTTTCTTTGTCCCTATCTACTTGGGTCAGAGATCTTCAACTTGGAATTTGTAGTAGAATCACTCTGGGAATGTTTTAAAAATATTGATTTTGGTCATGTGTGGTAGTGCATGCCTGTAATTCCAGCAATTTAGGAGGGAGGCTGAGGCAGGATGATTGCAAATTAGAAGCCAACCTTAGCAACTTAGCAAGACCTTGTCTCAAAATGAATAGTGAAAATGACTGGGGATGTAGCTCAGTGGTCAAGCCTGAGGATTCAACTCAGGGATGCTTGACTACTTAGCTACATGATCCTGAGTTCAATCCCTAGTAAACCCCCTAAAAAAAATTGATGCCAAGGCCCCTCTTCTAATTATATCAGAAGGTGGTGGAAAGACTGAATGTCATTATTAATATATAATTATGATACTATATAATTCCACCCATTTGAAGAACAGTTCACTGGTTTGTAGTCTATTCAGATGATTGTGCAATAATAATAATTAGAATAATTAGTGCCTTGAACTAATTATTCACTAGAATAATTTCACTATCTCAAAAAGAGTCCCTGGTACCCAATAGCAGTTACGCTTCATTTTCCTAATCCTCCTGGTAAACCACAAATTCTACCTCTGTAGGTTTTTTCTGTGTATTTTCTGTGTATTTTATATATTCTCACAATATGTGGTCTTTTGTGATTGGCTTCTTTGACTTAGCATAATGCTTTCAAGGTTTGCCTGTGTTTTTAGCATGTACGCATCTTTCATTACCTTTCATTGTATTCTAGTGTATGTTCATGCCGCATTCTATTTATCCATTGGTTGATAATCATTGGGGCTCTTTTCTCACTGGCTGTTGCAAATAATGTTGTGAACGTTGGTGTTCAAGTTTTGGTGTGACTTAATGTTTGAATATCTCTGGAGTTGGATGTAAACCTAAGGGCAGAACTAGTAAGTCACATGGTGATTCTGTTTAACTTTTTGGGGAATTATCAGTTTTTTCCAAAGAGGTTGCACCATTTCACATTCATACCAGAAAGGTGTGAGGGTTTGGATTTCTCCATTTCCTCACCAGCACTTGTTATTGTCAGTCTGATTCTAGCCTGTGCTACTGGTGTTAGGTGGTAAGTCCTTGTGGTTTTCATTTGCATTTCCTTGATAGCTAATGTTGTTGAGTATCTTTTCATGTACTTATTGGGCATTTTTGAAACCATTTTTGGAGAAATGACTATTCAGAATTTTAACTCATTTTTAAATCGGACTTTTCTTTTGGTAGTACTGGGAATTGAAGCCTGGGCCTTGCACGTGCTAGAAAGGCACTTTGCTGCTGATCTTACATCTTCAGTCCAAGTTGGACTTCTACAAATTCTTATATATCTGGATAGCTCTTATATCCACATGTAAATATTATCTCATCTTGTAATTCTTTTTCCATTTTCTTTATGGTGTCTTTGCATAAAAGTTTTAGGTTTGTTTTGGTTTTGTTTTGTGGTACTGGGGTTTAAACCCAGGGCCTTGTGCATGCTTGGCAAGCATTTGGCTACAGTGCTACATCCTAAGCCCAAGTTTTCAGTTTTAGGAGGTATAATTGTTTCTTTTGTTTCAATTTCATTGATTTCAGCTCTGATTTTAATTATTTCCTGTCTTCTACTACTTTTGCTGTTATTCTGTTCTTCTTTTTCTAGGGCTTTGAGCTGTAATGTTAGGTCATTTAGTTGTTGACCTTTCATTCTTTCCTGGAATGCGCTCCATGCAATGAATTTTCCTCTTAGTACTGCTTTCATAGTGTCCCAGAGATTTTGATATGTTGTATCGTCATTCTCATTGACCTCTAAGAATATTTTTATCTCCTCCCTGATGTTTTTTTGTTATCCATGTTTCATTCAATAGCATATTATTTAGTCTCCAGGTGTTGGAGTAATTTCCTTTTTTTACTTTGTCATTGATTTCTATTCTCAGTCCATTATGATCTGATCGAACACAAGGCAGTATCTCTATTTTTTGCATTTCCTAAGGGCTGCTTTGTGGCATAACATATGGTCTATTTTTGAGAAGGTTCCATTTGCTGCTGAGAAGAAAGTGAATCCACTCGTTGATGGATATATTCTATATATGTCTATTAAGTCTAGGTTATTGATTGTGTTATTGAGTTCTATGGTTTCTTTGTTTAGTTTTTGTTTGGAAGATCCAACTAGTGGTAACAGCACTGTGTTAAAGTAACCCAGAATTATTGTGTTGTGGTCTATGTGATTCCTAAAGTTGAGAAGGATTTGTTTGATGTAAGGGGATGCACCATTGTTTGGGGCATAAATATTTACTATTGTTATGTCTTCCTGATTTATGGTTCCCTTAAGCAGTATGAAATGTCCTTCTTTATCCCTTCTGACTAACTTTGGCTTGAAGTCCACTTTATCTGATATAAGGATGGAAACCCCTGTTTTTTTACTGAGTCCTTGTGCGTGGTAGGTTTTTTCCCATCCTTTCACCTTTAGTCTGTGGATGTCTTTTTCTATGAGATGAGTCTCTTGCAGGCAGCATATTGTTGGGTCTTTCTTTTTAATCTATTCTGCCAGTCTATGTCTTTTGATTGATGAGTTTAGGCCATTAATGTTCAGGGTTATTATTGAGATATGATTTGTATTCCCAGTCATTTGGCTTATTTTTGGTTTTTAAGTTGGCTTGGTTTCTTCTTTGAGTGGTTTTTCTCTAAGGTAGTTCCTCCCTTTGCTGACCTATATTGTTGTTTTTCATTTCCTCCTCATGGAATATTTTGTTGGGAACATTCTGTAGTGCAGGCTTTCTATTTGTAAATTCTTTTAACTTTTGTTTATCATGGAAGGATTTTATTTCATCTTCAAATCTGAAGGTTAGTTTTGCTGGGTATAGGATTCTTGGTTGGCAACCATGTTCTTTCAGAGCTTGAAATATGTTGGTCCAGGTCCTTCTAGCTTTTAGAGTCTGGGTTGAGAAGTCGGCTGCTATCCGTATTGGTCTCCCTCTATATGTAATCTGATACTTTTCTCTCGTGGCCTTCAAAATCCTATCTGTATTTTGAATGTTAGGCATTTTCATTATAATGTGCCTTGGTGTGGATCTGTTGTGATTTTGTGCATTTGGTGTTCTGTAAGCCTCTTGTATTTGATTTTCCATTTCATTCTTCAGGTTTGGGAAATTTTCTGCTATTATTTCATTGAATAGGTTGTTCATTCCTTTGGTTTGTATCTCTGTGCCTTCCTCAATCCCAATAATTCTTAAATTTGGTCTTTTCAGGATGTCCCATAGTTCTTGGAGATTCTGTTCATGATTTCTTACCATCTTCTCTGTTTGGGCGACTTTATATTCAAGATTAAATATTTTGTCTTCATCGTCTGAGGTTCTGTCTTCCAAGTGATCTAGTCTGTTGGTGATGCTTTCCATTGAGTTTTTTATTTGGTTTATTGTTTCCTTCATTTCAAGGATTTCCATTGGGTTTTTTTTTGAGCATCTCTATCTCTTTGTTTAAATGATCTTTTGCTTCCTGCAGGTGCTCTTTCAGCTTATTGGTATTATCATTCATTGCCTGCATTTGCTCTCTTATCTCATCCTTTGCTTCGCGAATCATCTTAATCATGTATAATATGAAGTCCTTTTCTGACATTTCTTCTAACATACTGTCATTGGATTCTATTACTATAGAATCTAGATTTGTTTGGATCATTTTCTTCCCTTGTTTTTTCATGTTCATGTATCTTCCCTTCTAGCAGTGCAGATCTGGGGTATTGCAGATTTCCCCTTACAGACTTATAGTGGCCCTATAGGTTTCCAAAACCCTTTCTTTAAGGGGAGATCAATATTAGCAGTGCCCAAATCAGACACTATGCAATCCTAGACCAAATAGCCCCTATGAGTACAATAACAAAATTGTCATAGTAAACAGAATGGGTTCAAATGTTATCTTCGGTAAAACAAACAGGTTTGCAATAAGGTTTGCAGTTTCTAATGGAGGACAAAGAAGATGCAGAGGGATGTAGAATGTGGCTGTTAATGGGATAAGAAAAGATATACAGAAGTTCTAGAAAATAGAAAGGGTGAGAGTGTAATCCAAAGAAATTGGATATTAGCATGCAAAAAAGGGAGAAAGAGACTCTGAGGGAACAGGTACACAAAATGAAAAGAGAGCAAGAAAAGTAAAGAAATAAAAACTTAAATTTTTTAAAAAGGAGAAAAAAGAAAATCTACAGTATAACAGTCATATACTAATGAAACCTCCCAGTGTTCAGTAGTCTGATGCATGAGAGGTACCTGACAATGAGCTTCAAGCCTCCAGCAGGCGTCTCAGGATGGGATTTGCCCCACCCAAAGATCAGAGCTACAGCTTCCAGGATTATCCAAGATGGCCGCTCTGGCTTCGAAATGTGTTGGCAAATGGGGAGCTGCAGCTCAGGGGTGGACGTGGTCAGCTGGAGGTCCTGGAGGCGGGATGCGGTTGGTCCGGCAGTGGTCCTGGAGGTTGGGTGTGTATGGTGTGGTTGTGGGATCCTGGAGGCCGGTGCAATCAGTGGGTCTGGGGTCCCGGTCATAGGGCGCAGTCAGTTGGTCTGGTGGTCCTGGCGGCAGAGAGCAGTCAGTTGATGTGAGGGCCCCAGAGGCAGGGAGTGATCGGTCGGGCTGAGGGATCCTGGAGACGGGGCTCAGTAAGTCAGGCCAGGGGTCCTACAGGGCCTGGCTGTTGTCTCAAAATGGCAGCGGCCACGTGTAATCAAACCTGCAGGTACTGTAACAGTGAACTTCCAGGCAACAGCAGGCAGCTGGTGCTCCACTGGTGGTCGGCAATCAGTTTGCTGATTGTTGTTGGATGATCAGGATGTGAACCTCGTGGGTTGGGTGATGGATAGGTGTAAGGCAGACGATGGACAGGCCAGAGGCAGGCAAATGGTGGATGATAGACGCCTGACAGTGAGCAATCTGCACTTAAAAAAGGCGTCGATATGTTGGCAGACTGTAGGTCATCACAGCAGACAAAATCAGGAGGAATAATTTATTCAGTTTCTATCCTTATGCCAGTAGCAACCACAGTGTCTTGATTACTTTATCATTAGCTTTATAGTAAGTTTTGAAATCATGAAGATGGAGTTCTCAAACTTTATTTTTTTAAGATTGTTTTGGCTAGATTTAGGACCAATCTCTATCAATTTCTGCAATTAAAAAAAAAAAAAAAAAAAAAGCCTGTCAGGTGTCAGTGCACCTGGCTCCTATTAGGATTTTGAAGAGTTGCATTGTAGTTGAATTATTGGGAATTTTGTCATCTTTACAATTATAAGTCTTCCAGTCCACGGACATAGGGTGTCTCTCCATTTATGTAAATCCTTTTTTTTTTTTTTCTTTTTTAGTGTTTTGTAGTTTTCAGAGTCTATAGATCAAATGTACAGGCAGGTTTGAGAATCTTGCATTTAGTAACAATAAGTCACCCTAATTACATTAGCACCTGAAATGTTTCTAAGCTACTCATCTTTTTTTTTTTATTTTCTGTTTCTTTTTTTTTCCTCCTTACACTGACTTAGGAATTCCCATTCTTTTACATGAATGTGTCATTCTTTGGGGGTTAAAAACTTTTTCCAGGAACTACCTTTATTTGAAATACTGAATATGTTCCCTGCAAATATGGGATTTCTGAATGCTTGTGGCTGCCATTCAGACAGAGCTCTGGAAAATAGGGACTGAGAATTGGTACTCCTGTCTTACCACACTCCCATCCCTCTATTTGAAACCTGTATTCCTTGAGAAAGGATATCATTGTCAGGTGGACTACTGAAAGGTGAGCCTCTGCTACCCATTAGCAGATATCCAGGAGACGGCTTGGTACCTGCCTCAACCTCAGTTGCCTCCCAGGCCAGCACACCACTTAATACAGTTATCAGATACTGGAAGAACCGTCCAGAATAGGAAGTTTTCTTGGCACAAGGCCTTTTCTAGTATGTATACAAGACTCTGAAATCAGGAATCTGCCAGACTTAAGGAACCTTTCGTTCAAGGCTCAAATTTATGGTTTGATTAGATTCATGTCTTTTTTGGTACCAGGGATTGAACCCAGGGGCACTTAACCTCTGAGCCACATCTCCAACTCTTTTTATTTTTTATTTTGAGACAGGGTCTTCCTAAATTGCTGAAGGTGGCTTTGAACTCTCAATCTTCCAGCCTTAACCTTTTGAGTGGCTGGGATTATAGGTCTGCACCACTGTGCCTGGCTAGATCCATGTCTTGATCATTTATGATTACACAGATCCTATGTGGCCTGAAATTTACATTCCGTGTAAAGATTTGCCAAACATGCTACAAACAGGATTGTAGGCATGATTGGGTACTCAACAGTTACTTCTGAGATTACATTTTCCAAACCCTTTAGAAATATACTTTACTTCTACTTACTGGTCATCCTCATCTGTCTATTAAAAATACATTCCCTATATGGGTAAGCTTTAGAACTAGTTTTCTATAGCTCTAAACTGGGATGATGAGAGAACCTAGCTTTAAGCCATTTTGTCCCATATGTGAAAGACCTATACAAACTTAAATATAGTATAATTAATCCCATTAATTAATATTAAACATAAGAACTATAACAGCATAATGTTAATATAAAATATAATTAATATTAACTGGTTAATGTGATAATATGTATAAGCTTTAGATTATGATTTCTAACCTATTTTAATGCACCTGTGTCAATTTCGTTGATATTGTCATAGAATTGAAAACTTGGGACTTAACGGGTTAAGCACATTTTGAGGATTTTATCAAGTGGTACATGCACATGCTTTGCTAGCCTTATCCTCGTGGGTGTGGGTTAGGTTTGCTTCAGCATTTTGTCAATTAAACCCTAGCTATTTAGTAGGTCCTAAGGTAGATAAGGGTTTTAACTTGTAGAGGGTAGCCTGTAATTAAGTGAGCAATCAAAATTAATTTGCCAATGTCTTCAAATCCCTTTTTAGGCTATTGCCATTGTGTTGGGATTCATGATTATTGTGGCTTTTGCTTTAATAATTTTCTTTGCTGTGAAAACTCGAAGAAAGATGGACCGGTATGACAAGTCCAATATTTTGTGGGACAAAGAACACATTTATGAAGAGCAGCCACCTAATGTTGAAGAATGGGTAAGTGTAAAGAAAAAACAAAACAAAACTTTGAATCTTTTATTAACCCCCTCAGGTTTCTGTCTCTAAATTTTGGTTATTTGGTTAAAGTGTGTGCTTAGAATTGTTGTCTGTGTATATTGCAAAAGTTGTTGCTTTGGATTTTACTCAGAACTGTGAGAGGATGGAATAAATGGAAACTGTTTTACTGGAAGGGAAAAATCAGGTTTCCATTTTCAAGGAGCGGATCTAGTATCTGAAAAGAAATGACTTCTAAAGAAATCATGTAGAAAGAGCTTGACCTTTGCAAAAATAATAATAATAATAATAATAGTGTCTCCCTCCTACCCCCGTTTTCTTTCTCTGCTTTTATCATTTTGGAGGAAACAATATCAGCCAGGGTGCTGTCTTGAGTCAAGTTTGGCAAGGGTGTTTTTGGACTGATAGCAGTTGGCTACTACCACACCCGGGGTGGAACCCAGGGCCGTGCACATGCTAAGCAAGTGCTTTACTACTGAGCTGCATCTCCAGTCCAGTGGGAGCCTTTTAAACTTTTCACATGAATAACAGCGTGACAAATCACAGTGACTAATTCTGTATTGCTAGTTACCTATGAAATACTTCAGTTCCACAAAGAGATTAAAGGCTTGTTTTTTATTTAGGTTTGTTTGGCAAACTGAAGATTGAACCCAGGGTCTTGAGCATGTAAGGCAGTTGAACTACCACTGAGCTATACTGCCAGTCCTGTTTTTTTTTTTTTTTTTCATATTCTTTTTTTTAGTTGTCAATGGACCTTTATTTTATTTTTATGTGGTTCTGAGGATTGAACCCAGTGGCTCATACGTGCTAGGCAAGCGCTCTACCACTGAGCCTCAACCTCAGGCCCCTATTTTTTTTTTTTTTTTTTCAGTTTTACTAGTGAATTCTACCATCTATTTAAATATTAATTAACACAGTTCTTTTATAAACTCTTCTGAAATTAAGAAGGTAACACTTTACACTTCATTCTGTGAATCCAGTGTTACCCAGATTATCACTTCCAGACCAAGACAAGAAATTACACACCAGTTCAGTCCTAATAGATACAGATACAAACATTCTCAACAAAATTTTTGCAAATTAAGAATGGTTTATATAATATGCCACTAGTTCTATTTTAAAATTTTATTTTGAGACGGGGACTTGTTAAGTGCCTAGACTGGCCTGGAACTTGCCATTTTCCAGAGTAAGTGGATTTTAGCATGTCCTACTGGTGTTCTGTTTTTAGTATATGATATTAATCTTTTTTTGTGGGGGGAGTACTGGGGATTGAACTCAGGGGCACTTGACCATCAAACCACATCCTCAGCTCTATTTTGTATTTTATTTAGAGACAGAGTCTCACTGAGTTGCTTAATGCCTCGCTTTTGCCGAGGTTGGCTTTGAACTCACAATCCTCCTGCCTCAGCCTGAGTGGCTTGGATTACAGGTGTGTGCCATCGTGCCTGGCAATACTATCAATCTTACCAGCTTCCTATATATGGTGTGATTTGCTGAAAGCCCAGAAAGTCCCTTGGTCCAAAAATATCTCCCAAGGGAGTGTAACTGAATTATTTGGTTTGAAACATAGATGAAATTTCTCGTTTGCTAAGGAGCAAAAATGAAGGTGCCCTAGGAAAGCCAGAGGGAGTGTGGCATGCGTTTGCCACCTAGATGACAGTTACTGTGTGGAAGCTGCCTCCTTCATTCCCCGTTTAAGGGTGAAGATGTGAGGCAAGTTTTCTTGCCACCTTTTGCTCCAGACAAGGCCATCTGTGGATGGAATAGGAAGGACAGTCTGCTGTGAACTATGAAGTAAGTGTTTCACTCAGAGTTTCTGGGTGTGTCTGTTTTCTCTGGCTGTTGGATTTGTTTACTTAAGGTTTCGAGAGAGACTAGAAAGAAAAAAAGCAAAAACCCGACTCAAGGGAGACCAGTGCCAGTAATATTAGAGTCCCAGTGAACTTTGGCCTCTCACCTGATCTTACTGTTATGAAGGTTTTAATCAGTTCTAGCTGCTTTTAATAATGTGGCAAAAGATAGCCGTAGTAACTCATCGAGGCGATGATGATAACAAGCTGAAGAAAATGACTTTTAAAAAGGCATTATTTTTGAGCTGGGAGCAGTGGAGCACATCTGTAATCTCATGATTTAGGAGGCTGAGGCAGGAGGATTGCCAGTTTGAGGCCAGCATGCTGCATTTTAGAGAGACCTGGTCTTGGGGGTGGTGGGTGCAGAAGGACCCAGGTATATAGCTCAGCACCTCTGGGTTAATTTCTGTACCACACAAGAAAGGAGGGAGGGGAGGGGGAGAGGGGGAAAGGGAGAAAGGAAGGATGGAAGGAAAGAAGGAAGAAACGAAATTATTTTCAAGAAAATAGTGTTATTTTAAAATTTAATTAAATTTATTAATTTTTTTTTTATGTGGTGCTGAGGATTGAACCTAGTGCCTCACATGTGTTAGGCAAGCGCTGTACCACTGAGCTGCAACCCTAGCCTGAGATAATGTTTAACTTGATTTAAACATTGTACAATGTGTGTTTGTAGTGAAACATCATATATAGCACCCAATAAATACGTATGATTTTTTAATGTATCAGTTAAAATTTAATTTTTGAAAGTGACATGATTTTTTTTCTTTATCCACCTCCCCCCCCTTTTTTTTTTTGGTACTGGGGATTGAAACCAGGACACTGAACCACTAAGTCACGTCACCAGTCCTTTAAAAAATTTAAAAAAAAAATTTTTTTTTTGTTGTCAATGGACCTTTATTTTATTTATGTGTATACGGTGCTGAGAATCGAACCCAGTGCCTCTCACATGCTAGGTAAGCACTCTGCCACTGAGCCACAACTCTAGTCCCTAAATTTCTGTTCTGAGACAGGGTCTCACTGACTTGCTTAGGGCCTTGCTAAGTTGATGAGACTGGCTTTGAACTTGTGATCCTCCTGCCTCAGCCTCCTGAGTTGCTGGGATTACAGGTGTGCACCACCACATCTGGCTAAGGTGTCATTTTTATAAAACTTCCTCTGAATTCTTGGAAATTTGATAGTTTATGGGTTATTTCTTGTAAGCTTCATTGTTTCTGTCTGTAACATGTTTTTCATTGCTTGAAACTTAATCATCTATTAAATAACAGATGTATGATTTTTCCCAAACTCATGTTTTATGTGATACCTTGTAACAGGCAGATTTTTTATTTTTTTCCCTCTACTTTCAGTTTGCCTTTAGAAACTATTTGAAATTTAGTGATTTGGAGATGATTTTAGCCATCTATCCTCCCCTTGCCTTCCTGAGTTCTTGTTGCTGAACTCAATATCAAGTTTTCATTCTTTCTTCCATTTCAACATTACAGGTGGTTCATTACTCTTAATTTCTCTGCTTTTCTGCACCTTTCTGCTGAACTTGGTTTCACTGTGGTCATGGGCTGCCCCACTGCAAATGTAACCCTACATATGAAATCCCTGATTGTGGAGCGCATCAGTGATTTTCTTCTTTTTAGAAATTAGTATCAAAATAATCTAGAATTGCTGGGTGCACTGGTACATGCCTGTAATCCCACCAACTCAGGAAGCTGAGGCAGGAGGATTGCAAATTCAAGGCCAGCCTTAGCAATTAGTGAGGCCCCAAGAACTTAGTGAGATCCTGTCTCAAAAGATCAAAAGGGCTGGGGATGTGGCTTAGTGGTTAAGTGTCCCTGGGTTCAATCCCAGTACAAAAAAAAAATCTAGAATTAACTACTTGTGCTATGTGCAGAGTAAAACTTGGGTTCTATGCATGTGTGAGGTCCTGGGTTAAGTCCCCAGAACCTTCTCCCCGACAACCCCAACAAATTTGTGGAGTGCTAAGGCAAGAGACTCTCCACATAGTTAATAATGGTTAGTTGCTGGGGGAGAAGAAAGACTTAATAGAGCGCTGGGCGCAGTGGTGCACACCTATAATCCCAAAGACTTGGGAGACTGAGGCAGAGGATTGCAAGTTCTAGGCCAGCTCTGGCAATTTAGCAAGACCCTGTCTCAAAATAAAAAGAATTTAACTTGGTGGTGAAGTTCAGACCTCAATACAGAAAAGAAAAGAAAAGTTAAAGTAACAAGTAGCTGCTCAGTGTTTGTTTACACTCTCCTTACAAGTTGGGATAGGTCTAGAAATTTATTACCATATTAAATATTGCCTTTCTTCCTGGGCTTTTTTAATGGCTTTAAGATCTCTCTCCCTCCCTAGCAAAGGCATGTCAAAAGCTGAGCTTTTAGAGTTTTAAACAGATTTAGCCCTATTGTAATATCTGTGAGAAAACTTGCAATTTCCTTATTTCCTGTCCCTGTGTGCACAACACAATAGTTTCTCTGCAGGGATTTTTAGTTGCTTTCCCTGACTCCCTGACTCCCCTTTTTGGATATCTTGTTTTTTGTAAAATAAACAGACCATGTTTGCACACTGCTAACCTGGTCCTTTACAGGCACTCACAAATGTCTACCAGAGCAGTTGTCTTTTAAATCTTCTAAGGTTCTTTTAATATCACATATCTTTATTTTTTGTTATATTGCAGGTCTTTATTTTTTGGTATGCCCTTAAACCCCAGATCTGTTTATGTTCCTCTGATTTAAAAAATGTGTCTTTTAGGGCCTGGGGGTGTAGTTGTAGAGCTCTGGCCTAGCATGTGTGAAGCCCTGGGTTTAATCCCCAATTCCATAAAAAAAAAAAAAAAAAAAAAAAAGTTAATATATGATTGTAAGTATAGAGTTTTGTTTTGTTTTTGTTTTGGTGCTGGGGATTGAACCCAGGGCTTCATACATGGGAGGCAAGCACTGTACCACTTGAGCCACATCCTTAGCCCCTAAAATACACAAAATAAAATAAAAAATAAGGGGCTGGAGATGTAACTTACTGGTAGAGTGCTTGCCTAGAGTGTGTGATTCAATCCTCAGTATGGCCCCCCAACCTCCCCCCACCAAAAAAAAGAAAAAAAAGAAAAAAGAAAGAAAGGAAGAAAATACACCAAAACGGTAACTAGAGGGAATAGAATTTTCCTTATACTCCACTATATGATCAAAAATATGATCAAGTATGATTCTGTATTTGGGCTGGGGATGTGAAATTTATGTCCACACACCTTTGCTAGTAGCATTCTATTATAGACATGTATTTGGCTAATCCATATTGTTGCTTAGTAGGTTTTTTCAATTTTCAACTATTTTGAATAATGACTTTTGCTTGTGGTGGTTTGTAAGAGATTTTTAGTATAAAAGTAATACTAATTTATGACATAATGTAAATAATACAAGAAAAAAATGAAGGACAAAATGGAAAGTGTTCTCTCTCTCCTTCAATTTTCTACTGGGGCCTCTCTTAACTGACAGGCTTGTATCCTTCTGGATTATTGGTTTTCTTATACAATTATTGACTTTAATACATTCTGAGACCTTGTTCTACCCAATTCACTCATTCTGAAAGTAGGTACTATTTGATGTTGGGTGGTTGCTTCCCTCCACCTCCAACTGTATGCGCGTGTGCAATCACAGACACAGATGTACAATGGAGCAGAGATAGTCGAGACCAGAACCAAACTACCTGGGTTATGATCTACCTTGCCAGTCTTTTGTAAGACCTGACAAGGTCTTTCACGTCTCTGCCTCGGCTTCCTCATCTCTAAAATGTGTTGTTGGAGGTAGCTGGAGTCCCCCTGGTGTCACCATTGTCTGATCCTCTATTTTGGAACATTTTATAACAGTTTATCCAGTGTCCTGTTGATGAACTTTGGGATTACTAAGAACTGCATTGCCAGGCTGGGGATATGGCTCAGTGGCAGGGTGCTTGCCTAGTATGTGAGAGGCCCTGGGTTCAATCCCCAGCATTGCTAAGTAATTAAATAAAAAAACATAGCATTGCTGTGAACTTTTTTCTGTTTTGGTACTGGGGATTGAACCTAGGTGATTTAACTACTGAGCTACATCCTCAGCCCTTTTTAAATTTTTTTTTTATTTGAGGCAGTGTTTCGCTAAGTTGCTTAGGACCTTGCTAAGTTGCTGAGTCTGGCTTTGAACTTGTGATTCTCTTGCCTCAGCCCCCTGAGTTGCTGTTGTCTTTTTTTTTGAAGTTGTGTAATGGACAGCATACCTTTATTTTATTTATTTTTATGCGATGCCAAGGATGGAATCTAGTGCCTCACATATGCTAGGCAAGCGCTCTGCCACTGAGCTACAGCCCCAGTTCCCGCCACTCTTAATTGTATCATGGAATTGCTTAGAACAGCAGAACCCTAAGGTGGGCACAATGTGCCCCCTGTAGTCCATGCTACTCCAGAAGCTGGGGCAGGAGGATCTCTTAAGCACAGGAGTTGGAGGCCATCCTGGGCAATACAGCAAGACTCCATTTAAAAATAATAATAATAATAAAGTAGAAATCCTTTACACTGAGTGAACTTCCTCACAGTTGCCTAGGTTGTTTTGCTACCAGGCCGGAAAACCAAGCTCTGTCTGGTTTGTGCATCATGTAGGTGAAGAATAGTCTTCATTTGTAGCTGTTAGTTCTTAAATAGCCTAATGGGATTGTTAATGCTCCCCTTTTTTCCATTCTTGGTTGATAATGTCTTTTTTACTTCTAATGGCAGTAGTTAATGGTGCAGTTAGGGAGTTATAACACTAGGGTTTGAGTTCTAGCTTCACTGCTTTTGTGATTTAAGCAAATTAATTCTGATTTTTTTTTTTTTTTTTGGTGGTGTTGGGGATTGAACCCAGGGCCTCACACATGCTAGGGAAGTACTGTACTACTAAGCTACACCCCCAGCTCATTTGTGATATTTTTAACCAAAACATATGTCAAGGAAGTTTGTTTTGGAGAGGGTTCCTAATATAGGAGCAATAGCACTGATGCCAGTACTTGTTACAAACTGATTAAACTCTGTGGATCTCAGTTTCCTTATCTGTAAGATCAACCAGTGTTTTTCTTTCTGCCTCTCAAGGCTAATGTGAGATGCATCTGAGAAAATGGATATGAACAGTAAAATTATCCTTGTCTGTCTGCCAGGAATATTGAAAGGAAAATAGCCGACTTTACAAAATGTATTTTGATGTTGCTTAAATGGACATTCTTGCTGGGCACAATGGCACATTCCTGTAATCCCAATGGCTTGAGAGTCTGAGTCAAGACAATTTAAGTTCAAAGCCATCCTCAGCAACTTAGTGAGACCCTAAGCATCTCTACATAAAATATAAAAAAGGGCTGGGGATGTTGCTCAGTGGTTAAAAACCTCTGGGTTCAATCCCTGGTACCAGAAATAAATAAATAATAAATGGACATTCTTTTAGTTATAGGGAGCAGAAACATAACTTGAATTTACTTAGGTGAAAAAGAGGAATTTATGTGCAAGATTTTGAAAGCTTAGAAACAGTTGAAGCAACTTGGCCTCAGAGGGCAGGGATGGTGACTGTTTCGGGAACGATTGGAATCCAGAACTTAAAAAGTTCCTTGGGATTTGCTTTCTCACCTTGACTTTTTTCTGCCTGCGTAGGCTTCGTTTTCTCTCAGGGAATACAGGCAGGAAGTAGCCACTTAGCACTCCAGAGTTTTCATATTGGTGCTTCATTTGATACTGGCCTGGGAAGGGACCTGAGTCATGTGGGTCAGGTGACCATACTTACACTAACCCACTGTGGCCATAGGCAGGGTCCCTCTCACATAGCATGGCATATAGTCTTCCCAAAGTTAACTGTGTGGAATGAGGAAATGACTTCTAGAAAAAGGTGTTCTGTAGACCTCATGTATTATAAATGTGTTGCATGAATTAACTGCAGTTGTCCCCTTGTTTTTGATATTCTGGTCATCTGACCAGGTTTAAATTCAAAGTACAGTTTGAATAGTTTAAAATGAGTTTCTGAGCCAGGCACAGTGACACATGCCTGTAATCCCACTGGCTCTGGAGATTGAGGTAGGAGGATCACAAGTTCAGAGCCAGATTCAGTAATGTAGTGAGGCCCTATCTCAAAAAAAAAAAAAAAAAAAAAAAAAAAAAAAAAAAAAAAGAGTTTCTGAGCAGTTTCAAATGTGTGGGCTGGGGTTGTAGCTCAGTGGTGGAGTGCTCATCTGGCATGTGTGAGGCACTAGGTTCGATTCTCAGCACCACATAAAAGTGAATAAATGAAATAAAAGATATTGTGTCCATCTACAACTAAAAAATATTTTTAAAAAAGTGTGTGCTGGCTTCTGCTAGGGTGCCATGTTGCTCAAATCCCTTTTTGGCTGCTTGAGCTGGGCCACTTACAAGGGCAAGGGACTGTGATCTAAGCAGTTGGGAATGCCAAACGTGGGATTGTTCAGCTATGGGTACCAGAACTGAGTTGGGAGGGACTAGCCCCTCTGAGTCCGTGAAGATGAGTAATTCATATTCACTTTTCTGTTGAAATTCCTTTACCATATCTGCATTTTAGAGCTTAAATATATAGAAACTGGAACCTGACTTTGGAGGATCATATACCTCTACAGTCCATATTAAGGACTGATTATAAAACTTACGTCGTAGAGATTAGTTTTTATTGATATCTACACTCTTCTGGTGAAGTCATAATTGAAAGTTAAGAGCTTCAGTTTTAGGTGTGCCTAGTTTGGTTTCAGTAAAGTAAAAGAAAGGATCTGAGAGTGACCTTGGGTGAGGTCATCTGATTTGCTTCTCGAAACTCACATGAAGGAAGCTGGAGATCTGAGTAGACTCACTACACTAATAAGATAACAGCTTGCCCGTGATGAGAGATGAGTTAGCCTCTGTTTACTCACTACTCTTTCCAGTGTAGGACATCAGGCTGACTTGAGTTTGAGCCTCACAACTTAATATTCTTGGCAGCAAAGCTAAAAATAAAACAAAAATCACTCAGTGTACAGATGGGACGGGATCCCTGTTGTGCAGCTTGGACCTTGTCATTTGTGGTCAGCCTAGGTAGAATAGCTTTTTGTTTCTTTGACTTCTGATGAAGATTTTACTTTACCCCAAGGGATTTTGGCTGTTCATTTAATAGATTACTTTCCTGTAAATGGGAAAAATAAAAGTTCCATCCACAGATATGCTGATGCTATAGCAATTAAAAGGCGTAGAACAGAGCCAGCACATCATATATTCATGCTCAGTAAATTTTAGCTAGAATAATAATGGTTGGTGTTTGCAGTGAACTTGAATAAGTGAGCTTGGGTAAAAGTATTCAAAATGTAACTACATACATTTAACATTGGTTGGAGTTTAACTTACTCTTACCTGTTGGGCTACAAGCTTATGATAAGAATGTGATTTCCTCAAAGGTATAGGCAGGTTGTACATGTTATCTCCCCCTGCATACACATGTGCACAGCGAGAGACATGTTCATGGTTCATGCTACAGGGCAGTTTGGGTAATCAGCATCAGACAGCTAATGAAACTTGAATAAGATGTTTTTCAACCTGTGCAGTCATTCTTTAATATATAGGCAGTCCTGTGGGCTGTATGCTATTGGTACGGTAGGCTCTCAACCTGGGAAAGATTACATTGTTATCTGTGGCCTCCAGTAAACAAAATGGACCAGAGTTGAAACCTCCTGTGCATTTTCTTTTTTTTTTTTTCCACTTATTAAATTCAGTTTATTAGGTACAAAGAAATGAATCTGCAGAGGAAGGCATCAATAAATATAAAATACAGGTGAAACACAGGGAGAGTCACAGACATCAGGGTCAGTGAGGATATGGGAGGTGGCAGGGACGCCTCTGATGAGTCCACGGTCAAGGGGCTCAGCCTGTACACTGCCCGAGCTCGGAGGGCATGCGTTCAGTGACAGGTCTTGAGGACACACATGATGCCAGATTCCTGAGGTTGCTCCTTATTTGCCATTTTTGGTTTCTGCTCCTTCCTTCCCTCTGTCCTTGAATGGTTTTATTTTAAATTTCTATCCCAGTAGTGCAGAAGAACTTATGAACGCCTCACCGGGGCCAGCAGTCCACGCCAAAGTGGAACTGTCTAGGGCCTTCTCCATCAGGAAAATTAAAGCTCTTAAAAGTATTTTATGCAACTGGAAGGAAGGCAGAGTGGATACTGTCCCCAAAATGATATCCTGACCTTTTGGTAAACTTCCAGAACTAATACAACAAGTCAATAATGCAAAAAGCCCAAGAAAGCTTCTTTATCACAGATTTTAGCTGATACTATTTGGCCTGAGTCATCCCCCAGAGATGTGAACTTGACGCTGACTCTGTTTCTCCTGTCGGGAATAGGAAAGCACACACTGATGTAGGACACCAGCTTGACTGACTCCAGACCACAGCAAGGTGTCTGCAGTCATGTTGGCCAAATCCTGCTCACCTGCATCCTGAAGCCATGAGGAACTGAGTGGATTATTCCAAAGCAAACTTGTTTTCCACTACCTTCCTCTTCTCCCTCCCGTTTCCTCCTACTCTCTCCTTCATCTGTCTCAGCGTTCACTGCCTCAAGGATGGGGAGCATTCGGGGTCAGCAAAAACCCACCTGGGTGCCCTTGCTGCTCAAGGAAAAGGTGAGGAGTAGCTCTAGCCCAGTTGGACCCTGCATATTCAAGGAGCTGAATGTGCACTCATCTCGGGGAAGCTATGGGCCAGTAACATCCTCCCTCTGCTGGGAAGGGAGCTGGATGTGGCCCCTGCTGGTTCCCAGATTCTCGGGCCGTGGACAGGTATTTGAGGCATTTAATTCACCAGACATTTTGTTCTACCCTTGTCATATTTTCCAAGGAAATCTTTGCTTGGCTGGGGGCCTGGACACCTCTGGGATAGAATTGGCAGTTCATGATAATCATGACTAGTGTATGTTTTTTTCCTAAAGGAAAAAAAATACCGAAATCTCCTAAAGCTGACCTTCCCTGGGCTGCCAGGATGGGGCTGGGAACTTGTAGGAACAGGAGGGAAGTGGCAGAGACATGGGCACAAGGAGCACTGTAAACAGTAAGAGCATTGGCTACTTGTAGGATAATTCAGTTACAAAAGGGCCCTGTGGAAGGCAGTGGAGGGGCCAAGCCCTCTCCTGCCTTTACAGTGTGGTATATTTACATTAGGCAGCAAAAAGACATCCCTGTACTGCAGATTGGAAGTGAGACATGACATCTCACTCACCGGAGGCTGCGCGGCACCGTCGGGTGTGGGCACACACTACTTCCTCTGAGCTGCATCATTTATAAGGCATTATTTGGTTTGATTTTGCAGTTGGTGCAATGAGGATATAAAGTCATGCCAATAAGAAGCTGTTGTGAATATTTTGGACTTTGGGATCACCTACAAACTAAGGACGCTCTAAAATGGTTCAGAATCTAGGAAGGGCCAGCCTGCAAGCATATATACAGTCACAGGATAGACACAATGGAGTGGGGCAGGGCTCTGTCCAGACAAATGCCAAGATACATTTTAAATAATGGGGAAATGGTGGTTGTTTTTAAAAATATTACTCAAATAACTCAAAGTCAACTGCTTTAAAGCCCGTGCAAACCACGTATTTACAATAAATAAGTGCTCCATTCAGAGCCTGTTTGTCAGCTGAATACAGCATGAGTATGGTGGGGCCTGACACATTCTCCGGGGGTGGCCATCCTGTGACATGGAACCCCTGGACCTTGGCTTCATCCGTCTTCTCACCGGAGTGTTTTTAGAGATAACTGAGCATTTCTGCCTTTGATGTCATCCGGGCTCTGTCCAGCTGCCTCAGCCTGGAGCCAGGGACCAGGTGTGCGGCTTCGGGGGACTTTGCTGGGGTAAATCTTCTGGCGTGGTTTATATTCGTCTGGAGGGGGGAAGTCTTCCACAGAATGGAACGTGAATTTAGATTCAAAGTCATCAGTGATGTGTAGGCTTCCATTCCTCAGCTGACCTCCCAGCTGCTGGGTGGGCGTCCAGGCAGAGTTCTGCTGGCTCTTGCTTGAAAGCTCTGTGGTAGGTGATCTTGCAGGGGGTGCTGGAGGTGGATTTAGCTTTCCTCCACTGGTCCCTCTTTCCCTTCCCCCGAGTTGGGCTGAAGTAGACGTTATCCTCATTTTATACGTGAAATCAAGTTTCACTTCCATCCTGTGCGTTTTCAAAACCACCCAGGTAGATAAAGTAGACCCTGACTGTTCTAGCACCTCTGTGAATGGAGAGAGATTCGGGGGGGGGGGGGTCCACTTAGAGTTCTGTTGAAGGAGAATGAGCTTGGGCTGGAGCTCAGAAGTATCTCTGTGACTTTCTGAAAGAAGAAATTTCCAGATTTCAGCACCAAGAGTTGGCATTTCTAAACTTAAGTATGCATATAGGTATAATGATCTAAACACAGACCAGTTGTCCGCAAGATGGACAGTGTCTTTATCAGTGGCTCTGAAACCTTTGCCAGCATCAGAATCCCCTGGAGGACTTGTTACAGAACCTTGGTAGGGAGTCTCTGATTTACTGGGCCTGGGTGGGGCCTGAGCAGGTGATGTTGCTGTTGCTGGTCTAGGGAGCATACTCTTTAGAACCACTGTTCCTGGAGTCCAGCTGCTGCTCTTGCCATTGCATGAGTTATTATATGCATGAGGCCTCTGTACATCATGATATACTTTGTATACCACATTGGAGTAAACTAAAGGGGGTTTGGAACTGCAGGTGATGTCTGCTTGGGCTGTAATGACTAAGCATTTCATGCCTTTCTGCATACCTGTTGAGGTATGACATGAGGAACATGTATATTAAACTAGAGTACATTCTTTTCTAGGATTTCCACGTCTGTAGCAAGGGGTCTCGAATGAGATAGTTAAGGTTTGCTCAGTAAATATAAAGTTTCTCCACTTCATTCATATCTCAAGCTCTAAAACCCCATCAACTCTTCAGAATTCATTGTGGTTTGCTTATATTACTATTTCTTTGGTCAGTGTGCAATTTGGGGCAGCATGCTTCAAAGTCCTCACCACCATCTGAGCAAACTAACTTTAATCAGACCTGCTCAAACGTGGTCCATGATCTTTTCATTTGTGGGCACTAGTACAGTTGGGAGTATTTGCTTTCTAGTGACCAAAGGTGGAAAAAGAAACTAAGAGAACTTTCCCTATGCAATTTTGAGGCTTTTGTTGGGGGTGAGCATCTGCAGGGGTAAAACACCAGAAAACAGGAAAAACAAGTTGGACCACTTGCTGTTGAGAACTTGTAGTACAAGGGCCCGTGGCTGATGGAAGTGGGCTGGGCAAGTTGTAAAACTGGAGATGATACTTTCAGATTAACCTGTTCTTCCGTCTGCCCAAGGTATTTCTCCACTTAGCAGGCAGGAAGGTCCTTCTGTTAACCTCCTGAGGGTAATCTTCCTGTACCCAGAACCCAGTGAAGACACCTGGTGACAAGCATCTATCTATTTATAGCAACTGTGTATGGACAACTTCTTTTACATAATTAGACAAATAGGGGTTTCTCAGGATGCAGCAAGGAATTTAAGGCAAAGAAAGTAATTCTCTTTGTTATAGGAAGTAAAATACCCAGCCACAGTGGGTTCCTTATTCCATATTTTAATTCTGAAATGGAAGTTCCTTAGGCCAGAAAAATATGGGCTTTGGAGTTAGGTAGACCAGGTTTAAAATTCCCCTCTACCACATTACCTTCTCTTTGACCTTCAAGTTCACTTACCCTTACTGGCTCAATTTTCCATCAGAAAACACTGATAATCCTATCTCACTGGGCAGTCATGATGAATAAACAGGTTAGGCTTTGCCTGGCACGTGGTAGATACTAAACAGAGGAACTTTCCTTCTTAGAAGTAAATAACTCGGGGGCTGGTGGTGTGGCTCAGTGATAGAGAACTCACCTAGCATGTGTGAGACCCTGGGTTCAATCCTCAGCACCACATATAAATAAATAAAATAAGGGTATTGTGTCTACCTACAACTAAAAAATATATATATTAAAAAAAAAAGTGGATGGCTCATCACATTACCGGATCAAAGGTGCCTAACCACTAAGCTATATCCCCAGCCCTTTTTATTTTTTATTTTGAGACAGGGTCTTGCTAAGTTGCTTAGGGCCTCACTTAATTGCCGAGGCTGGCTTTGAATTTGCAATCCTCCTGTCTCAGCCTTCCTAGTTGCCAGCATTACAGGCATGTGCCACCAACACCAGGCTAATAGCAGCTTTTTGCTTTTACTCATTCCAAGTGAGAGGAAGTTAATTTCAGTGGGAATGTTTCTCCCAAACTTTGTTTTGGTATAGAGATTTTATTTTTTTTTCAAAGTGACCTAAAACATTCTTGACCTTTTTATATCTTCTTCTAACTTCAGAGAGTCAGGGTGTGGGGAAGGTGGGGCACTGGTGATTCTGTAGCTCTCTCTTGGTTCCTGTGAGGAAGGCAGAAGACTGGCAGGTGTCTGGGGAGCACCTGAGCTCTCTAAGCAGAGCTGTCCTCTTTGTTTTCCCTTTGCAGCCCGCTGGGTTTTCAGTAAATCTCTAAGGAGGTTAAATGTGTATTAGATGTTGTTACAAAGATTTTTTTTTTTTCTACACATGACATAATCAGAACCCTCTTAATGAGTGTAATTAAATTTTGAGTGAAAATTTGTCCTCATTATAATTACCTCTTATGTAGGTCTTCTGAAATCATATTTGTTTCATTTTGACATCTCAGGTATTTAGTTCTTTTTTGATAGGAATATGAGCCTCAGTAAATCTTCCCTGCGTGTCTGCTTAAATTAGTGGTTAATATTCCTTAAATGTGGCCAGCGTGAGTGCTTCAATTTACTCAAGTGGGTCTGAGGCACGCCTTGGTTGGCTTGGTGTTTTCTCCCCAACTCCTCCACTTCCACAGTCCTCGCATGTCTGTCTTCCTGCTGCCTTTGTAAAGTTTAAATGTGGGGTGGGGACCTTGGTGCCAGGAACTTCAGAAGCAGATCCCAGCAGAGAATCCAGCTGTGTGGATTTCCTCTTGCCTGCGGAGGCCTTTAGCGCTTGAGTCTCTTCTGGGCCTGAAGGCCCTATAGGAGCCTGGAGTCAGCCTGCAGCTTCCCCTGCTTCAGAGCAGCACGTCCAGCATTTGGCTTTGGGAAGGACTACTCAAACTTTTCTTCACCCTTCATGCTCAGTTTAAGAAAAACCTTTTAAAAGTTAAGTTTTCATCCTTCTACCTTAATTTCTTAAGGCTATACTAGTTACTTAACGAAAAATGTTCATCATTTGCTGTTCAGAATGAAGCCCAGTTATTTTTCTCATGTTCTAAATCTTTAAGGATTTTCTGAAAGGACTGGAGATGCAACTCAGTTGTAATGTTTGCCTAGCATGTTCGAAGCCCTGGGTTCTATCCCTAGATGGGGAATGGGGGTGTTACTGTGACAATTAGAATGGTAATTCTTTTTTCTTTTTCATTTAAAGAACCACCATTTTGTCAGCTGGTGATCCTATCAATAACAACAGTGAAACTCAGGAATGCCTTATCTCTTAATAGGGAATACAGGTTGGGGACTTCTTCCATAAATTACTAATACCTAGTCACTCCCCACTGGCCTCTACTTGCTTCTACTGTCCTACAAAAGCAATAGTATTAGTTTTATATTCACTTTGCATTCAGATCATGAAGTGAGAGAGAAAAAAGTAATATTTTAGTTTGTTTTTTGGAGGGGTAGGGAGTAAAGCATTAAAAAGGAAAAACATTTACCTTTCTCCTGATTTTATAAATAAATTTTGCCTCTGCCTCTAGATTCTTAAACTCCTTCTGAGAACAAAGACTGCTGATTGTCTTTGAATCTGACATCATATCTGGGTGGGGATTTTTTTAAATTTTGGAATGCTTCATAAGTTTGGAAGTCATCCTTGCACAGGAGCCATGCTAAGCTTTCATCTATTTTTCCAAATTTAGCGTATGTACTACTGAAGCAAGCACTGCCTTGGAACTTTTTTTTCTTTTTCTTTTTTTTTTTTTTTTTTTTTTTTTTTTTTGAGTACAACTTTTCATTTTTCTGGTTGTACATGATGTGGAGTCACACCATTTGTGTAATCATACATATACATTGGGAAATGATGTTTGTCTCATTCCACCATCTTTCCTTCCCCCTTCCTTTTCCCCTCCCCTCATTTCCCACTACACAATCCAAAGTTTGCCTTGGAACTTTTTATGCATGTATAAAAAAGGTGTAACTATGAGAGGTCTATATTGGAAGGTGGAGCTGGTGGTCAAGCTAGTCTAGTTCTGCTGACTGGCATAAATAAAAGTCAACTCCGAGCGGCCGTTGATAAGATGCTTAGGTATACACAAAGTAGACACAGTCGTGGTCAGCCCAGGCAGGGCTTTAGAGACTTGAAGAGGAAAGTAGGATACTACCCACATTACCATTTTTACTAGATCTAGGTTCTTGGGAAAGTTGTCCAATTCCCTTAGCCAGAACTTCCTCATTTCTGAAAAAGGAGTAATACCTGTAAAGTTGTGTCTAGTAAATGACCTGTCAGTTTAGTACTGTAAGCAGTCACAGTGGTGGCTAAGAACACTCCATTGTCTACTAAAGTTAGAGATAAGTGAACAAGCCATTGCTGTGAGCAGGTGATTGCTTGGCATTTGTTCTGGTGGGAAGTTTGTAGGCACAGGTGTGGGGAGATTGGACAGGTTAGTGCCTCACCCAGCAGGAACTTGATTGGAAGGCTTGTAGGAGGTGTTGGCACTTGAGCCAAGTCTTGAAGCCCAGTGAAGGAGGAACTGACAAAAAAAGGGAGAAGGCCATTCCAGGTGTTAAGAAGTCTCTAAAAGGACCCCTGCCTGCTCACTTTGTTAAAGTTGCTGCTAGAGGGGAAGCCAGGACCTGCAGTGGAAAATGGGCTTTTTAGAAAAGGAAGTCTGGGGCTGTGGCTGTGGCTCAGTGGTAGAGCGCTTGCCTAGCATGTGTGAGGCACTTGGCTCTAGTCTCAGCACCTCATATAAATAAATGAATAAAAATTAAGGTTTATCATCAACTAAAAAATATTTTTTAAAAAAGTCTCTTTAAATTCTGATGAAGACTTGAAGTAAGTACTGGCATTTGGGGTGGAACATTTGCCTGTGGAGCTTGGTGTTGTGTTCTGTTGAAAGGAATTCAGTGGGAGCCAGGAACGGTTCCCACCCTGTCCCCCCTGTGCTGGGATCTGAGTACACTCCTTGGAGACCCACCCACTGGTTTGACAGTTGTTGCCAAATTCCACTTAGGGGGAAATGATCCCATTCCTTTCTGATTCTGAGTATTAAACAGTCTAGAATACCTCTGTGTACTTTGGGGAGTGGATAACATCTTTGGGTGTGTGGTGTTGCAGTGATACGAGAGGTGCTTACCCTGTTTTAATGCTTTGAAGAATGGAAAGCCTAAGAAGTAAGGTGTATGTTTTGCAGAGAAATACACTGCACTGATGCTGAACCTAATTGCAAAGGTTTATAATAGCAAAATAATCCAATTATACATCTGCTGTTTCCTGCAAGTTGTTAAATTCTTTGACTGGGCTCAATGGCCTTAATTCTAGAATCCCGCATCTTAGGACTCTGTTCAGAAGGCATTGTGGTAAATGAGATACTCCCGAGGCACCCTGTCATGTCATTTATTCATCAACTTCCTCTCGAATCACTGACATTACAGGCATACACCACCATGCCCAGCACAAATCTCTTCTTAAAAGAGCTGTCGTAGAAATAATTTTGAGTTGCTTACTTTCTTCTGTGGTTTAACATTCCGTGTTTAGGGACGAATGGATTAAGAGCTGGTGTTCTATGTCCTAGATCAGTGATTTTCCAAGCACGGTGTTCAGACAGCAACAACAGCACTACCCAGAGAACTTGTTAGAAATACAGATTCTCCTTGCCCTGACATAGAACTAGCCTTGATAGACAAACTTGGTTTTCCTAATGGAGAGGTGGGGTAGAGGTGGAACAATGACCATAGATAATTGTTCTACCTAATTACATCAAGATAAAAACCAGGCAGAATTTTTCCTACTTGGTAATGTATTTCAGTCCTATTTAAACTAGCAATTGTACTGTTTGTGTGTTTGTGAAAAATACTGAATTGATTATTAATAATAAAACAGCAATCCTTACAAGTTTTTAATGATCCAAGTAAATATTAGATATTTTATGTATATGATAATTTCCTTCCATTTCTTCCCCCTTTAAATTACAGGGTAAGTAATAACTATGTCTCTTGGGTGCGTTTTTTAGGTTAAAAACGTGTCTGCGGGCACACAGGATATGCCTCCACCCCCTTCTGACTACGTGGAGAGAGTTGATAGTTCCATGGCATATTCTTCCAATGGCAAAGTGAATGGCAAGCGGTCGTATCCAGAGTCTTCTTATAAGTCGACACCACCGTAAGTTGCATCTCTCCCTTACTTTGATAGAATGAGTTTGTAAGTGAGTATTTGCACATATTGATAATTAATTGTTGTTTTGTGCCACTCTTCTTCGAAAATATCCACCAGTATATATAAAAACTGGATGCTGATCTTTCTTTTGTATTACAATGATCTTGTTTTGTTGGTAGAGATCTAATATGACTTGGAAGACTTGAATGGGGTCCTCTTCTCCATCTAAGTTGAAAATGTGTTTTTTCATTTGCTTATTTAATTCAAAACCTATATTGTGGTCTTTCACTCTAGAAATGTGGTTTTGTGTGCTCTTGCTACTATTTCTAATTGTGTAATTGAGGGTAAAAGGAAGTTACTAGAGCCAAGTGTAGTTCTCAGTCTCTTTTTGCCAATAATTATTAGATCTCTTGAATAGAAGGGAATACTGAATGTTGATTAATGCTACCCATATACACATTTATTGAACTAGAAAGTTTCATTTGAATTCAGATTTCAGTGTATTAATCTAATTTTCATTGCTGTAACAAAATACCTGAAGCAAGCTACCTTTATAAAGAAAAGAGATTTGGCTGGGCATGGTAGCACACACCTGTAATCCCAGTGGCTCAGGAGACTGAGGCAGGAGGATTGTGAGTTCATAAGACAGCTTCAGCACTTAGTGAGGCACTAAGCAACTTAGTGAGACCCTGTCTCTAAATAAAATGCAAAATAGGGCTGGGGATGTGGCTCAGTGGTTGAGTGATCCTGAGTTCAATCTCTGGCACCTCCCTACCCCCTGGAAAAAGAAAAAAAAAAAAGAAAAGGGGTTTATTTAGCCCACAGTTCTGGAAGTTCAAGGGGATAGCACTGACATCAGCTTAGCTCTAGTGAGATCACCCTTGGTGTTCTAAAGACTTCCAGTAGACTTAACCTCATAAAGGTTTCACTACTATATAGCATCACCACACTAAGGACCAAGCCTCCATTACATGAATCTTTGGAAGACATGCTCAAACCATATCCAAACCATAGCATCTGGCTTCTCATTTACCATGCTGGGTCCTTCATGTTGCTGGGGCAAGGTTTAGCTATGCTCCCTAATAATGGTGGCAGCTCTGAAATATCACATATATCATGAACATCGTTCTAACAGTTGAGTATTGATGTTGATGTTATTGTTTGTTTTCCTTCACTGATACTGTGTGTCATCTGAAAGGAGGATTCTTGTGCATCTGTTTTCAGTTCAATAATTATCTTGAACACCTGTACAATACTGAGCCAAGTGCTCCTGGATACAAAACAAAGGTAGAAGAAAGTGCCCAACTCCACGGAGAGGCCAAGATGAGAATGGCAAAGGCATGTGAAGGAGTGTGTATGGGAATAAGGATGAATTCAAACCTACAAAAGGGTCAGGTCTCAGACCTGGTGACCCAGTGAGATTCAGAATGCCTGTCTGTGAGTGAAGAAGGTAGCTGGGAAGTACAGGGCAGGTTATCTCACCTGTATTGTATGTATTTTGACTTAATAGGACTTGTATCTAAAAGTAGGTTTGAAGGTTATTCCATAATTCTTAATTTGTATGTACTTCTCTTGCTAAGCATTTTGTTTTTAGTTTTCATGCTAAAAACAGGTGTGTTACTGTGTAGTGTTTTAAAGGGTATAGGAAGAGGAGAGGTGGAAAACTTTCAAGGTCAAAGATTTATAATACTAATAACTAATATCATAAAATTATGGCCAAGAGGCTTGCTTTAAATGTTTGGTTTTTTTGTTTTTTTGTTTTTTTCATTTCATTTCCTTTACCCTTTAGCTTCCTCCCTCTCTGGTCCCTACCCCTCAAGTAGACCCGCTGCATTCAATAAGTTTTGTCTTCTACCCCAAAGCAAGAAGCTTGGAAGCTGACAGTCTTGGCAGAGTGTCTGGGAACTTGTTAATCATTGACTCAGGGAGAAAGGCACATTTTCTCTCTACTAGGACTACCATTAACATAGCACACAAAACCTTGATACCTGAATATATTTACAAAGAAGAAATAAATACCACTTCCCCACCCCAACTACACACATAGTCTCCAAAACTTCAGGATTCTGTAAGAAATTAAGTGTGATTAGAAATCTCAGACTCTGGTAACAGTGAGAAGTCACCTAGAAAATGGTAAGTCTGGAAGGTAAAGCTCAAAATTATGGCTTCTGTGAGTTGGAAGCAGTAGGAAGGAAGGGAAAAAAAACTTGATATTTTCAATAGTTGGTTTGAATAGTCAAGGCTAATACTCAGAAAGTCTCAGCCCCTTTCTTTGATCTTTTCATTTTTGTTCTTGCCCTTCTGCTACAGAGGAAGATTACTCTGTACTTCTATTGCTCACAGGTAGTTTATGTTTGCCCAAGCTTTGGGTGTTTTATTCTTGTGTTAGGCTTATTTTCATGCTTGTGGCAGGAACAGTACATGCAATTCAATATCTCATGCAACAAGAAATAATTGCATTAGGAAAATAATAAGTGCAGTGGTAACCCTTTCATTCATTCCATCAGGCTTCAAGATTAACATAGCAATTTTTAAAAGAATGTTTAATGAACTCTTCCATTCATTTCAATATAAAGCTTTTTAGTTTTTCAAAATTATATTTTAAAAAGAGAATTATTATATGGTAGTTTAAAATCAATATTACAAAGGACTTATCTCTGAGAGTCAGATAAGCTACATCCTCTTTCCTACGCAGCATTTCATGCAACTGGAAGAACCTGTAGAAAAGAACCATCATCATTATTTTCCCGACAACCTTTTGTAGAGCAAGTCCCTGGCACAGGGCAGGTAAACACCTCTTATAGATCAGCCTGAAATTCCTGAAATGAAATATGAGATCCATTTTACTTAGAAGTCTTAAATCCCCCCCTTCAACCCCTGTCAGACCTTTAAAACTGCTAGTGTGTATTGGAGGATCCTGAACGGGTGCCACGCCAAATGCCGCAAGCTAGGCATCTGCTCAGTGCTGAGCACGTGAACCCTTGGATGCCTGAGCCTGCGTGCAGGTATTGCCAGGTGCTTGTCGTTGCTGCCCTTTGTGGTTACAATGTGTGGCTGAGCTGTAGTGTACTCAGTGGCCACTGAACGCTGACCTATGTTTTTATTAGGGTGCCTGAAGTGGCTCAGGAGCTTCCCCTCGCTTCACCGGTGGATGACTTCAGACAGCCTCGCTACAGCAGCAGTGGTAACTTAGAGACACCTTCAAAAAGGGCTCCTGCTAAGGGAAGAGCAGGAAAGCCCAAGAGGACGGAGCAAGACCACTACGAGACAGACTACACGACGGGCGGAGAGTCCTGTGATGAGCTGGAGGAGGACTGGATCAGGTAGAGTCCCTCTCCTCTTCCTGCAGCCACTTGCATGTCCTGATTATCAGTGTGGCCGCCCAGGTTGGGAGTTGTTGCTTCCAGTACTGGGTGCAGTGGTGTGATTTTATTCGTTACCACCCAGGACTGGAGATGGTATTTTTTTGTGTTTTGTTGTATTTTTCCTTAGAGCCTTTTTGTAATCAAGATAGAAGTGGAGGCGATCTGCTTGACTATAACCGTGTCTTAAACACACTTTCGACTTCCCCACAAAATGGCTGGTGAACTCCTCCGGTGCTCTCTACCAATAATCACCCAAGAGAGGTTTTTCAAAATTTAAAAAAAAGTATAAAGGAATTCTGTTTTAATGATTATAAAATCCCCTCCCAGATCAAAGTGTGCTGTGGCTTTCCTTTGACAATTCCCCTTAAATAATAAGCTTTCATGGTAAGGCCAGAGTTTCTTTTAAAGTTTAATCCAAAGAACTTGGACAAACAGTTTTGTAAACAATTGTGGTAACAGTTTAGAGTTCTGGCCAGTGTGGTGGTTAAGTTCCCTTGTGTCACTGGTTGGTTCTAGTCCATCACCAGGTACACATGGACAGAGTGCAAAGCCTTTTCATGCCCCAGTGTTCTGAGGATTGGCACCTGTCAGAAACACTTGTGGTGTGCATGGTGTTTAATGAAAACACTGCTTCTCCAGGCTTTAGTAGGGGCAGGTGGGATGGAAATAGCTTGAAATCCTCTACTTACAATGATTCTGACACCTCACCATCTCCTTCCCCCAAGAGTTTTTTGGCCTGCTTCAGCCCTCTACCTGTAAATGCCTAACTTGTATCACAGATGACTTAACTGAAAACTTTGAGAAATCCTAAATTTTTGTTTCCCTTTTGATCAAATCATTAATTCCCCCCTTTGTAAAACGAAGATATTAAACTGTTAGATTTAGAATTTGAAATTCCATATTAGGATGGACAATTCAGAGTATTTTCTCAATGTGTTGTGAGTTGATAGCATCATCTTCATTTTCAAGGGGTCACTGGTATATTCAGAGAAAAGTGATGACAGAATTCATTTTCCTGATGCATTAATGAATTACCAAATTATTTGTCCAATGAGTATGTTTTTATTTTTTATTTATTTTTTGAGAAAAAGTAGAAGTTTTATTGCTTTACTAGCAAAGGAGAAACACAGGGGCTCCTATCCCAGAGCTGTGGTTCTGCTCATCAGAGGAAACTGGGGACTTTTAAAGAGGCAATTCAGAGGCTACATTCTGAGTGTTCTCTGTCCAGAGGTATAATTCACTTATTAATTTGGGAGATAGTCATTTCTTAGATCTTCTGGTGCCTCCCCCAAGTCTGAATTACTTCATTCTTGTGGTGGGGGTGTGCTCGAGGACAGATTTACTCTGCCTAGGATGGGGAAGAAAGGTAGTCCTTTTTCCCTGAGATAAGGAGGCAAAGACTAGAGAGTAGGAGGAGGAGAGGAAGAGAAAGAATCACACCCATTTTAAAAATATGTTGCAGTAGCAGAGCAGCAAGGGCTATATTCAAAGCATAAAGTGGACCACAGTTCCATTTCCCCACTGTCAGTTTCTACATTCCATTTCTATGGAAAAATGGGCGATGGCATCTCCAAGCTGCTTCCTTGTGAGTGAGGGTGAAGTTAGGGAAAGTGACCTGAAGTCCTTGTTCTCTGTCAGGTGGGACACGAACAGGTAAGGGTATTTGGCATCAGGACAGCCCAGAGGTCCGTGGTGGCATTGAGAGTGACAAGGCACACATAGGGCAGGGATCATGCAGATGGCAAAAGGTGTCGTGACTTTACTGCGTTCTCAAAGTAAATCAAGATGAAGCAACCAGTCTCTTAACTCTCCAGCAGTGGCTCTCAACAAGCTCACCAACCACCTTGCTTCCTCACATGGAAGTGGGTTGCTTGGAGCGCCAGACCTAGAAAGAAAACTGGAGCAGGAGCTGCTCTCAAGTCCCATCTGGGTTCCCAATTTGTTATCGAAAACTTAGTCCTTGTCCCTAATGCCAATCCAATAATGAGGGCACAGTTTTGAGGAAAAGGAAAAAAAGTTTTATTGCTTTACCAGCAAGGGAGAAACACAGGGGATTCCTGTCCCAGAGGCTGTGATTCTCGAGCACATGTTTTTATGTGTGCACTTTGTTTTTTTTTCTTTTCTTTTTTTTGATTGGGGGTAGGGGTTGCTGATTGAACCCAGAACCTTTCCCATACCAAGCATGAACTCTACCACTAAGTACACCTCCAACCCCTATGTGTATATTTTTGATATCTACTTTTATAATAAAAGGACAAAATAGCTATTTCCACTCGCAAAAAACAAGACCAGCCTGCGGCCTGTAGATGGTAGCAGGAAACAGCTACTCCCAGTCAGCCACTGTGCTGCTGCAGTGACCAAAACAGACTTTGTGTTCCAGAATTTGTTTTAAGACAATAAATACAAATATTCTATTATCATGTGATTTCTGGGTTAGAAACAAATGTGTTCCTTTGACTTGTACCTTAAATTTCACAAGTGATTTTCTAATTTATTTCTAAAACTTATGAGAGAAAAACCAAAAGCAGTAATATTAAAAGTCTCATTATTCTTAAAGAAAGATACTGTATCCCATCTCCCTCTCCCCATTAAAAAAAAAAAAAAGTGAAAACAAGGGATGGTCATTCTCCATACCCCACTAGCTTTATTGTCTTTGAAGAACACTGGATTTTATGTCTGTAAGTATAAATATGTAGTCATTTTCTCTCTTAATTTTTAGGGAATATCCACCCATCACTTCAGATCAACAAAGACAACTCTACAAGAGAAATTTTGACAGTGGCCTGCAGGAATACAAGAGCTTACAAGCAGAACTTGATGAGGTCAATAAAGAACTCTCTCGTCTAGATAAAGAATTGGATGACTATAGAGAAGAAAGTGAAGAGTATATGGTAAATTCAAACCTGATATTTATGTACTGCATAGAATTTGATTTCTAATCTATGGATATTCAGCATCCTTTATTCTAAGGTTGATTAAAAATTTTTTTGCTAGTTACCATCAAAACACAATATCAGGGGCTGGGAATATAGCTCAGTTGATAGAATACTTGTTTTCCATGCACAAGGCCCTGGATTCAATCCCCAGCATCGAAAAAAAACAAACAAACAAAAACCAAAAAAATACAATATCATAGTTGAAATGAGTTTTGGATGAAAGTCTTTCCAAATTGTTGACAATACTAATAATTACAAAACAATATTCTATGTACATCTACCCCTTTCTATTTAAAAGAAAAAAATTTTTCCTACTTGTAAACACAATGTATTCTTTATAAAAAAAAAAAAAAAAAAAAAAAAACTCATTACAGAGCTATGCATGGTGGCACATGCCTGTGATCACACTTACTCAGGAGACCGAGGCAAAAGGGTTGCAAATTCAAGGTCACCTGGGCAAGTAGTGAGACCCCACCTTGAAATTAAAAAATGACTGAAGTATAGTTCAGTGGTAGAATAGTTATGTGAAGTTCTGAGTTTTATCCTCAGTACCACAAACAAAACCCCCAAAACTCAATACAGAAATGTATACAGAAAAATATATCATCTTAAATCCTCCCTCCAGAAAATTCTTGTCATCAAAATACTAGTTGTTAGCACTTCCTCTTTATGAGGGAATGCATGTAGGCACAAACAATCTCCAGTGAAGAATCATCTTTTATCATTCATCCTTTTTCACTCAAGAGTAAAATGACTATTTTTCCCTTGATAACCTGGCTAAGGTGTTGGTCCATATAAAGTTAATTTTTCTTTTTCTCTTTTTTCCTTCTTTCCTTCCTTCACCCTTCCCTTCTTCTTGCTTTCCTTCTTTCCCTCCCTCACTCCCAGAGAATTGAACTTAGGAGCAGTCTACCACTAAGCTATCCCCCCAGACATTTTTATTTTTTATTTTGAGATAGGATCTCTCTGTGTTGCCTAGGCTGTCCTTGAACTTGGACTCCTTCTGCCTCAGCTTTCCCAGGAGCTAGTCTTACAGGGGCATACCACCACACTCCGCTTATTTTTTTCTTTTTAAGCTGTCTATACTGCATTTTGTATAGATACTGAAATATATAAAGATACATCACCCTTTAAAGAAAGATTAGTCTGTCTCCCATCTCTTTGTTAATTTATCATTTATATGAGTGTGGAC
This sequence comes from Sciurus vulgaris, assembly GCF_902686455.1. Lineage (NCBI taxonomy): Eukaryota > Metazoa > Chordata > Mammalia > Rodentia > Sciuridae > Sciurus > Sciurus vulgaris. The sequence goes on along the minus strand of NC_136466.1, from coordinate 114,365,996 downwards.
TCATTAATATCTTTCATACTTTGAGTTATAATGTAATAGTCTTTATTTTGTAGCTAAAATTTTTTAGTTTTAACCACTGGGAACTCTTTCAGTTACTTTCTATGACTCTTGGATATTCTTCATCCTCGTGGCCTCTCCCCTCTCCTCCTCTTATACTAGGGATAGAACCCTAATCAAGCACACCCATCAAGGACTACACCACTGAGCTCTACCTGCAGCCCCATCTTGCTCTTTTTAAGAAATATATTCTAGGATTGCTTATTTTTCACTTTTGCTCAGCAATAGTTTGTGGTGACTCTGGAAACTAAAGCAGGAGGATCTCAAGTTCAAGGCCAGTCTCAGCAACTTAGCAAGACTCTGTCTCAAAAAAAAAAAAAACGGAAAAGGGACCTGGGTGTGGCTTAGTGGTAGAGTGCCACTGGATTTAGTTCCTCGTACCAGAAAAAGAAAAAAAAAAAAAAAAAAAAAAGTTTGTGGTTATTGTTTCATGTCAGTAATAAAGATCTACTTTTTTTTCCTTTCATATTTTTTATTAGTGCATTATACATAATATTTGGGTTCATTTTGACATAGTTGTACAAGCATGGACTATAATTTGCTCTAATTTGTCTCCAGTAATTCCCCTTTCCCTTTCCTCCTCCCTTTCCCTCTTCTTTATCCTACTGGCCAGTCTTCTACTTTTTTTTAACAGATTTTGGTTTGTAATTAGTGCTTTATAGATACACATAAAGGTGAAATTCACTGTGGTATGTTTGTATATGTACATAGAATAGTCTCGTCAGTTTCATTCCACAGTTCCTCCCTTTTCCCATTCCATCTCTCTCTCTCAGTCCCCTCTCTCTATTCCACTGATCTCTTCTATATTCATGGAATTCCACTTGCACATTTTTTCACCCTGATTTGCTCTAACTTCCACATATGAGAGAAGACATTTGACCCTAAATTTTCTGGGTATGGTTTTTAGATAATTTCTCCAGTTCCATCTGTTTACTAGCAAATGCCATAATTTCATTCTTCTTTATAGCTGAGAAACTCCACTGTGTATATATATATACTGCATTTTCTTTATCCATTCATCTGTTGCTGGGCACCTAGGTTGGTTCCATAACTTGGCTTTTGTGAATTGTGCTGATAGAAACATTGAAGTGGCTTTATCACTGTAGTATGCTGATTTTTAGATCTTCTGAATAAGTACCAAGGAATGCGATAACGGATCTTATGGTGATTCCATTTCCAGTTTTTTGAGGACTCTCCATTCTGATATCCAGAATGGTGTAATTGGCAGTCCTGCCAGCAATGCATGAGTGTACCTTTCTCCTCACGTCCTGGCCAGCATTTATTATTATTTGTATTCTTTTTTTGGTTGGGGGGGGGGTACCAGGAAATGAGCTCAGGGGCCACTCGACCACTGAGCCACATCCCAAGTCCTATTTTATATTTTATTTAGAGACAGGGTCTCCCTGAGTTGTTTAGCACCTTGCTTTTGCTGAGGTTGGCTTTGAACTCTCTATCATCCTGCTTCCACCTTCTTCCCTCCCAAGCTGCCTCCCGAGATGCCAGTTACAGGCATCTATTATTTGTATTATTGATAATTGCCATTCTGACTGAAGATAAAGTCAATGTAGGGTTTTTTTTTTTTTTTTTTTGGTACCAGGGAATGAACCCAGAGGCATTTGACCACTGAGCCACATCCTCATTCCATTTTATTTCAAATTTTAAGACAGGATCTCACTTAAGTTGTTGAGGCTGGCTTTGAACTTGAAATAATCCTGTCTCAGCCTCCTGAGCCACTGGGATTATAGGTGTGCACCACCTCGCCCAGCTCAGTTTTGATTTGCATTTCCCTAATTTCTGGAGAAGTTGAACTTGTTTTCAAATATTTGTAGGTCATTTGTATTTCTTCTTTTGAGAAGTGTCTGTGTAGTTCTTTTGCCCATTTTTGGATTGGATCTTTTTGCATGTATGTTAAGTGTTTTGAGTTTTTTATATATTCTGGATATTGATTCCCTGAGGATCAGGTGACAAAGTTCTCCCATTCTGTAGGCTTTCTCTTCATAATCTATTTTCCTTTGCTGTGCAGAAGCTTTTTAATTTGATGCTGTCCTATTTATTCTTGGTTTTATTTCTTATGTCTTAAGAATCTTGTTAAGGAAGTTGATGTCTTTGCCAATATGGTGGAGTGTTGAGCCTACATTTTCTTCTAACACTTGCAGAGTTTCTGTTCTAATTCCTAGGTCTTTGATCCACTTCAAGATGGCTTTTGTGCAGGGTGAGAGATAGAGATCAAGTTTCATTCTTCTACGTATGGATATCCAGTTTTCCCAGCACATTTATTTAAAAGCTGTCTTTTCTCCAGTCTATGTTTTTGGTACCTTTTTGTTAATTATCAGATGACTGTATCTATGCAGATTTATCTCTGTGTTTCTATTCTATTCCATTTATCTTCATGTATGTTTTGGTGGCAGTGCTATGCTGTTGCCTCCAGCATTGCTCTTCTTGCTTAGAATTGCTTTGGCTGTTCTGGGTCTTCCAAATGAATTTTAAAACTGGTTTTTCTAGTTCTTTTGTTTTTAAAATATGGAACGCTTTACAATTTGTGTGTCATCCTTATGCAGGGGACAGGCTAATCTCTGTCTCATTCCAATTTTAGTATATGTGCAGCCGAAGCATGCAATTTTTTTTTTCTAGTTCTGTGAAGAATGTCATTAGTATTTTGATGGGGATTGCACTGAATCTGTTTAACACTTTTGGTAGTATGTCCATTTTGACAATATTAATTCTGCCTTTCAATGCACATGGGAGGTACCTTCAAAAGTCTTCTTCAATTTCTTTCTTTAGTGTTCCGTAGTTTTCATTGTAGAGGTATTCAACCTCCTTGGTTAAATTTATTCTCAAGTGTGTGCATATTTGTTTTTTGAGATTATTGTGAATGGTTTTCCTAGGCTCATAAAGATCTCTTAAATGTTTTACTTGTAAAAATAGCTGCAAAATTTTCAATTTTATGATTGTGTCATAATTTACTTAAGAGTAATCCACAGCAGCCACCATGGTGGCACCTGCCTGTAATTCCAGTGGCTTGTGAAGCTAAGGCAGGAGGATCACAAGTTCAAAACCAGCCTCAGCAACTTGGTGAGACCTTGTCTCAAAAAAAAAAAAAAAAAAAAAAAAAAAAGGGAGTGGGGATGGGATGTGGCTCAGAGGTCGAGCACCACTGGGTTCAATCTTGGTACAAAAAAAAAAAGATGTAATTCTCTGCAGATAGACATTCACTATGTCACTGGTACCCTGGTGGTACCAGTAAGACACAGGCAATCTTTTCCAGTTTTGCATTCTTGTCTTCTCTCTAGCTAAAACAATGCCAGAATATAGAATGGGTGAAAAAAGGGTATGTGCATTTTAACTTTTGTTGCAAAACTGTCTTCCAGAATTATACCAACTGCATTACACCAGTAACGCACTAGAGGGCTCAGTTGACCCACATCTCACTATTGTCTGAAAAATTAACTGCCTTGTGTTTTAGGTATTATTAATTAAATACTTTCTCATCACTTTATATGTTTATTAGAACTTCATATTCATTTTATTAAATATTCTTTGCGGTTTTTCAATTAAGGTCATCTGCTTTTCAGTTTTGAAGTATTTGCTTTTATAGCTTAATTTGTCTGTTTTCTATATGGTTTATTTGTTATATGGTTTCTATATGGTATCGTGATAAACCTTTCTTTAATTAACATTTATTGGTCACTTATCATATCTTTATTGATGTGAGGGTGCTGAGGTTAGAAAGTCAAAACCTGTCTCTTTCCTCATCAAAGAACTTGTATACTAAGAGAAAAACTGATATCTAAACAACTCATTGTAATAGCTGTTATTTACATTATGTGTAGAAAGCACCATTTAAGTGCTCAGAGAAGGAATAAAGTCAACGAAAGGCTGAGAGACTTTAGAGGCAGCATCACTCAACTATCCCCATTACAAATTTTCTGACCAGGCTGTGTGTTGCACAGTTGTAATCTTAGTGACTTGGGAGACTGAGGCAGGAAGAATGCAAGTTCAAGGTCAACCTCAGCAACTTAGCAAGGCCCTGTCTCAAAAAAAAAAAAAGAAAAAAGAAAAAAGGAAAAGAAAGGGGGATGTATTGGTGCCCTGGGTTCAATCCCTAATATCCTGCCCTGCAAAAAAGAATTTTCTAGATAGAGCTGGGTGCAGTGGCAAACGTCTTTAATTCTAGTAACTCGGGAGGCTGAAGCAGGAGAAGCACAAGTTAGCAAGAACTTGTCTCAAAATAAAATTTAAAAAGGGCTTGAGATGTAGATTAGTGTAAAGTGTTTCTCTATATTGGAAAAACAAAACAAAATGGATAGAAGGGAGTGGTGTGCAGTGCAGTGGAGGATTTTATAGCCTTAAAGAAAACATCATGGTAGAAATACTGAGGCATTAGTCTGCCAAAATTTTTTTTTTTAAAGAGTTTATATTGGTGGACAAAACTGGTAAACTGGGAGGCTAGATGAGTAGAGAAGTTGATGAGAAGCTCAGACCAGTTTCATAGTGGGATGTAACCAAATCAGATCTGCATTTTACAGAAGACTTTTGTGGTATCAGTGTTGCGTGTGGCCTGGCATGGGGAAAAGATGAGAAGCTTCAGAACAAATTATTACCTGCCTGTATGAATGGAATGTGAGTGAAAATAATATTAGATATGTCTCTTCAGCCAGGCATAGTGGTGCACATCTGTAATCTAAGCTGCTTGGGAGGCTGAGGCAGGAGGATCACAAACTTGAGGCCAGCCTTATTGATACCCTGTCTTCAATTTTAAAACTAGGGCTAGGGTGTAGCTCAGTGGTAGAGCACCCCTGGGTTCTATCCCCAGTACTGCCCCCTACCAAATGTCTTCACTAGCCACCTTCCTGCTGACCATAACTTGGTAAATTTTTAAGAGCCTTAAGACTTCACTAATTCCCTATGTTTTTATCATAAACTGCCCTTTTTAACTCCAAAGTGTAGCATCAGAATGTTATTCTTCAAAGAGAAATAGCCCACTAAACACATTGCCTTGTGTTTCTCATTAACAGGCTGCCGCCGATGAATACAATAGACTGAAGCAAGTTAAGGGAGTAAGTATCCTGAATTGTAAGACTCTTTTAGGAAACACTTTTATATTATGTGTTTTTCATTTAACCTTTAGGATGACTTCTCACAAATGCAAAGTTATAGAGAAAAGGCCCTGTAATTTTTGATAGGAACACTATAACTCAGAAGTTGGAATTTAAATTTCAGTTGTTTGCTGCTGCGATCTATACTGATTTTCTGAAAACTTTTTTTTTAAGTTGAAGTATACATACAGAAGTGTTCAAATCAAAGTGTACAACTTGGTAATTTTCATAAAGCGACTGTGCTCCAATGCGCTGGTATCCAGATCAAGAAATACAATTTCTTGTGGCCTTGGTAACCCCCACCTCACCGTTTTATCCTATCTAGTTCTTACACTTTCCCTAACATCTTGAACTTTATGTAAATAGAATCATGCAGTATGTATTTTGTGTATGATTTCTTTTGCTCAGTATTATGTTTCTAAGACACTTTCATATTTTGGCATGCAGTTCTGGTTCATTTATTTTTATTGCTGTGCATGTGCTTAATGATTAAAACACAACTTGGGTTTAGGATGTAATTCAGTATGCATGGAGGCTGGGTTCCATTCCCAGCATGGCAAAGAAACACACACAAAATATATTCATTTACTCTGTTGCTGATGAACATCTGAGTTCTCACTTTTTGACTTTTACAAATAAGGCAATATGAAACATTTTTGTAAAGGTACACATTCGTTAGGTGCAAACTCAAGTGAAATCACAGGGTCATTGGGCATGCAGTAGAAGGCATGTGTGTGTCCAGCCTTAGTATACACTGTCAAACAGCTTTCCAGAGGGGTATGTCATTTACATTCCCTCTGAGCAGTGCAGCCCCCTATTGCTCAGTGTCCTTGCTAACAGTTGGTATTATCAGTCCTTATTGACTTAAAACATTTTTGTTTTTAAGATTTTACTTTAAAATTTTCATAAATTATGAAGGATCATGATTTTAAATTAGAGTTTTAAAAGAGTATGTTGTGAACTTCTCTTATCCCCTATTCAATACTGCCAGTTTCTTATTTTACTAGTTTTTGTAGATGATCTGGTAGAAAAAAGGCGAATAAATCTTGTAATGAATTTTTAGAAATGAGTGTATACTTTGTAAAATTCAGGTAAGAAGATACAATTGCGTAAAGTTAATCACCTGCCTATGTGGATGGCAATACCACCTGATGTTTAAGTATGTTCATTTAACTCTCAGCAATTCTATACGACTAATATTTCCTTTGTTCATCTCTGCCTTCTCAGCTGACCTATTTTTATTATGTTGAATTCATGTGATTCATTTTCTCCCCTTTTAGTCTGCAGATTACAAAAGTAAGAGGAATTACTGTAAGCAGCTGAAGAGTAAATTGTCACACATCAAGAAGATGGTTGGAGACTATGATAGACGGAAAACTTAGAAGGCAGATGCCACAGGCTGGAGAAATTAAGGAATATCTGATATCTCTGAAATGTTCTCAGAAGGCAAATGACTTTGGAATCTTACCCAGGAAGCCAAAACTTGGTGTTCATTACAAAGTTTTGGTAGCTTTAATATGTCAGTTTCGTATCATCAGTATTGAAGCATTTTAAAATAACTTTTAATAATCAACTGGGTTGAACACTCCAATTAGGGATTTTATGGTTTAAACATTGGTTCTTGTATTAAGAACAAAATAATGCTGTTTGAGGTTTTTAAACCTTAAAGGAAGGTCCTGGCATGAACTGTGCTGTGAATTTTCACACCCCGACATCATTTAATCTTCCCAACAACCCTTTAGATAATTATTATTTATAATCATTTCTTTTTAAATAAGAAAACTGAGTCCCTGCAGTGAAGTCTCTGAAGTAAGACTGCTTGTGTCCTAGCATGTACTTTTGGTTAAGTCTGTTTTATGACTCCATTGATAATAAAGTCCCCGCCTTTCGTATTTTAGCTACTGTGTATACTACATGCTACTAACCTCCCTATTGATTTTTTCTGTTATAGAAACGATTAAAGAGGGTTTTTTTTGTCATTCTGATGATTAAGATCATATAAAATTAACAAATGTGTGAAATTTAAAGATTGTAAATATATATGTGTGTGTATATATATACTTTTTAAAAATGAAAGCTTAAGCCTAGTGGTTAGAATTTTGTGTATTTTTAAGTACTTTTTATCTTTTATGGTTTACATACAGGTTTTGGTAATCAACTAGACCTTTTCACTATATCAGAATGTCCCAATACATTCATAATTGAATTATGACTTGAATTATATCTTACAGGAATGTTCAAGTTCTGTACATATATTTCGTATGGTATTAAACCTGGTGTTCTCTTTTTGTAATATACATGCTTGATGTCATTAGTGCGGTTAATATTAGGCTGTGGAAAACTACACTCAGGAGTTCTCTCTTGTATTAAACTATTTTGGGTGCTGTGCTTGTTGGCAATTTCCCAATCCTTTGGCTGTAAGAAGGTTAATGTGTCTGGAAATAGAATGCTATCCTATAAAACACCAAATTATTTCAAACGGTTCCTTTAAATCTCATCAATTCTTTAAAAACTTTACATTCTTTTTAGGGAAGTGAAATTAGCTCATAATACTATGCTAACCAAGTTAATTGTGTTCATCCATCCCAGTTTTGTTTTTCTGAGAATATTTTGAATAATCTAATAATCTTTTATACGTGATTCAGACATTGATGTTTATAATTTTCTGTGTACAATTTTGCATTAGTTTCTGAAGATAAACTTTTAAATAATGTTTCTATGTAACACTGGTTCATTTCTTCAAATTGAAGAAATTCTTAATTTTCTACATGCTACATAATATGTCTGTATGTTGTACAAAAGACGCTTCCAAAGTTTTTGGATTCACATCAAATGGAAAGGAGACCCATGAGCACCTTCACTGATTTGTTTTTCTTTTAATTTGGTGGTACTGGGGATTGAACCCAAGGCCTTAAGCACGAAAGGCAAACACTGTATCACTGAACTACATCCCTAGCCCAGCTTCACTGATTTTTGTTAAATATTTAACTTACTTCTTGGAAGTTTTGTACCTTGTTTGTGAAGGCAAGTTTGCCCGTGTTCTCATAGAACAACTTTTCCACTGAATGCAGAGAATGAAAAAGGAAGGATTGTAAAATTGCGCATGAAACTGGACTTTGAGATAAAATAAGAAAATAATTGTTCAAATGCAGTACTTATCAGTAAAGAACACTTCAGGAAGCCAGGATCAGAAGTGTTGATCATGGATCCAGAGGGTCTGTTGTCACTTGGGGTTAGGATTTCTCATCCAGACACTCTCCTGAGGCATCAGGATGGAAGTGTCTATGGTCTGGATTTTTTCAAAGGCTCGGCTGGGGAAATCAGAATACATACTTAATCTCCTGCTCTTCAAGATTCTACTACACTACATCATTTCTCTCTCCCTCCTTCCCCTCTCCTTGCCCTCCCCTTTAAAATTTTATTCTTTAACAGAGTCTCATGAAGTTGCCAAAGCTGTCTTTGAACTAACTTTTTTTTTGTCCTTGGACTTTCAATCCTCCTACCTCAGCCTCCTGAGTCATTGGGATTACAGGCATGTGCCACTCTGTCTGGTTCTCCAGACCAGCTCTTAGGTGAATGGAAAAATAGATGTAGAAGTACATAATCCCTTGTGTATTTTATATTGTTAACATTTCTTCTATTGGAAAGAAATGAGCAAAATGCTTGAATAATTAGGGAGGCTTTTAGAAAATATTGTCAGTAAATTATAATAATGCCCCTTTGGAGTTAGAAAAGTAATAAGGCTACATAGCTAGGATGTTTTTTATGACCAACAAGATGCAGAAGGGTGTTCCATAAAATTTCTCATTTGTTGCCTGCAAAGCGTCTGTTCAAGTCTTGGCTTTGCATTTCAGCAGTTACTCAATGTAGATCCTTGGACAAATTATTTAACCTTCCTGTTCTTCAGGTTTTTGTATATATAAAAGATATTTGTAATGTTCTCATTTTAAAGGTAATATATCCTTGTCCAAAAGTTAATATGGAAATGGAGAGTAGCACTCAGCAATGCTAATTTCCCTTTAATGCAAGGCAACAAAAAAACAATAGGACCTTGTCATTCCAGAGGAGATGACATTGGAGTTGCCACCAAGCCCTGTAGTCCTGTTGGTGGAGCTAAATTTTACAGATAGGCGATAGACTTAGATTGTGAATGGCTTGAGGCCATCTATCTAGCTGAGTGTGAGAGCCAGATTTTAAATCCAGGTCTGTTCTTTCTACTACAATGCAGGGTATCTTCTGTTGGTATTTTTGAGGGAGGCAGAATGCAGACCAGGAAGATTTGGGTACCAACAAAACAATATAGGCAAGGGGGATGAATATGTTGATAAAAAGGAAAGAGACCACTGCTCCTGTGTTTCCTTTCTGCTCTTTCTCTCTTGGTTCCTTTTCTGATCCTTTGGGGTTGCCTTGCTTCTCCATTTCCCAAGTGAGAAATGCTAGTAACTCCACGTGTATCAGTAGGAATCTCAAACAATTTGTCCGAAACGGAACTGATCTTACCCATGGTCTCTTAGTAATTACAACTACACCCTTTCAGTTGCTCAGCTAAAAACTTTGGAGTCATGATCAGTTTCTTTCTTTCCTTCCTTCTTTCCTTTCCTTTCCTTTCCTTTCCTTTCCTTTCCTTTCCTTTCCTTTCCTTTCCTTTCCTTTCTTTCTTTCCTTTCCCTTCCTTCCTTCCTTCCTTCCTTCCTTCTCTCTCTCTCTCTCTCTCTCTCTCTCTCTCTCTCTCTCTCTCCTTTCTTTCTTTCCTTCCACATCCGGTCTACCCACTTATCACAAGCTGCAGTGCCATACCAGCCATCCTGGCCCCTCCAAAATTTGTAATGCTCTCTGCCCTCCACCACTTTGATTCACTGACATACCCTTCATTTTGTCCCTCTCTGACTCCATTTGCCTCTTTTTTCCTTCTGAGCTACTCTCTTCTGTATTTACCTTGGGTTCTAGAAGCAGGTTTGTTGGATAAGCACCTTTATGACAAGGATCCAAAAGTACCTCCAAGCAACGCCACCCACTGAGTGGATCACCCCAACGCCACCCACTGAGTGGATCACCCCAGGATGACTGCCCTTGCTAAGCAGGAGCAACTGCCCCATGTGGAACCAAGGTTGCCCCCAAAGTGGGAGCAATCATGATGGGAATTGAATCGAGCCCTCAAGTAATAATGGCTTTCCAGGAGCTTCCTAGAACCAGTCCCCAAATGATGATCAACCAGACCATGGCCTGACCAAGACTACCTAATTCTGCCAGCTTTGCAACTCCTCTAAGCCATACAAACCTCCAATCCTTACCTTGGTTCCCCTTTGCTGTAAAATCCTCAGCGTTCTTGTCAACACCTTTAAGATAGGTCTTAGGTCACTGAACCTCTTTATTTGTTCTTCCCAGTGTAGCCAGACTGATTGAAACTCTTTTTCTTTTCTTCACCACAGCTACTCTCCATAATTGGCATATTGGGAAGGTGCTTGAGCCCAGTCTTCTGGGCCCCTTGGACCTGGGACCCATTGCCCTAAAAACTCCAGAGACATCACTATGCCCACTGCGACAGTCCCTAAATCACACCAATGTGTTTCTACCTCAGAGCCTTTGCACTTGCTGTTTCTTTTGCCTGGAGAGATTTTTTTCCTCCAGTAATGCTATGATTAACACCTTCCTTCCTTTAGGTTATGGCTAAATTGAAAAATTCCCACTGAAAATTCTTCTCACCACCCTGTTCTAAACTGCAACCCTTTCCCTCTCTAAGCTTAATTTTTCTGTATAGTACTACCACCATTTGCTATGTTTCCCACCCTTCCTTTCATCCTTCCTCCCTCCCTTAGTGATTGAACCAGGATGCTCTACCACTGAGCTACATCCCCAGTCCTTTTAATTCTTTATTTTGAGGCAGGGCCTTGCCAAGTTGCCCAGGCTGGGCTAGAACTTCCGATGTTCCTCCCTCAGACTTCCAGTAGTTGAGATTACAGGAGTATATCACCTTGATAGTTCCCCCCCGAGTAGAAGGAAAACTCCACCAGGACAAAGATTTTTGAGTTTTTATTACCATTTTCTCAGCGCTTAGAACTGTATCAGGCCCAAAGTAGGTGCTTAATAAATATCTGTTGAATTAATAAAAGTAGCCGAGGAGTCCCAGAAACCGTTGCACAGCAAGGCCCTGGCCTTGCTGCGGTGGTTACAGTATTTCATCCCAACCTTTAGAAATCAACAAACATCAACGTTCTCAGAGATCGGAACGAAGGTTGCCGTGCCTCTAAATTCCCTGAAGTGAATAGGGACCGCTCTTCCCGCTGCTTTGTGAAGACCAGTCGGAAAACAGCCAGTCAGCTCTGGGGGACTCACTGCTCCCCTGCTCCCCTCTCTGGCTGGCAAGCTCCCAGCCGGAACGTTTCTGCGTGACCGCAGCGCGCTGCGGAAGAACATTGGCGGGGCTCTTTTAGGACTGGGCGGTGCTTCCGGCAGAAACTTCCCGGCAAGACTGGTGAGTTGGCGGGTCGAGGTTCGTGCGCGCCCAGGAGGGGCAGGCTGTCAAGTGAGGCGGCAAGGAGGGGCTTTCGGGCCGAGGTCAGGTCGAATTGCCTTCGCTGGCCTCCTAGGGTAGCAGGGACGTGTGAAGGCGGAGGACAGCTTCCGTGCTGGCAGCCGTGGGGAAGGAGGGGGGCTGCGGTCTGGGGAATGGTTCTCAACCTAAGGCAGAGTTTTAGCAATGTGATGCCGGGTTCGAGTTTGTGACTACCTCCTGCCCTGTGGCCTCCAAAAAGTGACCAACTTCTGTACCTTGATTCTATATCTGAAAAACGGGGACAGCGACCACCCTCGCCCGTCTCATTACCGTGTTTTGCAGGGTAGGGTGTGAGGGATAGCGTTACAGATTGTGATGGTTGGTGAAACTCGCATTTGTTTGCTGCATTCCGAACTCATATTAACAGCAATCCCAAGTATAGGCTTACTTTGCGGACTGGGGCTCTTCTGGGTTTGGATTCCAGGAAATGGATCAGCGACATTTTTAAGATGATGAACTATTGGGAATTCATAAGCCATTGGAGATCTTCCAGAGTACCTCTTTCTCCAAGATGCATAAAGCTCTTCTCTGTTAATAGAATGAATTCTAAACATCGAACTTTTGTATATCTGTAGTTTGATGAAGCTCCTGTCCATTCTCTGATTTCCCATTGCAGACAGTTCTAATGAAGATATCCTTGTACACAATGAGCCAAAATCTTTCCGGCTTCCAGTTTCTATTCATTGGTTCTTACTTTGTTTAGGAGCTTCAGAGAATGAATAATGAACAACTAAAAGTAAAGTGCAATTTAAATATTGATGTGGTGAATGGCAGGACCTGTTTTCAAAATTTGGAGTTTTAAAATATTGAGAACATTATGTGAGCTTTTCTGGTTTCTTAAAAAACAGTTTTTTAATTCTAGATGGACACAATACCTTTATTTATTTATCTTTTCATGTGATGCTGAGAATTGAAGCCAGGGCCTCACAGGTGCTAGGCAAAGTGCTCTACCACTTTGCCACCACCCCTATCCTTCTGGTCTTGAGTCACAATAAATCCAGATAACACAGACAGAATCAAAATGTTGAATTTAGTCTCTATCCTGGGCTCCTACACATATCAAACCTTCAAGGCACCAACATGGTATTAAAATGGCATAGATGTTAAAATTATTGTCCAGTTTTTCATGATATTAAAGTGGCTCACCAAGTTTCCTGCAACAAATGAATTTCTTACAGTGTCAAAGAGTGGTTTGTTAATTCAGTGGGGAAAAATACAGAATTTTAGTTAATAAAATCTGATTGTAGTAGGTGCCACAAAAAGCAGTGATGTCTTAGAAGCAGGCTCCAACTTGTCAGTAGATTTTAATTCCAAATGTTCACTTGTAGGTCATTTCTTCAGATTTTGTTATTATTTTTGGTGCTGAGGATTGAACCCACAGGCACTTTGCCACTGAGTTATATCCTCAGTCCTTTTTATTTTACTTTGAAATAGGGTCTCACTGAGTTGTTGAGAATCTTGCTAAGTTGCTGAAGTTGACCTGGAACTTGCAGTCCTTCTGCCTCAGACTCCTGAGTTACTGGGATTAGTGGTGTGTGCCACCACCCCTGGCAATTCTTTCTATTAAAAAAAAAAATAGCTTTTTATAGAAGCAGTGAATAACTAGGGGGTAAAGTATTGGTTGTGGTCCTCAACACAAAAATTAATCTTTGTCTTTGCCAATGACAGGGGATATGCTATTGTCCTCAGTTTCTTGGCACTTAAGATTCCTTGACCTGGGATAGTAGCAAATGCCTATATTCCCAGCTACTTGGGAGGCAGATGTATGAAGATCACAAGTTCTAGGCCAACCTCAGGAACTTGGGAAGACCCTATCTCAAAATGTAGCTCAATGGTAAAGTGCCTCTGGGTTCAATCTCCAGTGCCCCTCCTGCCCCCACAAAATCCTTTGATCCTTTATGGAAGAAGGAAATTGAACATGCAGTAGGAAAGGAGATGGCGTTGGGAAAGGTGGTGATAAAGTTGTTAGGGATGTTTATTACTTGGTTATGGTTCATGGGTTTTACCTACCATTGATTTTATCCTTAGTTATTCAAGAAGTTGATGTAATAAGAACATATAGAAAAGAAAAAATAAGCGAAAATACCCAATTACTCTTAATCCTCTCGTGCAGTTGATACCACTTGTCCCATTTATTGAATATCAGTATTTCCTTTGTCTTTTTCCTTAAATATTTGAGGTCTTATTGTATGTTTAATTTGTGTGTTTATGAATTATAAGCCTTAAGTGATAACTTTCATTTTTCAAAACTTTTGATTATGCCAGATGTGATGGCACATACTTGTGATCCCAGCTACTCTGGAAGCTGAGGCAGAAGGATTGTTAGTTCAAGACCAGCATGGGCAACTTAACAAGCCCCTATCTCAAAATAAAAAATAAAAAAAAGGACTGGGACTGTAAAGCTTCTCTGGGTTCAGTTGTCAGTATCTAAATAAATAAATACTTTTTTAAAAGAATATAAAGAAGCTTGTTTTATTTTTTCATTTATTTTTGCCAGCACAGTGAAGTAGATATACATTTGCAATTCTATTCTATAGGCTGGTTCATAGCTCTTAGCTTTTTTTTTTTATTAATTTATTTTTCTTTTTACAGACTGCATTTTGAGTCATTGTACACAAGTGCGGTACAACTTTTTGTTTCTGTGGTTGTGCACGATGTAGATTCATACCATTCGTGTAATCATACATGTACATAGGGTAATGATGTCTGTCTCATTCCACCATCTTTCAAACCCCTGCCCCCTTCTCCCTCTCACATCCCTCTCCGTAATCCAGAGTTCCTCCATTCTTCTCTTACCCCCCATGCCCCCACCCCCATTACGTATCATCATCCACTTATCAGAAAAAACATTCAGCCTTTGGTTTTCTGGGCTTGGCTTATTTCACTTAGCATGATATTCTCCAATTCCATTCATTTATCTTCAAATACCATAATATTATTCTACTTTATGGCTGAGTAATATTCCATTGTGTATATATACCATAGTTTCTTTATCCATTCATCTGTTGAAGGGCATCTAGGTTGGTTCCATAGTCTAGCTATTGTGAATTGAGCTGTTATAAACATTGATGTGACTGTGTTACTGTAGGATGCTAATTTTAAGTCATTTGGTTATAAACTGAGGAGTGGGATAGCAGGGTCAAATGGTGGTTCCATTTCAGGTTTTCTGAGGAACTCCCATACTGCTTTCCAGAGTGGCTGCACCAACTTGCCACTCCACCAGCAATGTACAAGTGCGCCTTTTGCCCCACATCCATGCCAACACCTATTATTTCTTATGTTCTTAATAATACTCATCTTAATTGGAGTAAGATGAAATCTTAGAGTTATTTTAATTTGCATTTCTCTAATTACTAGAGACGTTGAACACTTTTTCATATATTTATTAGTACTCAATCTAACAAAAGAGGCGAAAGACCTCCACAATGAAAACTACAGAACACTAAAGAGAGAAATTAACGAAAACCTTAAAAGATGGAAAGAGCTCCCATTTCTTGGATAGGCAGAATTAATATTGTCAAAATGGCCATTCTATCAAAGGCACTATACAGATTCAGTGCAATTCCAATTAAAATCCCAATGACACTTCTCATAGAAATAGAGAAAGCAACCATGAAATTCATCTGAAAGAATAAGAGACCTTGAATAGCCAAAGCAATCTTGAGCAGAAAGAGTAAAGCAGGAAGTATCACAATACCAGACCTTAAACCATACTACAGAGCAATAATAAAAAAAACGGCATGGTATTGGCACCAAAATAGACAGGCAGACCAATGGTACAGAATAGAAGACACAGAGACAAACCCACATAAATACAGTTATCTCATACTGGACAAAGGAGCCAAAAACATACAATGGAGAAAAGATAGCCTGTTCAATAAATGGTGTTGGGAAAACTGGAAATCCATATGTAGTAAAATGAAATTAAACCTCTATTTCTCACTCTGTATAAAACTCAACTCAAAATGGATCAAAGACCTAGGAATTAGACAAGAGACCCTACACCAAATAGAAGAAAAAGTAGGCCTGAATCTTTATCATGTTGGCTTCCTTAACAAGACTCCCAAAGCACAAGAAATCAAAGCAAGAATCAATAAATGGGATGGATTCAAACTAAAAAGCTTTTTCTCAGCAAAGGATACAATAAATAATGTGAAAAGAGAACCTAAGAGAACCTACCGAGTGGGAGAAAATCTTTTCCATACACACTTCAGATAGAGCACTAATCTCCAAAATTTATAAAGAACTTACAAAACTTTACACCAAAAACACAAAGAACCCAATCGATAAATGGGCCAAGGAACTGGACAGACACTTTACAGAAGAAGATAAATACTTTATTGATTATAAGAAAATTCAAGTCTACACAAAGGTGGAGAAAGAGTATGATGAATTATCATGTGTCTATCACTCAGCCATAATAATTTTCAGTTGTGGTTAATCTTATTTTAGCTACACCTGTACCTACTTCCCATAATTACACATCTACAAAACATTTTTTTTTTGCAATTTAAAAAGATACTTATTTCTGTTAGTGCCAAGTTTATTTATAAGTACTCATATTATTTATTGGAAATAGAAAAAAGAGAGTTCCGTGAAGGTTTTGTACTTTCATTCTATGACAATTGAATAGACTAGAAACTAACATAAAATACCCTTGCATTCTCAATTTTTTATTTTTTAAAGTTTCTCTTTAACTTCACATAAGCGTATGCATTTTATAACAAACATCTTTAGAAAATTAATGATCTAATTTTTTATAGAGTGCTGAATAATACATTTTTAAAAATATGGATGAAGAACCTGAAAGAACTAAGCGATGGGAAGGTGGCTATGAGAGGACATGGTAAGTAGTGCATTATTGTCCTTTTTTCTTGTGAACATTCTCTCTCTTTTAATTTAGTGAACTACATTTTACATCTGCTAAAATTCTCCCATTTTCATTGTACAAGTCAATGATTTTTCAAGAAAATTTACTGAGTTGTGGAGCCATTTCCATAAGCCAGTTTTGGAATTTTTTTTTTTTTTTTTAAATACTGGGGACTGAACCCAGGGGCACTTAACCACTAATCCACATCCCCAGTCCTTTTTATTTTTTGAAACAGGGTCTTGCTATGTTATTAGGGCCTTTCAAAGTTACTAAGGCTAGCCTCAACCTTTGCGTTCCTCCTGCCTAGCTTCCTGAGTTGCTGGGATTAAAGGAGAGTGCCAGTGCCTCCTACCCAGTTTTGGAACATTTTAACCACTCCAATAAGATCCTCATTCTTATTTACAATCAGTTTCATTTCTACTACCTGGAAACAATCACTAATCTACTTTCTATTTTTCTATTTCTGGATATTTCACATAGTCATATAATATGTGGTATGGTGGTTCTATTATTCATTCAACATACTGTTTTAAGGGTCATCTATGTTGTAATGTATACTAGTGCTTCATTCCTTTGTGCTGCTGAATAGTATTCCCTTATATTGTTATATCACATTTTGTTTATCCATTCATTAGTTGATGAACACATAGGTTGATAACAGTTTTTGGCCATTATGAATTGTGCTACTATAAAACATACAAATCTATAAAATGTGCAAATCTTTTACATATGTTTCCTTTCTCTTGAGTTAATATTTTCAGCTTATCTCTTCAAATAATTACTTCTTATAGGGAAATTCTTAAAGAAGATGAATCTGGTTCACTTAAAGCTACAATAGAAGACATTCTTTTCAAGGCAAAGAGAAAAAGGTATATAAATTCTTCTACATGTGTTACAAAAGGAAAATGCATTCCATAAATCAACATCCATAATCATACTTAATACTTCCTTTCAGCTGTGATTCAAGGAAACTGATTTCTTGTCTGAATAGGGGAAAGAACTAGCAACCTAGCCTTGCCTCAGTGGGGATATGGTCTCCAGGAACTATCTACAGTGCTTATCATTATATATATTAAAAAAGTTAATAATTTACTTCACTAAAAGGTACATATTAGTTGGAAAGTTGTATTGATTTTTTTGTTAGTATATAGTGGTCCATTAAAATGTTTGTATAATTTTAACAGAGTATTTGAGCACCATGGACAAGTACGACTTGGAATGGTATGTCATTAGTTTTTCCTTTGCTAATATGGAATAGTTTGGATTAGAGAAACATTTTGGCTTGATAGAATAAACAATAGTAAAAGACAAACCTTATAAAAGAATATATTAAAAATGGATGTGCAGAATATGTGAATATTAATGCCATTTTTACTTCTTACTCAAAAATGGAAATTGCCCCCCCCTTTTTATGTAGATGCGCCACCTTTATGTGGTAGTAGATGCATCAAGAACAATGGAAGACCAAGATTTAAAGCCTAATAGATTGACATGCACTTTAAAGGTATTGTAAAATCATTTAATATACTAATTGTAGGGAATTCTAAAGAAAAAAAATTTAAGAATGTAATAATTATTTTTGATTAACATAAATGATAACTAAGCAGAAGTGCTTCCTGGTCATTTAGGGAAATAATAAACCAAAACACTTAATTATTTGTGTGTTTAATTTCTATCCTCCCACCCCAAGTCAGGATCTTGCTTTGTGAATTATCCATTTTCTTTACTGAATCTTCATTCTCCTTTGACTTAATTGAATTTGTCTTGTCAGTTTACAAGCGCATTCATATTCCTAATTTATAAAAGCGTCAGTTGTGCTTTTCTTCTCTGTCTTTGTGGATCTTTTCCGTGTTTGCATTGTTTTTGTCATGGCCCAATGGATCCTTTTTTTTTTTTTTGAGATGGGATCTTGATTGGCTTTGAACTCTTGGCCTCAGGAGATTCTCCTACCTTAGCTTCCCCAGTTCTTCACTGTGCCTGGCCCATCTTTTAAAACTTAGCTCATTTCTGTCTTAACACCCACCATTTCAAATACATGTTTTTACTATTTAATATTTTTATATCTGAACATTTCTTGAAAATCTATAAGTTTAAAAATCATGAAAAGTGGACTGGGAGTATAGATCAGAGGCAGAGAGCTGGCCTAGAGCTGTAAGGCCCTGGGTTCCATTCCCAGCATTGCAAAAAATTTAAAATAAAACAAAACATGAGAAGTGATGCTTGATAAATAAGTTTCACAGAACATTAACATTAATGGGACATGTTCTCTGTGATTGTTGTTTTGCCCTTATATAGTATTTCCTTTTTGTTTTCTTCAAACAGTTGTTGGAATACTTCATAGAAGAGTATTTTGATCAAAATCCTATCAGTCAGGTATGTAGAAATGTCTCAGAATTCAGAATAAGAATTCTATTTTCCAGCCAAATATATGTTTTTTCAAAATAGGACTATTCTATGAATTAAGTGACCCAGAGTGTGTACACATTTCTGGTACACTTGTCAATGAAAAGCAAAATATCTCTACAAGTTAAACAATGTACAGTGAACTTACAGCTAAATTTATTTGTCAGAACACTGTGAGAAAAAGTTCCTCCTGTTTTGCTTATTTCTTCTATAGGTACTGATTTATTGTAGTTAAATAAATTCTTATCAAGAGTAAATAATTTTGTATGAAATTAATAATCATTTTTGTTTTTATTTTGAGATTGGAATAATTGTAACTAAGAGTAAAAGAGCTGAAAAACTGACTGAACTCTCAGGTATGCATAAAATAACCTTTACAGGACTCAAGGACTTTGCTTTAATTATCCAATTTTTTAACCCTGTTCATAAGGGCTGTATAAGTAGTATGAAACTGACTTCTGTGCTTTGTATTTGAAACAATTTAACAATCTGACCCCTCTACCCCTGTATCTCTTGGGATCTAAGATTAACTATTTTATTTAATTTTATTTTTATTTATTTATTTATTTTTGCATTGCTGGGAATTGAACCCAGGTCTTTGTACATATTAGGCAAGTGCTCTACCACTGAGCTACACTCCCAACCAAGATTAACTGTTTTACATTGAGTTCTGCACAGTAGTGAATAATATTATGTTAAATGTAAAATGTGTTTATTTAAGACATGTATATTCTTACCCTGAAAATATTAAGATAACTTTATTATAACCATTCCACTTAATCTTTCACTTAATTTTTTGTTTTTGTTTGAAGCTTGAACCAGGGGTGCTATATCCCTGAGCTACATCCTCATTCCTTTTTGTTACTTTTTATTTTGAGACAGGACCTTACTAAGTTGCTGAGGCCTCAGCCTCCTGAGTCCCTGGAATTATAGGCATGCTTCACCATACCTTAATTTTTAAAAAGTTAAAACATCTAATTTAAAGAGCAAAAAGCATAAAAATTGAAAATTGTAGCTATTTAAATGAATTAGTTTTTCTACATGTACAACAGTTAACTGAATTTTAGTCTCTTAAAAGATAATGCAGTTTTTGTTTCCTTTGGTATTTTTGCTATTACATATTTTTGTCAATTCTAGTTTATCTTTTGAAAAGTACAGCATCCCTTAAATCTGGTTCTCAATCCTTTGTCTTTGTCAATATACATAAGGGCAGTGACACACTTTGTTCATTAATAGTTTTTCACTATAGGAGTGAGGAATGAGAGGTATATTTACCTGGAGTGATCAAAAAAAAAAAAAAAAAAAAAAAACTCAGTTGCAAGTAACAACAACAAAAAAATCTTGAAGCTGCAAGTTATAGCTCACAATGGCCCTGGGTTCAATCCCCAGCATTTCAAAAAAACAACAAAACAAAAACAACCTTAGACTTGCTTTACTGCAAAAGGGAAATTATTGATATATGTTCAAAGGTGGGCTAATTTCACATACATATTTTCGCAGATCCTGGCTTGTCTCACTTCATTCTTTGATAATTCTCCCGTGAGGTGAAAAGATATCTGTTAATACCCCCAAGTTTATATGGCCCTCATAGTCTATGTCTTCAGCACAAGTTTAGTAGTAGTTCAGTGGTAGAGCACTTGCCTAGCATATATAAGGCCCTGGGTCCTATCCCTAGCACCGTGAAAAACAAACAAAAAATCCAACATTTTATTATTTTATATATTTTAATCTTATCTTTTTGGGGAAGGGAGTACTAGAGATTGAACCAGGGGCACTTTACCAGTGAACTACTTCCCTAGTCCATTTTATTTTTTATTATGAGAGACAGGATCTCACTAAGTTGCTGAGACTGGCGTCTAACTTGTGATCCTCTTTCCTCAGCCTCCTGAGTCATTGGGATTACAGGTGTGGGTGGGCCATCACACCCTGCTTAATAAATTTTTGAAAAACATTTTTATGGTGGTGGTACTTGAATAGCACAATGTACATAGTGCAATTGAAGCAATATCATATGAAGAGCTATTCTTAGGTCCACACTTGAGCAAGCAGTGACGGTTATGTCATGAAAGCTGCCCACCTACCAGTGATAATAAGACATACTGATTTCAGAGATTTTTAAATGTGGAAATACATTGGTCTTTAAAATGATGATATATGACCATGTGTTTGCACACCTTAATTCCACCTACTCAGAAATCTGAGACAGAAAGATCAAAATTTTGAGGCCTGTTGGGGGCTGTGCCATGTTGTCTGTGCCAGGGTGGCGCCTGATCACATCGGCAGTGAGGAGGTTAATTGACATAAGCACACTCAGGTGATTTATCGTCCATGCACACAGTGTATGCGCATGTGTTCTCAAGCACTCCTAATTGTGCCTGCTCAGACATCTAGCGTCTGGCCTAATCTTTGCATAAGAGGCATGGCCCTGCTCTCCACCTCCTGGAGGTGATATAAGCGTAGGCGGAGCAAGACAGCAAAGACACACAGCAGCAGCTGCCAGAAGAAAGGAAGCAGACATAGCAGCTAGTAGGGAAACAGGCAGCAGCTAGTAGAAAGACACACAGCAGCAGCTAGCAGAAGACACAGCAGCTAATAGAAACAAGCGGCACAGCAGCCAGCAGAAAGCGGCGTAAGGCAGATCGCAGAGTGGAGAACTGAGACGCATCAGTAAAGCACCTTAGGTAGACGCACTCTTAGTTCACAGGATGCGGGACGCACCAGTAAGAACCAGCAGACCTTAAGTGAGGCGTAGCAAGTCTCTCTTCCTCTAAGCTCTAAGCAAAGCCTGTCCTTCTCTCAAAGCCTCTCTTAAGCAGTCTCTTTCTCTCTGATAAGCAAAGTCTCTCTCTCTCTCTCCTCTCAAAGCAAGTAAACCTCATTTCCTCTATCCTCTATGATCAAGCAAGCAAGAAAGCAGTGCACTAAAGAGAAAGATAGAAGTAGCTCAGTTTCCACTCTACCACCCATAAGACCCGTGCAAGTTGTTGCTGCAAGCGGTGTCAAATATCCGTGGATTTTGTACCGCTAAGAGCCAGCGACAGAGGCCAGCCAGAGCAGTTTAGCAAGTTCTTGTCTCAAAAATAAAAAGGACTGGGTGGCTGGGTAATGGCTTAGTAGTAGAGCACTCGCCTAGCACTTATGAGGCCCAGGGTTCGATCCTCAGCACCACATAAAAATAAAATAAAGGTATTATGTCCACCTAAAACTAAAAATGAAATAAAATGAAATGAAAAGGACTGGAATGTAGCTTAGTGAGCACTTGCCTAGCATGTATTAGGCTCTGAAGTTGGTGCCCAGTTCTGGGGAGAGAAAAAAAGATGAACTATGGAAATATTAAGAGTAAAAAAAGTATATAGATACTCTTGTTTAATATTATTTAAAAATATGTGTGCTATAAAGAGATGTGTGATATAGAGAGACAATTATTTGTGTTCTGTTTTTCAATATAAAGTGAGATTATCTACCAAACATTTCTGATAAAAGCGCAATTTGGTAAGCATATAAATGAAGGCATTCTATTCTTTAATATCATAAACATATAAATTTTGGAAGAAGTATATATTTACATGTTATATATACATAGCATTTTATTAAAAAAGATTATTTCATTTTTATTTTAGGAAACCCAAGGAAACATATAACATCTTTGAAGAAAGCTGTTGATATGACGTGTCATGGAGAACCATCTCTTTATAATTCCCTAAGCATGGCTATGCAAACTCTAAAGTTAGTATTTTGCATTTCTTATTTATAATTGGCTTAAAAGTTATTTGAGGGCTGGGGATATAACTCAGTAGATAGGGTGCTTGCCTTGTATGCACAAGGCCCTGGGTTCAATCCCCAGCACCACAAAAAAAAAAAAAAAAAAAAAAAAAGTTTTTTGAATGAGTTAAATTGAAATGATAATATATTAACATGGGTCTCCATAAAGCCATTTATGAAAAATAGTTACATAGGAAAAATATGTAATGTCATGTATGATGTTTATTTTGGTGTTGGTTAGTAATTTTTATTTTACATTTTAGTAGGTGAATTATCTTTTTTTTGTTTTTTTGGGTTTTTTTTGGTACTGGAGATTGAACCCAGGGTAACCACTGGACCACATCCCCAGTACTTTTTATTTTTTATTTTGAGACCGAGTCTCAATAATTTGATTAGGTCCTCAGTAAGTTGCTGAGGTTGGTCTCAAACTTGGCAATCCTGTCTCAGCCTCTTGAGTCACTGGGGATTATAGGTGTGTGACACCACAACCAGCTATATCTAATTTTTGAAGAATTTATAGTAGAGCTTGGGATGTAGCTTATTGGTATAGGGCTTGTCTGTCATGTGTGAGGTCCTGATTCCATCCCTAGCACTGGGGGAGGAAAGAGAAAGAAAAATTTATGTTAAAGTGTTTAAAATGCCATGCATGGTGGTGCATGCCTGTAATCCCAGTGGTTTGAGAGGCTGAGGAAGGAGGATCATGAGTTCAAAGCCAGCGTCAATAACTTAGCAAGACCCTGTCTCTAAATAAAATATAAAAAAGGTCTGGGGATGTGGCTCAGTGGTTGAGTACCCTTGAGTTCAATCCCTGATATTAAAAAAAAAAAAAAAGTTTAAAATATACTAAAAATTTATTCTTATGTAATGTTGAAACAAATGAGGTATTCTGTGTCTGAGGTATTTATTCTGTGGTCTAAATGTGTGAACTGTATAATGTTAATGTTCTGTTAGATAAATCTTTGCTAGTTTTATTTGTTGATCTAATTGGAGTGTATTTTATCTTTTTATAGACACATGCCTGGACATACAAGTAGAGAAGTCCTAATCATCTTTAGCAGTCTTACAACTTGTGATCCATCTAATATTTATGATCTAATCAAGGTACAACCAATATATCAAAACTCAAGTTACAACTCTAAAGAGAATTCTATAGTGAATTTATTACTAGTTTTGAGAGCGCTATTTTCCACATACATTAATTCTTAAATATTTTTCTTCTTTCCTTAAAATCTTTTATTTTCTTGAATTTTATGAAGACCCTAAAGGCAGCTAAAATTAGAGTGTCTGTTATTGGATTATCTGCAGAGGTTCGGGTTTGCACTGTACTTGCTCGTGAAACTGGTGGTATGTATCTACTGTCTTCAATATTTACTCATAATTACTGTCAAAGAAATAACATTAAATTAGGGTATTTTAATCCATTTTACACTACTAAATTTAAATCATTTCATATCCCATGGTGCAAAATATGGATAGTCATCTTAAATATATCATTAATTCTATAAGAAATCATTTCAAAATGCAGTGAATTTTCAGTAGTTATGTCAGTGATTAGAGAAAGTATTATAACTCTTGAAAAGTTAATTTCACTCAAATGCTTTGTAAAGATTTCAAAGCTTTGCTTTTGCTAAATTATAATTACTGTTCTGAAATTATAATTACTGTTATTACTAGGGAAGTTGATTTAGAGATACAATACTTATATAATATTTTTAAATGATAATTTAGCCAAATCATTATTTTGAAAATATGCATTTTCAGATGATAAAATTTTTATAGAATTATATAGAAATTATAATTTGTTCTTATGTCTACAAAGCTGGGATCTTTTCTTTGCTTTTCATTTTGTTAGGCACATACCATGTTATTTTAGATGAAAGCCATTACAAAGAATTGCTAACACATCATGTTAGTCCTCCTCCTGCCAGCTCAAGTTCCGAATGCTCACTTATTCGTATGGGTATGTTTACATTTTGTGTAATTTTTAAAATGCATATTTTGCTTCAAACGAGGCTTTCTGTTTTCATTTATATGTTATTTTAACATTTATGAATTTCTTTTTTTAACTTAAATATTTTATAATCAGAAAAAATAAAAACCACAAAACCTGTTTTCCTGTATTTTCCAAACATTTTATAATGAAAATTTTTACCCTTACTTTGAAAAAATATATGACTTTTTAAATATGACTCTCCTTGCTTAATTTGCTTTTTAAATGTCAGTGAGATGAAATGCTTTTCTACCTTGTTTTTGGCCATTTATATTACTGGTCAACCTGTCTTTCCTATTTTTTTTCATCTGTAAAATAATATTAGTATCTGCCTTACTCTGTGTTGCAAAGACTGAATTAATACAAATAAAGCATTTAGAATAGTGCTTAATGTAACATTCAGTACATTTTAGATATTATGA
This sequence comes from Sciurus vulgaris, assembly GCF_902686455.1. NCBI lineage: Eukaryota > Metazoa > Chordata > Mammalia > Rodentia > Sciuridae > Sciurus > Sciurus vulgaris. The sequence continues at coordinate 114,340,843 of NC_136466.1, read as the reverse complement.
TGGCTAACTTCGTTTGATTTACTGATATAGTTCCTTATCCCATTTTAAAGTTATTGTTTAAACTTAAAATTTGTCCTTCGAACGAATTTGTTAGAGTCCTTTAGGAATATTAAGGCCTTTTCAGTTACCCGATGCTAGTCATTCATTCATCTTTTTTTTTCTTTTTTTTTTGCGGTGCTGGGGATTGAACCCAGGGCCTTGTGCTTGCGAGGCACGCATTCTACCAACTGAGCTATCTCCCCAGCCCTGTCATTCATTCATCTTTACTTTTATTTTCATTTTTGAGAGAGGGTCTTTCTATGTTGCTTAGGCTGGAATGAATTTCTAGGCTCAAGGAATCCTCCTGCCTCAGCTTCCCAAGTAACTAATTGTCTTATTGGCATGCTCCACTGTGCCACCTTTACTTTTATGTATTTTGTTTGTTTGTTTGTTTTTTGTGATGCTGGGGATTAAACTCAGGGCTTTTTGCATACTAAGCATGACTCTACCACTCTCTAGTCAATTTATTGTTTTTTTTGTTTTCTGGTTTTTTTTGGGGGGGGGTACCAAGGATTCATTCCGGAGACGTTTAACTACTGGACCACATCCCCAGCCTTTTAAAATTTTGTTTATTATTAGAGACAGGGACTTGCTGAGGTGATTAGGGCCTCGCCAGGTTGTTGAGGCTGGGTTTGAATTCTTGATCCTCTTGCTTCAGTCTCCTAAGTCTCTGGGATTCCAGGCATGTGCCACCATACCCAGCTGATTTATTTGTTGATATGTACATATATTTAAAATTTTTATGTAATGAGAACTTTTTCTCTCTCTCTTTTTTTCTTTTTTTTAAACAGTTTCTGCATTTCCTGTTTTCACACTTTAGAATTATATTCAGAAAATAAACTGTTAAGACATTCCAAAATTTTAAACACAGAAATATTTGCTTAGATAAAATGAAAATGAATTAAGTAATATAAGCTTCCATTATATTATATATATAAAACTTATGAACTACTTTTCTTTTAAAAAAGCACTATTAATTATTATTAAGTTAGAAAATCTGGATATGAGCTTTAGACTCTGAGGTCATATGCAGACAGGTCTTTCATCCATTTCCTCTATTCGTAGCTTGGATTTATAGTCCGTGTATCAAACTAAAATAAGTGTATGCTTCTAAGAGGCATAATAGTGAGTTTCTGTACAACTTTGTTGTTTTCTGGTAGAAACATTTTTAGTTCCTAGTCCTAGAATTCTGTTCTTTGAAAACAAATCAGCACATTTTTTTTTCTATGAAGGTTTTCCTCAGCACACCATTGCTTCTTTGTCTGATCAAGATGCAAAACCCTCTTTCAGCATGGCGTAAGTAAAGACCTATTGTCAGTGATATTTTAACATTTTAAATTCATTCTGCTAAGTTATAAATTTTTAAATGAGTCTGAAATATAATGGCTTTATTAAAGATTACCTTCTATGTTGCCATAAAAAGGAATGACTATGCTTCTATGACATGACCTTCAAGATATATCACCAAGTAAAACAGCAAGATAGAGAGAGGTGTGTAATATGCTATCAGTCATCTAAAAGGAAGGTGGAGATGTGACTAGATAATACACACTTATTTATGTTTATAATAAAAACAACAGTAATGGAAATAGAAAGTGAAAACTAAAAAATGTTTATACCTTGGTGGATGTGTGTGAGAAAAGGCGAAGTCATCGAACCTAGACTTTTCTGAGTATACCTTGTTTTAAATTTAAGAAAGTGAATATTCAGTCATAATCAAGACTTCTGCCTCCACCCATAAAGGTGTAACAGGCTAGATTTATCCTCCTTCCTGTGCCCCTGTAAAACCAGACAAAATACATAAAACAATGGTTTTCAGGCATAGGATAATGGGCAGTACAGGTAATAGTCCCTGAAAGAAAGGAGATGAAGGAGGTAGGTCGTATGCCTGCTCCAGTTTACTACCTAGAATTTCCAGGTTGCAGTGCAGTCTGTGTCTTACTGAATTTAAGAGACAAAGTTCTGCATTTGGGGAGGCTGAGATGGCTGTAATATTGTGGGAGTGGAAAGAACTGCACAGAAAACTCTCTGGAGATCCCATGAACAGAGACTTGCTCATCAGTCATCAGCTGAGTGTTGATCAGTACATTTGTATGAGGAAACTGTTGGAAACCAGGGAAAGAACCATTGGAAACAGCAAATAAAATAATCCCCAGAGCTCATACAGGGCAAAGAACAGTTCATGTTCTTACCAGTTTGTGTGGAAAGACTTCTTACTGTGACAGACACTTAGTAGAGTCCACAGTGATAGAACCATATTAACCCTAGATTAATGGCTGATCTAGACCAGCCAAACAGTGCTTAAAAGCAAGCTTTGAACAGATAAAATTATTTTCAAGTTTAAGTATATTGCAGAACAGAGCCCCAAATATTTAAAGCAATTAAAAAAATCTAGCTCCCAAATCAAAATAAAATTCATGTCTAGCAGCCAATCAAAAATGACTAGATACCCATATCTGCATAAATATGTCAGAATATACTCTATTGTCATATATAACTAAAAAGAACAAATTTTTAAAAGTGACTAAACATAGGCTTGAGATGTAGCTCAGTGGTAAAGTACTTGCCAAGCATGCCCAAGGCCCTAGGTTCAATCCCCAGTGTCTCAAAAAAAGAAAAACTTGGTGCCAGGCTTAGTGGCACATGCCTGTAATCCCAGCAACTGAAGAGGGTGAGGTAGGAAGATAGTGATTTCCAGGCCAACCTCAGCAACTTAGCAAGATGCTGTCTCTAAGTAAAAAATAAAAATGGATGGGTTGAGGAAGCCCAGTGGTAGAACGGCCCTGGGTTCAATACCCAGTATTGCAAAAACAAAAATAAAAACAACAACAAAAAAAATGAGTAGTCATGGAAGGGAAAATATGACCTATAACAATGAGAAAAATTATAGAACGGAAACAGCCTGAAAAAACACAGTTGATAGAGTAAATAGGCAAAGATGTTAAAATAGCAATTGTAAATATACTTCATAAATTCTGGAAAGTAGAGGAGAACTTGAGAGTGATAAGAGATATGGAAGTATAAAAAATACCCAAGTCAGAATTTTAGAAATGAAGAGTACATTGAATTGGATAGGATAGATGAAAAATTACATTGGATAGGACTAATAGCAGATTAGTCACTGCAGAAGATTAGTGAATTTTAAGACATTTCAAAATAAAAATGGAGCGGAAGAAAGACAAAAAATGAATCTGGCATTAAGTGATCTATAAGACATATTCATATTTTCAAATAAATTTAAATAGACTGTAAAATAGAACCAGAGTTTAAGATAAAGGTAATACACTTTCTTTAGCTCCTTTTCATCTTTATGTACATATCACCTTTTCAAAGTAACTTTTTTCCCCTACAGGCATTTGGATAATAACACTGAGCCAGGGCTTACATTAGGAGGCTATTTTTGCCCACAGTGTCGTGCAAAGTACTGTGAACTTCCTGTTGAATGTAAAATATGTGGTAAGACACCAATTATTTATTATTTGGTAAATCAATTTTAAATATCTTCCTCATTTATATTGCTTTTAAAATAAATGTAAATGTTGACTCCTGTGTTTCTGGATTTAATCTGTGTTAAGAGAAATTGATTACTTTTTTGTTGAGTACCCAGTACTCCCAAGAATAAACATAGTGTTATGAAGAGTTTCCCGATTCTCTTTCTGGGGAAGAAAAAGTGTATTCTTTCAAGCTACTCCAATAGATCTAGTAGACATTTTTCTTGCTCTTAACCTTTATAATATATACTATAATAATGTATAAATAATTTATGTGAATGTAGAATAAGGAATTAAAGTAATAGAATTATAAAATTTATTTCATTTATGAGTAAATGGATTGCAAAAGAGGTCACATACTTAGTGTCAGAACTAAAACTTCATGCTGGAATCTCCTTTTAGGACCTCAGGTAAAGTGAGAATTGAATACCTGAAATCCTAAAAACACTTTAGGAGTGGGGATGTAGCTCAGTGGTAGAGCATTTACTGGCATGTATGAGACCCTGAGTTTGATCCCTAGCATTGTAAAAATTAAAATTAAAAAATAAATTGAAAAAGCTTAAGTTAACATCATTTGACTTTTCAGCCATTGTCTTCATGAGGTTTGGGTTATTAAACATGTCTTTGTTTTATGTGTTAGGTCTTACTTTGGTGTCTGCTCCACATTTGGCACGGTCTTACCATCATTTATTTCCTTTGGATGCTTTTCAAGAAATTCCCCTAGAAGACTATAAAGGAGAAAGGTATATGAGTCTTGAATAATTTATTATCTGTTACAAGTGGTAAGTAAACTAGTCTATAGAATATTACTACTTTTAAAAAGACAGTCATATTAATTTGAGTAAGATTACTTCTAAAACAGAAAATGAGATGTAGAATGTCTTATGATTGACTGACTCATTATTGAATAGATCTGAATCTCCAGAAATTTATTAACTTCCCTAACCTCACTTATTTGTAATATGAGTGATATATTTGTAGGTAAATCAGTTCTTTAAAAAAGAAAAAGCTGTGACTGGCAGTATATGTTGATTTCTTTACTAAAATGTTCTCACCATGTTCAGTTTTTGACTACAACAGTTTAACTGTTCAACTTTCAAAATTCTTGATTATTTAATAGTTGACTCTCTTGAATTCTAGCACCCTAATGAAAATTAGAGGTTGGCAGAACATAATTAATCTGGAACCTGTATGTATTTTCATTACTGATATTCCTATGAAATTTCACTAGTAAAGCCTGAAGTAAAGGTAGTCTGTTATTGTATAGTCCTCGAAAAGTAAGTTAGGCATGGTGGTGCATCATCCTAGTGACTCAGGAGGCTGAGGCAAGAGGACTGCAAGTTTATAATCAGCCTCAGCAACTTAGGCCCAAAGCAACTTAGCAAGATGCTGTCTCAAAATAAAAAGGACCTTTTTTATTCTTGTGGTCTCTTGGGCACACTCTGTGCCATCCAGTGTGTTTACTAGGCCTATATTTTGGGCCAGACTCGGGTTTGCCAGGAATCAGCTTCCTCAGTTGCTGGCTCTCCCACTGCAGCCGCAAAGTGGTTCCTTCCTTTGTCTTCCACATGCCACCTAGAAATGGCAGCTTCTTTCCATACTCAGATATTGTGCAACGAGTCCTTTAGATTTGTTGGGCAATGTCCTTGGTCTCTAAATGACTTGGTACCCAGCCATGCCTCAGGTCTCCCCAAAATGTGGGTTCCTTTAATTCCCTTCTGTCTCTACTACTCTCATGGTGGAACCTCCCTGGCTGGAGCTTCTGGCCTGGCTGTGGCAATGGCTGTGCTGAGGGGGATTTTTTTCTTATTTTATTATATCCAACCTCCTGTGTTCTGATCTGCTTTGAATGTTCAGTTTTAGATTCCAGTGAAGTACCCCCATCCTTTTTTTTTTTTTGGTTCACCTGCTTGTGGAGAAGCTGCCTGTCTGCTTTCTTCATTTCACTTCACAGAGCAGCCAGGAACACAGCCTCCTCTATTGGACCATCTTGGATCTCCGACTAACCCCATTCTTGAAGGTGGAGCCTGTATAACCTGACCACCTCCTGGAGGCCACACCTTTTAATACCACCACCATGGGGGGACTAGTTTTCAACATGAATTTTGTGGAGATATAGATTCAGGTCATGGCACACCTCTATATTCTGCATTACAGTCTCCCTGTGTATGTTTTCTGTCTTCTTTTACTCAATATTTGTGATTCAAAAAATAAATAAATAAATAAAAAGGACTGGGGATGTGGCTCAGTGGTTAAGCACTTCTGGCGGGGGGGAGGAAAAAGGAGAGAGAGAAGTAAAGATTTACTTTTAAGACCATCCAGGACAGGTATGAAGGCATATGTCTGTAATCCCAGACTGGGGAGGCTGAGGCAGGAGGATTGCAAATTTGAGGCCAGCCTCAATAATTGAGGCCTATCTCAGAAGAAAGGCTGGGGGTATGGCTCAGTGATAGAAGGCCTCTGGGTTCAATCTCTAGTAACTCACACACAAAATAAAAATTCCAAGATTTAAAACCACTGATTAGCAGACAGCTTGCTTTTCACAAGTAAAAAAATGTTTGGAAGTCATTTCACTTCATATAAGCATATCCAGATCAATCTTTGTGTGTATGTGATATTGGGGATTGATCTCAAGGCCTTGTACATGCTAGGCAAGAAGTCTACCACTAAGCTATATCCCCAGCCCTTTTTTATTTTTTTCTGTATTTCTTATTGGTACATTACAATTATACATAATAGTGGGATATGTTGTTACATATCATGCATAAAATATGACAATATAATTTGGTTAATATCATTCCCTAGTAGCTCCCCTTTCTCTCACCTCCTCCTTTCCCTGGTCTGCCTTTTGTTTCCATGTGATCCCCCGACATACCTTTTCTTTTTTCTTTTTTTTTTTTTTTTGCTTCTACATATGAGAGAAAACATAAGACCCTTGACTTTCTAAGTTTGACTTACTTCACTTAACAATGTTCTCAGGTTCCATCCATTTTCCTTGAAATGACATAATTTCATTCATTTTTAAAAAAAATTTTTTAAGTTGCTGGTGGACCAATACCTTTATTTTATTTGTTTATTTTTAAGTGATGCTGAGGATTGAACCCAGTGCCTACACATGGTGGGCAAGCACTCTACCACTGAGCTGAATAAAACTCCATTGTGTGTGTGTGTGTGTGTGTGTGTGTGTGTGTGTGTGTGTACATACATACATACACACAATGTTTTCTTCATCCATTCATCTGCTGACAGACACCTAGGTTGGTTCCCTAATCTGGATATTGTGAGTTGTGTTGCTGTTAACATGGGTACACAAGTATCACTATAGTATGTTGACTTTAATTCTTTAGAATAAATATTGGGGAGTGATATAGCTGGGTAATGGTGGTTTCATTCCTAGTCTTTTGAGGAACCTCCATTCTGATTTCCAAAATCAATATACTAATTTACAAAGTGTTCCTTTTTCCTCATATCCCATTCAGCATTTATTATTGTCTGTATTTCTTTTTTTCTTTTCTTTTTTTTTTAGTACCAGAGATGATTGAACCCAGAGGCGCCTAACCACTAACCACTGAGCCACATCCTCAGCCCATTTTATTTTTTATTTTGAGACAGGGCCTTGTTAAAATTGCTGAGGCTAAACTTGAATTTGTGATCCTCTTACCTCAGTCTCCCCAGTGGCTAGGATTGCACCCAGCTAGATCAATGTTCTTTTTGAAATTGTTGAATATTTTATGGATATATCATAGTTTATATAAACATTTGCCTCCTGTTAAGTATTTAAAATTATTCCTTCTGCTATTAATAAATAGTGTTTATATCTATATTTTTAACATTTTTACAGGTGTGAGTACCTGGCAGGTTCTTAGTGATAAAATTGCCAAGTCAAAAGTTATGTAAATTTTGCAAGGCAAAATGGTACACTCGTGTACTCCCAGTTACTGGGGAGGCTGAGGCAGGTGGATTGTATGTTCGAGGACAGCCTGGGCAATTTAGTAATTTTAGACAGGTCTAAAAGTAAAATATAAGGGCTGGGGAGATAGCTCAGTTGGTAGAGTGCTTGCCTTGTAAGCACAAGGCCCTGGGTTCGATCCCCAGCACCCAAAAAAATAAAAAATAAAATAAAATAAAAGTAAAATATATAAAAAGGGTTGATGATGTAGCTCAGTGGTAGAACACTTTTCTAGCATGTGATTCGAGAGGGTCAAAAGAGACATTAAATTCTCATCTTTCATAGGTGGAGGTTCATAGCCAATACCTATAAAGAGCCAAGAGTTGGTACTTATGAGTAACTTCAAACAGTTGGTACTTAGGAGAAAGTGATTCTAGGATGCTGGAAATGAAATGGGGGAAGGTAGGCAGGGGATTTCTGTTTTTTTGCAATAAGCCCTGACAACTTTTTCTTGTAACTTGAGTCCTGGGAATTGAATTGAACCCAGTCTCATACATGTTCTCTACCACTAAGCTATACCCCCTGCCTCAGTTCTGAGAACTTTTAACTCTATATACCACTATTAAAAATGAAGCTATAACACATCCATTGTCATTATATATAAGAAGTTTTCTTCTCTTCCTCTAGGATTCTACCACTGTCTACTAAGTTTGGGAGAATTAAAAAACAGTAACTCAAATAATTTTTGAGGGGTTTAATTCTTTTGCAGAATCCTAGTTCAAAAAGCATGTGCATATATTTAACTTTAATAAAAAATAATTTTGGGCTATCTAATGACCTTAGAACATACTGTGGAATTTTAAAAACTGTTGATTCTAGTTATTGAGATTTTGCTGAATTACTTTAATGAGTGAATTCTTAAAAAAGAAAGAAAATGATCCTTAATCTCTCTTTTTCAGATTTTGTTATGGATGTCAGGGAGAATTGAAAGACCAACATGTAAGTTCATTGCTTTCTAAATGTTCAGTAATATGTAAGTAATACTGAGAAAATGGTACTATGATAAGTTTTCAGTAGTCGTTGAAGATCAGGCTTTTATCAGGTTACTCTCTCTAAATATAATTATAGTAGGTAAAGATAGAATGGGAAAAATAATTTAAATAGTATAGTTTCATCATTTTGCATTCAAGCTTTGCTATAAAGGTATTTTAGTACTTTGTCTTCTGCTTTCAAGCTAAACTGCATTAAGTTTGGGAGTATTTTAAATGTTTCTTCATATTATACTTCAGGTTCTGTTATAACTCATTTTGAAGTTATTAAGGTGGCCAAAGATAAAATACTTGTGCCAATAAGAAAATATTTTTTAAAAAAGTTTAAGACAGAGCTGGTTATGGTAGCGTGCTCTTATAGTCCCAGTTACTCAGGAGACTGAAACAGCAGGATCACTTGAACCCAGGAGTTTGAGACCACCCTGGGCAATGTGGCTAGACTGCATCTCAAAACAACAAAAAGAAAACTTTTTAAAAAATTCTTGGGGCTGGAGTTATAGCTCAGCATGTGTAAGGGACTGAGTTTGATCCTCAGTACCACATAAAAATAAATAAATAAAATAAAGGTATCATGTCCATCCACAACTAAAAATTCAAAAAATTTTTTTGAAGATAGCCAATTTGAATATATAAACTTGTATAAATGCAGAGAATATAAATTGTGTCTAGCTTTAATTTTTTACTACTTAAGCTACATGTTGATATTTAAAACTGTACTTTATAAGTTATATTAAATATTAGTTAGAAGTATTGCTTGTTTTGAGCCAAGGGCATAACTCAGTGGTAGATCTTGTACTTTGCATGCTAATATGACCCTGGGTTTGATCCTCACCACCAAAAAAAAATTTTTTAAGTATTGCTTAAAAAAAAATTATAAAAAAAGAAGAAAATGAAAAAGGAAAACAACAAAAACATATCTCTTATTTATTCTACTCTCATGTTTCATAAAACAATTTTGTTAAATTCTATAGAAAGTGATTTTTTTTTCTGTCTTATGTGTAATTGACATATTGTTTAAGGGTTTAATTAGAAGGGGAAATATAACTTTTGTAATTAGGAGGCCATTCTTAAATAAAACTAAATCTGGGGCTGGGGAAATAGCTTAGCTGGTAGAATGCTTGCCTTGCAAGCACAAGACTCTGAGTTCGATCCCCAGTACTGCCAAAAAAACAAACAAACAAACAAACAAAAAAAAACCAAAAACTAAATCTGCATTAAATTTTTTAAAATGTAGAACACTTTGTTACTTTATTTACTTATTTATTTATTTTGGTACTGGGGATTGAACTCAGGGGCACTTGACCACTGAGCTACATCTGCAGCCCTATTTTGTATTTTATTTAGGAACAGGGTCTCACTGAGTTGCTTAGCACCTTGCTGTTTGCTGAGGCTGGCTTTGAACTCTAGATCCTCCTGCCTCAGCCTTATGAGCAGCTGGGATTACAGGTTACAGGCCAAATTGAACTTGAGATCCTCCTGCCTCAGCCTTATGAGCAGCTGGGATTACAGGCCAACTGGGATTACAGGCTGGCACCACTGTGCCTGGCTTAATTTTTGTGCTTCTCTTTTTGCTTGAATCTGTCAGGTGATGTCTCTAAGCATTCAAGACTAGTTTGCACTGGTTTTCAAAAACAAAATTTTTCCTTTTTAATTTTTTTTTCTTTCTTTTTTTTTTTTTTTTTTTTTTTTTTTGGTACTAGGAATTGAACCCAGTGGCATTTTGCCACTGAGCTACATCTTTAGCCCTTTTTATTTTTTGAGACAATCTTGCTAAGTTGCCCAGGCTGGCCTAGAATTTGTGATCTTCCTGCCTCAGCCTCTTGATTCACTGGGATTTCAGGCATGTGCCACATGCCAGGCTTTTTCCCTCATTTCTAAAGTATGGTTTGGGAAAAAAAATAAATTTCCCCAAATTTGAGAATGTACAGTACATAAAATAGATAGATGGGTAGGGGAAAATATAGGGATATAAAAGAGCAGAGTAACTTGAATTTCTTCTAAGTATGCTGTACTTCAGGAAACTAGTTTTGTTCACTCAGTGTTTCTTCTCTTTGCTGCAGGTCTATGTTTGTACTGTGTGCCAAAATGTTTTCTGTGTAGACTGTGATGTTTTTGTTCATGACTCTCTCCACTGTTGTCCTGGCTGTATTCATAAGATTCCAACTCCTTCAGGTATTTGATTCTAGCATATAGTATACATTGTGTGTGCTAAAGAAATTTGTAACTGTAAATAAAATGGTTCTTTAGAAAAACAATTTGAGAAAAAAATCTGATTTAAAGAACTTTTTGCTAAGAAAATATTTTATAAAATTTTTTATTTGTGTCCTGTCACAGAAATTCCTAGACTTCAAGAGTATTTCATTCTATTTAATTTAATTTTCTGTTACTTTGAGTCATAATGTTTTCAAAGTCATTATGCATTATTGTGGATAAATTACCTATAATGATTAAGTTGATGTAATAATCTTGTTGTTTTATAATTGAAGTGACTATAGAATCTTTGTGATTTAATTCTTTAATTTTGTGTAAAAAATTGAATTAAAATTTAGTATAAGATGAAAATTAATAAAGATAGAAATTAATATGTATTGTGAAATGATATACTACTACATCCACTAGAAAGTTCTTTTTAGGCTTAATTAAATATTTGGAATATAATTATAAAGTTAATATGTTTGAGATTATTTATGGCTATTACCAACAGTGGTCTTTTTAGGCACAACACTCAAACTCACAAGACTGCCATGGCCATGGTTACTACCACTCAAAAGAATATTAAACTGGAATAGCAACCAGAGTGTAAGGGAGCATCAAATCTTTGTTAGCAGTCCAGGTACAATTTAGCAATCAGGAACCATTTAGCAATACAATTGACATTCTTAGCTTTATTAGTTATGTGGTAAGAGCTTAAAAGCTTAACTGAAGGTCAGATTTAAATACAGCAAGGGAAAAGATCTGGTTTAATTCTTTTGCTTTCATATGCTAATCCTATTGTTTTAAAATATTTTATTTAAATGAGTGTTTCTAATTCCAATATTTTGGTTGTTTGGTATCTGAGACTGATTTACCATATATACTTCAAGCTAATGAAACCAAAGTTGTAGTGTCTGTCCCTGTTAGCCTCACTGATTTTCATACCCTGGGACTATTTAACGTACCCTCTCCAACTTCCCTATTCTGGGTCATCAAAGAAACTTAAGTGAGAATTTTTAGGTTCAATGCAGATGTATCATTATAGGCAAAACTCTTTTCTAGGTATTCTCTCTTGAGAGTGAATAAGTCTTCTATTAGCAAAGGTGTAAGAACCCAGAAACCACTCTGGACGTGGGAACTCATGTAAGAGAGTTTATTAAGCAAACAGGCAGAGTGTCTCCCTGCAGGGTAAGAGAGAAAATGAGAGGAAAAAGAGAGCAAGAGAAAGTGCGCGTGCATAAGAGAGAGAGTGAAAGCGAGGAGGAGAGAGAGTGTGTGAAAATGGCCCCGGGGGACCATTCTTAAGCAGTAGAATTCCATGGGCTAACAAGGGACCAATAATGGAGAAAAATACTTGCAGGCTGACTGATGAACCAATAGCCAGCTAGGATGTTCACAGACTGACAAGCTAGGTTGTAACTTGGGAGGCGGGGAAATGACTGCAGCTTAAAGGGCAGGGGAGCAGCTTTATATATTATAAAAGGTATGTGTATTTTATATCTGTAAATTTTAGTCACTTTAGATAGTGTTTTATTATGCAATTTGTGATTTTATAAATAAGTATTCTTAGTGAAAAATATATATATATTTTTTTAATTTTTTGGGTGCTGGGATCGAACCCAGGGCCTTGTGCTTACAAGGCAAGCACTCTACCACCTGAGCTATCTCCCCAGCCCCTGAAAAATATTATTGATAAAGACAATGTAATCCCATCCTGGAGATCTAATTAATAAATCTTTTGCAAAGCCTGGAAATAAGCATTTTTTAATAAGCACACACATGTATACACAAAGACTTGATGGAACCAAAGTAATAGGTGTTTCAGTCAGGATTCATGTACCTGAGCCTAGACCTGGTAAACCTTTATGTAGAAACCAATTTCAGCTAGAGGTAGCCTGGAACTCCTATCTTCTTTCTGCTCTGTCAACAGAGGTATCAGTGACTTACAGGAGATACCTTTAAACTGTCAGAATATTCTGCCTCCCTATACCTGACTTTGAGGGAAAATCTTGAATAGTTACCTCTTGAAAAGTTAACTAGAACCATGTTAGAGACTCATCCTCCCTGCTGATACAAAAGGGATCTCCAAAGTTTATTCTGACATCTTTAACATGTTCCCCCATTATGGATTTCATTTACATACATGACAGTGTTAAGATGAATATTTTAGTTACACTTAAGGAGGAACTTCTTTATTTTATTTTTTTTAACAATAATAAAAGTTTTGGGCTTGTTTAAGATTGCAGAAATGAGGACTAGGGGTAGCACTCAGTTATAGAGCACTTGCCTAGCATGCACAAGGCCCTGGATTCAGTTCCCAGCACCATTCACATGAAAAGATTACATAAATAGAAATTGTAAGCTTGAGGGTGAGGGCTGGTGGCCAAACAAAAGTCGGACAAAAACAATGGAAGCAAGCTTTATTGGAATTTGGCTCTCAGGCGAAATTCCCAGCCCTCCAGGGTGCAGGTCAGGCTGGAGAGCTGGAGAAATTCACACATGGCCCCGGCTGCCCAGGGTCTTTATAGGCTGGAATAGACAGGGGTCCTGCTGAGTGATAGGTGGGTGCAAAGGTCAGTGAGGTTTATCTGTCCGCGTTTGATTGGTCGCTCTTTGGCATGCTGCCCGCTTCCTCAGTTGTTCTCTTCCCTCCCATGCAGCCGCTTAAGTCCCAACCGAACCGAAATGATGATTAAGACAGTTCTGGTCTTTAATTTCTTTCTTGGAAGTCCACAGTATATTATTTTAAATACTTTAATGTGTACATTTTTACTTCATATTCTGTTTTATTCACCCTGACAATCTTTGCCTTAAAGCTTTAACAAACTGTAAGCAGAACAACCCCACTGAGTTATTTTTTTAAATACCCAACCCCATAGGAATAGCGAGAGTTAATAAAACTACTATTGTTTTAAGTCAGTAAGTGTTGGGATATTTTGTCACATAACAATAGGTAACCAGAATACCCTATTCTGAATGGGTTACAGCATATTCTGAACGGGTTATTGTTCATTAGATGAAGCAAAATCAGAATGAATAATACCAGAGGGTAAAGACACTATGCACTTGTGGGAGGTAGGTAAGCAGTCTCTGTAAGGCTGCAGTTTCTGCTACTGATGTTGGACTTGAAATTAGCAGACCCAGCATTTTGGGAAAGAAGGATGAATGTGAAGTAAGAACAAACTGGAAGCTATGAAGACAAACTGGAACTCAGGATGCAAACAGTGATTGGATATGAGGCTCTGCCTCACCCAGTGTGACCTCATTTTTTTTGGTAGGAGGGATTGAACTCAGAGGCACTAAAATCACTGAGCCACATCTCTAGCCCTTTTTTTTGTATTTTATTTAGAGACAGGGTCTCCCTAAGTTGCTTAGGGCCTTGCTAAGTGGCTGAAGTTGGCTTTGAAATCAAGATTCTCCTGCCTCAGCTTCTGGAGTCACTGGAATTACAGACATGCACCAACACACTCGGTCAGTGTTTTCCAAATAAAGTCACATTCTGAGGTTCTTGGAGGGTACTATTCAATCCCCTGTCATCGATAACCTTTTTATTCAATGAGGTGGTATCATGAAGGAAAAGGGAGGCCTGCTCTGCCTTCCCAGACTCTCTCTCAGCACATCATTGGATGGCCAGCCACAAGGCCTTCAGGTAACAACAGGAAGCCAGGTCAAGATGCCTCAGAGGGCTCTCAAGAATCCCTTCCCCTTCCCTCAAGTAGAGGCCTGCCTCGGTCATAACACAAGGTGCTACAAGGGAAGAGGCCTGCCTTTCTCGTCCCTAGCCCAAAGTCCCCGACCCATAGCAAATAATGAGGTGTTTTAAACCACTCAGAATAACTCAACATAGAAACTTCTGTGGGTCCTGTGGGATGGGGCTACTGAGAAGGAGAGATGGCTGAGGTGATTCTCTGTCTCAGGACAAATACATCAAAGGTTTGGTGATAAATGGCCAGAAAGCATATTTGACAAGACAGGGGTATTGATCAGGAAATAACTGGTTGCTGGAAGCAGCACTCTTTTCAATGAGTAATTAAGATGGTGTCACTTGATAACTACTCCAGGGAGCATCCCTCTTCCAGCTCAGTGTCATTAATCTGGTGTCATGGCAACAGGCTGGCCTTGGGCTCTCCCTGTGGAGCTTTGTTTTATTAATGTGTCTCTTGGTCACAAGTTACAGCTTGCTCCTTCCACTGTGTTGCTCCCAGCACAAGTGACAAGGTGGAAGAAAGTGAGGCAGATGTTACTGTTTGGCACAATGTTTGAGGAAAGCCCAAACAAACAGTCTGGCCAGCAGCTGGCTGCACTGAAAGGCAGTCTCCTTCCTCTGCTCAGGTCTGTCCATCCTTGCGGCTCTTGTTCCCTTAGCAGCAGCAGCAGCAGCCGCCGCAGCCAGGAGCTTGCTAGGATCTCAGAATCTCAGACCCACCCCAGGATCAGAATCTGACTTCAGCAGGATCCCCAGATGACTCATTGTCACAATAAAGGCCAGGAAACACTGCCAAGTAGGGATTTCCCTTAAGTAAGGGCACCAGCAGCAGCAGCTACCTCTTAGGGGTTTCTCTTCTGAAGCACCACTTCTTTTTTTTAAGCTTTGTTGGCCTATCAAGAATTCAACAAAATGTATGAGAGAGACACTGTTTATATAGTAAGGAGAAAGCCTGGCAGTTTAGATTACACAGGCACCCAAGGGACTCCCAACTGTGAATCTGGAATTATGTTCCAGCAGTATAAAGCAGAGGAGACTGTTCTAGAAACTGTACCAAACAAACATCAAAGCAAGCTTCATTCTAGCCCAGCTATAGGAGGATGCTGTTGCCCTATCCATCATAGCAATGAATTTCTTATCTAAACACTGACCTAAGGATGTTTATGAAAATGTGTTGATATCCTAGAACATCAAGTTTGAAAGATTTTTCTTCATTTCTAAAGATGTATGAAAGGCCACAATTCAGGTCTCTACAATTACAATGAAATGAGAAAGAAGAAAATTCCCCAGATACTTCCACTGAAAAGAAAATAACCAAAGCAAACTCTCTGAATTATCTAGATATTTTTTTCTCAGGCCATGGATATATTTGATTTGTGTGAAGGGAGGATGGAATAGGATGGGTGGTAATGGAAGATGAGGGGAAAGAGTGTAGTAGAAGTGAATTATAGATAGGAATGAAATGTGTCATTCTCTCCATCAACTTTGACCTAAAATGTGAATTCTTTCATTTTATGTATGAACACCTGTATCACCTTGGAGAGTGTTTTTAGCTCTTTCTTCCCCTCTTCCTTCATTTGTCAAATGAGGAAAATAATGCTTCCTACCATGTAGGTTGTTATGCCATTAAATGAGATAATATACAGAAACAATCTTACAATGCTCAGTAGATAATGATATAAAGAACATTGAATACATGTTAGCTCTTATTATACAGAGAAGCAGTCAATTCTGGGACTAAAAAATGTGATCGTGCAAAAATAAAGAGTATCAATCAATTTAAAGTCTATGTACTTAAAAAAGTAAACTAAGCATACATAAAGCCCTGGGCTCATTCCTCTTACCAGCGGGGAGAAAGCGGAAAAGAAAAGAGAAGAAAAGAAAGGTTGACAGGGAGAGAGAGAGAGAGAGAGAAATTGAGTTACTTGTTGGGATTATTTAAGAATGAAAAACAAGAGTCGGGCATAGGCAGGGAGCATGCTTGCATTCAAGGGGCTAGGAGGTGAGACCAAAGACCTGAAGTGCAAAGCCAGACTCAGCAGTTTACTAAGGTTCTAAGCAACTATCATAAATATGTTGCTTTTTTAAATTGTTGGTCAATGGAAAGTTTAAGATTCTTTTGTTTCTGGTCTTCACTAAAAGCAAGATGATTAAGGGTTCAAAGTCTACCTTCATAATATGTGCTACATACAAGGATTAAAAGAAGAGAGGGGGAAAAAAAAGAAGAAGAAAAACCTCAAAGGATGATAAAATACTGTTGTTTTATTTGATCCCAAGAATCCTTCAGTATTCTGACTCAAACTTTCCACCCTGTCAAGGCCAACACTCCCAAACTTCTGACTCTGGGAATGATGCCAGCAATTAAAAAAAAAGAAGTCAGCCAGCTGCAGAGGCTCCCACTCCTCCACCTGCCCTGTGCCCTTCACTGTCCAAGCTAAGGAAAAATTTGTATGTTCTAAGTCCTGGTTTTCATGATTCTTTCTTGTTTATCTTTTTTTTTCTTTTTTTTTTTTAGGTGCTGGGGATTGAACCCAGGGACTTGTGCTTGTGAGACAAGGGCTCTACCAACTGAGCTATATCCCCAGCCTTGTTTATCTTTTTAAATATCTGTTACTGGACCTTTAGGATATGGACCATATTATATTGATCTTACCAGTGGTCTCTTAAAAAATCTTGTCTGAATGGGTGACCAATAGGTATGGGCCTATTTAAGAGAAACATATATCACTGTCATTATCTGGCCTTTAAATGATTTTCTAAATAATTATACAATCTTGCAATTGAAGGTGGTTTGTCAGGGGTAAAATATATGGAAGAGATTCTGTATGTACAGGCATTTATTCAGTTGCATGATAAGGAGTCTGAACAGTCAGGCACTAAGTTAAAGGTGCCAAAAGGCACTGCCTCTGGTGTGCAAGAATAGCAGGACATCAAAATAGTATTTTTTTTAACAAATTAAGTCTTTTAAACCTAGTGCTGGCACCCCCAGTGTCATTTCTCAGCCTGATTCAGGCAGCCACAGATCATCTCACCATGGTCAAGGACACCAGCCCTAAACTGAAAAAATAAATAAATACAGCCAGAAAAGTTGCCTGGGCTACAGAAAAAAATGACCAGAGAACCTGGTCTCTCCCTGCCTTCTAGCCCCATTTCCCTCGAGGATGGAAGCTGCTGACCAGAAAGGATGTGACAATAGGTTTCAGCACTGTTGGTTTATGACACGGGGACAGGAATAATCTCCCCTTTTAATATCTGACAGGACATCCCATTTGGCCAGGGGACATCTATCACTAGGGCAAGGCAGTTCTTGCTATTATAGTATCCCATCAAACTAAATGTCTGGGGAGACTGGCCGAATAAGTAACTGCATCCAGAAAAGATAAAGACAGAAACTAAAGCCAACATGTGTTTTGTAGGCAGATTCTGCACAGGGATCTTCAAGGAAGCATTAGAAAAGGTTGGAAAGGGCCTCCTCCACTGCATATCAATATGCCTAGTATAAAAGAAAGTCCCAAAAGGAGCCTCTGGGTACAATTGACAATGGAGAACTCAAAGTTGATGACATTATGATGAAAATAAAGGAGACAGACGAGGCTCAAAGATATCCTGTGCTCCAACCCTTTGACTGCAACCCCGGGGAAAAAAGATTAAGAAAGAGTTTTTGTATGTACTAGATTGTCTGATCCCTCTTCTGGGATAAAATTTGTTATGCAAATTAAATACATAGATAACATTCATAAGAATTGTTTCAAAATATAAAATTTTAAAATGGGTCTAGAACTAAAAAAATTTTTTAAAAAGTTATAGATATGGAAACATATTAGAAGGTAAAGTAAATGTTCCTGAATAAAAAAGTATTTTGTCTGGTAAAGTAATATTCTTTTGCTAAAGTCGAAGATGAGAGGATAGAACTCAGAATGTAGCAAGTTACAAATGTCTTAAGTCAGTCGTGGAAGGTCTGCAAAAGGTAAATCTTGAAAAGTTTGTTTTTGTGATTAAATTGGCTTTAATTAGCACAGTTATTTGAACTTTAATATGCTGATATGAAACAGTCTAAAACATTGGTTTGTTCTTATCTATCAAGATAATTTTCTTGTATTTGTTAGATTTTATTACTTAGGGAAACTAAGTCTAGGGTTTGTACCTGTTTTAAAGTCTTAATAATTACTTCATAACTGGTTAAACAAGCAGCTGTTATTTAGGTTATGATGATATATTTGACACCCAAAATATGTGACTAGGTATATGTATGCACCTGAAAACTGTATCAATCTAGGCTTTGTCTAAGTACTTTGTAAAAGTTTATAAAATGAGGGGCTAGGATTATGGTTCACTGGTTGCTTAGCATGTGTGAGGCACTGGGTTGGATTCTCAGCACCACATATAAATAAATAAACAAAATAAAGGCCCATCAGCATCTGAGATGTTTATAAAATGAAAGTTTATGTAAGTTTACTGGCAAGATAACCAATAAGTGCTCTCTTTTATATATGACCATAGAAGGGCCACACTGTCATTTGAAGATCTGTCTTATATCCGTCTACTTTGTTTTGGCTAAGTCAGTTTCTGATCATTAACACTGTTTCCTAATTATATAAGAGAGTTAAGGCTATTCTTCGATTTTTTTTTTTTTTTGTTAACCCATGCAGACCTAATTATTGTTACAGTACTCTAGATTCTAAATTATATTTTAAAAGTTAAACATAAAACTTAGGAGAGCACTTTGACAAGTTGCTATTCTCCAAACTAAAATTATCTGTAGTGAAAATCTCAGATTTCTGTAAAAATAACAAATTAAGTTGGTATTTATTCATGTCATTTGATATTTTATAGCTGGATAAAGTAACCTGTTGTCAATAAGTTATACATACAATTTTGTGTTACTGTTTGCACTGGAATTGAAATTTAAATGCATTTTTGAACAATAATGAGAGCCTAACCTGTTTAAAGGTGATAAAGACTTTATAAAATGTTTTAAAAAGATGTAAACACCTGCTTCAAAAATAAAACACCTTACCTAAATTTTGTCAAGAGGCCATCACACCTGAGTTAAAACTCTGTCTCTCACCTTATTCCATGTTAGGAATGGTTATTCAAGTTTATTTAAAGTTAAGTTCAAAAGATAGGATTTTGTTAAAAGGATTACTTTGATCTTAAAATAAAAAGAAAATATATAGCTAATTTAAAGTTTACGGATTACAAAATTATGTTTTTTAGTTCATAGATATAAACTAAATATGTTTTTACTCTTGTTAATTTCATTTTATTTTTCCTTTTAAACTTTATAACTGTATCTGCTGGTGCTCTACAGAGGCACAGCTTCTAATATAATAACCAGAGATAATTTGAGATAGTAAGTCATCAGCTATAGGCTAGACAAAATATAAGACTGATTTCCAGTATAATACTGACCCCCAATTAAATGGAAGTGGTAAATAACTATAAAATTATAGACATTAAAGTTAAAACCCAGTACTCCTACTTTAAGACTGGTAAAACTGGCCTGCTGGACAATTAAAACCAAAACTTAGAGACTAAAGATTAAAAAGGGTCAAGGAAAATAGCCAATATTTGACTCTTGCCTTTTGAGGTCAGCTCAAACTCAGGGAATAATAGAGACTTCTCTAAGGGCTTTACAACACTGGGCTACATGACCTCCCAATCAGAGAGATCAATGGGACCCTAGATAATAGGAAGTCACCCAGTGCACATTCTGCAAAGAGGAGGTTCACTGGAAAGGGAAATGATGTCCTAATGCTTCCAAGGGAAGTCATATGTGATTAGCAAGACCTTGACCTATCCTAGCAGATAGCACTAGAGAAACTAAGAGGTTTCTCACAAGTTCCCAAGAGTGAGCCCTGAGAAATTTCAGCTGATTCTTTTTTTTTTTTTTTTATAGTGGCAGACACCTTTTTAAAATTTTTTGTTTCTATGGTTGTACACAATGTAGATTCATGTCATTCATGTAATCATACATGTACATAGGGTAACCATGTCTGTCTCATTCCATCATTTTTCATACCACCCCCCTCTCATTTCCCTCTATATAATCTAATCAGCTGATTCTTTTTTTAAAAAATAAATCTTTTAATTTTTTTAAATGTTGATAGGCCTTTATTTTATTCACTTATTTATATGTGGTGCTGAGAATTGAACCCAGTGCCTCACACATGCTAGGCAAGTGCTCTACCACTGAGCCACAACCCCAGCCCTAATCAGCTGATTCTTAACAGTGGATATGGACAAGGTCAATTTTGACTAAATTAGTCTTAAACACCTGGCAGGAGAGTTATAAAGCACAGTTGCTCAAGGGCCAATATCCATAGCTAAGGTGGCATAATTGATAGCAAAGGGGTTACAGATTACCAGGAAGCTACAACTAACTGTATCAGGAAGCCCACCTGTTGCCAGTTGCTCTGTTAATAATTAGGTCAAGTCCTATTAGGCAAACGGGATTCTCCCCTTGTGAGATTCTCTGTGGGTACCCTTCTTTCTTTATAAGAGGTATATAAAAAGATCTAAAATTAAAAAGCATCATGCCCACCCCTTTAAACCAGGAGATACTAAGTGGTGTTGTTGTTTTTTTTTAAAGCAATAATAAAGTCAAGTCCAATTCCTAAAGCTTCTTTGGATTCATCACAACAGGGTAAAAGTAGCCTCTGATGGTTGGGAGTGCATTCTTGATCCAGCTGTACCTGGCAAGTTGACCATCCAAAACAAGCTACACCTTGAGAGCCCCCAAGGACAAAAGTCCTGCTTTAGTCACTCTGGAAGCTGACTAATCAATGCACCGCAGAAGCTTGAGGAACTGACTGCTACCTGGGATAAATGGACTACTCTTATTTTGTACAGTGGTCTTTTTTGCTATATATACCTCCTAGTACTCCTGTTTGGTACCTGCATCATTAAGACACTGACCTGATTTGTCTCCTCCTGCTTACAGGCCATGAAATTCCAAGTGGCCCTCTGGGCATACCAGTGGATTAACTTGGAGGACATGGACAGAGGTGATGCCCTTAAGAGGGTTTAAAAGGTCATCAAAGGGTGGGGGGGGGGCGATGTGATGGCAAAACCAGACCTGGGACTGGGGTATAGCTCAGTCGGTAGAGTACTTGCCTTACATGCACAAGGCCCTGGGTTCAATCCCCAGCACCACAAAAAAACAAAAACAAAAACAAAACAAAACAAAACAGAAAAACAAAAACCGGACCTGGTTGTGAAATGAAATTACAAAATCATTGTGGGAAGAGTCTAGTGCTTGGGGAAGGGGTCAATTCCCCTCCCCTCTCTTAGGCTTTCTCCAGGAGGGTCCCTACCTTTTGCATTTGTCAACAACTGCCCTGAGAGTCTGACTAATTCCTCCTGAAGTATAATAGATGTCTGTGAAAAGAGCTGTTTCTTCTTATCTGTTCTGTGAGCATGCTTTATGTTAGAGACCCTGCACAAGGCCTTCAGTGGATAGATTAAGAATTGTTTTTAAAAGGAGGAAAAAGCCTTAATGATAGGATGGGTCTAAGGTGTTGTCAAATAGAGAAACTGGATCAGGACTTAGAGTTTTGGAGTGCTAGTCTCCTCTGGGCCCACTGGTGTAAAATAAAGTTTGGTTTCTCCTACTTTCTGAGTGCCATCTTGTTTCCACAACAAAACCATACCACTTCTCCCAGTATTTTTTCCATTTCTTAGACAAAAAAAAAAATCACATCCTTAAATCAAATAAAGTTGTTATATGGAAAAACCCCAAAGCATTTAAAATAACAGCAATATCCCAGTAATCATTCCATTTACACAATAAAATTGAATATAGATTATTAATTAATTTCATAGTAATATTCTCCCTTAGGGTCATAACATGGAGATGTGTTCTTCAGATAAATGGCCTTACTTAACAAGGCACCCTGGCATTCATGGTTGTGTCACTTATCACCCTATATCCCAACCTTATCACAGCCTGGGCTCCTCCAGGGCAGGAGCTCTGGTTAGGAGGGGAGTGGGAAGCTGCTCATCACAGCCGAGCTCAGGCCTCTAATTCCATTACCACTTGAAATGTATCAGGTACATGGCCGGGGATGTGGCTCAGTGGTAGAATGGTTGCCTAGAATGTGTAAGGCATTGGCCTCACCACCACATAAAAAGAGATAAATAAAATAAAGGCATCGTGTCTATCTACAACTAGAAATTAAAAAAAAATTTTTAAAGTATCAGTTACTGTAAGGGATCCCACGAAAACCACGCTGGACATGGGAAATCACATAAGGGAGTTTATTAAGCAAACAAAGTGTCTCCCTGCAGGGTAAGAGAGAAAATGAGAGGAAAAGAAAGAGAATGAGAAAGGGCACGCGCTAGAGAGAGTGGACAAGCGGGGAGGATAGAGAAAGTGAGTAGGAGAGAGAGAAGCATGAGAAAAGATGGGGTAGCTACCGTGAAGCAGTTGAATTCTACTGGGCTAACAGGGGACCAATAACGGAGAAGGATACTTGCAAGCTGACTGATGAACCAATAGTTAGCTAGGATGTTCACAGATTGACAAGTGGTTGGGAGGTGGGCAAAATGGCTGCACTGGAAAGGGCGGGGAGAGCAGCTTTGTATTACAGGTACAAAATGTGGACCATAAGAAACTCTGGACAATATTTTTGTTCCTTAGATAGCCAATACTGTAAATAAGTTACTAAACTTGTGCCTGGAACTTTTTTTTCTTTCACTATCTTTCCTACCCCAACTCCATCCTGCCCCATTTTCCTCTATAACATCCAAAGTTCCTCCATTCTTCTCTCCACCCCCGCCATCCCCTGACACCCCCCTTCATTATGTATCATCATCCACTTATCAGAGAAAACATTTGGCCTTTGGTTTTTTGGGCTTGGCCTATTTCACTTAGCATGATATTCTCCGATTCCATCCACTTACCAGCAAATGCCATAGTTTTATTCTTTATGGCCGAGTAATAGTCCATTGTGTATATATACCACAGTTTCCTTATTCATTCATCAATTGAAGGGCATCTAGGTTGGTTCCACAATCTAGCTATTGTGAATTGAGCAGCTATGAACATTGATGTGGCTGAATCACTGTAGTATGATGATTTTAAGTCTTTTGGATATAAACCAAGGAGTGGGATAGCTGGGTCAAATGGTGGGTCCATTTCAAGTTATTTGAGGAATCTCCATACTGTTTACCAGAGTGGCTGCACAAATTTGCAATTCCACCACCAATGTACAAGTGTGCCTTTTTCTCACATCCACACCAACACTTATTATTGCTTGTGTTCTTGATAATAGCCATCCTAATAGGAGTTAGATGAAATCTGAGGGTGGTTTTAATTTGCATTTCTCTAATACTAGAGATTATGAGCACTTTTTCATATATTTGTTGATCATCTGTATATCTTCACCTGTGAAGTGTCTGCCCAGTTTCTTAGCCCATTTATTGATTAGGTTCTTTGTATTTTTGGTGTAAGGTTTTTAAGGTTCTTTATAAATTTTGAAGATTAGTGGCTCTGTCTGAAGTGTGTGTGGAAAAGATTTTCTCCCACTCTGTAGGCTTCCTTTTCATGTTATTGATTATTTCCTTTGCTGAGAAAAAGATTTTTAGTTTGAATCCATTCCACTTATTGATTCTTGCTTTTATTTCTTACACTCTGGGGATCTTGTTAAGGAAGTCTGGTCCTAAGCCAACGTTATTCGGTCCTCCTTTTTCTTCTATTTGGTGAAAGGTCTTAGGTCTAATTCCTAGATCCTTGATCCATTTTGAGTTGAGTTTTGTGCAGAGTGAGAGATAGGGGTTTAATTTCATTTTACTGCATATGGATTTCCGGTTTTGCCAGCATCATTTGTTGAAGAGGCTATCTTTTCTCCACTGTATATTTTTGGCACCTTTGGCACCTTTGTCTAGTATAAAATAACTATACTTATGTGGGTTTGTCTCTTTGTCTTCTATTCTGTACCATTGGTCTACCTGTCAATTTAGTGCCAATACCTTGCCATTTTTGTTACTATTGCTCTATAGTAGAGTTTAAGGTCTGGTATTGTGATACCTCCTGCATCACTCTTCCTGACCAGAATTGCTACAACTATTGTGGGTCTTTTATTCTTCCAGATGAATTTCATGGTTGTTTTCTCTATTTCTATGAGAAACGTCATTGGGATTTTATTTGGAATTGCATTAAATCTGTATAGTGCCTTTGGTAGAATGGTCATTTTGATAATATTAATTCTGCCTATCCAAGAACACAGAGATCTTTCCATCTTCTAAGGTCATCTTCAATTTCTTTCTTTAATGTTTTGTAGTTTTCATTGTAGAGATCTTTCACCTCTTTGGTTAGATTGATACCCAAGTATTTTTTTTTATAGCTTTTTTTTTTTTTTTTTTTTTTTTTTTTTTTGTGGTGCTGGGGATTGAACCCAGGGCCCTGTGCTTGTAAGGCAAGCACTTTACCAACTGAGCTATCTCCCCAGCCCTATTTTTTTTTTTTTTGAGGCTATTATGAATAGAGTTGTTTTCCTTGTTTCCCTTTCAGATGACTCATTGCTTATGAATAAAAATGCTTTAGATTTATGTGTGTTGATTTTATATCTTGCTATTTTACTGAATGCATTTATTAGGTCTAGAAGTTTTCTGGTGGAGTTTTTTGGATCCTCTAAATATAGAATCATGTCATCAGCAAATAGGGATAATTTGAGTTCCTCTTTTCCTATTCATATCCTTTTAATTTCTTTGATCTGTCTGATTGCTCTGGCTAGTGTTTCAAGGATGATGTTGAGTGATTCCTTTGGCAGCACATATACTAAAATTGGAATGATACAGAGAAGATTAGCATGGCCCCTGTGCAAGGATTACATGCAAATTCGTGAAGCGTTCCATATTCTTATACAATGGAATATTACTCCGCCATAAAGAATGATAAAATTATGGCATTTGCAGGCAAATGGATGAAATTGGAGAATATCATGCTAAGCGAGATAAGCCAATCTCAAAAAACCAAAGGACGAATGATCTCACTGATAAGCGGATGATGACATATAATGGGGGGTGGGAGGGGTTAGCGTTAGGGTTAGGGTTAGGTTTAGGGTGAGGGTTAAGGAGGGTGGCAAGAATGGAGGAAGGAAGGATTGTATAGTGGGAAAAGCAGGGTGGGAGGGGTGGGGGGGAGGAAAAAAAATAACAATGAATCAAACAACATTACCCTATGTAAATTTATGATTACACAAATGGTATGCCTTGACTCCATGTACAGAGAAACAACATGTATCCCAATTGTTTACAATAAAAAAAAAATGATGTTGAATAGAAGTGGTGAAAGAGTGCATCCTTGCCTTGTTCCAGTTTTTAGAGGGAATGCTTTCAGTTTTTCTCCATTAAGAATGATGTTGGCAATGAGCTTAGCATAGATAGCCTTTACAGTATTGAGGTACGTTCCTACTATTCTTATTTCTAGTGTTTTGAGCGTGAAGGGGTGTTGTATTTTGTCCAATGTTTTTTCTACATCTATTGAAATAATCATATGATTCTTAACCTTAAGCCTATTGATGTGATGAATTATGTTTATTGATTTCTGGATGTTGAACCAAACTTGCATCCCTGAGATGAACCCTACTTGATCGTGGCACACTATCTTTTTAAATATGTTTTTGTATGTGATTTGCCAGAATTTTGTTAAGGATTTTTGTGTCTCTATTCATCAGAGATATTGGTCTAATGTTTTCTTTCCTTGATGTGTCTTTGTCTGGTTTGGGTATCAGAGTGATACCAGCTTCATACAATGACTTTGGAAAGGTTTCCTCCTTTTCTATTTCATGGAGTACTTTGAGGAGTATTGGTATAAGTTCTTCTTTGAAGGTTTTATAGAACCCAGCTGAGACTCCATCTTGTCCTGGACTTTTCTTGGTTGATAGACTTTTGATGACTTATTCTATTTCATTGCTTGAAATTGATCTATTTAAATTGTGTATGTCCTCCTGGTTCAGTTTGGGAGCATCAGAGGTCTCTAGAAATTAGTTGATGTCTTCCAGATTTTCTATTTTGTTGGAGGATACATTTTCAAAGTAGCTTCTAATTGTTATGTATTTCAGTGGTATCTGTCGTGATATTTACTTTTTCATCCCGACTTTTAGTAATCTGAATTTTCTCTCTCTCCTTCTCTTTGTTAATGTGGTAAGGGTTTATCTGTTTTGTTTACTTTTTAAAAGAACCAACTTTTTGTTTTATCAATTTTTTAATTGTTTCTTTTGTTTCAGTTTTATTGATTTCAGCTCTGACTTTAATTATTTCCTGTCTTCTACTACTTTTGGTGTTGTTCTGTTCTTCTTTTTCTAGGGCTTTGAGATGTACTGTTAGGTCATTTAGTTGTTGACTTTTTATTCTTTTCTTGAATGTGCTCCATGCGATGAATTTTCCTCAGTACTGTTTTCATAGTGTCCCAGAGATTTTGATATGTTGTATTATCATTCTCATTTACCATAAAATTGTTTTATCTCCTTCCTGATGTTTTCTGTTTTCCAATCTTCATCAATAGCATATTATTTAGTTTCCAGGTGTTGGAGTAGTTTGTTTTTTATTTTGTCACTTATTTCTAATTTCATTCCACTGTGATCTGATAGAACACAAGGTAGTATCTCTATTTTTTTGAATTTATTAAGGGCTACTTTGTGGCATAACATATGGTCTATTTTAGAGAAGGATATATGTGCTGCTGAGAAGAAAGTGTATTCACTCATTGAAGGATGGAGTAGTCTACATAGGTCTGTTAAGTCTAGGTTATGGATTGTGTTATTGAGCTCTATGATTTCTTTGTTTAGTTTTTGTTTGGAAAATCTATCTAGTGTTGACAGTGGTGTGTTAAAGTCACCCAGAATTATTGTGTTGTGGTCTATGTGATTCCTGGAATTGAGAAGGATTTGTTTGATGTACATGGCTGCACCGTTGTTTGGGGCATAACTATTTATGATTGTTATGTCTTCCTGATTTATGGTTCCCTTAAGCAGTATGAAATGTCCTTTTTTATCCCTTCTGACTAACTTTGGCTTGAAGTCCACTTTATTTGATATGAGGATGGGAACCTGCACTTTTTTACTGTGTCCATGTTCATGGTAGGTTTTTTCCCATCCTTTCACCTTTAGTCTGTGGATGTCTTTTTCTATGAGATGAGTCTTTTGCAGGCAGCATATTGTTGGGTCTTTCTTTTTAATCCATTCTGCCAGTCTATGTCTTTTGATTGATGAGTTTAGGCTATTAACGTTCAGGGTTATTATTGACATATAATTTGTATTCCTAGTCATTTTGGCTTATTTTTGGTTTTTAACTTGACTTGGTTTCTCCTTTGAGTGGTTTTTCTCTAAGGTAGTTCCTCCCTTTGCTGACCTACATTGTTTTTTGTTGTTTTTCATTTCCTCCTCATGGAATATTTTGTTGAGAACATTGTGTAGTGCAGGCTTTCTATTTGTAAATTCTTTTAACTTTTGTTTATCATGGAAGGATTTTATTTCATCTTCAAATCTGAAGGTTAGTTTTGCTGGGTATAAGATTCTTGGTTGGCAACCATGTTCTTTCAGAGCTTGAAATATGTTGTTCCAGGGCCTTCTAGCTTTTAGGGTCTGGGCTGAGAAATCTGCTCATATCCATAGGCTGATGCTTTTTTCTCACAGCCTTTAAAATTCTATCTTTATTTTGTATATTAGGTATTTTCATTATAGTGTGCCTTAGTATGGATCTGTTGTAATTTTGTGCATTTGGTGTTCTGTAATCCTCTTGTATTTGATTTTCCATTTCATCCTTCAAATTTGGGAAATTTTCTGATATTATTTTATTGAATAGGTTGTTCATTTCTTTGGTTTGTATCTCGTGCCTTCCTCAATCTCAATAGTTCTTAAATTTAGCCTTTTCATGATATCCCATAGTTCTTGGGAGTTTCCATTTATGATTTCTTACCATCTTCTCTGGTCAACTTTATTTTCAAGATTAAATATTTTGTCTTCATTGTCTGAGGTTCTGTCTTCTAAGTGATCTAGTCTGTTGGTGATGCTTTCCATTGAGTTTTTTATTTGGTTTATTGTTTCCTTCATTTCAACGATTTCTTTTTTTTTTTTTTTTCAGAATCTCTATCTCTTGTTGAAATGATTTTTTGCTTCCTGCAGTTGCTTTTTCAACTTCATATTGGAATGATTGTTTATCCCTGCATTTGCTCTCTTATCTCATTCTTTGCTTTTGAATCATTTTAAATAAGTATCCTCTGAACTCATTTTCTGACATTTCTTCTACCATGCTATCATTTGATTCTATTAATATAGAATCCTGTTTTGGTTGGAATACTCTTCCCTTGTTTTTTTTTTTTTTTTTTTTTTTTTTTTTTTTTGTTGTTCATGTATCTTCCCCTCTAGCAGTGCAGATCTGGGGTATTGCATTTTCCCCCTTGTAGGCTTATAGGGATCCTGAAGATTTTTAAAACCTCTTCTTTAAGGGGGAGATCAATGTTAGCAGTACCCAGTACAGACAATATGCAGCCCTAAACCAAATAGCCCCTATGAAGATGCTAACAATATTATCATAATAAACAGAGGATGAATTCAATTATTACCTATAGTATAACAAATAGATTTGCAATGAGGTTTGCAGTTTCTAATGGTGGACAAAGAAGATGGGGAGGGGTGTAGGATGTAACTATTAATGGGATAAGAAAAGAGTATACAGAAGTACTAGATCATAGGAAGAGTGAAAGTGGAATCAAAAGAAGTTGGTTGTTAGCATGAGAAAAAGGGAGAAAGAGACTCTGAGGAAGCAGGTAAACAAAAGGAAAATAGAATGAGAAAAATAAAGAAATAAAAACAAATTTTCTCAAAGAGAAGAACAATCTATGCTATAACACATGGGGGTCTCTCAGCCATATCCCACGCGGGTGAGAAAAAGGTTAACTGCTGGAAGGTGATGTAGGCTGTCAGTCAATTACCCATAAACTTATCTACTTAATAAACACACAAGAGTAAATACTCTTTTTAAATGAGAGGGGTGTGTGAAAGATCTGGCCATACCATCTCTGGCCTCTAACCATACCATCTCTGGCCTCTAACAACAACAACAACATGGAGTCACTCAACTCTCTTTTATTTATAACACACAGGTAAAGGGGGCAAGACTGAGAGGAGCTTCTTCTGACAGGATAGGGAAGTTAGGAGTTCTGATAGGAATTAGGGAAGCCATTCTCTTACGGTAACTAGGCAGGGAACCATCTGATTCTGCTAGTTAAGGATGACTTACCACATCTCCCTCTTTTTAATATTTTAAAATTCAAATGATGGGCAGTTTTTTTGAGGTTCTGGATCTTGGTTCTGAGAGCTGCTTTGGGGTCCCAGCTCTTCATTCTGAGGGTATGGTAGCCTGACAACTCAATAGAGCTAATGTGTCCTCAAACATTGTGATTGGAGATGTAACTTCTCCTTGCTGTTTAGTCATACTTTCAGCTTGTTGAGTCAGATTCCTCATTTGTCCCCATGGTGCCAGGTGGAGTGTTTGATTCACTTGGTTCTTCCTCCTCCTTCTCCTCATTGACTTCCTGTTCTTCCTGGAGGTCAGGGATGATGTCTCTGGTTCAATCTTCAACCATTTGAACCCTGGCTCCAGGTCTTCCATGCTTGATGGCATGGAAGGTACCCAAATAGTGTAGAATGCTCCTTCTGAAAAGACACAAGCATGGCCTCTACGCCCACTATTGCTGGATCTGGTCCTTTCCACTGTCCTTTTTGTAAATCTTTCCACCCAAACTAGACCCAATGGACCTGTCATGGCAGAAGACATATATCTCTTAGCTGCTGTGTGACCTCCAGAATCACAATTTTAAAAGTTTAAAACAAACAAGGCCTGATTAAGGTTATTTCGTGGGGTATTATCTCCCCCTTTTGTTTTTGGAATTGTAGCTTAATAGATAAATAAGCTCATTCTACAATTGCTCCACCTGGAGGATTATAAGGAATACCTGGTTTTTGTTCTATACGAAACTGGTGGCAAAACTGTTGTAAAGAAGAACTAGTATAAGCCAGAGCATTATCAATTTTGATCTGTAATGGATAACCTAATACTACAAAAGCAGCTAGAGAATGAGAAATAACATGTTGAGTATTCTCTCTTTTGTAGCCTCCAGTCTTTACTTATTCTATGGGGCTAACACAAGTGTACATCTTAAATTACATTGAACTATTGTTTTTTTTTTTTTAATGCCCAAGAATGGCTATGTTTTGGTTTTAACTGTTTTCGTAGGTATTTAAGACCAAGCTGCTTGAATTGACATGTTCCTGTCTCTTAAGAGTCAGCTGAATTCCTACAGGGGTCTCTTGTGGGGAACTTGAGAGCAGCTTCTTAGCTTCTTTAGTGCCATTTGCTAGGTAGGATTTCCTTGATGAGGTGGCTTCCCTTGGAAGCATCAGGGATGTCTCCCTTTTCCAATGACCCTCCTCTGCCGCAGGTGCACTGATTGACTTTTCTTCCTGTAGTGGTCTCATAAATCTCCCTGATTGGGAGATCACGTGGCCCAGAGTTGCAAAGCTCCTTAGAGAAGCTCTCTTATTCTCTGGATTCAGACTGACTCTTAGGGCAAGAGTCAAATAGTGGTTTTCTTGGCCCCTTTATTTTAGTCTTCATCTCTAAGTTTGATCTTAAACATCCAGCAAGCCAGTCTCACCAGTCATAAAGTAAGAGTACTGAGCTTTAATTTCAATATCTATAACCTCACAGTTATTTACCCCCTTTTATTTAATTGGGGTCTATATTATCTGTCCTATAGGTGATGTCTTATTATTTCAAATTAATTTAGGTTATTTGCTCTTGAAGCAGTACTTCTGCAAAACATTATACAGGCAACAGTTAGAGTGTTTACAAGGAAAATACAAAATGGAATTAACAATGGTAAAAACATTTAGATTGTGTAATAGGTATCTTGAATTTTGGCTGAGCTATACATTATATCCCCTGTTTGAGATCACGGTAATTTTACAACAACAACAACAACAACAAATCTTTTGACTATAACTTTAAATGAGCTGAAGTCTGGCTTATTTTGGAATCATTCTAACATGCAGAAAGATGGGAGGCAGAGCCTTATTTTAGGTAACGTGGGGCTCTTCACAAATTCTAAGTGTTGTAGTTCTGAAGCTGATCCCTGCCTCCTCTTTAAACATTGTTTTACAAAGTTTACATACATTGTTTCCTGAGTCTACATGAACATCAGTCAACACAATATGACATTACATCTAAAACATGAATCAAGGGGAGGCTCAGAGAGCTTTTAACTTTCCTTTTGTGTAGCAAAGTGGCAAAATGCTTTCATGTTTCATGATATTAACTTTTAAACAAATCAGGCTCTCACTAACTTTTAGAAATACATTTAAAAAAATAAGAGGTGCAAACGGGGAAAAAAAAGAAATACATTAATATTTATCCCAGTATAGAAAGTAACATAAAATTTTACATATATCCTATTGATAATAGGTCCTGTTATAGAACATTAAATGATATAAATAAATCCCCAAGAAAATTCACTATTCTTTAAAGTTACCATTACAGACAAGTTTAGTTTGGAGAATAGCTGCTTGATAAATTTTCTACTTTAAAGACTTTTATACCTGAAGATATGAACATATTTAATATACAAAGAAGAGTAATAGCACAATTATCTAGATGTTTTTATATTAACTAAGTGTAGTTTTTAAAGAAAAATTTAGACTCTGTAATGTACAATACTCTCAACAGTTTTTGTTTAACCATAATTGTACAAACCCTAATTTTTAAGACTAATTGTTCTAAAGAATAAAACTGAACAGACGCAATTTTAAGAGTAAATTGGTGTTTTAAAGAAATCCTTGGCATTTTAACATATGGATTAAACTTTAGTATATATCAATGCATTAGTATTTGATCTTAGGGAAAACCTTAAATAGTTTTAACCGATTGTCTCACATACATATAACCAACTTAGTTACACACAAACTTGTCAAAATTTGTCATTTATTTACACACAGACTTCCTTAGCACTTACTTAGACCCTCATTTATTTCATCACACAAAGACTTTCCTACCCAGAAATATTTTTTCCTTCTACTAAATATATTTCCATACCTATTTTGTTACGTCCTTAGCTAGGGTTTGTTGGAACAGGTGAGAGCTATCTCCAAATCCTTGAGGCAACACTGTTCAGGTTAGTTGAGATCCACTATTTGGTTCCTCAAAGGCAAACAGATATTGTGATTGAGAGTCTAGGGTATACAGAAAAAGGCATCTTTTAAATCTAATATAGCAAACCAAGCAGCAGTTGGAATTTCAGATATAGTATATGGATTAAGAACTACAGGGTGGAGGGAAATTACTGCTTTATTAATTACTCTAAGGTTTTGGACTAGGCAGTTGACATTTTAAATTCCTAAAATGGGTAAATTGCCTGGGCTGTTGCAAGGCATTAAAAGTTTCTGTCATTTGCAAGCTTTATTAGCATTTAGAATAGCCGGTTATCTAACTAAAGTTTCAGAGGTTCTTGGATCATCCACCGGACAGTTTGCTGCTCAATATAAACATACTACAAAGTCTGAAAAAATTTCTCCTGGATCCTGCCAAATTTGGCTGGGGTCTAGAGTTTTCTCTCCCTGGGCAGGTAATTCTTTTCATACTCTTTGTGCACATGCACTTTTTTGAGCATGAGTTTGCAAATCTTAAGTCAATTGTTGTCCCAAATCAGCAAATTGTCTTGACCCGGTAAGCATATCTAAGTTAATCTGAACTCCATTCAATTTATTAATTTCTGCCTGTTCTGAACAATGCTCTATCCAATTGTGTTTCCATGTTAAATACTTACCTTCAGAAAGGCAGGAGCTAGCTAGCAGGAGTCAATCGTTAGGTAGTAGGGCCTCAATACATATTGATTGTAAGAGGCTTAGTATGAATGGTGTGTTTGCTCCATACATAGAGCATGCAGATTTTAACTCCCTTAATGTTGTAAAAGTAATAGACACATAAGTTCTTTTTGGTCCCTCAGAACTTTGAGAATCATTTTGCTCAAAAATGGGGTATAACCCGAATTTTGCTAATTCCTTCTTCGCTGTATTAACAGCAGTAGGAATTCTTAGCCTTGTGACTTGATGTTCTTCCCTAGGAGCAAGATGGGGCACTGGAGCAGACCTTTCAAATGTAAATTACAGAGGTCCCATGCTAACTCATCCTCCTCTGCATCTGAATGCCTTCCAGTCCTCTGAATAGAAATTTTGCCCACACACTTCAGTATCTCTTTGTCCATGGGGAAATGCTTAAGACTAACTACTAAAAACTTTAAAAATATGTTCCTAGAAGACAAAGAGGTTCTGGAGGATGAATATTTCTGACTCTTAAAGTTCTTACTAGCATTTCTGAGTCCCATGATTAAATCTCCCAAAGTCCATAAATCAGCATCTTGGTCCAAATACAAGCAAGTTTCTATTACAGTCCAAACTCTCCCTACATTTTCAACTGTGCTCCTAGCCATGTTTTTAAAATCCCATAGCCTACCATTGTGCTTATAATACAAAGCTGCACCCCCGCCCTCTGCGCTGCACCACAACATAGCTTGTCAGTCTGAAAGCTGCTCTCCCCACCCCCTTATGCTGCAGTCATTTCCTGCCTCCCAAGTTATATCCTAGTTTGTCAGTCTATGAACATCCTAGCTAGCCATTGGTTCATCAGTCAGCTTGCAAGTATTCTCCTCCGCTATTGGTTCCTTCCAGCCTAGGAGATTCCAATATCTGGGAGAAGCGCCCACACCATTTCTTTTTCCTTTCTTCCAGCCCGAGCGTACATTCTAGTCGTCCACATAATAAAATCTCTTGCTTGAGGTCTCATGTCTGAAGTAGCTTACTGGGTGCTGTTGTTGGACCACGACTCAGACTGGGCATCCAGAGCACCTGCTCCCCTGGATTTAAGGGTCGGAGCTGCCTTGGGACATGAGCCGAGCCACATTTTTCTTACAGTGCTTCCAATCCCTGTGCTATTTCTCCCCTCATCAAGAGGTTTGACCCTGAGGGGTTCTGCCTGAGCAGGGAGCAGCCATACCTGGGCAGGGAGCAGCCATGATTTTAGTAGGCTTTTCCAATCTTCTGCTCCCTTTCCTGCCCCCCTGAACAGAAAACATGCTGTTTCTGGAGGGCTGGAAGCCATAGCAGGAACACACATATTAAACTAGGAAACTTGCTGAGGAATTTCCCCTTCTTAAGTTAGAGATTTTCTCTGAATTTTCGATTAGGATCGTTTCTTCCCAGGATTCTAAACTTTTGCACACATCTCAGCCAAGTTAGTTCTCAGCCTCATACAGTCACAGAAATGCTTGATCAAGTCTGCAGTATTTAAAGTGACTAGGTCTCCATTTACATTTCAAGAACTGTAGGAGTTATGTTATTTCCACTGAATTTTCACTCTAAGTATTGAATATAGCTGAATAAATTTTATTCCTTTCTCTATAGAGAGCAAATCCCCCAGGTTTAACATCATATTTCCTTTCCTTTCTTACTACTAACTTACTCACGTGTGTGCTTCCCATGGGAAAGGGGTCAACAACTTACCTTTATTTTTTCTTCTAAAATCCTCTGGAACAGGTGCCAAATGTGGGGTCTCTCAGCCATGTCCTGCATGGATGAGAGAAGGGTTAACTGCTGGAAGATGATGTTGGCTGTCTATCAGTCAATTACCCATAAACTTATCTACTCAATAAACACACAAGAGTAAATACTCTTTTTAAATGAGCATGGGCATGATGGGTCTGGCCATACCAGCTCTGGCCTCTAACAACAACAAAAACATGGAGTCACCCAACACACAGGTAAAGGGGGCAAGACTGGGAAGAGCTTCTTCTGTGATGGACAGGATAGGGTGGAGTTAGGGAAGCCATCCTCTTAGGGGAACTAGACAGGTGACCATCTGATTCTGCAAGATAAGGATGGCTTCCCACAACAACAATCATACACTATTTAAACCTCCAAGTCTTCAGTAGCCTGATGCATGAAAGGTACCTGACAATGAGCCTCCAGTCTCCTGCAGGAGTCTCAGGATGTGATTAACCCCACCTAAAGATGGCAGCTTCTGCTTCCAGGATAATCCAAGATGGCTGCACTGGCTTCCAAACATGTTGGCAAATGGGGAGCTACAGTGCAGGGTGTGGGCACTGAGTTCATATGGGGTGTGGTTGGTCAAGCCAGGGGGTTCTAGAGGCAGGGCACAATCAGGCCAGGTGTCCTGCAGGTCCTGGCTGTTGTCACAAAATGGCAGCAGCCATGTGTAACCAAACCTGAGTAGGCTTGTAGGCAACTGGCAATTGGCTGGTTGTCTGTGAGTGGTCTGCAGGTTATGGGTGGATGATTGGTGGGTGGATGATTGGCAGGTGGACCTTGGGAAGTGGGTGATGGGTAGATGAAATGCAGGTGATGGGCAGGCAAGAGGCAGGCAAATGGGCAGATGGTAGATGATAGGCTGCAGTCAGTGAGAGATCTGCACTCAAAAAGTAGTCAATATGCTAGTAGACTGTGGGTGATCTTGGTGGACAAATGGGGTAAACAGTAAGGGATCAACGAGCAGCAAAGACTGCCTCACAGAAAAAAATTTCCCTCTGCTTGAAAACGGGGTTACAGAGTGACAAGGAACACAGTCTCCTTCTAATCTGCCATCTTGGATCTCTCTCCTAAGATTTTCTTAGTAAATGAATAAAATCTTTAGGTAATTATTAATCTGACATCTGGTGTTTTACAATAGTGAAAAAGAAAGTGTTGACATTTTATAATTTGTTGCTGAAAGAAACTCATAAAATGAAATGTCATCCCTAATTATTTCTTGATACCAATCTATCACAATTTCTACACTAACTTTTAACTGTGCTGAAATTTAACTTTCGGGTACCATCAATCTCCCTGTAACATATTCATATTACTCAACATAATCTTCAGAAAAAATAGGGCCTCCTGTCACTCATAGAATATTTTGTGTTCCAGTAAGGCCAAAAAACGTGTAAATAAGTTCAGTAGCAATCCCTAAGGCAGACTTCTGATTACAGGCTGTTAGAAAAATTGCCATCCTTTGAAATCAGGGGAATTTATTCTATAGATTCATGTTTGGAATTACCATTTGGAGAAAAAAAAATTGCTTTTCATTAAAGTTGGCAAACATGAGAAATGACTGATATAACCACTTCCCTAATGTATTCACTCATTTATTCTTTTTTGTTGTTGTTACCAGGGATTAAACACAGGGGTGCTTAAATATTAAACTACATCCCCAGTCCTTTCTTTCTTTCTTTTTTTTTTTTTTCATACAAGGAACCATTTATTTGCGCAGACGAATTTACGTCTGCACGGGGAAAGGGGGAAAAGCAAAGAAAGAAGGATGGCTTACGGTTCATCTCAGACATAGGAATTTCACGGGCTGAGAGGAACCAATCACGGAGGAGAATTCTTACAGACTGACTGACGGACCAATGACATATTAGGACGTAATGCTGGAGGCAGGAAGCAACATAAGCCGGAAATTCCTGTAACGTGAGAGGCGGGCTAACACAGATTGACAGGTGGTGGGGGAAGTCAGATTCCTTACATTCCCCCATTTCATTTTATATTAAATAAAAAAATCTTGCTCTCCAGTTCTTTTTGAAGCCTTCTCTCCTTCCTGCCTAGGTGACTGGGGTTGGTTTTGCAGGTGAGATGTAAAAAGTTTATTCTCCTCCCAGGCTTCCAAAGGCAGATGGTTTTTATGGACTTCATTTTCTCGATTTGATTGATCCCCTATTTCTGCATTAACTGCCTGTCCCCAATTCTGACTTCATTTACCCCTCTAATACTAGGAACTCCTTCACTGCTGTAGGGAAAACGGCCGATGACCAATCTGACTTCTTCAAGCTGGAAGTGGACAGCGTGGGGCAAGCAGTTTGGAGGTTCCTTTTTAGAAATTGGGTCAATTGAGGGGTTCATGGTAGAAGTCCAGTTGTGGGGGGAGCAGGCTGTAAAGGCATCTGGGTATAGGTGCTTCTATGGGAGAAGAACAAAAAGACATGAATACTGAAATGAGATTGATACAATATAATGTTGCAGGATCTGGAACATGCTAATGCATATTATAAAGATGACAGAAATCAATAATTCCTCACCAGGGGGTGGAAGAACTGAGAAGTTGTTCCCATAACAAGGCCTAACAAAGGCTGGAGAGGACAGGCCTTTATTTGGGAGCTTTAACATTGTCTAGGTTATCAGGAATGTGAACACAACATTTAGTAGAGATCTCTATACTTCTGTTACTAGCAAACATAGATTAAGCCTACCTGTGTCTGTAGGACTTAAACTGACTAAAAACTTCTGACTCTGGCAGTTTCTCTTGATAGTACTATTATTTTTAAATGCCCAAGGATGGCTATACTTTGGTTTTAACTGATTTGCTATGTGTTTAAGATCAAGCTGGTCAAAGTGACCTGTTCCTGTCAAAGAGTCAGCTGAGTTTCCACAGGGGTCACTCATAGAGAACTTAAGAGCAGCTTCTTAGCTCCGTTAGTGCCATTTGGTTAGGCAGGGTCTTTTCCATGACGTGGCTTTCTTTGAAAGCATCAGGGATGTTTCCCTTTTTTCCATGACCCTCCTCTGCAGCAGGTGCACTGAGTGGCTTTTCCTCTAGTCTCAACAATCTCCTTGATCAGGAGGTTGTGTGACCCAGAGTTGCAACACTCCTTAGAGAAGTTCTCTTGTTCCCCGGGTTCAGGCTGACTTTGAGGGCAAGACCCAAATATGGACTTTTCTTGACCTCTGTATTTAAAATCTCTATTTCTAAGTTTGGTCTTAACCGTCAAGCAAGTCAGTCTCACCAGTCATAAAGTAAGAGTACTGGGCTTTGGCTTTAATATCTATAACTTTACAGTTATTTACCCCCTTTTATCTAGTTGGGGTTTACATTATCTGTTCTATAGGTGATGGCTTACTATTCCAAGTTAATTTATGATGTTTCCTCTTGAAGCAGTACTTCTGCAAAATACTGATCAGGCAACAATTAGAGTTTATAAGGAAAATACAAAATGGGGTCAGCAGTAAAACATTCAGTTTGTGCAATAGCTATTTTGAATTTTGGCTGAGTTCCCATTTGAGATTACAGTAATCTTTACAACAAACATTAAACTTTTGAACACAACTTTAAATGAGTTAAAGTCAGGCTTACTTTGGAGCCATTGTAATGTGTAGCAGGGTGGTGAGGCAGAGCCTTATCTCAGGTAACGTGGGGCTTTTCAGTGAGGGGCAAAGGAGTATATAAACACGGATTTTGAAGATTAAGCTGAGATCAGAAGGAGCTCTGTTCTCTGATGGAAATGTGGATCTAAAGAGTTATGTTAGCAATCTTAGTAATCTTTATATGTGTGCAATGTTAGGCTATATATACCCTATTGATGACAGATAATACAACATTAAATGATAGGTTTACCATTACAGACAAGTTTAATTTGGAGAACAGCAGCTTGATAAATTTTCTGCTTTAAAGGCTTGTATACCTGGAAAATATGAACACATTTAGTATACAAAGAATAATGTTTTTAAGTATGTTACTCCATGGGATAAATTTATAAATTAATCAGATGTCTCTAACAAACACATTTGAGTAATCCCATACATGTTACTTATTGTAGAAAAAAACCAAGACATCAGACAAGTGTGCCAATAGTATTTGCCATCTCTTTCCTGTTGAAAAAAAGTCCTAGAAAAATTGATGTTAGACATTTTATGAACATTAATATTTTATTAGTTTGACCACTTAGAGACTTGTGAGTTAATTTTAAGGACATTTTACTTTTATTAGTTTACCCAATTTAAACTGAACCTTATTAAACCTTAAAATTGAACCTTATTAAACCTTAAAATTGAATCTTATTAAATCACGTGACTTAAAAATATTTGGCTCCATTTTCAAAATTTTAATTTTTATGCGCGCTTATATTTAACACAAATGCAAAGGCCTTGTAATATTTATTTCCATGGCAATGTAATGGATGTTCAAAAATAACTCTAGAGTTGGATAAAAAGAACTGATCAAAAATTATTAACCTAGGTCTGTAGGATTAAAATTGTGAGCTCAAAAATACATCATTTAAGAAAAATAAAGTCCTGGAGGAAAACTGATAATGGTTATTAATTAAAGCATGAGAAAATGAGGAGAGAAAGTTGAAAGGGAGAAAAGTGTTCTGAGTTGTAGCCGAGGAGAAATTTAAAATGGACACTTTGACCCTTTTTTTTCCTTAGGTTTGAAACTGGTTTCCTGTTGCGCCTTTCTTCATTCACATGTTAATGTAACCCTTGACTGAGATCCGAATCTGAAAGGGCCAATATGTTCTAGCAGAAGCTTGATGCTTAGGTCCTTTTAATTTCTTGAGCCTGCAGGGAGAGCTGAGAGAGAAAGAAAAGATTTGAAAATAAGGAATTTCAGGTGTTACTCCCTCCGCGCCAGCCACCTCCCGTAAAGGAGCTAGAATGTGTGTACGAGAGCACGTGGTGGGGGGCCTGGTGGGCTGAGTGGCGGAGCGGAAGGAGAAACAGAGTGAGGCAAAGGAGAGGAATGAGCAGGAGCTTCTGCAGCAGGAGGCCTGTGAGGACGTGGTTCATCAGCTGATTAAACTTAGAAGAGAAAGGATTAAAAGGGGGAGGAGAGGCAGCAAGAAAGAAAGGAAAAAGACGAAGGGAAAGGTTCCTTTCCATTCACCAGGCTGCCCGCATATGTATTTAATCATAACTAGAACAAGTAGGCATATAATTATGCCTAGTACAAAACTAAAATTTAGGGTGTCATAAATAGAGCATTCTGACTTACTATCTAAAGGACAATTTAGCTCTGATTCAGCGAATAGGTGAAGGGGTTTGAGATGATTCAATAAACATCTCAGGGGCGCGTTTGCTGGGGTGGATGTTCTGAATCCCATGGTAAACTGAGACCCACCTGGCTAGTGATTTCGGCGTCCCGAGACCACGATGCCAGGCAACGAGAGGTTAGAACAAAGGCCTGATCGTCACCAAGACCAATGTTAACCGGGCATATGCCGAGAGGTTCTGGACACCTGGCCAGGATTTCGAGCGAGACGCAGCGGAAAATAAGAGAGAGGTTCAGAACCTGAGAAAGAATCTTAGCACCATAAAACCCAGGAGTCCACCCAGCAACTAGGACCAGCTATTCCCACACCTCGGCAGTCCGGCGGCCGAGCCCGCGGCCCAGGCGGCGGAAGCCACAAGAGGGAGGGGGAAGCCGCGGGCGGCGAGCGAGAGGGAATGGGACCACGGCGCCGCGGGCTGCGGAGATGTGTTTCTGGTCAGGGGCCTAAGGGAACTCACCGATTCTGGAGTCCGGTGTTGTGTGCAGAGAACTGGGCATCCCGGTAAATGGAAGATGAGCCTGTATAAGGGGTATAAGCACGCAGGAGCTTGCAGATGGGGTACCGCCTGCTTAGGCAGTGGAAAAAAAAAAAAAACCATCTCCCGGGTTTCGGCGCCAGATGTTAGGTTGGAAAAAAGAGACGTGCAGTTATGGTTCGTCGCTAGCTCCCAGAAACGCTCCACAGATACAGGTCTCATACAAGGAACCATTTATTTGCGCAGACGAATTCACATCTGTATGGGGAAAGGGGGAAAAGCAAAGAAAGCCCAGTCCTTTCTTAATATTTTATTTAGAGACAGAGTCTCCCTGCGTTACTTAGGGCCTCACTAAGTTCCTGAGGCTGGCATTAAACTCAAAATCCTCCTGCCTCAGCCTCCCAAGCCACTAGGATTACAGGTGTGCACCATGGCACCCAGCCATTCATTCATTTATTCTTCAAAAATTTTGATAACCTACTGTGTGTCACACGCTTGCCAACTACTGCAGATATAATAGTGCCCAAAGTAGACATGGTCTCTGCCTCAAGGAATTTGCACTGAAAT
The DNA here is from genome assembly GCF_902686455.1 of Sciurus vulgaris. NCBI lineage: Eukaryota > Metazoa > Chordata > Mammalia > Rodentia > Sciuridae > Sciurus > Sciurus vulgaris. The sequence goes on along the minus strand of NC_136466.1, from coordinate 114,299,564 downwards.
TAAAAGTCAGCCATTTGTTGCCATATGAACTCTTTTTAAAAAAAATTTTTTTTTCTGTTATCTATATTTTGATCCTACTTTTTTTTCTCTTCTTTAATTTTTTTTTATCTTTTACAGACTGCATTTTGATTCATTGTACACAAATGGGGCACATCACTTTGTTTCTATGATTGTACATGATGTAGATTAATACCATTTGCGTAATCACACATGTACATAGGGTAATAATGTCTGTCTCATTCCACCATTTTTCATATTAAAATTTTTTATTGCTTTATTTTTTATTCTTCTTAGTTATACTTGACAGTAGAGTGTATATTGACATATCATACATACATAGAGTATAACTTCCCATTCTTGTGGTTATACATGATGTGGAGTTACACTGGTTGTGTATTCATACATGAACGTAAGAAAGTTATGTCTAATTCATTCTAATGTCTTTCCTATTCCCAGGCCCCTTCCCTTTCCTCATTCCCCCTGTTCAATCTGGTGAACATCCACTCTTCTCTCCCTCTGCCCCGCACCTATTGTGAGTCAGCATCCACATATCAGAGAGAACATTTGGTCTTTGGTTTGTGGGGATTGACTTATTTCACTTAGCATCATATTCTCCAGTTTCATTCATTTACCAGCAAATGCCATAATTTCATTCTTCTTTTTGGCTGAGTAAAATTACATTGTGTATATATACATTTTCTTTATCCATCCGTTTTTATTTTATTTTATTTGTTCTAGTTATACATGACAGTAGAATGCATTTTGACACATTATACAAAAATGGAATACAACTTCTCATTCTTCTGGTTGTATACAATGTAGAATCACACCAATTGTGTAATCATATATGCACATAGAGTAATAATGTTTGATTCATTCTACTATCCTACCTACCCCCATACATCCTCCCCTCCCCTATCCCCTCTGTCTAATCCCAAGTACATCTATTTATCCCTAGCCACCACCCCCTTATTGTGAATTAGCATCACATATCAGAGAAAACATTTGGCCTTTGGTTCTTTGGGATTGGCTTATTTCACTTAGCATGATATTCTCTAGCTCCATCCATTTCCTGGCAAATACCATGATTGCATTCTTATTTAAGGTGAAGTAATATTCCATTGTATATATATATATCACATTTTCTTTATCCATTCATCTGTTGAAGGGCATCTAGGTTGGCTCCATAGTTTGGCTATTGTGAATTGAGTTGCTATAAGCATTAATGTGGCTGCATCACCATACTATGCTGATTTTAAATCCTTTGGGTATAAACCAAAGAATGGATAGCTGGGTCAAATTGTATTTCCATTTCGAGTTTTCTGAGGAATCTCCGTACTGCTTTCCATAATGGTTGCACCAATTTGCAGTTCCACCAGCAAGGTATGAGTTCCCCCACATCCTCGCCAACATTTATTATTGCTTTGTATTCTTGATAATTGCCATTCTGACTGGAGTGAGGTGAAATCTTACAGTAGTTTTGGTTTGCATTTCTCTAATTGCTAGAGATGTTGAAATTTTTTCATATATTTGTTGATTGATTGTGTTTCTTCTTCTGTGAAGTGTCTGTTCAATTCCTTAGCCCATTTATTGATCGGGGTTTTTTTTTTTTTTTTTTGTGCTAAGTTTTTTCAGTTCGTTATATCTCCTAGAGATTAAAGCTCTGCTGTAGGTACATGTGGTAAAGTTTTTCTCCCATTCCCTAGGCTCTCTCTTCACATTACTAATTGCTTCCTTTACTGAGAAGAAGCTTTTTAGTTTGAATTCATCTTACTTATTGATTCTTGATTTTACTTCTTGTGCTTTAGGAGTCTTGTTAAGGAAGTCAGTTCCTAAGCTGACATGGTAAAGATTTGGACCTAATTATTCTTCTATTAGGTGCGGGGTCTAAAAGAAATAGAAAATAAATAAATAGAATAATAATTAATTAATTGAAAATCTCAAAGACATCAACAAATTTCTAGAGACAGATGATGTATCCAAACTGAATCAGGAGGACACATACAATTTAAAGAGATCAATTTCAAACAATGAAATAGAAGATGCCATCAAAAGCCTACCAACCAAGAAAACTCCAGGATCAGATGAATTCTACAAGACCATCAAAGAGAACTAATTCCAATACTCCTCAAATTATTCCATGAAATAGAAAAGGAGGGAACCCTTCCAAACTCATTCTATGAGACAGCATCACCTTGATACCAAAACCAGACAAAGACGCATAAAGGAAAGAAAACCTTAGACCAATATCCCTGATGAACATAGATGCAAAAATTCTCAATAAAATTCTAGCAAATCACATACAAAAACAAATTAAAAAGATAATGCACCACAATCAACTGGGTTTCATCCCAGGAATTCAAGTTGGGTTCAACACATGGAAATTAATAAATGTAATTCATCACATCAGTAAACTTAAAGACAAGAATCGTATGATCATCTCAATAGATGCACCAAAAGCATTTGACAAAATACAGCACCCCTTCATGTTCAAAACACTAGAAAAACTAGGCATAGTAGAAACGTACCTCAACATTATAAAAGCTATATATGTTAATCCCAAGGCCAAGATCATTCTAAATGAAGAAAAATTAAAAGCATTCCCTCTAAACTGGAACAAGACATGGATACCCTCTTTCACCACTTCTATTCAACACAGTCTTGGAAACAAGTCAGAGCAATTAGATAAAAGAAATTAAAGGGATATGAATGGGAAAAGAAGAACTCAAATTATCACTATTTGCCATCTACATGACTCTATATTTAGAAGATCCAAAAAATATTCCACCAGAAAACTTCTACAACTAGTAAATGAATTCATCAAAGTAGTAGGATATAAAATCAACACCCATAAATCAAACACATTCCTATACATCAATGATGAATCCACTGCCAGAGAAATTAGGAAAACTAACCCATTCACAATAGCCTCAAAAATAAAATAAAACAGTTGGGAATCAATCTAACAAAAGAGGTGAAAGACCTCTACAATAAAAACTGCAGAACACTTAGCTATTGTGAATTGAGCTGCTATGGACACTGAGCTATATGTACTCTTGGAAGGAACCATTGCCCAGGGGTTTCCTGTATCCAACCACACTTTGCTCAAAGCATATTTTCCACAGATAATTTCACAGTTGTGGCTTAGGAGAACTTGATCATGCTGTAAACATTTCAAAACAACTCTCTAAGTGGAGGACAATAGAGCAATTGGAACATCATTTACAATACCTTGAAAGCATTACCTAATCTCAAAACACTATATTTCTATGGCCAAAATGTTCAAGGTTAAAAGAAGTTTTTCATTCATACTACTTAATGTTTCTCAATAAAGAGAATGTTAATGTTGCATCAATAAAATTCTAGGCATTTAAAACCATTCTTTAGCAGTGGCAAGGGCCCTTGGACCCAGCTACTTGGGAGGCTGAAGCAGAATTCTTGAGCCCAGGAGTTCAGGGCCAGCCTGAGCAACATCACAAGACCTCCATCTCTTAAAAATAACAAATGAATGAAATATAACATTTAGCCACTTCAGCCAAGCAGGACTGCAGGTAAAATGACTTTGGAGGATGGAAACGTGGAGGTCAGCACCGGGGGCTCATTTTATGGAATTATTCCTTTAACCTCAAGTTCCCAGCATTCACCTCTGCCTGTCTCTAGCAATAGGGTGGTGGTGAATGTGGTAAAAAGCAATGTTCGCAGGGTGCTCTGCACGGTCCTAGCACATGGGAAGCACTAGAAATAATATTTACCATTATTGTTGCTGTTATTATCACTTTGGGTCCTTAACACATTTTTTAAGGCTTTTTGGAAGGTGTGCTTTTAAAATCCATAAAATCCACCGAAAGATTTATACTAGAATACAAGATTCTCAAGGAAATCATCTCGAACCCCTGTTCCCACAACACTACCCCGCCCCAACAAAACTCTGGAACAATAGTTTCATGGGTTGGATCCAACAAATTAAAGTTTTGGAAAACCGTGAAACTTGGCGTGCCGGATTTCACGAATCCAGCAGGTGGCAGTGTTTCCAAAGGCAAATGCTCTGCGGCTGCGAAACAAAGGTGATGCTCGTGGAATCTGTTGACGTTCGGAAATCCACCATTTCCTCCAGGACATGTAAGAAATAAAAAACCAACAAAATATTTTAAGGTCTGGAAGAAATCCTACTGGTAAGTCACCTGCCTGGCCTGGCCTGCTGCATACTTGTGAAATAAGCAACGGTCACGTCCAGTGTTGGGAGTCTCTATTCTCTTTGCCCTTGCTCTGGCAGTCTGTCCGCTCCTCCCCATGTCTTCCTACTCCTTGGCCCCTGCCCCTGTGGAGAACTAATTCAGGAGAATAACTGGGATCTAAATGTTAAAGAAATGAAAATCCTGGGGATTTTACTGCATTACCAACACACCCGAGAGTGTTACCGACAATGGGCCCTGGATTTTCAGATGGGCTGCTGGCGTTCATATTAAAGGTGGTCAGTATTAGGGTTTAAAGCACGGGCATTGAAGGGAGGCCTGCCTGGGTTTAGTCTTGGTGTAGGCTATGTACACATTACTTGCTTGGGTAAGATGCTAAACTGCTTTCTCATCTGAAAAAGATAGGTATTAATACGCGGTCTGTTTGCAGGTGTATGGAGATTAAAATGGACACTGTGTGTACCGTGCATAGTGTCTGACACATAAAGCACATTCGAAAAGATGTTGCTACTATAATAATACCATACTGACAAATTATTATAGTGATGTGATTTTATATTACCTTATTATTATATTTTTATCATGACCCCCATTCCCCATTTTATTCTACATGTTACACAGATTTCAAGAATGCTGCTTTAGATCTGAACTGGAGGAAGGAAGGCACATTTTAAGTGGAACATTTGCATATTAGGGAGAACATGGAAGAAAATGACCAGGATGATAAACTTCCAAAAACTGGTGAAAGTTAGCTGAAAGAGTTGGGGCCATTGAAACTGGAGAGTATAATAGTGTTGGGGAATCTGAGAGCTGTCTTCAAGTTTCTGAACAGCTGGAGGAATCCCGAGAGACCTGGATAAGAGCTATAGCCTCCAGAGCAGGTGGATTTTACTATTGATTCTATTAGCGGCCCAAGGGGAAGTACTGCTCCCACCCCATTTTGTGTTTATTCTCAGTTTGGGGGTTCTTAGAATCAATGTAGTGATGGGCCCATGGTTACAATTCTCTGGGGAAGGTTTTCCTCCAGAGTCCAGACCGAGACAGAAAAGCACCCGTATGGTCCTTAAACCAACGGGCACATTTCCCCATTGTGCTTTGACTTCAGCCTTCTGAGGACTGGGCTTTCTTCAGGGGTCAGAGTTCCTACACCCCACATACTGCAGCTCTGCTCTGAGCATGAAACTTTGGTCTCTAGTTTACCAAGTCTGGCAGCTCCCACCCGAGTGGCTGTCCCCTGCACAGGTGCCCTTGCTACTCTTACCTTTTCTTTCCTTCTTCATTTTTGACTCCAGGGACTTCTCTTACTTTCCCATAGCATTCAGTCAAATCCTAAAGGTGATATGTGTTACTGAACCAGGCTGTCTAATATTTCAGAACTAAGACTTAAGATTGAGGTCGTAGGAAGAGCAAGCAAATGCTGAAACATGTCCCCATATAAGGAATTATCTAGTACCTATACAGAATGTTGGACCTGGTTAACAATTTCATGGGCTCCCATCTGATTTGTGGTTGGGTGGCTATACTGAGCCAAGAGTACCAGATTGGTTAGTTGGTAAAGAGCAAACATCACAATGCTGCTTCCCCTTCCATAATCTCTGACCATGATGCTCATTATAGTCTTTCTTTCTGTCTTTTTTTTTTTTTTTTTTTTTTTTGCAGTACTGGGGATCGAACTCAGGGCCTTGTGCTTGCAAGGCAAGCACTCTACCAGCTGAGCTATCTCCCCAGCCCTCATGATAGTCTTTCTAACTGAATTATTTTTATGGTTTAAGGAGTTCTGTTCTGTCGCTGGCTCTTTGCGGTACAAAATCCGTGGCTATTTGTCACCGCTTGCAGCAACAACTTGCACGGGTCTTATGGGTGGTGGACTGGAAACTGAGGCACTTCTATCTTTCTCTTTAGTGCACTGCTTTCTTGCTTGTTTGTTTATAGAGGATAGAGGAAATGAGGTTTACTTGCTTGAGAGGAGAGAGAGAGAGACTTTGCTTATCAGAGAGAAAGAGACTTTGCTTAAGAGAGACTTTGAGAAAAGGACAGGCTTTGCTTAGAGCTTAGAGGAAGAGAGACTTGCTACGCCTCACTTAAGGTCTGCTGCTTCTTACTGGAGCGTCCTGCATCCTGTGAACTAAGGGTGCATCTACCTAAGGTGCTTTAGTGATGCGTCTCAGTTCTCCGCCCTGCAATCTGCCTTCCGCCGCTGCCCCTACTTGCTGCTTCTATCGGCTAGCTGCTGCTTCTTCCTAGCTGTTGCCGCTCTTCTTTCTACTAGCTAGCTGCTGTGTTCTTCTTTCTACTAGCTGCTGTCCCGCTGTCTTTTCTTTCTGCTTGCCACTTCTGCTAGCTGCTGTGTTCTTCTTTCTACTAGCTGCCGCCGCCTTTCCCTACTAACTGCTGTGTTTTTTCTTTACTAGCTGCTGTGTTGCGCTGTCTCACTCCGCCTACGCTTATATCACCTCCAGGAGGCGGAGAGCAGGGCCACGCCTCTTAAGCAAAGATTAGGCTAGACGCTAGAAGTCCGAGCAGGCACAATTAGGAGTGCTTGAGAACACATGCGCATACATTGTGTGCATGGACTATAAATCACCTGAGTGTGCTTATGTCAATCAACCTCCTCGCTGCCGATGTGATCAGGCGCCCTTCTGGCGCCGTTAACATGGCCCAGCCCCCAACACTGTTCCACTACATTTTCTTTATCACAAGAGTCCAATGATTAAAAAAAAAAAAAAAAAAGAAAAGACCAGTTATTGTCTCCATAGCAATGGGTCCAGAAGCACACATGAGTAAGTGGTCTGAACAGGACTTGACTTCCTGTCTTCCAGCAGATAATGAGATATCAGTTCTTTTGTGTGAGTTGCGCTCATTCTCAAGTCTTTGACATGCAACTTGCAATGGCATTAGACTAAATTCTTTGGTGGTTTCCTTTGGAGGTGATAAGTCTCTCATACAGAGTCTGCATTTTTTTTTTTTTTTTTTTTTTGGCCTGATTCTAAATACAGCAAGTATTTTACCTTTGGGACCATGTAGTTTACCTTTGGTACCATGGTCTGGATTATGATCACAAGCAGTTATATTGGAATCACTGACCTAACTCAAGAGAAGCATGTTATGCAACGTAGTAGCTATCAGAGAGACAAATTTGGGCATGAAACCATTCCTTTGGATTCCTTATCAAGGAAATTAGAGTAGGTAGCAAATTTTGATAATCAACCAATGAGACTGGAGCAGCAATCATCACAGTGGAAAATGTCTTGAAGTCCTTTAAATGGAGGAATTAAAGTAACATTCAATGGGAGTGTGCAGATTCCCTTCTCACAGTCTCTTCTGTGCTCCTGTTTCAGATAACTGTACCAGTCAGATTTCTTTTACTGTGACAAAATACCTGAGAGAGCCATTTAAAGGAGGGAAGATTTGTTTTGGCTCATGGTTTCAGAAGTTTCAGTCCATGGTCACTTGTGTCCATCACTTTGGGCCTGGGGTGAGGCAGAACATTGTGGAGGAGGGGTGTGATAGAACAAAGCTGATTACCTCTTGGTAGCCAGGAAGCAAAGGAAGAGAAAGAGGGAGGAGCCAGGGTCACTACATGCCTTTCCAGGGAAGGCCCCCACATCCTAAAGTTTCCACCACCTCCCAATAGCACCATCAGCTGGGGACTAAGCCTTCAGAAAATGAGCTTTTGGGGGACATTTAATATCCTATCTGTAAGATATGGAAAATGATAAACTTCAAAATAGTGTGGCTTGGAAGAGGGAGTGAGGAAGAAGGCAACGCATTGATAACATTGGTCCTTTCCCAATACATCCTTTCCCAGTGACAGGACAATCCCTGGGATCGTCAAGCCTAAAATGGCCATCTCTGGGAGGAAGCCAAAGCATTGATCCTTCCCCAGATAAATCCTTTCCCACTGACAGTGCAATGGGACCCTGAAGGGAAAGAGATCAGGCCTGAACACTGACCCCCAACCCTCCATTCTTCCCCAAGTAAAAACATTGCCCAGTAAAAACAAATTTCAAAATCTCACAAACCTGTTTCCTCAGTGCCCAAATTGACACGCTCTGTCAATAATTACGTCACCTCTCAGTGCAGCATATATAAGCACAGATTCCTCCTTTGACCAGTGGCTCATTTTCCTTCAGGAAAGTGGGTCTACCAGATGCATGATTGAAGTTTGCACCCAACTCAGTCATTTTGTGCTAACACAGTTTATAACTATAATTTTACTCATTTATTATAGAAGATGGAGTGTTATGAGATTATTATTATAGGATAGTGGGTTTTCCAAGTCTTCTGCCATAGTCTTTTTCTGAGGTTACTTCTCTCTACAGGTTAGAAATGCTGGTCCAACGCTCCAATGTAATGTTTTAGATTCATTTCTTCCCTGCTGACTTCACATAAAGGCTCCCCATGCCATGGGATAACCAACCTGGAGCTCAGCCTGGCCAATGAAATATTCAGAGAAGACACTGCATCAAGGTGTCTTTACCCAGTGATCACATTTGTTCTCTCACAATCGATCCACAGAAAAATAATAACAGTTAGAAATAGAGGGAGCACAACGCGAAAGAGGCTGTTCTACTAACAACAAAAGCCAGCAAACCATGCCACCAGCCCTTTCGTCACTCTGGTCTTGGTCATATAGTCATGATGTTACAAGTGCTAACAGTCCCTCATGACTTTGGAAAGCTCTGATCATGTGTTAAAGCCCTTGCAAAGTGGGATACACTCACTTTTGTAGAAAACAGAGACATTTGTTTACAACTTCATGACTTTCGAAGCAGTCATCTAATAAAGATGTAAATTTCAAGATTTCTGTCATTTCCTCTCAGTGGAGAATTATCAGAGATAAACAGAAAATTGGTAAAAGATTTCAATTTAAAATGAGTGCAGCTATTTGTTACTAACGTAGTGAATCCTAACTTTTTTCCCCAGTGGTTTTAGGAAGGTGTTTTAGTGACTTAGACTGGCTGTCAAACGCGTCTCTTCCTTCCTGACTCACAGGTAGTTCTGGAACATACCGGTTCCCACTCAGGTCATCTCCAGTACACCCAGATCTGTGATTTCTCTGGGTGAAGGAAAAAAGTTAAGTTGCTTCCCTTGTTTCTAAAGTATGATCTCAATCTTAAGTCTTTGTTTTTTTCTTTTAGTTGTAGAGGGACACAATATTTTATTTCATTTATTTTCTTATGTGGTGCTGAGGATGGAACCCAGTGCCTCACGCATGTCAGGCGAGCGCTCTACCACGAAGTCACAACCCTAGCCCCTCAATCTTAAGTCTAAAACACAGATGTTATGGGGCAGGTCACACATTCCTTCAAATTTTCTCAGCCTCAGAATTCCTACAATTAGCCAGGTATGGCGGTGCATGCCCGTAATCTCTGCAACTCAAGAGGCTGAGGCAGGAGGATCACAACTTCAAAGCTAGCCTCAGCATCTTAGCGAAGCCCTAAGCAACTTAGCAAGACCCTGTCTCAAACTAAAACATTAAAAGAACTGGGGATGTGGCTCTTAAGCACCCCTGAGTTCAATCCCTGGTAACACACACTAACACACACACAGAAGTTGACATGGGGGGGCTGGGGTTGTAGCTCAGTGGTAGAACACTTGCCTAGTGTGTGTGACGCACTAGGTTAGATCCTCAACACTACACAAAAAATAAATAACATAAAGATATTGTGTCCACCTACAACTAAAAAAAAAAAGAAGTTGACATGTGAGATCCTTCAGGGTCTTATTTTATCTTGTACTCTAGTGCCGCCGCCGCTGTGTCCCGCCGGAGGAAGGCCGAGTATCCCCGCCGGCGGAGGAGCAGCCCCAGCGCCAGGCCTCCCGACGCCCAGGGGCAGCAGTCCCAGGCCGCGAAAGCCCCGTCTCCAGTTCAGGGCAAGAAGAGTCCGCGACTCCTATGTGTAGAAAAAATAACAACTGATAAAGATTCCAAGGAAGAGAAAGAGGAGGAAGACGAGTCTGCCCTTCCTCAGGAAGTTTCCATTGCTGCATCTAGACCTAGCCGGGGCTGGCGCAGTAGTAGCCGGACATCTATCTCTCGCCTCCGAGATACAGAAAACACACGAAGCTCTCGCTCCAAGACTGGGTCATTGCAGCTCATCTGCAAGTCAGAACCAGTTACAGATCAGCTTGATTATGAAGTTGCAGAAGAACATCAGTCTCCTGGTGGAATTAGTGATGAGGAAGAGGAGGAGGAAGAAGAGCTGCTAATCAGTGAAGAGGAAATACCATTCAAAGATGACCCAAGAGATGAGACCTACAAACCTCACTTAGAAAGGGAAACCTCAAAGCCACGGAGAAAATCAGGGAAGGTGAAAGAAGAGAAAGAAAAGAAGGAAATTAAAGTGGAAGTAGAAGTAGAGGTGAAAGAAGAAGAGAATGAAATTAGGGAAGATGAGGAACCTCCTAGGAAGAGAGGAAGAAGGCGAAAAGACGACAAAAGTCCACGTTTACCCAAAAGAAGGAAAAAACCTCCAATCCAGTATGTCCGTTGTGAGATGGAAGGATGTGGAACCGTTCTTGCTCACCCTCGCTATTTGCAGCATCACATTAAATACCAGCATTTGCTGAAGAAGAAATATGTATGTCCCCATCCCTCCTGTGGACGACTCTTCAGGCTCCAGAAACAACTTCTACGACATGCCAAACATCATACTGATCAAAGGGATTATATCTGTGAGTATTGTGCTCAAGCCTTCAAGAGTTCCCACAATCTGGCAGTGCACCGGATGGTTCACACTGGCGAGAAGCCATTACAATGTGAGATCTGTGGATTTACTTGTCGACAAAAGGCATCCCTTAATTGGCACATGAAGAAGCATGATGCAGATTCCTTCTACCAGTTTTCTTGCAATATCTGTGGCAAAAAATTTGAGAAGAAGGACAGCATAGTGGCACACAAAGCAAAAAGCCACCCTGAGGTGCTGATTGCAGAAGCTCTGGCTGCCAATGCAGGCGCCCTCATCACCAGCACAGATACCTTGGGCACTAACCCAGAGTCCCTGACACAACCTGCAGATGGTCAGGGTCTTCCTCTTCTTCCTGAGCCCTTGGGAAATTCAACTTCTGGAGAGTGCCTGCTGCTAGAAGCTGAAGGGATGTCAAAGTCATACTGCAGTGGGACAGAACGGCCCACAACCAAGTATGAGAGCCCGAGTCACAGCCACTCGTGTATCGCATGCTTGTCACTTGACATGGCCCTTTCTCTGGAGGAAACTCGTGAGCTTACTGCCTTCCTCCCATCATGATGCTTAGGAAACATGGTCCTGGGATGAGAAAATACGTAGGTGAAGCATCAGGGCCTGAGCAAGAATGTCAACCTGGACTCTGTGAATGGTGTGCCAGTGGCAAGCACTGATCAGTGGAGCGAGCTGACGGAGGCAGAGAGACTCCAAGAGAACCTCCAAACTTACCGTACCTTCCATGTTATGTTGGCCAGGCTTTTAGAAGACCAGCAGGTGCGTTTTACCCCAACCCAAGGTGACTTCCATCAAGCCATACACACCATTCTGCTTCAAGTTTCTGCCTTCGCCTACCAGCTGGAGGAGTTAATGGTGCTCCTGGAGCACAAGATCCCCCCAAATGAGTCTGACAGGATGCCTGTCGTTGGAGATGGTGGCCTCTTTGAGAAGAAGCTATGGGGCCTAAAGGTGCTGCAGGAGCTTTCACAATGGACCATGAGGTCCATCCATGACCTTCGTGTCATTTCTTCTCATCAGATGGGGATCCCAGCACATGAGAGCCAAAATGTTGCTAAGGACAAGACAATGTAGCAATTAGCTTTCTCTCTCTTTCTTGCTGTCTGGATGGAATGTACATAGTTTTCTGGGGCCTCGTTTTCCCACCTTAAGTTTTTGAAAACCTTTAAGACCACAAGCATTTCCATGAGGTAGAGTCAGAGACATGGACAGATGGGCATAGAGGTTTATTTAGCTTGGGGTGTGGAGGTGTGCACATGTGTTCTGTGTGGATGGGGGTGTGAGACAGTGGGAGCAGGGGTAACATCCTTCCACCTTAGCGCTCTAACTGTTCTACCACTAAATAACCTTTGCCATCATTTAACAGCATTACAGACAGAAGAGAGAAGTGTCTTAAGCTCTAGTTATGGATGACTTCTGAGAAGACTGAACCAGTGAATTGAGGATTATGGACTCTATAGTCATTCATACTCTTAGATAATAAAAGTAATAATAGCTGTATTGAGGCAGTGTGCCAAAAAGAAAAAAAAAAAAAGAAAAAACTAAGCCAGGAGTGGTGGCATACACCCTGGAATTCCAGTGACTCAGGAGGCTGAGGCACAAGGATGGCAAGTTCAATGACAGCCTCAGCAAATTAGCGAGGCCCTCAGCAACTTAATGAGATCCTGTCTCAACATTAAAAAAAAAATAATAATAATAATAAATAAAAGGTCATCTGACTCAGTAGCACTGTGCCCCTGGTTTCAATCTCCAGTCCAAAAAAACCCAACTTATTTGGCACTGGGCTCCATCGCAGAAATCCTAATTCAACAATAATCAGAGGAAGAACTCACAGTTTGCTTGTCTGTATTGTTGGTTTCCCTTGTTCATTTCAGAGTGTAGTTTTAAGGATAGGTTTTATGAATAATTTATCCAATGAGCTAAGAATGGAATGCAGGACAAACAAGTTCTAAGTGGGAATGGAAAAAGACGGGAGAAGTCTTAATTCATTATACAAGAGAAAGAAAGTTTAACAATCCCTATGGAGAGGCAGCATAGTGGAGAGAGTGAATCTGGAGCCAGACAGCCTGAGTTCAAATCCCAGCACTGCCACTCCCCAGCTGTGAGACCTTGGGGAAGTTACTACCCCTCAATTTTTTCATCCATCCTCATCTCCAAGTGGTGGGTAACAGTGGGGCTTGTTATTTATAAATAACTCAATATAACACCTGTTTCCTAAGAAGTTCTCAATTAATGGAAGCCATTGTATTTCCTCCCCAGTTCTCTTTAGGTAAAGGTTTGCTTACATTGGTCTCTCATCCAGGTATGTGGTACATAACCTACTAACCTTATCCAAACTTGTACTTCTGCTTTGACCAATAGTGTAGGAAAGGGGAAGGCTCTGGGAGAAGAGTCTCTTAAGATGCTGCGAATGGTGACAAAAGGGCAGACTGTGTAGAAGTTTAATTTACCTTTTGATAATACACTCATTTTAATCTATTTTGGGATAGGTTTAAGAATTTGGACTCAGTTTAGGGTTAATAGTTAATACTTGGGGTTTTGGGTGTGTCTCCATCTAGAGTTTGATTAATTTGAATAACTCAATTAAATATTTGATGAACTCATCTGAAATGCAAGGCAGTTCATATACAAAGTTCTGTAAAAATGACAAGAAACAGCTTTCAGTCCTGGGTTTGACAAGGAAGTCTATTGAACAGATAGCTGAATGCATCAAATGACATTCTTATATAAAATAGGTGAGGGAGGAATCATTTATTAAAGATGATCACATTGTCAAGAATTTCTTCCAAATGTTTCTTATCAACTTTACTTCTAATGTCATAACATAACCCTAAACATCCATCTCTGAAGTTCACTTCACTCCATATATCCCTGGTAAACTGAGAAATTGATCATATGATCAGAGATTATTCTGAGTGTCAACAAAAGAAATGAAAGTTTATCTTTATGCAAAAATAAAGTGACAGTTCCATAAAATGGAATTTGCTCTCTTTTTCCCAACTCACAAGGATATAGAGCCATAAAAGGAAGACTATTTCCTGTTAGATTTCAAAAAAAATTTGCACATCTGAATTATCAATATTCATTTATAAGTTTCATGTAGGCATTAATCAATTACTCAAAACTAAAAGTAGTAATAATATACAAAACTAGGAGAAATATCTTTAAATTTTTTTAACCCAGTATTATAATTTTTCTCATGTGCGATCTTTGGTGATTATCAACATTACATAGTGCTGAGTTCCAAATATGAACCTTCAGTGCTAGGTAGTTAGCCAGTGGTCCAGAAACCTTGGCATTTTAAATGCAAATCCTAGTTTGGTATTAACTATTGGTCCTTCTACACATCTTTCTATCTTGTGTTTTCCATGCATTAAGAGTTCACAGAACTGAATTCATGTTCATCTGGTTCACAGAATTGAGTCCACACACACTGAACCAATTAACCTAAGATGCATCAAAGTCCTTCATGAAATACTAAAAAAGGATTACAAATAGAATTAACCACCATACCTTTTACAACACAGCAAGTGTGTAAAGCAAGCAACCTAAATCATGCCAATGGAGCACTTATACATATCATGTAAAGTTGAGCAAATTACATCCAGAATATGATTCTTCCTCTCATCAGAGCACTGAAAAAAGCTCTCCTGACCCATAATATATGATCAATATTATGTCATGTTTAACTTTCTTTAGAAATCACATCATTCACTCAAATTATACTCCTGCAACTCTCTCCTATGAGGACAGCACAATAGTGCTTGGAGAACTTCAATTCCTTGGAAAATTCCCTATAGATTTGTTTTGTTTTTTTGGGGGGTGGGGGTGGGTACTAGGGATTGAACTCAGGGGCAGTCGACCACTGAGCCACATCCCCAGCCCTGTTTTGTATTTTATTTAGAGACAGGGTCTCACTGAGTTGCTTAGCACCTTGCTGATGCTGAGGCTGGCTTTGAAATCACGATCCTCTAGCCTCAGCCTCCCAAACTGCTGGGATTACAGGTGTGCGCCACCATGCCTGGCAGATTTGTAATTTTCAACTTTTAACATGTACATGAAACACCAGGGATTTGATTTAAATGTGGATTCTGACTCAGTACCTCTGCAGCTGGACCTGAAGGTCTGCTGGCCAGAACTCCATTTTTTCAAAATATTTTTTTAGTCATAGATGGACACAATACCTTTATTTTATTTATTTATTTTTTATGTGGTGTTGAGGATCGAACCCAGTGCCTCACACTTGCTAGGTGAGCCCTCTACCACGGAGCCATAACCCTAGCCCCAGAACTCCATTTCGAGTAGCAAAGAATTAGTTAACTAATTCAGGCAACATGATGTCTTTGCCAAATGTAAAGATCCTACTTAAGAAAAGAGCCCTTAAGAACTGACGGTGCAACAGGGAATTTCAGGCAGGTGGTGTTGGAAGTGGAAGAAGAGATGATTATGAGCAAATGAACTTCCTGTAATCTCTCAGTGAGAAGGCTGGCTCAGACGCAACCTTGGAGGCTGGGGATATGGCTCAGTGTTAGAGTGCTTTCCAGCATTCACGAGGCCTTGGGTTTGATCCCCAGTACTGCAAAAACAAAAAAGAAAAAACAAGCAGCCCGGGAAGGACAAGACTCACAGGCACTTCTCTGCTAAATTGTCCAGGACAAATTTTTGCCCATGGTAAGTCTACAGGACTGAGTATACAACAGGTGATTTCAACCCTGGTTGTGTATTGGCCTCTCCAGATCAATTTTTGGTAGGTAAGGGCCCAGACATCATCAGTTCTTTTGAATGGTTCTAATGCACAGCCAGGATGAGAATTATGGTCTTGTAAATATGGATTTTGCAGAACAGTTCTTGTACCAGGAGTTTTTATTGTCTTTAAAGGCAAGTTGCTAAATCATAACTGAGTATAATTTATTTTTCTAAAATTTTGTGATTTTGCATATGTACATTTGAGGGTCTTCTGTGGTTATTGTTTTTGTTTTTGAGCTGGGATCTCACTGTGTTGCCCAGGCTGGTACTGAATTTGTGATTCTCCTGTCTCAACCTCCCAGTTCCTGGCATCCCAGGGCAGGGGCCCTGCTGGGGTCCCGTTGGACTGTATTCCTCTCTCCTATGCATCAGAAATAAGAGAAAACAATATAAAAAGAAAAAATGAATTTAATTGCAGTTTGACCCAAACTGAGAAGGCAGCTAGTCTTCCTTTCCTCATCCTATAGGAGTGTGGCAATCTATAGGAACAAAAGGCAGGAAATACACATAGGCAGATTTAGCCAGGCTGCACTAACCAGAGATACGTTATAATTCTAGTTTCCTTGTTGCCTGCCCAGGCCACAGGGTTGCTTCTCAGTTTTCACTCTTTTTTTTTTTTTCTTTTAATTTATTTTTATTATAAACAAATGGGATACATGTTGTTTCTGTTTGTACATGAAGTAACAGCATACCATTTGCATAATCATACATTTACATAGGGTAATGATGTTTGATTCATTCTGTTATTTTTTTCCTCCACCCCACCCCTCCCACCCCTCTTTTCCCTCTATACAGTCCCTTCTTCCTCCATTCTTACTCCCCTCCCATCCCCCCATTATGTGTCATCATCCACTTATCAGCGAGATCATTCTTCCTTTGGTTTTGTGAGATTGGCTTATCTCACTTAGCATGACATTCTCCAATTTCATCCATTTGCCTGAAAATGCCATAATTTTATTATTCTTTATAGCGGAGTAATATTCCATTGTATATATATACCACAGTTTCTTTATCCACTCATCAATTGAAGGGCATCTAGGTTGGTTCCACAATCTGGTTATTGTGAATTGAGCAGCTATGAACATTGATGTGGCTGTATCTCTGTAGTATGCTGATTTTAAGTCCTTTGGGTATAGGCCAAGGAGTGGGATAGCTGGGTCAAATGGTGGGTCCATTCCAAGTTTTCTAAGGAATCTCCACACTGCTTTCCAGAGTGGCTGCACTAATTTGCAGCCCCACCAGCAATGTATGAGTGTACCTTTTCCCCCTCAACCTCTCCAACACCTATTGTTGCTTGTATTCTTGATAATTGCCATTCTAATTGGGGTGAGATGGAATCTTAGTGTAGTTTTGATTTGCATTTCTCTTATTACTAAAGATGGTGAACATTTTTTCATGTTTGTTGATTGCTTGTAGATCTTCTTCTGTGAAGTGTCTGTTCATTTCCTTAGCCCATTTGTTGATTGGGTTATTTGTATTCTTCGTGTAGAGTTTTTTGAGTTCTTTATATATTGTGGAAATAAGTGCTCTATCTGAAGTATGAGTGGCAAAGATATTCTCCCACTCTGTAGGCTCTCTGTTCACATTGCTGATAGTTTCCTTTGCTGAGAGAAAGCTATTTAGTTTGAATCTATCCCGGTCGTTGATTCTTGCTTTTATTTCTTGGGCTATGGGAGTCCTATTAAAGAAGTCTGATCCTAAGCCAACAAGTTGAAGATTTGGACCTACTTTTTCTTCTATAAGATGCAGGGTCTCTGGTCTGATTTCAAGGTCCTTGATCCATTGTGACTTGAGTTTTGTGCAGGGTGAGAGATAGGGGTTTAGTTTCATTCTGTTGCATATGGATTTCCAGTTTTCCCAGCACCATTTGTTGAAGAGACTATCTTTTCTCCATTGCATATTTTTGGCACCTTTGTGTAGTATGAGAAAATTGTATTTATTTGGGTTTGTGTCCGTGTCCTCTATTCTGTACCATTGATCTACCTGTCTATTTTGGTGCCAATACCATGCCGTTTTTGATACTATTGCTTTGTAGTATAGTTGAAGTTCTGGTATTGCAATACCCCCTGTTTTTTTCTTCCTGCTAAGGATTGCTTTAGCTATTCTGGGTTTCTTATTTTTCCAGATGAATTTCATGATTGCTTGCTCTATTTCTGTAAGGTACATCATTGGGATTTTAATTGGGATTGCATTGAATCTGTATAGCACTTTTGGTAGTATGGCCATTTTGACAATATTAATTCTGCCTATCCAAGAACATGGGAGATCTTCCCATCTTCTAAGGTCTTCCTCAATTTCTTTCTTCAGTGTTCTGTAGTTTTCATTGTAGAGATCTTTAACCTCTTTGGTTAGATTGATGCCCAAGTATTTTATTTTTTTTTGAGGCTATTGCAAATGGAGTTGTTTTCTTCATTTCCCTTTCAGCTGTTTCGTCGCTTGCATGTAAAAATGCTGTAGATTTATGCGTGTTGATTTTATAGCCCGCTATTTTGCTGAATTCATTGATGAGTTCTAGAAGTTTTCTGGAGGAGGTTTTTGGATACTCTAAATATAGAATCATGTCATCCGCAAATAGTGAAAGCTTAAGTTCTTCTTTTCCTGTTCGTATCCCTTTAATTTCTTTGGTCTGCCTAATTGCTCTGGCTAGAGTTTCAAGGACAATGTTGAATAGAAGTGGTGAAAGAGAACATCCCTGTCTTGTTCCCGTTTTTAAAGGGAATGGCTTCAGTTTTTCTCCATTAAGAATGATGTTGGCCATGAGCTTAGCATAAATAACCTTTACAATGTTCAGGTATGTTCCTACTATCCCTATTTTTTCTAGTGTTTTCAGCATGAAGGGGTGTCGTATTTTGTCAAACATTTTTTCTGCGTCAATTGAAATAACCATATGATTCTTATCATTAAGTCTATTGACATGATGGATTACGTTTATTGATTTACGAATGTTAAACCATCCTTGCGTCCCAGGGATGAACCCCACTTGATCGTGGTGCACGATTTTCTTAATATGTTTTGGATACAGTTTGCCAATATTTTGTTAAGGATCTTTGTATCTATATTCATCAAGGATATTGGTCTAAAATTTTCATTCCTTGATGTGTCTTTTCCTGGTTTGGGTATGAGGGTGATATTAGATTCATAGAATGAGTTTGGTAGGGTACCCTCCTTTTCTATTTCCTGGAATACTTTGAGAAGTACTGGAATGAGATCTTCTTTGAAGGTCTTGTAGAACTCGGCTGAGAATCCTTCTGGTCCTGGGCTTTTCTTGGATGGTAGGTTTTTAATGGCTTCTTCTATTTCATTGCTTGATATTGATCTGTTTGAATCGTGTATGTCCTCCTGGTTCAGTTTGGGAGGAGCATATGTCTCTAGAAATTTGTCAATGTCTTCAGTACTTTCTATTTTGTTGGAATACAGATTTTCAAAGTAGCTTCTCATTATCTTCTGTATCTCAGTGGTGTCTGTCGTGATATTTCCTTTTTCATCACGAATTTTAGTAATTTGAGTTTTCTCTCTCCTTCTCTTTGTTAGTGTGGCTAAGGGTTTGTCTATTTTGTTTACTTTCTCAAAGAATCAACTTTTTGTTTTGTCAATTTTTTGAATTGTTTCTTTTGTTTCAATTTCTGTTGGGGGCTGTGCCATGTTGTCTGTGCCAGGGTGGCGCCTGATCACATCGGCAGTGAGGAGGTTAATTGACATAAGCACACTCAGATGATTTATCGTCCACGCACACAGTGTATGCGCATGTGTTCTCAAGCACTCCTACTTGTGCCTGCTCGGACATCTAGCGTCTGGCCTAATCTTTGCGTAAGAGGCGTGGCCCTGCTCTCCGCCTCCTGGAGGTGATATAAGCATAGGCAGAGCAAGACAGCACAATGCAGCAGCTAGAAGGGACACGCGCGCGGCAGCAACCAGAGAGAAGACACACAAAGCAGCAGCTTGTAGAAAAAGACACACAGCAGCCATTAGCAGAAAAGATAGCAGAAGAGCAGCTGGCAGAAAGCGGCGGAAGGCAGATCGCAGAATGGAGAACTGAGATGCATCACTAAAGCACCTTAGGTAGACGCACCCTTAGTTCACAGGATGCAGGACGCACCAGTAAGAAGCAGCAGACCTTAAGTGAGGCATAGCAAGTCTCTCTTCCTCTAAGCTCTAAGCAAAGCCTGTCCTTCTCTCAAAGTCTCTCTTAAGCAAAGTCTCTTTCTCTCTGATAAGCAAAGTCTCTCTCTCTCTCCTCTCAAAGCAAGTAAGCCTCATTTCCTCTATCCTCTATAAACAAACAAACAAGAAAGCAGTGCACTAAAGAGAAAGATAGAAGTAGCTCAGTTTCCAGTCCACCACCCATAAGACCCGTGCAAATTGTTGCTGCAGGCGGTGACAAATATCCACGGATTTTGTACCGCAAAGAGCCAGCGACAAATTTCATTGATTTCAGCTCTGATTTTAATTATTTCCTGTCTTCTACTACTTTTGCTGTTATTCTGTTCTTCTTTTTCTAGGGCTTTGAGCTGTAATGTTAGGTCATTTAGTTGTTGACTTTTCATTCTTCTCTGGAATGCGCTCCATGCAATGAATTTTCCTCTTAGTACTGCTTTCATAGTGTCCCAGAGATTTTGATATGTTGTATCGTCATTCTCATTGACCTCTAAGAATTTTTCTTTATCTCCTCCCTGATGTTTTCTGTTATCCATGTTTCATTCAATAGCATATTATTTAGTCTCCAGGTGTTGGAGTAATTTCCGTTTTTTATTTTGTCATTGATTTCTACTCTCAGTCCATTATAATCTGATAGAACACAAGGCAGTATCTCTATTTTTTGCATTTCCTAAGGGCTGCTTTGTGGCATAACATATGGTCTATTTTCGAGAAGGTTCCATGTGCTGCTGAGAAGAAAGTGAATCTGCTCGTTGATGGATGGAATATTCTATATATGTCTATTAAGTCTAGGTTATTGATTGTGTTATTGAGTTCTATGGTTTCTTTGTTTGGATTTTGTTTGGAAGATCTGTCTAGTGGTGACAGCGGTGCGTTAAAGTCACCCAGAATTATTGTGTTGTGGTCTATTTGATTCCTGAAATCAAGAAGGGTTTGTTTGATATACAGGGATGCACCATTGTTTGGGGCATAAATATTTACTATCGTATGTCTTCCTGATTTATGGTTCCCTTAAGCAGTATGAAATGTCCTTCTTTATCCCTTCTGACTAACTTTGGCTTGAAGTCCACTTTATCTCATATAAGGATGGAAATCCCTGCTTTTTTACTGAGTCCATGTGCATGGTAGGTTTTTTCCCATCCTTTCACCTTTAGTCTGTGGATGTCTTTTTCTATGAGATGAGTCTCTTGCAGGCAGCATATTGTTGGGTCTTTCTTTTTAATCCATTCTGCCAGTCTATGTCTTTTGATGGGTCAGTTTAGGCCATTAACGTTCAGGCTTATTATTTGAGATATGATTTGTATTCCCAGTCATTTGGCTTATTTTTGGTTTTTATTTTATTTTATTTTATTGCAGTGCTGGGGATTGAACCCAGGGCCTTGTGCTTGCAAGGCAAGCACTCTACCCACTGAGCTATATCCCCAGCCTCTATTTTTGGTTTTTAAGTTGGCTCGGTTTCTCCTTTGAGTGGTTTTTCTCTAAAGTAGTTCCTCCCTTTGCTGACCTATATTGTTGTTTTTCATTTCCTCCTCATGGAATATTTTGTTGAGAACATTCTGTAGTGCAGGCTTTCTATTTGTAAATTCTTTTAACTTTTGTTTATCATGGAAGGATTTTATTTCATCTTCAAATCTGAAGGTTAGTTTTGCTGGGTATAGGATTCTTGGTTGGCAACCATATTCTTTCAGAGCTTGAAATACGTTGTTCCAGGGCCTTCTAGCTTTTAGAGTCTGGGTTGAGAAGTCGGCTGCTATCCATATTGTTGGAGGCCGCTGCCCTGTAGGGTCCGCAGTGGTGGCTGGCCTCGCCCTATGGCGCCGAGAAGCCCAGCTGCAAGTGCTTTCTATTGGCTGACTGATCTCCTCTGCATCCGTGCTTAGCTCGTGATCAGTACACGTCCTCATTACCCACCATTAAGTCTCCACGAGCCAAACGCCTGACCCGTTAAGGTGATTGGCTGTTATACTTTGGGCGGCGGGGGGAGCAAGCAAGGCTGAGCAAGCAAGGCAAGGAGGGCAGGCAGCAGCTGTGGGACGAGAAAAGAGGAGAGGCGGCCGTGGCGCGACGAGAGAGGAAGAAGAGAGAAGTGACAGCTGCACGAGAGAAAAAAAGGAGAGAGAAAACTGCATGACAAGAGAAGAAGGAGAGAGAGAGCTGCGCAACAAGAGAAGAAAAAGAAGACGGCGACGGTGAAGGAGGAGGAAGAACCAGGCACTCGGCTCAGAAGCTCTCCCATAAAAATAAAGACCTTAAAACTTCATTTGAGAGCCGAGTCTTCATTGTACTCGCTGGACGAGACACCATATTGGTCTCCTCCTATATGTAATCTGGTGCTTTTCTCTTGCGGCCTTCAAAATCTTATCTTTATTTTGAATGTTAGGCATTTTCATTATAATGTGCCTTGGTGTGGATCTGTTGTGATTTTGTACATTTGGTGTTCTCTAAGCCTCTTGTGTTTGATTTTCCATTTCATTCTTCAGGTTTGGGAAATTTTCTGATATGGTTTATTGTTTCCTTCATTTCAAGGATTTCTGTTTGGTTTTTTTTGAAAATCTCTATCTCTTTGTTGAAATGATCTTTTGCTTCCTGCACTTGCTCTTTCAGCTTATTGGTATTATCATTCATTGCCTGCATTTGCTCTCTTATCTCATCCTTTGCTTCACGAATCATCTTAATCATGTATAAACTGAAGTCCTTTTCTGACATTTCTTCTAACATACTGTCATTGGATTCTATTAATATAGAATCTATATTTGTTTGGATCATTTTCTTCCCTTGTTTTTTCATGTTGTTCATGTATCTTCCCCTCTAGCAGTGCAGATCTGGGGTATTGCAGATTTCCCCCTATAGGCTTATAGTGGCCCTATAGGTTTCCAAAACCCTTTCTTTAAGGGGAGATCAATATTAGCAGTGCCCAATTCAGACATTATGCAATCCTAGACCAAATAGCTCTTGGCTATGAGCTTCAAGCCTCCAGCAGGCATCTCAGGATGGGATTTGCCCCACCTAAAGATTGAAGCTATGGCTTCCAGGATAATCCAAGATGGCTGCTCTGGCTTCAAAATGTGTTGGCAAATGGGGAGCTGCAGCTCAGGGGTGGACATGGTCAGCTGGAGGTCCTGGAGGTGGGATGTGGTTGGTCAGGCAGGGGTCCTGGAGGTCCGGTGTATCTGGTGTGGTTGTAGGATCCTGGGTGCCGGGTGCAATCAGTCAGTCTGGGGTCCCGGTGATAGGGCGCAGTCAGTTGGTCTGGGGGTCCTGGCGGCAGGGAGCAGTCAGTTGATGTGAGGGTCCCGGAGGCAGGGAGTGATTGGTCGGGCTGAGGGATCCTGGAGACGGTGCTCAGTCAGTCCGGCCAGGGGTCCTATGGGGCCTGGCTGTTGTCTCACAATGGCAGCAGCCACGTGTAATCAAACCTCCAGGTACTGTGACAGTGAACTTCCAGGCAACAGCAGGCAGCTGGTGCTCCACTGGCGGTCAGCGATCAGTTTGCTGACTGTTGTCGGATGATGGGGAGGTGAACCTCATGCGTTGGGTGATGGATAGGTGTAAGGCAGGTGATGGACAGGCAAGAGGCAGGCAAATGGCGGATGATAGGCGCCTGATTGTGAGCAATCTGCACTCAAAAAAGGCATTGATATGCTGGCAGACTGCAGGTCATCACAGCAGACAAATGGGGTAAACACCAGGGGATCGATAAGCAGCAAAAACTGCCTCACCAAAAAATAGATATCCTCTGCTTGAAACCGGAGTTACAGAGTGACAAGGAATGCAGCCTCCCTCTAGTCTGCCATCTTGGATCTCCTCAGTTTTCATTCTCAGCAAGGAAAGTTAAAATGAAGAAAGCAAGCAAGCAAGTAAAGAAGGAGATCATATGATTAATCTACTGTCCCTAGACCACCAGGCTGAGAGCTCAACCCTGCAGAGTCCACATGAAGAGGTGAAGAACTATAAGAGAGAGATATCTCACCAGTACCAGCTGTTCCACCTCCTGCAATATCAACTCTAGCCACTGTTTGATGACAAATCATATGGACATTGTTAGGCGATAAAGGTGCAGTTATGGTTGGTTGCTAGCTCCCAGAAATGCTCCACAGATACAGGTCTCACACAAGGAACCTTTATTTTGCACAGACGATTCACATCTGCACAGGGGAAGGGGAAGAAAGAAAAAGAGAAAGATGGCACAAGGTTTCTCTCAGACATAGGAATTTTGCGGGCTGAGAGGAACCAATCGCGGAGGAGAATTCTTACAGACTGACTGATGGACCAATGACATATTAGGACATAACGTGGGAGGCAGGAAGATTACAGCATCATAAGCCGGAAATTCCTGTAATGTGACAGGTGGGCGAACACAGATTGACAGGTCGTTGGGAGGTGGGAAATTCCTGTCACAGGAGAGAAAGGTGGCTTTATATCTTACAGAAATGATGAGCCAGAAGCTGCCAGTTGAGTCCTTTCCAAGTCCCTCACATGGAAACAATGATAATAAAACAATTAATTGGAGGGGGGCATGATTTTTTAAAACTAGCAACAGATAACCCAAAAGAGAATGTGATGCCCCAGAAGAGGGGTACTGCTGTAATAAAAGCCTAAAGCAAGTAGCACTAGCTTTGGGATTCAGTGATGGGTGGAACTGGAAAGGCCTTGAGCCAATTAGCAGAACAACCCTATGAGTATTTCCAAAATACCCAAGCCCACAGGAATGATGAGAGATAATAAAATGACTATTGTTTTAAGCCAATAAGAGTTGGAATATTTTGTCACATAACAATAGGTAACCAGAGCACTCTGCCTCTGGTACCAAATTCTAAATGGGTTACTGTTCATTAGGAGAAGCAGAACCAGCATGAGTAATACAGAGGGGTAAGATACTATGTAATTGTGGGAGGTAGGTAAGCACTCTGCAAGCCTGCACCTTCTGCTACTGATGTTGAACATGAACTTAGCAGACCCAGCATTTTGGGAAAGAAGGATGAATGTGAAGTAAGAACAAACTGGAACCTATGAAAACAAACTGGAACTCAGGATGCAAACTGCACACTGCTTCTGTTGCTCAAGACCTCCAACCTTACTGATGCAGATAAGCTGCAGAATAAGCTTGTGCCCTTCCCTGTGGAGCTACACATACCAATGAAGTGAGCTAGCAGATTAGGGGCAGCATGGGTGAGTTGCAACAGCACCTGGCCCACTCACCCTTTTCAATGCAGCAAAGTGACTGCTGCTTCATTTCTACATTCCATAAATTTCTACTCAGAGATTTCTCCCAGGGCTAACTCTAACCAAGAGCATACAGGGAAGGGAATTGTGGGAAATACAGTTCCATCTAAGCTGACATAGTAAAAATGCACCGCAGGACTGACAACATAAATTGTCAAGGGAATTATTTATTGACATTCATTGACAAGGAAAAAATATTTACAAGGTATAATTTAGGAAGAAAAGCAGATTGTATGGCTATGCTTGTAACTTGGTGGTACACCATGTGTTGCCATGTGAAAGGCCATGGGTTCAATTCCCAGTATTAAAAAAAAAAAAAAAAAAAAGCGGATTATAAGACATATGATATTGTAATAGTGGTTCACTTCAACTTTTCAACTTTCCCTCCCTGCTATGAGACCTATTTTAAAAGGGACATGTTTTTCTTTTCCTCTTCCCCCTCTCCCCCTCTGTAGCCTGGGGGCAGAGAACAGGATTGATTACCTTTTACCCATTCTAGACCTAGTTATCTGTATTTGAGCACAGGCCCCCCACAGGAACCAAGTGATTCACACTTGGGGGATGGCACCAGAAGATCTAAGGAATTGCTGTCTCCCAAATTAACAAGTGAATCACAATTCCAGCTGGGCACACCTGGAATGCAGCCTTTGAAGAGCTTCTTTAAAAGCCCTCTATTTTCCCTGATGTGCAGAACCATAGCCTCTGGGACTGGAGCCCTGTGCTTCTCCTTTCATAGCAAAGAAATAGACTTTCTTTTCTCTTTTTCTCAAAACCATGTCCTCCTTATTAAATTGGCAACAGGCACAAGAACTGAGGTTTGAGAAACAAAAAACCCAATTCTTAAAAACATTAATGAGGAGTTGTAGCTCAGTGGTAGAACACTTGCCTAGCATGTGTGAGGCACTGGGTTGGGTCCCTCGTACCACAAGAAAATAAACAAATAAAATAAAGGCATTCTGTCCGTCTACAACTACAAAAATGTTTTAAAAAAATTAATGATATTTGTAAATATAGGAAAAGCCTGAAAGAATATTAGTAATACCAGTTAAAATATTTGTAGTTATTTCTACATTGATTCTCCTCATAAGCCTTTATTTTATTTTATTTTTTTTCTTATCAATATGATGGTAAATTTCATGTGTTAATTTGTACCATGGGGTGCGCAGATGAAACATTATAATATGATACAGAAGGGCTTAGGTAGCCAGGGCAATACAGCCAGTGAAGGAGTTGGGGGCAGGGTCAGACCAAAGGAGCATGGAGAGGGTCTTCTGATGAGGTCATTTCCTGCCTGACTAAAGCGCTCCTGGAAACAAGCCAGGTACCCAATCAGACAGACACTGCCATACTCCTAAGCAGGAAATCCAGTGGAAATGAAAACAGATGCATGGACAGAGGGGGCGTCCATCAATAATAGTAAGAACTCATGGACAGGTAAGGAGATAAGGAAAGGAGGATATTCCAGAGACCATAAAAACAAGTCAAAACTCCTCCATGGCATTCCCAGCTCTGGGACCCCTTCTCTTCGGAGAAGTCTGTTTCTGTATCTGTGTCCCTTTGCAATAAAATTACCTCTTGTTTGCTATCTCTGTGTCCTGTTCATCATTTCATTGCTGAACCCAGCACCCCTACACAGTAACAATTACATCTGGGTACATCTGTGAGATGTTTCCAAACGAGAGTAATATTTAAACCAGTGGACTCAGTAAAAGTGGATTACCCTCCCCAAGCAGCAAGATCCCTGAGAACCCGAAAACATAGGGAGGAGGGTGGAGGAATTCAGCCTTCCTCGCTACTTCAGTGTGAAAGCGTGGAAGTTCACCACAGCTTCCCCTAGTGTGCATGTATCTCCTATGTCCCCTTGGCACTTTTTTCTTGGGCAACCCTGACTAACACATCTATTTGTAATTTGTGCACTAATAAAGAAAAAGTGTCCAGAGGTGGTCTGGGAGGGCAGTGCTGTGGCCGCTGCACTCCAATCTCTGCCTCCATGTCACATGGCCTTCCCTATGTGTCTCCTCTATCGCCATCTTATTGGGACAGCAGGAATTGGATTTGAGGCTCCTCCTTACCCAATGTAACCTCATCTTAATCACACCTCTAAATTAGATCACATTCTGAGGTTGTTGGTGGACACCAACTTAGGGAGGACACTATTCAATCCCCTGTACTCATCAATAACCTTTCCAATCAATGAGGTGGTATCATGGAGGGAAGGGAGAGGAGGACCCGGAGGGGAAGGGAGGCCTGCTCTGCTGAGTCCATCTCTCAGCACATCATGGGATGGCCAGCCACAAGGCCTTCGGGCAACAACAGGAAGCCAGGTCAAGAGGCCTCAAAGAGGGCTCTCAAGGATCCCCTCCCTTTCCCTCAAGTAGAGGCCTGCCTCGGGCATAACACAAGGTGCTATAAGGGAAGAGACCTGCCTTTCTCATCCCTAGCCCAAAGTCCCCGAGGCGTTTCAAACCACTCAGAATAGCTCAACATAGAAACTTCTGTGGGTCCTGTAGGATGGAGCTGCTGAGAAGGAGAGATGGCTGAGGTGATTCTCTGTCTCAGGACAAATACGTCAAGGGTTTACTGACAAATGGCCAGAAAGCATATTTGACAAGACAGGGGTATTGATCAGGAAATAACTGGTTGCTGGAAGCAGCACTCTTTTCAATGAGTAATTAAGATGGTGTCACTTGATAACTACTCCAGGGAGCATCCCTCTTCCAGCTCAGTGTCATTAATCTGGTGTCATGGCAACAGGCTGGCCTTGGGCTCTCCCTGTGGAGCTTTGTTTTATTAATGTGTCTCTTGGTCACAAGTTACAGCTTGCTCCTTCCACTGTGTTGCTCCCAGCACAAGTGACAAGGTGGAAGAAAGTGAGGCAGATGTTACTGTTTGGCACAATGTTTGAGGAAAGCCCAAACAAACAGTCTGGCCAGCAGCTGGCTGCACTGAAAGGCAGTCTCCTTCCTCTGCTCAGGTCTGTCCATCCTTGCGGCTCTTGTTCCCTTAGCAGCAACAGCAGCAGCCGCCGCAGCCGGGAGCTTGCTAGGATCTCAGAATCTCAGACCCACCCCAGGATCAGAATCTGACTTCAGCAGGATCCCCAGATGACTCATTGTCACAATAAAGGCCAGGAAGCACTGCCAAGCAGGGATTTCCCTTAAGTAAAGGCACCAGCAGCAGCAGCTACCTCTTAGGGGTTTCTCTTCTGAAGCACCACTCTTTTTTTTTTTTTTTTTAATTAATCTTGCTGGCCTGGCAAGCTTTCAAGGAAAAAAAGTGAGAGACACTGAGGAGAAAGCCTGGGAGTTCCTCACTTAGGCACCCCAGGGACCCCCGACTGTCAGTCTGGCATCCTGTTCCAGCAGTATAAAGCAGAGGAGACTCTTCTAGAAACTGTACCAAACAAACATCAAAGCAAGCTTCATTCTAGCCCAACTACAGGAGGATGCTGTTGCCTCATCCACCACAGCAATGAATTTCTTGCCTAAACACTGACCTAAGGATGTTTATGAAAATGTGTTGATATCCTAGAACATCAAGTTTGAAAGATTTTTCTTCATTTCTAGAAGATATATGAAAGGCCACAACTCAGGTCTCTACAATTACAATGAAATGAGAAAGAAGAAAATTCCCCAGATACTTCCACTGAAAAGAAAATAACTAAAGCAAACCCATTGAATTATCTAGATATTTTTTCTCAGGCCATGGATATATTTGATTTGTGGGAAGGGAGGCTGGGATAGGGTGGGTGGTAAGGAGGAGGAGGGACTATAATACAAAGAAGTGAATTATTAATAGGAATAAATGGGTCATTCTTTCAATGAATCAGCCTTGACCTAAAATGTGAATTATTTTCTTTTATGGATGAACACTGTATCACCTTGGACAGGAGTCTTAAGCTCTTTTATCCCATCTTCCTTCATTTGTCAAATGAGGAAACTAATACTAATATTCCCTACCATGTTAGATTGTTATGAAGTTAAATGATATAATATATGCAAATTGTCTATCTGTGGTTAGTATATAATGAACCTTGAATAAACGTTAAATCTTATTATGTAGAGATGCAGTCAATTCTGGAACTAAAAAAAGTGCAAGTGCAAAAATATGAGAATCAATTTAAAGTTTATGTACTTATAAAAGTAAAATAAACATGCACGAGGTCCTGGGTTCATCCCTACTACCAGGGGGAATAAAGGAAATAAAGAAGAGAGAGAGAGAGAGAGAGAGAGAGAAAGAGGGAGAGAGAGAGAGAGAGACAGGCAGATGGATAGATAGATAGGAATTGAATTACTATGTAAGATTATATTAAGAATAAAAAACAAGAGCCCCGTGTGCTGGACAGAGCATGCCTGCAATCCCAGTGACTCAAGTAAGACAGGAGAATCGCAAGGGCAAAGCCAGCCTCAGCAATTTAGTAAGGCCCTAAGCGACTTAGCAAGACTCTATATCAAAATCAAAATCAAAAGGGCTGGGGTTGTGCTAGAGCACTCGCCTAGCACGTGTGAAGCACTGGGTTTGATCCTCAGCACCACATAAAAATAAATAAAGGAAGGTTAAAATAAAATGAAAATAAGGGACTGGGGATATAGCTCAGTTGGTAGAGTGCTTACCTTGCAAGTACAAGGCCCTAGGTTCAATCTCCAGCACCGCAAAAAATAAATAAATAAATAAAAACAAGGAAGGCGCACTGGCCCACGCGTATAATCTCAGTGATACAGGAGGCTGAGGGAGGAGGATCACAAGTCAAGGCCAGTCTGGGCAGCTTAAGTGAGACCATCTCAAAATAAAAAGGGTTGGAATGTAGCTCAGTGGTCGATTTCAATCCCTAGTATGCCTTAAAAATAAATAAATGGATTAAATAAAAAATAAGATGTAATATGGATCAGGCCATATTACTAATTTGTTTGCCTACATTTATTTGATGAATATCAGTTCTTTACAATTAAATTGTGGTTATCATTTTTTAGATGGTCATCTTTCAAGAGAGACACCGAAGGTCAGCAAGGTAAGAATGCTCCTCTAGAATACTCATCTTCTCTATGAGGAGAAACAAAAGACCTAATATCTTAAACCACCAGCCATGCAGATGAAGTCAGTGCCTCTCACTTTACCCTCCATCTCTCCTCACTTTTCCTTCATGACTTTCTCATTTGGTCTATCATTGAACCCATCCATTGTGCTCTGTATTTTCAAAAAAAATTTTTAATTGTAGATGGACACAATACCTTAATTTTATTTACTTACTTTTATGTGGTGCTGAGGATCGAAACCAGCGCCTCACACATACTAGGCAAGCGCTCTACCACTGAGCTACAACTGCAGCCCTGTGCTTTGTATTTTATTTTATTTTTTTCTCCTAGGGGGTGCTTTGTATTGTAATGACTCTTTTCTTCATTTCTACATTTTTTAAAAAATTCATCTTCTGACTTTTCTCCCTCACAATGTCCTGCTTTTGTTACAGAGCAATATTCCGGATGTTTCTGCAATCCTGAGGATAGCACTGCCATATAGTTTCCTGCTCATTCTGAGAGCATCTCATCAATGACCTGGGTAGACACGTTCATTCACGCATGCGGGAGCACTCTCCAAGCAAAGACAGGGCTCTGAAAGAGGCTTCCCAGTTGGTTTCATTGAAAACAAATGAGCAGGGGCTGGGGCGTTAGCTCCTGGTTAAAGCACTTGCCTGGCATGTATGAGGCCCCGACTTCAATCCCCATCCCACATAAGAAATAAACAACAACAAAAAATGATTTTTCAAAAAAGAAGAAAAGAAATGAGCAAGCTAAGAGACTTTCCTTGAGATTGGACAACAGCCAGAAAACCTTTGTTAATTAGGAACCTAAGGTGATAACATTTAATCGGCATGGGCTATAAATAGAACATCGCTCAGAATTTATGTTAGGCACAGTCTTAAGTTTCTGTGTAATTGGTTCCTTCTAAAAATGGTTCCTTCCTAAAAATGGCACTATGATATTTCAATCATTGTTGTACTGGTCTCTTCCTTCAGAGATATTTTGGGCTCTGGCCATCCTCAAGAGTTGTTTTTCAGGTGAGGGGACTGAGGGGCTATGAGGAGGGCCAAGGAGTCTATTGGCACCCAAGTATTTGCCCTTCTGAGCTCCTGTAAGCGAGTCAGTTGACTTGTGGGCAGGAGTCACACGAGACCATGAAGAAAGAAAAAAAAGGACAGAATCAATTCAGACCTTTCATTGATCAATACAGATTTAGCAACAGCTTTACCACACACATTATGACTGAGTCCAAGGAAAAGTTTTCAAACCAAATCAAAGGAAAAAAGAATAGTAGTATTTGGTGTTAGTCATGGCTTTCCAGAGTAAAGCACCAATAAGGGACTCCCTTTTCCTCAGGAGATCTCTGGCTCCCCACACCTCCTTCAGTCATCAACTGATTAGACAAGGCCCAAGTCCCATCATGGAGGGTAATCTGCATTATTCAAAGTCAATTGATTTAATTGTTAAACTTTCTAAAAATAACCTTCACTGCAATGTCCCAATGAGTGCTTGACAAAAATCTTGGGCACCATGGTCTAGCCAAGTTCACACATAAAATGGAGCATCACTTTTGACCATTCTGAGAGTTGCATTTGAATTTCATTTTTTCACAATATTTTCAGACAAGTGCCCTAAACTCACTTTGAATGGTGTGTTTTGGCAAAAGAGAAAAGATAAGAATGCTTTTACTGTCGCTGCCTGCTGGCAGGAACCCTGCGAGAAGGCAGGGCTTCCTACTTTTTTCCGGGGAGTCTCTGGCCAGTACTGCAGTAGTGAACTGCCCCACCTCCACTGTGGGATCGTTGAGGCCCGAATCCTGGCTCCACTGCTCTGACTCTGCGATTTCCTTCCTTGGGCCTCAGTTTCCCCAGATGTAAAGTGGAGGTAGCTTTAAATGTTTAAACTCATGGGAAGTTTGTAAAACAGTGTCAGGATCATCCTAAGTCCCAATAAACATTAGTTCTATTGTAATTTAAAATAACAATCAAGATACTATTTTTTCATGTTTGTTGAGCTTAGAGGTAGGTGTTTTGGTTTGTTTTTGTTTTGCTTTTTAAATCTGCAGGCTTACAGAAAGTTACACCAGCCTCACTCCTTCCTTCCTTTACCCGGGGGCTGGCATTTCCATGTCCCCTAAGAGGCCCTGGATGCTACAGTCGTTTTTCACAGGAAAGGCCAGTGGGGGGAAGCATTGTGGAGGCCCCTGATCATAAGCCTGGATGTGATGGGCCGAGGATTGGTTTTCTCTGAACAGATTGCAAGGCAGAGCTACTCTTTTATTAATCCTTGCAAAAGGACCACTTTATTTTTGAAAATTTGTTCTACTTGATTACACCTGACAGTAGAATGCATTTTGACACATCGTACACAAATGGAGTACAACTCTTCCTTCCTCTGCTGTACATGGTGCAGAGTCACATGGTAGTGTTATCATACATGTTTACAGGGTAATAATGTCTGTCTCATTCTACTTGGACACCCTGTTTTAATGAACTGACAAATCAATTCTGTAGAGGTGAGGCCATTTCAAGAAAAAAATACATCACCATTTCATGTTACAAAAACAATAAGCTATTTTCTTTTTACAAAAAAATTTTTCTTCACTTAAAAAAGTCAGTTCTAGTTTTTTCAATAGTGAACTTTTTTACAGCATTTCAGGAGAAAGTATATTACCAAAAACCTGGTGCATAAACAGGTTCTCCAGGAAAGGGCCAGAGTTACAGCATCTTCCATGTCTCTAGACTGGTGCTTGGTGCATCGTATAAGCCATTGCATTAAAAGGCAGAGGCACCTCTTCCACTTTATTTTTTTTGGGGTACTGGGGATTGAAGTCAGGGGCACTCAACCACTGAGCCACATCCCCAGCCATATTTTGTCTTTTATTTAGAGACAGAGTCTCACTGAGTTGCTTAGGGCCTCACCATTTGCTGAGGCTGACTTTGAACTCACAATCCTCCTGCCTCAGGCTCCTGAGCCTCTGGGATTACAGGTGGCATCGTACACGGCACCTCTTTCACTTTATTTTTTAAATTTTTTGTTGTAGATGGACACAATACCTTTATCGTATTTATTTTTACGTGCTGCTGAGGATCAAACCCAGTGCCTCACACATGCCAGGCGAGCACTCTACCACTGAGCCACAATCACAGCCCGACCCCTTCCACTTTAAATGGGAGGAAGCTAATGTTCAGAGAGGTGCTGCAACTGGCAAGGTCACACAACTGTTTGGTGGTTTAATCAGAGCTTAACCTACCTCTGGTATCCCAAGTCTGGGTTCTCCCATGTGCTGATATTGAACCCATTGGATCCATAAGAAAGAGTACATTCTGAGCTGATCCTGGGCAAAAGTAAGGAAGTACACAAACTTCATCCTTTGGTACTGAGAATTGAACCCGAGGATGCTTTACCACTGAGCTGCATACCCAGCTCTTTTCATTTTTTATTTTGAGACAGGGTCTTCCTGTTGCTTAGGGCCTCACTAAGAGGCTGAGTTTAGAACTTCCAAGACTCCTGCCTCAGGCTCCTAAGCTGAGCCAAAGATTGTCCTTGACCACACCCCAACCCCACAGCAAGCTTTCTTCGTGCTTACTTCTATGAACTTTCAGCCAGCTAGGTTTCATTTGTACCTCGCTGTCTATAGCTGTAATGGAACATTAATCTGGGACTGTTTCCTTTTGAATAACTCATACTTTTAATTTCACTCACAATCCTCTCGTCTGTCCAAAACTTGTCTGTCAATTCCATTCATGTCATACATAATGATCGGCTATCCCATAAGTGGCCAAATTAACTACTATGCATAAATTAGTTCATTACCTAGATTTTGAGATTTTTTTTTTCTTTTTTTTTTTTTGTGGCGGTATTGGGGATCGAACTCAGGGCCTCGTGCTTGCCAGGCAAGCACTCTACCACCTGAGCTATCTCCCCAGCCCCGATTTTGAGCCTTTTTAACAATAAGGTATTAATTAACTTCTTGCTTAGTTCAATATACATTTTAAAGAACAAAAAGAAAGAATCTTAAGAGTGGCCATTCCAGTAGAGAGCAGTATTTTCAGTCAAATGGGCTTTTCCTCTCCCACAAAATCCTACACAGGTAGCATGGAGTTTTTCTATGTCTATGGCTTGATCACATCAGAGCTAGTAACACAAGACATAGTTGCTTCTAAACCTGGGCAGGAGAGGCGTGTCAGCAGGAGACCTGTCTTCTTACTGGGAACCTCCAATATCTGATAACCCTTCTAGCTACAAAGGTCATGGTTCCCTTGGGCTCATCCAACTTTATGCCTCAGTGTTGACATGAAGGCTTTTCCCCCCAAGTACAAGAGACTCCTTGTTTTCCATTTTTCAGCTGCAGAAGGGTTGAATACATTGCTGTTGCCAGGAGCAAGGCCCATAGTACAATCTAGAGATTTTGATTTTTATTATGTGTTCAAACCCTCTAATCAAGCCTTCTTTCTCTCATCCAGATTTCCTCTCCATATCGGAGTCTTCTCTCCTAATGTAGTTTGTCTTAACACACAAAGGGAAAACTTTCAATTGTAAGGAGAAAAATGGATGTTAATCATTACAAATGACCCATTTGTAATGGTCATTCAACCTGCTTATTTGAACACAGAAAGGTGTTTCTCTTTTCTTCGATATTTCACTGCACAGAGAAGAGTATACTCAGACATAATTTCATATGATTACCCTATTTAGGAGCTCCTTTCCCCAGCTCTCTGCTGGGTGTTCTTGAGCATACAAACAAACTGCGTACAAGTAAATCCTATCCACCAAATCTATATTTTTCTTTCATAAAGATTTTACCTTGTAGGCAGGCCTCGGCAACATTGTTTTCCTGTTCAAACAGCAAGAAAGGAAAATATTCTGTTGAAAGAAATCTGGTTCTGTGTGTGTGTGTGTGTGTGTGTGTGTGTGTGTGTGTGTGCGCGCGCGCGCACTAGGGATCAAACCCAGGGCCTCACACGTTAGGCAAACACTGAACATTGAAGTACATTTCCAGTCCCAAAAGAATCTGTCCCTAAAATTTGTCCTGAGTCAAACGCACATCCTTCCCAAGGAAGAACTACATGGCAGAAGAAGAAAAACTCGGCTAGAAAAAGGCAACGTAAATGGTAAAATGAAGGACCAGAGCGATTAGATTGCTATCCTGAGCACATTTACTCCAAGTTAGTGAATGCTTTTATCTAACCCTGAAGACAGGGTAACCCAGTGCGAGGGGACTGGTATAACACTGGCTTTTGTTATTGTTTACACCTAGACCACAGGCTTGTGAACATCAGGGGTCTCTAATTCTCAGGTGATTTGAACATGTGTTTGTGTATTGGGGCTTTCTTTTTTCTTTTCTTCTTTGGGAGATCGCCTGTAGATTTCCAAAGGGGTCTAAGATTCATGACTATAAGATTATTTAAGGTGTATGGAAAAGTGGATACAGCCACGTTGGTTAAAGCTTGAGGATCATGAAATCAAAGATGTACAGTTGAAGTGTTTTACTTTGGAAGAGAATATAGAGTCAGGTCTACCTGGAGAGTCATCGCAAAACTAAACAGGAAACTGGAGAATAGCTGAGAATTGGATTTAGACAGGCCCACAGTATAAAATAGGTATAACATTCAATCATATAGAGATATGAAAAAAATCTCAGTGGCTTAGCAAAATAAAAGTTTATTACTTATTCACATAAAGCTCTGTGTGGAAATTCCTAGTCCATAGGCAGCCTTGCCTGTGGTCATTCAGACAAACTTGCAACCTGGTTTTGTCTTCCTGTATGGCCTTGGAGCCCTCTGTTAGAACTCTGTACCTAGACAATCCCTAGGGGAAGAGAGGGAAGGTGTGTGGTCACATGATGGGCAGACATCACTTCTGCCCACATTCCTTCAGTTGGATTGCAGTGACATGACCAAACCTAACTGTAAGGGAGTTGGAAAATGTAGTCTAACTCCACATTCACGAGGTGGAAGAAATGAGTTTTAGTGAACACATAGCATCTCTACCCACTTAAATAAAGCAACAGTACCAGGAAGCTGCTGGGGGTGAAGAAGACACATTGCTTTAGACACCAGGAGAGAGTCCAGTGTCATAGGCAGACAAGATAGTTCATAGATGAGGCAGAGGAGACTGGCTCACAGGACTAAAAACGTGTCTAGAGGACAGGATGGTCACAGTGATATACAACCCATGAGCAAAGCAAACTCCAAGTTTCAGACATGGAGGCAGGAGGAATTTGGGAAATCAGTCATGAGTGGTAGAGAGCTAGTGACCCAATAGGTATTAGGAGGACCAGGGGTAGGAGACGGGGATAGAAACAGGGTGAGGCAGGAGCTGGGTTGGAACAACTCAGATCTAGGAAGATCACAGACATGGGAATAGGGCACAAGTATGGATCGTCAGGACCAGCATTGGTCCTGGAGTAACACAGCACCTCCTGACAGGGGTCAGCTGTAAGGAGAGGCATAAGAGAATAGGGAAGACCTGATACAATCCATCGTCAAGTGTCACCAGAACTTTTCTCAGCTTCCTGGTCTCTGACAACAACCCTAACTAACCCTGACTTCCTTACAAATGTCCTGGGGTGAAGCAGCATCATTAAATCAGTTTGAACCCTTCAGAGCATAAAGCAAATGCCCATTAAGAGGATGTAGGTCCTAGGGTGGTTTATTTGCTTAGAAAAAACAATAATAAAAATAATGTTCAAATATGTGCAAGGCATATTGACATATTTAAGCATTTAATCTTGACAAAAACTGTATGAAGTTACCTTTCTTACCCCAATATTACAGATTAAATGCTGAGCAATGGAGTCTAAGTGACTTATCCAAGCAAGTGACAGAGCTGAGATTCAAACAGAATCGACTCCAGAGTGGATGATCTTAGAAAGGCACACTTGATCAATGTTCCATGGAACCTTTACTCACTCAGAGGATGAAGAGGCTCCCTGAAACTCTCACCCAGATATCAGAGCTAAGATTTTGTTGTCAGAAACCTGCCCCATCCTGTGGAATGAAGATTAAGTCACCCACCTTAAGAAGACATTAATGGTTCCCTGATGTGGCCATACTCTCAAATAATGTAAGGTACCTGCATTAGAAAGTTTTGCAGTGAAATATGTCACAAATGAATGACGCAGAAGTCAGCACTAGTAGGAACCTCAGAGACTACAGTCCTACCTGAACTAGGAAACCACATGTCACTCAGCATAATTGAATCAAGAGGCTAAGAGCCAGAAACTTCTGACGGTGATTCAACTGCCCCAGTTCTTAGGCATCCAGGGACAGTGACAAAAGGGCTCAACTCCATAGGATCTATTTTTTATGAATTGAGGAGTCCAGATTGTCTAGTCATTCCATCATCCACACATTCTTCCAAACATCAATTTATCTGTCCAAGTACTTATTTATTCATTTGCTAAAATATTCACTCATTCAAAAATTTGAGCCAAATTTGTGCTAAATTTTAGGTGGTGCTAACCCTTTCAATCAGGATTCTTCCTTATGCCTGTTTTTTGAGATTTTATTAAATCCCAGCATGTCAATAAATATATTAAATATGTTTCAGGAATCGTGATCAGGCCTTTCATTATGGCACAGTTTGAAGCTTCCTGCCACTAATCCAAAGTAAAGAATTCCCTTTTTACTTTGGAATTCTAAGAGTATTCCTTAGAACCTCATTTTGTTCCAAGATGTCTTTTCCATGCCACATGCTTAGTCTCAAGCCCAACATGGACAAGGCTCAGTCAACAGTAAGTTGTTTTCAGAACCAGAGAAGAACTGTTTTCTACAGGCAGTGCATACAAGAGCTGTAAGGCGCTTGCTGTCCTTGTTGAAAGTGCATCCCCCATGACAAAGACATGTTTTCTGAGTTTCCTGCAAGGACAGGGAAAAAGGATATGGGCTCCTTGCTCCCTGCTAGGACAGTTAGTGTGCCTTGTGCAAACACTGCCATTCTACCCTTGCCCTACTGAATTCAACTTAAATGTTCCAGAGTTCTACTAGCTCTAAAAACTTCAAAGTGATTTAGTTCAGTGTTTGGATCTGACCCCATGGGAACATTATTTTCTGAGAGTAACAAGGAGGTATCACTCAGGAATATAAGTAAAGCACAATGTCCAGGTGCCAACCTTCTGAATATATTTATTCACATTGAAATACATGGGTGGAAAGTTTTTTCCATGCCATGAAGTTTTGTTAAAAACAAGTATTACAAATCAATAAATAATAGTTACAACTTCTACCTATTGCAAGCAGAATTATATATAAACAAGTGCCACTCTTTTGGTATACACAAGACTTTAAATATTTTCTGTTGAACAACTACAAGTGCCACCATTTTCCCTTTTTGTCATACTTCCCCTTGAGATACAACTGCTCATTGCACATGCATTTACACTTGTCTTAGCAGTTAAGATTTTTAGCACACCAAAGAACTCCAAACCATTTCCAGTTAAAAATTGTTTTCAACCAAGCAGGATTGATTTTTCTGTTATGTGTTCACTGAGATAATACAAACAAAAAGGAAGCAAAGTACAAAAATGAATGTCCATATGTATGTTCATGGCCTGGAATACTGACTGGCTTGATAGGCTTTTCACTATTGTCATCAAAATTACATGCAATAGCCATGAAGAACTCACTTAGCTAGCAGAATGGAAATCATCGAGCTGGTTATTCAAAGACTGGACAAACAGAATTCCGGGATGCTATTTTCATTTTGGGTTTCCAGTTCGTATGGTTCCAGCTGACGATATTCAAACGTCACACGATTTACTTGTTTTCCACTGGAGACCATGCGCACCACAGTGTTGTCACAGCCAATTTTCACTTGGGCTATAATTGATGGAAAAAATAAAAATTTCCCAGCAGGTTAGAAAGCATAGTCAACCATTGTTGTTGACTAGATTATTTAAACAATGAAAGCAAGGCAACGAATCTTCCTCTTATGTACTTTAGCCACTCTCAGTTGAAATGTGTGTTTTTATTATAGTATATAATTAATTAGAAATCTGAAATTGAACTCAGCCTTTCTCCTTATGTGTAAGAACACTGTGAGACAAAACTGGCCGGAAAGAGGCAAGAGAACGTCTCCGGGTCTTTTTCATGCTCTCTTGCAAGCCTAGGTGGCAAAGAGGGCAAAGGTAACCAGTCAACTCTGCACAGGGGCTCTGGGTCAGTGTTCTTGATGGGGACAATACTGCCCTCCAGGGAGAGGATGGACATTTGCAGGGGCGGTTTATGATTGTCACAGTATCTGGAGTTGCTAAAGGAATATACTGCTGGATATTCATGCAGATGAAAGTATTTTCTTCATTTTCTAAGTCTAGATAACAACTCTGACTCACACATTAAGAATCATTTGCATGGTGTAGATATACACGGAATATACAGGCTTTTGTTCTATCGTCTACTTGAACGCTTTCTCATTTTTTTGTCTTTCTCAGGTGGAATAGCTTCCAACATTCTTACTTGTCTCACATCCAATATTTTCATTATCTGTATAAGCATCTGACAGCTTTTATATCTCTTCTCATGAAGTTATGCATGAGCCATTATATATTGAAAGTCATTATTTTATTAAAAATTGCTTTCTTCTCATTTCTCTAGCCTCAAACTGGTTCCTGAGGCAAGATTTTTCAGTCCTACAATAATTCTTTCTGCTCGGTTCTCCCCACTCATACCTACTGTGTTTCTTTAAGGCGATGCTAAATTCTAAGAAATGCTAGCACTGTCATTGTGTAACAGGTAGCTTACAAACATTACCTGGGCTTAAATAAAGTAAAACAACTCAGTATGTTAGTGAGGTAAAAGTCAATTTGAAAACATAACAAATATAAAGTGTATAATCATAAAAGAAAGTGTATAATATAAAGTGTTTAATCTTAAAACAAGTTCCAGGGATCTTGGGTAACTTCCTCCAGGAGGGCCAAATTTATCTTTCTTTAAACAATTTGGGAAATCGTTCTTTTTGCTGATCTTACTTTGAACTTTAATCTATATAATATGCCTTTTTTCCTTTAGTTAACATGCATATAATTTGTCTACAATTTTGACCTAAATTCTAATTCAATTTAATTTAATGGGCAGGGGGGTACCTAATAGATCTACATTTTTTTAAACCAATTTAGGTGAAACTAATGAAAACAGGATGGATTTCAAAAAATCTAAAATGAGCCACAGAGTAGTATAATTCAAGCCTTAAAAACATCTTAATATTTATTTCAGTTATCTAGATAATTTAGTAAAAAAAATTATTTTGGGGTCTCAGTCTTGCCCTTTTGCCTTATTCAAGTCATATAATTCAAGCAGAAAAATGGATTTTGCTTCAATTATTTAAATTTTAAGGCTTGAGTGTTTTTCAGTCCCAATCTTTTTACCCTACTCACGTACACATCCTCAAGGCCTTCTTTCCATGCAGTGTCTCAAAGGGAACATGAGCCAGGTCAGCAAAGCCATGCACACCAACAGTTTGAACTAGGGCTCAGGTGTTGGCATAAATGAATCTTCTCATTTTCATCAAAGTGGGATTTTAGAAATTCCTCTCCCCTTATTTTGATTAGAAAGCTTTCCTTGAACTTAGTTCTGCCTTAAATCTCATTTGAAACTTCTTTCATGCAGGGTATCCATGGAGAGTAGGAGACATATCAGGCCTTAGTGCTTACCTGTGTGTGTTAATTCTGTTTCAGAAATATCCAGGTCCCAGCATTAGCTCAGAGAAAGAAAATACTGGTGTGCTGACCTGGTTTTAATCATACCAGGCACAGCCAACAAAACGACTGTCTGCTCTGCAGCTTTGTTACCTAGCTGGTGAAGTGTCTGTGGCGATAGGACAGGAAGGGGCTGTGGTCTGAGCTGACTACGAGCTTAGACACTCGTGTGTTTCATTTCGGTTTTACTTTTGTCTCTGTAACTTAACCAGAGATTCCTGTATCTAAAGTACAGGTACGGGAGTGACCTGAACAGAAATATTTTATATACTCCCCCTCCACACACATCCTCATGTATACTTGATCAGTTTGGTAATGAGGATCAGTGATTCTCACCATCCTCACTGACCTGAGCATAATAATGACATGGAAAAGCCTCACTGGTCCCTAACAAAGAAGATCTGGTTCTGTTTGGCAACTGTGCACTAAATCATTTATTACTCGTGACCACTTTTGGCTTTCAGAATTTACCTCTGGATCCTACTGGCCTGTGAGAGACTGGTTTGGCTGCTAGAAGTTAGGGACATTCAACAGTTCAGAATATTTCTGAAAAAGCTTACCACTTTGGTGTTCATTGACTATGAGACATACACTTAAACACATTTGTGGAAACTTAGTATTTCATTATTATACTATCACTAATTGATTATTTTAGATCTACTATTTGAATCATTAGCTTTTAAAAAATATCTTCATTTATTCATTTATATTTTTTATGTGGTGCTGAGGATCAAATCCAGTGCCTCACACATTTGAGGCAAGCGCTCTATCACTGAGCTACAGCCCCAGCCCGCCTCATTAGCTTTTTAGTTAGTAAGCAAACCCTTTAGTCTCCAGGGAATAAAAGCAGGGACTTCCAAGAAGGTGGAAAGAATTGAAAATCTTTGTATTTTTCATAGTTTTACTTAGGACCAACCTTAAATATATGTCCTAATTGTTTCATAGGTTTTGCTCTTAATGTCAGATATTTTGGTAATAGAGTTTGATGCTCTACATAGGCTCAACATATAAAATGGAAACTTGTGGAACTAATCTTCCAAAATATAAAAAAAAAAAAAAAAGGTGTGTTTAAAAAATATTTTTTATTTGTTCTAATTAGTTGTACATGACAGTAGAATGCATTTGTATATAAGGAACTGTTCACTCACCAGCGCCATGAAAGGGGTAGCAGAGATCAGCTAACGGCATCATCTTGGAAGGGTCCAATCCGGTTCCTCCCAGCAGTTCCACAAAGTCTCCTATTTCCCCACAACCTGCAAGGGGTTTCTAAGAGAATAAAGAACCAAAGAAGGATACATTTAAACCAATTATAAAAGTCAAACTATTTGGCTGATGGTGGGCGGGTGAATTCACTCAATCAGCCTTCAACATCTTGGCAGTGCCATTGAATTTAACATCTGAGACTCTGGAAATGCAAAGACATTTTTAACAGAAAAAAAAATCACAAGAATTGCTTTTCTAAACCAGTTGAGTAATCATTTTTTAAATGTGTGTGCCTGTTTTTTTTTTTTTTTTTTTAATTTTAAGCTTAAGGGCTGGAAGCTTGATATAAAATGTATGAAAATGGAATCCAAAAATGCTTTGCTTTTCAAATCACTTGGACATACATACTGAATTATTTGAATTTCTTAATACATGAAGTCAGAGTTAAATAAAGTTGATTATTTGCATTTAT
The DNA here is from genome assembly GCF_902686455.1 of Sciurus vulgaris. NCBI lineage: Eukaryota > Metazoa > Chordata > Mammalia > Rodentia > Sciuridae > Sciurus > Sciurus vulgaris. The sequence continues at coordinate 114,257,160 of NC_136466.1, read as the reverse complement.
AAGTTGGGCTTGCACATTGGTTTCCCTTTGGCTCTCCTCTTCCTCTTCTTTAGAAAGGAATTCCTCTGCACTGGAACACATCATTTCTACCAAAAAGGATTAGTATTAATCATGAGTCTATTTTAAAAAGGATAAAATTCTGATTTGGGACCCAAGTTAGCTAGACTTACCATCACCTTCATTTTTTGAACTAAGACAAGTTTCAAGCTACTCACAGGAAGAACTGGTTCTAAGATTCTGTAAATTCCATTCTAACCATCTTTTTGTGCTTTCCTTCATCCTTTTCAGTCTTATCTGTAGCAATTCCTGTGCCTCGCTTTCCCACACAAGAAAGCAGCCACTCTCTCTCCCAGATGCTATGCTCCTCACCCCCCCGCCAACACATCCTGTGACCCCAGCTGCCCCATGGTCACCTGTGCTGCACACAGGGTGTGCTCAGAAGGACCCTGTGCTTGGTTTCATGCTCTACCGTCCCTGTGTTGAAATTTCTAATGAATTTTTAAATATGAGTCCCCACATTTTCACTTCATATTGTCTCCCACAATTTGTGCAGTCATTTTGGTCTGTGATCCTTTTCATCATTGAAGTGAACTTATTAAGAGCTCTAGTGGCATGTGACAGGTGCCCAGAGGTTAACCAGATAGACTCTGACACATAGGAACCAAAATCTAGATAGGGAAACACAGGCACACACACAACCAACATTTAGAAGCACACTGAAAAACAGCTGGAATGAAACCACAAGTTAGAAGATAATAATGGCAATTGCTTGGCTAATGAAGGACAGGGACATGTTTTTTGTTTGTTTGTTTTGGCACTGGAGATTTAATTTGGTGTCACCTTACCACTAGGCTACCTACTCAGCCCTTTTTTATTTTATTTTGAGAAAGGGTCTTGCGAATTTGCTTAGGGCCTCACTCAGTTGCTGAGGCTGGCCCGGAACTAACAATCCTCCTGTCTCAGCCTCCCAAATTGCTGGGATTACAGATGTGCATCACTGCACCTGGTGGCGAGATCTATTTTTAAAAGGCCTACTATGTGCAGGGTTCTAGGCTTAGGTTCTTTTCACATAATTTCATCAAATGATGAAATAGAGATTTAATTAGCCCCACTGTGCACAAGGTTTCCTGTTTGCGAATTGAGAGTTAATGAGCTACTTAGGGGTGAAGGGGAAAAAGACTTAACTGCCTTTCCCTTGAGTAGAAGATGCCCAGGGGGAACATCTCTACGGACTAAAGTTTCCACTCAGTTCCTTAGGTTCCAAATTTCAGCAGGTGGTGTTGAAGGGAAAAGGCAGCCTTGAGAAATGGGAAGTACAAAAGTTGAGAAAAATGGGAACTAAAATGAAGGACCAAAACAAAGAAACTAGGAAGTTGGGTGGACCTATTCCTCTCTGGTCCCTACTGGGGTTCCATTCTTCAGCAGGGACCCCTGAGATGCCTTTCTTGAGTTTCTAAGTTACTACCCATCTCTTGCTAGACTACAGCAATGTGCCGAAGGAGAACCTAGACTCCTTGTACCAAACACAGAGTTCCCCACAGTACTCGATGTGCAAGACTGAAGTCTCTCTTGGTGAAATTCACTTTCCAATGCATAAGAAAGCTGGGGTGTTTTACTTTAGGAAATAATCTTGATGGGTATGCAAATAATAACCAAAGACACATCTCTCATGGGAACACGAAAACGGCAACATGGTCCCTACCACCCACTCACTGTGTGGAAGCCAGAGTGACCTTTGGACAGTATATATCAGCCATGCTGCTTTCTTGCCCCACCTCTTCACTGACTTCTCTTTTCACTTAAAATGGGCAAAAGGGTTCTCCACACTCTGGTGTTGCCCATCTCCCTAAGTCACCTCACACTAGTCCCCTCTGCCTTGCCTTCTTTCCATTTCTGGAACCAAGCAGTTCCAGTCCTGTCTCCAAGCCTCTGCACTACTGTCACCTTTACTTTCTTTTTTCTCAGATCTGGCTCCTGATCTATTACCCAGGTTTCACTTTAAATGTTTCTTTCTTGGAAGATTTCTTTCCTGATTACCTTATCTCAGGTAGTTCCTCCCTCTCTTCACCCCCTTGTTCCCAGTTACTGTCTATCAAACCACTGGGCTGATTTTCTGTGTGGCATTTGCCCCTAACAGAAATGTATGACGGTTTTGCCTGTCTCATCCCACTGGAATGCAGGTTCCCTGTGAATAGAACCAGTCTTGTTCGTGACTAATTTCTAGCATCAGAAAATATTTTTAAAGGAATAGATGCCTAGGACACTGGAGGCTCTAAATTATTAAGGGGAAACACTAACATTATTTCTTATAACCTCAATACGGAAAGGACAGATCTCTCAATCTGCTATCACACGGCCTTTCTTCTAGATCTCACTCGAGAATGACATACACACAATATCAAGCCAAGAAGACTAAAGCAAAGATATTCAAATATGTCCTTTTCAAAGGACTATTCGTCCACTAAGGTCCAACTTAAAAAAAAAAAAAAAAAAGGCAGTGACCCATAAATTTAGGACTAGAGGAAATTAGATATACTATGCTTTTCTCGGTCCTGGTCCTATTAATTTGGCTTTCACTTGAATCTGTCTGATTAGGAACTATGACCATCTTTGATATCAGCAAAGGTATATTATCTTAACTTAGGCATATGAGAAAGTAAAAGGAGGGCTGGGGTTGTGGCTCAGTGGTAGAGTGCTCGCCTAGCATGTGTGAGGCACTGGGTTCCATCCTCAGCACCATGTAAAAATAAATAAGTAAAATAAAGGTATTGCGTCCATCTACAACTAACGGAAATAAGGGAAGATGCTACCAGTACAAGTAAATGTGGACAAGCTCAACATTAATTTTAAGGTCCATTCAGAAGTTCATTTGAAAGAAAGTTGATAGGGATTATCAACTAATATTTTTAGGCAAAAATGCATCAAACTAAATGTATCGCAAAGTACTCTTCGAAACTTTATTGCCTTTACAATATAAAAATCTAATTTTGCATTTTATGCTACAGTTAGCATTCCTTCATACCACAGTTCTGTCAATGAGATACTTCCTTCATGTTAAAAAAAATTCCAATAATCAGAAACAGCTGTGTAGATGACTCACAGGAGGTTCTGCTAGGAGAGAATTTTTGTAAAAGAGGCAAGTACAAGAGAGTTCAATTGTAATTACATACCACAACTTTACCAGTTGAAAGCATTTCTTACATCACAAGATAACTATTGAAGTAGTCAGAATGGGCACCTGAGTAGGGTTCTGACAGCATAACTGAAATAGAACAGGGTTTTAGTTCAAGAAGCCGGGTAAACATGTGAGATTTAATAACCAGAGGGACGTGCTACTTCAATTTGCTGATGCCAGGTTTGCTTTTGTTCTGATAAAGCTGTGGCCTTACCAAACAATTAGGAAGCAAGTAAGTCACTCACCTTTAACTGAACACCATGTAAGTGTCCCAGAGTAAGATCAGATATTTTGATCACTACTGGATAAATTATGGAGAAGCTGCAGTTTCGATGCTGGTGTGGAACTACCAGGGTGAATTTTCCATTTGGGGTCTGAGAGATGACATTGCAAGCTTTGTAGGAAACAAAAAAGTTACGTTTGCATTACTTGACTTGTGGCTTTTATAGAAGTTGATTGTATCCTTAGCCTAGGTTTCCATTCATGGCCTAGGATCTCGTGCCAGGTAGAGAATATATATCACAATGATGATTTGGAGAAAGGAAGGAGTTGGGGACTATAAATCATCAGTGACATATGGATATTTTCAGGAAACACTGGGCTGCGAGGGGGCTTCTCACTTCCATCTCAGGGGGTTCCTTTTTCTACAACAATGACAAGACATGAATCATGAACCAGACAAACAATACTAACTGGTATACTGTTCTTTGAAGACTTCTGTTAACCAGGGTCTAGGTTCAAGCTAGGAATATGGAACAATCCAGGCTTAAAGTGAGGCTGGAACTCCAATCCCATCTGTCTGAAGTCTTCACTCATAGAATTTGGAGCCATAATGCTGGTTTTATTTATTTTTTTTACAACAAAGTAAATAAATTATTTATTTATAAATAAAATAGTGACAAGATAGGCTGGGAAAAAATAGCAGGCTTAAGTCTAAAAAATTGCTGAATGTCGAGTGATATTGATTAAAAGGTAATTAAAAATTTTTTTTAGTTGTTTATTTTATTTACTTGTTTTTATGTGGTGTTGAGGATTGAACCCAGTGGCTCATGTGTGCCAGTCAAGCACTCTACCACTGAGTCACAGCCCCAGCCCCTAAAAGGTAAATTTTTAATGTGTAATTACTCTCCAGAATTTCTAATTTTTTTGCTTTGTATCTCAAATCCAGGTTTATAATATATTTATTCTTCAAGCTTTGAAACAGAAAAATTTGCATTTTTTGCTGAGTATGGCAAAAGTTCCTGGTTAATTAGAAAACGTCAGACACACCTCTTGCCTCCTTCTTTATACTTTTATTATACTTAATTTCAAAAAGAACTGAAATTTCATGATAATTCTAGAAGACTTCTTTTGACTTCTCACTAAATAAGGAGAAACAGTTTCTTCTGTCCTCAAGAATTATTCTGCACCAGTCCTCAAAAACTACCTTTTTAGGTGTTTCTTTAAAAAATTATTGTTTATTTTTTAAAAATGAAAATCAGAAGGCTAGTAGTACATTATTCTTTAATTATTCTGTAAGATTAGGCCCCATCCTTCAACTATATGAAGTATTAATATTAATACTAGCATATGTAACCTAAATGATTAATATGCTTTCTTCTTCTGATTTTTAAAAAGATTTTTTTCTAATGGGGAAAAATAAGCAAATGAGTGAACTTATTTTAATTAAGATAATGTGCTTTAGGTCTGAACTCTAGTTTTGTACCATATGTGTGTCTCCATGAAAAATGAAATAAATTGGGATGGTAAGCTCAGTATCAGAAGGCAACACAAAGGTATTCTGGGTGCATCCTCTGCTCAGGACATGACAACTGTCCACCATGTCTCTGATATGCAGCCTTTCAGTTTTCACCTAGGCAGTTCTTATCTTCAACTTCATATCTCATCCTTCAAGCTTATCCTGGATCAGTAGAATGACTTGGGAAATTCAAGTTTGCCACTGAAAGCATTGAGTATCTTAGGAGATCTGAACAAGACTTTGTAGGAAAAAATAGAATTGTACCCACCATAAATTAGTATGCTACTTAGCCTGGCAAGTAAATTAACAAGTGTGACTTGATTTTCATAATAATGATCAGAAAATATCCCTTAGGTCATTTCTAATTACAGGTGAATTTCCATTCACATTATTCCTCAGTTCCAATTTCCTAAATCTTGGAAAAGTAGTACGATTACCCCGCTCCCCAAGCCTGGTCTTTTTACTGAGAAGACAGGAAAATCACTTACGAAAGAGGTTGGGGTCCGTCTTTATGGTTAGTGTGAAACCATTTCCTGGTTCGTGGACTCGGAAGAAGATCATGGCCACATTCTGGGAGGATCTGATGCTCCTTCTGCTAAGACCACTCTCACAGAAATCTATGTACCTTTCAGTGGTGGGGAGAGGATGATCTTGGGAGCTGGGGAATTTCTCTCCCTTAAGGATCCAACCATCAAATACCTTCCAAAAAAATGACAATACAGAGTCATAGATGGTCACTTTCATCAATTCCTGAGATCATGGGTGTGTTGAAATGGGAGAAAAGTTACCCAGCAGTGAGCCTTCAGTGGTAAGTGAGGAATTGGCAGTCTACCCCCTGCCTGCTTCCTGGTCTCTGCATAGTCCTACATTCTGACTGTGAAAGTTGGTTGCAGTAATATTATTAATCAGTTAATGCTTCTTTTTTCTGTATAAGACTTGATGTTGTCAAATAAAGAGATTTTCTTATACTTTATTTTTACCATTTCAACTACTTTGGTACAGAGAAACCATAAATAATATACATTTTTATCTTGGTCATATTTTCCATATCTCACCTTCAGAAGAATTTCACCAAAGCATAACTTAGATTTCATTCAGCTCCTTTCTCTCCTCTAGTCATCGAAATATGTACAAAATATCTCAAAAATAGGTAGCAAAAGAAAAAACAGGGCAGCAATTTTAACTGCCAGTGTACAAAAACTCATTCTTCTCTCTCTTTAACACACACACACACACACACACACACACACACACATGCACACACAAGATTTTTCCTGTTGTTACCATCTATGGTTGAACAAAAGGTGAGAGTCAATTGACTTTACTCTTAAAATCACCACAGGTCTCCGGTTTAATGAATCCAACATAGTCCACATTAACAAAATTACCAACAACACAGCCACCGATTATTTCTAACATGTTTGACAGGTTCCAAAACGACTCCCCTTTGAAGGTTTTAATCATGATTATTTTCATTGAACAGGAGAGCTCCACTGGCCATCCTAAACTGACCCACTAGATCAGTAGGGGTGCTGTGAGGTTGGGGGCTTGTCCTCTCTCCCACCTATCTCAAACTCAACTTCCCCACATATCCCCTCCCAGCAGCCAGTGTACTGCTTCAAAGTCGGATCACCCAGACTTTGCAGACAGCCTCTGCTCGCCTTGAACCGCGCAGGCGGAAAGTGGGGCCAGCAGGAAAGCGGGCTCAGATTTCAAACGTGTGGGGCTGGGCATTCTCACCAAGATTGACTTCCCAGGTGGCCTTGAGTGCTCCTGCCGCTAGTTTTTATTATATTTTGTCTGCACCTGATTGCACCACAATGTTCCAAGCTGCTAATTCAAGTTGCCAGGGCCTCGAAAAGTTTAAACCACGCAGAGTCCAGAGTCCAGAGGCAACGGCTCTGGACTCTACAGGAAGTGGGGACAGGTCTTCCTAGGAGTTGGGACCAAGTTCCTGCGGCTGCGGAGGCCGAGCGCGCCTCTCCGGCACCCGCACCCGCGGAGTGTCTAACTGAGAAGCGTCAGGGCTCTCCACGGCGGGGCAGCCCTCCCGCCCTTTCCACCCGGGTTTAGGCAATGCCGGGCCCCGCGCCTTACCTTTAGGAAGTCCCCGCCCGCACAGTCGATGGAGACCAGGTCGTAGTGGATGCTGATGAACTCCTCCGGCTCGCCGATGAAGAACGCGGCGCAGTGCAGCTGCGGCCGGTCGGCGGTGAAGGTGAACTGACCCGGGAGGCTCAGCATGTCCAGGCACCCTGGGGGAGGGGAAGGAAGCAGCCAGGCGTCCCGGACTGTAACCGCCGCGGCGCCGGCCTCGGGCAACCCCTCCTCGCTCACCCCTACTCCGGGTCTGCAGCGCGCTGCGCCGCGAGCTCGGATTCCCACCTTGGGCTGCTCCGGGTTCCCGATGCCATCCTTAGCAATGGGATCGCGCCCTGGAGATCACAGCCTGCCGGCGCCCAAGATCCCGGGAGGCTAGCACTGGGTGCACAACCCTAAACTCCCCGCCCCCACGCGCCGGAGGACCTAAGCCCGACTCACGCAGAGCGCGGCTGTATGGCTGCTCCCCAGCCAGGTCTCGCTTCAGGTTGGTGCTGAAGAGGAGGAAAGGGTCGTATTCCGCCGTTTCTTGCAACTGACAAGGAAAATGGTCCGTTCGGAAAAGTTCATGACGTGAGAAAAAAAATGAACCAGGAGCTGGGAACCCTACCTGCCTCTCTGCAAAGTGAACTGAAAGGGAGTCATTGCCTCCTTGGGTATCTGGAGACAATGGGAAGGTCTTAGACCCTTTCCTCTCAGACCAGGGCATCTCCAGCGGCCAGAGAAAAGCAGGCAGTGGAGAGGCTCAGAGGCAGGGAGAAAGATAGATCTAGGGAAACCGGGGGAAAGGACCCAACAGAGAGGAAGGAAAGAACTAACCTCATAAAAGGCTGACAGCAAAGGCCACCTGCCTGCCTCACAAGGCTGAATACAGAAAGGTGTGATGGGTCAATCTGGAGACGGCTTACCTCTAGGTACCGGCTTTCCCCTCTTAGAGCCAACAGGAGGATCAGAATGAAGTGACACTGGAGCTTGAAGTTAGGTGGCATGCTTGGCCTTGACTCTGCAGCTTGTGCACTCTGCTCCCGAGATCTTGGGCTTTTCTTCCCGCACCTTTGCCCAGACTGAGTGCTAGAGCCAGGAGGGTCCCTTGGTTAGGTCTCTTTTATAGAGCAGTTGGGAGGGGAGGCTCTCTGCCCCTTAACTGATGGGAGCTCAGTTACCATGGGTTACCCTTTCTCAGTGACAAAGTACGTGGTGATGACGAGGGTCCAGCTCTCAGTCACAAATTTTCAGCATGGTCCAGCATTATTCACCAAGAATGATTTCGATCACAACTTAGCGAATTAAAAGTGTGGGAGAAAGAATGAGGCAGGGACAAATAATAAGAAAGCACATTTTACTTTGTCTTCCAAATACTACATTATACTTCCTGTGAGCATTTGGAAATTTTTCATTTTTGCAAAGAAAATCAACAAAGTTACACATATGCCTAAAAATACACAAACACACATGACCTTATCCTGCTGCCTTGTCACGTAAACTTGGATGAAATCATGCTGGAAATTGTCAGAGTTTGACACTCATGCAATTGTTCATGCCTCTCACTAAGAAACTTGAGGCATTTTTAGCTCCAAAACTTTGGCAGAAATTGAAGCCTGGTTTTACAGAACATTGCAGTAATGCAATTACAAGCTTTCTTCCTGTTCTTTAATCTTTGCTTTATCCTGGTTCAGTTTCTTATAAGTATTTCCTTAATGGAAAACGAACTTTCTGTGGTCCGTGAACTTCTGGATTTTAACTGAGCTCCGTCACTTGACCTGGTTGTTTATACCATGTACACACTCCTGGACAGATAACCACCATAAATTTAGCAGCCACCTGAACCACTAGGAGAGTGTTGTCTACTCAATACCTGTATTACTTCTGTACTCTGGTAGAAAGAACAGCTGAGAAGCTATATCATTACTGCTCGCTAGTGAATGTACAGGCCTAATAAAATGACGTAGGGGTCCTGACACAATTTAGGTGTATGATTATCTTTGCTGATTAGCAGAGAAGAGCATCGCTTCCGCTTTGTTTTCAAAATTATGGGAAATATGGAGAAGCTCTGCTTTTGGCTTTACTACCCCCTTTCTTATAAAGATGCCTAACATTGTTATTAAAACTACCATACACAATTAGACTGTACTACAGGGTTTTAACGGAAGGGAGTGGCTACAGTCGTGGTTTTAAAATACTCAAAATTAACAGTGATTTGCCTAGGGGTGTCAGACCTTAATATTTTCATATTCAGGACAATTCTGAGCTCTGTAGGGACTGCACCTTAATTGTTTAATTAGGAGGCCTTCCTGATCGCAGCCCAGCTTTATAAACAATCCCCAGCCCTCAGAGGGAGGAAGGGGGAAGAGCAACAAAAGGTCATCAACACTGGTATCTGTGTCATTCTCTTCATCCCAGGGACTGTTTATATGTCTGCATATTAGGAAGAATATAAAGATATATAAGAGAAATAAAAGAGGAGAGAAACAAATTGCTTACCCCACACAGCTTGGCCTCAAATGTATTAGGTCATCTTCAGGTCCATCTCCCACTTCATTTGGACCCAGAAGCCTCAGGCACATCCACCTTGCACACCAAGGGCCTGTTCTCCTCTCATACCAACTTAGCCAGGGTCCTGGCCTACCTAACTGCAACTCACTTGGTGAACTTGGTCTTTCCCAGTTGGGGGTCTGGCAACTAGTGTCACCCCAGCTCAGTGCTGCTTATTAACATCACCAAAGAGATACTATTTTCCAACTTGCTTCTTCTCTCTCTCTCTCTCTCTCTCTCTCTCTCTCTCTCTCTCTCTCTCTCTCTCTCTCTCTCACACACACACACACACACACACACACACACACACTAACAACAGCCACCAGCACATAGATAACAATGATATTCCCAAAGTGCTTTCATGAAACTCTTTTCTCAAGAAACACACACAGCAAGAACTGGAATAAATGAGAGCAAGTTCATTGTGACAGGTAGTATCTGATATAGTGCAACAATTCACACATTATAGAATAGGATGAGCTTAATTTCCACCAAATCCTGTGTGGGGAAATCAAAATGGAATTTCCACCAGCTTGGGAAATATCTACTAAGCCAGGGGGAAGTGATTTTTTAAAAAATAAGGCTAATTAAGCCAGGCATGGTGGCGTATGCTTGTAGCGGCTCGGGAGGATCGAGAGTTCAAAACCAGCCTCAGCATCAGCAAGGTGCTAAGCAACTCAGTGAGATCCTGTCTCTAAATAAAATACAAAATAGGGCTGGGGATGTGGTTCAGTGATTGAGTGCCCCTGAGTTCAGTCCCCGGTACCCAAATAAATAAATAAAGCTAATTAAAAGATGAGAACTAGAACTTATGGAGGAAAACTGAGAAAATAGAATTGGAGGATAAGCAGAAGAGAGGTGGCCATCATCCATGAAGCAAATGATTAAAAATGACATCTGGAGGGCCTGTAATGGAAGAGTAATTCGAATCAGGGAAAAAGTTTCTGGACAATAAGCAGGCCTATAATGGAGGACTGAGGATAAATTGTTCTAGTGAACTCATATGGTCATTCAAACAATTAGCTTAATATTTTAAAGTTGTTTGTTCAACAAATTAACTGGGTTTTTGTTGTTGTTTGATATATTGTTTTGTATAAACTCAAGAGTCAACAGGCATACTGATTGGAAATTTTCTGTATCCATTCTCTGTAAATATTTTTCTCCATACTTTTCTGACAGCTTCTTCAGTGTTGTTGTTATATAGTCCCAGATAAGTGTCTTTTTGGTCTTGAACTATTGTTGGGCAGGTTGAAGACTTTTTGTTAGGTAGGAATAGGCATTTTTTTCTTTCATAAAATTCCAGAGCAAATTGTTACCGGAAGATCATAGTGGCTACACAATGTCAGCTCCATATTTATATCCACATTCAGATCCATATGAATTTGGAATGAGGGCAGAATTTGAAATTGTGCTAAGACTGAAAAGGCACACATAGACAACTTGTAACTGGCAGGCAGAGAGACTTTGTGGTCACTCTGGAAACATCTCCTGAAATGTAATTGTGATGGCCAAGAACAAACTTGTGGAATCTCTGCCACTGCTAAAGCACTGAGGTGTCAGAATAAGCAAAGAGGACCATGTAACCTAAATCTGTGTTTGATGGTCCTATGATACATTAAGTATTTCCTACCTGCTCTACTAAATTTTTTCTTTTATCACATTGAAATAGAACATCACCAATACCTGCATTAAAAGAACTTCATTTTTCCTTTCCTGATTAATATTTTATAATGTTGGAAAATGGAGCATATATTTGAGTTCTTTAAGAAATAAAGGTGAGCCAGCCCATGCATGCGGTGGCACAGGCCTATAATCCCAGCGACTCAGGAGACTGAGACAGGAAGATTGAAGTTTGAGGCCAGCCTCAGTAACTTAGCAACTTAGGAAGACCCTCAATAACTTGACAAGACCTTATCTCAAAATAAAAAATAAGAAGGACTGGGGATATAGCTCAGTGGTAAATCATCCCTGGTGGGTTCAATCTCCAGCACCAAAAAAAAAAAAAAAAAAAAAAAAAAAATCAGCAGAATAAAACTCATTGTAGTTAGCCTACAGCTACAACAAAACTATTTCCACTTGCTTTCAATATGTCCTGCTGTTGGAATGAATTTGGAGGATATTATTTTTATTTTAAGGTGGTAAGAAAACAACATGAAATCTACTTTCTTGATTTAAATGCACAATTATAGGCAATATGTTGTATAGCAAATCTCCAAAACTTAATCATTTTACATAACTGAAACTTTAAACCCATTAGTAACTCCTAATTTACCACTTACCCCTCCCCCAACTCCTGGCAACCACCATTCCACTCTCTTCCTCTCTTAGCTATCTACTTTATAGACCTCATATAAGCAGAATCTTGCAGTATTTTCCATTTGTGATTGGCTTATTTCACTAGGCATAGTGTCCTCAACATTTATCCATTGTACAAAAATGGGATAACTCTAATATTACTTATCCTAGTAGGGAATTTCCTTCTTTTAGGATCAGTAATATCCCCTTACATGTACATATCACATTTTAAAAGAACATTTTTTAGTTGTAGATGGAAACTATTTATTTTATTTATTTTTATATGGTGCTAAGGATTGAATCAGTGCCTGGCAGGTACGAGGCAAGCACTCTCCTCTGAGCTAGAGCCCCAGCCCTATACCACTTTTCTTTATCCATCCATTGGCATTTAGGTTGTTTTCACATCTTAGCTATTGTGAATAGTGCTGCCGGGAATCTAGGAGTGCATAGATCTCTTTGAGATCTTGATTTCCAATCTTTTGGTTAACTGCCCAGGAATGGGATTGCTGGATCATGCATAATTCTACTTTTCATTTGTTGAGGAACCTCCACACTCTTTTCCATCACAGTTGCACGATTTTTGCATTCCTAACGACAGTGCATAAAGATCCCCTTTTCTCCACACCCTCACCAAAACTTGTCATCTTTCATCTTTCTGATAATGGTCACCCTAACAGGTATGAGATGTTTCCTCATTGTGATTCTGGTTTGTATTACCTTAATAATTAGTGATATTGAGCATCTTTTTAGATACCTGTTAGTCATGTGTGTATCTCCTTTGGAAAAAAGTCTATTCAAGTTCTTAGCCCGTTTTAAAATCAAGTTATTAATGTTTCTTTTTTGCTTTGTTTTGTTTTGTCTGTTAGACTACTGCAGTTCGTTATATATTTTGGACATTAATGCTTATCACATATTTAGTTTGTAAATGTTTTCTCCCATTCTGTAAGTTACCTTTTCACTCTGCTTAGTTTGATGTAGTTCCATGTGCCTCTTTTTGCTTTTGCTGCCTATGTTTCTGATATCATATAAAAAAAAAATCATTGTCAAGATTAATATAATGAATCTTTCCCCTATGATTTCTTCTAGGAGTTTTACATTTCAGTTCTTACATTTAAGTCTTTATTTCAGTTTGAGTTTGTTTTTTTGTTTTTTTTGTTTTTTGTATATGATGTAAGGTAAGGGATCAATATTTTTTGCATGTGGATATCCAGTTTTCCCAACATCATTTGTTGAAGATATTATCCTTTCACCTATTCTGTATTCTTTTTTGAACCCAGAGCTTTGCAAATGCTACTCACTCTACCCTGAAGTATATACCCCATCCATTCCCACTGTGCATTATTTTTATTTTTATTTATTTATTTATTTATTTTGGTATTGGAGATTGAACCCAAGAGCACTTAACCACCATGGAGTCATATCCCAGTCCATTTTTTATATTTTATTTAGAGACAGGGGCTTGCTAAGTTGCTGAGGCTGACTTTGAATTCACGCAATCCTCCTGCCTCAGCCTCCTGAGCTGCTGGGATTACAGGCGTGTGCCACCATGCCCAGGCTTATTGTGTATACTTGGCATCCTTGTTAAAGATGAATTGGGCTTTCTGTTCGTCTCAGTCTGTATGTCTGTCTTTATGCCAGCACCATAGTTTTAATTACTGTAGATTTGTAATGATTTTGAAATTAGGAAGTATGATGCCTCCTACTTTGTTCTTCTTTCTAAGGATTGTTTTGGGGGCTGGGGTTGTGACTTAGTGGTAGAACACTTGCCTAGCATGTGTGAGGCTCTGGGTTCCAGCCTCAGCACCTCATAAAAATAAATAAATAAAATTAAGGTATTGTGTACCTCTACAACTAAATATGTTTTTTAAAAAATATTTTTTGGCTATTTGGGGTCCTTTGTGATTTACATGAATTTTAGAATTGTTTTCTATTTATGTAAAAAATGCATTTGGCTGTATTTAATGCAATTATTTAAATAGAAAAGATTTATTTTTCAGATGTGTTTGAGATCAGGAAGGAAGAAACTAAGCAAATATCCTTTGGGAAACTAGTCAGCCTTTGAATGAAATTCCCACATGCCAGCTACTTTCAGCTCACATGAAGAAGAGAGTTAGTAGAAATTAAATTTGGGGGGTTGCAAGGGACTGATACCAAACTTGAGCTTGAGTTCAAAGAGGAATTTATTATCAGGACACAGGGATGAACTTCCAGAATTTATGAGTGGAAAAATGGAAAACAGGACCTCTAATGCTACTCCTCAGCCTCTTTGCATGCTACTACCCCCAACTTCGGCAGCCCTGTGTAAACAAACCACCACCAATTCCCTGGCCTCATACGTTACTGTTAGGCAAAAGGAAATACCTGAAGTGATGTTCTCATAATCTCCAGTTCACAAAACTGGGGGAAGAGGCTCAGAGGCCAGGGGTAGGATCCCACCATAACATGACTCTTTCCTGATAGCCAAATGGCGGAGAGGAAGAAAGGAGAAGTGGTTTCCAGAAGCAAGGACGCTGGATTTAGAAAGTAAAGGTATGTATACAAGAGAAAATTAAAACAAAATTCATGTGGCTCTTTGATCATAAATTCATTTGTAAAATGGTGTTCTATACTGGAAATTATTAGAGGCATTAAATATTATATCATAGAAGAAAGATTTAAATGATAGCTATTATTAAGTCATACCAAATTTGTCACTGTGGTTTTCTTCTAATGATAATAGTTTTGTGAGAGTGCATACTTAGGCTAGGTTTTCATATCATTATTAAGTTGGAATGAATAACTTTATATTAGAACATTCACAGAGTTTAAAAACCATAGTTTGGCTGAAATATAATGACAGAACTGCATTTCAAAAGTTGAGCTAGAAATGAGTCCTATTAATGATTATGTACCATAATGGATAGTAGCTTAGCTCATCAGAGAGAAAAGCTGAGATGTGGAGTGGAGTGAAATGGAGAAGATTGAGGAAAGGAAGTTGAAGTCATAAAGCAGAAACAGAATAAAAGATAATTAGGAACTAGCCAAAGGAAGTATTTTGATCCCATATCAAAGATTGTTGAATGATATCATCTGTTATAGCTGAGAAAGATCTCTTATTTTGGAAATAAGAAATTAGTGATTTGGTGAGGTTTTCAAAGAGTTAGGATGGGAGGAAAGAATAAGAATTTAAATGATCTGCCCAGATTACCACAGTGAGTGAGAAACAAAGTCCAAACTAAAGGATCTCTATATCCGGTCAGGTAGTTAATCCTTCTCCAAAGACAACAGCCCTGGAAATGAACCAGAATGATAATATTTTAGGTTTTAAAAATTATGAGACTAGCAACAAACTGTGAGACGGTGCAGCCCACAGCAAGACGCCAGCAGATCAATAACTGTAAAAGAGAAATGGGGATAGTTTATGTTTGTGTAATGACTTCCTTGACTTTGGAATGACTTTGTTATCTCAACTCTCTTAGGCTTACTCTAAAATATGCCATGACTAACACCTAGCCACTGGATCATAATGAAATGCCATTTAATATCCTTCACTGCCTGCATCAAAGGGAAAAGTACAGCGAGGTCCAGAGCTGTCAGTGTGTGTGTCATTAGGTAGTGGTGACGTGAATTGGCATGTAGCATCAGCACATAACATCTGCCTTTTCCCTGATGGAGGAGAAATGAAGTATAAAGAATCATATTCCTTAGTCCTTAGAATAAATCTAAAGGAGAGAAATCTGCCAGCTATGTACAGAGATACAAGAGGTTCTAAATAAGGACAGGAGCAGAAAAAACCACAAGCTAGGCAGGTTTTAATTATCTGTGGTGCCTCTTGCCTCACTTATTGAGACCCCTGCCAGAAGCCAGCCTGCTTCTTTCCTCCCTCCCTTCTTCCCTCCCTTCCTTCCTTTCCTCCTTTTCTCTCTTTTGAGCAAACTCTGAGCAACAGATTTAGTTGACATTATGTTCAAAATATTCTATATATGGCTTGAATAACCTTTATTGTATTTTATTCTAATGTCTTCCTTCTTAAATGTAAAGTCCTCAAAGTTTGACCCTCCATCTGATCCATCTCCCTCTCAGTACCCAGCACCCCCCTCCCCACCCCGCACTCCTAGGTAGTAAACATGAATACAGGACTTTTTGCTTCTACCTAGTTACAAAGTAGAAAATAGTCACCTTCAGACAATGAAGGGCAAATGGTAAAACCTCAGTGGGGAAAGGGAAGTGAGGAGGTGCTGAAGCATTTTATGGGATCACCTCTAATAGACTCCAGCCAGCTCCACAGTGTGCTGGTGACAAAAAGTGGGGAGGAAGCTGTGGGAACAGGGCCAGGCAAGTAGGGCCATTCACCTAGGACCTGAAAGTTAAGGAGATTAAAAAAAAAATCACCAATATAAGTAATATTAAAATGCAGTATATTATTGAATGAAATGACTAAAAAATTTATAATGAACAAAATACCAAAGTTTGAAATAAGATACTGTCAGTATCTTCTGCCTGAGCCCCATCAATGGCTCAGTACAGCACTGTGGAGGTAGCATGTAGGCCACCCCCTATGGAAAAAATCAGTAATTTTAGGCCCTGGAGATAGTCCCAGTTCCATCCATCATCTGACTGCAGCATCATGAGAAGCCCCAAGCCAGACAAACCCATGGAGTCCTTCTCATACTCAACTGCAGGAACGAGGAGAAATAATAAATGTTGTTGTTTTAAGCCACTAAGTTTTGGTGTGATGTGTCATTCAGGAACAGATAACTGATACAAGCTCTTTCCATTTCTAATCTTCTACATTCCCTGGAGCTTTGTCTTGGAGGTTCCCGAGTGCCCCAGCTGTGCCATGGCCTTTGTCTGTGAAACCCTTGAATTGAATCACCATCTGTGAGGCAAAGCCTTGTGTCCAGACAGCTACTTCTAGACTAAGTCAACATCTGTAAAAACAAGCTGCGTGGCGCCAAGCCAGCTTGTAGGGGCATAGAAAGTGACTGGAGAAAAGACATAAGCCAGCCCCAATGCCTCAGCCCTGAAACTAGCATGCCCTCACCAGCTGGTGGTGAAATTATGTATAAAATATCAATAAACACCGTTCCCAGTTTCATGCTGACATTTCTACATTTCTAATCATCACTACTGTACCAACAGAACAAATTTCCTGTAGGTCATCTAAGTAAGGAAATCCATCAAATATTGAAGAAATCAGGTTTTCCCCATATAATCGCTATATTATAGGTCCCATTCATGTTTTTAAATCTCACAGAATAAAAATAGACCAGAACACTAAATTTTAGGATTTAAAAAGTAAACTTTCAGAACCAGGTGAAAGAGTTTTTCAGTGACCAAATTGAAACAACTTGAGCAATATAATAAGGTAGAATTGGATTATAATCCAATGTATAAGATAAATTTCCATGAGTCCATGCTAATGTAAATGAATGACTGAATAAATTATTAAGAGGGACGAAGACAAGTCTCCCCTGCAGAAGAATCCCTAATCAATTATGTTGATACTTTGCCACTAAGGAGGGGAGCATAACCTAATACATAGAGTTTCAGAAAAGGAATAAACTAATTAATAGTGACAGAAACCTGAGCAATATTGCCTCTAAAGGAGGAGAATGAACTGGCACAAGGGGATGTAGGGATGGAATGTTCTATATATTTATTAGGATGTAACAGTCACATGGTGTATCCATTTGTCAAAGCTCACAAGTAGTACAGTTAAAATCTGTGTATTTTATCATACATAAATTGTGCCTCAGTTTTAAAACCTTCAAGAGAGATGTCAACAAACTTGTTCCCTGAGGAACACTGGTTAGGCATGACAAAGAGATATAAGGTAGAATAAGGGGAAACAAGAAAAGGAAAGAGGGAAAAAGGAACAGGTAAAACAGAGTAGGAATGAAAAGAAGAAAGGAAGAAAAACAGGCATGGAAGTAGGAAGTCTTGGATTACCCATTCTTAGTTTTTATTCTGCTGGTATAATCTTGAGATAACAACAAAAAATTTTTTTGTATTATAAAATGCACATCAGTATTTTACATAAGAATAACAAAATGCTTTGTCATCCACATTCCAACCACTCAGTTGAAGAAATTGAAGCTACCAGGGCTCTACTCCAGTTATATAACTCTTCCTTCCATCACAGAGAGCAAGTTTTCATTTCCTTATTTTTATTTTGTTTTTATCACTTATATTGTGTCCCTAGGTGATTTATTATTTAATTGCAAAATCTTGAGGAGCAAGCGTACATGTGGTCTGTAAGGAAGGTCTTTCCAATCCCACCAGGAAGGTAAGAGTCCGCCTGCTGCTGTTGGGAGCTCAGTGGAAGGTCTGGGAGGGCTCTGGTGCAGAGTGTGTTCCTTCTGTTTTGGGTCCGGCACCCGTAGTACAGAGACCCTCTCCAGAAAATACACCTTCAAACTTCTGTAGGGTGAGAGATGAGAGACCCACGAGCTGAGGAATGACAAATAGCAGGAGACTGTATCTGAGATCTGGCAGCTTCTCAGACTGATTTCCCTGTGCTCCTCATTTTGGTGCCCTTACCTCCTCCCAGCTCCCAACCTCAGGTCCACCAGGCTCATTCCAGTGGAAAGTCCTGTCAGGATTCTGCACCGCAAAGCAGCTGGGTTTGCAGCTTTCTCCATGGCTGCCTTGAGATTATGCTTTCTCTAGCCTGCCAAACCAGCGACTGCACTCACATCTCCCTTGGTTTCCAAAATGTTCTTGTCTCCTTCACGGTTCTCCTGAGAGAAAGGGTGAGAGATAATCTGTTTATTAAAACTTTAATGGAGTTTTGGGGGAGAGTGAAATTGGATATTGAGTTCAATCTGCCAACCTCACTTCATAATTATTAAAAAAAAAAAAGGTTTTTTTCTCTATTGTATAAAACACATGTTCATAGTAGAAGAAAAAACTCTTAAATTACAGCTAAATAAAAAGGAAAACCCATAGACTACTCTTAATCCTCCCATATAGCTATAACCATGATTAACATTTTAGTATTTATTCTTCTAGAGTTTATGTTTATCTAATTTTCCTTATAAAATTAGATTATAGTTCACATCTTTTGCAATGTGATTTTTTGATGTCATGTATGGCAAAGAAATGTTGTGAGGTAATATGCTTCCCTCATATCATTTAAATGGTTGCATAGCACTTTATTGGCATGTAATATTTTATTTAACCTATCTCTGTGAAATTCTTATTATTTCTAAGAATTTACTATTGTAACAAAACTGATGTATAATTTTAAATCCCTTATTTTAATTCTTGGGACTTAAAGCTAAATACTCAAGCCAACAGAGTCTCAAGGGTGATATCTCTTTGAGTCTGGGCTCAAGGATAAACCAACGGACCAGGCAGAAGGCAGGGCCACATGTATTATCTAAGGAGAGATAAATCAATTACTTTTCATGAAATCATGATCACTCTGAATTAGGTATGTCCCCCAATATTTATTCATTACCTTCTTTTCAATTTAGAGGAGAGTTTGAAAGTAAAGGAGTAAGCATGAGGCCCAGCTGAGCAAAGTGGTTGCTTTCATGTATGAGACTGAAATGGTGGATTCTGGACTGCCACTCATGGCGACTCACAGCCCACTATTCCTGTCTCTAAAGACCTCTTGGTATTATGAGATCAAGAAAAGCCAAATTAATCTCAATGATGTGTCAAATTAGTAAGCATACTAATTCACATTGTCACCTGCTCTTTGCCAGGTTGAATAAACCACATGTAAAAGTGATTATGCGAATTTTTTTAGGTAAACGGAAACATCTGTTTTCCAGTGTCAGACTTCAAGGAGAAAGTCTTCCTGAAGATGAGTTTTCGTCCCACACAAATATCTGTGGCCACATCATGCACAGGTTTGCCAACATCTCAACTCATCATGTGTGTCTTTTCTGATGCCACCTATTGGGATGCTACAATTTGGTAACACGGAACAATAAGCTAATTTGTTTTTCATACTTAATACATGTGACGTGAACCATAAAAATGGGGATGAAAAATATGGAATAACGATGAAAAGATTTATCTTTTCACTTCATAAAATGATAAGTCATGAGGTCGTAAAGGACCTATAAAGTTGACACACTCGAAATCATTCCAGGAGACTTGCAGAATATACATACAGTCTCTGACAATTCCTAGATTCTTGTTTTCTTAGTCTGTGCTGCTATAACAAGATATCACAACTAGGCAATTTATAAGCAATAGAAATTTACTTCTCAAGGTTCTGGAGGCTGGGAAGTCTAGGATCAAGGTGGCAGTAGATTCAGTTGCTGCATCCTCTGGAGGGGAGGAACTCTGTGACATCACATGACAGAGGGATGGAAGGGCAGAAGAACACTGTCTCCAACGGGGAACTCTTTTATAAGAACCCTAATACCATTCGTGATGGTGAAGCCCTTGTGACTAACCACTTCCCAAAGGTCACGTCTCTTAATAGTCTTACAGTGGGGATTGGGTTTCCACGTAAGAGCTGGAGGAGATACCATCATTTAAACCATCGCATTTGTCTACTGAGAGCGCTGAAAACAAACCTGAGGTTTGTTATCTTGCCATCATTTTCTCCACCATCATCTTTTCTTAGTTGCATTTTCAAAAGCGAAGGATGAAGTAATTCTCAAACTTTGGTTTTACATAGGAATCAGCTAGGGAGTTTGTTAATACTACAAAGATTTAGTATGGTTGGAGTGGGGTCATAGAGCCAAGGATTTTTAATCACTCAAGGTGTTTCTGATCTAGTGATCTGTATTCTGCACTGGGAAAAACACTTGGTAAAGTATAATTAAGAACATGGGGGCTGGGGATATAGCTCAGTTGGTAGAGTGCTTGCCTTGTGAAACACAAGACCCTGGGTTCAAATCTCCAGCACCACAAAATAAATAAATAAACATTAAAAAAAAAAAAAAAAAAAAAGAACAGGGACCTTGCACAAGAGGGTAAAGGGTAAATTTTGTTATGTATACTTTACCATAATAAAATAGAAAGAAAGATAAGGTCGTAAAAGACTGAGAATAAATTTTCCAGTTGTATTGTATTAAAGGGGAATAATAATTTCTGCTTCCTAAGGTTGTGGTGAATATGGAGCAAGATAACATGTGAAAAGTGCTTAATACAGGGCCTGGCACTTAACAGATGTTTCGGGGGTGATAGTGACCTGAGGAGCAGGTGACAGCTCATCCTGTACATAACATTTCCCATACTTTTCTAAGAAGCTGAGTGATCATACACCAGGGCTTCTCTGATGAAACTGAGAGTTGATGGATAGGAGATGTCTCAGTTCTCTTGAAGTTTAGTCATACAGTCTATCCCGTCAGAACTACTTTTAGAAGAGTGTCTCACTCCATAGGATTCTCTCCGGCTCCTCTGTCCTGACAGAGGAGACACCACTCTGAGAACATGCTCCTTTCCATTCTGTTCCTTGAGTGGGGAAGAGGACTCCAAACAACAACACAGAGGAGAACTGAAGAGGAGAGCTTCACCCTGGGGAACCAGCTTGAAGTAGGGACTTCGCCTCCCTTCTTGGAAACTGAATCACCCCACCCGACACCCCTCCTCTTCCCTGCTCCTTTGAATCATCTCAATTCTGCACAAAGCTTAGCACATTGTTGACTCTTTAAAAAATACATCCTTAAACAATCTTAAAAAAAAAGAAAGAAATCTCACAGTTGCAAATAGCAGGAGTTAAGATTATTACACCAAATTAAATTTAATTACTGAAGTTCTTCTTTGTTTTCCCTTGGATTTATTTTAGCATCGATAAAGTGAACATAATTTTGATTTCTAATTAGTTTTAGCTCCCACTGGTACTAAGCTGCTTTGTTTAGGTTTTAAATGTTACGAAGAATCATTAAAGGCTTTTCTTTTCTTGGTTTTTCATTTTTAATCTTTGCTCCAAAATCTTACCAGAAAAAAATAAGTCTAGCTTCATTTCATTTTTATTTTTTAAATGTTAGTGACTTATAAATAATGGATTTTTCTTTGAAAAGGGTAATTTGAAGTCATTCATCTGTGGGCTGAGGATGGTTGGGCAGCTCAGCAGCTTCATTTCTCTAACTAGTTTCAGAACCTGTTTTCACTTTTGTTTTCTCACTATAAGAAAATAAAAATCCCGTGCTGTTGAAAGCCTAGGAGAAAAATCAGTAAAATACTTATTTTCCAACTTACCCAAATTACACTGCTTAGGTTTGTTTTTGGGACAAACCCCCAAACCAAATGGACAATAGCAACAAATCTTGTATCATGTTGGTGGAGAGAAAAACAAGAGCTAACAATAAATGCTTGGATTTACAACTCATTGTTTTAAAAGATACAGATACAACACAAGTGACCTTTGGAAACAATTGACATCTTGTGAAAAGATAAATTGGAAAGATTTTCAACATAAATTACATATATAAATAATGAACAATTCGTTTTAGAAAAAAATCAAGCAAACACATGAATAAAAAGATAAAAAATAACTCATTTCACCACTCAGAGTTAACTGCCATTATGTACTCAAATTCTATTTTGTTTTTATCTTTTCACATACATGTGTATGGACACGTATGTCAGAAATCTGGTGTCAGATTTGTATACTATGACTTAATATGTGCAAGAAAAAAAATCCCAGAAAAACAAAAAAGTTTTCCTAATAAAAGAAACTTTTCTCCTCCTCCCCCTCCTCCCCCTCCTCCCCCTCCTCCCCCTCCTCCCCCTCCTCCCCCTCCTCTCCCTCCTCCCCTTCTCCTCCTCCTCTTCTTCTTCTTCTTGTTTGTTTTTGTTTCAGGCCTGGGGATTGAACTCAGAGACTCACTCTTGCTAAGCATGAGGCCAACCACTGAGCTATAGCACTGGCTGCTCATCTCGTTTTTAAGACTGTGTCTTGCCTCTGGGTATTTGGTTCCCATCAGTGGTTTCCTAAAACAACCCTGATATTCTTACCACCTGGTTCTTTCTATAGCACTTTATCGCTACCAAGTTTCAAGGCAGGCTGGAAGTGAGGACATCTTCTGTTATGGGCTGCATATTTGTACCCCCAGAATTCATCTGTTGAAGCCCTAACCCTCAGTACGATGGTATTAGAAAGTTCCCACCTTTGAAAGGTAATTACATTTAAATGAAGTCACAAGGGTGGGGCCCTCCTAATGAGATTAGTGTCCTTACAATAAGAGGAAGAGAGACCACACACACACACACACACACACACACACACACACACACGACACAGAGGCATGTGAGCTCACAGAGAGAAGCTAGCTGTCTACAGGCAGAAGGAGAGCCCTCACCGAGATTAGGAGAACACCTTGATCTGGGACTTACCAGACTCAGAACTGTGAGAAACAAGCATCTAGCCTAGGGTTTTGTTGTTGTTGTTTTTTTTTTTTTTTTTTTTTGTTATAACTGCTCAAACTAAGATACTTCCATTTTCTAGTTGTGCAATTTAGAACAGTTTATTTACCTCTCTGTGTTTGAGGATAATCTGTGAAGTAAGGAAAATTTCACCTACTTTTCTGAGTTGTTGAGGGGATGAACTGAGATAATGTGCCAGAAGCATTGTCTCTACTTGGTAGAAAATAGGGTTCAACAAATGCTATTTCCCGCCCCTCTCTGTGTCTGCCCAGAGAAACGGGCTCTGTGTAAACCAGGTAAAGCCTGGATAGTGTCTCTCTCTCTTTCTCTCTCTCTCTCTCTCTCTCTCTCTCTCTCTCTCTCTCTCTCTCTCTCTCTCTGCCAAGAAAGAATTCACAGTGGCTTAATCACAGAAAGAATGAAGAAGCATTTTTTCTGAGTTTAAGGTTCCAGTGTGGTTTGGAGGGCTTTGCAGACCCCTTCAAATCACTCCTTGTGAAATGTCATGGTCCCTGCAATAAGCATGGATACTTTGTAAACTGGAAGTTTATTGTCTCTGCTGTCTTAATTCTTTGCTTGGTACTAGTCATTCTACAAATTTCAAATCTAAATTATTTAAAACAAGCTTTGGGGCTGGAGTAGGGAGTCGAGTACACCACGGTAGAGTGCTTTCCTAGCAAGTGCAAGGTCCTGGGTTTGATCCCCAGAACTGAAAAAAATAAAAACTTTGTTTAACTACAGAACAGCCTATTGACCTACCCACCCCACCACCCAAAATCACAAATGGCATGTAAATGCAAAAATACAGTCTTATGCCATATAATGACCTTTTAGTTCACGAGAGACTCTATACATACTGTATATATATGATGGTGGTCCCATAAGATTATATTGCCCAGTGATGCTGCATCCATTTTAGTTTGTGTAAGTACACTTTGTGATGTTTGTAGGATGATGAAAACTGCCTTATGGCATGTTTCTCAGAACAAGTCCTATTGTTAGGTGACACATGGCTGTATGAGCACAGATACAAGTCACTGTGTCAAAAAGTATAAGTCAACACCAATAAAATGTGGGAACTCTGATGGCCTTTCTTAGGATAAATGCAAAAACCATAGCTCACCCCCCTCCAAAATGCAATGAATGTCTCTACCATAAATTAACATCTTAGGCAGAAATTCCATTAATAAGACTGAATCAATTTCTGTTTTTCCCGTGAAATTATGATTCAGGAGAACCAAAGGGTCCTTTTAAGTCTACAACAGACTTTGCTTCTGTAAGAATGCAGGCCTCCTTTGAACCCCACTGCCTCCAGCCCTTCAAGCAAGGAAGCTCTTCACCTTGCAGACCCTATTCTAACTCTTCTGGGCAACTCCCCAGTTGACTCAGGTATCAATTTCTACAAAAAGTCTGTGGGGCTGTACTTTAAAAATATCTCCTCCAGGGGGGATTCAAGATGGCGGACTAGAGGGTGGCTGCGTTTCGTGTTGCTCCAGGACTCAGGACTCAAGAAGAGGAGATATAGAGAGCCTTGGGACCAACTCAAACCAGCTGGGCGAGAATCTCCCACTGGGCAGACGTCCCGGACGGGGCAGGAGCCCTGGACGGGGCGGTAGCCCCAAAAGCAGGGATCTTTGCAAAGTAGAACGGCCGCGAGGCGCCCCTCCCCCTGCCGGAGCAGTGATCGCAGACAGCAGGGAGCATTGAAGAGGGGGCTGCCCAGAGGAGAAGGAGAAATACGGGCTCAGCACGTCGCTTGGAATTGGATCAGCTGCGCCAGGGCTCCGGGCGGCTATCCGGAGGAGCAGCGTGGGTTCAGGACTCAAGAAAAGGAGATATTGAGAGACTTGGGACCAACTCAAAGAAGCCGGGTGAGTGTTTCCCACTGGGCAGGCGGACGGGGCGGTAGCCCCCGGACAGGGCGGTAACCCCGAAAGCAGGGATTGTTGCAAAGTAGAACTGCCGGCGAGGCGCCCCTCCCCCCGCCGGAGCAGTGACCGCAGACAGCTGGGAGCATTGGAGAGGTGGCTGTTCACCACAGCGCTTAGACTCGGCGCAACCCACCCGCACTCTGGGAGGCTGCCCAAAGGAGAAGGTGCTTGGTGAGCTGTTTGGACTGAACGTGACCACCCCTGAACACAGGGGGCTGCCCAGAGGAGAAGGAGAAATACGGGCTCGGCACGTCGCTTGGAATTGGAACAGCTGCGCCAGGGCTCTGGGCGGCTATCCGGTGGAACAGCGTGGTGAGTGGTTTGGTCCCAGAGCATCCGCTCCTGAACATAGGGGGGTTGTCTGGAGAAGGAGGAGGAGCGCGGCGGGGTGCTTGGGCTCGAAGTGACTGCACCAGGGCTACGGGAGGCAGTCGGGACAAGAAGGTGCACAGTGAGTTCTTGGGACTCGTGACGCACCAGATCTCTGGGTAACTGCCTGGTGGAGAAAGTGGTGCGTGGTGGGTCACTTGGTCTTAGAGCGACGGCACAGAACAACAGGTGGCTGCCGGAGGAAAAGGCGTGTGGCGGGTCACTGGGACTCGGAGCGATTGTAAGGGGCTCCAGGTGGCTGCTCAGAGGAGGGGCCGCATAGCCAGGTGAAAAGTGCAGAGCAGGGTCCTAGACGGCTTCTTGGTGGAAGGGCCCCACAGACAAACTGAGGGGCGGAGCGAAGGCTCCAGGACTGCAGGCAGCTTCTCTGAGGAGAGGCAGCCGAAGGAGATTCGTTTGTGAAGGGTGAGGCTTCCAGGCCCAGGAGGTAGGTCCGGGTCCCTGGGATCATTGCAGAAGAAGGCTGCCCAGCCCAGGTGATAGTTGTGAATTGAACGGAACCTCTGGGAGGAAAACCGACCAGCGAGACCTCCCCACCGGGTGACTCCTCCCTGTTGGGTGAGGTTCTCCCAAGAGGACCGTAAAATCAGAGACACAGGCCCAAACTGGTCTTGCATCAGCCCACAACCTACTTCCCTTCTGGATGACCATTCATCAGCAAGTGAAGGTACCTCTGCCCACTAGCAGGGAATATACCCCACCAGAAGGCCACCACCCCTAGGGAGTCAGCTCCCTTGTGGAGCACTGCATTATCAACTTCCTCCAAGATTTCAGGCTACTGAAGACTAAGAGGGAATATAATAGAAATCTTCAGGGATATTATAAGACAATAGAGGAAATCTGCAATATCACAGCGGTCAACTGATACCTGAACAATATGAGAAAACAAGGAAAGAAAATGCTGCAAACAAATCTAGATGTTACATCAATGAAACCCAACGACAGCATGGCAGAAGAAATGACAGAAAGGGAGTTCAGAATGTACATAATTAAAATGCTCAGGGAAGCAAATGACGAGATGCAAGAGCAAATGCAGGCACTGAATGATCGCACCAATCGACAGTTAAAAGAGCAAATACAGGAAGCAAAAGATCACTTCAATAAAGAGTTAGAGATATTGAAAAAAAACCAAACAGAAATCCTTGAAATGAAGGAAACAATAAACCAAATTAAGAACTCCATAGAAAGCATAACCAATAGAATAGAACACCTGGAAGACAGAACATCAGACATTGAAGATAAAATATTTAACCTTGAAAACAAAGTTGAACAAACAGAGAAGATGGTAAAAAATCATGAACAGAATCTCCAAGAACTATGGGATATCATGAAGAGACCAAATTTGAGAATTATTGGAATTGAGGAAGGCTTAGAGAAACAGACCAAAGGAATGAACAATCTATTCAATGAAATACTATCAGAAAATTTTCCAAATCTGAAGAATGAAATGGAAGATCAAGTACAAGAGGCTTATAGGACTCCAAATATACAAAATTACAACAGACCCACACCAAGGCACATTATAATGAAAATGCCCAACATACAAAATAAAGACAGAATTTTAAAGGCCGCAAGAGAGAGGAATCAAATTACATTCAGGGGGAAACCAATACGGATATCAGCAGATTTTTCAATCCAGACCCTAAAAGCTACAAGGGCCTGGAACAACATTTTTCAAGCCCTGAAAGAAAATGGATGCCAACCAAGAATCTTATACCCAGCAAAACTTACCTTCAAATTTGATGATGAAATAAAATCCTTCCATGATAAACAAAAGCTAAAAGAATTTACAAAAAGAAAGCCAGCATTACAGAACATTCTCAGCAAAATATTCCATGAGGAAGAGATGAAAAACAAAGAAACAAATCAGCAATGGGAGGAACCATCCTGAAGGAATTGTCAAATAAAGGAAGAACCAAGTCGTCTCAAAATAAATAAATAAATAAATAAATAAATAAATAAATAAATAAATAAATAAAAT
This sequence comes from Sciurus vulgaris, assembly GCF_902686455.1. Classification (NCBI taxonomy): domain Eukaryota; kingdom Metazoa; phylum Chordata; class Mammalia; order Rodentia; family Sciuridae; genus Sciurus; species Sciurus vulgaris. The sequence continues at coordinate 114,229,702 of NC_136466.1, read as the reverse complement.
GAACCAAATGACCGGGAATACTAATCATATCTCAATAATAACCCTGAATATTAATGGCCTGAACTCATCAATCAAAAGACATAGACTGGCAGATTGGATCAAAAAGAAAGATCCAACCATATGTTGCCTGCAAGAGACTCACCTCGTAGAAAAAGATACCCATAGACTAAAGGTGAAAGGATGGGGGAAAACATATCATGCACATGGACTCAGCAAAAAAGCTGGGGTATCCATCCTCATTACAGATAAGGTGGACTTCAAGTCAAAACTAGTCAAAAGGGATAAAGAAGGACATTACATACTGCTTAAGGGAACCATAAATCAGCAAGACATAACAATCATAAACATCTATGCCCCAAACAGTGGCTCATCCATGTATGTCAAACAAATCCTTCTCAATTTCAGAAACCAAATAGACCATAACACAATAATACTAGGTGATTTTAACACGCCTCTCTCACCACTGGACAGATCTTCCAAACAAAAATTGAACAAAGAAACCATAGATCTCAATAACACAATCAATAATTTAGACTTAACAGACATTTATAGAATATACCATCCAACCAAGAGCGAATACACTTTCTTCTCAGCAGCACATGGATCCTTCTCTAAAATAGACCATATATTATGCCACAAAGCTAATGTAAGCAAATACAAGAAGATAGAGACACTACCTTGTATTCTATCAGATCATAATGGTTTGAAGTTAGAAATAAATGAAAGAGTAAAAAACAGAAGCTACTCCAACACCTGGAGATTAAACAATATGCTATTACATGATGAATGGATAACAGAAGATATTAGGAAGGAAATTAAAAAATTCCTAGAGGTAAATGAGAACAAAGAAACATCATATCAAAATCTTTGGGACACTATGAAAGCAGTACTTAGAGGAAAATTTATTTCATGGAGCGCATTCAATAAAAGAAGTAAAAATCAACAAATAAACAACCTAACACTTCAGCTCAAAGCCCTAGAAAAAGAAGAACAGACCAACACCAAAAGTAGTAGAAGACAGGAAATAGTTAAACTCAGAGCTGAAATCAACGAAATTGAAACAAAAGAAACTATACAAAAAATTGACAAAATAAATAGTTGGTTCTTCGAAAAAATAAACAAAATTGATAAACCCTTAGCCACTCTAACAAAGAGAAGACGAGAGAAAACCCAAATCACCAAAATTCGGAATGAACAAGGAAATATCACAACAGACACGATTGAAATACAAAACATAATTAGAAGCTATTTTGAAAATCTATATTCTAACCAAATACAAAATTTCGAAGACATCAACAGGTTTCTAGAGACATATGAATTGCCTAAATTGAGCGAGGAGGACATACAAAATTTAAATAGATCAATTTCAAGTAATGAAGTAGAAGAGGTCATCAAAAGCCTACCAACAAAGAAAAGTCCAGGACCAGACGGGTTCTCAGCTGAGTTCTACAAAATCTTTAAAGAAGAGCTCATTCCAATACTTCTCAAAGTATTCCATGAAATAGAAGAGGAGGGTACCCTCCCAAACTCATTCTATGAAACCAATATTACCTTGATACCCAAGCCAGACAGAGATAAATCGAGGAAAGAAAATTTCAGACCAATATCATTAATGAACATTGACGCAAAAATTCTCAATAAAATTTTAGCAAATCGCATACAAAAATATATTAAAAAGATAGTGCACCACGATCAAGTGGGTTTTATCCCAGGGATGCAAGGTTGGTTCAACATCCGGAAATCAATAAATGTAATTCACCATATCAATAGACTTAAAGTCAAGAACCACATGATTATTTCAATAGATGCAGAAAAAGCATTTGATAAAATACAACACCCCTTCATGCTCAAAACACTAGAAAAAATAGGGATAGTGGGAACATTCCTTAACATTGTAAAGGCCATCTATGCTAAGCCCATGGCTAATATCATTCTAAACGGTGAAAAACTGAAAGCATTCTCCCTAAAAACTGGAACAAGACAGGGATGCCCTCTTTCACCACTCCTATTCAATATCGTTCTTGAGACTCTAGCCAGAGCAATTAGACAGACCAAGGAAATTAAAGGAATACGAATAGGAAAAGAAGAACTCAAACTATCCCTATTTGCGGATGATATGATTACATACTTAGAGGAACCAGGAAATTCCACCAGAAAACTGTTAGAACTCATAAGTGAATTCAGTAAAGTGGCAGGTTACAAGATCAATGCTCATAAATCCAATGCATTTTTATACATAAGTGAGGAATCCTCAGAAAGAGAAATTATGAAAACCACCCCATTCACCATAGCATCGAAAAAAATAAAATACTTGGGAATCAATCTCACAAAAGAAGTAAAAGACCTCTACAATGAGAACTACAGAACACTAAAGAAAGAAATCGAAGAAAACCTTAGAAGATGGAAAGATCTCCCATGTTCTTGGATAGGCCGAATTAATATTGTCAAAATGGCCATACTTCCAAAAGTGCTATACAGATTCAATGCAATCCCAATTAAAATTCCAATGACGTACCTTACAGAAATAGAGCAAGCAATCATGAAATTCATCTGGAAGAATAAGAAACCCAGAATAGCTAAAGCAATCCTTCGCAGGAAAAATGAAGCAGGGGGTATCGCAATACCCGAACTTCAACTTTATTACAAAGCAATAGTAACAAAGATGGCATGGTACTGGTACCAAAATAGACAGGTAGATCAATGGTACAGAATAGAGGACACGGACACAAACCCAAATAAATACAACTTTCTAATACTACACAAAGCTGCCAAAAATATGCAATGGAGAAAAGATAGCCTCTTCAACAAATGTGCTGGGAGAATTGGAAATCCATATGCAACAGAATGAAACTAAACCCATATCTCTCACCCTGCACAAAACTCAACTCAAAATGGATTAAGGACCTTGGAATCAGACCAGAGACTCTGCAGATTATAGAAGAAAAAGTAGGTCCCGATCTTCAACATGTCGGCCTAGGACCAGACTTCCTCAACAGGACTCCCATAGCACAAGAAATAAAAGCAAGAATCAATAACTGGGATAGATTCAAACTAAAAAGCTTTCTCTCAGCAAAGGAAACTATCAGTAATGTGAAGAAAGAGCCTACAGAGTGGGAGAATATCTTTGCCAATCATACTTCAGATAGAGCACTAATCTCCAGAATCTATAAAGAACTCAAAAAACTCTACATCAAGAATACAAATAATCCAATCGACAAATGGGCTAAGGAAATGAACAGACACTTCACAGAAGAAGATGTACAAGCAATCAATAAACATATGAAAAAATGTTCAACATCTCTAGTAATAAGAGAAATGCAAATCAAAACCACCCTAAGATTCCATCTCACCCCAATTAGAATGGCGATTATCAAAAATACAAGCAACAGGTGTTGGCGAGGATGTGGGGAGAAAGGTACACTCATACATTGCTGGTGGGGCTGCAAATTAGTGCAGCCACTCTGGAAAGCAGTGTGGAGATTCCTTAGAAAACTTGGAATGGACCCTCCATTTGACCCAGCTATCCCACTCCTTGGCCTATACCCAAAGGATCTAAAATCAGCATACTACAGAGATACAGCCACATCAATGTTCATAGCTGCTCAATTCACAATAGCCAGACTATGGAACCAACCTAGATGCCCTTCAATTGACGAGTGGATAAAGAAACTGTGGTATATATATACAATGGAATATTACTCAGCCATAAAGAATGACAAAATGATGGCATTTGCAGGCAAATGGATGAAATTGGAGAATATCATGCTAAGTGAGATAAGCCAATCTCAAAAAGACAAGGGACGAATGATATCGCTAATAAGTGGAGGATGACACATAATGGGGGGGAGGGAAGGGTTAGTGTTAGGGTTAGAGTTAGGGTTAGGGAGGGGGGCAAGTATGGAGGAAGAAAGTACTGTATGGAGGGTAAAGAGGGATGGGAGGGGTGGGGGGAAGGGGAAAAAATAACAGAATGAATCAAACAACATTATAGTATGTGGATTTATGATTACACAAATGGTATGCCTTTGCGCCATGTACAAAGAGAGAGACAACATGTATCCCATTTGTTTACAATAAAAAAAAAAAAAAAAATATCTCCTCCAGTGGATTTCTAAACCATATACTAGGTGGGTAATAATATGCCAAAAATCAGGACCACAAATACCTGTCTCCCTGGATCCTCCCTTTACATTTCAGACATAACAGTCCACTGCTCCAAAATATCAGTGGTGAGTCAGAACCAGCAATCAATAGAACAGAGCTCGGGGTATTAAATAGATTGTGATCGGGACATAAAGTAGCCCCAGGTGACCAGCGAATCAGGACTTAAGAGCTGGGTAGTGGTGTCTTTGGTAGGGCATCAAGCTCAGAAAGAACTTCCTGCTACAGACTGAATAGAAGGGGTTGGTCCTGTCTCCTCCCACCCTTGCATCATCAGATTTGTGCCTCCTTAAATGGAAATCAAGTCAGATTGGGTTGTAATGTGCTTTAGACACATTAAAGAAAAAAAAAAAATCACTCATGTCACTTGTTAAAATAGTGGGGAATGTCAGGCGTGGTGATGCCTGCCTATTATTCCAGCAACTCAGGAGGTTGAGGAGAAGGGATGACAAGTTTGAGGCTATTTAGTGAGATCCTTGTTCAAAATTTAAAAATTTTTAAAAAGCGACTGGGGATGTAGCTCAGTGGTAACCCAGTAAACATACACATATGTACTCACACACACACACACACACACACACACACACACACACACTCCTACTACTATAATGGGGTTTTGTAGGAGGGCAGAGAAATCCAGCTCGACTCTGAATACAAGGGAAAAAGTGGGAATTCTATGTCAAAGAGCAAAGTGGGGTGTTGGTGGATGGAAAATTACCAGGAGAATAGGGAATTCTTGCTGAAGGCAGGCCAGGGTGATCAGATGTTACCTGGGGGAATGACAGAGAATGAGGAAGGTAATCAGATATACAGGATAGGGATTTAGGTGTTTTTTTTTTTTTTTTTTTGTGGGGGGTCTTTGTGTGTGTGTGTCTTTTCTTTTTTGGAACTGGGGATCAAACCCAGGTTTTTCGTGAATGTGAGGCTAAGGCTTTGCTGAGCAACATCCCAGCCCAGGATGGGGATTTGTGCTGAACTGACTTAGCTAGATTCTTGCTGAAACTGACTATTGAGGCCCAGGCCCAATGGGGCCAAGTGGCAGAAAGTAATAAAATAACAACAACAACAATGTTAATAAAGACAACTCAGGGCCTAACTAGGGTTTCCTCAAGGAGAGAATCTGTGTCCTAGCTCAGTTCTGCTGTGTCCTGAGGGACCTTAGGTGTGTCCCTCTGTTCCCCTCAGTTTCCTCTCTAATAAAATTGAGACTTGCAGTAATCCTATTACCAACCCGGCAGAAGCCTGAGAATAAGCAAGGAGCTTGTTCAATAGTGAGATCCCACCTAATGCTCTGGAGGTGCAGGAAAAGGGTGGAGTCTGGGCATCAGTAATTAACAAGAATTACTGATTAACAGATGATCCTGCCACATGCGGGAGGACTTACTGATCTTTGCTAGCTCTCCAATTCCTTTGTTTTAAAAATGGAAAACTAAGTGCAAATAAAAGACATATTTTTACCATTAAATACTTCCCATGTTATAGGAAAAGCAAACAAGTAACTAATACCCACATATTAAGGATACTAATGCACAAAATGTTTTTATCAACATTGCTTCTTCACAGAAAGGCCAACACCTATGATATGCAGGTATAACTCCCTTCTTTGTACCTATTCTCACTAGCAATTGAGCCTCACTAGTAATTTCTCACTAGTAATTGAGCCTCCATCTCTTAGTGGAAGGCATTAATTTTCTTAATTAGTAATGGGTTATTCCAGATGAAGTGAACACACACACACACACACACACACCTGTCAAAGGTCGCATGTATGAAATTTTTTTTTTTTTTGGTGTGTGTGTGTGTGTGTGCGTGTGGTGCTGGGAATTGAACCCAGGGCCTTCTGCGTGCCAGGCAAGCACTCTTACCAACTGAGCTATATCCCCAAGCCCAGTTTTTTTAAGAGGTGGTGGGCAGTACAATATGCATCTATTTTCAACCTTCTCCTTGCCGTATAAAAATCTAGGATAATTACATTTCGAAGACTAATTATAAAGACTGAACTTTCCCACATGTTTTCTCATACATTGGGCCCATTATCTAGCAGCTTTCTTTCCACATTTGAGCCCCTGTAGCTTGCTCACTGATACATTCACCAATTATTGATTAAGTTCCTCCTGCAGTGGCTCAGACTTCAATAGTGCTGGTAACATGGAGCCAGCCAAATAAACTTTAACCCAGGAAGTGCACTGGGAATTTGTAAAAGATCACAGCCCAAAATGGCTATTGAAAAAGCTGCTGTTTTTAGTGAGTCTGAGTTGCTTCTACCTTCAGTGAATTCTGTATCATTTGAAAGGGGAGGTAGAAGCTGTGTGTGACTTTGACAATTTGCTTCTTTCTGTAGCATGATGGGAAAAGAAAGCAGCAACTGTAAGTAGCTGCCCCTGAGTTCACCCTTTTGCCATGAAGAGACTCTTATTATTATGTAAAAACTGTCAGGAAGGACAAAAATCTCTCTCTCACTCTGAGGATGCACTATCTCACTTTCACAGTGAACTCTGAAGTCATAAGCACACCCCTACCTACATTCATTTCTGCCAAGGAAAAGATTACTCATGAAGAAAATTCTAAAATTCCAGGCATCTTTTGATAGCCTTCTGTTCACCTTCTCTCCACCAGAGAGATTATTGATAGCCTTGTTTCCTTTGCAATTGGAGGACCAAAAAGCTATAATTCATAGAGATCCCTAGTGCATAAAAATGACAGTGAACTTGACTGTTTCAAAACAGAAGAAGCATTTCTGACTCAGACACTTGAAATCAAGATGAATGGTGAGGGCATGAGAGGTATGTTTGCTCCAATTCCTGAGGGTCTTTTAACACCTGGGAAAGGCCAGCATGTCCCTCACCCTACCTCTTGTTCTCTTTCCCTCTCTTCCAGCCTTTCCTCCCTCCTCTTTTCCTCTTTTCAACTACTCATTTTTAGGACCCCTGGATTGCAAACAGCCCTAAGGAGAGGTTTTTGTGGCAAGGGACTAAAGTATTCTGCCAGCAACCATGTGAGAGGATCACCTAGGCCCTGTCATGCCTTTAGAGACTGAGCTCTGCTGAGCTGGACAGCACCCTGGAAAGGGTCTGAACCAGAACTACCCAGCTAAGTCACTCCTGATTTCTGATTCTCAGAAAATACAGGCGATCATAAATGTTTATTTTTTAAGCTCAGTTTTGGGATGATTTGTTACACAGCAGCAAGGAACTAATACAACTGCCCTCATCCCTCTAATCCAAACCTAACTTCTCTGGGCTCTACAGACTAGTGCTTTTCAAACTTTAAAGGGCATGCTAATCATGGGGAGAATCTTATTAAATGAAAGTCTGACTGGGTATGGTGGAACCAGCAGCTTCAGAGGCTGAGGCAGGAGGATCTCGAGTTCAAAGCCAGACTCAGCAAAAGCAAGACACTAACCAACTCAGTGAGACCCTGTGTCTAAATAAAATACAAAATAGGGCTGGGGATATGGCTCAGTGGTCGAGTGCCCCTGAGTTTTTAATCCTCGGGAACTCACCAGCCCCCCCTCAAAAAATTGAAAGTGTACAAGTTCTGTTTCAATTAAAATACAAGTTCAGATTCAGTAATTCAGTTTCTGCATTTCCAACAAGAAGAAAACAACCTGATTGAAAATTGAGCAAAAGGAATTAGACTAGAAATTTTGAAACTGCTAGAAGAAAACAGGGTCAAAACTCCAACATGTAGGCACAGGCAGCCACTTCTTCAAAAAGACTCCTAAAGCTCAGGAAATAAAACCAAGAATTAATAAATGAGATTGCATCAAATTAAAAAGTTTCTGCACAGTGAGGGAAACAAGAGTGTGAAAAGAGATCCTACAGAATGGGAGAAAATCTTTGCTAACCATTCTACTGACATAGGATTAATATCCAGATTATAAAAAGAATTCAAAAAATTTAACACCAGTCAGGTGTGGTGGCCCACACCTGTAATCCCAGCGGCTCAGGAGGCTGAGGCAGGAGGATCACGAGTTCAAAGTCAGCCTCAGAAATTTAGCGAGGTTCTAGTAACTCAGTGAAACCCTGTCTCTAAATAAAATACAAAAAAGGACTCGGGATGTGGCTCAGAGGTTCAGTGTCCCTGGATTCACTCCCCAGTACCAAAACAACAACTTAACACCAAAACCAAATAACCCAACTACTAAGCAAATGAATTAAACAAACATATTTCTCAAATATTTCAAAAGAAGAAATACAAATGGCTAGTAAATATGTGAAAAAAAATATTCAACATCTTTAGCAATCAGGGATATGCAAAGTAAAACTACAGTGAGATTTCATTTCATTCCAGTTAGAATGGCAATCATGAGGGCTGGGGAGATAGCTCAGTTGGTAAAGTGCTTGCCTTGCAAGCACAGGGCCCTGGGTTCGATCCCCAGCACCGCAAAAAAATAAATAAATAAATAAAATAATAATAATAATGGCAATCATGAAGAACACAAATAATAAGAAATGCTGGTGAGAGCCGGTGCGGTGGCTGTAATCGCACACGACAGCTCAGGAATCTGAGGCAGGAGAATCATGAATTCAAAACCAGCCCCAGCAAAAGCAAGGCATAAGCAACTCAGTGAGACCCTGTCTCTAAATAAAGTACAAAGAGGGTTGGGGATGTGGCTCTAGTGGTCGAGTGCCCCTGAGTTCAATCCCCTGTATTCAAAAATAAAATTTTAAAAATAAACAAATAAATGCTGGCGAGGATGTGGGGGAAAAGGAACACTTAAATACCTTTGATGGGTTTGTAATTAGTACAACCACTATGGAAATCAGTAGGGAGACAGAACTTGGGAGACAGAGACCACAGGCTGGCTCCAGCAAAGAAAAGGGGAGAGGTTTTCCGCCCAAGGCAAAAGAGGAACAGTACAGGGGACAGAAATTCCAGGCTAACTATAACCAGGAACAAAGGGCAACAGCTTATGGTATCTCTGCATCACACGTAGAGGTGGATTTTAGTGGCACCCGAGTTCTTCTTCATCAAACTTCCTCATGTGTCACATGAGGGGTCTCCACCCAGGGGTGTGCATTTTACTATGCTCATGAGGTCAAGGTAACTGTGGGTTACTTTGGTGACTGTTCTATGTTCGCATCTGTGCCTTACCACCTGGGGTTGCCCTTATCGTACGGGGAAGTGTCTACTCTTCACAGTTTGAGAGCTGCATTTCTGCTGACCACATAATCTCAGAAAGCCAAACGACTTTCCCTGTGTCCCCTCTCTGGCGTGTTATCTCATTCCCATAGACTTGAAAAGTAGTTCACCTTTTAACAACACCTAATAAGACTGAGAACTACCTCACCTATATTATTTTCCTTGAGAGGTTTTATTCCTTTGTCCGAAAAGGGTCATTTTTCATGGGGTCCTTGACTGTGTCAATGTTATGAAGAAATTAAGTTAATGACAATTCAGAGAGGAAGTGGCAAAGTGTGGCAGAGGAAGTGATGTCAGAGTAAAGGACTTTTTAGTTTGTTAAAGAAGGGTAAGGTTAAAAGAGAAGCATCTAAAGTGAGAGCGGGGGAACTCTCTAATAAATATAAACAACATAACACTTGTCCTGATTATTGTTCATTATGGCAGTATTAAAGTCTAAAGAAAAATTAACATTCTCTATAATGTCACCATTCATGGTAAACACCTGATTGGGTCCTTCTGGTCTTTTTTTTAGGCATACATGACCAGATATTAAGATTTTGGCCGAGGCCTCAAGACAATAGATGCTGCATTCCAAAGGAAAATTGAACACAGTGCAAGACTTGCAAAAGGAGGGGTTAAACCCCAGGTATACCGTAAGCAGATCATACAACTCCAGTGTGTGATATATAGGAAATGGGGAGGCTGAGAAAAAGTTAGATATTTCAAGAAGATTCTCCAGAGAGCTTATGTGTCTGCCCTCTTCTGGGGAAACACACACTTCTCTCTTTCCTCCAGGGCTCAGGAAATCTCTTTAGTCTTACAGGAAATCCTTCCCTCAGGGCATTTCTCTTTCTCTAGATATTTTCTTTGGAGGCATCTAACATAATTTCCTCAAGGGCCCAGACTCTTGAAAACAGGAGCTAGAAAGGGAAGTGGTTCATAGGCAACTGTTGCTTTTTTCTCTATGGTGAAACTTCCCTTGGCAAGGAAGCCTGTTCTTTTCTCTTTTTTAAATTTATTTTTATTGTAAACAAATGGGGTACAACTTGTTTCTCTGTTCATGAAGTAGAGGCGTACCATTTGTGTGATCATACATTTACATGGGGTAATGGTGTTTGATTCATTCTGTTATTTTTTCCTCCCCCCCTTGACTGAGATAAAGAAAATGAAAAATTGCAAGTAGAAGCAAAGCAATACTTTAAAAACTCATACTGCAGCAGTTTTTTGTTTTTGTTTTTGTTTTTTCTTTTTGGTACCAGGGTTTGAGCCCAGAGGTGCTTAGCCACTGAGCCATATCCTCATCCCTGTTTTGTATTTTGAGGCAGGGTCTTGCTAAATTGCTTAGTCCCTCGTTAAATTGCTTAGACTAGTTTTGAATTTGCCATGCTTCTGCCTCAGTTTCCCAAATCGCTGGGATTACAGGCGTTCACTGTCCTGCCCAGCTTGCAGGTTTTTTTTTTTTTTAAATTGGGACTATTACAGTTTAGATACAAGGTGTCCCCTAAAAGCTCTTTGTGAGCCCATGCAAGACAGTTTAGAGATGAAATGATTGGGTTATGAGACCTTAACCTAATCTGTGTGTTAATCCATTTGAATGGATGGATTAACCAGGTGGTAACTGTAGGTAGGTAGGGTGTGGCTAGAGGAGGTAGATCACTGGGGGTGTGCGCGTTTGGGAGTATATTTTGTCCCTGGTGAGCACAGCCATCTCTCTGCTTGGTGGTTGCCATGTCCTGATTGGTTTTCCTCTGCCACACCCTTTCACCTCACCTCTGGCTCAGAGCAATGGAGTTGGCCATCCATGGACTGAGACCTCTGAAACTATAAGCCCCAAATAAACTTTTCTTCCTATAAAATTGTTCTTGACAGGTTTTTTTGATCACGGCAGTAAAAAAGCTAACTAAAACGGGGACTATATCAAATGTCCTGTTGCTCAATGTTGATATTATATAGTAGATAATTTACAAAATAGTAAATAACCTTTTAAATCATGTTGTTTTAGTGGTTGTGTTACAGAGTGCATGAGAATTACAAAACACCATGCATATTAAGCCAAATTTAAAGGGAAAATTGTCCCTTCATGAGTATGCCAGGCAAGCAGTGGCTGGGAGCTGGCTAACGCCTCAAAGAACTCCCAGAACCTGAATTTTGGAAGTACAGAGTTTATAAAGGCAAAACCCCACAAAAGCCACAAGAACAATTGAGGCCAATGTAGGTCAGAAAGACCCTGTTGAGACAGATATTTTGATTGCATGAGAGAATTGTTTTGATCATACATTTCAGAGTCCTTTTGTTATACATCGGGGCCACAGTCAGGGACGGGGAAAGGTCCTACCATACTGGCCAATAGATAGAGCTGTCAGGAGGCTGAAAAGAAAACATTTAAAGCAAGCATAAAATGGGGTCAGGTCAGAACAAAATGGTGTTACTTTGGTTCTTTTCCATTTCAACTGCACAGTGTTTCAATTTCTTGGAAAAGAATCCTTGGAGAAAGCTAGAGAAGTCAAGGGAAATGGAGTCATTTGGGAGTGCCCAATTTTCCTATGGCAGGTAACTGGTGGACATCTCTGGCTGAGACTAACTTGAGACAGTAGGATAAATAAAACCCATGTGATGTGGAATCTAGACTGGACCATTACCACCACCATCTTCATTACCTTGGTTACAATTTAATGAGTCACTTGTTATCTTACATTAACCATCAGAGTTCTAGTTCTCCCACGTAGGGTGCATAGTAATCACCGAAAGTGCTTGCTGTCTCTCAGATTCTTGTCCTTCCTCTTCCTCCATTCTGATTCACTTGGAATGAGGTGAGCACTGGAGGTTTCAGTATTCAATAAGTACCCCTAATCGGTTCTGATGCAGGTGTGTCACTGTAGTTGCAATGTGCCAGGAAAATGAGGCTTAAGGAATATAAAATAACTTGCCCAAGATCTTTCACCTGAAGCAGTTCTGTGGTATTCATTCACTCCTTCTCTCTCTTTCTCAAGACCTTAGGGAAGGTTCTCCCTGGTTTCTCCCATCTCTTTCCCTTCTTATTGGTCATTTCTGTCCCTAATGTCCTTATGTTGTCTTATTGTTTTCCAAAGGGAATATGACCCAGCAAGAACTATCCTACAGTGCCTGGATTCCCAAACTCCTCCTCCTTCATATTGCCATTCAAATCCTTTCCCTTCATCCAAGGGTCTAGACCATTTCTATTAGCACCATCCACATCACCTGGGAGTTTGCTGGAAACGCAGAATATCAGGCCCCACCCAGACCTTGCAAAGCAGAATCAGATCTCCAGGTGATTCATATGCACATTAAAGTCGGAGCACCTGCTGTCCTAGATAGTTCTCAGACAGATGTTGATCTCATTATTTGATCGAAGTAATTCACCAGAAGAGAAGTGATTTTCAACCCTGGTTGCATTTAGAATCATTTGATGCTCTTTAAAAATGCTGATGCCTGGGCCCCATCCCCAGTCTAATTAAATCAGAACCTTTGTGAGGTTGGGCTTATTCATCTGTATTTTTAAAAAATACTATGAGTGAGCATAATGTGAAATAAAGGTTCAAAGATGTTGCTTTAAAGATTTAAACATTTTAGGAGGACGTGTAGAAAAATAAACATAAAACTGCTTCAAGTACAAAAAACGAATTGTGCAAAATCCTACAGTGGTTTTCCATGATATTTAAAATAAATTTCGAATTTCTCATCTTTGGCACCCATGGTCTTTTCTGATTCTGAGTCCTATTTACCTCTCCAGCCCTATCTCCTGCCCTCCCACACCACACACCCTAGGGTACTGCAAACCAGAACTTGCATTCTGCCAAACAGATCCTGCTATTCCATACCTGTGCAACTTTGCCCATGTTCTTTCTTTCTTTAATAATCTCTCCCCATTTCTTTGCCTTATCAAAGAATTCATTCAATGTTCTGCTTCTGGAAAGTCTTCCTTGCCCACTCATCCTGAATAAAAAGAAAAACGTCTATTTCAAAATTAAATTTTGGGGGGCTGGTTTTGTAACTCAGTGGTGGAGCACTTGTGAAACACTCGGTTCAATCCTCGGCACCACAAAATAAATATATAAATAAATAAAATAAAGTTACTGTGTCCATCTACAACTTAAAATATTCTTTAAAAAATTAAATTTTAAGGTGTGGCTTTATTTTAGCATTCTATGTATAGGCATTGTCTCAAACTGAACCCCCCGCAGATTTAGATTATTGCCCCCTATAAACTGCTCTATCTGAAACCACAGCCAGAAAATGATAAACCTGCTCATTTGCAGTAGTACATGCCTGTAATACCAGCTACTTTGGAAGCTGAGGCAGGAGGATCCCAGGTTTGGGCTACCCTGGGCAATGTAGTGAGAATCTGTCTCAAAATATAATTAAAAAGGGACTGGGGATAAATTCAGGGCTAGATTGCTCACAAAAGTCCCTGTGTTCAACTCCCTAGTAAACACACACAAACACACAAACATTAAAATGTGTTCATTCAGACATAGCCCCCCTTGAATGCTATTTAAACTTCAAGTTTATTTAAACTCCAGTAAATGCAAAGGCCAGTTCTCCAAGACATAAGAAATAATCAGTTTTGCCTCCTACAAAATTATTATGTGTATCTAATAAAACAAGAAATGCTTTTCTTTACTAAAGAAGGAATTTTGGTCCATCATATAATTCTCACTCATTTGAAATCTAATTTGAGACACAGAATTTTTTCCCACTCTGTGTCTCGTCCAGCGAGTACAATGAAGACTTGGCTCTCAGATGGAGTTTTTAAGGTCTTTATTTTTATGGGAGAGCTCTGAGCCAAGTGCCGCCTTCTTCTTCTTCTTGCCGAGCAGGTCTCTCTCTTCACCGTGGAAAGTACGCAGCTTTATAGGATGTAACAGCCAATCACCTAACGGGTCAGGCGTTTGGCTCGTGGAGACTTACTGGTGGGTAATGAGGACATGTACTGATCACGAGCTAAGCACGGACGCGGAGGAGATCAGTTAGCCAATAGTAAGCACTTCCTTAAAGTTGTTTTTCTTTGCTGTTGGGATTCTCAGCGCCATCTTAGGGCGAGGTCAGCTACCACTGCGGGCCCTACAGGGCAGCGGCCGCCAACACTTTGATCAATTTTTAGGAACACCATGAAATGAGCATTGTTTTTCCCATTTATTTCTCTCTATTGAGAATGTCATTCCTAGAACATGAGCAAAATTATGGATTTACTCTTCATGTTTTGGAGATCAATTTTAGGATATGTAAACCTTGGGTTGAAGTAAAATAAAAAGTTTAGAAGCCCCTGATTAACATTCAGACCCTTGCTGGGCATGGTGTCACACAACTGTAATTCCCATGACCCAGAGGCTGAGGCAGGAGGATCACAAGTTCAAGTTCTAGTCTCAGCAACTTAGCGGCGAGGCCCTAAGCAACTTGGTGAGAACCTGTCTCAAAATAAAAAATAAGGATGCGAGGGCAATCTGGCTGCGACATCTGTCACCCCATTGATTGCCAGCGTTGATTCAGCTGATCTGGCTGGTTAGGCAGTGTCCTCTTCTTCCCTCACAGCTCAACGTGTGTCCCTCCCCAAGCCGTGCAGTTGGTAGAAGAGGATGACCTTCCCCGATAGAGGACTGTTCTTCTGTCAAGGGTATACAAGGAGCTGTGCTCTCCTGGTAGAACCTCTAAACAAGCTCTCAAAATAAAAAATAAAAAGACCAGGAATGTGGCTCTGTGGTTAAGCACCCCTGGGTTCAATCCCTGGAGCCAAAAGAAAAAAGAAAAAAAAAATTAAGATCCTCTGTGGCATGATTTGTGCATCAACTTGTAAGAAAAGTCTAAACACATTCAAAATACATATTTGATTTTTTTCTTCCATCCTTTCAAGACACAGAGGTAGTAAAAGTAAGAGTATACATTCTCTTGCATGATCTTCTAACTTCTCCCTGAACTATCTGCTCAGAACTTGTTTGAGGCAGGCAAAAAAAATATTGTTCTAGTTAAGGGAAAAATTGACGGGTCTTAGCCCTAGAAAGTCATCAATTTACAAGTTCCTTCTTTTGTTCATTACATAAATATGTATCGAGCACCTAGTACCTACCAGGAAGGCAGATAGGCCTTTTTGTAAACAGAATTAGTCTCCCCCCATCATCACTGATGTCATGATGATCTATTCCTTGTCAGATCTAGTGGTCAATCCTTCCTTCTCATCGTACTTCTCCTCTCAGTGGATTTCACCCTCTTTCCTTTTCCAAATACTTTCTCTTCTCCAGCCTTCTGATGTACATTTACATGCCTTTGCTGGATTGTTTGCTGGCTTTTCCTTTCCCTGATAGCTGTTGGACCTGTCTTCTATGCTCATCTAAAGTGATCTCCTCTAATCCTGGAGCTTAAGACCATGCAGATGCTAATAACTACCAACTCTGTATCTCCAAGTCCCTATTTACCCTGTGTTCTAGACTATATTGCATATGCAACTTCTTGTTTGATATCTCCATTTGGATATCCAATAGTATCTCAAATAGAGCTATTGACTCCCCCCCACTTCCCCCATACCCTTACAGCAAAGCTGTTTCTCCCTACTTTCCACTGAGTGATTTGCATTATTTGCTTGATCCCAAATGTAATCATTAGAAATTGTGTTTGACTGCATGCAACAGAATCCAGAGGGCTGTCATGTTTTAACGTAATGAAATCAGAGGCAGGCAACCAGGGCTGTATGGTGCCTCCTCAATGACAATGATGTCCCAGACTTCTGCCTTTCTTCTCCACTTTTTTCATGGTTACAAGGTAGCAACCCCACTTCCAGCCTTACATCAATATTCCAGTGGAAAAGAAAGGAAGATATTAATAAGGTGGAAGGAATAGAGCCTATAATGGAAATAACAAAACATTACCCGAAAGTCCTAGCAGACTTCTGTCTATCTTCCATTGTCCAGAAATGTATTACAAGCCCTACCCCAACTTTACAAGAGATTGGAAAATAAAGACTTTTAGTTGGGCCCATGCCACCCTGCACAAATCGAGGTTCTGATGTGTGGAAGAAAGATAGAACAGATATCCGGCAAATAGGGGCAGCTCTGTCATCCTGCACTACAAATCCATTAACAAGTCCTATCAGGCCCCCTCTAAAACACTTAAATTCAACTGCTTCTGTTCACTTCCATTGCTGAAGTTGTTGCTAGAGATACCATCATCTTCTCCAGTTACAGTAGCAGACTCTTCAAAGGTCTCTGTCCTCTTCAACTGCCCTCTCTACAGTCTTCACCCAGTACCTAGAAGTATAAGTGTAATCACACCATTCTCTTTCTTAAAATTGTCCTAAGGATCTGTCATAGTTTGAGTTCCCCAGAAGCAGACTCTTAGGTGAAGATTTTTCTGCAAACATTTATTTGAGATGCAAGAAACACGGGTTGGAAAGTGTAATGAAACAAGGACGGAAGGTGCCTCCTTGGGCCTACTGAAGCTTAACCCCAGGGGGAAGCACTGGGAAATGATATAAAACACTTATCTTGGAATTAGCCAGCCCAAGTGGCAAGATAAAGTATTTATACACCAACCCCCAAGAGTTGCAAGCTCCAGTTCTCTTGACCTGAGCACCCAGCCCTGTAGTCTATTCATTCCCTGACCTAACTCATGGAAAGGCCAGCACTTCTGTTTACCAACCTTTCTGCTCATAGACCCTCACAGCTGCTTACATTTGACACAGAGTCACAAAAGTGTGGGAGAACCAGTTGATTACTTTAATAGAAGGAAGTTCCAAATACAATTCAAAGATGAGAATATCTTAGAAATTTGCCAGGTTCCAGTCCCATTGAAAGTAGCTAAATTTTTTTTGATGTTCTCTTCTTGACAGGCAAATAAATGCATATAACATCTTCAATAATATTGGAAAATTTCAAGTAGGAAATATAAAATTTGGAATTTCTATGTAAAGTCAATATATTAAGGTACACGTTTAATAATGCTAGCAATTTTATATGTATATCATAACAATCAATGACATCACCATGTCTATAGATCTGAAGGGTACAGATAAACAATAAGTAAATAACTTTGGGTGTACTTCTGCCTTTAGGTTGGCCTATTAATCTTTATTTTCCTTTCTTCTTCAATTGTTCTACAAAGTAATCATTACAGGCAACTGTCAGAGCTGCCACCATGACCACAAATTCATTAAAATCCACTTCATTGTCCTTATTGGCGTCCAGGTCCTGCATTATCTTATCAACCAACTGGGGATCCTTTTGGCACTAAAAAGAAAAAAGAAAAATTTCTAACTCCCAGGCTTTGAGGTTCGTGATGACAATTGAAATTGCATCTTCATTTTATTTACATTAAAGTTTTAATTTCCATTTTTAGCAGCTAAAGACAAATCCCAAGAACTTATTTGCAAGAAAATTTGAGCCAGGCACAAATTCTAAATGAGTGCAGTTTTTATCCCAGGTCTATTTAATGCAGACTCAGACCTGATGAGCAAAAAGAGCAAACTGACTGATCAAAGGGAGATATCAATGTTTCAAATACATTTACAGGAGGACATCCATAGGTCTGGACACGGGGAGACAGGTAACACGGAAAGAGAAACTTTAAATAAGTCAAAAGGGACAGTGAAGGGCTCTATCATTTACCAACAATAGAATTTTGAGTAATCATTTAACATTTTAATATTTCCTTATTTATAAAATGGGGAGAATATCTACCTGTGTTTTGGGGACACTTCAACACACTTTTGAAAGTACTTAGCACCAGGATTGCTAGATTTACCCAACACAATTTTAGGACACCCAATTAAATTTGAATTTTAGATAAACAACAGGTAAGTATTTAGTGTAAATATGCTCCCACTATTTCATGGAATATAGAATATTCTGTTTGAGAGTCTTAGTAAGCACAATGTTTAACACATAAAGAAGAGACACCCATAAAAGGTGCCTGCCTTTTAAAAGAATGACTGCATTTTATGGGTGGAAGGAAAAGCAGGGAACCCACAAAGAAAATCAAGATCATGAGGGGTGAGAATGGAAAACATCTACCTCTCCTATGATTAGTGGGTGATGAGAAATATTTCATTTTTTAAAATTTTATTTTTACGGACTGCATTTTGATTCATTGTATACAAATGGGGTACAACCTTTCATTTCTCTGGTTTACATGATGTAGATTCACACCATTCTTGTGATCATACATATGCATAGGGTAATGACATCTGTCTCATTCCACTATCTTTCCTTCTCCTGACCCCTCTCCCCCTCAGAAATTTCTAAAAGCAGTTAATTTCCTCCAAGAATTCCTCATTGCCCTCATTAGCTGATAACCATTAAATGATTGGAGACTTGAGTGTAATTGATCAAAATCAA
Source organism: Sciurus vulgaris (assembly GCF_902686455.1). Taxonomy (NCBI): domain Eukaryota; kingdom Metazoa; phylum Chordata; class Mammalia; order Rodentia; family Sciuridae; genus Sciurus; species Sciurus vulgaris. The sequence goes on along the minus strand of NC_136466.1, from coordinate 114,211,073 downwards.
CTCAATCAAAACAATTATAAATTTCACTTGAACAGAGCAATGTGCCAGGTTTAACTGACTGAATTTTTTATTCCAAACAATATAGTAGCCAATATGAAATTGAAAGGAAAAAAAAAAGACAGTTCCTATAGACTCCTAAAATCACTAAAAAGATATTTTGAAGGATTACTATAAGATTTACTTTAAGCTTTTACCACAGAGGATGGGGAGAAAAAAAGCATTATAATTACAATCTGTGATCTTAATACAGGGTTGGGACAAAATAATATCATGCAACAGGAGTACACTGTGTTGAAAATCAATTCGAGACAATTTCATAAACATCAGAACAAAGTGTTTTCCTCAGAGGGAGCCCAAGCATTCTGCTCTACAGTGTAATGTTTAGATGATTGGGCTCCTGACTATTTTGAGATGTGAATCTGTTTGCTACCCATCTCCTCATTGGCCAGACACATCCTTTTCATCAGTCCTAATCAGCTTGTGCTGGGCTGACAAAGCTCTGTTAAGTATTTATCATTTTCTAAGTATTATTCACTTAGAAAATTTACCACCACCTCATAAAGTTCCCCACACTTTATCTCTGGTCCAAGACAATGTTAATTTATAAACAGTTGGACAAAACTCCTGTATAACCAGCTATAACTAATTATAATTATCACTCTTGACATAACTAGCTATATAATTTATTGCTGCACCAGAATGTTGAGTAATTGAAGAGAATCTCAATATAATAGTCAACACTTGCAAGCCTCACTACGGGCAGTTTGGGAAAAGGTACACACCAGGATACACAAGTCTCTCGTGTTTGCGTCCCCTGCAACTTAAACTCAAAACAAATTACAATGTTTGAGTCAGAATCATAGGACAGTATATACCTAGAGGCTGTCCCTGAAGCCATACCTCATCCGCCCTCAGCAGAATTTGCCAGAAAAACTGACTCACCGAGAGGAATTCTGTGAGCTCTCGCTGCAGGAGTAACTTCAGTTCCCCCTTGTTGAGCTTGAATCTGTCCCCTTCCTTGCAGGAGTACCGGTGGAAAATTCTAATCATGGTGTCCATGGCCATCTCCAGCTGGGTGGGCATGTCAGCAGAATAACTGACCACTCCAGAGGCAGACCACCAAACCCAGGGAGGAGGCACTTGTTCAAAAGAAGAGGACGGGAAGCATCAATGCTTTCATGAAAACAATAACACCACCCCTGAGTCACCACCACACAAGTGATGGTCGCTAAACCGTAATAATTTTTCCACTAAAGACAGTGTCTGCTCATTCTAGAACAAGCTGCAAATGAGAGCTTTGCAGGTGACATTTTTCTTCTCCTAATACCCACTCCCCCACCATGCAGCAGCTTCAGCATGTTCGTAAGTTAGCAAGCAGAAAACAAGCACAGTCATGGAAAACAGAATTAACAATAAATACAAATACCTAATGTACCTGTTCAGCCAGTACACAGCTCTGTCAACAGGTGCCTACAATTAAACTATGAGCATTTATACCTGGGCTTCCACCCCACACACCTGTTCACAACAAATGAAAATTGCCAGTGAGGAGATTCAACTGGAGGTACCTGTTTTTAATCAGCAGGATGAACAGGTGTGAACTGCTGCCCCAAGGGCCTTCCAGAAAGGCTGGCACCAGTTGTGTGCAGCAGAGGAGAAGGGGAGAGGGAGAGAGGTTTCCTCCTTCCCTCTCATAGGGGAGTATGGATAGCATTGCAGTTTGTTGCCAAGAAGTAGATGACTAGAAAGAATCCTAAAAATAGAGGAGCAAAGAGGAAACACTTATTCAAGCCAGGAGACTCCTTAGCAAAGCCAATGGCAAGGTCAAGGAAATAAACTCAGAGCAGACTACACTGACCTTTTGAACAGTTGTGGTGCTATTGAGAGAGAGAGAGAGAGGGAGAGAGGGAGAGAGAGAAGAAGAGAGAGAAGTTCTGCATGTGCTGATGAAGAAAGGTTTTAAAGATTGATCCTGTGTAAAAAAATTAGTTATAATGTATGTATGGGGCTGGGGCTGGGGCTGGGGCTCATTGGTAGAGCGCTTGCCTAGCATATTTGAGGCACTGGGTTCCATCCTCAGCACCACATAAAAACATAAATAAACCATATAAAGTTATTGTGTCCATCCACACCTTAAAATATTTTTAAAGTATGTCTGACCATGCTTATATGTGCCTAAAGAATCACTGAAGTAACTAATTGATAGTTACAAGGCATAATTGGTAAAACAGGTTGGTTGCTTTCTAGCCTCTCTCTCTCCCTCTCTGTCTCTCTCCCTCTCTCTCCCTGTCCCTCTGCTTCCCACCTGCCATGGAGTGAGCAGCTTTCCTCTGCCAGAACTTCTGCCATGATGTTCTTCCTCAACTTGGGTCCAGAGCAATGGAGCCTGCAGACCATGGACTGAACGTCTAAAAACAAAAAGTGCTGTGTTCTCTCATGCCACTTTATGAAAAATGATTTGACAATGGAGTCCTCTCTTTCCTTAGCCCTTTCCAACCTTCCAAACAGAATCCAGCCTTGCCCCCAAAGAATATAGGCAAAGAAGATGTATTCACAAAATTTATTGCAAATCACTACCACCAAAAACAGAACAGAGTGATTGGGCATAAAACTTCTCACTTTACACCTTTTCATTGATTTTAACTTTTTCAGTTTTAATCAAAACCAAAACAAACACAAAACAAAAGAAAAAACAGAGGGGAAAAAACTGCAACAGTGTCTGCTTGAATCTATAATGAGAGATTTCCAAATGAGAAAAAAATAAAGAAAAAAGCCCCTGAAAAAACCAAAACCAGAAACTGGTCACTGTGCTATTAAATGCAGCCTGTTCCTCTTTCAGGACTGAGGTTTAATTACATGGAAAGTGAGGCAGCATCTCCTTTCGATTTCCTTTGTACAAGCCAGTTCAGATGAACCTTCAACCACCTGGTTCACTTACCATCTTTTTCTTTTTTTCTTTTTTTTTTTAAATTTATTTTTATTGTAAACAAATGGGATACATATTGTTTCTGTTTGTACATGGAGTAACAGCATACCATTTGCATATTCATAAATATACATAGAGTAATGATGTTTGATTCATTCCGTTATTTTTTTCCTTCCCCCCACCCCTCCCACCTCTCTTTTCCCCCTATACAGTCCCTCCTTCCTCCATTCTTGTCCCACTCCCACCCCCCATTAAGTGTCATCATCCGCTTATCAGTGAGATCATTCCTCTTTTGGATTTTTGAGATTGGCTTATCTCACTTAACATGATATTCTCCAATTTCATCCATTTGCCTGTAAATGCCATAATTTTATTATTCTTTATAGCTGAGTAATATTCCATTGTATATATATACCACAGTTTCTTTATCCATTCATCAATTGAAGGGCATCTAGGTTGGTTCCATAGTCTGGCTATTGTGAATTGAGCCGCTGTCAACATTGATGTGGCTGTATCTCTGTAGTGTGCTGATTTTAAGTCCTTTGGGTATAGGCCGAGGAGTGGGATAGCTAGGTCAAATGGTAGGTCCATTCCAAGTTTTCTAAGGAATCTCCACACTGCTTTCCAGAGTGGCTGCACTAATTTGCAGTCCCACCAGCAATGTATGAGTGTACCTCTTTCCCCACATCCCCTCCAACACCTATTGTTGCTTGTATTCTTGATAATCGCCATTCTAATTGGGGTGAGATGGAATCTTAGTGTAGTTTTGATTTGCATTTCTCTTATTACTAAAGATGTTGAACATTTTTTCATATATCTGTTGATTGCTTGTAGATCTTCTTCTGTGAAGTGTCTGTTCATTTCCTTAGTCCATTTGTTGATTGGGTTATTTGTATTCTTGGTGTAGAGTTTTTTGAGTTCTTTATATATTCTGGAAATTAGTGCTCTATCTGAAGTATGAGTGGCAAAGATATTCTCCCACTCTGTAGGCTCTCTCCGCATTGCTGATAGTTTCCTTTGCTGAGAGAAAGCTATTTAGTTTGAATCTATCCCAGTTATTGATTCTTGCTTTTATTTCTTGTGCTATGGGAGTCCTGTTAAGGAAGTCTGATCCTAAGCCAACAAGGTGAAGATTTGGACCTACTTTTTCTTCTATAATCTGCAGGGTCTCTGGTCTGATTTCAAGGTCCTTGATCCATTGTGAGTTGAGTTTTGTGTAGGGTGAGAGATAGGGGTTTAGTTTCATTCTATTGCATATGGATTTTCAGTTTTCCCAGCACCATTTGTTGAAGAGGCTATCTTTTCTCCATTGCATATTTTTGGCACCTTTGTCTAGTATTAGAAAATTGTATTTATTTGGGTTTGTGTCTGTGTCCTCTCTTCTGTACCATTGATCTACCTGTCTATTTTGGTGCCAATACCATGCTGTTTTTGTTACTATTGCTTTGTAGTATAGTTGAAGTTCTGGTATTGCGATACCCCGTTTCATTCTTCCTGCTAAGGATTGCTTTAGCTATTCTGGGTTTCTTATTCTTCCAGATGAATTTCATGATTGCTTGCTCTATTTCTGTGAGGTAAGTCATTGGGATTTTAATTGGAATTGCATTGAATTTGTATAGCACTTTTGGTAGTATGGCCATTTTGACAATATTAATTCTGCCTATCCAAGAACATGGGAGATCTTTCCATCTTCTAAGGTCTTCCTTAATTTCTTTCTTTAGTGTTCTGTAGTTTTCATTGTAGAGATCTTTTACCTCTTTGGTTAGATTGATACCCAAGTATTTTAATTTTTTTGAGGCTATTGCAAATGGAGTTGTTTTCCTCATTTCCCTTTCAGCTGTTTCATCGCTTGCGTATAAAAATGCTGTAGATTTATGCGTGTTGATTTTATAGCCTGCTATTTTGCTGAATTCATTGATGAGGTCTAGAAGTTTTCTGGAGGAGGTTTTTGGATCCTCTAACTATAGAATCATGTCATCCGCAAATAGTGACAGCTTGAGTTCCTCTTTTCCTATTCGTATCCCTTTAATTTCTTTAGTCTGCCTAATTGCTCTGGCTAGAGTTTCGAGGACAATGTTGAATAGAAGTGGTGAAAGAGGACATCCCTGTCTTGCTCCCGATTTTAAAGGGAATGGTTTCAGTTTTTCTCCATTGAGAATGATGTTGGCCATGGGCTGAGCATAAATAGCCTTTACAATGTTCAGGTGTGTTCCTACTATCCCTATTTTTTCTAGTGTTTTCAGCATGAAGGGGTGTTGTATATTGTCAAATGCTTTTTCTGCGTCAATTGAAATAACCATATGATTCTTATCCATAAGTCTATTGATATGATGGATTACGTTTATGGATTTACAGATGTTAAACCATCCTTGCATTCCAGGAATGAACCCCACTTGATCGTGGTGCACAATTTTCTTAATATGTTTTTGGGTATGGTTTGCCAATATTTTGTTAAGGATCTTTGCATCTATATTCATCAAGGATATTGGTCTAAAATTTTCTTTCCTTGATGTGTCTTTTCCTGGTTTGGGTATGAGGGTGATATTAGCTTCATAGAATGTGTTCGGTAGGGTACCCTCCTTTTCTATTTCCTGGAATACTTTGAGAAGTAGTGGAATGAGTTCTTCTTTGAAGGTCTTGTAAACTCGGCTGAGAATCCATCTGGTTCTGGGCTTTTCTTGGATGGTAGGTTTTTAATGGCTTCTTCTATTTCATTGCTTGATATTGATCTGTTTAAATCGTGTATGTCCTCCTGGTTCAGTTTGGGAGGAGCATATGTCTCTAGAAATTTGTCAATGTCTTCGGTACTTTCTATTTTGTTGGAATACAGATTTTCAAAGTAGCTTCTCATTATGTTCTGTATCTCAGTGGTGTCTGTCATGATATTTCCTTTTGCATCATGTATTTTAGTAATTTGAGTCTTCTCTCTCCTTCTCTTTGTTAGTGTGGCTAAGGGTTTATCTATTTTGTTTACTTTCTCAAAGAACCAACTTTTTGTTATGTCAATTTTTTGAATAGTTTCTTTTGTTTCAATTTCATTGATTTCAGCTCTGATTTTAATTATTTCCTATCTTCTACTACTTTTGCTGTTATTCTGTTCTTCTTTTTCTAGGGCTTTGAGCTGTAATGTTAGGTCATTTAATTGTTGAGTGTTCATTCTTTTCTGGAATGCGCTCCATGCAATGAATTTTCCTCTTAGTACCGCTTTCATAGTGTCCCAGAGATTTTGATATGTTGTATCATCATTCTCATTGACCTCTAAGAATTTTTTAATCTCCTCCCTGATGTTTTTGTTATCCATGTTTCATTCAATAGCATATTATTTAGTCTCCAAGTGTTGGAGTAATTTCCTTTTTTTACTTTGTCATTGATTTCTACTCTCAGTCCATTATGATCTGATAGAACACAAGGCAGTATCTCTATTTTTTTGCATTTCCTAAGGGCTGCTTTGTGGCATAACATATGGTCTATTTTTGAGAAGGTTCCATGTGCTGCTGAGAAGAAAGTGAATCTGCTCTTTGATGGATGGAATGTTCTATATATGTCTATTAAGTCTAGGTTATTGATTGTGTTATTGAGTTCTATGGTTTCTTTGGTTGGATTTTGTTTGGAAGATCTATCTTGTGGTGAGAGTGGTGCGTTAAAGTCACCCAGAATTATTGTGTTGTGGTCTATGTGATTCTTGAAATTGAGAAGGATTTGTTTGATGTACAGGGATGCACCATTGTTTGGGGCATAAATATTTACTATCGTTATGTCTTCCTGATTTATGGTTTCCTTAAGCAGTATGAAATGTCCTTCTTTATCCCTTCTGACAAACTTTGGCTTGAAGTCCACTTTATCTGATATAAGGATGGAAACCCCCACTTTTTTACTGAGTCCATGTGCGTGGTAGGTTTTTCCCCATCCTTTCACCTTTAGTCTGTGGATGTCTTTTTCTCTGAGATGAGTCTCTTGCAGGCAGCATTGTTGGGTCTTTTTCTTTTTAATCCATTCTGCTAGTCTCTGTCTTTTGATTGATGAGTTTAGGCCATTAACATTCAGGGTTATTACTGAGAAATGATTTGTATTCCCAGTCATTTGGCTTATTTTTGGTTTTTAAGTTGGCTTGGTTTCTCCTTTGAATGGTTTTTCTCTAAGGTAGTTCCTCCCTTTGCTGACCTCCATTGTTGTTTTTCATTTCCTCCTCATGGAATATTTTGTTGGGAACATTCTGTAGTGCAGGCTTTCTATTTGTAAATTCTTTTAACTTTTGTTTATCATGGAAGGGTTTTATTTCAACTTCAAATCTGAAGGTTAGTTTTGCTGGGTATAGAATTCTTGGTTGGCAACCATGTTCTTTCAGAGCTTGAAATATGTTGGTCTAGGCCCTTCTAGCTTTTAGAGTCTGGGTTGAGAAGTCTGCTGCTATCCATATTGGTCTCCCCCTATATGTAATCTGATGCTTTTCTCTTGCGGCCTTCACAATCCTATCTTTATTTTGAATGTTAGGCATTTTCATTATAATGTGCCTTGGTGTGGATCTGTTGCGATTCTGTGCATTTGGTGTTCTGTAAGCCTCTTGTATTTGATTTTCCATTTCATTCTTCAGGTTTGGGAAATTTTCTGCTATTATTTCATTGAATAGGTTGTTCATTCCTTTGGTTTGTATCTCTGTGCCTTCCTCAATCCCAATAATTCTTAAATTTGGTCTTTTCTTGATGTCCCATAGTTCTTGGAGATTCTGTTCATGATTTCTTACCATCTTCTCTGTTTGGGTGACTTTATTTTCAAGATTAAATATTTTGTCTTCATTGTCTGAGGTTCTGTCTTCCAAGTGGTCTAGTCTGTTGGTGATGCTTTTCATTGAGTTTTTTATTTGGTTTATTGTCTCCTTCATTTCAAAGATTTCCTTTTTTTTTTTTTTTTTTTTTTTTTTTTGAGAATCTCTATCTCTGTGTTGAAATGACCTTTTGCTTCCTGTAGGTGCTCTTTCAGCTTATTGGTATTATCATTCATTGCCTGCATTTGCTCTCTTATCTCATCCTTTGCTTCGCGAATCATCTTAATCATGTATAATCTGAAGTCCTTTTCTGACATTTCTTCTAACATACTGTCATTGGATTCTATTACTATAGAATCTAGATTTGTTTGGGTCATTTTCTTCCCTTGTTTTTTCATGTTGTTCATGTTCATGTATCTTCCCCTTTAGCGCTGCAGATCTGGGGTATTGCAGATTTCCCCCTATAGGCTTATAGTGGCCCTGTAGGTGTCCAAAACCCTTTCTTTAAGGGGAGATCAATATTAGCAGTGCCCAAGTCAGACATTATGCAATCCTAGACCAAATAGCCCCTATGGAGACAATAACATCATGTAAATAAGGGAGAAAGTGACTCTGAGGGAACAGGTAAACAGAAGGAAAAGAAAGCAAGAAATGTAAAGAAATAAAAACTTAAATTTTTTTTAAAAAAGGAGAAAAAAGAAAATCTACTGTATAATAGTCATATACTAATGAAACCTCCCAGTGTTCAGTAGCCTGATGTATGAGAGGTACCTGAGAATGAGCTTCAAGCCTCCAGCAGGTGTCTCAGGATGGGATTTGCCCCACCCGAAGATCGGAGCTACGGCTTCCAGGATTATCCAAGATGGCCGCTCTGGCTTCGAAATGTGTTGGCAAATGGGGAGCTGCAGCTCAGGGGTGGACGTGGTCAGCTGGAGGTCCTGGAGACAGGATGCAGTTGGTCCGGCAGTGGTCCTGGAGGTCGGGTGTTTTGGTGTGGTTGTGGGATCCTGGAGGCCGGGTGCAATCAGTTGGCCTGGGTTCCCAGTGATAGGGCGCGGTTAGTTGGTCTGGGGGTCCTGGCGGCAGGGAGCAGTCAGTCGATGTGAGGGCCCCAGAGGCAGGGAGTGATCGGTCGGGCTGAGGGATCCTGGAGACGGGACTCAGTCAGTCCAGCCAGGGGTCCTACAGGGCCTGGCTGTTGTCTCAAAATGGCGGCAGCCACATGTATCAAACCTGCAGGTACTGTGACAGTGAACTTCCAGGAAGCAACAGGCAGCTGGTTCTCCACTGATGGTCTGCAGTCAATCTGCTGGCAGCTGTTGGACGATCGGGAGGTGAACCTCGAGCGTTGGGTGATGGATAGGGGCAAGGCAGGCAATGGACAGGCGAGAGGCAGGCAAATGGTGGATGACAAACGCCTGACAGTGAGCAATCTGCTCTCAAAAAAGGCTTTGATATGTTGGCAGTTTGCAGGTGATCACAGCAGACAAATGGGGTAAAGAGCAGGGGATCGATAAGTAGCAAAAACTGCCTCACCGAGAAACACATATCCTCTGCTTGAATCCGGCATTGCAGAGCGACAAGAAACGCAGCCTCCCTCTAGACCGCCATCTTGGATCCCCCCGGGATTCCTAAAGCTCTTTTTCTTAATTTTTTTTCGCAATACCTTTATTTTATTTATTTATATGTGGTTCCGAGGATGGAACCCAGTGGTCTCACATGTTAGGCAAGCACTTTGCTACTGAGCCACAAACCCAGTCCCTCACTTCCCATCTTAGAAATGCCTGGGCACTCCACTGAAACCACCTTTCGAGGTCCCTGGGGATGCCTCAAGTTCAAGTCTCAAAAATACCTTTAATATATTATTAAGGTAATAATGCATGTGGTAAAATACTCATATTTTGAATACACAAGAGTACGAAAAGAAAGTAAAATTCTCTCTCCACCGTTCCCTGCCCTAGAGCCTCTCAGTTAACATTTTCCTGTGTGAGAGACAGTATTGTGGCGTTGAAAGGTGGGCTGCCTGGCTTTAATTTTCACCTCTGCCACTAACTAGTTTGATTCTTACCACTCTGTGCCTCATTTTCCCAAGAGGGATAAAGGGACACAAGTGTAATTTGTGCCCAATTGGAAGGATTAAATGAGCTATATTCCTTAAGTATAATAAGTGATATGCTTGCTATGTCATCATTATTACCCTTACAGAAAAAAATTATATTTATATTACTCATATAACTATATAAAATATTTACATGTATATCCTTAAATGTGCAACACGCACACAACATTAAAATATATACCCCCTTTTTTTCACTTAATGTATCTAAGAAATCTTTATTGGCACATTGAGTTCTACCCTATTCTTCATTAAATTTGCTTGTTATTCTATGTGAGAGGAAGTACCTACATATAGTCAAGAAACATTTTCAGACTTGTGTCACACCAGGACCTATGTAAACATGACAGAAGAATGTTGTCCTTGGAGCAAACCCTATTGCTATTTTTATTGAAGTGTGTTAAATACAAAGAAGGCAGGAAGCTGGGCACAGTGGCACACACCTGTAATCCCAGCAGCTGGGGAGGCTGAGGCAGGAGGATCAAGAGTTCAAAGTCAGCCTCAGCAAAAGTGAGGCACTAAGCACTTCAGTGAGACTGTGTTTCTAAATAAAATACAAAATAGAACTGGGGATGTGGCTCAGTGGTTAAGTGCCTGAGTTCAATTCCCAGTACCCCCTCCAAAAAAAAAAAAAAGAATACAGGGAATACAGATTTTTTTTTATGTTGAATTTTCCGATCCAAGAATGCCCCTAGAGCTTTGTGGCCACACTTTTCTGGGTTTCCTCCTCATTTTTTAAAGCATTTATACTCTCCGGCTCTTTCGTGTTATTCCCCCATAGTCTCAGCTGCTTCCATTATTTCAGTCACTTCCCAGATCATATTTTTCGCCCAGGTCTCTGTGCTAAGCTCCAGAATGATCTGTCCAATTGCTGGTTGGACCCCATTCTTATTTCAGTGTCCCATAAGGTCTCCAAACTGACGAGGATCAAAGTAAAACTCCTCCCCTCTTCTCACCTAACCCTGCTGCTCCTCCTGCATGGACTATCTCAGTCATCCATTTCCACAGGTCGCCTGGCTTCTTTCACCTCTTAATAATATCAGTTGAAGTTGTTAACTCCTCTCCAATCTTCACCATCTTCAGCAACTTGTAGCATTTCTTAAAAATCTCTATCACTGTAACAATTCCTTTGTGCTCTCTCTACAGTCTGTCTGCCCCTCCAATCTACTGTCAGAGTAGTTGATCTAAAACTCAAATCTGGGCTGGGGGAGTAGCTCAGAGGTAGAGTGCTTGCCCAGCATGCCCAAGACTCTGGGTTGGATCCCCAGTACCACACAAGTAAAAAGCACTTAAAATACAAATCAACAACCACACTCCGGGGCATTCAGAGATCTGGCACTGCCTGTAAACTGACCACAAGTGTCGTCTCATTCTTCTGTGCCTTTGCATGTTCTGGGCCCCCTGCCTGCAATGCTGATCCTCTACGTCTTGAAGACTCTGGTCAAATATCACCTCCTCTTGCATGTTTTTCTGCACTCTTCCTTTTTCCCTTCCTCTGATAGGTGTCCACCTTGTCCTCCCTTAGATCCTGCTGTATCACTTTCTTTCTTTGTCTTCTTTTTTTTTTTATAGTTTGGAGATTGAACCAGGGGTGCTCTGCAATTGAGCTTCATCCTCAGATATTTGTATATATACATATGTAGGTAGATCAAATGTGTATACACACACACACACACACACACACACACACACACATTTTTAATAGGGTCTCACTGAATTGCCCAGGCTGACCTTGAACTTATGATCCTCCTGCCTCAGCCACCTTAGTCACTGGGATTACAGGTATGCACCACTGTGCCCTGACTCTTTGTCTTTTTTTTTTTTTTTTAATCATTGCATTTATCACATATTCCTGTAATCACTTTTTAAAATCTGCTATACATTCCCCACTCTCTAAATATTAAATGAATTCCTTGCTGTCAGGGTGGATGTCTGGCCCATCTTTGCATTCCACAGCACTTAGCACAGGATCAGGCATAGAAATGTGTCTGAAATCCTTCCTGATGGATGGATTAATGAGCAAAAGAATGAAAGATGAAAACTGTAAAGTTCCCAAGAGCTGAACCTTGTCTAGCTTAACTGTCCATATAATCACTTGATTTCCTTTATTCCATATTGTAAAAAATTGCTTTATCAAAGGCAGAGAGACAAAGAGTATTCATTTAAATGAACATAGTTTGAATTTGAAATTAAATATTATCAGGTTTAATTGCTGAAATTACAGATTCATTAAAATCAGTAAACCATACAGTCTATGTAGGTCTCAATAGTAGTATGTTTAAATCATATTCAACCACAGAATGATTCCCTTGGAGAATTCAATTGGCAGGTAAAACTCTTAATAGAAAATATACTGAAGATTGTAATGTTCTGATTTTATTTTAGAGATGGAAATTTGGCTTCCACATCCCAGGTGCTCCTATAGAGTTTAAAAACAAGGTACTTTCCTCATTTTTGGAAAAAATGCCACATGGCTGTGGCAGAGCTGAATGTTATCTTTGGTACATGCTGCCCCTTAATGTTAGGTTCCAGAACTGCATCTGGAGCCCTCTAATTTCCAGAAAGCACTTGAAATTGTATGGCGTTTTGTTTTTGTTTTGGGGGTACTGAGGATTGGACCCAGGGGCGCTTTGCCAATGAGCTACATCCTCATCCTCATCCTGTCTCAATCTCCCAAATCGCTGGAATTAACAGGCATATGCCCCTGGGCCAGGCTTGAAATTGTGTTTATAAAACATATGGCTCTTCTTCAGGGGTTAGCTTTAATATAAGCCAGTCCCAGACTGTGCCCTTCAGAAGACTTCCAAAAACAAAAGTAATGTCCAAAGGCTTTGTCAACTAGGGGCAAAAATTTGCAGGTGAAATGAAATTTCAAGGAAGGGAGATAGGCCTGTTTCTAGCACAGAAGGGCTATCCTGTGCACTTTGCTTGCTCTATAAATTATTGCTGTTTTATGTTTCAATTTTTGGCAATTACGTTTCAATTTTATCCTTAGGGATAAAAGGTCCAGCTTCACATCCAAGTTATGCAAAGAATGAAGAAATGGAAATAGAAGATTTGAAAGAGTTTGAAGGAAGGACTACTCAGGGAATAGCTAGGACTAGTAATTCATGAAGATGGGATGAAGAGTAAAGATGTTTGAAAATGAGGCTTTGGCTAAGCTGTCTGAAAGAAAGAAAATACATGAAGATGAGCCATTATCTTAACTGGGACGTGACCTTACCCCTTAGGCTGAGGCTCCTGGCTGTCTGAGGGTGCTGTAGTTCCCAGGAGGTCTGCCTGCCCCTAAGGAGAGCTGTTCTAGGGTCCAGACAAGAGTCACACCAGAAGTCAAGTTGATTCCTTCCAAAAGTTACCAGTTTTTGTCTTTATGCAACTTAATTATAATGTTCTATCATTTTCACACTTACAACAGGTGGGAAGGAAGGATCACAAAAGAGTTTGAAGAAAGTCTTGGGGAGTGAAAGATGCATTTATAATCTGGATCGCAGTGATGGTTTCACAGTGTATAACAAACATATCACAGTGCACAAGTTAAATATGTGAAGTTTACTGTATATCACTTATAACTGAAAGTTATACAAAAACAAAAACTCCCAAATCTCATAACAAGATAGCAGCAAAACTAAGTAAGGATCAAACACATTTGTTTGACAAAAGTAAATCATGCGGCCATTAAAATTAGAATGATAAAGACTGGAAACATACAAAAATCCTTTCAGTAAAACAGTGAGTGAATAGCAACATAAAAAGTCTACATATTCTAAAATGGATAAATTTTGTATAGCAGTAGAAGAGAAGGGAAATAACAAATAGATTTAATGGTTGTTTAATAGAATTATGGATTATTCAGAAATTACATAATACTGCTTATGTTTCATTTTCAACTAAAATATTAATTGTAATAACAGCATTTAAAATTGTAAACATCTCCACATTAGTCTTTTTTAAATTATAATATTTTAAAACTTATCTTAAAAATTCTAAATTCTAAATTTCTAGTTTCTAAAGTCTCTTTCATACACACTGTTAAGCAGTAACTACTTGTCCAGTGCTAGATAGTCTGTGAGATAAAATTCAAGACAAATGCTCAAAATATACTGAAAAACACAGTACAGATTATTATTAAATGCTGAACAAACCACAAGTTAAGTGATATAACTGAGCCTCCTTTTTCATGAGTGTAAAATGGCAACCTTGAGCTAAATGACTTTCAAGTTCTCTCTCTTTTTTTCCCCTGGTACCAGGAATTGAAACCAGGAGTGCTTAACCACTAAACTATAGCCCAGTCCTTTTTATATTTTCATATTTTATTTTATTTGAGGCTCACTGAGTTGCTTAGGGTCTTGCTTAGTTGCTGAGGCTGACTTTGAACTTGCAGTCCTCCAGCCTCAGCCTCCCAAATCTCTGGGATTATAGGCATGTGCAACTGCAACTGGCTAAGTTCTCTTTCTCTAAAAAAATTATTTTCTGATTCTAAAAATTATGTAAGAATCAGTGCTTTTGTGTATGCACTGGTATTTTTCTTCCAGAAAAATAATTGGGGCAAGAAAGTGAAGGTCAAAGCCCCTGAAGAAACTTCAAGGACAACCCTGACTGTAGGCTTTTCCTCCTACCCACATAGCCCAGAAAAACAGGTTTAGAGCCTTTGCCACACATTTCTGGCAGACAAGACTGACAGCTCTGCTTCAGGAACTACAGAAAGTATTTTCTCATCTTTAAATGATGTCTCCCATGCCTGAGTTCTCTGCTGAATTGCAGGTGGTTTATTTTGCCTTTTATCCGTGGTCTGAAGCTGAGAATCAAAGAGAAAAGGAATTTTAAAGGAAAGAGTTTGGAGGTTAATTTTCCTTTTATAAGTTCAACACCCTTTTCCCTGGATGAAGTGAGACAATTTCGGTAACTTGCTTCAAAATAACCCATTGGGTGGGAGGAAGATGGTACACAGGAAAGGGAGAAGACATTCAATCAGGTTGGTCAGAAGTCATTCAATTGTTAATTATGGGTGCTAGTACATGGGAGTTCATTAGACTATCCTACTTTTTTATTTTCTTTTTATTTGAAATTTTTCTTAATAAAAATGTTTACACATACACACATTGTGTTAGATTTCTGTGACTGTAACAGATAACTGAGATAAATAAACTTAAAAAGAAGAAAAGTTTATTTTGGACTGCAGTTTTGGAGGTTTCAGTCCATGACCAATTAGCCCCATAGATTTGGATCTATATCAAGACAGCACATCATAGCAGGAAAACACATCATTGAAAGAACAAGAGATTCAAGTCCCCTTCAAAGGTACACTCCCAAAGACCTCAACACCTCTCACTAGACTCCACCTTTTAAAGGCCCCTGCACTTCCCATTGCCACCAAGCTGGGGACCAAGCCTTTAGTACATGGACCTTTGGAGGACATTTAAGATCCAAACTATCACACACACACACACACACACACACACACACACACACTCATACATACCCCTATCCCTCCCAGTATAAGGAAAAAAGTTAACCAAATGAAACTATTTTGCTGGAGGAAGTAATTTAAGAACATTGAGTATGTGGAAGATTATTAAGAGAGGAAAAACTGACCACTTGCTTTTTGTCACTGCTACAGTCAGATAAAGGCTTGAACAATATTAAAGGAATAAAAAGTTCCCTAATCATGAAGGTTAATAAACATCGAAACAGTTACTAGAAAAAGATAGCTAAGGAAATTCTTTTTCTGAAAACAGAAACAGTTTTTATACTGATTGCTAGGAAGCAAAACACAACTGCTCATTAATTGTTCAAATTTATTCTTGAGTCAAAGAAAGTAGACAAATTTTGATTTGAACTTAGCTAGTCAGATTGGCTAGATGGAAAATAAGCGTGTAAAATGGGTTTGGGCAAATGGCATACAACTATGCCAGAGGTCTGAACCTCAGCTCATATTTTTATCAAGACTAGCTATTAGCAAGTCCAACAATCACACTTCCATCGCCAACTGAAAACAACACCCCTTCTCAGCAAGGATGCCTAAACAAGGTTCCAGTGGTGACCAGCTTCCACAATGGAACCGGGTGACCCTTGTCTTCAGGTATTCTCACCTAGGTAATCCCTTCCTCAAAAAATAGAGTCAATCTTCCCTCCTAATAAGATACTTGACTCTAAGCCTTAAAATATAAAAAACATCCTCGCTCCTTACTTTGCTTTCTTTTGGATCCCTTGTCCTGGAGAGAATCGACTACCACTCTGTAAGGACAGCCAAGAAGCCCCAGGGAGAGATCCCTGTGGTGAAGAACTGGGGTCTCCTACCCACAGCCAGCACCAATTTGAAAGGCATGTGATGAGCCACTTAAGAAGTAGATTCCCCCAACCATAGTCAGGCCTTCAGATGGCCACAGCACAAACTTCTGAGAAACTGAAAGCCAGAACCATAACTAAATATTTCCCAAATTCTTGTGCCACAGAAGTTGTGAGAGATAATAAATGTTTGGAGGTTTAAAAGCTTCTGCAACAATAGGAACTAGTATACTTTGTTGAAAGTTTAGAATCCTTTTTACCCAACCCTTCACAAATTGGTGCAATGTATATAGTTATGTTTCTTTTTTCTTTTAAATATTTTTTGTTGTAGATGGTAATTTATTTATTTATTTATTTATTTATTTATTTATTTATTTTTATGTGGTGCTGAGGATCTAACCCAGTGCCTCACACATGCTAGGCAAGCACTCTACCACTGAGCCACAGTCCCAGCCCTAGTTATGTTTCTTTTATTAGAGTTTTTCAGAATGAAAATATGAGTGATGACATTCTCATGTGGCCTCGGAAGAGACATGCCAAGCTCTTACAGGAAAAAGTGCTGTTTCCCATTTTCTATAGCACCTTTCATGGCAATGCAAAAAATAAAAATGTAAGGGAAATGACTGAGTTTTCTGCAGGTGACCTTGAATATCATAATATATTGGGCTTTTAACAAATCATTGTTTCTGATTTTGAAAGCCTCACCTTATATTGCAAAGTCCTGCTTCGTCACACCTCGGTGTCAGCTGAGCAATGCCAGCTTAATTAGAAAGCCTCTGATTATTTCCAAAGATGATTGAAAATCATCAGGACTTATTTGTCAGGAGCTTGCTTTCACCATATGCAATCCAGAATCCCTATAGCCTCCCATAATCCACTTCCCAGCTTCCCACAGTGATCAACTGAGAGGGCAGCGCCATCTCAGAGTCTCCAGGAGACAACAACCTCAAAGTGTTCTGCCTCTGAAATTTGTAGGGTAGACCCATCCCACAGCCACCCGGCTTCCTACCACAAATGACAGTAGAGTTTCTGGTGTATAACATACACTGGTTAGTGGCAATGGCCGCAAAGTCTAGTGGTGCAAAATGAGGCCTGCAGACCTTGGTGGCCATGCTAGAAGAGGTTTTCATCAAGCCAATTCTGCATTGTGGTTTTGGATATTTTTCGTGGAAGATTTGCCTCAAAGCCTTATTTTTTCACAGTTCTCACAAGATGCTTCAGCAGCTAAGTCATCTCCCAAGACTTGCAATTAAGAACTCTAACTGATAACGCCCCAAAGTTGAATCTCTCGGAAGCCCTGCCCTCAGTCCAGAACATCGTCTTCTCTTTCTACTGGAAGAACTGGCTTTGAAAGACTGGATTTGCCAGTTTTAGGTTAAGTTACAAACTAAACTCGCCTAAAGTCACAGAGGCTAATTATGGCTACCTTTTTTTTAGAGAAACAGATTCTCTGGAGTTTGGAGTTTGTCTCCATGTGATGAAGTTTCCTTTCCTTTAAGCAAAGCTGGTTGTGGGTCTGGGTGTGGAGATTCTGCTTTACCTGGTCTTTTTTTTTTTTTTTTTTTTTTTTTGGTGGGGTGTGGGGTGGGAACACTGTTTTTAAAAGACCTGAATTCCAGAAAAGGCATTCTCTCCTTTTCAGTGTGCAACCTCCTTTCCCTAACAGTTCATACATATGGGTGGTGGTAAAAGTGGCTCAAAAACCCTAATCCTAGTGGGATGCGGTGACACACGCCTGGAATCCCAGTGAAACCGGAGTTCAGAGATGAGACTAAATTCCCCACTGCTTCACCAATTTCCTCTGGGTTCTTGTCTCACAAATTTTGAAGAATAAAAGCCACAGACAGTCACGGAAGGGAAGAGAACACGGAGCAGGACTTATTTAAGCGAGAAGAGAGAGAACTCCCGCCATGCGGGAGGGGGCCTGATAGCTGACGAACCCATTTTGGCTTGCTAGTTTAGGAGTTTACATATAGTTCTGGGCAGAGCATGGAGCAAAATCTATGTAAAGTAAGTGTTGAAAAAGGCATCCTGGCTACTCCTGGTTCACTTTCATCCTTCTTTCTGTAACTTCCAACTAGGTTCTCTCCCACCTTAAGTTTTCCCTCTCTGGAACAAAGGAGTTGGCTGGAGGTGTTCCCACAGGTGAGCCTCAAGGTTTTTTACATTTGAAATAGGCCTTGAGAGTGCTCGTTAGTATGTCTGTGATTAGCCTCCAGGTGTGTTTGAACTTGGCCCATTATCCTGACTGCCAAGTCATTTCATTGTCTATTCTATTTTATCCTCCTTCACTAGTGGCTGGGGAGGCTGAGGCAGGACAATCACCAAGTTCAAAGCCAGCTTCAGCCACTTAGTGAGACCCTGTCTCTAAATAAAATATTTTTAAAAGGGCTGGGGATGTGGCTCAGTGGTTAAGCGCCCCTGGACTCAATTCCCAGTACCCCACCCCTCAAAATAGAAAAGAAAAATCCTAATCTTAGTCAACACTGAGTTCTAAAGTTCGCATAGTAAAAATATAGTCTTCTTCATTTCATACCTAATTAATGAATGTCATGTGCTTTAACCTTGATGTTTCTCTAGCAACGCAAACTAGCTGGTTATAATTTAATAATATTTTAGATTTTTCATATTCTGTGTATTCACCAAACTGCGACTTTTCTCTTTGGAGGCTGCAGCATGACCGTAAGGATTGTTTCTTATGTAGCATCCCTCTGAGGAGATGTGAATTGAAAAACTCTCCTCCTTACTTACTTACAAACAGAATTTATAATTGTGAAATAAAAGTCCATAGGCTAATTCTGAAGACTTTCTAGGCTTTGTCATAATTAGTCCCCACTCATTATCCTTGGGCGATGGGCACGCTGGACCTCAACTGGATCAGCCATTCCCACCACTTTACTCTTGACCTAATGCTCCATGTACCACTTTGTGCCAGGACTGAACCAGAAAGAGTAAGAGCAAAAGACTGAGAAAGAATGAAGGACTGTCTATGTATTAAGAATTCCCTGAGTTCTCACACACAATTAGAACAGGGCACTTAGCAAGACCCTGTAAAAAGGGCTGGAGACTAGCTCAGTGGTAGAAGAGCATTTACTTAGCATGCAAGAAGCCCTGGGTTCAATCCCCAGTATAAAAAAAAGAAAGAAAATGGGTAGATCTGAGACCATTATTACCTCCAGGATGACATCTCAGAGGGAGTACACACCTGTGGAAGCACAGATATCATTTGATGTGTGCAAGACCTTAATTTTATTGAGTTGTATTTGACACTGTTTCCATTCCTGCCTTCTCAGAAGCCTCAGTTCTCTTGATTTCTATGACGTTTTGCTCTCTTGGTTTTCCTCTAACTTTTCTATACCCACTGTGCTACGTCCCCAGCCCCTACAACTGCCCTTTAAATGTGGGCATTCTCTACGGTTCTGTGGGGTTACTCTGGCAATTTCATCCACTTGATAGTTATCCACAAACTATATGATGCCAATTCCCACCTCTCTTTCCCCAGCCCTGACATAAGAACCCTGAGAGAGCTACCAAAACTGTTTCAACTCAACTGAAATGCACTTAGAACTTGCAATATATGAGGCCAGGGAGATAGCTCAGTTGGTAGAGTGCCTGCCTCACATGCACTAAGGCACTGGGTTCAACTCCCAGCACCACAAAAAAAAAAAAAAAAAAAAACTCATAACATATGAATGCTTTTCACAGCCTAGGTATTTGCCTATCTTACTTTTATGTATTCCCAGGAGAAGAAATAAGTGTATGGCTTTTATTGTTCTTTCTTTACTTGAAACATTTATGGCTGCATTAATTATAATGCTTTTGTCATCAGGTAATAGGATAGCTAAAAAAAAAGCAGTTTAAACTTAATAAGGACATTTGCATCTCACAGAATAAAGATTGGTTGTTTCAGTATTTCAACAATGTTATCAAGGACACAAAATATTTTTTGCATAATACAACTTTTTAATGCAAGTATGATTTTAATGTCATTAGGCAACCCCAAACATAATTTTCCTTCATAAATTGTACAACAAAGTCTTTTTAAATAAAATATGCCCATCTGCTCCTGGCTTCCTGGTGACCTGGTAGCAATGTTCTGCAGGTCTGGATTTCAATCCTGTTCTCATTCTCTCTCTGTCTGGGGCTTCAGTAAATAAAATAAGAAATAAAATCACCGTTCTACTTCCTTATTACCATAGGCTGTACCCTTGTCAGATTTCATAAGCTAAGCTAGATGGTCCTGGTTGGTATTAGGGTGGAAAACCTCAAAGAAAACAAAGTGTGGACCACGATATCTTCCATGAAACCTTGCCTTGCAGCTATTATTGCACTGTCCTCTTTACTATTTGGTTTATTTGCTTGCTCTGGGGGAAAAATTGAAAAGTCTTTAAAAGTAAATGCATTTCTGGTCCTTTAAATTAATGCATTTAGGGGTTGGAGATTTAGCTTAGTGGCAAAAAGGTTGCCTAGCATGCACAAGGCCCTGAGTTCAGTTCTGGGCCATGAAAAAAATTTTAAAAAAATGAATTAATTAATGCATTTATTTATTTCCCCTTTTCAAAAGACTGTTTAGTTTGAAAGATATTTGGTTATATTCTTTTTTTGTTGTTGTTCTTTTTTGTTGTACTTGACAGAAGAATGTGTTTGACATATCATACATACATGGAGTATAACTTCCTATTCTCATGGTTGTACATGATGTGGAGTTACAATGGTTGTGTATTCATATATGAAATAGGAAAGTATGTCTGATTCATTCTACCATCTTTCCCATTCCCATCTCCCCTCCCTTCCCCCGATTCCCCTTGTCAATCCTGTGAACCTCCACTCCTCACCCTGACTCCCCCACCTATTTGATATGCATCCACATATCAGAGAAAATATTCAGCCTTTGTGTTTTTTGGGATTGGCTTATTTCACTTAATATGATAGTCTCCAGTACCATTCATTTACCATCAAATGCCATAATTTCATTTTTCTTTATAGCTGAGTAATATTCCATTGTGTATATGTACCACATTTTCTTTATCCAGTCATGTGTTGAAGGGCACCTAGGTTGGTTCCTTAGCTTAGCTATTGTGAATTGAGCTGCTATGAACACTCATATGGCCATGTCATTATCGTATGCTGATTTGAAGTCCTTTGGCTATATGCTGAGGAGTGGGATAACTGGGTCAAATGGTGGTTCCAGTTCAAGTTTTCTGAGGAATCTCCACACTGCTTTCCAGAGTGGTTTCACCAATTTGCAGTCCCACCAACAATGTATAAGTGGTACTGGGGATTTAACCCAAGGGTACTTAATCATTGAGCCACATCCCCAGCCATTTTTATTTTTATTTTCACACAGGGTCTCACTAAGTTTCTGAGGGCCTCACTATATTGCTGAGGCTGGCTTTGAACTTGTGATCCTCATGCCCTAGCCTTCTGAACTGCTGGGATCACAGGAGTGTACCACTGCGCCCACCATCATTTCTTTTATTTCATCTTTGAAAATCCTGTGAGGAACAATTGGCCCTGTTTCATGGATTGTAAGGCTGAGGCAGAGACCATTGGTAGCTTTTCCAGTCAGTCACTCACTTTGAAGTGAGGATTTGAACCCAAGGATTCTGGCACCAGAGAACTTGCTCTTCATTACTAGGAGGTGTTGGGGTTGGGGAGCATTCCAAGCAATTTTTTTTTTTTTTTTTTTGGTACTGGGAATTGAACCCAGAGGTGCTTTGCCACTAAGCCACATCCCCAGCCCTTTTTATTTTTCATTTTGAGACAGGGCCTTGCTAAGTTGTTGAGGTTGGCCTCAAACTTGTGATCCTCCTGGCTCAGCCCCCTGAATTGCTGAGATTACAGGTGTGAACCACCGCATCTTGCCTGAACAATTTCTTGCAAACTGGATGCCTTCACATTCCCTTTACTCAGAGATTTATGGGCTGTAAGTCATAACTTATAGATCTTCCTGCTTTCATCCCCCTCCCCATAGTGAACAGTCAGTCATGCTGAAACATCCTGAGTCAGGATGTTGGCAGACTCAGGGATTTCCTCAGAACTGTGATAATCTCAGCCAGGGCTTCTTGCTTATTTCAGATTCTTGCAGGTAGAGGGAGCGTTGCTAATTACCACCCCCAAAATTCAAGATAAGAGCATTTGGCTTACCTCATTTGCCTAGAAGGCAACTCTCAGATAAAAAGTCTTTTTGTGGAAGACTCTTGTTTCTCAATCCAGTAGAAGTTTGAGAAGAGAGGGCTCTGGGACATAGGGTAGGGATTGAAGGAGACAGACAAGGGCAAAGGGGAATTCCCAAAGGGCTTTCTCTCGAAAACAGCTTCATGACAGGTTGGAGCCCTGAGGTTTTGGCGGGTCCCTTGCCTAGCACAGTTCATTTCATTCTGGCTTCTTTGCTGGTGACCATCATGGCTACTTGCTTGGCCTTCAACCTCACCTTGAGAAATTCAACTTTCATATTGCCGTTCAGGTCAGAAGACCAGAGGACACTTCACGTTGAGGTTTGACCTCCTTAGATCTATTCAGGAGACATATATAATTTTTCACAAGTCTACCCAGATGTCAGTTTATGTCCATTCTCAAAAGATACAGCTCCTTCTCAGACTGGCCAGTGCAGGGCAGGCCAAGATGATGAACCCAATCGAAGGATTACTCTTGGTCTAGAGTCACAGCTCAAAAGTGGTGGGGTGAGAAGGAGTTGGTCAAATAAAACAAAATTTTAGTTAAGAGAAATAAGTTTAGGGAAGCTATTGTACCTCGTGATAACCTCAGTTAATATAATGTATTATATATTTGAAAATTGCTAAGAGAGCAGATTTTAAGTTTCTCACGACAAAAATGATTTTTGTGAGTAATGCACATATTTAAATAGCTGAATTAGAGCCCCACTTCTTTGACCTCTGCCGCCGCAGCCGCAGCCGCTGCCACCTCCGGGGAAGAGAGGAAGCCGGATAGGAGCCCACGTCGCCTGTCACCCACATCCTCCAACCCCGCCGCCCAGAGGAGTCTAAGATGTTCGCCTGCGCCAAGCTCGCCTGCACCCCCGCTCTCATCCGAGCTGGATCCAGAGTTACATACACACCAATCTCTGTATCAGTGTTATCTCGACCAGAGACTAGACCTGGAGAGGGCTCTACAGTTTTTAATGGGGCCCAGAATGGTGAATGTCAGCTAATCCGAAGGGAGTTTCAGACCAGTGCAATCAGCAGAGACATTGATACTGCTGCCAAATTTATTGGTGCAGGTGCTGCAACAGTAGGAGTGGCTGGTTCTGGTGCTGATATTGGAACAGTCTTTGGCAGCCTTATTATTCGTTATGCCAGAAACCCTTCGCTGAAGCAGCAGCTGTTCTCGTATGCTATCCTGGGATTTGCCTTGTCTGAAGCTATGGGTCTCTTTTGTTTGATGGTCGCTTTCTTGATCTTGCTTGCCATGTAACAGAAATTACTGCTTGAAATGTTGGCATTCATAGTAATTATGGATGTAATTCCGTGTATTTTACTGTGACTCCAAAAACTGTAGTGTTGGTGTCAGGGAAATGTACGTTATTTCCAAAGTCATTTCATTAAAGATGAAAACTTTAAAAAAAAAAAAAAAAGCTGAATTAGCCAGTCCAGTATGTAT
This sequence comes from Sciurus vulgaris, assembly GCF_902686455.1. Lineage (NCBI taxonomy): Eukaryota > Metazoa > Chordata > Mammalia > Rodentia > Sciuridae > Sciurus > Sciurus vulgaris. The sequence continues at coordinate 114,187,364 of NC_136466.1, read as the reverse complement.
ATATATGTCAAAACTGTTCATATATGCATATTCCATAAACATGCAATTTCTACTTGTCAATTAAATAAATAAATAGGACTGAAGGTGTAGCTCAGTGTTGAAGCACATGCTTAGCACATGCAAGACGCTGGATTCCATGTCCAGCACCACCAAAAAAAAAAAAAAAAAAAAAAACCAAAATAAAAATAAATAGAGAAATTCACAGACAGGTCAAGAAATGTTTAATACAAGGAATTATATCTTGAAGGAAAAAAATTAAAAATAGGTTCTGAAGACTGAAACTTTGGTCTCTCCAAAATAACCCAGGCTTTCCCACCTGAAAAATGAAACTAAGAAGGCCCAAACTGTGGAGCTATAGAATGATAGACATTCTGGAGAAATAAGAACAAATAGGCAGGAGCAGAAGGCGCATGTGCAATGCCAGCATTGCCATGGCCATGCGGTGGATCCTGTCAGAGTGAACTCCCAGGCTCAGGCAGCTAGATCTGCACAGTGACCTGGGCTCCTGTTCATGCCTGTCTTCAGACGCATACTAGGATCACCACAAGTAATCCATGTAGGAGAGCAAAGTGGCAGGAATTTTAGCACTTCTAGTTGCGCCCCACAAATACTAAATGAATAGTTGTACAACCCGAGTTCTTGGCCAGCCAAACCCCTTTCATATCTTGTGGTATGCTTTTAAAATTTCCAGTTCCAGATATAATCAGTGAAACCCAGACTGTGAGGAAAATTTACAAACAATCTGGATTCATCCACAAATAAATTACAAGGGGAGGAAAAGAAAATGTTTTAGATTTAAAAGACATCAGCCAATTGCAATGTCTGAACTTTAGATTCTGATTTAGAAAAATAAAAATTAAAAAAAAAAAAGCACTTACACCACCAACACATGGGTATTTAATATTAAGGAACTGTTTTTGTTAAGGCATGATTTTTTAAAATCCTTATCTTTTAAAGGAGAGACACAGGAATATTTACAAGTAAAATCATATGACTTCTGAGATTTACTTCAGAATAAACAAGAATGGGGAGTGGATGGGGTAAAACTGACCAAAGTTTGACTTGAGTGTTGGAGATATGGAGGTTCCTTCTTCAGTAATTCTAATCCTGTGTGAATATACAATTTTCCACAATAAAGTTTTTGGGTTTCTTTTTTTTTTTTTTTTTTGGGAGGGGGCAGTACTGGGGATTAAACTCAGGGGCACTTGACCACTGAGTCACATCCCCAGCCCTATTTTGTATTTTATTTAGAGACAGGGTCTCACTGAGTTGCTTAGCCCCTTGCTTTTGCTGAGGCTGGCTTTGAACTCATGATCTTCCTGCCTCTGCTTCCTGAGCTGCTGGTATTATAGGCCAGGCATGTGCCACCATACCCAGCTACAATAAAGTTTTTAAAAAGTAAATAAATAAATACATAAATACATAAAAAGAATTCCAATTTCAATGAACAGAAATCTTCATTGGAAAATACCAACACTTCCCTTCCTATCCTTTAAAAATTTTTTAAAACCATAAATTCTGATAAATGTTACATTTTAAACAAAGGATCCCATCTACACAAATCTCTGGTTAGAGGGGAAATTTGCCTTTTTCCAGTAAGAATTAGACACAGTCCCCTTCAAGTTCCTAGGTGGCTTCTGAAAGCACTTGGAACACAGAACTTGGCTAGCCCTGCTTTCCCAGGATCAGGTAATTAAGCCTACCCAATGCTACACAGAAGCTATAATTAAACCCTTGTCATGGATTTAAGTCATTCACCCCAGGCTACATGGTGAAGCTGGAGTGAGAAACTTGGACCAAATATTGAGAAATAATTCCTCATCCATGGTTAAACTGGCCAGCGCCCAGAGCTGAGACTCCAAGCTCTTGGCATCAGGTGTAAGAGGCAGCAGCCATGCTCTCATCTCCTCCACAGAGAATGATAGAGAACTTTCTAGAGCAGAGAAAGCTCTAAATGAATAGCAAGTTTTCTTCAGTTCATCTGGAAGAACCTGAGTTTCTCCTCAGAGATAAAGAGAAGTGGGGCTGGACGTGGTGGCACACGCCTCTAATCCCAGTGGCTCAGGAGGCTGAGGCAGGAAGACAGCGAGTTCAAAGCCAGCCTCAGCAGAAGCAAGGCTCTAAGTAACTCAGTGGGACCCTGACTCTAAATAAAATTCAGAACAGGGCTGGGGATGTGGCTCAGTGGTTGAGTGCCCCTGAGTTCAATCCCTGGTCCCCCCAGCCCTGACCCACAAAATAAAAGAGAAATGGGACCAAATTTCCCCCAAACCAGCACCCTATCAAATGTCACTGCTTTTGAGGTGAGAAGTGACAGGGAAAACATGTGCCTCAAATACAAAGTAAACCAATGAAGGACAGAGCTTCATTTCTTCCAAGATTCTTATAGTCCTGCATGATTTCACACTCAGAATTTAAGTTCATATTGGCAACTATTTAAAACTGTGAAAAGTCAGTGTTTTTAAGTGTGGATAAAAAGACTTATTGTTGCCAGGTATGTAAACTGGTGCAACATCTCCAGAGGACAGAGGGCAGTTTACTATGACCCAAATCACACATATCCTTCACGCATATCCTTTGACTCAAAAATTCCATATCTACAAATACAGTGCCTCCACTTGAGCTCCCTGCCTCTCATTGCCACATGAACTTACCAGAATCCCTTATTGGCTTTCTTGCCCCACATTCCTCCGCTCACGTTCATGGTTAAACTTCCTGTGTAGGATCACTTGTCATCACTGTGTACTTCATTACTTCTTATCCTCTATTGAACACGCTACTTTCTGGCTTCCCATCCTCTGGTAGTCTGTCTGGGTCCCCGATATTGTGCAGATGTAAGATTCATCGGTCACGTCTCTGTTCTATCTCACTCGACCTGAGTGATGTTCAACAAGGTTGAACATCCTCCCCTTTATGCCGCTGGCTTCCCTGACAGCATGTTCTCTGGACTTTCTTCTAGGCTCAGTGCCAGTCATTTTCAGTCTCTTTTACAGGCCCCTCCTCTGCTCAAAGTATTTTGAGTTCCAAAGGCTTCTGTCCTAGGCCCCTTGGCTTTATCTGTATTCCTCCCCCTATGTAACCACCCCCAGCTCTTTGTTTTAAATGCTAGTGAAATGGCAAAGCTATATCTCCACCTGAGTGTTTTTTTTTAAAATCATTCAGACTTATGATTAGGCAATGGGGGAGGGGTGCCATCTTCCAAAGGGTTTAATATAGTTTTCATGGGACTCTGGTCAATTTCCATGAGAACAGGTTGTTTATAAAAAGGAACTTGAAATAGTAACAAAAACAGCATGGTATTGGCACCAAAATAGATAGGTAGATCAATGGTACAGAATAGAGGACACGGACACAAACCCAAATAAATACAATTTTCTAATACTAGACAAAGGTGCCAAAAATATGCAATGGAGAAAAGATAGCCTCTTCAACAAATGGTGCTGGGAAAACTGGAAATCCATATGCAACAGAATGAAATTAAACCCCTATCTCTCACCCTGCACAAAACTCAACTCACAATGGATCAAGGACCTTGAAATCAGACCAGAGACCCTGCATCTTATAGAAGAAAAAGTAGGTCCAAATCTTCACCTTGTTGGCTTAGGATCAGACTTCCTTAACAGGACTCCCATAACACAAGAAATAAAAGCAAGAATCAATAACTGGGATAGATTCAAACTAAAAAGCTTTCTCTCAGCAAAGGAAACTATCAGTAATGGGAAGAGAGAGCCTACAGAGTGGGAGAATATCTTTGCCACTCATACTTCAGATAGAGCACTAATTTCCAGAATATATAAAGAACTCAAAAAACTCTACACCAAGAATACAAATAACCCAATCAACAAATGGGCTAAGGAAATGAACAGACACTTCACAGAAGAAGATGTACAAGCAATCAACAGATATATGAAAAAATGTTCAACATCTTTAGTAACAAGAGAAATGCAAATCAAAACTACACTAAGATTCCTTCTCAGCCCAATTAGAATGGCGATTATCAAGAACACAAGCAACAACAGGTGTTGGTGAGGATGTGGGGAAAAAGGTACACTCATACATTGCTGGTGGGACTGCAAATTAGTGCAGCCACTCTGGAAAGCAGTGTGGAGATTCCTTAGAAAACTTGGAATGGACCTACCATTTGACCCAGCTATCCCACTCCTCGGCCTATACCCAAAGGACTTAAAATCAGCACACTACAGAGATACAGCCACATCAATGTTGATAGTGGCTCAATTCACAACAGCCAGACTGTGGAACCAACCTAGATGCCCTTCAATTGATGAATGGATAAAGAAACTGTGGTATATATATACAATGGAATATTACTCAGCCATAAAGAATGATAAAATTATGGCATTTGCAGGCAAATGGATGAAATTGGAGAATATCATGTTAAGTGAGATAAGCCAATCTCAAAAATCCAAAAGAGGAATGATCTCACTGATAAGCGGATGATGACACTTAATGGGGGGTTGGAGTGGGACAAGAATGGAGGAAGGAGGGACTGTATAGAGGGAAAAGAGAGGTGGGAGGGGTGGGGGAAAGGAAAAAATAACGGAATGAATCAAACATCATTACTCTATGTAAATATATGAATATGCAAATGGTATGCTGTTACTCCATGTACAAACAGAAACAACATATATCCCATTTGTTTACAATAAAAATAAATTTAAAAAAATAAATAAAAAATAAAATAAAAGGAGCTTGACCCCTGAATCTCAGTCTTCCTGCCTTACTATAGGATCTCTTCTGCTTATGTTCCTACCATTATGATGCCATCCATCATGAGGCCTTCACCAGAGGCCAAAAACGTAGGACTACTCAATCTTGGATATTTAGACTCCAAAACAATAAGCTAAATGAACCTCTTTTCTTTATAAAGTACCAAGTCTCAGGTGTTTTGTTGTAACACCGGAGAACTAAGACATTCAAAATTCCATGGTCAAAACAGAACACTTGGTTTTCCATCTCCAAACTCACTCACCCCTAATTATTTTACAATCATTCATCAATCAAAAAAATCTAGGCATGATCTTCAATTAACAGGACCTTCAAAATACAGCCCAAATGAGTCCCTCTCTCCATTTATTATTGTTCAAATTCAAGCCAACCTCATATCTTCAATTATTCTCAACTGTTCTCTCTCTCTGTCTCTCCCTTCTGTAATTCATATTCCACATAGTAACCAGTGGCTTCTTAAATGATCAGTGAGACAACTGTATGGAAATTTATCTGGAGTGAAAGTCAAGCTCCTCACATCTTTCAAATTTCTGCAATTATTCAGTGCCTACCCATGCCTCAAACCTACTTGTTCATATCCTTCTTTCCTTGAGCATTTCTATAAAGCCCTGACTTGATAGCCTCTCATTGTTGGCTTTATTGTCATTTGCATTGCAACTTCAATTTTTTTTAAATTTATTTTTGTTGTAAACAAATGGGATACATGTTGCTTCAGTTTGTACATGGAGTAACAGCATACCATTTGCATATTCATATATTTACATAGAGTAATGCTGTTTGATCCATTCCGTTATTTTTTCCTTCCCCCCCACTCCTCCCACTTCTCTTTTCTCTCTATACAGTCCCTCCTTCCTCCATTCTTGTCCCCCTCCAACCCCCCATTAAGTGTCATCATCCGCTTATCAGTGAGATCATTCCTCTTTTGGATTTTTGAGATTGGCTTATCTCACTTAACATGATATTCTCCAATTTCATCCATTTGCCTGCAAATGCCATAATTTTATCATTCTTTATGGCTGAGTAATATTCCATTGTATATATATACCACAGTTTCTTTATCCATTCATCAATTGAAGGGCATCTAGGTTGGTTCCACAGTCTGGCTGTTGTGAATTGAGCCACTATCAACATTGATGTGGCTGTATCTCTGTAGTGTGCTGATTTTAAGTCCTTTGGGTATAGGCCGAGGAGTGGGATAGCTGGGTCAAATGGTAGGTCCATTCCAAGTTTTCTAAGGAATCTCCACACTGCTTTCCAGAGTGGCTGCACTAATTTGCAGTCCCACCAGCAATGTATGAGTGTACCTTTTTCCCCACATCCTCACCAACACCTGTTGTTGCTTGTGTTCTTGATAATCGCCATTCTAATTGGGCTGAGAAGGAATCTTAGTGTAGTTTTGATTTGCATTTCTCTTGTTACTAAAGATGTTGAACATTTTTTCATATATCTGTTGATTGCTTGTACATCTTCTTCTGAGAAGTGTCTGTTCATTTCCTTAGCCCATTTGTTGATTGGGTTATTTGTATTCTTGGTGTAGAGTTTTTTGAGTTGTTTATTGTTGGAGGCCACTGCCCTGTAGGGACCGCAGTGGTGGCTGGCCTCGCCCTATGGCGCCAAGAAGCCCAGCTGCAAGTGCTTTCTATTGGCTGACTGATCTCCTCCGCGTCCGTGCTTAGCTCGTGATCAGTACATGTCCTCATTACCCAACATTAAGTCTCCATGAGCCAAACGCCTGACCCGTTAAGGTGATTGGCTGTTATATCCCATAAAGCTGTGTATTTTGCGCAGCAGCAGGAGCAAGCAAGGCAGAGCAAGCAAGGCAAGGAGGGCAGGCAGCAGCTGCGGGACGAGAAAAGAGGAGAGGCGGCCGCGGTGCGACGAGAGAGGAAGAAGAGAAGAAGGAGAGAGAGAGCTGCGCGACAAGAGAAGAAAAAGAAGACGGCGGCGGTGGAGGAGGAGGAAGAACCAGGCACTCGGCTCAGAAGCTCTCCCATAAAAATAAAGACCTTAAAACTTCATTTGAGAGCCGAGTCTTCATTGTACTCGCTGGACGAGGCACTTTATATATTCTGGAAATTAGTGCTCTATCTGAAGTATGATTGGCAAAGATATTCTCCCACTCTGTAGGCTCTCTCTTCCCATTACTGATAGTTTCCTTTGCTGAGAGAAAGCTTTTTAGTTTGAATCTATCCCAGTTGTTGATTCTTGCTTTTATTTCTTGTGCTATGGGAGTCCTGTTAAGGAAGTCTGGTCCTAAGCCAACAAGTTGAAGATCTGGACCTACTTTTTCTTCTATAAGAAAGAACAAAAAGTATTCTCTGGTCTGATTTCAAGGTCCTTGATCCATTGTGAGTTGAGTTTTGTGCAGGGTGAGAGATATGGGTTTAATTTCATTCTGTTGCATATGGATTTCCAGTTTTCCCAGCACCATTTGTTGAAGAGGCTATCTTTTCTCCATTGCATATTTTTGGCACCTTTGTCTAGTATTAGAAAATTGTATTTATTTGGGTTTGTGTCTGTGTCCTCTCTTCTGTACCATTGATCTACCTGTCTATTTTGGTGCCAATACCATGCTGTTTTTGTTACTATTGCTTTGCAATAGAGTTGAATTCTGGTATTGCGATACCCCCTGTTTCATTCTTCCTGCTAAGGATTGCTTTAGCTATTCTGGGTTTCTTATTCTTCCAGATGAATTTCATGATTGCTTGCTCTATTTCTGTGAGGTACATCATTGGGATTTTAATTGGAATTGCATTGAATCTGTATAGCACTTTTGGTATTATGGCCATTTTGACAATATTAATTCTGCCTATCCAAGAACATGGGAGATCTTTCCGTCTTCTAACGTCTTCCTTAATTTCTTTCTTCGGTGTTTTGTAGTTTTTTTTTTTTTTTTATTGTAAACAAATGGGATACATGTTCTTTCTCTGTTTGTACATGGCGAAAAGGCATACCATTTGTGTAATCATAAATTTACATAGAGTAATGTTGTTTGATTCATTGTTATTTTTTCCCTTCCCCCCACCCCTCCCACCCCTCTTTACCCTCTATACAGTACTTCCTTCCTCCATTCTTGCCCCCCTCCCTAACCCTAACTCTAACCCTAACACTAACCCTTCCCTCCCCCCCATTATGTGTCATCCTCCACTTATTAGCGATATCATTCGTCCTTTGGCTTTTTGAGATTGGCTTATCTCACTTAGCATGATATTCTCCAATTTCATCCATTTGCCTGCAAATGCCATAATTTTATCATTCTTTATGGCTGAGTAATATTCCATTGTATATATATACCACAGTTTCTTTATCCACTCATCAATTGAAGGGCATCTAGGTTGGTTCCACAGTCTGGCTATTGTGAATTGAGCAGCTATGAACATTGATGTGGCTTTATCTCTGTAGTATGCTGATTTTAAGTCCTTTGGGTATAGGCCAAGGAGTGGGATAGCTGGGTCAAATGGAGGGTCCATTCCAAGTTTTCTAAGGAATCTCCACACTGCTTTCCAGAGTGACTGCACTAATTTGCAGCCCCACCAGCAATGTATGAGTGTACCTTTCTCCCCACATCCTCGCCAATACCTGTTGTTCCTCGTATTCTTGATAATCGCCATTCTAATTGGGGTGAGATGGAATCTTAGGGTGGTTTTGATTTGCATTTCTCTTATTACTAGAGATGTTGAGCATTTTTCCATATGTTTGTTGATTGCTTGTAGATCTTCTTCTGTGAAGTGTCTATTCATTTCCTTAGCCCATTTGTTGACTGGATAATTTGAATTCTTGGAGTAGAGTTTTTTGAGTTCTTTATAGATTCTGGAGATTAGTGCTCTATCTGAAGTATGATTGGCAAAGATATTCTCCCACTCTGTAGGCTCTTTCTTCGCATTGCTGATAGTTTCCTTTGCTGAGAGAAAGCTTTTTAGTTTGAATCTATCCCAGTGGTTGATTCTAGCTTTTATTTCTTGTGTTATGGGAGTCCTGTTAAGGAAGTCTGATCCTAGACCAACAAGGTGAAGATTTGGACCTACTTTTTCTTCTATAATCTGCAGGGTCTCTGGTCTGATTCCAAGGTCCTTAATCCATTTTGAGTTTAATTTCGTGCATGGTGAGAGATATGGGTTTAGTTTCATTCTGTTGCATATGGATTTCCAATTCTCCCAGCACCATTTGTTGAAGAGGCTATCTTTTCTCCATTGCATATTTTTGGCACCTTTGTCTAGTATGAGAAAATTGTATTTATTTGGGTTTGTGTCCGTGTCCTCTATTCTGTACCATTGATCTACCTTTCTATTTTGGTGTCAATACCATGCCGTTTTTGTTACTATTGCTTTGTAGTAGAGTTGAAGATCTGGTATTGCAATACCCCGTTTCACTCTTCCTGCTAAGGATTGCTTTAGCTATTCTGGGTTTCTTATTCTTCCAAATGAATTTCATAATTGCTTGCTCTATTTCTGTAAGGTACGTCATTGGGATTTTAATTGGAATTGCATTGAATTTGTATAGCACTTTAGGTAGTATGGCCATTTTAACAATATTAATTCTTCCTATCCAAGAACATGGAAGATCTTTCCATCTTCTAAGGTGTTCTTTAATTTCTTTCTTTAGTGTTGTATAGTTCTCATTGTAGAGGTCTTTCACCTCTTTTGTGAGATTGATTCCCAAGTATTTTATTTTTTTCGAGGCTATTTTGAATGGGGTAGTTTTCCTAATTTCTCTTTCTGAAGATTCATCACTTATGTATAAAAATGCGTTGGATTTATGGGCATTGATCTTGTAACCTGCTACTTTACTGAATTCACTTATGAGTTCTAAGAGTTTTCTAGTGGAATTTCCAGGTTCCTCTAAATATATAATCATGTCATCAGCGAACAGGGATAGTTTGAGTTCTTCTTTTCCAATTTGTATCCCTTTAATTTCTTTGGTTTGTCTAATTGCTCTGGCCAGAGTCTCAAGAACGATGTTGAATAGAAGTGGTGAAAGAGGGCATCCCTGCTTTGTTCCAGTTTTTAGGGGGAATGCTTTCAGTTTTTGACCATTTAGAATGATATTGGCCATGGGCTTAGCATAAATGGCCTTTACAATGTTAAGGAATGTTCCCACTATCCCTATTTTTTCTAGTGTTTTGAGCATGAAGGGGTGCTGTATTTTATCAAATGCTTTTTCTGCATCTATTGAAATAATCATGTGATTCTTGATTTTAAGTCTATTAATATGGTGAATTACGTTTATTGATTTCCTGATGTTGAACCAACCTTGCATCCCTGGGATGAAACCCACTTGATCATGGTGCACTATCTTTTTAATATGTTTTTGTATGCGATTTGCTAAAATTTTGTTGAGAATTTTTGCGTCGATGTTCATTAAGGATATTGGTCTGAAATTTTCTTTCCTTGATGAGTCTCTGTCTGGTTTAGGTATCAGTGTGATATTGGCTTCATAGAATGAGTTTGGGAGGGTTCCCTCCTCTTCTATTTTATGGAATACTTTGAGAAGTATTGGAATGAGCTCTTCTTTAAAGGTTTTGTAGAACTCGGCTGAGAACCCATCTGGTCCCGGACTTTTCTTTGTTGGTAGGCTTTTGATGACTTCTTCTATTTCAGTACTTGAAATTGGTCTATTTACATTGTTTATGTCTTCCTCGTTCAGTTTAGGCAATTCATATGTCTCTAGAAACCTGTTGATGTCTTTGAAATTTTCTATTTTGTTGGAGTATAGATTTTCAAAATAGCTTCTAATTATGTTTTGTATTTCAATCCTGTCTGTTGTGATATTTCCTTGTTCATTCCGAATTTTAGTGATTTGGGTTTTCTCTTGTCTTCTCTTTGTTAGTGTGGCTAAAGGTTTATCAATTTTGTTTATTTTTTCGAATAACCAACTATTTATTTTGTCAATTTTTTATATTGTTTCTTTTGTTTCAATTTCATTGATTTCAGCTCTGAGTTTAACTGTTTCCTGTCTTCTACTACTTTTGGTGCTGTTCTGTTCTTCTTTTTCTAGGGCTTTGAGCTGTAGTGTTAGGTCGTTTATTTGTTGAGTTTTACTTCTTTTATTAAATGCGCTCCATGAAATAAATTTCCCTCTAAGTACTGCTTTCATAGTGTCCCAGAGATTTTGATATGATGTTTCTTTGTTCTCATTTACCTCTAAGAATTTTTTAATTTCCTTCCTAATATCTTCTGTTATCCATTCATCATATAATAGCATATTGTTTAATCTCCAGATGTTGGAATAGTTTCTGTGTTTTACTCTTTCATTTATTTCTAACTTCAATCCATTATGATCTGATAGAATACATGGTAGTGTCTCTATCTTCTTCTATTTGCTAACATTAGCTTTGTGGCATAATATATGGTCTATTTTAGAGAAGGATCCATGTGCTGCTGAGAAGAAAGTGTATTTGCTCTTGGTTGGATGGTATATTCTATAAATGTCCGTTAAGTCTAAATTATTGATTGTGTTATTGAGATCTATGGTTTCTTTGTTCAATTTTTGTCTGGAAGATCTGTCCAGTGGTGAGAGAGGCGTGTTAAAATCACCTAGTATTATTGTGTTATGGTCTATTTGTTTTCTGAAATTGAGAAGCATTTGTTTGACATACGTGGATGAGACACTCTTTGAGGCATAGATGTTTATGATTGTTATATCTTGCTGATTTATGCTTCCCTTAAGCAGTATGAAATGACCTTCTTTATCCCTTCTGACTAACTTTGGCTTGAAATCCACATTATCTGAAATGAGGATGGATACTCCAGCTTTTTTGCTGAGTCCATGTGCATGGTATGTTTTTCCCCATCCTTTCACCGTTAGTCTATGGGTATCTTTTTCTATGAGGTGAGTCTCTTGCAGGCAACATATTGTTGGATCTTTCTTTTAATCCATTCTGCCAGTCTATGTCTTTTGATTGATGAATTCAGGCCATTAACATTCAGGGTTATTATAGAGAAATGATTTGGTTTCCCGGTCATTTGGTTCATTTTTAAAATTTTGTTTATTTATTTGTTTGACACAACTTGTTTCCTCCTTTATTTGACAATTCCTTTAGGATAATTCCTCCCTTTGCTGATTTGCTTCTTTGTTTTTCATCTCTTCCTCATGGAATATTTTGCTGAGAATGTTCTGTAATGCTGGCTTTCTTTTTGTAAATTCATTTAGCTTTTGTTTATCATGGAAGGATTTTATTTCATCGTCAAATTTGAAGGTAAGTTTTGCTGGGTATAAGATTCTTGGTTGGCATCCATTTTCTTTCAGGGCTTGAAAAATGTTGTTCCAGGACCTTCTAGCTTTTAGGATCTGGATTGAAAAATCTGCTGATATCTGTATTGGTTTCCCCCTGAATGTAATTTGGTTCTTTTCTCTCACAGCCTTCAAAATTCTGTCTTTATTTTGTTTGTTAGGTATTTTCATTATAATGTGCCTTGGTGTGGGTCTGTTGTAATTTTGTGTATTTGGAGTCCTATAAGCCTCTTGTACTTGATTTTCCATTTCATTCTTCAGATTTGGGAAATTTTCTGATATTATTTCATTGAATAAATTGTTCATTCCTTTGGCTTGTTCCTCTAGGCCTTCCTCAATCCCAATAATTCTTAAATTTGGCCTTTTCATGATATCCCATAGTTCTTGGAGATTCTGTTCATGATTTCTTACCATCTTCTGTGTTTGTTCAACTTTGTTTTCAAGGTTAAATATTTTGTCTTCAATGTCTGAGGTTCTGTCTTCCAGGTGTTCTATCCTATTGGAAATGCTTTCTATGGAGTTCTTAATTTGGTTTATTGTTTCCTTCATGTCAAGGATTTCTGTTTGGTTTTTTTTCAATATCTCTAACTCTTTATTGAAATGATCTTTTGCTTCCTGTATTTGCTCTTTTAACTGTCGATTGGTGCGATCATTCAATGCTTGCATTTGCTCTTTCATCTCATCGTTTGCTTCTCTGATCATTTTAATTATGTACATTCTGAACTCCTTTTCTGTCATTTCTTCTGCCATGCTGTCATTGGGTTTTATTGATGTAACATCTAGATTTGTTTGCAGCATTTTCTTACTTGTTTTCTCATATTGTTCAGGTATCACTGGACCACTGAGATATTGCAGATTTCCTCTATTGACTTACAATGTCCCTGAAGATTTCTATATATATCCCCCCTTAGCCTTCAGTAGGCTGAAGTCTTGGAGGAAGTTGATAATGCTGTGCTCCACAAGGAAGCTGCCTCTCTAGGAGTGGTGGCCTTCAGGTGGGGTATAATCCCTGCTAGTGGGCAGAGGTGCCTCCACTTGTTGACCAATGGTCATCCAAAGGGGACCTAGGCTGCGGGCTGAGGCAAGGCCTGTTTGGGCCTGAGTCTTTGGTTTTACTGTCCTTGTGGGGAAACCTCACCCGGCAGGAAAGACTCACCCGGTGGGGAGGTCTCGCTGGTCAGTTCCCTCCTAGAGGTTCCCCTCAATTTACAGCTACTGCCTGGGCTGGTCTGCCTTCCTCTGCAAAGTTCCCAGGGGCCCGGCCCTACCTCCTGGGCCTGGGAGCCTCACCCTTCACAGATGAATCTCCTTAGGCTGCCCCTCCTCAGAGAATCTGCCCGCAGGCCTGGAACCTTCGCTCCGCCCTAAGCCTGTCTCTGTGCGGCTCTTCCACCCAGAAGCCTCCTAGATCCTGGGACCCTGCTCTGCACCTAATCGCCTGGCTATGCGGCCCCTCCTCTGAGCAGCCACCTGGGGCCCTGTACAATCGCTCTGAGTCCCAGAGACCCTCCACAGGCCTCTTCCTCCAGACAGCCGCCCAGTATTCCGGTGCGGTCACTAGGAGTCCAAGAAACTCACTTCGTGCCTCCTCCTCCCACCAACCACCCGTAGCCCTGGGCAATCAATCACTCCGAGTCGAAGTGACCCTCCCTGTTCCTCCTCCTTCTCCAGATAACCCCCCGGGTGTTCAGGAGCGGTCGCTCTGAGTGGCTCTGAATCCACGTGACCCGCTGCACGGGTCCTCTGGGCAACCGCCCGGAGCTCTGGTTCGGCCACTCAAGACCAAGCAACCAACCGTGCTTCTCCTCCAGGCAGCCCCCCTGTGTTCAGGAGCTGTCACTTTAAGTCCAAACAACTCACCACTCGCCTTCTCCTCTGAGCAGCCGCCTGGAGCGCCAATGCAGTCACTGCGAGTCCAAAGGACCCGCTGCGCTCCTCCTCCTCCTACTCCTACTCCTCCGGGCAGGCCCCGGTGTTCAGAAGTGGTCTGAGTCCAAACAGCTCGCCACGCAGCCCCTTCTCTGGCAACCGCCTGTAGCTCTGGTGTAGTCACCCCGAATCCAAGCGGCCATGCTCCTCTTCCTCCTCCTCCTCCCCAGGGCAGGCCCCGGTGTTCTGAGTCCACACAGCTCTCCTTGCCACTCCTCCACTGGGCAGCCGCCGGAGCCCCAGTGGTTGCTCCGAGTCCCAGCGCTGTGCCGAGCCTGTTTTGTAGTTTTCATTGTAGAGATCTTTAACCTCTTTGGTTAGATCGATACCCAAGTTTTTTATTTTTTTTTTGAGGCTATTGCAAATGGAGTTGTTTTCCTCATTTCCTTTTCAGCTGTTTCATTGTTTGTGTATAAAAATGCTGTAGATTTATGCGTGTTGATTTTATAGCCTGCTATTTTGCTGAATTCATTGATGAGTTCTAGAAGTTTTCTGGAGGAGGTATTTGGATACTCTAAATATAGAATCATGTCATCCGCAAATAGTGAGAGCTTGAGTTCCTCTTTTCCTATTCGTATCCCTTTAATTTCTTTAGTCTGCCTAATTGCTCTGGCTAGAATTTCGAGGACAATGTTGAATAGAAGTGGTGAAAGAGGACATCCCTGTCTTGTTCCCGTTTTTAAAGGGAATGGTTTCAGTTTTTCTCCATTAAGAATGATGTTGGCCATGGGCTTAGCATAAATAGCCTTTACAATGTTCAGGTATGTTCCTACTGTCCCTATTATTTCTAGTGTTTTGAGCATGAAGGGATGTTGTATTTTGTCAAATGCTTTTCCTGCATCAATTGAAATAACCATATGATTCTTATCCTTATGTCTATTGATATGATGGATTATGTTTATTGATTTACGAATGTTGAACCATCCTTGCATTCCAGGAATGAACCCCACTTGATCGTGGTGCACAATTTTCTTAATATGTTTTTGGATACGGTTTGCCAATATTTTGTTAAGGATCTTTGCATCTATATTCATCAAGGATATTGGTCTAAAATTTTCATTCCTTGATGTGTCTTTTCCTGGTTTGGGTATGAGGGTGATATTAGCTTCATAGAATGAGTTTGGTAGGGTACCCTCCTTTTCTATTTCCTGGAATACTTTGAGAAGTATTGGAATGAGTTCTTCTTTGAAGGTCTTGTAAACTCGGCTGAGAATCCATCTGGTTCTGGGCTTTTCTTGGATGGTAGGTTTTTAATGACTTCTTCTATTTCATTACTTGATATTGATCTGCTTGAATCGTGTATGTCCTCCTGGTTCAGTTTGGGAGGAGCATATGTCTCTAGAAATTTGTCAATGTCTTCGGTACTTTCTATTTTGTTGGAATACAGATTTTCAAAGTAGCTTCTCATTATGTTCTGTATCTCAGTGGTGTCTGTCATGATATTTCCTTTTGCATCATGTATTTTAGTAATTTGAGTCTTCTCTCTCCTTCTCTTTGTTAGTGTGGCTAAGGGTTTCTCTATTTTGTTTACTTTCTCAAAGAACCAACTTTTTGTTATGTCAATTTTTTGAATAGTTTCTTTTGTTTCAATTTCATTGATTTCAGCTCTGATTTTAATTATTTCCTGTCTTCTACTACTTTTGCTGTTATTCTGTTCTTCTTTTTCTAGGGCTTTGAGCTGTAATGTTTGGTCATTTAATTGTTGAGTGTTCATTCTTTTCTGGAATGCGCTCCATGCAATGAATTTTCCTCTTAGTACCGCTTTCATAGTGTCCCAGAGATTTTGATATGTTGTATCATCATTCTCATTGACCTCTAAGAATTTTTTAATCTCCTCCCTGATGTTTTTTGTTATCTATGTTTCATTGAATAGCATATTATTTAGTCTCCAAGTGTTGGAGTAATTTCCTTTTTTTACTTTGTCATTGATTTCTACTCTCAGTCCATTATGATCTGATAGAACACAAGGCAGTATCTCTATTTTTTTGCATTTCCTAAGGGCTGCTTTGTGGCATAACATATGGTCTATTTTCGAGAAGGTTCCATGTGCTGCTGAGAAGAAAGTGAATCCGCTCGTTGATGAATGGAATATTCTATATATGTCTATTAAGTCTAGGTTATTGATTGTGTTATTGAGTTCTGTGGTTTCTTTGGTTGGATTTTGTTTGGAAGATTTATCTAGAGGTGACAGCGGTGCGTTAAAGTCGCCCAGAATTATTGTGTTGTGGTCTATGTGATTCTTGAAATTGAGAAGGATTTGTTTGATGTACAGGGATGCACCATTGTTTGGGGCATAAATATTTACTATCGTTATGTCTTCCTGATTTATGGTTCCCTTAAGCAGTATGAAATGTCCTTCTTTATCCCTTCTGACAAACTTTGGCTTGAAGTCCACTTTATCTGATATAAGGATGGAAACCCCCACTTTTTTACTGAGTCCATGCGTGTGGTAGGTTTTTCCCCATCCTTTCACCTTTAGTCTGTGGATGTCTTTTTCTCTGAGATGAGTCTCTTGCAGGCAGCATATTGTTGGGTCTTTTTCTTTTTAATCCATTCTGCCAGTCTATGTCTTTTGATTGAGGAGTTTAGGCCATTAACATTCAGGGTTATTATTGAGAAATGATTTGTATTCCCAGTCATTTGGCTTATTTTTGGTTTTTAAGTTGGCTTGGTTTCTCGTTTGAGTAGTTTTTCTCTAAGGTAGTTCCTCCCTTTGCTGACCTCCATTGTTGTTTTTCATTTCCTCCTCATGGAATATTTTGTTGAGAACATTGTGTAGTGCAGGCTTTCTATTTGTAAATTCTTTTAACTTTTGTTTATCATGGAAGGATTTTATTTCATCTTCAAATCTGAAGGTTAGTTTTGCTGGGTATAGGATTCTTGGTTGGCAACCATGTTCTTTCAGAGCTTGAAATATGTTGGTCCAGGCCCTTGTAGCTTTTAGAGTCTGGGTTGAGAAGTCGGCTGCTTTCTGTATTGGTCTCCCCCTATATGTAATCTGATGCTTTTCTCTTGCGGCCTTCACAATCCTATCTTTATTTTGAATGTTAGGCATTTTCATTATAATGTGCCTTGGTGTGGATCTGTTGTGATTCTGTGAAATTGGTGTTCTGTAAGCCTCTTGTATTTGATTTTCCATTTCATTCTTCAGGTTTGGGAAATTTTCTGCTATTATTTCATTGAATAGGTTGTTCATTCCTTTGGTTTGTATCTCTGTGCCTTCCTCAATCCCAATAATTCTTAAATTTGGTCTTTTCAGATGACCCATAGTTCTTGGAGATTCTGTTCATGATTTCTTACCATCTTCTCTGTTTGGGTGACTTTATTTTCAAGATTAAATATTTTGTCTTCATTGTCTGAGGTTCTGTCTTCCAAGTGGTCTAGTCTGTTGGTGATGCTTTTCATTGAGTTTTTTATTTGGTTTATTGTCTCCTTCATTTCAAGGATTTCCTTTTTTTTTTTTTTTGAGAATCTCTATCTCTGTGTTGAAATGACCTTTTGCTTCCTGTAGGTGCTCTTTCAGCTTATTGGTATTATCATTCATTGCCTGCATTTGCTCTCTTATCTCATCCTTTGCTTCGTGAATCATCTTAATCATGTATAATCTGAAGTCCTTTTCTGACTTTTCTTTTAACATACTGTCATTGGATTCTATTACTATAGAATCTAGATTTGTTTGGATAATTTTCTTCCCTTGTTTTTTCATGTTGTTCATGTATCTTCCCCTCTAGCACTGCAGATCTGGGGTATTGCAGATTTCCCCCTACAGGCTTATAGTGGCCCTATAGGTGTCCAAAATCCTTTCTGTAAGGGGAGATCAATATTAGCAGTGCCCAAATCAGACACTATGCAATCCTAGACTAAATAGCCCCTATGGGGACAATAACAAAATTGCCATAATAAACAAAATGAGGTCAAATGTTATCTTCGGTAAAACAAACAGGTTAACAATAATGTCTGCAGTTTCTGATGGAGGACAAAGAGGATGCAGAGGGATGAAGAATATGGCTGACAATGAGCTTCAAGCCTCCAGCAGATGTCTCAGGATGGGATTTGACCCACCCGAAGATTGGAGCTACGGCTTCCAGGATTATCCAAGATGGTTGCTCTGACTTCCAAATATGTTGGCAAATGGGGAGCTGCAGCTCAGGGTTGGACATGGTCAGCTGGAGGTCCTGGAGACAGGATGCAGTTGGTCCAGCAGTGGTCCTGGAGGTCAGGTGTGTTTGGTGTGGTTTAGGATCCTGGAGGCCGGGTGCAATCAGTTGGCCTGGGTTCCCGGTGATAGGGCGCCGTCAGTTGGTCTGGGGGTCCTGGTGGCAGGGAGCAGTCAGTCTATGTGAGGGCCCCAGAGGCAGGGAGTGATCGGTCGGGCTGAGGGATCGTGAAGACGGGACTCAGTCAGTCCAGCCAGGGGTCCTACAGAGCCTGGCTGTTGTCTCAAAATGGCGGCAGCCACATGTAATCAAACCTGCAGGTACTGTAACAGTGAACTTCCAGGCAGCAGCAGACAGCTGATTCTCCACTGTCGGTCTGCGGTCAGTCTGCTGGTAGCTGTCGGACGATCGGGAGGTGAACCTCGAGCGTTGGGTGATGGATAGGGGCAAGGCAGGTGATGGACAGGCAAGAGGCAGGCAAATTGTGGATGATAGATGCCTGACAGTGAGCAATCTGCTCTCACAAAAGATGTCAATATGCTGGCAGATTGCAGGTGATCACAGCAGACAAATGGGGTAAAGGGCAGGGGATCGATAAGCAGCAAAAAGTGCCTCACTGAGAAACAGATATCCTCTGCTTGAATCTGGCATTGCAGAGCGATAAGGAATGCAGCCTCCCTCTGGTCCGCCATCTTGGCTCCTCCTGCAACTTCAATTTTATGCCCTTAGAAACCTTTGAAAGCACCCACAGACCACTCCAGATGCAGAAATGAGTGGTTTCTGGGTGCTTTCAACCTTCCCCAGTCAGGTGTAGAAGTGCACACCTGTAATCTCAGCAACTCAAGAGGCTGAGTCCCTAAGCAACCTAGCAGTACACTCCTTCAAAATAAAACATAAAATGAGCTGGGAATATAGCTTAATGGTAAAGTGCTCTGGTTTTAATCCCTAGTACCAAAGAAAAAAAGAAAGAAACCTTCCCTGATCCTCCAATTTAGAATACTCTTAGCATTTACTGCTATTGTATATTTTTCTTGTTTTCTGTCTTTCTCCAAACAGAAAGTAAACTCCATGAGAACAGTGTTCTTGTCTATTTAGTTCTACTACTGGCATCAGATCTGCTATTTTGCTGCTGCCATTATTCTCCCTCCCCCACACCACTTTACAACCCAGATTGTTAGCCTGGAAACTTCCTTACCAGCCATTGGTCCGTTGTTAGTAGCCACAAAATTCCACTGCTTAAGAATAGCTGTCCCGCCATTCTCTCTCTCTCCTCCTCACTCTTGCTACCCCCCCTCCTTCTCTCTCTCTCTCTCTCACCCTGCAGGGAGACACTCTGCCTGTCCACTTAATAAAATCCCATGTGAGTTCCCACGTACGGAGTGTTTTCTGGGTGCTTTTGTCTACAATGTCCTTTAGTCCCTAAACCATGTCTTGGCACACAGGACATGGTAGAAGAATACTGAATAAGCAAGCTATAGTCACTCAAATATTATTTGGATAGCATAAACTGGACTCCATAAATTATGGTATATGCATAAAATGGATATAGTTACTTAAAATAAGGAGGTCAGCTAGATGTAGTAATGCACCCCTAAAATCACAGCAACTCGGGAGGCTGAAGCAAGAGGATTCCAAGTTCAAGACTAGCCTAGGCAACTTAGTGACAGTCTTTCTCAAAATGAAAATTAAAAGGGCTGGGCATGTATCTCAGTGGTGAAGTGCCCCTGGGTTCAAGCCACAGTTCCCAAAGTAAATAATTAATTATATAACGAGGTTAATCTATAAATGCTGATATTATAATAATGTCCAAAATGTGTTCATATATGCAGTGTGATAGCCAGACTCCAATATGGCCCCTAGTGACCTTCTCCAGTTATTTATGCTCTTGCATAGTCACCCCACAAATTTAATTGGAGTAGTTCATGTGACCAACAAACCATGGTGGAGGTGACAATGTGACTTCTGAGGCGAGGCATTGCATCGTCCCCCTTGTTCTTCCGCATCACTCGTTTGGGAGAAGCCAGTTTTCCCATTCTGCGGTCACTCAAGCAGCCCTGTGGAGAGGCCTCTCTGGAGAGGAACAGAGGCTTTCTGCCAACAAGCAGCACTTGCCAGCATTGTGATTCAGGCACATGGACACTGGATCCTCTGGCCCCAGATATGCATTTCAGCCAACAGCATCTCCAAACAGTATCTTAACTACCACTTCATGAGATCCCCAGGCTGTTCTTGAATCCATGACCACAGATACCATGCAAGTTAGTAAATGTTTAGTATTGGTTTAAACTACAAAATCTTGAGGAAATTTGTATAAATATCGATAAATATAACTAGTACATAGGATAACTCCTATTTTTAAAAAGGATGTAGGTACACATGCTTATTGATGAATAGAAAACATCTCAAAAAACACACAATGGAGTAACTAGGTTCCAATGTGGGATGTGTGCGGGTAGGGAGGGTTATGTTCATTATGCTCTTAAATTGTCGGGTCTTAAGCCCCCTTGCTCTTCTCAACCAGCGACAAGGGAAGGGGACACTCCCCAACAAGGTCAGACTGGGATAGGTAGGGCCAACTGACCGCCCGCACACAGCCCTCCGGTGGAGGACAATCAGACGTGACAGGGACACCCGTCACAGCAGGAACTCATTTATTGAGGAAGTCACACAGCTTTTATGTAGGGTGGGGGCTAGGCGGGAACCAATCAGCTTAAAGGTCAGCAAGGCCCAGGGGCTGTCCCATAGGACTATATGGCAAGCACAAGCCGA